>NC_141670.1:118232546-119600046 GCF_028749965.1 Puma concolor
ATGGATGTCTTAGTTTGAAAAGCAATGGCTTAGGACAATGAAGCTTCTATATACCTTGCCTAGAGGCCCTAAAACAAGCTTGTATGTTTTAGATTCCCCCAAGGAGAGCACTACTTATACTGTAGCATAAGGGTGAGACAATTCTTTGAAATGGTGAAGTTTAAGCATCCCTGACCATCTGTCAAAACAACAATAAGTCATGCTATTTGCCATGTCCCCTGGGGTTGGTAAGAACCTGGTTAAGAATCACTGATAGGGGCAAAGGTTATTTAGTCCTTCCTTTCTCCACCTTGGATCCAACTCCCTCCAAAGACCAACCATGATGGGTTACAACTTATTTAATAAAAGAATTCCTGAGTCGATACTGATAATAGATACACAGATGATAGATGGGAAAATGTTCTTACAGTTGGGTGGCAACTAATACATACAGAAGGATGATAAAGCTGAAAAAGCACCATTTTGTAACTATCACAGGGAAAGCATCAAATGAATGTAAACTAGTGAATGAAATTTTAAAAACAAGACATTATATAGTCTCAAACATCTCCCCAGAAACTACTTATTAATTCAATAGAGCAAAATGGTAACATGACAGTAGAGATACCTGGAAGATACCACCTTAACCGAGTGATTAAAGTTACCATCGCTGGGCCCACACTGATGTAATGTGCTTTCTGTTATGATGCACTGAGAAGGCCACCACTTCACTCCTGTGGTGTTCCTGCCAAAATGCAGAACCTGAATCTAAGCATGAGGAAACTAGACAAATCAAATTTGAGAAATGTTCTACAAAAAAACTGGCCTGAACTCTTCAAAACAGTCCATGTTGAAAGATAAAGAAAGGCTAGGAAACTACTTCACATTAAAGGAACTAAACTGATGGGGTGCCTGGGTGCTTAAAGTGACATATCAATTACACATACTACAACCAACTGGACTTTGGATTAGATAATAGCATGTACTGAATTATATGTCCTGTTTCAATAATTGTGCTATGGCTATGAGAAAAGGACTAAGAAAATGTCTTTGTTCTTAAAGCAGATAGTTAAGTTTTTAGAAGTAAAGTAGTGTAATCTACAACTGATTTCCAAACAGTCCGTAAAATATAATAGTAATAGCAGTAGTAGTTATAATAATAATGACAACGGTAATAATGATGGTATAAATTAAATCTTCAGTTCTCTTTCCTTCAAACTAAATAATCTCAATTATTTTAGCCCTTTAAGAGACAATGAGACAAAAGGATTCAAAGTCGCCTGGTTTAAGCAGGAATTTGGGAAGTTAACAAAAAGGGATCTGTAGTCTCAATTCAATTGAGATTAATAAAAAAAATATTGAGTAGTCATCCTATATTCAAAGAGCTCACAGTCTATTAGAGAAGGAAAACATGCATATAAACAGAGTGTAAGAGAAGCATACTATATGTACCAAAAATGAAGTATAAGAAAGTACTAAGGAATGTTGAGAGGGAGTGACTAATTCTGTCTAATATATTGTACTAAGTGCTTTATATATTCATTCATTAAATGTACCAACAATCTCATTAAGGTAAATACTATTTTATCCCCATTCTGCAGATGAGGCAATTGAAGCACAGAGAAGTTGAAAATCTGGCCATAGATTATCCAGTTAGTTAGAAGTACAGGTATGAAACTCAGACAGGCTGACTCCATAGCCCATGCAAAAGGCTTAATGGAGGAAGCAGCATTTGAGTTGATCTTTAAAAAATAAGTATAATTTCAATAGAATGCGAAGTGGGAAGAAGAATATTTAAGACTGAAGGAAAAACAAAAGTGAAGGCATGGAGACAATAGATACAGGTCATATAAGGGAAACTGAAAAGTTCAGGGAATGGTATGTAAGATGTGGGGAGAGAAATGGGTAAGAACAGAGGTTGGGAGATTAGACAGGCTTAAGAAACAAATTAGACTCCATCATGATAATTAGGCTATATAATTATTAATTATATAGGCTATATAATTATTAATATAGGCTATATAATTATTATATAGGCTATATAATTATTAATATAGCCTTTGTTAGTAAAGAGAATGATTCTTATAATATGTACCATAATCTTGATGCAATTCAGCGGATTCCACATAAGGAGTCGGCCTTTGTGACATCCAAATGAACCTAGTACTAATAAAATCTTATTACAATTCAATCTCTTCTAAAAATACCAGACCACAAATCATGAGAACACTTTCACAGTGACCTCCACACCCATATATATAATAATTTCATTTCACAATGATCCTATTACCATGCAATGTGGAAACTGCCAGAACTGAAAACAGAAAATCTACAGTGCAACATTTCTGCCTTACTTTAACACAAACTATATAAAGCTTTTAAGAAACAGTGAATGAAATGTAAATAAATCATGTAGCTCTGCTGTTACAGTTCCTTGTTTGTCATAATATTTATGAAAACTAGGTGATCCAATTAAAGGGATATAATGAGTAATATATTCCATGAACTCTGTTAGATATGCAGTTCCAACCAGTAAAACAACCAGACTTGAATGCTTAATGCTAGATCTCTGAGTTGGTAGCAGGTATAATTGATTGCTCAATTAATAACTGAAAATAATATTTTGGCTTCATAGTAAATTAATTATGGGTAAAGCAAAGCATGTGGCACTTAGAAATCTCTGTATTCATTTCTTAGTAAATATAAATATTCGTGAAAATCTGATTTTCATTTACTACAGTTTTAGCCTGTTCAAAATCTATACTGTAACCAGAGTACATGAAACAATCCAAGGTCAATAAAAACAAACATTTAAAATTTTCAGAATTTCAGAAAATTTTTAAAACTAAACCATTAACAAATTCATTAGTGACTATTTTTCATATATTTAACAAAGAACAAAAAATGAACTTCATTTCTATAAAACATCTTCGAGCCAGAGTTCTTAATGCCCAACAAAATCTTATTCTATCCTGGAAAAATCCTAACTTATCTCCTTGACTGACAGAATAGAATTGATTAGTGAGATATAGGCGATATTTAGGAAGCATCACAGAAGAAAAGAATATGAAAAAGGCAGACAAACAATTTCAAAGAGCATTTGGAAATCAAAAGTTCTATTTGGCTTAGTCTAAAACTAAAACATAAGTGGACAATTAAAGAAATAGAACAATGAGATATAAAAAAATTCTCTCACCTAAAAACACCTAAAATGGTATGTAAAACTCAACAATCATCCTTTGCCTGTCTAAATGGATTTCTGAGAATAAAGGGAAATACACAGGGCGTTAACAAGGAGGAAAGGAACTAAAAAGCAGTGTAATAATCTTGAACAGACATTACAGCTGCTGGGAGGGGTATTTGCTAATAGGGATTTAAGCTTTAATAGCAAGACAAAGAAGAGAGGGTGGTCCTGGGTCCCTAACATTGTGGAAAGTGGGAACTAATATCACTACATGAAGGCAGAAACCTTGAAAAGCTACATTCCCTATGAAAAGGTGCATTAAAAAAAATCGTATTTAATAGCAAAGGGAGATGATAAAAGGTAATTTGTCTGTTTAAACCTCAGCTCCAAATGAAAAGGTTAAAGGAATCTCATGCTTAAAAGCTAATGTTAACTGGCCTTAAGTTCTAGTATCATGAGTTGCCTGACATCAGCAAGAAATTCCAAAGAAATGTGGAAAAAAATTTTTTAAATGTTTATTTTTGAGAGAGACAGAGAGAGAGAGAGAGACAGACAGACAGACAGAACTCAAGCAGGGGAGGGGCAGGGAGAGAAGGAGACACAGAATCCGAAGCTGAGCTGTCAGCATAGAGTCTGACGTGGGGCTCGAACCTATGAACCATGGGATCACTACCTGAGCTGAAGTCAGAAGCTTAACCGACTGAGCCACCCAGGTGCCCCCTTTGTGTGGAAATTTATTCTTAACCCAGGCCCCACAAGATTCCCACAGATTTAACTTCCCAAAATGAATTCACAATATAAGATTACAAAACTATTAGGGAAATAAAACACCAGGAGTGAAGTCAACAGAAAAAAACAAACAAAATTAGATCTAAATGGACATCGAATATTAGAAATAACAAATACAGAATATAAAATAACTATGCTTAAAAAATTATGAAAAGAGGAAATTAAAACACGAGCAAGAAAAAGTTTTTATAACAACCCAAATATAATTTCTAGCAATGAAAAATATAATTATTTAACTAAAACCCTAACTATAAAAATATTTTTTCCAACAATACTTTAAACAATTAGGGGAAAATGATTATGGACTGGTTATGAAAGGATCAAGGAATTCTTGATAATTTTTATTAGGTATGATAAGAACATGGTAATTATCTAAGATGTCAGTATTTCTTAGATGTATGTAGGGCATGTTACCTGGAATATCCTTCAAAATACTTCAGCAAAGAAAGAGAAAGGAATAGATAAAGCAAATGTAGGAAATGTTAGAAATGTTTAATCTGAACAATGTATATATGTGAAATTTTTATAATATAAATAAAATGAAAACTTTACTCAGATGTGGAATTTAAGAAACAAAACAGACAAGGAAAGGGAAAAAAATAAGAGAGAGAGAGAGACAAAAGAAGAAACAAACTCTTGGGGTGCCTGAGTGGCTCAGGTGGTTAAGTGTTTGACTCTTGATTTTGGCTCAGGTCATGATCTCACAGTTCATGAGTTTGAGCCCCACATGGGGCTCTGTGCCAATAGCATGGAGCTTGCTTGGGACACTCTCTCTCTGCCCCTCCCCTGCTTGTACACACACACTCTCTCTCTCTCAATCTCTCAAAATAAATAAACATTAAAAAAAAACAAAAACCAAACAGACTCTTAATTATAGAGAACTGATGATTACCAGAGGGGAGGGGAGTGGGGGCATATGTTAAACACATGATGGGGATTAAGGAGTGCACTTGTCCTGATGAGCATAGGGTGATGAAGGAAGCGTTGAATTACCATATTGCAAACCTGAAACTAGAATAATACTGTATGTTAACTAATTGTAATTAAAATAAGTACTTAAAAAAAAGAATTAGAAGAAAAAAAAAGAAAACTCAATGGATAGTATAATCAAAATATTAGACAAAACCAAAAAGGAAATTAGAGAATTGGAAGATGGATCTGAAAAGACCATCTAGATTATGATTAAAACTTAAAGGAGAGAAGAAAAAACAACTCACCTTCCTTTGGGCTCACTGCTGCAGGAAGACTATTCCAATCAAGGGTCCAAGTAGGGCAAGGGTGGGGAGAAAACATCACTTCAATGCCTTTTTCCTAGAAATAGGAAATAGACTCTTTCTGAATTAATGAATTAATAAAATTCTGTTGTGTTTTAGAAGATCAAATTTCTATTTTCTACACTGACAAGAAGAAACATAAATATTAACAACCATTAAGTGTTCCTCAAAATATTTAGTTACATAAAAAATATAATATGTTGTTTTTTGAGAGCACACTTTCCTATTTTTTATACTGAGATAACAAAAAAATGCTATTTTTAAATTATTACCTAAAACTACATAGAATAAGCTACCTAGAAATAAATTAGGTGTCAAAAAGAAAAGTTACCTGAGGATAAAAATTTTATCAAAAACGTTCCACACAGAGATAATAAAAAACTGATTCTGCATATGTCCATCAAGACCTGTCTTCACATATATGAAAGTTGCTGCCACCTAGGAGTTACATTTATATGACAAAAAGCACCCACTTCAACATAATACCCCAAAACATCATCCATACCAGTCTTTTACAAGTGCTTATAATGCTCTAAAAAAAGATTCCTCTGTTGTAACCAAATGGTTCCCAACATTTTCAAAAATGAGGACCACTTTCCAGTATACAACAAACTTCTCAGGCTCTTTCCCCTGAGGAGGAAGTTAAAAGTTATGCATTTACTTATTTGATCTGCTGATAGTTACATGGCATACATACGGACTCCCAGACCCCTTGCAATCACATTCTGGGTATGTGGCCCACAGGATAGATACCCATGGTTCAGGTATTTTTATCTTCAGAAATATTATATTCAAAAGAAAAATTTCTGAGAATCTATCACTAGTTTGAATCAATTCGTTCATGAGATTACTTTCCATTATGAAAACCAGATGAATTCTGGTCCCAAAGGAAATAGTATAAAGATTCTTATTTGAGGTAGAGATATATCTTTAGATCTAGAGGCCTAGAGAACTTATCTGCTCCCAGAAAAATAAACACATCTCTCTGACATCATCTACCTCTATTCTATATCCCTTACTCTAGCCTAGCCATACTGAACTTGTTATCCCTCATTTCACCAAATTTAACCTTACCTTAGAGTCTTTTCAAAAATACTATATGAGATATCATTTATATGCCATTACATTTATAACATACAATTCAATACTTTTTATAATATTCACAGTCAATACTAATTTTAGAAATTTTTCATCATCTCAACAAGAAATTCCACATCTATTAGTAGATACTTTCTATCCTGCCCCCTCCCCCCGCCCCCCAGCTCCTTGACCTAGGTAACTACTAATCTACCTTCTGTCTCTATAGATTTGCTCAGGGTCTGTTCAGTAGCTGGATCCTCTGCCTAGAACACTTCCTCCAAATCTTCAATTCATTCAGGTTATTTGCTCAACGTCTTCACCGTGTCAGATAGGCCTTCCTGACCACTCCATCTACAAAGGACCCCAACCCACATAACCTCCACCCCCTTACCCCACATTATCTTTTTATAGCACTTATCATTACCTAATGTGTTCACACATTAAATTGTGTTTTTTCCTTATTTACCTTCTTTATCAGAATATAAGGCCCATGAAGGCAGTCCAATTTGTTTTTCATATATCCCACATTCAAAACAATGACTAAACATATACATTTTTTGGACTAACAGAATAAATAAATTTAAAACCTTTGGAGAATAAGGGAAATTTTGTAGGTAGGAGTACACCAAAGAAAAAAGAAGAGGGAAAAGTGAGATGTGAGTGTTCCTAAGAAATACTTCACTATTTTATACTACCACTTGGCACCGATTTCATTTGTCCTCATGTAACTGGCACAAAATACTGTGACTACACAAAAATTAAAAGTTACTATATAAATAAAATTAATACATTCATATATTATTTTGATATAATATTTACTATTTTTCAAAATGTATGTCAATAATTCATTAGTAAGTAGCAAATACAATGTCCTGCTAAAAAGGAGCATTTATTGTATCTAATACATACTATCAAGTTAGAATTAAATGAAAATAGAAATTTTAACTTATTTTCAGGGTTGGACTTTCTTTTTTAAATTTGTAATTTTTACTTTAGAGAGAGAAAGAGAACACAAGAGTAGGGGAGACGGGGAGAGGGAGAGAGGGAGAGAGAGAGGAGAAAGAATCTTAAGCAGGCTCCACACTCAGTGAGGAGTCTTATGCAGGACTTGATCCCATGATCCTGGGATCACGACCTGAGCCAAAATCAAGAGTCAGACCTCAACCAACTGAGCCCCCAGCCATCGTTTTTAAATTGTTGATGTAATGTCCCAATCATTTTTTATATAACCATAAGATTTGAAATCAGAAAGAATCTTATAGAATAGCTACTATACTCTCCTAATTTATAAATGGAGAAATTAAGGCCCTTAGGTTAAATAACATACTGAAGATCAGAATGTTAGCTTAGTTACAAAGCTAGGACCAGACTACATGGTCTATAGTAGTCTTCCCATGGGCTGCTCCCAAGCCAATGAGTGAGACTAGTTAAGATACTATGTTAGGCCTATTCCTGAGAAACATGGAACTCTCAGACAGATGATTTGGGCTCAAGGATTCCCAAAGTTTTGGCTTGCCAAAACTTTCTCAGACCTCCACTAAACTCTAAAACTTCTCTAACCCAGTCTTCCTTCCTTTCCTGACTCATGTACAAGGGTCAAACCTGCATCCCAGCCTGAAGGCTCTCCCAGCCTCCTCTGTCTCCTTCCCCACTTTACCTCACAGATTTCCCTCAGTAAATCTCTTGCACATTTAACCCCATCTTGGAGTCTGCTCAGGGGACCTGAACTAACACATTCTCTGTAAATTAAAAAGTCAGGATTCCTTTATATTTTTTATGTTATTATAAGACAGCTTATTTTTACAATTGCTTGTTAACTTTTCCTGAATTTAAATTTGTTCTTTATTTCTCAGTGTTTAAATATTTTTAAGATGTATAAAATACAAATGTTTTCCCTAATGTCATTTTATTGCTAGAAAAGCATAGGTAGAAAAATCTGAATCACCAATTTTTCATTTAAGACTCTGTGTAACTATGAATTACAAGCAGATTTTTGGGGGCGCCTGGGTGGCTCAGTCAATTGAGCTTCCGACTTCAGCTCAGGTCATGATCTCACAGTCTGTGAGTTGGAGCCTCTGGTTTGCTCTATGCTGATGGCTCAGAGCCTGCAGACTGCTTTGGATTCTGTGTCTCCCTCTTTCTCTGCACCTTCCCTGCTCGTACTCTGTCTCTCTCTCTCTCTCAAAAAAAAAAAATAATAATAAATAATAAAAAATAAAAAACAAATAAAAGCAGACTTTTGGTTTGTTGAAACTTTAAAAATTTGTATTTTATTTGCTTAATTTTATTAAAATTTTTTTTAATGTTTATTTATTTTTGAGAGAGAGAGGAAGAGTGCAAGTGGGGGAGGGGCAGAGAGAGAGGGAGACAGAGGGCGTGAATTGGGCTCCACGCTGACAGCAGTGAGCCTGATATGGGGCTCAAACTCATGAACTGGAGATCATGACCTGAGCTGAAGTCCGACACTTAACCGACTGAGTCACCCAGGTGCCCTAAATATTAGTATTTTAATACAAAGCAAGTTACTCTCCTGCTGATCATTTAAAGAAACTCAGGAGGTGAACCTGAGATCCCGACGCGGTACAGCCATCTGATCAAGACACATCACACTTTGGACATGCCTTGATATCTTCTAAAATCAACTAAATAATCTTATTTCATTGTTTCATCATGAAGCTAACAAAACTGAGAAGGTAAGGGGCTGGGGTCACTAATACAATCCTGTTCTTTTCTAACTGAGCAAACTCTATTAATGATAGAATTCAAATGCTTCCTAACCCAAGTGGGGAAATATAATGACTATTTTTCCAGTACAACTCAGATGAACATCTCAAATTACTTCCTGATTTTTCCTCTATTCAAATAAATCTTCAAATAGCTGAAGTCAAGGGCAAAACATTTTTGTAAATTGTGTAGAATGACAGAGAAAAGAAAGTCTATTGGGGAGAACTTGTACAATTAATATTATTAGAAACAAATTTTGCTTCAAAGAGAGAAATATAGATCATATGTGTTACTCTCTCAAAAGGCTTTAAAACAGGGGTGCCTGGGTGGATCAGTCAGTTGAGCACCTGGCGATTGATTTCAGCTCAGGCCGTGATCTCACAGTCTGTGAGATGGGGCCACGTGTTGGGCTTTGTGCTGACAGTGCAGAGCCTGCCAGGGATTCTCTTTCTCTCTCTCTCCCTCTCTCCTGCCCCTCCCCTACTTGTGCTCACTCACTCTCTCTCAAAATACATAAATAAACGTTAAAAAAGTTATTAAAGTAAAAAGTAAAAAGAAAATGCAAAGAACTAAAAACTTAAATGTAGGCAAAACCTTAGAAAGTAAATTGATATATTCATTTTCGTATTCTTTAACTTCAAACCACCATCTCAAAATTTAAAAACTGAGGCCAAAACCTTGCAACAGAAAAACACCAGGTTAAAACAATACATTTGACCAGATGTGATATGACCTTGGTCAATGTCTTGAATATAAAAAAACAAGTTTCGAGAAAAATACTTTTTTTATTAAAAAATATTTTTTAACGTTTATTTATTTTTGAGAAGAGACAGAGTGCAAGAGGAGGAAGGGCAGAGAGAGAGGCAGACACAGACTCTGAAGTAGACTCCAGGCTCTGAGCTGTCAGCAGAGCCTGAAATGGGGCTCGAACTCACAGACCAGACTGCGAGATCATGACCTGAGCCGGAGTCGGACACTCAACCGACTGAGCCACCCAGGCACCCTGAGAAAAATATTTTTTAAAAATATATATTCTGACTTACTTGGCTCCAAAGACACATACTATTAAAAATCTTCAATTTACTATACCTCACTTACATGCAAAAGACATGGAAATATTAACTGGTCAAGGGTGATGTAAAACAACTACAAATAAAATTTAAAACAAAAGTAATGTCAATAAATGATTATAATCTGGGGTAGAATGCTCAGCAACATTATCACATGGAATTTTTCAAAGAAAATGTTAATGAAAACATTTTAAGTACCATTAACTTGGTCATAGTGGGTCTTGGTCCTCCTAAAAATGAAGTATCATTTTGCTCCTCCACACCTGGGACCTCACTTAAGTTTGCATCTTGTTCCTTCAAGGTGGTCAGCAACTCTGGTAAGTGGAGAAATTGGATCCCACACTGAGAAGCTGCTGTTTTTACTCTGGGCACTTCCTGAATCCTTTGGTACCAAGCAGCCAGCAGTGGAAATTCTATCAGCTTTTCAGAAAGTTTCTTGCAGATAATTGCCTAGGCAGACAAAGAACAAAACACACTATTCTATATTTTTTGTGTTTAACAGCCATATTGAGGTAACTTTACATACCATAAAATTTGCACATTTTAAGCATACAGCTCAAACAATGAGTTTTAGTAAATTTATACAGTTGGGCAACTATCACCACAATCCAGGATTAGAGCACTTATATCACACCAGAAATTTCCATTATGACCACCTGTAGTCAATCTCTGCTTCCCCAGTTAGTTGTAAGCGACCACTGATCTCCTTTCCATGTCTATAATTTGCCTTTTCTAGTATTTCATATAAGTAGAACCAGAAAACATGTCTTTTTTCACTTAGCATTAATTTTTTGAGGTTCATGTATGTAGTTGCATTTACTAGTAGTTTGTTTCTTCTTATTATAAGTAGTAGTCATTGTGTGGAATAATATATTTTGTTCATCCATTTACCAGTTGATAGACATTGCATTGTTTCCAGTTTTTGGTAATTATAAATAATGTTGCTATACAAACTCATGCACCAGTGTTTGTATGGGAATGTTTTTCATTTCTTAGGAGTAGATACTAGGAGCCACGTTGCTAGGTTATATGGAAACTATGCTTAAGTTTCCACGAAACTGCCTAACACTTCTCCCTGATGGCTGTGCCATTTTATATCCTCACTAGCAATGCATGGAGGTCCTAATTTCTCCAAATCTTGCCAATGATTGGTATTGTCAGTCTTTTTTATTTTCACTATTCTAGTGGATGTGCGGCAGTATCTCATTGTGATTTTAATTTGCATTTCCCTATGATTTGATGATGCTGAGCACCATGTGCTTGTTTGCCATTCAAATATCTCTGGTGAAAGTATGAGAGTCATGTAATTGGCAATTATATATATGGCAAAGAAGTTACAGAGATGGCAAACAAGTACATGAAAAAACGTACATCATTTATACCATTAAAGAATTGCAAATTAAAACAAGAAGACACCACTGCACACCTACTAGAATGGGGAAGAGGCAAAACCCTGACAAAAGGATGGGGAACAACAGGAACTCTCATTTGCTGCTGGTGGGAATGCAAAATGGAACAGCCACTAAGAAAGGCAATTTGGTGACTCCTTACAAAGCTGAACAACTCACCATATGATCCAGCAATTGCACTCCAAATAAGTTAAAGACTTATGTCCATGTAAAAACCTGCACTTGGATGTTTATAGCCAAAACTTGGAAGCAACCAAGATGTTCTTCAGTAGGTGAATGGATACACAATCTGTGGTACATCCAAACAATAGAATATTATTCAGCACTAAAAAGAAATGAACTCATCAAGCCATGAAAAGACACAGATGAACACTAAAAGCATATTACTAAGTGAAAGAAGCCAACCTGAATGGCTATATACCATATAATTCGAAGTATGTGACATTCTGGAAAAGGTAAAACTATGAAGACAGTAAAAGAATCAGTGGTGGTCAGGGGTTAGGACAGAGGATGAATACGTGGAATATAGATTTTTAGGGCAGTAAAACTATTCTGTGTGATACAATAATGACGGATGCATGTCATACATTTGTCGAAACCCACAGAATGTACAACCGAAAGAGTGAACCCTATTATAAACTATGGATTGGGTTATAGTAATGTTTTAATGTAGGTTCATCAGTTTTAATAAATGTACCACTCTGGTGCAGGATTTTGATAGTAGAGGAGACTGTGTGTATGGGGACAGAGAATATTGGAAACTTTCTGTACTTTCTGCTTTATTTTACTGTGAACCTAGAACTACCCTAAGAAAGAAAGTCTATTTTTTTAAAGATATATTTAAAATCAAAACATACTATTTAGATAAGATATAAGACTGACAAAGGACTAATGTCTTACAAAGAATAAGAGGCCCAAAAGGTATTTGTGAATTACTTGAATAATAATAATAATAATAAACATTATATACAGACAAACTAAGAATATATTCACATACTGACTATACTATAAGTAAGAAAAAAAAAAAAGTAATGGAAAAGACCAATACATAGCAGAAAAAGGACAAAAAATGTGAATGGATTATTCCAAGAGAATCAAAAATAACATGACAACATTCAAAATGTCTATAAATGCTACAATTGAAAATCATCTTGTAAAATTGTTTACCTTGTATTCCAGTTTCTATCATCTTTCGTTGGTAGTATATTTTTATGCCCCTCTAAAAACTTTTCCTTAATCAACTTCCTTCAAACTTAGAAACCCCTTCCTCTATAATTCACCGGCAAGAACACATTCCACTGTCCCAGACCATCATCATATTTCATAAGTTCTCAACACCCTGAATATAGAGAGTAAAAGGACACTGCTTAGTCAAAAACCTGAGATACTTAATATATACTTACTTATGAAAATTAGTTTAAGTGGTCAATGGAGGAAGGTCAATGGAAAATGTGTTGAAGTGTTGACTTCTTCAAAGTTTATTATGTAATACTTTTAAATGATTATAACTTGATGTCTATATAGAGTTTATAATCACTGGTGTATTTTGAGGAATTTCAGTGGAAATTATGCACTCACTGGATAAGTGTGGAGATGAGAGAAATGGAGAGGCTATAGTCTTATTTTAATGGTGATTTAAAGTTTGGTTTTTTTTTGTTGTTGTTGTTTTTAAGCGAAGCCTTCTTCCCTAAATGTATGAACTGTAACACAGACTCAAGAATATTACTTTATAATAATGTAAGAAGCACTGTCAGGACTATATTCTCTACAAAAGACTTGATGGAGTAAGGAGGAAATTTCACTAAATTAAAATAGTAAAGTAAAATATATAGAAGTAAAAAGATAACTAACATCATTTACAGGACAATTTTTATCACACAACACTTAAAGTAAGGCTTTTATTTAAATTAGAAAATGTGAAATCATTCCTCCTGATTTAAATTATCTTTTTGTTTTCTTTTGGCCAGATGCTTTCTCCCTACCATCACAACCAAACTTCAATTTCTTTAAAAAATAGAATATTTTTGCTTCTTTTTGAGGCACTGAATGTTGTTTCCATAGAAACAGTAATAACGTCACAGATTATGACTGGTGACTATGAACAAATAGATAAATAAAAAGGTCAAATCAAGAAAATCTTGACACATATATCTAGCAATAATCAGTACCAAAGCCGAAGCCAGAAAGGACAGAAAAGTAATAAAAAAATTCACATGCATATACATGTTAGTCTATTTTAACTGGACTTTAAATAAGCACAAGTAATTGATTATAAGGGCAGGGCTTATGTCTAAGTCTTTTTGTATATAACAAGGACTTAAAACACTGCCTTGCAAATAATAGTCACTCTGTTGAGTGAATAAATGATCAAGAAACTACATATTAGCTTCAAAGAATAATTTCCTAAATTAGTGTTTTTCAAACAGCTATTTATGACCCTTGAGTAACTTGCAACATCAGCACAGTTTTAAAAATGACATATAAATGGATAAAGAAATTGTGGTTTAAATACACAATGGAGTACTACGTGGCAATGAGAAAGAATGAAATATGGCCCTTTGTAGCAACATGGATGGAACTGGAGAGTGTTATGCTAAGTGAAATAAGCCATATGGAGAAAGACAGATACTATATGTTTTCACTCTTATGTGGATCCTGAGAAACTTAACAGAAACCCATGGGGGAGGGGAAGGGAAAAAAAAAAAGGAGGCTAGAGTGGAAGACAGCCAAAGCATAAGAGACTCAAAAAACTGAGAACAAACTGAGGGTTGATGGCGGGTGGGAGGGAGGGAGGGTGGGTGATGGGTATTGAGGAGGGCACCTTTTGGGATGAGCACTGGGTGTTGTATGGAAACCAATTTGACAATAAATTTCATATATTGAAAAAAAATAAAAAAAATAAAACTTAAAAAAAATGACATATAATAGAAAATATCAGAGTAAGCAGCGTGTAGTAAGATGGGTTACTTTATATAATACACTTAGAAGTATATTTAATGTATAGAAGATATATATTTATATAAGTATGTTTTCCCACCTTGTAAAATGCATTTTTTACTGTGAATTAAAGCAAAAAAAAAGTTTGAAATATACTTTCTAAATGTCACTCTGGGAGCCAGTTTATAATTCTCATCAAAATTCTTAATTGCCTGGAAATAGCTTATGTGCTAAGGGAACTGAGCTTAAGTCATGATAAATTAATCACATAAGAAATGTTCTCATTTCTTCACCTTTCCTTTCCTCTCCTTGGTAATGATTTATTGTTATTTGTTAGATGCATACGGCATCTTTCCTTCCGTTTGAAAATAAGTTGTGACTAAGTAACAATAATTCATGTTTAAAAGAAATTGAGAAGTTTTACTCTGCATGACAAGTTATCCCATTTAATCAACATGCCAGGCTGCCCTGCTAATATCCAGACAGCTCAGGAGGTACTGAAGCACATTCATTACACTCAAGAAGATATATTTAAGGAAGTGGCTAGTGAAAAATGTGTGAGATGAAAATTATATTTGTTCCTAAGAAATTATTTAAAAAGTTACCTGCCTGATAAGATCAAAACCATTATAAATATCATAATTACTTAAAGACAAGAAAATAAGATCATTTATTCTTAAACTAATAAATAAAAAACTACTGCTACCAAGAGCACAAAATGAAACGCTAATGGCTTTGTAGTTAATTATAATAAAGGAGAGCAAAACTTGTCTGGAGAGAAGCAAGATGTTACATCTATCTAAAGTATCTCCTCCACTGCATCACTTTCCAATCACCTATTATATAAAATGTTTTGTACTTTATATCATTCTTTAGCCATGTTTACTCTTTTGAAAATAAATGTTTAGGTGAGCAATGTAAGCAGTAAATGATCTGTCTAAATGGAAATATAATCCCAATTCTGTCTTTTTTACTTATAGATTAGAACTGGTGGGTTATTAAAACTGAAAACTCTTGGGGTGCCTGGGTGGCTCACTTGGTTAAGTGTCCAACTTTGGCTCAGGTCATAATCTCACAGCTCGTGAGTTCGAGCCCTGTGTCAAGCTCTCTGCTGTCAGCACAGAGCCTGCTTCAGATCCTTTGTCTCCCTCTCTCTGCCCTTCCCTCCCTCTCTCTCTTTCAAAATCAAATAAACATTAAAAAAAAAAAAAAAAAAAAAACCTGAAAACTCTTAAGGACCTAATGCATGGGAGAGGATATAGAATATACACATTAACCACTAAATAAGCAGCCTCCATGTTGTTTGTAATATGCTGGCTGACAGTAAGATTCCCACTTTATTCCTAATTTTATGTCAATGGGGATGGTGAAAGAGACATTTAATATAGGTACTTTTGCTTAAAAATCAATTTCTACAATTTTACGTTAGCAATATGTGTCATACTTTTTAAAAACTCAATTCAAAGCATTAGAAGTTAACATGTAAAAGGTTAAATCGTGTTCAAATTATGAAAATATTTTATGAAATGGCAAATTTTGTCTTAAAGGAGAATATTTTTTTTGAGAGAGACAGAGGGAGAGAGTGAGTGCAAGTGAATGAGGGGCAGAAAGAGAAAGAGAATCTAAGACAGGGCAGAGGAAGAAAGAGAGAGAGAGAAAAGGGGCTCACCCGAAGTGGGGCTCGTGTTTTACCCAAAGCGGGGCTCATGCTCACCCCATGCAGGACACAAGCTTACTGGATGTGGGACTTGAACTCACAAACCATTAGATTGTGAACTGAGCTGAAGTCATATGCTTAACAAATGAGCCATCCAGGTGCCCAGGAGTAGAATAATCTTGTAGATAGTCCTATCAAAGTATACTTGCTTACCAGTAGCAACTTAAAAATAACTATATAATTTTCTATTATCAGGGAACAGCAGGATTTTGCCCCAGTGTTGCTATTCATTGCTATTCCTCCCACATGGTTGCTATCCTAACTACTAGAAGATGCTGGAAAATGACTTAAAGAAGGGAAATCATAAGAGGTGTGCATTTTAATTTATTTCTTTCAAGATGAATTCCTAAACTTTCTGGAGAGGGCTTTATCAGGCACCTTCCATGATAAAGCACTGGGCTATTGGGTTAGCTTTGCAAACTAATATGCACTGAGAAGGAAAAGCTTGGAGCAGGATGGCCACTCTATTTACTACTGTTTGCATCTTTGACTTTATTCTGTTCAATAGAACAGTGTATTTTCCCAAGCTCTTCTAATTTTGACCTCTGGTATCCCAAAACTTGAGTTAGCAAAATTGGCTTCTCTTTTATATTCTTGGCCTTATTCCTTTGGTTAAATATCCCTGCTCTAGGTTCGGCTCTATGTTTCTGATTCAAGCCTAGTAACTTAACTTTCATTCCTGACCATGAACTTGATTGTGATTTTTGTCATTTGAAATGCCACTCCATCACCTCAATGTTTGGTAATGCAAGCATAAATGTTCTGCATCATAGTCACTACCTGAACTGCTTCATAACCAAGATGACTTAAGGGAGCAAAATAAACACAAACAGAAATAATATCAAGGCTTTGGAAAAGAAAGATTAAACCCTAAAAGAAACCGCAGATCCAAGAAAAATACAAAGGAAAATATTGTGAGAATTAGTTTACATGTAAATGCCAAAAGAGAAAAATGGAATCATAGAATATGGGTAATAAAAAAAGGCTGAATATACAAGTTTTCCCCTATTTTAAACTAAGAACAGAATTCTTCAGTAGTATTAGGTAAACTTACTCAGTAGTAGTTAATAGATGTCCTGCCTGAATGGAGAGGGCGGAAAAAAAATCCCTCTCAATTAAAAATACTTCAGCATCAATTGATCCTAATTAGGTAAATAGCATGTAAATTAAACTAAAATCAAACACAAACTAGCTGAAACTAGATGTTTGGACAATGCTCTAAAATCAGCTTCATACAGGTAAATCCAACTTTATATTTGTTTTGTTGAGTTTGAAAGCAGGTACTCATCTTCTCTATCACTTTGTTTTATTTTCTTTGTACCATTATTATTTTATTTATATATGTATGTATATATATGTGTGTGTATATGTATATATACATATATATGTGTGTGTATATATACACACACATATATATGTATGTGTATGTGTGTGTGTGTGTGTGTATATATATATATATATATATATACATATATATATGTATAATTTGTTTACTTGTTCATTTCCATCTTCCCCTAGTAGAATATTAACTCAATGAGGTCCGGGACTTTATCTGTTTTGTTCATCACTCTATCTCCAGTGCTTATAACAGTGCCTGATATATACAGTACGCTTTCAATAAGTTTCTCAAATGAATAAATGAATGATGTGGCATTTTGATTCCATTCTTACAAAATTAAAAACAAAGTTATCTGAGAGGACCAAGAAGCCACAAATACCAACAGTATTTCATCATATGTATCAAATGACTGGTCTAATGACTGGCATTGTTAATAAAGGGGAGGGTCAGGAGCAAGAGAATTTAGAAATCTAAATTAGAAATCTAGAAATCTAGTCTAATGACTAGAAAAAAAAAAGTTGATGTTTTCTCCCCACTGAGCTCTGTGGAGAGTATGCACACATATGACATTTAAAATGTTAATTAACATCTAAAGTTACTTTGGTTTCTAATCTTACCTTTAAGAAAATGCCAATTAATACCACCTAACTTACTGGTGGAGCACTGGCCTTCAAATAGATTTTCATTAGAAATCTTTTCTCATTTGTCAGTAGAGATACCTGAAGTCTTAATGATACCTGAGAACGAAATCTGATATCTGATTCGTTTTTAGGGGGAAGGGTGAAACACTTCCAAGCAAGAAAAATGCAGCTCTTGAAAGCCAAGTGGAAAGCTGAGGAGAGCTATAGCTTCCCATGTTCACTCTAATATTATTTTCACCTTGTTCTTTTTTCCTCCACAGAGAGAAAAATACACACACACACACACACACACACACACACACACTCATACTAGGAAAGAAAATTTTCCATTTACATTCTCCCACAACACTGAATAGCTACCTTCCGTAATCTTATAAGGAACAGAGAAGCACAGACATAATGATAAAATATTTTTGATTTAATAATACCCAACATAATGTAATTAGTATCTTAAGTGGCTATTTAATTCTAAAATATAGCTGGCAAGATTTTTTAGTGTTTTAATACTGGAACTTCTAATATTTGAAGGGAATCACAGGAGCAATTTGAAATTAATCATAATATCGACTGCTAAATTTTAGCAACTCAAAATTAAAAGTCCTAATAATTACGAACACTTAATGAGAGCTCACCATGTGCCCAACACTGCTCACACTTCACACAAATTGTCACTTATTCCTCATACTGATCCTACTAGATAGGTAGTATTATCTCTATTTCACAGATAAGAAGATGCAGACAGATATTAATTACTCGCCCAGGAGCATAATGATGGTAAGAAATGGAATAGGAATGCAAGCCTAGGCAATTTCATAGACTGAAACTTACAGTAACATATACACTCTCGATAACCCTTACCAAAAAATGATGGATACAGGGCAAGAGCACGATATCTGCCAGAGTGAAGTACAGGCCTTCTGCAAACACATGCTCCAGAGGCGGAAGGTCAGACACTTTTGCTTTTCTGATGTGAGAAGGCTCCCTGTTGGTAGTAGCTGGTTCTTCGTACACTGCGAGCTTTGAGAATGCCACTTGCAGTTCCAGGCTCTTGGATGAAGAGTCCAACTCTTCAGATGTTTCTTGTCTAAGGACCTTGCTCTTAGCATGGGCAGGCCCAACCCCAGCAGCCTTCTGTTGCTTCAGCTTCTGGCGACGGAGTTTGTCATCATTATGCACTCTAACGGGCTCACTGAGCTTTCTCTCTAGCTGCAGTATTTCTGCAGGGATAGTTGGGTGCTGGTCAGAAGACTCTTTGAGAAAATTCTCAATAGCTAAAGGGATGGTGAGTTCGCATAGCCTGGTCCACTGACTAACCTGCAAGACAAAACAAGAGATTAAAGGATTCTTTACTGTCAACATAGCTTGAAGAAAACTTTCTGTTGGGAAATAAGACTGGTTTTGACAATTTAACCCTTGAGCTAAACCATCCCTGGGCTAGGCTTTTATGCTAGTACAGTGCTTCAAAAGTGACAACACTAAACAATGGTCATGCATTCCTATACCTAGGAATACATGCTCACCTTGAGCATCCTCTTACTGAATAAATCCTTCCTTCTCAAAGCCTTCAAAGTCCATCCATCCCTAAAAAGTACAATTTTCAAAGCAGTGGTACTAGAGCTCCTGTTCATGTGTAAAGTTTCATTTAAAAATTCTCAATATAAAAAAAAAAAAAAGAGAGAGAGGTTAGAGTGGGAGAGAGCCAAAGCATAAGAGACTCTTAAAAATTGAGAACAAACTGAGGGTTGATGGGGGGTGGGAGGGAGGGGAGGGTGGGTGACGGGTATTGAGGAGGGCACCTGTTGGAATGAGCACTGGGTGTTACAGAAACCAATTTGACAATAAATTTCATATATTTAAAAAGATAAATAAAAAATAAATAAAAATTAAAAAATAAAACAAAAAATAAAAATTCTCAATGTAATTAAAACAAAAGATTTTTTTTAAAAAGTCCTTCTCTAGAAATAATGTCTCCAAACCTCACAAATTAAATCTTAAATTCTTATTTTTCAACATTGCACTGAAATATTGGCATACATGAAGGGCTACTTTACTTCCTATAGGTTTTTTAAATAAACGCAATTTTAGCCTCCTACAGAAAGTTAAAATAAATGCTCGACTGAATGTGTTATCGTTTTATGGCTTTAAATAACAGAAAGAGCATTATACTTACTTCAGCACAGGCTTTCAAGCAAGTCTTCTTAAAACCCAGAAGTTCCAAAATTTCCTTCTTTGAGGGGTCAGCTTCATATGATTTCTGGATTATGTGTCTCAGTACAACAGCAAGTCCTGCTCTACAGAAATTGTCTGGTTTTTCTACTACTGCAGGTAAACAGCAATTCTGGACTATTGCTGGAAGTTCTTGCTTTGAAATAATCTGTATTTCAACATCCTGGGGCACTACATTTTTTAGCGAAATATCTGTGCTTTCTTTTGTGAGGACTAAGCCAACTTTGAAGATTTTGCAGTCACAGTATGATAACAAAAATAAAGTTACAGATGTATGAAGAGGAAAGATGCATCCTTCCATTTGGTGAGAAAAGTCCAAGTACAGATATTCTTCTGTAAGACTTTTCTTAATGCCTTTCATTTTCCTCTTTCATTGGGTCACCTGAAGCATAAATAAAAGTGGTTAATAGACCTTAGAATATAGTAATTTAGAAGCTGAAATAAAAGACGAATATTTTAAAACTTTTTCTAGAAATCAGCAAGGATTTGTGATAGGTACGATTCTACGAGAATTTGTTCCTGGACTGAATAAATGGCTTCCAAAAGAAAGATTTCCACCCCGTGCAATTAACTAGTCTTAGAGGTGATTTTACACCCCTCAAAATAAGCATACCCCAGGTGCTTTGCAGTAGAACCCTCCCAATCAAGTACTTTGGGCTCTCACTACAGGTAAGAACAAGAAATGAATAGAATAGGAAATAAGAAGTAACCAAGAATACTGGGAGCTGTCTGGAGAAGCTTTGGCCATGCTGGGCCTCCAAATAGCTGCTGTTTTATGACTCTACGATACAATAATTGGAGAGGGGGGATAGATATTCATTCCCTCATGAGAAATAAATTCTCCTAAAGTAAGTGAGTTTTGATTATGATGAGCGTGCTGAATCACAACAGAAAAAGATTTGAAGTTTCCCCATAACTCAGATGTTGACAACCAAGATATCTCAAAGTTAACATGTCCAAAATCATTCACCCCCACACCCTAAACCTGCTCCTCATGTGTCCTCCCCGTCTCAGTTAATGGAGCATCATCCTTCTAGTGGTTCAGCCAAACACCTGAAATCATTCTCAATTACTCTTTTCTTTAACACCTCCATAACCAATCCATTAAAAACTTACTTTGGTTCCTCAACATATATCTCAAATCTGTTTATTTCCACACCATCTTCATTGTTTCCACTGTGATCCAAGCCACAATCACCTCTCTTCTGTATTACAGCAACTATCTTCTAACCTTGCTTTCCATCCCACCTCCCCCTCTGTTCTATTCTCAACATGGTATCCAAAGTGATCCTGTTAAAAATGGAGTAAGATCATGTCACTACTCTACTCAAACACTCCATAGCTTCCCATCCTATTCAGAAAAAAGGCAAAGCTCCTTACAATGGCCTACAAAGTCCTCCTTGATCTGATCACTCAATGCCCCAGCCAGAGTGGCTTGTTATTCCTTTAAAACCCTAGATACACTCCCGCCTTTGCAGTGGGTTCCAGTGCCTGGAATACTCCCTCATCTCCTTCAAGTATTTACTTAAATGTCAACTTCTTATTGAGATGATCTCTGGCTGCTGTATTTAAATTGAATACCCCAACCCCCATCCTCCCTGAAAAAAACCTTTCTGTGCTTTTCTCCACACTTAGCACTGTGGTAGTATACTATATATTTTGTTTCCCACAGAGAGAATGTTCCATGAGAGCAGAAATTTTGTTTTGTGTACTGCTCTGCCTAAAACAGAACCTGAAGATAGATAGATTAGATAGATAGATAGATAGATAGATAGATAGATAGATAGATAGATAAAATCAAGAAGTATTTGTTGAATGAATGCATGGATACATACACACACTGGTTATTTTAAAGATGCAAACATACACAATCTTGAGATCAAATTATTGATGGGTGTTTTCAAGTCATACTCTTTAAGAATATTGTCAATTATGATGACTCTTTGTTTGATTTCTACATTTCCTGGGTCTAAAATTCCCGTGTTCTAATCCATAAATCACAATTCCAAACTTAACACTAGATGGCACTCTTTAAAAGCATTCACGATGGAAGGCTGTAATAGGAAGATGGTAGAGGAAAAATTATTTTAAAAGCCTTTAAAGAGTACACCTGAAACTTTCTTTTAAGTGTACTCTGAAATATTAGTGTACTCTGAAATTTAGGAAATCTTAAAAAATACTAAATTTCCTAAATTTCCTTTTTTAATTGAAAGCAAAACAAATATTTTTAAGTGTCTTGGTCCTCAGCTTTTTTGTTAAAGAGCTAATAATTCATTATAACAAAGCGATATAGTAAGTAAAGTGTTGTCTTAGAGAAACTTTTGATAATGCAAGTAATCACTACTATTTCATTTTGTATTTCTTTTATTAAAACATAACAGATCTGCACAATGTTTTGTTACTTCTTTAAGAGATTATCTAGGGAAAAATTATTTCATGTGATTTAGAAGCAACAACTTTTTTAAATTTTTTTTTTTTCAAACGTTTTTTATTTATTTTTGGGACAGAGAGAGACAGAGCATGAACGGGGGAGGGGCAGAGAGAGAGGGAGACACAGAATCGGAAACAGGCTCCAGGCTCTGAGCCATCAGCCCAGAGCCCGACGCGGGGCTCGAACTCACGGACCGTGAGATCGTGACCTGGCTGAAGTCGGACGCTTAACCGACTGCGCCACCCAGGCGCCCCAAGAAGCAACAACTTTTTAACCCATGGAAACCATTTTCTCCCTAGCTTAATTAGCTTTTTTTTTTTAATTTAATTTTTTTTTTTTTTTTTGCACCTGCAGTTTGCTTTAAAACTATTGCACTATTAAAGGGTGCTTATTAAAGCTCACAGGCAAAAGAAACCACCTTTTCTAGGAAACTAATCATTTCTTTGAGGAGTTTGTTCCTGTAAATCTACCGCTAATAACTTACTGATCTTCTTAATTCTCTCTGCTGATAGTGTGATACTATACAGAAGATCCCTAAATGCTTCAAGAAGCAGATTTGAAAGAAAACATGATGGATTTCCTCATTTGCCCAGCAGTCTAGGAAATAGTAATTATGAGACTAGTCCCGCTCTTTAAAAAATAAAAACAAAACTGAAACCAATGTCATGCTCTTTTACAACTTGTGATTTAGAAATTAAAAAATTAGGGGCGCCTGGGTGGCGCAGTCGGTTAAGCGTCCGATTTCAGCCAGGTCACGATCTCGCGGTCCGGGAGTTCGAGCCCCGCGTCGGGCTCTGGGCTGATGGCTCAGAGCCTGGAGCCTGTTTCCGATTCTGTGTCTCCCTCTCTCTCTCTGCCCCTCCCCCGTTCATGCTCAGTCTCTCTCTGTCCCAAAAATAAATAATCGTTGAAAATAAAAAAAAAATTAAAAAAAAAAAAGAAATTAAAAAATTAGAGTACATGTATTATTTGCTACTTTCCAAGGCATATAGAATAAGTACCTTGAGAATAGGCTTTTTTACATATTTTATAAACTTTTGTCACTGTGAGCACTTAATAAATGCTAAATGTCAACAAAACAGAATAGCAATAACCTGCCCATGGAGATATCTAAAAATTAATGAGATGCCGGAGAGAAAATGCAAAGTAGTGTTGATTCTTAACATAATTTATTTTTCCAATATAGATGTTGGTGTGTTGTGTCCCCCCCCCCCCCCCCCGGGAGATTAAAAATGTTACTTAATGATCTTGGAGTTAAAAAATTACTCTCCCTGGGCAATTTCTTCCCATTAAGTACTAACGTAATTTCTAAAATAAATATTAAGTATTAGCAAACCTGTACAAATTTGATATATGTTTTTGGCTTGTACTATGTGTTTTTCAAGACAGTAGAACACAGTTTTTAAGTTTGCAAACATCATAGGCAAGAGAAAAGCCTCTTCTCTTTTTTTCTTCTCCATTTCTACCTAGAGATTCCTTACATAATTATTTTTATGTCATGAGCTTTAAAAAGGTAGGTACTATAGAATCATCTTTGGGGTTTCCGGGGTTCCTGGGGCAGCTCCTGTTACTCCATATTACGTTCCTGCCAAGCACAGAAGTAGTGTCATTTGCTCAGCCTGGACAGGTGCCACACTCTAACTACTCCTGAGACAGAGAGAGAAAATAGCTGACAAACTTGGCTGCTAAACAGAGCTGATGGAGGGTACATCTCTTCCCTGGATATGCCAGTTTGTTTGGGAATGCTGCTGAGGAAATAAAAAGGGAAAAGAAAATATTTAAGCCTGATTTCATTACTTGTGACTCTTCATAGATATTTTTAAACATAACTGAAGCAGTCACAGGTTTAACATTTTAGGCATTTACCTTTTTTTTTTTTTTTTTGCATTCTCATTCTAATTAACATATCATGGTCTTGATAAATTGAAGTATGTCACATATGAAAAGGTAAATGAGTTTCATGGGGTTTTTAAACTCTAAAAGCATTTTACTACTTCACTTCATGCATGTGTATATATAAAGAGAAAGAAAAAATATAATAAATGTATTGAAAATAAGCATACTTGTTCAGAAGCTGAAAAAAAGTTTGAAAGTTTTGTGCTCAAAATTCAAGACTGGATCTATGGCAACTAAATAGTACATAATGGATACATAGGTAAGTTATATATTACATAATAGGTAAAGACCAAAAAGTACACCACTGTAACAAAATATTGTTTTTTTCATATAAGAAATTATCACTATGCATGGAATTTGATAGCTTAATAAATGTTAAATGAGTGAACAAAGAATATAATTCTAAATAATCCTACATACATTTGATTGTCCACCAACTATGTGCTAAACACATACACCTTTTATACATTACTTCTAATCTTCACAATCCTTACAAGTACATTTTAGTTCCAACACATGGATAAGAACTATCCATCAATTCAAAAGCATTAATTGAATCTACAAAGGGATCTTATCTGCAAACATTCAGGAATAGCCATTTTTCTAATATAAATAGAACTGTTTTATAAATTTTAAATTTCATAAAGTGAAGCATATGGCAACTTTATTGCAGCAACAATTCCACCAAAGTGAAGCTCATCAGAAATTGTTATTCTAAGCAATTGTGCTGGTCTCAGTAATCCTTGATAAAAACCTGTTCTAATTTTTTTATGTTTATTTATTTATTTCTGAGAGAGAGGGAGACAGAGTGCAAGCAGGGAGGGGAAGAGAGAGGGAAACACAGATCCTAAGCAGGCTCCAGGCTATGAGCTGTCAGCACAGAGCCTGACGTGGGGCTTGAACCCCCAAGAAACTTGAGCTCGTGACCTGAGCCAAAGTTGGATGCTCAACCAACTGAGCCACCCAGGTGCCCCTAAAAACCCAGGTGCCCCTAAAGGCAATCATTTGACAAGATTTTTGGTAGTTCCTTCCTAATTCTCTTTTTTGGATCCTCCACAGACCTTAGTAATTTGTGGTTCAGTACTTTGGCCTATTCTTAGCTACACTCACTCCTTTGATTACTGGCTTTCAAAGTTGTTTTTATTTTTTTTAATTTTTTTTAACATTTATTTATTTTTGAGAGACAGAGAGAGGCAGAGCATGAGCAGGGGAGAGGGAAAGAGAGAGAGATACAGAATCTGAAGAAGGCTCCAGG
The DNA here is from genome assembly GCF_028749965.1 of Puma concolor. Lineage (NCBI taxonomy): Eukaryota > Metazoa > Chordata > Mammalia > Carnivora > Felidae > Puma > Puma concolor. The sequence goes on from NC_141670.1 coordinate 118,258,498, forward strand.
CTCTGAGCTATTTGTCAGCACAAAGCCCAACACGGGGCTCAAACCCACAAACTGCAAGACCATAACCTGAGCTGAAGTCCTACACTCAACCGACTGAGCCACCCAGGCGCCCCACTGGCTTTCAAAGTTTTAATTATGCCACACAATAAGACTTTTTTTTAATGCAACTCATTATACACTGAATAAAACTGAAACAAAAGAATCACAAAGAAATACCCTACTACATGGGATGTATCTGATATTTTTAATTCTGTGCTTTTCTTCCTTCCTTTCATCTTTTTTTTTTTTTTAAATTTTGGTTAGTATTCAGTAAATTGACTTCACGACCCATTAATGGGCCACAACTGACAATATAACAGTACTATTATTCTAGGTGACCTCCAGCACCATAGGTATAAATATCATCTATGACTCCCAATTTTTATCTCAGGGACACCCTTTCCCCTGAACTTCAGATTCCTATATTGTACTTGACATCTCCCCTTAGACATTTTTCTAAACCTGTTCTTCTCCCATTAGCAGTCCCTTATTGATAAAATGGCAACACCATTCACCCAGATGCTCAGGCCCTTAATTCTGAAGTCTCACTCAACTTGTTTTTTCTCTCTAACCTACCATTTCTACTTTTGAAATATATGCTAAATCCAACTTCTTAGCACCTCTACCACTATCAACTAACCTAAGTCATCACCAGCTCTTATAAAGACTACTACAAACATCTATTAACTATTTTCTTCCACTCTCCACACATCAGTCCACTCTCCAATTGTCAGAATGATCCTTTAAACACATAAATCAGATCACACCCCCTGCTCACAACCATCCAGTGGCTCCCCAAAACACTTGAAATCCAAATTTCCTATCATGGCCTATAGTTTGCCATGACCCTAACTATCCTTTTTCTGACCTGATCCCTTACCTCTGCTCCCTGTTGCCCACCCACTCCTCTCCAGTTCTCCCTGCTGTTCTTGAAAGAAGCCAGGAATGCTCCACTGGAGAATTTTTTCGTGTCTGCTATTCCTTAGGCCTAGTTTGCTCCTTCACTTCATTGAGGTGTCTGAATATTAATTCAAGAACAGACCTTCCCTGACAACCTGAATTGAAAAAGGACTCCCATTACCTCTTAGCCCCTTATCCTTTTCCTTTTTTTAATTTAATTTTTTTAGAGAGAGCAAGCTAGCGCCTGAGTTGGGGAGAGGGGCAGAGGGACAGCAAGAGAATCTTAAGCAGGCTCCACACTCAGCACAGACCCAACACGTGGGGCTCGGTCATGAGATCGAAAGGCTTGATCTCAGGACCCTAAGATCATGACCTAAAGCCGAAATCAAGGGTTAGGACACTCAACAGAGCCACCCAGGTGCCCCCCCTTTTTTTTTTTTTTTTTTTTTTTTTTTTTTGCTTTATAGCACTTATTACCTGACCTTCTATCTCCAATCAGTACTCAAACTTTAGTTTAAGAAATGAATGAATGTACATAAATGAGTATCAGTAATCGTTGTAATGACAACGCAATTAAGAACTTTAGTCTTGGTACATGAGCCTCATTCTTCTTGACATCATTAAATCGAAATGAAGAAACAAGAGGACCTTGGTGAGCTGAATTGGAATAAGTGTAACTAGAATCCATCCACACTTATAGTTTTTGTGTATACTGCTACTCAGTCAAGAGAGCTAGGAGCTGAAATGGATTCTATACACTTAATAAGTAGAATATTTATACACCAAGAAATATAAAGTAATGGATAAGAGCCTAGACTCTCTGGAGGTGACTAACAGGGTTCAAATCCTGGTTCTGATATTTAATAGCAATATAACTTTTCTGTGCCTTTGCTTCCTCATTTATAAAATGGGGGCAATAACATCAGATTTACCGTATAGTGTGCTGTGAGAACCTAACAATGCCTATCACATTAGTAAGCCTGTAAATAAATACCAGCTATTATTATTCATTTGTAATTTATCTCAAAATTTCTTATCCACTGATACTATTAAAAAACAAATTTTGACTGGCAATCCACAAATTATACTTTATACTTCCAAACTTCTCAAGAAAGGTAAGGGATTTTTATTGAATTGAAAAGTTTCCCCTCCCCCACCCTCCCATAAAAAATCTGTTACTGAGGCTGAAAGCCACAAAGTCACAAAATGGTTGAATGTGTAATAACCTAACTTGCATGTTAACTGTTTATATTGTACAAAATAAATAGTTCACCACAGTTTACAGGTATGAAATTACAAATTCATTTTTCTTAAAGATTAAAATTTAAACCCTTTTAATTCCTTACTACATCAAATGTTCAACATTATGAATATTAGAGCTTAGCTTGTGTTTTATGCATTTCACAAAATAACACAATTTGGTTGCAAATCCTATCCCATTTTCTTACTATCTATATGTATAAAAAAGCTTGCTCATATAGGGTTAGACAGCAGCTAATTACCTTAGATACTAAAGGTTAAAAAAGGAAAGAAAAAACCCAAGCTGCTTCAGTCCTCATTACATTATGTACCATGGGGATACATATAGTTAAGTCCTAGAGGACAAAGTTCAATAATTAAAATTAGCTGTTTTCTTTTCTGGGTAAGAAGTGCAGAAAAACTGTTTAAAAGTGAAAAAGCTTACTGTAACTTTAGCCATAAGGGAAGTATGTCAGCTCTCTGGTGAATCAGGGAATCATCTTCTGCTACGGAATCATAATGCTTGCAGCTATGTCTGACCTCATAATTAAGGGAGATCACAGCATAAAATGCAAGCCTGGGGCGCTTTGGGTGACTCAGTCGGTTGAGCGTCTGACTTCGGGTCAGGTCATGATCTCACAGTTCGTGGGTTCCAGCCCAGCATAGGGCTATGTGCTGACAGCTCAGAACCTGGAGACTGCTTCAGATTCTGTGTCTCACTCTCCCTCTCTGCCCTTCCCCGACTTGTGTTCTCTCTTTCTCTCTCAAAAAATAAATAAGTAAACATCAAAACAAACAGACAAACAAAAAAGCCAGCAAGCCTGAAATAAAATTACTGAATCCCCACAGCAAACAATATCTAGGCTTGTTATGATCTAAATGGTTTAAAACCTTGTATTCTAAGTACTAATCATAACAGGATTCAGTGGGCTACTTTAAATACCTGAAGACAAAAACTTATACTAAGGAATTGTGTATACTACAGATGTTTTAGTTGACTGGTCTATAGAATTTGTTAAGTTTCAGGGTCTGCTAAATTGTTCCTATTATAGAAAGGCTGATTGGATACTCAGTACTTATTATTTCAAATCAAGGGTAATAACCAAAGCTACATACTAAACACAGGGTTGTTGTTTTTAAACCGTGACAGGCCCACTATTACAGAAGTTCAAGTTTGAGCTTTGCTTAAAGCAGGTAAACATGTAGAAGTGTAAAAAAATAAATAGAAGAACTGATAAAGCAATTCTCAAATCTCATTGATTTCTTCTCAGACTTATTTTTAAAGTTAGACCTTTTAAAATAATGTCTTCAGGTATAACTCAAACATAATTTCACATGAGTATGCTTAAAGCAATCCTCTTAGTAAACTCCCCACCAGGCATTAAAAAAAAAAAAAAACTCACATAGCTTAAAGTTTGATTTATTAAATATGACAGCAAATCATTCGGTTGTATTTACAACAAAGAATTTATTTTCACAACATTTAAATGACCATGTTTACAATTGCCACGTCACTAACTCGTGCCAGCTTTTTTTCTCCTTTAATACTGTTTCTATAGATAAGCTTGGAAAAGCAGTATTTTGTTAAATCATTAATTTAGCACAAGATATACCATTAAATGCTGGAATTTCCTTGACATTCAAGAATTTATAACAAGAAATGGAATCCTGGGATTAAGAATAAAAGGAAAAAGACAAGGCACCTAATCTCAAACCAGGTAGAGTTGGATGGGAAGTACGGGCGTTTCTAAAGCCAAAGCAATTTCCGTGCCAGTTAAACTCAAACTTTCCACACAGTTTAAAACCGAACTGAAACAGTTTTGCTAGTGTAACAGAAACAAATGCCCCCCCCCCCCCCCCCAGCAAATCCTTTGGAGCAACTGTTAGGCAGTATTCACATACAACTGCTTTCTCCAACCAGGAAGGCATGGAATGTAAAACAAAGTGCCAAAGAGAAAAAAAAAAGAGCGTGCCAAAAGGTCTTAAAACTACACTTCGCAGCAAAAGGCAAACGACTCCACAGACTGCTGCAAACAGAAGATGCTCCATTCCCCCATCAGCAGAGGAAGCCACGGGGACTGGCCCTGGGAAATCTGAGAAGGGGCCCGGAGCCTCCACCAGCACCCTCAGAAGCTGTGGCTGTCAAAGAGATTGAGGGACCCCAGCACTGGAGAGACATCGGACACTAATTCCACGCCCTTGCCCTTCCCACCACCTCCTCTCCATCCCGCATCGTCAGCCCAGTCGCCTCCGGATGCAAAGAGTAGTCAGGGGGATCGGGGGACTGCGAAGCCGGCGGCCTGAGCGCCCTCTTTACCTGGTCGCAGAGGCGCGGCCAGGCACGGAGGGTGAGCGTGTCAGCGACACGAGCCGCCTGCGCCTTCCCGCCCCGCGCGAGCCAGGTTTCCGTGGCCGCTTCTGCGAGTCTTCGCCCAAGAGGCCACTGGCTGCCAGAGAGGCCGGGGGAGAAACAACAGGCACAGTGTCTTGGAAACAGCCCGGCCGGCCGTCATTCATAATCCGGCGGACCGGAAACCGGGGGTAACGTCACTTCCTCCCGTCGCACAGCCAAAAAGTTTCCCTCCTCACACTGCTGCAGGAACCTTTTTTTCCCCCTCCTCGGAGCCGGCTAGTTCCGGGACCGGTTCGGAAGGGGCCTCCGGGAACGGACGGAGTAGCGGGGCGGAGCGGTGAGTTGTGACGAGCTGCCCGGCTCCCAGCCGCCTCTGGGAGGCTCGAGACCTCCGCGAGGGGCGAGGTGGGAGAGTAGTTCCCGTGGAGTCTTAGTTTCCTCGCTCTTTAGGGGGAAACTTCGTAATTTGCGGGCGGTCGCGTGCCCCAGGCTGACCGCTCTCTCCCTTCGGTGAGGGCTGTGCTTCCTCCGAGTCTGTTGCGGGTTCGCCTATCTAGGGCACGGCCCCAGGGACTAGGTCTCCAGAACCCCGTCTCGGACCTTCCTCGGAAGGTTTTGGCGATTTCTCTATGCAGCTCCCTCTTTCCGCCTCCCCCCTTCCTCGGGCTCCCTCAAAGACCTTCCCTTCGTGCTAGGCCTTCGGTGTGTCATGCTTTGATCAAAGGATTGAGATTCTTTTTTCTGAGTGTCCGCTGTCGCTTTTCAGCTAGTCCGTCACTTGGTTGGTTTGGAATCGTGGTCTTTCCGCTTTCCCTGCATTTCCAGACGTGTCCCTAAGATATCAGTATAACTCAAGGCCAAGAATTCAGTAGAGGAATGAAACGGACAGCATCTTTAAAAAGATTTTTAGTAGAAGGTTGCAAGAGCCTCCAAAGACATAAAGGGCAAAGCCGTTTAGGAGATGGCAACCCTAATATTGCACTCGGTGTGAATAAGTTCAGTTTCCTTTATCTTGTGCACGTGCAGATGATCAACTTTGGATGTGTGTGTGTGTGTGTGTGTGTGTGTGTGCGCGCGCGCGCGCGCGTGTGCGTGTGTGTGTGTTTTTAAGATTGGCATGTAGGGTAAGAAATGAATATCCAATTTGGATTGGAGAGATAACAGACGCCCTAGGAAATGACATTTAAACAAAACCTAGTTCATTCATTCAATAAATATTTTTGAGAGTCTAAGTTTCAAACTATGTTAACTGCATAAGACCCTGCCCTCATGGAGTTACAGTCTAGCGGGATTAATGAATTTAAGCCAGGTAAAGGAGTAGGAAGAGAGTATTGCAGGTAGGAACACTGTACAGGTCTGTAGTCAAGACCGAGGTGGTTTTGTTTATTTTGCTTTTTTGATGCTTGTGGGGCTTAGGGGGTTAGATGCATGGAAGATGGATTTGAGTTTCTTGTTGCTCTTTTTGTAAAGGGACTTCGTAAGTGGTTAGAATTGTGTAGAAGGAGAGAAAAGACCATTACACTTTACTTTGATCCCTAATAATTCTATAGCCATTATTTTTGGTACTTTGCAAAGTAGCAAAGTGATAGGCAAAAAGATAAATGTAGACTCTCCTTCATAAGGTACTCAGAGTTTTATAGGGAATATAACACTTGTGGGGAAAAAAAAAGAGTATGATTCAAGGTAGAAAGTCCTGGTACCATGAGAAAGCACTACTAGATATCCTAGGAGGGAGAGATTATTAGTATTTGGGGTGGAGAAGGACATACCAGCCGAGAATAGAGTCCTCGTGAGAAGTAATATTTGAACATAGAATTTGGACATCTAAAAATAGGTAAAAAGCTTCCCAGACAGAAAAAGTGAGTAGAGGTGTCAAGGCCAGCTAATGGCTCTGCTGTAAAGAGAATCTGTATATGAAGATTTAAAGTTTTTGTGCCAGTTAATGAATTGTCTTTTTTAAATGGTAGGCCAAGAGATTAGGCTTTATTTTGAAGGCAGTAGGGAGTTTTAATTTTTGAAGAAGAAAAATAAGAAGGAAAGGAAAATATGTTTCAGGAACATTAATATGTGATTTAGGCCTCAGACCAGATTAACAGAAAGTTGTGTCGTTCATTGAAAAAAGTGCAGGACAAGGAACTTTCGGAGGAAGGTATTCATAATATCGATTTTAGTCATAACTAAATTGGGCAACCAGGTAGACATACCTACTCAGCAATTGGAAATGTGGGATTTGAGTTTAAGTGAGATTGGAGTGGTGAAAAATGTGAAACCATCTGCCTAAAGATGACAGTTAAAAACATGATAAATAGAAGATAACCAAGGAAGAAAGTGGAAGCAGAACTAAAAAAGATAGATGAGAACAGATACTTGGGCAATACCAAGAGTGACAGGGCTGAAAAGATGAACCAGAGTAAGAGTAGCCAGAGATAGATAGAAGAGAAGAACCAGAAAAGTTAAGCGTAATCGAAATCACGGAGGAGAAAGTTTTTGAAAGAGGAAATGAGTACTGTGTATTCACTTGGCCAGCATTTAATGAATACCCACTATCTGCCAGGCACTCTGCTAGGCACACAGTTAACAGCAGCGGGTAAGGTCAATCCTGTGCTCATCCTTAGGGAATTTACATTCTAGTGAGAAAGACTGTTTACATAATTAACAGTATAGTAACTATTCCAAACTTCCAGGATGTTTGGGAACAGAATAACAGTAAGACTTCTTACTGTATTTGGGAAGTGTGGGGGAAAAAATACTGAGATGTGAAGGATGAATAAGATGGGTATGGGACACTTTCTACTGATGTGCTGAGGTGAGAGCATATGATATGTTGAAAGACTTAAACTAAATTATGTGACTACAACAGCGAGTGAGGAATGGGAATAGTCTGAGATACTAGATAGTATTTAATGAGTGTGTACTCTGTGCCAGGTACTCTTGTAACTATTTTACATGTACTACCAGATCATGTAGGGCATTAGAGACCTCGTTAAGGATCTCGTTCTTTAACCTTTGGGCAGCAAGAAGTGCAAAGGGCATTTTAACCCAGTGAATAATACAGAAAGATGTGGAGAGGGACAAGAGTGATTGTGGGGAGACTGATCAAGCTAATATGGTAGGCCAGATAATAGGTGGTGATAGCTTGGTCTAGGGTGGTGGTAACAAGGATTGAAAAAAGTAGATGAATTTGAGGTATATTTAGGAAGTTTGGTGACTGAACACAAGGGTGTAGGGTGAGGGTTCAGGAAGTAGGAGTAGCTGATACTCAGGTTCTGGCTGGAGCAGTGGGATTAAGTATCATTTGAGAGAGGGAATGCTAGAAGATCTGGTTGGGAGACAGAAGAAGAGGTTATGAGTGGCTCTGTTAGGGACATGTTGAATAGGAGGCACCAGTGAGATACCCATTTAAAGCTGGCATTTGGATCTTGGAAGAGATAGATGGGCCAGAGAGATAAATTTATAATCCATGGCAAAAGAGTATAGATCAAATTGTCTAGCACAGTAATTCTCAAGCTTTTAGAGTGGATCAGAATCACTTTGAAGGCTTAATACAGATTTCTGGGCCCAGAGTTTTTTTCTTCAGTTGGTCTCATGGTAGAGACCAAGAGTTTGCATTTCTAACAGGTTCCCAGGTAATGCCTGTGCTTCTGATCCAGATATCACATTTTGAGAGAAAGGTGTAGAGTGAGACAAGAAGAGACCCACTTAAGTTGAAGTGGAATAGGAACCTACAAAAAGGCTAAGAAAGAAGTAGGAGGAAGAAACAATATCTGTTTACCTAAAGCTATGAATACGGTGGTGAGAACATTTTCACGGATGGAATGGTGGGACAAACGCCAGATTGCAGGATTAAATGCAGCATAAGTAGAAGAATGAAAAAAGGGAGTATAGAATGAGGATGACTTTCTGAAGGAAGTTTTGCTATGAAATGAGGAAGACCGGATAGAAGAGGCTTGAATATATTTAAATGTAAATGAAAAGATGCCAGTAGAAAGAAAGAGAGAGAGGGCGATGGAGAGGACATAGTAAATAATCCATAGTTCAGGGTCCAGATGGGGAAGGAAAAGGTAGAATCCAGTTACAGGTAGCATTACATGGAGAGCCACCTCTTCATTTATCAGATGGGAAAAAGGAAAGGATGGGTGCAGGTAAGTTTGTAGATGTAGTGGCAGGATGTTGATTTAGTTTCTCTCTGACAGCTTTTGTCTTCTCTGTGAAATTGGTGAAGACATCTACTGAGATGCTGTAGCAGTTTCAAGGAAAATGGAGAAAGTGTAACTGATCTTGGCAGAAAGTAGGGAAGTGAGTAGAAGCATGATAGGATTGCTAAATTGTATTGAGTGCCTAGATGAGATTGGTGACTCTACAGATGCAGAGTATGTATTCCTCTCAGCTGCATTTAAGAGTTTGGGTGCAGGCAGGGAGAAGGTAAATAACAGGATGGATGGCTACAAAGTAGATGAAATTATAGGACTGTAGAACACAGGTGTTTAGAGAAGAGAGTCTTTGAAAACCTGGACCATGAAATATAGGACAGGAAGTAAAATGACATACTGTAGGGGCGTCTGGGTGGCTCTGTTGGTTAAGAGTCCAACTTTGTCTCAGGTCATGATCTCACAGTTCGTGGGTTTGAGCCCTGCGTTGGGTTCTGTGCTGACAGCGCAGAGCCTGGAGCCTGCTATGAGTTCTCTGTCTCCCTCTTTCTCTCCCCCTCTGCCACTCATGCTCTGTCCTCTGTCTCAAAAATAAATAAGCATTAAAAAAAATTTTTTAATGACATACTGCAAATAAATCTAGATGGATAGAAAGAGGTGGGAAAAAGAGATCACTGTTTAGTGGGAATTTCTGTGCTATATGCATTTGCCATAGATGATTCCTATCATGAGCTAAGAATTCGCACTGAGGATTAGAATTCTAAAAAACAAGTCCTAGGTGTGTATATATATGTAAATAGATATATACAGATACAGATACATGAAAGAAACTTAATGCTTTAAATGTAGAATTAATTTAAAGTCTAGGTGTTGCTTTAAAAAAAAGAATGTCAGAAAATTAGTAATTACTACTTTAAAAAATGTCAATAACCTAGGAATGGGATAATAGTGGTATTGGTGGGAGTGAATTCTTAGCTCTAATCCTCAATAAGAATGATATATGGCTCTTTTCCAGTCTGTTTTGGTCATGGATTTTGGAATATACAGGGAAGGAACTATATAAAAGTTAACATAATTTGGTACAACTCCAGGAAAATATTTTTGGTTATAATAATAAAGGAGATAAATTGAGAAATTAGTTGCTGACCTCTTTAAGGACTTCAGTAGCTGAAAAATAAATTTTACTATGTGTGCATTTGTCCATAAGAAAGGAGAAGTAATAGAAACTAGAGAAAGCAATATAAAAGGGTGAGGAGGGGCACCTGGGTGGCTTAGTCAGTTGAGCATCCAACTCTTGATTTCAGCTCAGGTCATTATCTCACTGTTTTGTGGGTTTGAGTCCTGCATCCTGCTCTATGCTGATGGTGCAAAGCCTGCTTGGGATTCTCTCTCTCTTCCTCTCTCTCTGCCTCTACCCGACTTGCACTGTCTCTGTCTCTCTCAAAATCAATAAATAAACTGTTAAAAAAAAAAAAAAAGTGAGGAAAAGTAAGATAGAAAACTAAAATATATAGGATAAAACATGTAACTGAGTGTTTTATTTTAGGCCCAAATACTGTTTTCTGTTTGATGTGGGAAAGAAGTTGAGGCAAGGAGGTGCCAATAAGGAGAAAGCAGAGGGAACTAAGAAACTGGAGGCCTCTATAAATTCAAAATGCAGGTGGAACGCAAGGAAAGAAATGGGGGACAGGGGGAGGAGGCAAAATAAAGGAAGGTTGATCTGGTACCTTGAAGAGGTTCCTTAGTGAAAACAGTGGAAGAGATAAAAAGATACAAGATTATAGTCAAAAAAAAGAATAATTGTGGCTACTTTCAGGCTTTGGTGGCTGAAGATGAAGCTCTTTGGGATTGAAGATCTAAGTAAACTAGGAAGCTGGAGAAGATCATCAATATAGATGCTAAAATTGCCAGAGATGACAGTGGGGAGAAGTAAGAAGATGAGCCTAGTGCAAATGTTCCATACCTTAGCAACCAGGAAGGTATAGGTAATAGATTTCAAGGGAAGATGTTGATAAATGGTGGCCATGGAATGTTTCTCCAAAAGCAGCTATATGGAATAAGGTCTCTGTAGACCTCTTTGCTCTTTGAGTAGGAAGTCGAAGGAGTACCACTTAGGAGACCATGGTAAAAAGGAGATGTAGTGGGGGAAATAGTAAAGGTAAAGAGATGCAAGGAGGGCTTGAAAAACAAGGTAGAAAATATAGGGGAATATATAGATAATGAGTAGGGACTAGAAGATTATGGGCAGCCAGCAATGAAGTTATTGTGGAGGGAGGGAAGGGCTTAGCTGAATGAAAGTACTGGAAGGCCTTTCTACGGAAAGGTAGTTTGTACCTTAAGCAGCCTTGATGTATACATAATAGGGAAAGGAAAACTAGCAGTTGCTGGATAGACTAAAGCAGTGGCCTCCAAACTTGTCTCATCATTCCCTGAGTGTGAAATTGAGCACACTTCATTATATGTGTTATCAATTATATGTCTACACTGCTATCACTCTGTGTATTAATAGCGTATTTTTAATAAAAAATTAAAAATAGAAATTCTTATATTTTTTCCCTATATTCCACTATTAAGACCTTTGAGACATGTTAGTAATTTAGGGCATGGGTACAAAGCCTATTCAGTTTTATAACTGCAGGATCATATAAAAAGAATGGATTCCAAGGTTCCAGTTGGAATGTTGGTGTTGATGACATGACTTCTGTAGTCTTATAAGCTAGGCACTGACTCTTGTCACCTAATCTGTAATGCAAACCTTTTGTCTGTGATTATGGAAATACGTAACAGTAAATACCTTGCTTCTGGTTTCCAGCATAGAAATTTCAAGTAATTGTTTTTCTAGTATATTGGAAGGATTCTTCTCTATATTAGCCCTTTGGTCAGCACCTCGTAAAACAGATTGTTCTGGTAAGTAAATGCTGTGCTTTTTAACTATAAAAAGTTTGGTCAATAAAAAGGTTAGGCCATATTCCCCTTGAGCACTCAGGAGGAATGGCAGGTTTACTCTTTTCATCATTGACATTTTAATGAGCTATTTTCTCCAGAAAATATGTATAGTAATCAGCCTATACCATGAGTAAATTAAAAAAAAAAAACCTTTCTGTACCTATCATCTACATAGATGATGTATGTAATAATATAGTCTTAAGTGACAGATTGCTTCTCAGTTTTCATTAAATTACTAATACAACTGTTTGAGGTAGATAATTGTCCTTTTAGTATTGGCTTTGGGATTCATGGATGATTCAGGTGTTTCATTAGAGTACAGAATTTGACAATAATTTTGAGGCTATCAGAAAGGTATCTAATATCGTCTTGAAAAAAAAAAAAAAAAAAAAAAGCCTGTAGGTGTGGGGGTGTGTTTCCTGTCAAAGTTGGAAAGGGATTGGGGAGAAGTAGATGGGGAAGGAACAAACAAAATTCATCTTTAGTCTGAACTTTCATATGCCAAGATTCAACCTACAGCAAGCTTTAATGGCTTTATAAACCCCTAAAAATGAGAGATTACTGTGGAATTGCTGATAGATCTTTAACAGTACATGTGTGTTGCATTATTACAATATTAACCTCAAGGATAGAAGACAATTTCAAGCCCTAGAATATTGATCAAAGGATTGAACACAAAGTATACATTTTTATTTTAATAATTCCTTGCCTGGAGTAATATTTGAAAAAGTGACACAAGAATTAGAACCACATGATAGCATTGGTATTAGCTGAAAACAAAATTTTTTAATGTTTTGGAATTTCATAAGCCTTTGATGTACATCTTCAGTGTATTTTAAGCTAATGACACGGAGCATTATCACAGGCCCTATGGGAGAGATTTTATATCATGTATATAAATTATATTATGTATATATAATTTTTTGGTAGTAACTATGGCACCATTCCTCAGAGACCTTGCTTTTTAAAAGTAGGTTAATGCATGAGATACCACAATCTAAATGTAGTCCAATAGATTATCTTAGTATGTTTTCTGAGGCATTCAAGAATGGAGTTGAGGATTAAGGAGATTTAAAAAAGGTAGTTGAGGTAAAAGTTGCAGCAATGACCTTTAGCTCATCACCTGATGTTTCCTTTAACCATTGTTCTCCTGCCATGCCTCGCTGCCTCAAATCTTTTTTTTTTTTTTTTTTTTTTTTTTTTGGTAATGGAAATAAGGTTTGAGAGAAGAAATTTTGACATATGGTAAACCTGACCTAAACACATCAAGTTCCTGTACACTGAACTGTAAGCGTATATTTTAAAACCCTGAGGAAGGTGCTCTGTGGCAGGGAGGAGCTTATCTGCATTTCAAATTCAGGATTTGAATTTGAATTTGAATTCAGGGTCTGGATACACACAACACTGATAAAGTTCTTGCTTCAGGGGAAACGAATTTGGTAGGAATAACAAGGAAATTTACTTTTCTTCTGATGTTTCAGATTTTGTATAATGGGCACAGTATTACCTATTATAAATAAAAGAACCTGATAGATAATCTTTAACATAGATAATTGCTCATTGTCTCTAAATTAATCCCCCCCTTTCTTATTTTCTTCAGGTGTTTGCAATGGCTGCTGCTGTGAACTTGGAACTTGATCCCATTTTTTTGAAAGCACTTGGCTTCTTACATTCAAAAAGTAAAGATTCTGCAGACAAGCTAAAGGCACTACTTGATGAATCTTTGGCTCGGGGCATTGATTCAACTTACCGTCCATCTCAAAAGGTACCTGCAAGAACTAAAAGCTTGGGGGGAGTTTTGTTAAGGCCTGCAGTAGAACAGTGTTAATATTTAGACCATCTTAAAACAGTCTCCCTGCCAAAATAATCTTTCATTGTGGCATGAAGAAATTATATTCTTTAGTGTTCTATTCTTCCTTCATGTTTTCAGAGAACTTTTACTCTACATGGAAAAGTTAGCTGGGTGTGAGGGATACTGTGTTCTACTTTATGTGTAGGGAAACCTACTTATTTATGATTTAATTTCTAATTGTTTCTCATCCCCCCAAATTTTAAGCTACTGGATGAAACCGTGACTTGTAATTATTCTCTAATGTTTTAATGTTTAATGAAGTAAAAGGACAAATTTTGCAATGAAGTAGATTGAACATGGATAGGATACTTTAAGGGGAAAAGGAGGTATGTGGATAAATTATGACAACTATGTGCCTCCAACTTTGATAATGACAAAGCAGCCAAACAACTTTATGTGAAAAGAATATACATTTGGAACCAGACAAACCTGTTTTGAATCCCAGTTTGCCTCTTACTAGTTGTGTAGTAATAGATAATGTATCTTGAACATTTATTGTGTTTCAGGTATTTTTCTGCTTGGTGTATGTGTATAATTAATTTTAATTGTGATAATGATCTTTTGAAATAGGTGTTATTTATTTTCATTTAAAAATAAGGAAACCAAGGTACACAGTAACTTCATTTCCCCCAGCCTCTATTTCTTCATTAGTAGAATGGAGGTAATAAGGATTACCTTGCAAAATTGTGAAAATTAAATGAGATAAAGCATGTAAGCCACCTAGTGCAGTATCTACCCGGTACATAATAGGCTCTTAGTGAATGGCAGCATTTATTATATTTGTAATACCTGAGACATTCTTTCAAACCTTTCCAAAGCTCTAGAGCCCTGAAACTCCAAAGTCATCCAGGTCTTTGGACCCAGATAACAAGATGAGAAAAGGAAGACAGGATTACATCACTAGCTCAGTCTAACTCACAATCTCAAATTAAAGACAGGCCCAAGTCCCAGACTCAGTGCCCAAGTAAACAGTGGTATTTTGTCCCCAGTCTTCTTTTAACACTAGCTCTAGTATTCTCAAGCCTTTTTATTGCCCTTTGAATAGTAGCGCCATTGTGTCCTCATTTCTTCTACCATTCTCATTCTGGTAAATTCAGTGAGTTCAAACTGGCCAAATTATACAGCTCTACAAAACACACTAGTAAGTTCATTCTGCTCTGAATGTTGATAATATCCCAATAGGTAAAACCTATTATTACTAAAGAAGCAGTACTGTATTTTGAGATTCTCAAACAGAAGGAAGTTCATCTATTAAAGTACATGAAAAATTTGTTTTGATTAAAAAGCCTCCTGCCCTTAGATTTCTAACTAGAGTTACTTCTTATTGATCAGTTTAGAGAAAATACTGTCAGGTATTTAAAAACCCTGGATTCATTTCATTGTAGCCTTCAGCTGCCATTTACATCTCTAGAGAGAGAATCACCTGGAGGCAGTGGTATGCTTATAAACATTAACAGCTGGCTCTCCAAGTGTAATTGCAACATAAAAATCAGTTGATATCTTCATTTACATCATTCAGTAAGTCCTATGTGAAATAATGAACTTAGATGGAACACAGTCAGTTAAATGTCTGACTCAGGATTTCAGGCCAGGTCTTGATCTCCTTGTTCGTCAGTTCTAGCCCCATGTTGGGGTTTTCTTTCTCCCTCTCTCTGCCCCTCCCCCTCTTGCTCCTAACCTCTCTCAAAATAAACTTAAAAAAAAAACAAACAACCCTAGAACTTAACTCCTCCGCCAATGACTTGTAACTTTTTTGCTGAATTAGATAATAGTTTTCAAATGCTACAAGATTATGTTTTTCGTTTTTTACGTTACACTTTTAAATTAATCTGCATTACTAACATTTTTTCCATCACTTTCCTAGGTCTACATGAATGGTCACCAAACTTTCTGTAAAGTATCAAATAGTAAATATTTTAGGCTTTGTGGGCCACATGGTCTCTGGCACAACAATCTAATTCTGCCATGGTCGCATGCAAGTGCCACAGATAATACATAAAATGAATGAGTATTGCTGTGTTCTAATGTAACGTTATTTATAAAAAACAGGCAATAGGCCAGATTTGGCCTCCAGGCCTCAGTTTGCCAACACCTCCTCCAGACAGCACAATAAATCAAGTGCAACTACCAAGAAATCGAAAGCCCCATTCTTTATCCCTTCCCTATTTCTTCCTCCTTGGAGGTTACTACTGTTCTGAATCTAATGTATATCGTTCCTATTTGTATTTTTCTACATTTATCTGCTGTCTCAAAAAAGTAGACTGCACTCAGATGTGCTAGTTTTATTTAGAATGGTAGGAAATGCCCTCCTTTTTTGAAGGGCGATTCCAAGAGGTATCTTATACATAAACTTTTTATACTATCTATTAGTAATACATAGCAAGTATAAATATCTGCAAAGTGGTAATATAAGAACAAGGATTGGAAGCATAAAACAGAATAAGAAGACAAGCCAGGGGTGGCTGGATAGCTCAGTCCATTAAGCATCTGACTTCGGCTCAGGTTATGATCTTGTGTTTCATGTGTTCAAGTCCCACATCAGGCTCTGTGCTGACAGCTCATAGCCTGCAGCCTGCTTCGTGGATTCTGTCTCCCTGTCTGCCCCTCCCCTGCTTGTACTCTGTCTCTCTCTCTCTCAAAAACTAATCAAATGTTAAAAAGAAAAAAAAAATTTTTAAATAAAAAAAAAGACAAGCCAGAGACTGGGTGAAAATATTTGTAAATTATGTGTCTGATGAAGGACTTGTATCCAGAACCTATAGAGAACTTTTTAGAGTCATTAATAAAACAAACAACTCCATTTTTTAAAAAGGACAAAACATTTTAATAAAAACTTCCAAACAAAATAACGTATGGTAGACAAGCACTTGAAAAACGATTCAACATCATTAGACATTAGGTAAATGGAAATTGAATCCACAGTAATATACTACTATATACCTCTTAGAATGTCTAAAAGTAAAAAGAGGATGTGTTGATGAGGATGTGAAGGAACTAAGACTCTCATATACAACTGGTGGAAATGGAAAATGGCATAACACTTTGGAAAATGGTTTGGCAGTTTTTTAAAAACATACACCTCATATAATCCAGCCATTTCACTCCTAGACATTAATTGTGGAGAAATGGAAGTAAATGTCCATACAAAGATTTGTACATGAGTGGTCATAATAACGTTATTTGTAATAGCCCCAAACTATACACAAGTATCCACCAATGGATAAATGGATAAACAAGTGGTATATCCATTCAGTAGAATATTACTCAGCAACATGTAAGGAATGAACTATTGATATACTGCACAATATGAATCAGTATCAAAATAAGTAAACTGAGTGAGTGAAAGAAGCCAGAAAAAGGAGTACACACTGTATGATTCTGTTCATATAAATTTCTAGGAAATGTAAATTAATTTGTAGTTCCAGAAAGCATGGTTGCCTGAGGATGGGGGGACATAGTTTCTCTAGGATGTATGCCTCTAAGAGTAATTATAGTGGGCCACAAGGAAACTTTGGGGGATGATGGATATGTTTATTATGTTGATTATAGTGCTGGTTTCACATGAAACTTAGCAAATTTTATACTTTAATAGATGTGGTTTGTATATCAATTATTTCTCAATAAATCTGTTTAAAGAAATGGATGTTACATTGGCCAAACATGATAGTTTTTAACTGAAAATCGTTTACATTTGTGGTCTACTTTCTACAATTGGTTAGAACAGTTGATTATAGGTATCTTTTTATTTCATCTCTTAGGATGTGGAGCCACCCAAAATTTCAAGTGCAAAAGCTATTTCTGTTAAGCAAGAGCCCAAAACATCCTCCAGTCTTCCTTCTGGCAATAATAATGGCAAAGTCCTCACAACTGAAAAAGTAAAGAAGGAAGCTGAAAAGAGACCAGCTGATAAAGTAAGAATTTAATCTAGTTTTTAAAAAAGGAAATTAATTGTGCTTATAGGCAGGAACAATTCTTTGGTGTTCACTTCTTTTATATAATAGTAGGTAAAAGTACACAATAATTACCCAGTAAACATATTTGGATAATTATAGATGTCGATTTTTTGAAAAATCAGTAAAACTTAGAAACTTTTTTTTTAACCATTTATTGAAGTCCTTGGCAACACGCAGTTGAGCCCTAGGCGATGTGCTAATTTCAAGTATAAACTTTAATCCATAACTTAAATATTAAATATTCTAAATGGAACAGTTGCTGAGAAGAAAAGATAGGAAGGAATAAGTGACTAAATGTGAAATTTGTTACAAGATGATGTGTACCTTAACAGAGCTGCAAATAAGTCTTGGATTGCCTATTTTGAATGATTTTTGCACATAGTCAATTATTGAGATTTTAGCACTTCGTAAAAAATACATAAAAAAAATCTTTAGTAATCCCTGCCCTTAAAGTGGAGTATATTAGTCCCAAATGTTTTCATACTTGTGATAAATATTGGCTATTCGTAAACTATATTGTTTTCTGTGCTTTTAAATTTATATAAATGGTATCATACTGTACATGTATATCTTTTGGCAACTTTTTCATCACTCAGAAATGTGCTTTTGAAATTCATCTGGGGGCGCCTGGGTGGCGCAGTCGGTTAAGCGTCCGACTTCAGCCAGGTCACGATCTTGGGGTCCGTGAGTTCGAGCCCCGCGTCAGGCTCTGGGCTGATCGCTCAGAGCCTGGAGCCTGTTTCCGATTCTCTGTCTCCCTCTCTCTCTGACCCTCCCCCGTTCATGCTCTGTCTCTCCCTGTCCCAAAAATAAATAAACGTTGAAAAAAAAAAAAATTAAAAAAAAAAAAAAAAAAAAAGAAATTCATCTGTGTTGATACATGAAGATCTATTTCTTTCAGCTACCATGTAACATTTATTCAGTAAGTAAATCAGTTTATCCATTTCCCTACTGATGAGGAGTTAGTTTATTTCTCTTTTTTTTCTAGTACAATGGAGCTTCAGTGAGCTGCTTTAAAGATAAATTCTTTGTGCACATGGTGATAGTTTCTATAGGATGCATATCCGTTAATGGATGTAATAGGATAGGTACCTCTTCAACATTACTAGACATTGCCAATTACTATCCAAAGTGCATGTACTAAATTTATATTCTCACGAATAAAGTATAAGAATTGCAAATTCTCCATGTCTTCCCAGACTTTTTAATTGTTGCCAATCTGACAGATACATCTATAACATTTATATCTTAAAGAGAGGAGCCAGAATTTGCTTTGAAGTAAATATGGCAATATCTGGATAACTGGTAGATGGTTTGCTATTTACTTCGTTTCAATATGTTTTAAATATTGGTAGTTTATAATTTAAAATATTTAAAATAAAAAGTACCCTTAAAAATAGCCTTGTTAGTGCTGTGGCTTCTCAGGGCATATAAGTAAATCCATTGAGCTTCCAAAATTCTTTAATGGATAAAAGAATAAAAAGACAAATACAGTTACATGCTAAAATGTTCTGATTTTTATTTCTACCTTGCTGGTTTCTTTTAATGTATTGATGATGAATTTATTATAAGTCTTCTACAGATCTTTAGTGTTTATATCTGCCCCTAACTATCTATGTCAAAATATCTATCAAGTGGACTTGGTCATTGTGCAGTGTCTGTCTTATCCATCTCAGTGATTTAAAGTTTATTCTAACATGTTACTTACTAATTGGGTGCTTTTTATAGATGAAATCAGACATCACTGAAGGAGTTGATATTCCAAAGAAACCTAGATTGGAGAAACCAGAGACACGGTCCTCTCCTATTACTGTCCAAACTAGCAAGGATTTAGCTATGGCTGACCTTTCCAGTTTTGAGGAGACCAGTGCTGATGATTTTGCCATGGAGATGGGATTGGCCTGTGTTGTTTGTAGGTAAGTTTTCACAGGTTCTTTTGTTTTCATGAAGAACAAACAAAAAGAAAAAAAAATCAGACCAATTGTTGGGTGTTTTTCTTTTGTTTTTATTATTTGGTGGTGGGTAGTAGATAGATGAGTAAATTATTCTCTGTGAACTGCCCCATATAACAATTTAACATCTTGAAAACTATTAAATATTTTATCTTTCTTACTGTGGCATCTTTAATCTATTATGTCATAGCAGCATTTTCTGCATTCTTGGGTTCTAGAGGGAAACCAATTATTGTGTTATTCTTTAGTGATGAAGAGTATTTAGCAGAGTCACTTATTTCTGTTCTTTTTAAGAAGTCTGTGTTGCTTTATTTTTCCTTCTGAATTGTTGATAGTACTTATAAAATAGGCTGTTATACATCATTTTCTAAACACCATAAAATCATTTCCTAGAAATAATGGAAAAGAAGTAAATGAATCACGTAGATTATTCTGAGTGTTGTTTTAAAACATGGATACATAATTATAAAAACATGAATAATTTTGCTTATTAGAAGATGCACTGTAGAAATCTGAATAACTGAATTTGAAACTCCTTGTTGCAAAGGGCTATATTTTTAATTGTTAATGGTTTTTACTGCCTAGCACAACAGAAAAGATTACCATCTTTGTTGCTGTTTTCTTCATGAAAATGTTAGATTCTGGTGCATTGGAACTGAGTAAATAACTAAGTTTTTGTGAGCCTTGTAGAGAATGAGTTAATGTGTTTCTGAATAGAAACATTTGTTACAGCTTCATTGTTTTCACATATATTTATTTCAACCTTCATCTACCATAAAGTTTATCACTTTTAAATAAGAAATAAATGGTATAGTAATAATGGAAAGAGAACTAGTAACTGTAACCTTCCATTTGGAGAGTTCTTATGATAGTCTAAGTCTGTGGTGATTGCTTTTTGAGCTGTTGGAATTCATATATATATATGTATATATATAAATATAAGTTTTTATTTATTTTGAGAGAGAGAGTGGGGGAGGGACAGAGAGAAGGTGAGAGAGAATTCCAAGCAGGCTCCACACTGTCAGCGCAGACCCTGGCACAGGGCTTGATATGACAAACCACAAGAACATGACTTGAACCGAAATCAAGAGTCAGCCACCCAGGCGCCCTAGAATTTATATTTTATTGATACACGTCCTATTCAGCTGATAACACATGTATTTATTGAACACCCATATTTGCACAGCAATATGCTAAACACTGTAGATAATTGGGTCCTATTTCCACCTTTATATATAAATCAATTTAAATATATAGACAACTTATTTTTAATGAACTTGTATGTTAATGAAGAAGAAAGAACAGCATGTAGGTAACAGATATAAAGGAATATAATAGAAGTATAGAGAAAATATGAGACTGTTGGACAACTAGCCAAAGTCTACTTTCTGGGAAAAAGAAAAAAATTACAGTGTGAAATGGCAAAGAGAATATAGCCAAATTCAGTTACTGAGGCACCTTGTAGTCATAGTTGAGCACAAGCTTTAAAAACCCTAATATGTGCAGGCTACATGTTAGAGCTTATTATTTTCTTGTTTGGTGTTCACCTTCTTTAATATATCACATTTACAAAATCAACCCTAAAATGGCTTCAAATTGTTGCATTCAAATAAGTGCAGTGTTTAATGGTTATTTTCTTAGGCAAATGACGGTGGCATCTGGAAATCAATTAGTAGAATGTCAGGAGTGCCATAATCTCTACCACCAAGACTGCCATAAGCCTCAGGTGACAGACAAGGAAGTGAATGACCCTCGCCTTGTGTGGTATTGTGCCCGATGTACCAGACAAATGAAAAGAATGGTAAGAATCTTTTTTTTCTCTATTTTAAATGGTCTCTGTCATTTTTTTGCTGATAATTGCTTTCAAAATAAACATTTGAACCTTTAAGTTAGTTGAAAAAAAAATTACAAATACTGATTATTTAAGTGTTCGTATGTATAGTGTATATGTATGATTTATGTATCTATGGTCTCCATTTTTCTCTGTTCAGCTTTTAGCTTATTCTATTATAGATAAACAAGATTAGAGACTCACAAAATATTAATGTTTGTTACTAGTATGTCAGTGTATTTACAAACATTTAGAAATACTACAAACCACTGTGGGAAATGGTGAAATATAAAGCCCTGGTCTTTGGTGAGTCTGGTAAGGACATTTTGAAAATGTCTGTTCCTGAGTGGCTGAAACCATCAAACTCACAAGCTGTTTACAGAGACATTATTTGTATATGCATCTGTGTCTTTCCATGTGTGTTACTCTATTCTTCTGTCTTTTCCTTCTCATTTCTTTGAGTGGCCATTTATCTCATTTTCCCAATGTACTTTCTCTTTCTACTGCTCACTAACATAACTGCCTTTAACATCATACTGAAATGCGTTTCCGTTTGTTATATTGGATAGCATTGTAACTTTTATTCATTTAAAAAATAAATAAATGAATTTCATTTTCCTTTAAATCAATCCAGTGACTTATTTGCTTCTCCTCTTCTTCCTTCCCTTAGAGTAGGGATTCTTGATAGAAGAATTTTCATGTCTGTTAACCAAAAAATTTCTACATAGACTTTTCTGGCCAAATGTATCTTTTTTAAAGTTAGGAATATTTAGTTAAAAGTAAAAATTCATGATACCTATTTTACTTTTCAGTCAGTTAAATCAGAAATAGGAAATGTTTGGGGCACCTGGGTGGTTCAGTCGGTTGAGTGTCTGATTTCCGCTCAGGTCATGATCTCGCAGTTTGTGGGTTCAAATCCTGCGTCAGGCTCTGTGCTCACAGCTTGGAGCCTGGAGCCTGCTTCAGATTCTGTGTCTCCCTCTCTCTGACCCTCACCACTCAGCTCTGCCTTTTTCTCTGTCTCAAAAAATAAACATTAAATATATATATAATATGAAATGTTATTTCCTATTAATTTCACTAGTATGTTATACTTTCAGTTTGTAACAGGGATTTTCTGTGACAAGGTATAATTTTTCTTAGTCTGATTTTTATTTAGTTTATTGTTTAAACTAGTCTTCCAGGACCTCAACCAAATGATTATGGGTGAGCAATATACAGGGCACTGACAGAAGTAGTCACTAAGAATTGATAATAGTAAAAATAAATAATTTGTGACCATAATGTCTTTCTTTAGTATACTTTAAGGTTTTTTTTTTTTACTGTTATTTTATTGTAAAGTCTCAAGTAAGTAAACACTACTCTCAAAGTATTTTCTCCTCCATTTTATATGACTTAGTTTGCACCAAATGTATGTTTATGGTTCTGACCCTGTTTCTGGAATGAATTTCGGCAGCTGACCCGATATCCTACAGTAACTTTAAGTTTAACATCTTTAAAATTGAAATTTTCTTCTCCACTCAGTTTTTCCCCCAGTTGCCTGAATGAGAAAACATTATCCTTGATGCCCCTCTTAATTCCATATTACTTTGTTCACCAAATTTGCTGGTTCTTCCTCTTATCCATTTCTTGACTCTGTTCATTTTGCCCATTATTACCTTGTTCCACAAATCCCTCACTTCTTGTCTGTTGCTTTAGCCTCTTAAGGAGGTTCCTCGCTTCCTTTCAATCCACTTTATTCACTTCAGTTAAAACAATTAGAATTATTCTTCTAAAGTACTTATCTAATTTTATCTACTTAAATATGCCCAATGGCTCTCAATTACTTATATAATGAGATTATACACATTAGGGGGAATTTACGGACCTTCTCTCTTTGACCCAAGTCTGTCTTTGTATTCCTTTCTCCCACCACTTCACCGTATACACCCGTACACTCTGGCCATGCCAGACTAAATGTATCATTCCCTGATTATGTGGTGAGCTTTCCTGTTCCATTCTCTGCTTTTCTTCATCTCAGGTATCGTTTGTTCTTTATCTGCTTTACAAATTAAATGTATAATCAATTTGATCAGTAAGACCATGTCTCATTCATTGGCATAGCACCAGAGCAGAGCTCAGGACTAGACATGTGCTACATTCTTTTGTTCTCAGTTTAAGGTATATAAAATGGAGGAAATGTGGGTTAGTACCAGAAATAGTAAGTTTAGTCCATATGTCCAACGGTTAAAGTACTGAATGGAGAGCCATAACTAATGTTAAAACATGATTAGAATTCACTAAGAATAGACTTGGAGAAATACCAAAAGCCATGATCTGAAGTGAGCCTAAAGATCAGGATCCAATAAACACAAAATAATGAGAGAAAGGAATTTGGAAATAGTGTGGGTGCTACACCTAGTCATTCTAACTATAATTGCTTTCAGTGAGGTTCCGATACGTGCATTGGTTATTGCTCCAAGGAATTTTAGAGATACTATAAATAGCATCTTATATCCCCATTCTCCTCACACTAATTTCTCCAACTAGGGCAGGTTCCGCAGTACACATTATTATAGGAAGACCTAGTTAAGAATGTTGTGATAGTGTGTGGCAGGTTCCAAGATCATTCTTCAGTTCTATAATGTTCTCTTTACCACGTAATGGGTTTTGCCCCAGTGCTATGTTGGAGATTCATATGACTTACTGAATTGGTTTTCAATCTAGGGTAGTAACACACCTACTCAGTAGCATTTAGCAATACATGGTATTTTTGATTGCTGCCATACTGGCAATTATTGTCCTGGGTGGGGAATTTCATACATTCTGCAATGTGTGAAGCAGTCACCCAATGAAAAATTATAGTACCTTGTTGAGCAGCACCAAGTCAGTAATAATATCCTAGTTCCCAAAACTAGTATTTACCATCAAAGAACCAAGGGCTTTGGGTGTTTCTTACTCAACTTCTAAGATGGCTAGGTGATATAGAGGAACCAGAAGATCCAAACATGATCTTCTATGTAGAGGCCTTTTCTTGGCCGCATTATAATGAATCTTCATCTGCTAATGCATACAAGTTAGGTCAGTCTTCAGAGTTTGACCTCTGGAAGATGTGGGTTGAAGGAAATGTAAGCATGAAAGCCATGGTTATGGAACCATGTATTTTTTATTTACTCTGAGGGCTGCATTCTCATAACATGGTTTTGTAATAGAGGATAATATGGCCCTTCTTCACTGCTAGTTGAGATATTTTACCACAGGTAGTCTTCTAGCATCCTTAATAATACTCTTGATCTGAATGTTGCTTTATAAGTGATGTTTGAAAGTAGATACACTTTCATTATGGAAAGCATGTAATATTAAAAAATGGGATGAATTGAAACTTAAGGATCAAAATCATATGGTAAAGTAAACCATAACACGAGAAGATTACACAAGAATGCCCAGACAAAACAGGCTGCATTCCAATTTCCAGAAATGGGAACGGACTATTTATAAATTTCCTGATATAGTCCCACATGATCTTAGGATTGTCAAAGACAATGGACTGGCTCGGAGCATCTTTCCCCATCCAGGATGCATGGGTTTTTCCAGATTCAGTTGTCTAATTAACTATGACTGTCAGCAGTCAACATGTGCCAGACACTGTACTAGACTCTTACATAACATAAATCATCTTCATAACCCACTTTATTTGGAAGAGAATGTAATAAAATACCAAGTTACAAAAAAAAAAAGGAAAAAATCAATTATTGGTCAAAATAAAAACCAAAAATGCTTATAAAGGAATGGGGAGTATAGATTCATCTTTGATAACATAGAAAGTTGTATTTGTGAACTTTCTCAAAGAGTTTAATATGCTTAGTTCTGTAGTGTGGAAAAACTTCAGAAAGATACTTATTTATCAACAATAGTTCTTTATCCACATTCTGTATTTTCTGTATTTAAAACTGCATAATTGATCCAAAGTACCTTTCAACTCACCCTCAGTTACTTAGAGACATGTATCTGAATATCAAGAAAAACACTCTTCTAAGTCTTATTGACCAACTATAATAGATAAATACCCTTCATTACAAGTGAAGCTAACTGGTTACAAATAGTTTGTGATTTTCTTTTTTTAAAGAAACAATTTGTTTTGCCTTGTTAAAATGGTATTTAATCAGCCCTCATCTGCATAATTTCTAAGGCTTAATATTATCTTTACTGTTTAGAAATGAATAAAATATATAAAACCATTCATAGGATGATGATAAAAAATAATTTGTCCAAGAATCTGTATTTTCAGTGTCACCACAATATTTTGTAAATGTTCAACTATACTTCCATTCAATGAGGAGTCCTGTGACGGATTTTTAGTCTTTTTTGTGTGTGTGTGCATTCAGTTAATATTTTGTATCTAATTTAATCCACCGATTTTTTACAGGCTCAAAAAACTCAGAAACCACCCCAGAAACCAGCCCCCACAGTTGTTTCTGTAGCTCCAGCTGTCAAAGATCCATTGGTTAAGAAACCAGAAACTAAACTCAAACAAGAGACAACTTTTCTAGCATTTAAGAGAACAGAGGTCAAGGTACAGTACATTCCATTTTTTTCTAAGATTGGATTTTAATTTAATTGACTAAAAAATACTTACTTGAGGGACGCCTGGGTGGCTCAGTTGGCTGAGCATCTGTCTTCGGCTCAGATCATGATCTCAGGGTTTATGGGTTCGAGCCCCGCATCAGGCTCTGTGCTGACAGCTCAGAGCCTGGCACTCCTTCAGATTCTGTGTCTCCCTCTCCCTCTGCCCTTCCCCCGCTCACTCTCTCTTTCTCTCTCTCTCTCTCTCTCTCTCTCTCTCTCTCTCAGAAATAAATAAACAGTTGAAAAAAAAAATCCAACATGAAATCGTTTTATGGCAAATAAGTTAAGGCCTTGGCTGTCATGTTGATTCTGATTTAAAGGTTTTGGTATTTTTATGATAAAAGTTAATACATTTTTTTACTATGGAAAAAAAATGGTTCCATTCACATATTAAAAAGCAAATGGCTTTCTAACTAAGATAATGGGTAGTTTTTACTTACAGTAAAAATTGAGGAATAGTTGAGAAATTTATTTTCTTTACTGAAAGACTAAGAAATTACTTGGTCTGGATTATTGGTGTTGTTTTTACTTTTGCTTGTCCTGATAGTATTATAAGCCATCTGTCATTCTGTGGAAAAGCAATACCAGTAACAGCAAGCCATTAAACTAAAATGCTATGAACACAGAACTTGCTTTCTGTTTGTACTTCATAAGTGTTGGTCTTTTTAATTACTTCAGATGGGTTTTCTTTTGTGATGTTTGTTGAAAGATCATTTAGCCATATGGCAAACAGTTTTGTGTTTAATAGAAAAGGAAAAAATTAGATTTTTTCATAACTGAAAATTAAGTTTACTGCACTTGTGTCCTTTTGCTTTCTTTACTAATTTTTTCTCATTACCTGTGTGCATTCCTCTAGGAATTTGTAATTTATGTGTGGTTTATCTTCTCTGGATAATCTTACGAGAAAGTTACTGTGTAATGTATAATGTGAAAAAATCCTATTGTTTTTCAGAGAACGTGAACAAAAATCTGGGCTTTTCCTCTTATAAATATCTCAGCACTCTATTCTGATTACTTTTCACATGGGTTAAAAATGTTCACATGCAGATGGTATTGAAGGCTACCTTGTAAGAAGTAAAAATGTTTTTTACCACCTCTCCCAGAGTTCAGGTTTAAAGTATAACAGCATATATTTTAGGCATGGTAATTACCATATTGATAAGTAAATTCGTGTTTGTAAGACTTAATCTTTTACCTGTAATAAATTTAACACTTTTGTGACTCTTCTTAAGAATATAAAGGTAGAGAGCATGCTGGTGAGAAGTTCAGTTTATAATTAATTTGAACAAAGTACATTTTTGCCCAGTGTGAAGGTGAAACAAATTTGTCCTCATGTGAATGAGAGCAATATTTATTTATATAGTGACGCTGGTATCACTGTTAGCTTTTGATTGGCCAGTGAAGCTAATCAGAGAAACTAAGGTGTTAAATCTTTAAGAAATTCATCTGGGAGTGAGTCAGACCTACCTAAATGTCACTGTGCAGCTCTTAAGGCAGTTAATAAAATCCTTTATACAGAGCAGGGATCTCTTCTTATGTGATAGTTTCAATGGAAACCTGAACAAATTGTGGAAATAAAGTTATGAAACCTTTTTAATATATCACCAGAGCTGTATAATTACAAATAGTTAACATCGCAAATCTGTATGTATTTTGCAATGCAGGAGCTATTTACTCAAAATTGGTATTGGAACATTTAAAAAAAAAACAGATTCTAGGGCACCTGGGTGGCTCAGTTGGTTAAGTGTCTGACTCTTGACTTTGGCTCACGTCATGGTCTCACAGTTTGTGACTTTGAGCCCCACGGCAGGCTCTTGTATGGATAGCGAGGAACCTGCTTAAGATTCTGATTCCCTCTCTCTGTCCCTTCCCGACTTGCTCGCTCTCAAAATAAACAAAAATAAACTTAAAAAAATTATTGAAAAAATGAATTCAGAATCTGACACATTTACTCAATAAGTAATTATCAAATGAATCTGTTTATCTCAGACATCTTCTAAATTTCCTGGGTATGAGCATTTTTATTCATTAAGAGTGGATTCTGTTTTTGAAATGATCCACAAGCCATTTGGAGCAAAGTCTAAAGAATAAGGTGCTTTACTGAGCTAGATATTACTTTATTTAGGTGAAAAACAAGTTAAAGCATTAAATCTGATTTTTCTGATAGAGCTTGTAACTGAATCTAAAAGCAATTCCCAAAAAGGAATTTCATACGTTTCTTTTTCAGAATCATTAGAACAAGAATATGGCATCCCAGAATTTCTGCTTTGGAAGTGGTAGCATCCATTAGCTATGAATAAGTTTAATGTTTGTGTTTTTTGGTTTTTTGTTTTTTTTGTTTTTTTTTTTTCAGATCAGTTTCATAAGAACTTAATTTGGTGGTGTGATTTAAATTTCCCAAACCATTACTTCTGTATAAAAAGTCCAAAATTAAACTTGTTATATATTTAAGAATATTACATTATGTATTAATTATACTTGGCTCTAAAGCAATATTTATCTTGTTTTTTAGACATCCACGGCTATTTCAGGAAATTCTTCTAGTACCAGTGTTTCTTCTTCAGTAACTAGTGGCCTAACTGGATGGGCAGCTTTTGCAGCTAAAACTTCTTCTGCTGGTCCATCAACAGCAAAGTTGAGTTCAACAACCCAAAACAATAGTGGGAAACCAGCTACCTCATCAACTAACCAGAAGCCTGTGGGTTTGACTGGTCTGGCGACATCATCTAAAGGTGGAATAGGTTCCAAAATAGGTTCCAATAACAACACTGCACCCACTGTACCCTTGAAACCACCTCCACCTCTAACTTTGGGCAAAACTGGCCTTAGTCGCTCCGTTAGTTGTGACAATGTTAGCAAAGTGGGTCTTCCTAGTCCGAGTAGTTTAGTTCCAGGAAGCACCAGCCAACTCAGTGGGAATGGAAATAGTGGGACATCAGGGTCCAGTGGAAATACCACTAGCAAAACCACTTCAGAATCAAGCAGCTCTCCCTTAGCATCCCTTAAAGGTCCAACTTCACAAGAATCACAGCTCAATGCCATGAAGCGATTACAGATGGTCAAGAAGAAAGCTGCCCAGAAGAAACTCAAGAAGTAATCTGGCCAAGTAGGTTTTTATTTGACATTACCCTAAAATCTTATTATTAGGACATAAACTGTAATATACTATAATTTAATAAAAATTTTCACAATGAAATTTCTATTATTTCTTACCTTAAAATGCTAAATGTTATTTAACAAAATTTGGAAATCTTTTTATTTTAAATCTGTTTACCATTTTTAAGTTTCCATAGTGTGTGAAAACACTGACTAGCATGATTAATTCTTTGGGTTCCTGGGTGGCTCAGTCAGTTGAGCATCCGACTCTTGATCTCAACTTAGGGTCATGATCTCACAGTTCATGAGTTCAAGCCCCATCACAGCATGGAGCCTGCTTGAGATTCTGTCTCTCCCTCTTTCTGCCCTTCCCTGTTCACACTCGTTCTTTGTCTCTCTCTCTCTCTCTCAATAAATAAATAAATAAATGAAAAAAAAAACCACAAAGTAATTAATTCTTGATGAGAACTTCTAGAATCCCAAGAGACTGGTAGTATATGTGAATTTTTTTAAAAAAAGGAATAGTTCATCTTCTAGCAAAGCCCTAAGAATTAGGGTTTTGAATTAGGTGCCTTATAAGATGGCAGGAATGACACTTTATTATAAAGTTTTCTACTTTCCCCTCAATATTCCAGATATTCATTGTTAGTCCCCAGCCTCATTTCATGATTCTCCCTCTCACCCCAAATATTTCATCTCCCCATTTTCAAAATTAACTTTTCATAACTGATTTCTCATATTTCTGTGTTATACCTTTTTTATCACTTCACATAATCATTTAGGGATGTATCTCTTCTGTAGATTGTGAACTCCCATGCCCTTTTAATGCAATATTTTTCTCCCATTGCCCACTTTTCCTCACACTGCCAGTCTAACATCTGCGCATAGTTAGTACCTAATAAATGTTGAGTTTTGATTTACCCTGATTATACACACACCTGAGAATTCTTGAGCAAAATATCCGCTCCAAAATAATTCCTGACTTGCTTACATGCTGGTAGTTTCTTCCTGTACCATGAAAAGAAAAAGGGCTGCTTTATTTCTATTGCCCAAAAGTATTGTAACGTTTCAATTTTAGTTACCTTTGTATAAAAGAAGCTCCTATATCATGATTAAATCTTGAAATTATTTTGATGTGTGTGTACATTGTTAAATCACAAAATGTGGGGAGTCTGAGCAGGAGCCTTATTTGTAAATTAACAAATTAGCCTACTGTTGTTTTACATATAGTTTTTGACAGAAGATATGAGGCTTTCTGGCCCAGAGAAACAATTTATTACTCACAGGAAAATTCAACAGCCATTTCATACTTCATGAATACCTCATTTCATCCAGAAACTGGAAATCCAAAATTTCCTTCATTCATTAGACTATGAGCAGCCTTATTTCTTCAACTTTGATATGTGCTACTAAATCTTTAAAACCTCTAATCTCAAACCCAGTCCCTTAATCTCTAGCTTTTTCTAACAATTTCTAAAATATATTGATACGAGATTTCTGTGACAATAAAAGGAAAGCTACTATTTTAAACGACCCTTAAATAATGGCACTAAATTATTCATAGTAAAATAGAATCCAAGATTGAGATAATCCCATTACTTACATGTGGAGTAAACATCTATTTACATGTTGAAAATCTGCCTACAGATGTTTCTGTTTTGAGAAACAGATTTCTGTGGATTAAACATAATTTGGCATGAGCCCCAAATCCCCATTAGGGTCAAAAAGAATAAAAAAAAAAAAAAGGAAAACCCATAAAATCATCATATTTGTTTATAGGTCAGGGCTAGTTTGACCTAAACTGGACAAAACGATCTGATACAAGCTAAGCTCGAATTAACAGTTTGTGTGACTGCAGTACCTATGAAAACTTAAAGCCGTAATGTACAGTTTGCACACTGGCACTTGAAGGGGAAAATTTTATCCCATCACAGCCAGAACACAAGTACTGGAAAGAGTTGAGAAGAGATGCAACTTTTTTTTTTTTTTTTTTAATTTTTTTTTAACGTTTATTTATCTTTGAGACAGAGAGAGACAGAGTATGAACGGGGGAGGGTCAGAGAAAGGGAGACACAGAATCAGAAGCAGGCTCCAGGCTCTGAGCTGTCAGCACAGAGCCCGACGCGGGGCTCGAACTCACGGACCGTGAGATCATGACCTGAGCCGAAGTCAGACGCTTAACCGACTGAGCCACCCAGGTGCCCCAGACGCAGCTTTTAATTTCTGTAGTATTTCAGAGAGGATGTTAGAAGCCTTTTTAGGAAGTTAGTTTTCATTGAGCATGGCTCTTTGTATAGGTTGTATGTGCATAAATATATATTTGGAATCTGTACATATGTGTAAGTATGCATACATTCTAGTACTGTATATAATCAGTTTGATATTTCATACAGGTATTTTTATATTAAAGTTTTCTTCAGGTAGATCTTAGACTTTGATTTTTTCCATACCATTTTTTTTTCCAAAGGTCATGCTTTTTTTTATTTTTTTAAATATAATTTGTTGTCCAGCTAGCTGGCTTACATATAACATCCAGTGCTCATCCCAACAAGTGCTCTCCTCAATCCCCATCACCCATTTTCCCTTCTCCCCCACCTCCCCCCATCCACCCTCAGTTCGTTCCCTGTATTTAAGAGTCTCTTGTGGTTTGCCTCCTTCCCTCTCTGTTACTATTTACCCCCTTCCCTTCCCCCATGGTCTTCTGTTAAGTTTCTCAAGATCCACATATGAGTGAAAACAAATGATATGTGTCCTTTTCTGACTTAATTCACTCAGCATACCTTCCAGTTCCATCCACATTGCTACAAATGGCATGATTTCATTCCTTCTCATTGCCAAGTAATATTCCATTGTATATATAAACCACATCTTTATCCATTCATCAGTTCCATACCATTAAGTGAGCTACAAAGCTTTTTAACTGACCATGTGATGAAAGTCACCAGCTTTATATTAATAGTATTTATCATTTAATTTATTTTGTTACACATAGGTTTCCCCACCACCACCACTAGATTTTAAATTGGATGAAGACAGAGATCTTGTTTGATTTGCACACCATTAGCACACCATTGCACAGCATCCCACTGTAATTCTCAATAAATATTATGCCAGTGAATGAATAGACCTATAAGTAGGTGAGCCAAAGTAAGCTTTTAGGATTGTAAGCTCAAATCATATTTTAGTAGAAATTTGGTCAATATCACTTTATGCACATTGTGCTTTGTTAGATTTTGGTGACTTAACAAAAAAAACCCACTAAATGAACACTGGCTTAAAGTCAGAAGACTTGGTTTTGAATCCCAGTCCCTCCATATATGAGCTGTGTAATCTTTGGTTTCCTCCTCTATAAAATATAGATGATAATTAATGAGATAAAATGGAAGGCATCTAACATTCTAAGGTTAGGTTTCTGATTCTGATACCTCACAAGGATGTCATGGTACTGTTTATTAGTAACAGATCATTTAATTATACTGTGATGATCACAGGTTGTATAGAAAATACATCATTTTATAAAAATAAATATATTAATACAATAATCATAAAAATTATATAAAGAATTAGAGAAAGCCATAAATACATTTGCACACCATAGTATTGTTTTCTTGTAAGATAAACTTGACTAAGAATATATCCCCTACATTTTTGAACAAGAGCTACTCATTCTGCTATATGCTAACGGGTGACTTATTTTACTGAAAAACCAAAGCAAATCTTGCCTATATCAAGAGTGTAATAACAGGAAAGAAGTAGCTGGCCTTCAGAGACACAGGTTGAATTCCAATGGTCCTGGTGTGAAGATGCGTTATATTGGATAATTTTATAGATAACAGATAATTTAATGACTAAGTTTTTATATAATTTAGTGTATAGAAGGAAGTAACAGAAAAAATTAGCCTTTAAAAATAGTAACATTCTATAAATAGTAGAATTTCCCCAGAGAATGTAAAGTTGAGTGTCCTTCCAGTCAATGAAATTTAATTACTTCTTCATCAACTATAATGTAAATTTGTAGGCTTAATTTGGCTTGAATTTTGTGAGGGCTAAATGTATTCAGTATTGGGCACTACACTGAGTACCTTAAGAAGCCATAGTTAGGACAAACGGGGTTTCAGTAAAGTAGTTTCCCCGCCATCTTAGAATATAAAGATTTTATCTCTGTTCACATGGCTTTGAGAGTGTTTTGCAGTAGACAAAAATCTAAGAAGCTTATGGGCAGTTTTTAATTTCATATTTCAGTAATAAAAACACTGATTTTTGTACATCATCTGAACTATTCATCACAAATAGTGACAGGCAGTTAATAGCCATCTCTAAAAGTCCAAATTATATTTCAGGCAAAATATGAAATACATCAGCACTTAAAAGTATTTCATGCAGTGCTGCATTTATATGATTAACAATGTGCGCTGTATCTCTTCTGCACAGCTCAACCTTCATAGAATTGTTTTATACTAATAGCAAAAGAGAATATTTTTCTAAAGTACAAGGAATGTTCGGACAGTGGCTTTGTGACTTTTTCACATGATTTAAGTACCCATGGTAATTTGTATTACTGGATCTTTTATAATTCCGAACATTATTATGTATACTAGAACATCTGTATTTAAAAATAAATACTAAATAAAATGTTTACATACACTTGTTTATTTGTTTTACAAAGGAAAACAGCCACAGAAATTTCTCCTTCATTCTTGGTAAAAATACCCATTTCAGAGAATTCTATATTTTACAATGACATTTAAAATTTAAAATACAAAGAAATAATTGTTTCTTCATGCCTTAATTGTAATGATGTCACCAATAGTTTTATCTTTTTAAACTTCTTAAAGACTTACATACATCATAACTATCTGAGTTTCATTTCCCCTATGTTCGACAAAATAATGTCTGACCTGAAAATTATAATTACTTGATTCTTAACAACATATCAAGAAAATGAAGGTATTGTATAACGTTAAAAAAACAAAGCCTAAATGGCCTATGAAATGTAGGTATATTTTTAAAATAGCAACTACATAGTTTTAGAGTAATGTATGTTCATTACAATAGTGAGGGACTACAGGAGATGGCTTCATTACACTTGCTCAGCAGCTAACTGCAGCTCTGATTTTAGTGGTGTGGTTTCTAAGAAGGTGAGACAGGAGGCATCAACCTAGGACCACACAAGCAGACAAAGCTTCTATACATCTAGTGACTTATTTCAGCCAAAACAGCAAATATGAGCTGTTTCTATCAATCTTCATTTTAAGGGGAGTATTGAAGTCACAGCTAATTTAAATACATGCATTTAATATATATTAAGTTATATATTAAACATATATATACTTTTATATATTAAAAGTATAAATATCATCTATAAAAAATACATTAGATATAGTTTCCCCACCAGTTTGGTTGTTGGGCATGTTCATAGTTACCACAAGTAGCAAGTTTGGATTTCCTTTTGTTTTGCCCTATGCAAACTGGAATTATGTTTTCACCATTGGGTACAAAGCACCATTTAAAAGACATAAAAAGTCTCTGTATGTCTAAAAGAGAATTTTCTTTTAGTATCCAAACTCAAAACAAGAAAATGTTATGCAAAAACAACTTACCATTAGAACCTTATAAAACTATCTTTAGATTAAGTATTTCAGGTACAATATTATGAAATGCAAATTATTCTGTCATGGAAATGTCTTAATTTCTATGGTTGTACATGTCATATGCATACTTAAAACAGCCGTCTGAAAATCACTGTTAATTTTGTTATTTGTATTCTTCAGTAATGTATGTTACAGTATACGTTCTAGAGATCAAATCTTTCAAAGTAACAATTAAATCTTTAATGTCATTATTAGCACATTCTATGTGGGAAATGAAAGTCCACTTTATGTTGGTGTTTAAAGGAAACCACTAAGTCAAACTTTAAATCTTTTTACTGTCCTAAAGGAGCATCAACAAGTCAATAAAATGTCTTGACAAAATATCCTGAAATCTTAGGGGACAATTTTGAGCTATTCCCAAGTGAAAGTTCAGTGTCCCAGGACATTGTGTTTCAGCAAATGTTATCCTTAATGCCTTCTTTGTCTAAGTACAATCGGCAACTAAAAATATTTACATCTTGGCTCAGAACATGGAGTACACATTCCACATTCATCATCCAAATGATTGAGCGATCCAAAAATATTTCCTCATTCAAGTAACATTAGTGATCATGTAGCATCGTTTTTAAACAATTATACTTTAAAAAATGTTTAAGCAAAACAAAACAAAAAAATAAACGTAGATACGTCATTTTCTCTAGACTAATATCATGGAAATCCTCCTAGCCCTTGATTTTGAAAAACTTCTCAATACTTAAATATACCTGAGAGAAAAATGGTCCTTATCAATGTCCATTATGTGCATCATTAAGTGCTTTGCTGACAGCAAATGTATACTCCTGGAGGGTTGCTACAGCATAGTGGTTAGGAGTGTAGATCCCAGAACCAGACCTACGTTTGAGTCCCAGCCCTTACTAGCAGTGTACCTGGGCTAAATTACTTCATCCATGTGGGCCACAGTTTCTTCATAATGTTGTGAGTATCAAATAAGTTACCACATGGGGCACCTGGGTGGCTCAGTCGGTTCAGCATCCAACTTCGGCTCAGGTCATGATCTCACAGTCCGTGAGTTCGAGCCCCACGTCAGGCTCTGTGCTGACAGCTCAGAGCCTGGAGCCTGTTTCAGATTCTGTGTCTCCATCTCTCTCTGAACCTCCCCCGTTCATGCTCTCTCTGTCTCAAAAATCAATAAAGGTTAAAAAAAATAATAAAAAATAAGTTACCACATAAGAAACATATAGAACAGTTTTTGTCATGTAGTATGCATTCAGTAAATGTTAGATAATTATAAGGTCATTCAGGGTTTTTTTCATTTAAAACTTACAGTAAAGAGATGTTCCACAACAAAGATTTCTAGCTGGCTGTTAATTCCTATTATGTATATTTAGTATATTCCCTGGTTTATGCATAACAGTGTATAATCTATATCACATAGTATACATAACCATATAATGAATATAATTACATGTGTGTGAGTGTATATGTGCACACACACACAAAAGAGAATGAGAGAAAAACATTTGAGGCAAAATACATAATACAATACATTGAAAAAAATCTTATCCTTAGATCCAGCCTTTCATGCTGATAAAGGATACATTTATCTTTTCAAAGATCTCCATTTTTAAGTAGTTGGTAGTTGGAGCTTTAGCTGTTTGTTTTGCTGTTTCTGTTTGTTTCCCTCAACATTTATTCTTCAAAATACATTTTGAAATAATCTTGTTAGGAAGCAGTCTTCCTTAAAACTTGATACAGTATCAGTTCATGTAGTATGGAGGTTTCTTGATTTCTAGACCAACATTTTGTAAGTTTTATGAGGTAGCCCATCAATAACCTGCCAGAAAACAGACGTCAAGGGCTTCTTTTCTTAAGCATAAGTCATCTTCCCAAGGTAGTTAGCTGGCACATATCCTTTCTGCCCTTGAACTTCAGCCAACCACCACTCTTTATTGCCACTTAGGTCACAAAATCTAAGTATGTGGACTCTTTGGTACTCCTGAAGGCTGAGTTCATGGTCACTTCGTGCTTGAAAAGCATGAACTGCATAGAAAATCTAGACAGAAGGAAATGCCATTATTGGAAGCAGAACCAATATTTAGAAATATTTAGACAAACATTACAAAGATTCCCAAGCTTTTAGAACACTGTTCTTTTTTCAAAGTCACATTCCCCAATTCCTTCTGATGGATTTACTTTGCTAAACCTTGACCCAGATGAGAATAGTTCAATAGGCATTCTTATTGTTCTTTTGGGAGGAGTCTAAACTGTCCATGCTTGAAGGCAATTTCCCAGCTTCTATTAAATGATTATTTTATTTATTTATTTTATTTTATTTTTATTTTTTTTTTTAAGTAGGCTCCACACCCAACATGGGGTTTGAACTCATGACCCTGAGATCAAGAGTCGCATGCTCTACTGACTAAGCCAAGCAGGGGCCCCTAAAAGATTTTTTTTTTTAATGTTAATTCTTTTTTTTTTTTTTATTCAGTAATTGCTCTAAGAATCTCTTCTACAGAAATAGAGACATTAGCAGAGATTTTTATATAATAATATTACTGCAATCCCCATTTGTAAGGTGAAAGTGAGGGAAATGGAAGTAGCACTGAATGTTCAGTAAGAGGAGAATAGTTAAGTCTATTCTGTACCTTTATACTAAGGAAATTTGTGACGTTTACAGTAAGTAAATTTAGTCATTAAAAATGCTGTTTTCTGAGACTAATAGCATGGAGCAAATGCTTTATGATGAAACAGCCAAAAAAAAAAAAAGAAAAAGGATATAAAATCAGTTGTATAAGTCTAAAACTGTTAGTTTCTTTGGTAGAATTAGAGGTGATTTTCATTTTTACTTGTTTCTTTATATTCTAAGCCTTTATAATGACAATGCATTAAATTTATAATTTTTAAATAATTTTAAGTGGCCTAGAAGAAATTAATAAAACATGCTTCAGTCAAAAGAATTTTTCTCTAACCTTAGGGCACCTGGGTGGCTCAGTCGGTTAAGCAAGTCCGACTCTTGGTTTTGGTTCAGGTCATGATCTCATGGTTCATGGGTTCAAGCCCCACATTGGGCTCTGTGCTGACAGAGCCGAGCCTGCTTGGGATTCCATCTCTCTCTGCTCCTCCCCCACTTTCTCTCTCTATATAAAAATAATCATTAAATATTTTTTTCTCTAACCTCAAAAGAATACTTAAGAATTATTAGATGCATAAGAAGCCCCTACATGTTTAGTCCTTTTCCACTAAAATTGTAAGATTGATAACAGAAATGTTTATTTACATCATAAAATTAAGCCATTGACTAACATTTTATTTATTCATTCAATCAAAATTTATTAAGTGCCTATCAAGTGCCAGATATTGTCAGAGAACTTACAACCCAGTTCGGGAAAAATGTGCCCCACAAAATGTACACACATACCAAACAAAAAACACCCTACTCACATGAGAGATATATTAACTAATTGTGAGCTAGTTTTTGAAAAAGGTAACCTTCTGTAGGTGACAAAGTTGATAAAGGGGTCGATATGTCATATTTCAAAGTACAGGGAATATGTGAAAACAGTATATGGGAAAGGCAAGCAGATTAACTTTCTCAAAATTGAGAGTCAATGTTAAAAGAAAATGATAAATAAGATGACTTCACTGAACAGGAAAGGAGACTGGGGAGTGTAGGGAGGGGACTATATAGTTAGCAGCATAAGTTATTCTTGTAGATGTTGAACTATTATTTAACTTCTGATGAAGATTTGACATCATTGATTTTATATCGTCTCAACAACTCCGGCATGAGCTCCACTTCAAAGAGAGAGCATTTATGGAGTGCTTGGTTGGCTTAGTCAGTAGAGCATGTGACTCTTGATCTCAGGGTTGAGTTCAAGTCCCAGTTGAGTGTAAAGCTTACTTAAAAAAGAGAGAGAGAGAGAGAGAGGAACACTTAAACTTTACTGACCACATCATGGTACACAGTAGGAATTCAAATATATGTTAATTTGACTTAAAAGTTGAGTTGAAAGGCTTGGATATTCTACAAGAATATACAAGAGATGGCCTTGCATCATATAAGATACACACAAGACAGATTGTTGGGCATGGATTATTTTGTAATTTAAAAATTAAAGAAGAAAACAAAAGGGAAGATGCTATAAGGTCTTGAGCAATGGAGTGGCAGCAATAACCGCCATCTTTTCTAGCGCTCATGAGTTTACATGTCAAATGTGCTTCATCCTCAACAACCCTGTGAGCTGTGAATTGGAGTACTACAATGCATTAGTCATAGAGTTAGTGCTGCTGGGACTGTATTTTCTAACTCCAGTGCTTGGTCCATTTCTCATACTACTTTAGGAACCAAACTCTTGTTCTAGGAAGGATGAGCAGAGTATATTCTTGTGGAAAGGGATTGAGGTCTCTAATATGTTGTTGCTGATGTTTTTGTTGTTGATGAGGAAATGAAGATATTGATTAGATTCACAAGAGAAGAGTGGAGGATTTGGTGGGCAAAAGCTTTCAGGAATCTGATGTACCATAGTACAGTTTCTGAAATTATCAGTTAAGAGCCTGTGTTAACAGTTACTAGCCAACTTGTATAATTTTTACTTGTTTCCTTGGTAAAACATATATGCTTTACCAATGCAGCTATAGATTGGTTAGCAGATTGAATTACCTACTAATATATGATTCCTAAATAGTTGTGGTGGTTTTTCACTTTGGCACACATTCTCTCAAAAGGAATATAAAATCTTCCACCTAGATCTATTTGGTATGACATTACAGCAGAGGTTATATTTTATACACTAAATATAGATTTTCATGAAATTGTAAATTTAAAGTACAAAATTATATACTTTAAGTGATCGTGATCCAGAATTAATTTAGGATAAGTATATTTCAGTTTTATATGTTTATGCCTCCTCTGGAACTAAGTCCACTTTTAAAGAGAAAGCAGTTGATAACATTAGACTATAAGTTAGAAGTTTTCAGCCTGTTCTAGATAAAAGCTGAAGAATTTCTCATTTTTTGGAATATTTTAGTTGTTCCAAACTAATAATTTTCTAGCTTGCAATGTTAATGTTTGGTCCAGATGCATTAATTACATTTTATTAATTTAATCCATGGTCATCTGATCCTTCTCTCTTTTTCCTCAGTATTTATTAAAATATATTTTATTCACTGCTTCTTTGTACTCTGTAAAGCTCTGGCTCATTGTATGTACTCTATTCTATGAATACAACCCAGTTCTCCACGGCACTTACTTTTTTTTAAATAACACTGTGTACCGAATTATTGACTCATACTCAATGTATTATCCACTGTTTATTAACCACCAGATTTCTCCCTGTAGTAGCATTGCCAGCTAGGCATTCCCCTATTCTATATTTGTGCATTTAATTATTCCTCCCTTAGTGGCCACATTAGCTGTCTCCACTGAATCTCATTTTATTGATTTCTTCCCAGTTCTTCAATTAACAACAACAATAATAATTTATTTTAATCTTCCTTTCCAAAACTAAAAAGCTGCAAACCCAGTATTTACAGTATATGTCATATGTAGTTCAGGAAGCCAAGATGGTTATATTGCATGAAAAATGCTCTTTCTTCTCTTCCCTCCAGGAACAAGCTTTCACATTCTTCAGTGAACAATTATATATTGTTATTATGCAAGCAATTTTTATAAAGAAATAATTTTAAAGAAAGGTAAGAAAGAATCACCCAACTGCTATTAATATCTTGTATTTCTTCCCTTCTTTCCTTCCTTCCATCCTTCCTTCCTCCCCTCATTCCTTCTCCTCATCCTTTCTTTTCTTTCTACCAACCTGAAGTAACAATAAACATGGAATTGTAGTATACATAATTTTTGCAGCCTGCTTTTTGCTTTAAAATATATTTGAAAATCTTCATGTCAATAAATAGTTCTCTAATGCCTCATTTTAATGACTGCTTATATACATTATATTACAGCTTGATGGCTCATTTTGAAATACTTTCTAAACAATGACATACTACACATGTAGCATTATCATCAAAAATAGTTGAAACATGTAAAGATGAAGGCCCAGAGAGTGAATTTAGGATTATCTGCAAAACAACTAACTTTTCCTAAGTTTCTAATTCAAGATTTATGTTGTCAGTATGATTTATGTGAAAAAAAGGAACCTCACTGATTCTCAGACATTGAACATCGCTTTAAAACTGGGTTTAGCCATTATCAAACCTGGTCCACTTTGAGACGTGCTGAAGATTGCATCACATTCGTCCTCTACCTTGCTTACCAAGCAAGGCATCTTAGATATTATGATAGACAGACTTCTAAAATGGACACCTTCTGTTGAACATGTCCTGCATAATAAGTTCCCTAATACACTGACTGTGAGTTAGCCAAAGATTATCCTGAGTGTGCCTGATGTAAATAAGTGAGCCCTTTAAGAGAGAGTTCAGACCATTTCTGAAGGGAGAACTTTAAAACCAGAGAGATGCTCATCTGCTAGCCTTGAAGAGGCAGCCATATTGCAAACTGCCTACAGACGTAGCCACATGGCAAGGGTCTGAGAGCAGCCTCCAGTTATTGAAAGTGGTTCTCAGCTGATGGCCAGCAAGAAAATGGAGGCCTCGGTCCTACCAGGACAAAGAGCTGAGTTTTGCCAACAACCACAAGCTTGGAAGAGAACTGTGAGTTTCAGGGAGGAACACAGGCCCGAAACCATCTGGATTGCAGCTATGTGACATGCTAAGCAGAGCACACAGCTAAGCTGTGCCTGGACTTCTGACCTTGGAAATGGTGAGATAATTCATTTATGTTGTTTTAAGCCGCTTTGTGATCATTTGTTGTGCATCATAGAAAACTAAGTCAATCATGTCATTACTATTTGACAGGCAAAAGGGGAAAATACATTAGGATAGGAAGGCATATTTGTTTGACTGTTTTTGTGATATTTTTTGATCTAGCATAAAGTAGTGAGTCAAGAGATTAAAGATTAAATCCTTTAGTATAAATCAGTACTGTCAGGTTGTGAATATCCATTAACTCCTCCCCATTATTCTTACAGAGTCTCTGGACCATAATTTAGGGAGCTTCTAAAACATTAGGAGAAAGTCCATGCTTTCTGTGTGGCATGTGCATGGAGGAATCTGAATGGATTGGTTCTTCAGTCCCAATAAGGGACCAATAAGGACAGTGACCATATCCCCCAATTATACCGGTCACAGTTATCTCATCTAGTAGGCACTCTCTTTCATTAACAAAAGTGTCTTATTATAGATATTAAGTTATATTTTCACCTTACCCATAAGACTTCTGATCCACTAGAACCATTCTAGAAAATGTGGGAGGCTTTAAACCCAACAATTTTTTTTCTTGAGTGGCTGGGAGAATGCATAAGCAAGTTAAGTCTTTAGAGCAGTGGTTTCTAACCTTTTAAAATAGAATTTCTCTTTGAAAATATGTTGAAAGCTATGGACTTCTTTTACCATAATTATTTATGCTCATATGCACAAAATTTCCAACATATTTGAGGTGATTTATAAATCCTTCCAAAGCGCATTCATAGATCCCTTTTATTCTTGGAGTTCACATTAAAAACTTAGCTTGAGTATAAAAACTGCAGAGCCACTAGTCTGAAGTCAGTCTGAACATGCCTATTTATGATTAATTTTTAGGATCCCAGTGATGCCTCCTGAATATCAGGCATAGAGCAAAGCTCCCTCTCTACCTGTCTTTCTTGTCAGGGCCCACTGGAGCCATTAATAAGAGTAGATTACAGTCTACAACACCAATGGCAATATGATATTTCAATTCTGGAAGAAAGCAAAAAAAAAAAAAAAAGTGTTACTGCCACAGTAGGAAAGGATAGGGAAAGAAATGGTGAGTCAAAGTGTCATCTTGTTAAACCAAAACAAGTTTCAGTTGATGTTCCTGATGATAAAATAAAATCAAGAACATAAGTTTAAATAGCTGCACAGAAAATTGCTTTGCAGGACATCTCAAATGTGCATATTACAATATGCAATGTATTCTCACTGTTCACACACACACAAAAAGATACAATTAACTCTCACTTTTCAGTCACCTTCTAGGGACCTCTATAATGCATTGTTCTCTTGGACTGTCACACCACAAATATGGGGGTTAACCATTCTCTTCTCTCCACACTTTCTAAGAGTCAACAAAATGAAAACATCAGCCCTCTGGTAAGGATTAGGAAGATCATACAAGGTTTTCCTTCTGTTTCTGAGGGCTAAACAGTAGTTGCATAACTGGAAAAGTCTAGGAACTACTAGCTCATGTACCTCTATTGACTAGAATTAAGACATTAAGGGAAATATTCCTGTGTAGTCTTTCCTTCTGTCGCTCGTGCTAGGGTTTCTAACAGGTACATTGTCTTCAAATCATAGTCAATTTACCGGGACAGACTTTGTCCTACACGGGAGAGGCCCGCAATTTGAGCTGAATTATTTTAACACAGAGGGAGGTATTCAGGGATCCTATGTGGCCACTGATCCAAGCTGCATTTTCTAATCCAGTTTTGTTAGGAATAAAGCTTTCATATATATATATGTGTATATATATATACACATATATATATAATATTATATTTCATATATATAATGTATTATATAATATATATATATATATATATATATCCCTGACACCAAGGTCTATTTTGAATCAGTTCCAAACTCAGAGGAAAAGGAGTACAAATTGCACTTTATGAAGAGATATTATCAATATACTTTGTTTTGAGTAAAAAGAAATTATCTCATTTTTTTTCCTCTCTTGGTAATGGAAACTTCTAATGGACCTAATTCACATGAAACATATTGATAGGATTACTCAAAGAGAATTACTTTGCAGTAGTGGCTATTAGGAACTAGACTACAAATCCCATGTGGAAAGAGCCTAAGTGAGGTGCTTACTCCAAAAGCCCCTGTAAAAGCCAATAAGAACTGGAGCTCAACATTAAGCCAGCTTTAGGGTGTCTTGACAAATTTGGCCCTCAGATTTCTGTCCTTCTAGGTTATTGGGATAAGTTAAAAGTCTGCCAGGACATTTAATCATGACTATACATTTCACTGATAAAATTTCATTAATCTATTGTTATTACAATGTAATTTTGTTTTCTAGAAACTTTGAATAAACTAAGAGAATGAACAAGGAATAGAAAAACAATGTTTTGAAACTTCAAGAGAAGAGTGATAGAAACATATAGTAATGTCTAGATGAATTAAGAATCAGTTATGACTGGGAGAAATTATTTGCAAATTATACCTGATAAAGAACTTGCATCCAAAGTATATAAAGAACTCTTGCAAGTGGATAATAAGAAAGAAAATGACCCAATTTTTAAAACGGGCATATATTAAATGGACATTTCACTAGAGAAAATACAAGAATGGCCAATAAGTACATGAAAGATATTCAACAGCATTAGTCAAATGCAAATTAAAACCACAGTGAGATACACTTCACACCCATTGGAGTGGCTATCCTAATAATTTTAAAAAGGCAGTAAGGTGAGGATGTGGAAAAACTGCAGTCCACAAGCCCCATGCACTGCCAGTGGGTATGTAAAATGGTGCAGCTACTTTGAAAAACAGTCTGGCAGTTTCTTTTTTTTTTTTTTTTTTCAATTTTTTTTTTTTTCAACGTTTATTTATTTTGGGGACAGAGAGAGACAGAGCATGAACAGGGGAGGGGCAGAGAGAGGGAGACATAGAATTGGAAACAGGCTCCAGGCTCTGAGCCATCAGCCCAGAGCCTGACGCGGGGCTCGAACTCCCGGACCGCGAGATCGTGACCTGGCTGAAGCCGGACACTTAACCGACTGCGCCACCCAGGCGCCCCATTTTCTTTAAACAAGTTAAGCATATATTCACCGTAACAACAAGCAATTCTACTCCTAGGTATCTACTCAAAATAAATGAAATCCTCACAAAGACTTGTACATAAATGTTTATAGCAGCATTATTCATAATAGAAATT
Source organism: Puma concolor (assembly GCF_028749965.1). Lineage (NCBI taxonomy): Eukaryota > Metazoa > Chordata > Mammalia > Carnivora > Felidae > Puma > Puma concolor. The sequence goes on from NC_141670.1 coordinate 118,302,976, forward strand.
ACCCAAAATGTCTATCAACTGGTGAATGGATAAACAAAATATGCTATATCCATAGAATGAAATACTATCAGGTGATAAACAGCAACAAAGTACATATATGTACTGCAACATGGATGAATCTCAAAAACATTATGCTAAGTGAAAGAAACTAGCTGCAAAGTCCCACTTGTATGGTTTCATTAATACAAAGTATACCAAAAAGTCAAATATAGAGAGAAAGAAAGCAAATCAGTCATTTCCTGAGGCTAGGGTGGGAAAGAGAACTGACTGCAAAAGAGTGCAAAGGATTTTGGGGGGTGAAGGGAATGTGCTAGAATTGGATTGGGGTGATAGTTGCACAGCTCGGTAAATATACTCAGTCATTGAATATATGCTTAAAATAGATGGATTTTATGATGTGTAAATAAGTCCTTAATAAAGATTTTGTAAAATTTATGAATTGGACAAGAATCAGTGTTATCACTGATGAAAGAAACTAAACTATTTTGAAGGGCAGTATGGCAATGTCTATTAAGGCTTTAGATGTATATACCCTTTGACTCTCCAGTATTCTCCTATGTATATATTTATATATACTCATATTCTCCAATATATATACCCTTTGACTCTCTAATTTATCCTGTGTATATACTCATATAAGTGCACACAGATAGATGAACGAGGATCTTGTGTGAAGTAGTTTGAAATTCTAAACCCCTCCCCAAATATTCTAAATGCCTATTATTAGAGTACTAGTTACATAAATTATGATATATCCACAAAATAAATTACTATGAAGAATTTTTTAAGAAATAAGGTAGTATTTAGGTACTGTTGTGTGTAAGGTACATTGTTAAGTGGAAAAAAATAACCAAATTATGTTAACACATATATGTTCCCACTTGTAAAAATATGTGTTTGTACATGCACAGAAAATGTCTGAAAACATAAACCCTAATACTTGTCTCTGAAGAGTAGAGTTGGGGGAGAAGGGAATAAAGATCTTTACTTCTAATTTATGTATACCTTTATACCATTTTAACTTTTCACAGATAACATGTATTACAAATTTAAATGAATTAATAAAAAGCCACTAAAGAAAAAAGCAAGTTAAAAAAAGAGAAGCAGTTAGTTGGTCGCCACTTGAGGTTTAACAGTTAAATATATTTAAACTTTCTGATGTAGGAAAAAGGAGTGCTACATTATAGGTAACTTATAAATTTGCAAAAGAATTATCCCAATAGTCTCCGCTTTGGTGCAGTGCGGGAAAAGTAGCTCTTAAAGGTTTCAGGATATGGTACAAGAGATTAAAAATGGCCAATTACTAGATAGCTCAATGATGTTACTGCTCTTAGAGGAATCATGGACAATTTTCCACATGCTGCTTATGGCGGCAATCTGTTCAGTATTGAACTGTTTTTCTCTGATGGAGGAATATAAAAAGGCCATCTTTGCTTTACTCCAAGTACATAACAGCAGGATAGTAATAGTAACAGTTTCTATTTACTGAGTGTCTACTCTGTGCTGGGTACTTTACATATATACGTTTTCTCTAATCCTCACATCAAGTCCGCAAAGTAGGAATTATTGTCCTCTTTTCCTCACTTGACGAACAGGCTCAGAGAATTAAATTCCTTGCAGAAAGGTGCACAGAAAATAAGTGTTCATAGAGCTGGGTCTTCTTGCTATCAAAGCTGACACTTTCACCAAGGCTTGCAGCAAGATAGAGCGCTGTTAGAACATCTTTCATGATTTGAACAGCCAAGCAGTTTTACATCAAGGTTCAAATTCTTACCTGTTCATCTACCTCTTGAGAACTGTCAGCGTCAGTGCCGTTTGTTTCAAACTTTCCATATGTGCCACTAAGAGATGAGCTGCTATCACTTACGCTACTTTCTGGGGTGCCTGTGACACTGTCACTAGCTGGCCGTGAGGACACAAAGAGGCTGATGTTATCAAAATCGTCATCACAGAACCTGTTCTCAGCATCCACCTTCTGCACTTTTGCAGGATTGTAGGGTTTTAAGAAGGAGGAATACACATATCCTTTTATAACTGGATAGGAAACAGAAAGAAAGAAAGAAAAAAAGAAGGTCATTTGTGTACCCTCACCAAACATTTGTGTTTAGAGAAGCACAGAGTGGCCCGTGGGGAAATCTCCACCTGAAAAGAGGGGGTAGTTTTGTGCATTTTATGCAAAAAAAAAAAACAAAAAAAAACCCTTACTTCCTGTGTCAACGAGCCACCTGCTGGTACTCCCCAGTGGATCTTTCTGTTCCATCACAGCCACCAATTCCCCTCCTAGAAGATTGATGTCATATTCTTGTGTAGCATTGCACTTCCGCTTTGCCTGGTAGAGTTCTTCTTTACTGTACGTGGACAGAAGTTTGGAGCGGTGAACATCGGTTTGACGTGGCACTTCAGGCTGGGAGAAGTAAGGAGAAATTTTGGTTTACATAGATGTATAATAAAATCCTCACTGAACTGGTAAATACTCCTTCTTTGGAGATTTTTTTTTTAATGTTGAAGCCATCCACTGATTTGGGATTATTTCAACACTAAGGCATTGTTGGAATTATTGTGAAGCATCCAGCTGAGTTCTGCAGTGAAAAATTCTCCAGTTAGCACATGAGGGCAGTGTTGCAGAGAGGAAAGAAAATCCAACTGAGCATAAGGAGGCAGAGGTTCTAATCCCTCTTGGATAGAACAATTTTTAATTTTTTGCCGTACTGTAGACAACCCCTTGTGTATTAAGCACTTGAAAAACACTGTTTAATTAAGTAAATTGTATATGTGCATGTCTTTTTCTGGGAAACAATACCAGTAAATTAGGCAGGAGTCAAAAGGCCTAGACCCCTCCCAGCTCTGCCTCTAGTGATTTTGAGAAAGCCACTTTATCTTCAGTGCCTGGGATTCCTTATCTAGAAAAATGAAGGAGTTGGACTATATGATTTTGCTCTATAAAATTCTATTCATTCATTCAGGAGATATTTATATCTGTTGTCAGGCACCATTTTAGCATCTTGGGATATGTCATGTATAAAACAGGCAAAAATCTAGGACCTTACAGAACTCATAGTATAGAAAGTAGAAATAGACAAGAAATCCTAAATATAATAGGTAGGTAAGTTACAGGATACTAGGATGAGATAAGTGATATGAAAAATAATACACTGTGATTTGAACAAGGAAAAGAAGTGATAGTCATTGTGATTTGAACAAGGAAAAGAAGTGATAGTCATTGTCACGAACCATACCAAACTCACCAGAATTTGCACAGGCTTCTTCTTTTCAAAACTAAGTTTCCTCTCAATAAAGGTGGCACTGTTGTCCTTTACAAAATTAAGATTTTGAACCTCTTCTAGTACTCGATTCTGAATTTCAGAGATGCTCGAGGCCAGCAGTGGTACCTATAGGTAGAAATGATATGGCATTCTTCTCAGACAACTATTTAACCATGTTAGATATTGAATTTAGTAGAGTTGTGACAAGCAAAGAAAGTGTAAGATAGCTCCACAGCAAGAGATTGGGACAATGTTAGAAGATTTAGATAAAAATGGTCTAAATAAACTTTTTAAAAAAAAAGTCTAATTTAGTTTGCTGTCTCTGGAAACCTCACTAAAATGATAGGGATAATTTTTTAAAGGTTCAAGCCTAAATAAAAGAACACAAGAGAAATAAAAAACACAATGGAATTTTGGAAGAAGGGCTCAGGAATTGATGGCAAGAGGGTCTTCCAATGTGGTAGGGTGGGATAGGGGGAAGGAGAGAGAAGCTAAAACAAGAAGCATTGGTTAAGAGCCTGTGGCAGCTTTAAAGCAAATCAGCACATTCTTTGACATGCCTCTCCTCAGGAAGTGGAGTGGAGTCCATGCCCTCTCCCCTCAAAAGTGGGTGGGTTTTTTTAATTGCCTCCATGAACAGAATGGAAATGAATGGAACGACAGAAGTGATGCTATCTGACTTTCAAGATTAGGCTAAAAAAGACTGTATAGCCTCTGCTGGTTTCTTTTGTGACACTCACTCTGGGAGACTTAATATTAACCATGGAAGAAGGCCAGTTGCACCGTGGACGCCATATCAAAAGACCGTGTTGAAAGATCGGAGCAGGGTGAGAGGTCTATGGAGCCCCAACTGTCCTAGTCGCCAACTGTTTGAGTCTTCTGTCATCACCCCATCTCCCACCTCAGACATGGGCCTGAGGAAGTCTTTGAGATGACTCTAGCCCCAGCTATTATCAGACTACAACCTTATAAGGGACACTGAGAATGACTTCCTTGAGCCCAGTGAACCTCCAGAACCATGAGAGACTATAGTAATAAATGACTATTGGTTGTTACATGCTGCCATATTTGGTGTAATTTGTTACGCAGCTATAGGCAACTGGAATCATCCAAATATCCTTCCATAGGAACAGGTTAATACACAAAGCTATACATACCATATGATTCCATTTTCATGAAATACAAACCAGGCATAACAGTCTATGATATATATGTAAGAAAAATGTTTACCTTTGAGGGACTGTAGCCAAGGAGTGGTCATGAGTGGCTCTTAAGGGGAACTGGAAAGGGCTAATGTCTAGATTTTGATGGTGGTTACACAGATGTATGTATTTGCAAATATTCATTGAGATGGGCACTTCAGACTGATGCACTTTACCATACATAAGTTATACTTCAATTTAAAAAGTTTAAAATAAGGAAATGATCAAGGAAATGCAAATCAAAACCATAATGAGATATCACTTCACACCCACTGGGATGGCTATAAAAAAAAAAACACAAAAAACAAAACCAAGGACAGGTAGATATAAGGAATGGGAACCTCAGTTATCACTGTTGCGAATGTAAAATAGTGCGGCCACTTGGGAAAAGTCTGGCAGTTCTTGAAAAGGTTAAACACAAGAGTTAGCATATGATCCAGCAATTCTACTCCTAGATATGTACCCAAAAGAAATGAAAACATACATCCACTAACATACATTCACTAAGATCTCAAATGTTCATAGTTGGCCAAAAGTGGAAATAACCCAAATGTCCATCCACTGGTGATGGATAAATAAAATGTGGCATATCTCTACAATGAAATATTATTTGTCAATAAAAAGAATTAAGTACTGAAACATGCCACAACATGGATGAAACTTGAAAACATTATGCTAAGTGAAAGAAGCCAGTCACAAAAAACCACATTTTATAGAATTCTATTTATATGAAATGTCCAGAATAGGTAAATCTAAAGAGACAGAAAATAGACTGATGATTGCCTAGGGCTGGGAGGTTGGGCAGAAATGTGGATTCACTGCTAATGGCACAGGGTTTATTTTGGGGGTGATGATGATGTTCCAAAATTGATTGTGGTGATGGCTGCACAACTCTTGTGAAAATACTAAAAACTGTGGAATCGCATACTTTAAATGGGTGGAATATATGGTATGTGAATGATATCTCAATAAAGCCGTTATCCAGAAAATAGGGGGTTGGTTGTACACTATTGTATAGTTATGCAGTAGACTAGTATGAAGCTATAGAAGAGAAGAGAAAGCTCTCTGTGTACTGACATGGATGCATCCCCAGAAGGTTAAATTGCAGAATGCTGCCATAATTTCCTAGTTTTATATAGGGAAAATATATACAGAAAAATATATACATATTTGCACTTCTAATGGCATGAAGAAACCATAAACGGATAAATTAGTAACAGCGGGGGTGGAGTCGGGGATGAGTCATTAGGGGACAGGAGTCTATGTGAGGCTGCTTATACATTTTTATGTAGTTTTGCCTTTTGAACCATATAAGTATAGCACCTGTTTATTCACCTTAATTTAATTCAAAGGATAAGCTAAAAGTTAATTAAATACACAGTGAAAAATAAAGTCAGGACAATTAATTTTCCTCCAAATGTTGCCCATTAAATATCTACCCAGCTGAATGAGAACTAATTGAAATGAGGGGCAAAGAAACCACACTGATTTTTTTAAGTTGGTATTAGGTTGTAAATATCTTTCTTCTCCGTCAGGGAAATAGTCATAAAATCATATCCTAATGGAAAGCTAAATTACACACACGTGCACACACACACACACACACACACACACACACACACACACACACCGTAGGCCTTTTTTTTTTTTTTTCCATAGAGGAAAACAGAAGCAAAAGTGACTGGTTTGACAGTTACTCTGTTTCTGTCATTACATTGAGATGGCCATCTTTTAGGATCCGTATCTTACACAGTCATGGTTAGCATTGAAGAACTGTTGAATAGGAAGAGAGTACAAAATAAATATTGATAAACTTCAGCAAAGCATCAAGCAGGTGGAGCTACCCTGGCTTCACTGATGAGTGGAACAAAGCTAAAAGGTGTTTGGTATTCAAAGAGGAACCTCCAAAAAGAAATACACGTGTGCAAGTCACCACAAACCTGAACTAGGAAATTTTCCTATGGAGGAAAGAGAAAGAGACTATATGACTGGCTTCAGTTAAAATACAGCCTCTGCCCCAGGCACACACATGCACCACACACATACCCACTGTGAACAGGGCCACTTGACATAGCTGTGGGTTTCTTTTCTTTTCTTTTCTTTTCTTTTTTTAATGTTTATCCATTTTTGAGAGGAGCGGGACACAAAGTCCAAAGCAGGCTCCAGGCTATGAGCTGACAGCACGGAGCCCAATGAGGGGCTCGAACTCATGAACCCTGAGATCATGACCTGAGCCGAAGTCAGGCACTTAACCGACTGAGCCACCTAGGCACCCCTTCATGGCTGTGGTTTCTAGTAGATCTCGCAGGCCAGGGTAGCAGGAGCTGGTACTGAGCTTACCGGTGCCACCGTGGAATAAACCTGCTGAGCCACAAGTGTCAGGTCCCCAAGGAGAGTGACGAAGCTACACAGACAGTTCCACAGAATCTTCCGGGCAGCCTGGTTGAACACCTGGAGCTCCTCCACAAGCTGGGCATTGAGGGCCTCATACTCCTTTTTGGCCAAGTCTGACTCATCTCCTGCTGCCCGTCGTAGGTTGCTGTTGCAGTCCAGCAATTTGTCATAGCGCTTTTGGATGAGCTTCTGAGGCCCAGGGAACAAGGACAGCAGGGCTGACAGAGGCATTAGGACAAGCCTCTGTAAATGGGCTGCCTGCCAAAAGAGAAAAACAATGCTGTCACAGAGAAAGCAACAACCAGTCCATGTCCTGCACTATCACCAGTAGGCTTACGTCCTCCCTGAAGGAGCACAAAGAAAGGCAGGAAAGTATCGAGCCAAGTTAAGAGAGGATGTGATCTTTCTTTCTGTCTAGCTAAACCCGCTCAAGGACTTAAAAGAGGGACTCTAGGAGGAGGAATAGAGGAATACAAAAATTAAAGCCTGCACACCCAAAATACACTCAACCTTTCCCTCTACAGCCACTAGTTTTGTCATTGGTGTCATCTCCTTCAACTCTTTCTCTTCCCTTTCTTTCTATTCCCAGAGCCAAACTGAGCTACTCCAGCCCATGGGGTGGGAGGCAAACTCTAGTCTTTGACCCCTAAGACTGCAAATGACTCACCATATCATTTCCTTCCTTTGCAGGCAACAAAAGGAAGATAGTCTTAGAAGAGACTATATCCTGTTCCTCCCACATCCGTCTCAATTCCTTGGCTACCCTGGTAACTCATTGTGGGTAGTGGAATTGTATTCCCTATATAGATAAGTACCTCCTTATTATAGGTATTTTGCTCCTGTGATAGAAATGACAACAGAATTACTGCTTTCTCTTTAAATACATTGAAAGACTAAACTGATGCTGGTTTTGTTTCGTTTCTTAAATTGTTACATTATTAGGTCTGAGTCATTGAAAATGAATTTCATGGGGCACCTGGTTCGTTCAGCAGGTTAAGCGTCCAACTCTTGATTTTGGCTTAGGTCATAATCTCACAGTTCGTGAGATCAAGCCCCGTGTTGGGCTCTGTGCTGACAGCGTGGAGCCTGCTTGGGATTCTCTCTCTCCCTCTCTGCTCCTCCCCCTGCTCTCTCTCCCTCTTCTTCTGTCAAATAAATAAATAAAAAAGAATTAAAAGAAAAGGAAAATGAACTTCATATTAGCCCCCAACCCCATGCCAGCTCCTGGGCACCCTGAATTTAATTTCTGATACTTCTCTTTCCTCCCCCTCTCTTCTGAAGTGCAAATAGTATCCTATCTGCTGACTGCAACTTTACCCTTTATCATATATGCTTGGGTTACATGATTATGTCATAGCAATTCGGAAGTAGGTTTCTCCTTTGTACCCTGAAAGATGTCCTAGGGAATCAGCATCTGAGCAGTAAACAGCCTCTGGTAACTTTGTCTGAACTCACGGGAAATCTACAGAAAGGGGAAACCAATCTCTTACTGGTACTAGCAATAGACTACACAGATTAAATTTGATGTCTAGTTTATAAGATAATCAATATACACCAGCAGACTATTTAATGAGTCCTTTGACTAAATGAAGAATCTGTTTACTGTTCTTGGATAAATTACTGTATTTGTAACTTGACTGGATTCTACAGGTAATATAATTACAATATCACAACATAATTACTATATATATATCCTGTGGACCGTAGACATAAACTGATTCACCCAGACGTAGGAATTATGGTTGGAACAAATAAGAATCAGATTTTCTTCTAATATTTTGTCCTATACAAAACATGTAGGCAAGTATTAGTCAAGGTTACATAAAAACATGGCTCTGCCTTTAGATAGATTTTTGAACTCTTATTAATATTTGGTTTTTTAAAAAGCTTAATATACTTTATTCATAAGTTAAAAAGTTACTTTTATATTGATGTCTCTCGATTATTTTAATTTAGCCGAATTTATCATCTTGTGGTCTCATGCAAGGTGGAGAAGAACACTGCTCTTCTTTTATCAAATTCTGGACATGCTTGCTGAGGGAGAAGCTGTACACCCTGCTCTGACAGCTCAATAAATACTCATCAACTTAATACATTGGAATTAAGCTAAAGAGCAAACCCTTAAGGACTTTTCTAAAATGTATTCTCTGTAATTAAGCCCAGAAATTTATAAAGAACTAGCCACACTTTTTCCATTTCACATGCATCGGAAAAACTTCTCTCTTGCTCTCATTTTTATCTCATCGATTGTCTTAATTCACATGTGATCCTGATTTTCCATTCCCCAGTGCCAGGAAAGAGAGATGCTTCTGAGTGGTTTTTTTCCTGGGGGGTGGGGCTGCATCATCTCCTAGGATTTGGAACTACTATGTGAGGGTATTCACTGGATGACTCGGGGGCATTACTGAGATCGAGTCTGCTACACCAGAAATGCTAAACACCCCCCAACACGAGGGCCTCAGTGAAGAACTGTGTGACCGCAAATGCCAATAATGCCAACATAAAATGCCACTTTCAAGGACCTTCAAGATGATGCAGAAATCTATTATAGCTTCCATATAATACTTGAAATGCTACTATGCTCTATTAATACCTATGGGACAAAAGATACTAAATTAAAATTTGTATTACTCAAACTAATTTACCAGACAAATATTTTCTTGGCCTTAGCATGTTTTTATGATGCTCTAGCTATGTTTTATAATTCTTTATATTTTAAAGAACTCATAAAAAGCACATATTTTACTGCAGAACAGAAGTTGTATGACCCAAAGTTAAAATCCCTTTCTCAATAAGGCTTTACTTTACAATATATACTGTGTTAATAAAAGTCACATCTTCAGAGAGTATCATTGCTCCTCCTGAAAAGACTCTGAACTTTTCCAGAGACTCCTTTAAGGAAATCACAGCTTTCTGGGATGTCTGGGTGACTCATTGGTTAAGCGTCGGGCTTTGGATTTCGGCTTTGGCCATATCTCACGGTTCATGAGTTCAAGCCCCATGTCGGGCTCTGCACTGACACTGCAGAACCTGCTTGGGATTCCCTGTCTCCCTCCCTCTCTGCCCCTCCCCTGTTCACACTCCCTCTCTCTCTCTGCTCTTTCTCTCTAAATAAATAAATAAATAAATAAATAAATAAATAAATAAATAAAACATTAAAAATAAAAGAAAATCACAGTGTTCCAACTTAATAAATTGATGACCTATCACATGCAGGCTTAAACTAAATGTTGACTTTAACATTTATTTATTTTTGAGAGACAGAGTGAGACAGAGCACAAGCAGGGGAGGAGGGGCAGAGAGAGAAGGAGACACAGAATCCAAAGCAGGCTCCACACTCTGAGCAAGTGTTCAGCACAGAGCCCGACACGGGGCTCGAACCCACGAACTGTGAGATCATGACCTGAGCCAAAGTCGGTCACCCAACCAACTGAGCCACCCAGGGGCCCCTAAATGTTGACTTTAAAAGCGACACAGACACTGACTACTCTTAGAAATACAGTCTGGGACGCTCTTAAATTTTGATTATAGTAAAATCTTCACTAATCCACTTTAAAATAGTTAATAATAATAATAATAATAATACCCTCCTATTTAAATCTATTAATTTTGACATTAGTGTTTGCTTTAGTGCATGTTTTTCCTAACTCTAGCAAAACAAATAAAAAGCAACTTTTCTTTTAACCCTACTTTCTAATTTATCTGTGAATATAAATAACTTACAAAGTCACCACAGGGTTGTGGGGCGTTACTCGGGGTCTCTGAATGGCTCCTCTCCTCCTTATCTCTGTTGCAAGAGATGTCCTGGAGCTCCATTACACTCTGCAGCGCTAAGGGCATGGCATCCTGGAACCCAAGAACAAAGTCACAAAATGGGCAAAGTTCTGAAGTTCAGTACATTTAAATGTGCCACAAGTGTGCACTTCATCATTATAACCCTCCATTACCACCGAGGGATAAATAGAAAAAAAAGGAAGGAAAAATTTCATGAATGCTCTGTACGATGAATGAGACTACTTGTAACAATCTATTTTCTTACTTTCCCTCTGTCACTTCCTCATACTGCTCTGTATGACACCTTCTTTCTTAAGGGGACTCCATCTTAAGTTCCCTCATTGGCCATTATTCAGCATTCAGTTCTTACGGATCCCTTATTTTAGAAGTCACTTCTCTTTGATTTATGTCTTCAGCTTTCTTTAGAGAATGTAATGCTGTCTTTAAAAGAAGATGTTCATGTTTTGGTTGAATCAGCTAGTGGAAACAGAAGACTTTCCTGTAGATGTTCCCAAGATACATTTACTTCATGAAATGTGTAAGAAGGACAGGTTCCCAGTGCTCTCTGGCTGTTATACTTAAGTTTTAGTTTTCTTTTCACATAAAGCAGAGCTTTAGGAAGAGATTAGCAAAACTGGTGGTAAAATCAGGCTTTGTGTCAGTTAATAAATGAGAAAAGATTGTGGCTTGTTGGTTACTTAACATAGAACCTGTCTCCAAATCATAATGCCTGTTAACATAATCCTCTGTTGGTATGATAATTTATCTAGCTTCCAAAAATAGATATCCAAGATAAAAACTGGGAAATGGGAAGGGGGTCATTTGTTAACTGAGTTACATGTAATTCTACTAGCTGTCTATGTCTCAAAGTCATGACCATTATCAAGATGTTGAGGACACTATGTCTTCTTTATGAGATCAATTCTTTCTCTACTGAATATAATTATACTGCACTTCAATGGGTTTGGTTAAGTCAGTGATTCTCAACAAGGGCAGGAAAACCTCCTGAGGGACTGGAAATTTTGGGGGGGGGGGGTATTTTTGTCTTCTACTATGGTTGTATGGGAGCATTTGCATATTATAGTTCTTAGTATTTTGTTAGAGTTTATTTTCTTTTACATAAACCTACCTACCTTGGGTTGAATTACTGGTGAATTTCATTCAGAACTGTAAAGGGAGCATTATGAAACACTGGTTATAAAATAAATAGAGGTGCTCAGTTCATCCAGAGTTGTGTGATCACATGTCCTTTCTTAAGTTGGCTTCTCAGAAGGTTACAGCTAAATTTGAGACCCAGTTTCTGTGGTTTTTATATGGCCTTTATGTTATGTACTTTTCACTCTGTAACTTCTCTAATTTCATTTTATGCCCCCTCTTTGATTTACTTTTTTCTTTCAGTCCTACTTTTAAATTTGCAAATATGTGTTCTAGGTACTAGAAAGGGATGTGTTAGTATAATACAACAAATAAAGAAAATTTCTGCTAAATTCATTTTGCATTAATGAATTCATCTCAATTGTAAGGAAAGCATGCTGATGGCCCAGCACCACGTGGTCAAGCATCATGTGAGCACATGTTCCACAACATGGCGACTTCGACTGGGAGAAGAAATGGGGCAGGTAAGGGAACAAAGAGCAAAATCTAAATGTTTCTACTGGCTTCCCTCACCTGCAGTTGGCAGCCTCCCAAATCTGATACAATGAATTTTATCATATAAATTCGATCATATAAACAAATGAACATTCACATTTACTCTTTGTAATAACCATGGACATTAAGATCTTCTTATAGAAACTTCAAAAACAGTTGTCTCACCTACCTGTACGTGTTGAAGACAGAGCGAAATGTTCTTCACACAATGCCTCACCGTCTTTTCTAAAGATCTAAATAGCTTTTCTTCCCTATTAAAGGTATTGTCTTTTACCTAAAATAGAGATGAAATTATTTCTATAACTCAAACAAATCTGGTGTTTTGAAAAAATAGCATGGACTGTATTAGCCTAGCACATGATAAAAAAAAACCAAAAACTCCTTGTTGAGATGAAAACCGTTCATGTCATGCTGACCGTCTCAGCACGGCACTTGCTGTGTACCAGCACACAGCACGACTGATGTTCAATTAGTGGAGCAAAGTCACATGGTGAGGTTAATCTGCTCTCAGCTTTCACATAGCTTCTTCATCTATGCGATGGTAGCTGTAGGAGGTAAAACTTTTCTCTGCAGTTTTTAATGGCATATATTATGTATGTACTTAAATTATGCTACATTTGTGTGTTCGTAAAATAATTAATAGACAAGGCATTTGGAGTTACCTATAAATAAGGGTAGAACCTGAGAAGAAACATGGGGGAAGGGAAGCGGGGGTGGGCGGATGAGGAGTGGGGGTGGTTAGGGTTAAAACCTTGTGAAACAAAGACCCTTGTCTATAGTCAGGGGCATTCACTTTCGAATGCCCCCTCTCTGTAAAGAGAGCTTTCATACTATTCTTATTTTCTCATACTCTAACAAACTTTTGCCTGCTGCTCATTTTATTCTGCCTCCACCTCTTTATTCTTCGAAGCGGCAAGACAGGGAATCCAGATATTAAGGTAAAAAATCCCACAACAGTAGTAACCATAGCTGTTCTCTGTTCATAGGTTTGTTGATTTAAGATGGTTGACCTTAGAACTGAATGTATAGAAAATGGTTTCATTTTTATTTTATTTTTAAACCCCTTAATATTATTTATCTAGAAAGCTTTTGATTAAATGGGCAGTTCTTTGTAATTCACACAACATTCAGTACCCCCTAGCTTAGGATCTCTATGCTCTAACCCCATTTGATTTAAAGAACAATATGCCAGGGCAGATTATTTTAAATGCAATTTTCAAGGACCCATTGCCAGCTATTTTATTTTGTGTATCTTGGCTGGGATCCAGATGATTCAAAAATAAGAGATTCCAAGGATCACAGTATGAGAAATATTGCCCAGTTTTATGTTCCTATACCCAAGTCTTTTTCATGCTACTTTATTTTGCTGGAATATGCTGCTGTCCTTTTTTTGCCTTGCAGAATTCTGTTTAATTTTCTTAAGGACTCAACTGTCACCCCTTCTGTGAATCCCCCCTTGAATTCCTATTCTTTCCACTGTAGAAAATTAATTGCTCCCCCATGTGCTCTCACAGCTCTAGTTAATTATTTAAGTGATTCTCTCCACTGATGAATTACAAGCATTTGAGATTAAGTACTTTTTTCTTAATAATAATAATAATAATAGCTAACATTTATTAAACACCATATTCCAGACACTGTGCTTAAAACCTGTCTTCCATTTTTCTCATTTTAATTCTTATATAACTCAATGGCCTAGGTGCCACTATTAATCCCATTTTAGAGATAAAGAAATAGAAGCTTGAGAGGTGTGGCAGATATAGTTGATGTTCCCTGTCGTCCTTTTGCTGATAGGATCTGCACCCTGGGTTAAGTGGGACATGTGGCTGTTCTTTCCAGGCTCCCCTGCAGCTGGCTCTGCCCTTTGTAACTGGTTTGGGCAAATAGGATGTGAGCTAAAGGATGTGTGTCATTTCTGAATTTTGGCCTTGTAACATTGTCCTTGGGACTTGACTGAAGACACAGCAGTGACCTAGCTTCAACCAAGCCAATGAAGACAGTATGTTTAGGGGAAGGCACAGCACAAACTGGGGATAACCGGGTACCTAAAGAATTTTGTGCAGCAGAGCTCATCTGAATTCACATCTCAGGACTATGGTAAGAGAGAGAAATAAATGACTATCTGGCTTAAGCTACTTTGTTTTGGAATCTTTTTGTGTTAGAAGCTTGGCCTTTACCCTAAATAATATAGGAAGTTAAAGAAATGTACTCATGTTAATAAGTAGAGCCAGGATTCAAACCCAAGGAGTCTGAATGCAGAATTTCTTTGTATTCCCAATCTCTAACATAGTGTCTGGTACATAGTTCAATACATGTGTGATGAATTGAATGGAATCTTCCTCTTGGGTAATAGTTTTATACCCTAACTCCACCAAATATTTCACTTGAGCTGCTGACAAGTGCAAAATTGACTGATTTGAGATTTATCTCTTCTGCAGTTCAGCCTATGCAGCTGATTTTCTGATTAACAGTGAAATGCTTCATTGCTGACAGGACATCTTCTCAAAAGATTAAGGGGAAAATCTAATTAATATCCCTTCAGGCCACTTTACCTACAATTCACTTTTAGTTCACAATTGGAAAATATCAGAAGCTGATGATAAATATGTTAAAGAATGTAACTGCTTCTACAAAAACCTGCCCAGAATTAAACCTTCCTATTGTTCTTCAATAGAATTGTCTTAAGCCAGAAGCAGCATCTTAAAGACTAGGGGAGAATTGTGTGCATGACATTTACACATGCCTGTGGAGGCTACAGTCTCTTCTCAAACTGAATTCCCAGTCCGATTTTATTATTTTTGTTTTTAGTTCAGATGTCTTGATTTTCCTTTCCCTGACCTATGACCACACACCACGATGTCCCAAACTTCTCACATTATAGTTTCACATTAAGAGAGGGGCCTGGAGTGATTGTCTGCATGCAATGGACCCAGTGAGGCCCTAGGAGAACATGAAGAAAGTACTAGCATGAACGGTACATGCCACGGACTCCGAAAATATCCCTGTTGGCTATGAAATGGTAAAGTAGGTGCAGCCACACAGGAAAACAAAAACAAGGCTTGGAAGAAGTTGATTATATTGACAAGTCCTAGAGAGGAAGTCACTGCATGCCATGCAGGGCCACAGGACAATCACTAGGTTTCAGTCAGGTGGCAGAAAGGAGCAAGGGGAAAGTCAAGGCCAGAGCCTTTATTGTGGTTTCTGTGGGAAACCCTATAGAAACAGCTGGGTAAGGATAAACAGTTCAGGACTGACCAGTTTAGAGAATTCCCATGGGCTTTGGGCAATAGGGATTGTCTCTAGTTGCCTGGTAGCTGGCCCTAGGATGATTTAAGGCAAAGGAATACAGGCTTACTGGGTGAGACATAGATAAGCAGGTGTTTGGAGCTATAGACTCAGGATTGGTTGGTATGCATATGAAAGAAGTGATCCCAGCTGAGCCCTTTGCTATCCTTAAGAATGGATTAGCCCTGGGAGGAGCCTCTCTCGTGGCCAGGAGCTTTTCCAAGGCGTTAAAAACATCATAAAATATAGAAAATAAAAGACCTGATTAATACACCATGCATAAAGGAGTTTATATCTACAGGAGAAGTAAGTCTGTACATTAAAAGGTAAATAATAAGACAAGGTAATTGTGAGAAATGAGATGATTCATTTCCCGAAATACCAAATAAAAGCTGTGCTGTCTAGTTAATAGGTTTACAACCTATTGGAAGTATGTGCGAACCCGTCCTTCCACAGTGGAGCCCCAAACCCTTAGATACTTCACTTCCTGGTTCTTCTTCCCCTCTCCATTTTGCAGGCTTATTTTTTGTGGGCTTTGCAATAAGCCTCTGCCAAAGAACTGAAGTCTCCGCATCACCTCAAGGAATGTACATTTGTTCCAATCAGACTGCTTTTTGCCTTAAAAGGGCATAGGCGATGTCCGGGTAAGGCTGTAACCTTTGTAGCACTCAGCCAATGAGGAATCAGGGGACGGATTTGCATGCTAGGAAATAAATTGCCTACCGTAACTGCCCGGAGTGTGCCTGTCCATCAGACACCCACTCTTGCAAGAACATTGATTAAAGCCTCGCTTCACTGTGCTCTGAGTCTCTGCGTCCCTCTTTGATTGGGTCAGTGGGCTTTTTTCTCACAATAATGATATAAAATAATGATGATGATGATAATGATGATGACCATGATCATGACAGCTAATATATATTGAGTGCTTACCCACTGTGTTAGGTATTTTCTTCATGAGCATCACCTCATTTAATCCTTACAACCACTCCATGAGTTAGGTCCTACTATAATCTTTATGAATGCTTTGAATTTAAGTTATGTGCCCAAAGGCAAATATTTATTAAGTGGAAGAGGTGAGGTTCAAAGCCAGATCTGGATGACTTTGCTCTTAATTTCTGCCCTGCGCTGACTCCTGCAAATATTTATGGTGCCGAGATTGGAAACACTCAGTAAGCTTTTTAGGCATTCAGAAGAAGAAGAGGGTCTTAGGGTCAGAAAGCTGCAGACTTAACAGAAAAAGGAAAGACTCTGGCAGCTAGCAAGTGAAGTAGATAGGACAAGCCATCTAAAACCAATGCTGAACCATCATACGGTTGGTTGCCTCTAGTTCACACTAAAAACCTTAGAGATGTTAACATAATAAGGGTTGAAATCAGGCAAATGAGAAGGAATAAAAGTGCTATATGGTATTTTAAGAACTGCCCTGCCTACTTTTGGTTAGAATGCCACTGAATTATTATCTCCAGGCTGTGAACTTTCCATCTTGTGATTCTCAAAGTGTGTTCCATTGGTCACTTATTTCGAGGTCATTTAGCTTCAAAACACCTGGAGTTTTTGTAAAACATACAGACTCCTAGGTTGTGCCTTCAACCAGATGGAACCCTGGTAGCTCCTCGGGTAATTGTTATGTACATTAAAGTCTGAGAGTCTTTGCTAGTCCATCCATTATTTGTTAGAAGTCAAGATGAAAGTGGTTCAAACCAGGCTAAGCAGCTGACACAGAACAATTATCCAGTAATTTAATGTGCATAGGAGTGGGGAGAGAGGAAGAGGATAAGTGTAGGGAAAAAAAATCATGTAAGGTGTGCACCTACACCCTTTTTTAAAAAAAAAATATAAGTGAAATAAAGATAAGATGAAAGGAGGACTTTGCCTTGGGCGAGACTACACTGGTTGATGATGAGTGTCAGCACTTCTGGGACATCCTTGTTGAGCCCTGTCCTCACACCCTTATCTCTCCTTTCCTTCTTGAGTGGAAGGAAGCACCACAGCTAAAATAGCATCAAAACCACCCCCACTCGACTTCCTCCAAAAGAATAAGTGGGGCGCCTGGGTGGCTCAGTCAGTTGAGTGTCCGACTTCAGCTCAGGTCATGATCTCACGGTACGTGAGTTCGAGACCTGCATTGGGCTCTGTGCTGACAACTCAGAGCCTGGAGCCTACTTCGGATTCTGTGTCTCCCTCTCTCTCTGCCCTTCCCCCACTCATGCTCTGTCTTTCTCTGCCTCTCAAAAATAAAGAAACTTAATTTAAAAAAAAAAAAGAGTTTTAAAAGAAGGAGAAAGAAAGGAACAGCATCAGGCAATTAGTTTGATTCTCAGTGTTCTAGAAACAACTCTGATAACAACCAAACAAAACCTTACACAAATATCAGCACTCATGCTCCCCAGGAGAATGTATGTGACCCCAAAAGAAAAGTTACCTGCGATTCTCCTCTGGTCAGAATCTTTAGATGATTTGTCACTCTTTTTGATTTCTTACTAATTGAATGAATATTTAGTTTAGACAATTTGTCTTTAAGTGATTCATCCTCATCATTCTTCTTGTATTTTAGAACTGAAATGGAAGAATGCAATCACAGATCTGAACACATGCAACATGGAAAGAGCGTGTTTCATCCAAAGTACGTAAGATCAATATTTAAGATAGAAATCTCAATGATTTTTGACCCTCTGATGCAGATGCAATATGTTCCAGTGCTACTGCCCAGTCATAACCCCAGCTGCCCAACCTGCTGACCAGAAACTCAGCTGTCCAAGGGCTTGAGCACCTCAAAGCTCAAGGTGCATTTACCTCCCACATTAAAGAAATCCCTGAAAAGCTTTCTCTCTCCTCAAATAATACATTTATTATCTTCAGTCTCTAGGATGAAGCATCATGACCTAGGTAAGAAAACTGGATCCAACACAAGGAGACCTCAGACCCTAGAGTGGCTCTCCACTAGCTGAGAGATTTGGGGTAAGTTGAGTCACCTCTCTGAGCTTTACTTTTTTATCTTTGAAATAAATTTCATCTCTCATATTGTTCAAAATGTTAAATATTTCTTTTTGTTTTCTAAATGTTTATTGTTGAGAGAGAGAGAAAAAAATCTTAGGTGGGGGAGGGGCAGAGGGGGGAACAGAGGATCCAAAGTGCGCCCTGTGCTGACAGCAGAGAGCATGATGCGGGGCTGGAGATCCTGACCTGAGCCAAAGTCAGATGCTTAACTGACTGAGCCACCCAGGTGCCCTAAGATGTTAAATATTTCTAACATTCAGTTTTGGTAAGGGTGTGGAGAGATGGGCAATCTTAATACACTGTTGGTGAGGATTAAACCAATGCAGTTTTGTGGAGAACAATTTGGCAGAATCTTCTAAAAGTGTCGTCTATGATCAGAAAGTCATGCAGAGAATCTGTTTTCCATAGTCAAGCATACAAAGTTTTGTTTACTACAGCATTTTTTCCTAATAGCACAATGTTGGAAACAATCAAAAGGTTTATTCATAAAGGAATAGTTTAATAAATTATGACACACTCAGAAATAGAATACTAGAGAACCAGTAAAAAGAAGGCCAATATTAATTAGAAACGTGTCCATGATATTTACGTTTATGATCAAAAGGTTCATGATAATTAAATTTAAAAACAAATCCCAGCAAACTGTAGTGCCATGCATGTTGCAGGAAAGAAGAAGAAGGAGAAGAAGGAGAAAGAAGAAAGAAAATAGAAGAAAAAAAAACACAAAGAGGAGCACCTGATTGGCTTAGTCGGTTAAGTGTACGACTTCAGCTCAGGCCATGATCTCATGGTTCACGAGTTCAAGCCCTGCATCAGCCTCTGTGCTGACAGCTCAGAGCCAGGAGCCTCTTCAGATTCTGTGCCTCCCTCTCTCTGCCCTTCCTCCACTCATGTTAGGTCTCTGTCTCTCAAAAATAAACAAACATCAAAAAAACTTTTTCTAAGGAAAATTAAATAAAATGTATTGTTCCCCTGAAAAAAAATAATAATTTATTCTTCTTTCTGAATTGCTTACTTTTATTATTAATCCTTTCTGCATTAAAATGTTTTTATTAATGATTTAATATCAGTAATTGTACATTCTAGATAGTAATCCTTTGCCTATGGACTGTCTTTTAATTTTCTTTATGGTGTCTCTTCCTCTACAACTTCCACTTTTTTATTCTGGGCCCTTCTTTATAATTTTAATTTATCAATATACATACATATTTTTTGAATAAAAATTAGAAAATAAAAACAATAAAAATAAATGAAGTTGTTGGAGCAGTTAGCTCCAAAGTCCTACCATTGCTTTAATGTTGAATTGAGCTTTATTTTAATTTTTTTTTTAATGTCTATTTATTTTTGAGACAGAGGGAGACAGAACGCGAGCGGGGGAGGGGCAGAGAGAGAGGGAGACATAGAATATGAAACAGGCTCCAGGCTCGGGGGTCGAACCCATGAACCGTGAGATCATGACCTGAGCCAAAGTCAGACGCTTAACCGACTGAGCCACCCAGGCACCCCTTGAATTGAGCTTTAGTGTTAGAAGCACAAAGCCATTTGTGAACTTACGGACACAAATTACACTACGAGAGGACCTACAATCTATCCCACTGTATTACTATATCCAGGATGATAGAAACCATATAACTGTGCCTCCTGTTCTGAAATCTACATTCCACTTCAGACACAAATTTTACATCTTAGCTAACAAATGCTTAGCAATAATTTGTTAATTTGAGAAAGAAATATACTTGTTCACTTCAGTGAAACAATTATTGCTACAAAATCTCCATTCCTAATGTGCCAGAACCAGATGAGTTCTATGTAGCAGCAGCTGGACCTGTTTCACCATCCGTTTCACCAAGCTCTAGATTCCCACGGCTCCAGCTACTTGGCCACGCCATCTCTCCTTGCCACACATACCGCCAGTGACAGGAGGACGACGCGCTATGGTTTCTTCAGGCCACAGTATGTCACCAGGCGTGCAGTGGGCAACAGAGGTTGAGTATAGGGCTGCTTAATTTTTAAAAATTTGTCATTTTCTTTTGTGTGTGTGTGTGTGTGCCTCATGATCTCCTGAACCCAGACAAAATCACACTCTCCTCCCTGGCCTCTAACTCTAGATATCAGATGACCATGATCACCACAACTGCTGTAACTACTTAGATATTCTGATTCTCAGAAGCAGAACACTCCAGTCACAGAAAACACTCAATTCATCATGTCTCCTCTTACCTAAATCTTTCCGTCTTTTAAGTTCATTGATGTTCACATTAATGTCTTTCACTGCAGTGAAGGCATCCCCGAGCGCCCTGAAGTCTGGGTGAGAGGGAGGGGTGGAGCCCTGGAGTTCACAGAGCAGTAGTGGGTATTTCATTACACGCTGGATTGGTTTGATCATCAAAGAGCCCATGTCCAGTAAGTTTGGCTTGCCTCTATAATAGAGATAAATAATATCAGTTTCACAGACATTTGTCTTATTAACTCCTTTTCATTTTTGTGATTTTTATCATTAATCCTGAAACTGTTTTTCTCCTTTATTTTTCCTCCATTTGGCTGCATACAATTTTATTTTTAAATGTTTATTTATTTTTTGAGAGAGAGAGAGAGAGGGAATGAGCAGGGGAGAGGCAGAGAGGATCCAAAGCAGGCTCTGCACTGATAGCAGAGAGCCCGATGTGGGGCTTAAACTCATGAACTGTGAGATCATGACCTGAGCTGAAGTTGGACGCTTAACCAACTAAGCCACCCAGGTGACCCTGTACACAATTTCTAAAAATAAAGCAAGAGCAATGGATGACAGAAAGAAGCCAGACTGAAACATCCTACTACTAAAAACCTAAAAGAAAACACATGAGTATATCTGTCCACCAAAAAGGACTCAAAGCAGGATTTCCATCCATGTTCCACTTACCTTTTTTGTTTTTTTTTTTAATGACAAGATTCATAATAATAGTGGGAAACAATTCAGAATTCCTTTTTTTGCAAAGACAACCAAGAAAACTACATCTTCCTGGAGATATTTTTGTGATTATTAGCAAGGAAAATAAATTCATTATTTAAAACATGACTTGCCAAGTATAGACGAAAGAAATCATTGTCTTCTCTCTTCTACCAAATTGAATAGTTGAATTTATAATGTTTCAGAGGTTCTACCACAGTTCCCAGAAGACATTTCTAATAAATGCAACAGTTCTCTGAATATTATTAATGCCACCACTGTCACTAATCATTGCTATCACATGACTTTGCATGATTTTCCACATGGAATTCTTCTTAACCAACAGATCTTCAAATGGCTACATACAAGTGAGCACACATGGCTGACTCTCTCTTTCGGAGTTCTGACATGAGAATAGAGTCATTCCAATTGGCCAAGCAGTTCACAGGAAGCAAACAAGCTGAAAGCTTGGTCATGTCATTCCCCAACCCACTGTCATGCATTTTTTAGTGAGAAGTCAGGTTTCTAAAAGCCTTTTTATGTCAAGAGGCAAATAAAGAGACACTGTAAATAGGCATGGACAGAAATTGTGCTTTGAATTTGGTTTTCCTTTAGGTTTTTTGTTTGTTTGGTTTCAGTTTTGGGGGTTTTGTTTTTGTTTTTGTCTGTTTGTGTATTTGTTTTTGGTAGGTAAGAATATAGACAGCTTTCCAATCTTAATAGGTGAATTTTTTATTCTTTAGTTATTATTTCTAAATATTAATAGGGACAGACAACACACCACATCACTGGAATAGTGAAATGGATCTAAAAAAACTTTGGATAAAATTAGAAAAGTTTATCATTAGAAAAGGCCTGAAAACACCTTAGAGATCATCTAACAAAACTCTTCATTTGAAAAATGAGAAACTAGGGAACTTTGATTATCATGTGGATGTGCACACATACACACACCAGTCACTCTCTGACACATCTCCCCATTTTCATTTTTATTGTAGCACTTATCAACTATCTGCAATCATTTTGTTTCCCTATTTATCAGTTTATGCTCAATTTCTCTGTCATCACTCTATCTCCAGCCTGACATACATATTTTCTCAATGAATATTTGTAGATTGAAATGATAGATTTCAGATTTTCTGTCATGTGCTTTTATTTTACATTGAATTTTTTTTCCAAAAAAAATTGCACAGTGGTCATGAATACTAGACCGAGGAGCTTTATCACATGCTGAGAAAATGATGATACTATAATAAAGACAAAGACAGAAGCAAACCAAGTGGCAACCTTTTTTTTTTTTCTTTTGAGGAAATTCAAAGTAAATATTAAAGGTTTGCAAGGGAGTAAAGAGCTGCTTTAGTGTGATTTATCTTGCACTTTCTACCCATTTACACAAAATCCATTAAGGATGGGAGGAAGGGATGTAAGGAGACAGGATGGTAAGGAGGGAATGAGGGAGAAAGGGAAAGAGAGATGTTGTTGGTTTCCAAGAGGACGGGGTGAAGTGGATGGGAAAAAAATGTAAATCTATTATGAATACTGAGAAAAGTAACTAGGGGTGCCTGGGTGGCTTGGTCAGTTGAGCGTATGACTTGATTTCAGCTCAGATCATGATCCCAGGGTCATGGAATCGAGCCCCGTGTCAGGCTCTGCACTGAGCATGGAGCCTACTTGAGATTCTCTCCCTCTGTCCCTCTGCCCCTCTCCTCTGCTTATGTGCTCTCTTTCTCTCTCTCTCTAAAATGAAAAATAAATAAAAAAACAACTAAAAATATATTTTCTGACTGATGGTATATCAAAAGCAAAACATCTGAATATGAAATACAGCATTTATATGTATCTTAACAGAGATTCTTCAACAATACAACAGTTTAGACACTTAAGTAAAAATAATTCCCTTAAATAAGAACAAGTCAGGAATATGGAAGGTATTAACTTGATGAGAAGAAATCATTTTATCTGTGTGAATATGATCAGAATTTCTTCTGAGGTTTTCCTTTGACTATCACCAAATATTAGTTTATTTAATCCTCTAAAAATCACTGAAAATGCCATCAAAATATGAATATAATCAAACAACTCAATCAAAGAAAACCCAACTTTAATAAGATAGTTTATGAGTGTGGTCTATTGTTATGTACATATTTAACATTTTTAATTACAGGGAAAAAAAAACCCAGATGTATGGCCTTTAGGCCATACTTGTAACTCTGAGCTTAAGATCTTTCAAAAAAACCAGCCTCAGCCCTTTAGAGTGTCCACACCTTATCATTACTTCTTTTTCCATTACTTTCTGATATCAAAGTTCTATTCTCTCTCGTTTATGTTTCAAGGGGCAATAATAACAATTATTAATTATTACTCTTTCTCTTAAAAGTGTCACAATGCAATTATTTAAAAAGGCTTTCTCAAAAATGAGAACTCTCTCAGACACTTTTGTCTCCAGACACGTACTTTGGACAGTTGCCCAAGTGATGAGCAATGATGTTCTGATATCTGCATCACACAGACAAGCAATATGGTAGAAAAGATAGAGGATGTCTTTTAAGATAATGACACTCCAGGCATTCACCCCACCTAATCCTTTCCAGTAAGATTAAGTTCTGATAACTATGAGAGGCAAATGAGTCCTATGTGTGATATAACTCAGCTCAGCCAAACACCCAATTATCACATGCATCCCCAACAGAAAGTAACCAAATGCATAACAATTTCCCATACACACTGGGCTAAAAACCAAGGTAGTCATTCATTTGTAATTCTGTTTCTTCTTCTTCTGTCTTATCATGAATACTTTGGCAAGCATTTAGTACATAAGGAGCTACGCTAATCTCATTGTGAATTATTAGGACTTTACAAAGTCCAGTAAACACAGCTGGCTTTGTTTTAGCAGCATCCAGTTTGGCTGTAAAGAGCTTCACAACAAACACAAGAAAACAGTGGCACAATGAAAATAAAAATGATGTTTAAACATTGTAAAAACTGTGGTGACAGATAAAAAAATCAGATATATGAGACTGAGGTACACCAATATATCTTAATTAGAGGGAGAAAACAAGAGGAAGGGAAAATAATCATTTAACTATCGATCATATTACTTTGAATTTCCTGTTTTATGATCACAAGTATCCTAAATTTAATATTTATTTTACAGTAGCCACAAACCATGTGTACTATTATTGAATTTATTTTCCATTCACTCTCCTTTTAAAACACCTTAAGTCAATTTTAGAAAAAAGCTGTACATTGCTATACAAATAATAACAAAATAGCATTTAAGATAAATAAAAAATTGTTGTAAAAATAAATACGCACTATTAAGTATTAGAAGATGTGAAGAAGGGGTGCCTGGGTGGCTCATTGGTTGAGCAT
Source organism: Puma concolor (assembly GCF_028749965.1). Lineage (NCBI taxonomy): Eukaryota > Metazoa > Chordata > Mammalia > Carnivora > Felidae > Puma > Puma concolor. The sequence goes on from NC_141670.1 coordinate 118,327,839, forward strand.
CTGACTTTGGCTCAGGTCATGATCTCACAGCTCAGAGCTTGGAACCTGCTTCAGATTCTGTGTCTCCCTCTCTGTCTCTGGCCCTCCCCCACTTGCAGTCTGCTGTCTCTCTCTCTCAAAAATAAATAAACATTAAAAAAATTTTTCTTAAAGGAAGATGTAAAGAAAATGAATTAATGGTAATTGATTCATTACCAGAGAGTTTCAGACCAGAGAGAGCCAGTAATATGGAGAGGCAATAAGTTAATCATTCCTCCGAAGATTCATTAATTAGACTCCCTGAGAACCTGTGGAAGTGGAGAGAGGGAGAGGTGGGGCTTAGAATAAGAAGGACTAGTTGCAAACCTGTTTAAGAAACAGCCTAAGGGTGTCTGGGTGGCTCAGTTGGTTAAGCATCCGACTTCAGCTCAGGTCATTATCTCACTGTTCATGAGTTTGAGCCCCAAATGGGGCTCTCAGCACAGAGCCCACTTTGGATCCTCTATTTCCCTCTCTTTCTGCCCCTCCCCTGTTCACGCACTCGCTCTCACTCTCTCAAAAATAAACATTAAAAAAAGAAACTGCCTAATTTTTAGGGTGCTATACAAATAAGTCAGATCATTTGAAGAACTAAGAAAGAGCTCTAGGAAATTAAAAGGATAATAGCTGAAATAAAATCTCACAAGTGTTGGAGAAAATGTTCAGGAACTTTCCAGAAAGAAGAACAAAAAATACAAAGGGATAGAAAAGAGAAGGAAAAAAAAAAAAAAAAAAGAGAAGACTGGTTTAAAAGATCCAATATTGAAATAATTAGAGTCCCAGAAACCAAGAACAGAGCAAATATGGGGAAGAAATCATCAGTAAAATAATTCAAGAACAGGACATGAGTTAGCATGTTGAAAGAACTTGGTGAGGATCCAGCACAATGGATAAGATAAATTCACACTTGGGAATTCATGAAACTTGAGACTATTGGAGACAAAAAGAAGACCCTCCAATCCTTTAGAGACACATACAAGCAAATGGGTACGAACATACAATTAAGAATCAGAAGAAGCTTCAGATTTTAGTAGCGACACTGAAAGCTAGAAAATGATGAAGAATTACCCTTAAATTCTGAAGATGAAGGATTTTCGATTTAGAATCCTATACTTGATCAAATTATAAATCATGTGTAAGGGTAAAATAAAGATTTTGGGAGATATAAAATTTCCTAAAATTTTACTTTCTTGGCAAACATAGAAAACTATTGAAGGAGGTACTAAAAATAGGGGAGAGGCAAAGATTCTCCAGGAGGCCAGGAGGAGAGTTCCTTAAAGATGGCTGTGCCCAGTCACCCAGTTCAGACTCAATAAGTCAGAAGGGCTCTGGGAGAGGCTTTTTTAGGGAGATGAAGTTGATAGCATGCATAATATATCTGGCTGTCTTAAGAGATGACTGGCTGTGAGTGTGTGGCATTAATGATCACAACAAGGAAAACAAAAAAAAAAATTAAAAAAAAAAAAGAGACAATTTTTTGTTTTCCCAGGAAAACAAGTAATCAGTTTCTTCCAAGGTTTAGCTTTGAAAAGAAATTTACTCAGATATACTCACATATAAGAAATCAAATACTGATGATGGCTCTAATCCAAATGACAATGTAACTGCATAGGAAGAATGAAGAGATGTGGAGGGTGTGTGTGTGTGTGTGTGTGTGTGTGTGTGTGTGTAGTAGAGATGGCATAGGAAGAGAGATAAATTCTTGTCTTCTACAGGGGAAGACAAAACATAATACTTAAAAAAGGAAAACCAGGGACACCTGGGTGTCTCAGTTGGTTAAGCAACCAACTCTTGATCTCTGCTCAGGTCGTGATCTCATGGTTTGTGGGATGGAGTCCCACCTCATTGGGCTCTGTGCTATCAGCACAGAGCCTGCTTGGGAGTCTCTCTCTCCGCACCTCTCTGCTAGCATGTGCACACACACATACACTCTCTCTCTCCAAATAAATAAATATACTTAAAAAAAAGGGAAAACCAAACATGTTTTTAGATTGATGAAGATAAGTACCAAAATATTAACTAAAAGATGTGAAAATACTTATGTCCTTAAGAGGCAGGTAAGTGAAGAGAGGACTATTTTTCTTAAATCCTGTAGAACTATTTGGCTTTTCCAACCACGGCACATATAATTTTAACAAAAGGACAAACATTTTAAAAAAGGAAACATTCAAGAATATCCAAGAAAATTCTGAAAAGGAAGAGTACTGGGCTGGGATTGCAGTTGACCCCTGGAACACCACATATTTGAACTGTGAGTGTTCACTTATACATGAATTTTTTAAATATACAGTACAGTACCGAGTATATTTTCTCTTCCTTATGATTTTCTTAATTACATTTTCTTTCCTCTAGCTTACTTTATTATAAGAACACAGTATATAATACATGTAATGGACAAAATATGTGTTAATTGACTATGTTCCCAGTAAGGCTTCTGGCCAACAGTAAGCTACTAGCAGTTAAGTTCTGGGGGAGTCAAAGGTTATGCATGGATTTTCAACTGCATGGGGTTAGCACCCCAATCTCTATGCTGTTTAAGGGTCAACTTTAGTTATATCTTATATTAAAATATAAAGCTGCAAAACTGAAAGCATTTGGTATAGGTACATATATGGATGAAAGAATAGCACAAAATGGAAAATCAAGAAATAAATACAAGTATGTATGAAAATTAAGTACATGGTAAATATGACATTCCTACTCTGTGGAAAAAAATAAATTATTCAGTATCAGGTGTTGTGATAATTTCTAGCTATGTAGAAAAAAATTACGAAATTAATGGATTTTTTATACCAAAACAATTTCCATATAGATCAAAGGTCTAAATGTTAAAAATGAAACTTATAAGAATTTGAAGGAAACAGGGGATTACACTTGAAAACAATCTTGGAGTTTTTAAGCACAAGACAAAATCTGAAAGCCATGGTAGAAAAAAGTGATAAATCTATTTTAAAATTTAGCTCTGCAATACTATACAGATAAAAATGAAAACAGAAGCTGCCATAAACCATGTTAAAAGTCAGATGATAAGCTAGAAGAATTATTTATAGCACATCAAACAGAAAAAGTGTTAATACACTTGCTAATTAAAGAGCCACTATCAATTTATTAGGAAAAGATGAACATCTCAATAAAAGTAATCAATAAAAAGATAATTTATTAGATGAGTACAAATAATTAACCATACATGAAAAATTCTAAAGATTATTACTAATTAAAATTAAAACAGTATAATACTATTTGGAGCCTCCTACATTGCCACAAGTTATAAAGATAACACATATTAAATGTTTCTAGTGCTCGCTAATAGGAGATAAATGGACAATTCATACACAGGTAGTGGGAATATAAATTATTTCAGCTTTTCTTAAATTTTCTTGCAGTAAGTATGAAAAGCCCTTTGATCTAGCAATTCCACTTTTAGAAACTCATTCTAAGAAAATCAAATTATTGTACAAATATCATTTATAAGAATGAACACATAACATCAATCTTTATAAGACAGATAGACATAATTCAAGTATCTATAAGGGTTTGGTAAACTAAACTGTGGTGTATACATCAGATAAAATATTATGCAGTCATAAAGCAATGTGGATTTATATTTACTGACATAGAAAGGTGTCCATGATACACTGATGAATGAGGTAGTAAGTTGACATACAGGAAATATATAGCAGTCCTTTGTTAGTCAGTGTGTGTGTGTGTGTGTGTGTGTGTGTGTGTGTGTGTGTGTAGAAAAAATTTCAGTGAAGTAAGGGACTCCTGAAATGCTACAAGAGTTAACTCTCTGGAATGTGACTACCAATTGTCTCTACTATCTTCATTTTGATTTTCTACATTTTCCAGGGTTTCTTTAATAATTAAAAAAAAATGTAAAACCTAAGAAAGATGAAAATAATCTACAACATTTTGAGATTGATAGAAATCCTGAATCCAAAGGTAAAAATACACGGTCAGACAGAGGATGCATATAAAAAAGTGGAAAAACATAAAGATAAAACATTGCATTTCTGGAGATTGTTAAATTTAGAATAGTTATGTTTTTCTTGCTTTAGAACATGGGACTTGGATCAAATGCTTTGGGGGCATTTTTCTGGTGCAGGATTCTATGATTCTTGTCACTTTAATACTGTCTTTGAAGTTTGCATAAGATTATAATTCAAAATAAACATGTTAGAAGTTAAAAACATCTTTATCTTTTTCTGTATTTTTAAATATGTCGATTGTAAAAAAAGAACCCAGACACAATTTTCCATTTCCATAGGTAAGGAATTTTTCTGAAGCATCTAAAAACCTACATTTCCTAAAGGCACTCTTGGCTGCAATATTCTTGGCCTTAGCTGCTAAGGAGCCAAACAATTACAAAGCACTTGACATTGCCTTTTACCCTTTTATGTAGCAGCATGTGTGCCTCATGACCAGAGTGAGAGAAACAGGAAGGAAAATAACTCATGGCGAATGTGCCTTTGATGTTCATCCAGCCACATGCTGGGATTGCTCGTCCTCTTTTCCAGTTCTTGATGTATAGAATAGGCTGGGGGGGGGGGGGGGGGGCATACAAAGCCTGCTAACTCCCACGCAGCAGGACTGTCCTAAAAGCTAGAGCGATTTTTAAGCAAGTATTTCAATACAATGTACTGTTTGTTGTAAGTATTCTGTATGTGGGAGCCTGTGCATGCGAACTGTATTAAAAGAATGTCTCACTCTCCTCTGAATCTTTCTCTCCCTCTCTTCTCTCTCTCTCTCTCTCTCTCTTTTTGGTCTTTATAACCACAGGAGAAAAACTTTAGGAAAAGAAACCTGAGCAGAATTTGTAGCATAGGAAGTTCTTGTGTAATTCACATAGTTCTTCTATGTGAATCTCTAGTCCTAGGCACAATGCCGGAGCAAAAGGCTTTTTAAGGAGACAGCAATTTTCCCACCCCTCCAAATGCATCAACTATCATTGAAGAGAAGCCAGGAGGATTACAGTGTGTGAAAGGACAAAGGCCCCCTTCCATCATGCACCTTTTCATGAGATGATCTCAGAATTAGGAACTCATTGAACAACACTACTCACATCTGTTTGCATGCTATATATATATCCCCCCCTTTTGAAAGAAAAGACTTATAAAGTGAGAGAAAACTGGGTGCCTGTTCGGTATGTCAAAAACTAACATCTCAATTTGGCCAAGATACGAGCACAAGGCCTTAGTTTAAGGTTCCCTGTCCGATGCCTGGTTCTTCCACCTCACTTCTGAAATTCTGTCTTTCCTCATGGTCACTCTGCACCAAAGCATAAATGACCGGTATTTACAGCTTAAGTTAATATAATTTTTATTTTATAGATTTTTGTATTTCCTGAGGTACAGTTTCATAAGTTTAGAACACACACACACACACACACACGTACACAAGTACACACGTGTACACAAGTACACACACAGACTAGGAACTCAGGCCTTTAGATAATTAACTAACCATGCTAAAGCAAACATGCTTTTTTTAAAAAATTTTTTTAACGTTTATTTATTTTTGAGGCAGAGAGAGACAGAGCATGAATGGGGGGAAGGTCAGAGATAGAGGGAGACACAGAATCACAAGCAGGCTCCAGGTTCTGAGCTGTCAGCACAGAGCCCGATGCGGGGCTCGAACTCACGGACCGCGAGATCACGACCTGAGCCGAAGTCGGACGCTAAACCGACTGAGCCACCCAGGCGCCCCGCAAACATGCTTTTTTAGGGGCCCCTGGGTGGCTCAGTCAGTTAAGCGTCCAACTTCAGCTCAGGTTGTGATCTCCCTGTTCGAGCCCCGCATCGGGCTCTGTGCTGACAGCTAGGAGCCTGGAGCCTTCATTGGATTCTGTATCCCTCTCTCTGCTCCCCCCACTAACCCCCGCCCCCGCACTGCCTGCTCACACTCTGTCTCTCTCTGTCAAAAATAAAATAAACCTTAAAAAAAATGAAAGTAAATGTACTTTTTAAAAGTCCTGGTAGATCTGTGTTTGTATTTAAGCCAATATCATCCTTCAGTATTAGACTAGACATGTTTTTTCCTTCTATAAAAATGGACATCTTCCAAAGTGTTGTGTATATGTTGTGTTATTTTGATAAGATGACTTCTATACTGTCCTAGTGACAAACTATTTCATCTTAATATTTTATGTATATTAAATATATTTTATATGTGTGTTTGATTTTTTCTCTGTAAATCATATAAGAGTCCAAATTGGAAGAAACCCAATATTTACTACAATGCATGAAGATCTTTTCTTTTGTACATTAATCTATAGAAACTTCAAAAACATTATGGTATTAATCTGAGGTTTTTTGTTTTTTTTTTTTTTTAAAGACTAATGTTGTTCTTAGGAAGGTATGTTTTGGACACAATAAGTTCCTAAACATACATGCGATGAGCAGTTCCTAAAGAGTTCCTGGAACCAGCAAAGTTGTGATTTATTAAATATTATACCCCAGGATTCTTTTAATACATTTTGTAAAATATATGAGATAATTTAATATGTAGGGTTACCTCAGGCAAATTGGAAATAATGTATCAGAAGCAATAAACATAATTGTAAAAAACAAAAATTAGAATTTTTGGAAATACTCAATAGCATTTTCCCCATGAGCTTTACATTTGGTTTCTATTATTAAAACAAATGTACTTACTCTTGCATGTATATTTTCCTATAAGAGAGAAGGAGAAAAGTAAATTAATGTAAATCTACATACTTAAGGCAATATGCAAACATTATAAAACCCTTAAATTTTTATTACATAAAATGAAGTGATGTTATTTTCATGAATGTTTTATAGAATTAGTCTCATTATTTTATAATCACATCCCTTAAATTTTACCTGTATCTTGTCTACACCAACTTTGTTTCACACTCTATATAAGATTAAAAACTATTGATTCAGATTGTAATCAGTAAATTTTGATCATGTGAAAATGGATTTACACATCAATTTTTTTACATTATGAAAAGAGAGAATAGAATTGGTTAAACATAGTGACAGGAGAAATTGAGATTATAACACTACAAAGTAAACTGTAATTGACTTGTAGAAAGCTACCCTCAAGTGCTACATAATATTTCTGTATACAGTGTTATCCAGGTTATAAACTATTCACCTATTCAATATGACAATTCACTAATTATCAAAATTCACAAAAACATTCACTAGCCATTGCTAGTTTTGTGGCTTACATCTAGCTCAGGAAAAATGGAAGTCCTTCAAGGCAATGTGATCTGCCTCTCCTTCCACTTCCTCTCTACCTCATTTCCTGTTGTTCCCAAACTTCCTCCAAACTATGGCAACAGCACAGGACTCTTTTTATAGTCTTTATAGTCTTAAGACAAGCTTCTGCCTCCAGGTCTGGCACTTGCAGTTCTTCTGCCTGGTTGCTCTTGGCTCAGGTATCTCCTTCAGGTCTTTGCTCAAATGTTTCTTCCTAGTGAAACCTTCCTAAAGTTCCTTTAAAACAAACTTTTAAAAATTGTGCCATGCCTCCTACTCTACGTTTTACCCTCTTTTTCTGCTTTATTTCTCTTCGTAACACTGTCACTTTCTAATATACCATACAGCTATTTCATTTGTTGTCTATCTCTCTGCTCCCCATCTGAATGAGGGCAAGAATGTGTGCTTGCTCTGTTCTCTGCTGTAGCCCCAGTGCCTGAAAAAGTGACTGGCATCAGGTAGGAGTACAAGACATATTTGTCAAATTAATTAATTAACAAGAAAAGAAGTGGGAATCATTCAAGTTAAATTTCAGGCAGAAAGGAGATAGAAATTTTCTTCCAAAAGCTTCATATAGCTATAAAGAAATAAAGCAGTAAACTGTGTTCATAACCTGATCACCTCGACCTCTGGTTTCCAGTCTTTTGGAATACAATGAATATTTTCAATATGAAAAATTTTTGTGACCTCATCTCATAACAATAGATAGTCTTTTCATATTCTATGATTGAGAAGAAAATCTATGATAAATACCCATGTTGAATTTCATAGATTTAATGGATTTAAAAGGTTTGAAAAAATTAATCCCAGTACTCTACATATGTGGAAAACAATGGTATATATATATATGTAAAACAGTTTGTCCTCCTCTCTTCACACATCTTCTTATGAATGGATTCCTAGACATCTTGAAATAACTGGGTTCTGCTGAATCTAAGATTTCCTTGTTGTAATCAAGCAGAGAATCATAAGTTTTTTTTTTAAATCAGCAACTGTTATCATTTTAGGCAATTATTAAATGCTATTTGAAGAATGCTTCTACTTGAATGAAAGAAATTGCACTATTACCCACCCCCCATGCAGCATTTCCTTCCATTTATTTGAATTCACATTTTAATCTCAATTTCTGTCCCCTTCTAATGAGGAATTTCATTTTCTCAGTATGCTCAATGGATCATAGATCAGAAAATTTGGGGGAAAAGTTGAATAAAAATATAAATGCATTTTTCTACGGGGCAAACAACTGAACAACATGATAATTTTGGAACCAAACAGAAAATTTGAAGTTGAAATAAAAGATTGTTCTTTTAACTCCTAAAGAAGACATAGAATTTTTTTCTCTATTTCATTTATTTCAACCAAATAAAACAAATATTATAACATAAATTAAACACTGTATTTAATGTCAGTATAGCATTTTATAAAAAGGAACCTGAGAGATTTTCCAACAGGGAAAACCTGTAATAATAGTACTACCTTATAATGTCTCCTTTTTATTTGCTCCTCGTTTTAAAAATTCTCCCCTTTAGGCTAAAACTTTCCAGAAGTTCACCCCAGCCAAAGACAATTCAGGAAGGAGGAAGTTAAATTGTGTCCATTTACCCTTTTATGGGATAAAAGTAATTTAATACAACCCTCACCACACCTCTTACCCTCATGGCCTCATTATAATTTGACTTAAAATTAACAGAAGTTTTTATGTGGCTGTTTCATAATTATAATAGTCTTTGTTCAAACATGGTGCCATACAACAAGGAATTGAGAAAAATTTCAAAAATGATTAAAAATATTTTTCATGTTTACTTTATTATTTATTTTGAGAGAGAGAGAGAGAGATAGAAAACAAACAGGGAAAGGGCAGAGAGAGAGGGAAAGAGAGAATCCCAAACAGGCTCCGCACTGTCATCTCAGAGCCTGACACGGGGCTCGAACTTGCAAACTGTGAGATCATGACCTGAGCTGAAATCAAAAGTCAGATGCTTAACCGACTGAGCCAACCAGGCACCCCTCAAAAATGATTTTAGTTTTTACTTGGAACGTTTTTTAGAATATCATTAAGAAGTATAAAATATGGTGAACAAATTAAGCTCTATTCCTCTAGATTCTGCATTGCACAAGCTTTTAGCTTCCTCTCTGAATGGAGAAACTGTAGTAGTATTACAAACAGCCAAAGCACCCACATGACGAGAAGTTAGTTTTCCTCCCAAGGATGGTGGCTTTGGTTAGGAAAAAGAAAAATATATACAAATTTATAACAACTAGACATAAAGCTAGGAATGTGTCTTCCAACTACCAAAAAACTTGGAAAAGCCCCTTCATTCTTTATCTATTACAAAATAAACAGATCTCTAGCGCCTCTGAAAGGCAGCAGGGATTTGGTGGTATTTATAGCTAGAAAAACAGAATAAGGAGGTAGCAGACAGGCTATTCTAATTATAGTTACACTCGCATTTATAGCTATTCTATTTTTCATTTTCGCATACAGATCAGAAGCCTTAAATAACCCCAAAGAGGCTAAGTAACCAGAGCTTTAGCAAATGACTTCCATAAATTTAGAGACTGTATTAATAGCATTTCATGCAATCCTACGGGTCACTAATGAGATTCTGTAAATATTCCTTGTTGAATAAATAAAAATTTGCAGATTTCCAATTTGTAAGTTACAGATGTAGATGTGATACTGCACTCCCAGAAAGTTTTAGCCTTTTCTTTCTTAAGGTCCCCAAACCCTGAAATTACTGCTTAGATGGTGTCTATAGTTATGAAGAAAGTCCGTATGCTTCAGGGAAAGCAGCTAGTAAGTACTGATTTCTCCTTCTGAAGTGGTTCTTAGCCTGAGTATGTATCCACAATCACCTGAGGGTGCTAGTTAATCCATAGCTTCTTGGACTGGACCCCCAACAGTCCTATTTATGTATGTATGTATGTATGTATGTATGTATGTCTGGAGCGGAGCCTAGGAATGTGCAGTTTTAATACACATCCCTGTGGATCTGACACAGGGGAAATCATACACCAGGAAATGCTGTCCTAATGTTTCAAAGGGATTCAAAATTATTTTCTAGATACAAATATTATTTTCTCTTTTGAAAGATAATGGGCTTCAAAGAATAGCCAAGGGTTATGAGCTCAAGTCTGTTACAGAACCAGGAAATCTCTCTACCTCCTTTTGGAAATTAGTCTTTAACCTTACCGTGACAGCTTCTGGTGTGTTATTTAAATTAACTTTGGTATTGTTATTAAACTTTCCAGATGGTTTTGTTTATCTACCCAAGTAGAAAGTGTGATCCTAGGAGGCAAGAACTATGCATATATATGTGGGTTTTTTTCAACATTATCTAGTACTTTTATAAATATTTATTAGGCCCTCAATAAACATATTTTAATTTTAGTTCAAATGCAACCTAAGTTGCTTAAAATCTGCTTTAACTTCTGAGACCTGAAGCCACCTCTGTCATGGATATTGCTTCAATATCCCCTTGCACGGTAGAAATGAAGGCCACACCTAATATTCATTAGAAATTGGCAACTGTGCACTTGGGCTCTGTTATTTAGCCACAAGGAGAAGGCAGAGCCCCAGTAATAGCTTTGACTGATTACTTGGCAAGGGAAACCAAGCCCTTGGGGTGTTCCAGACTCTCTTTGGCCTATAAACCTATTTAAAAACCTGTTTCTCAGAATTTAAAGCTTAGCTCAATTGAAGCCAGTATTATAGTAATGTCAATAATTCTGCTCTCAGCTTTTGGGCAGACCAGTACAATTCATCATCAACTTTATTTTCATGGAAAGGCAACTTTTGGGAAAATAGCTCTAACTTAAGCTATTTTATTTTGATTTTTCTTTCCCGTAAGAAATAGTAGTGTCAATATTACTTTGCTTGGATTTTTGTGCTTTCTAAGCCTTAGCACCTTCCAGTGCCTGAAATTACTCCCTAGAATCAGAGTAGTGCTGAATACACAAGATTTGGGACATCCACCAGGGCAATAACTCAAGGCTTTCAGAAAAAGATCAAATAAGTCATTGGGTCTGAAAGTCATTTTTAGTAATTGATACTTCATGATGTTTCAAAATTACCTCTGCCTTTTAGCTGCTTTTAGGGGGTATGATACTGAACTACACTGCCAAATGGAGTATTCTGGCAGGGTCCATTTCTTTCTCTTAGGGGTCAAAAGCCTTAATGATGAATAAACTAGTGTCCACCCCACTCTGAACAGACGGCCCCACTTCTAGTCAGCTGTTAGGGGCACATGCCAAAGTAAATTAGCTACATCCGTTCCTGGTATGGACCTCCATTCCTGAGGTTGTAGTTGGAGCGATAGTTAAAGGTCCTAGTTGTTCACTTGCTGTGAGATTTTTATTTCTAGAAATTGAAGAAGGAGAGTGACTCAAGTAAGACATTTACTGATAAGATCTTGCCACTAGTATAAGGTAGGAAAAGTAGATATTCACACCCCGGATAACACCATTATTTCTCCATACATATTTAGACAATGTTGCTTTTAATATATGAATTTATTTACATGGATACAACTTCGAACTTCCAGGTTTCTCCGAATTGATTTCTAACACTGAACTAAACTGCAAATAGTGGAAAAATACTCAACCGGAGCTACACGTCACATATTATCTTTAAGAGTTACCTGAATTCTCATTTATTATTATTATTTTTTTTTATTTTCAGCACCCAGAGCTATGCTCGGTATAGTATAAGCACTACATACATGCTTGTGATTTTGCGACTTGAATATAGTCTTTCCATGATATGAAAAATGGGTAAAGAACTGCAACAACTTAATGACCAATAGAGGGCAGTAACATTAATTTTTAAAAATTATTTGGCTCCTGTTTAAACCCACTTTCAATCCCAGCTCTCCCCTGGAAAGACATTTTCCAGAGACCAGTAATTCCCCTATCCATGGGTTCATTTCTCGGGGTTTCTGTTACTACGGAAAAACCGTGATCCGAAAGCAGATGGTCCTCCTTCCGATGACTGATCCTAAGCAGGTCCATAGTAGCCTAACAGTACTTCTCAAGGCCTATGTCATTCACCTAACTTCATCGCATCATCATGGAGGCATTTTATCATCTCTCATTATCACAAGAAGAAGGGTGAGTATAGTACAACAAGATATTTTGAGAGACAGACCATATAACTTTTATTGCAGTATATTGTTATAATTGTTCAATTTTAGTTATTGTTAAATTCTTACCATGCCTAATTTATAAATTAAACTTTATCGTAGGTATAGGTATGAATGTATACAAAAAACATAGTATATATAGGGTTTGGTACTATCCAAATCCTATATATCCAGTGTGTAGGGGGGGGTCTTGGAACATATCTCCCATGGATAAGATGGGGGATTACTGTAGTCTCATGATCTCATTTTAATTTAGCTACCAACCTCTTGTACCACATTAAGACCCCCATATTTGTCCTCCTGCAATAGAGTACCTAATGGGGGAATATGTTAGAGGCTCAGACTGCTGGGTATGCTTTGATTAAGATATCACAACTCTCTCTGGTTAATTCTTTGACAATGGGTAATCCTTAGAAATGAAACACCACAATAGAACCACTAGGTAAGATGTGGAGTAGGGCAGAAATGTCGGCTTTAGCTTCATGTGGTAGAACACTGCATACAAAATAAGATACCAATTCCATTTAGGAGAATCAATCCAAACACATATCCATATTTATGCATATAAATAAAATCAGAAAAAATGCAAGCTGTGGTTAATACATGGTCTAGCAAAGAGTTAATACATGGAATAGCAAGTGTTTTTGTCTTATTTGTACTTCCTTATATTTTTTAGATTTTTATGGTGAATAATTTCCTCCAGATTAAAAAAAATGTATATTATGTAGCACCAAAACTTTAAGGATAAAGAAGGAAGGCATAACTAACTCCTGAAACTAACTTGAACAGGGTCTGACTGAACCTGGTCTAGTGAATCTGGGGAAAAGTGAGAGCCATCAGAGAACCATGGAACATTCCACTAACTTTATTATTCCACATGCTGCAGTGGTCACGGTGCCCCATGCTGTCTCATGGTGGGGGGTGGGCAGGGAGGTAACAACAGCTTTAAGAAGGGCCTTTTCTTCCACATTTCATTTTTTGATATTGCATTTTTCTATCTCTACAGAGCCCTGAATCTTCTCCCATGTTATTTTTAGTCATGCTCACAGGGGGGAGAAAAGAGTCAATCAGGGTTTCTGGCATGTCAGCTTTTCATAAAGAGAACACAAAGTGGAGCTCCCAGCAAGCCTCATCAAATATAGGATTTATGTGAGAACTTTCATCTACATCCAGTTAAAATGTTCCCTGCTAGGCATGGAAATCATCATTTGAAAAGGCCTTACTTTAAGGACTGGATACAGTGGCTCAAATGTTGCTTCAGCTCTTCTTCCTTTTCATAGGATTCCAGTACACTGTGCGCCTCATCATGGTGGTAGCAGTAGATTTTATAAATATCTTCCAGGGGCCCTTTAATCTGCAAGAATACTTCTCCTGAAAAATGTAAAACAAAGGCAAAATGACATCAAGTCAACCAAACTGACATTCCACATATTTACTATTTGACAACGGTGACTAATGTTAAGAAGTTGGATAGGTCCCACTTCATCCCCAGGTTACTCAGGAGGGGTGGAAGACGTTCCTTTTCTTTTTCCTTTCCTTTCCTTTCCTTTCCTTTCCTTTCCTTTCCTTTCCTTTCCTTTCCTTTCCCTTTCTCTTTCCCTTCCTCTTCCCCTTCCTCTCCTTCCCCTTCCTCTCCTTCCCCTTCCTTTCCTTCTCCTTTCCTTTCCTTTCCTTCCCCTTCCTTTCCTTCTCCTTTCCTTTCCTTTCCTTTCCTTTCCTTTCCTTTCCTTTCCTTTCCTTTCCTTCCCTTCCCTTTCCTTCCCTTTCCCTTCCCCTTCCCCTTCCTTTCCCTCCCTTTCCTTTCCTATCCTTTCTTTTCCTTTCCTTTCCCCCTTATTCTTCCCTCCCTCCTTTTTTCTTCCCTTCCTTCCTCTCATTTATAAAATGCAGGATAAAGAGCTTAATGGAGATAGGCAGCAAAAGAAGGTTGGTTTTCTCAAAGATGACTTTATGCATTTGACTGATGTGGAGGATCCCAGTTAAGGAAAACACTTTAGAATCAGTCTGTATGGGTTTGAATCAGGCTGTGTTACAGACTTGGACAGGTAACGACTTGGACAAGTTACTTTGGCTCTCTGAATCTGACTCCTCCCAGAATCAGATTATTATTTTTATTATTATAGGCACAATAATAAATCCAATTTTATATGCTCATTATAAAAATTAAAGAGGTAGTGTGTACGCTGTTGTTTAACATAGTGCTGGAAGTTCTAGCATCAGCAATCAGACAACAAAAGGAAATCAAAGGCATCAAAATTGGCAAAGACGAAGTCAAGCTTTCGCTTTTTGCAGATGACATGATATTATACATGGAAAATCCGATAGACTCCACCAAAAGTCTGCTAGAACTGATACATGAATTCAGCAAAGTTGCAGGATACAAAATCAATGTACAGAAATCAGTTGCATTCTTCTACACTAACAATGAAGCAACAGAAAGACAAATAAAGAAACTGATCCCATTCACAATTGCACCAAGAAGCATAAAATACCTAGGAATAAATCTAACCAAAGATGTAAAGGATCTGTATGCTGAAAACTATAGAAAGCTTATGAAGGTAATTGAAGAAGATTTAAAGAAATGGAAAGACATTCCCTGCTCATGGATTGGAAGAATAAATATTGTCAAAATGTCAATACTACCCAAAGCTATCTACACATTCAATGCAATCCCAATCAAAATTGCACCAGCATTCTTCTCGAAACTAGAACAAGCAATCCTAAAATTCATATGGAACCACAAAAGGCCCCGAATAGCCAAAGTAATTTTGAAGAAGAAGACCAAAGCAGGAGGCATCACAATCCCAGACTTTAGCCTCTACTACAAAGCTGTCATCATCAAGACAGCATGGTATTGGCACAAAAACAGACACATAGACCAATGGAATAGAATAGAAACCCCAGAACTAGACCCACAAACGTATGGCCAACTCATCTTTGACAAAGCAGGAAAGAACATCCAATGGAAAAAAGACAGTCTCTTTAACAAATGGTGCTGGGAGAACTGGACAGCAACATGCAGAAGGTTGAAACTAGACCACTTTCTCACACCATTCACAAAAATAAACTCAAAATGGATAAAGGACCTGAATGTGAGACAGGAAACCATCCAAACCTTAGAGGAGAAAGCAGGAAAAGACCTCTCTGACCTCAGCCGTAGCAATCTCTTACTCGACACATCCCCAAAGGCAAGGGAATTAAAAGCAAAAGTGAATTACTGGGACCTTATGAAGATCAAAAGCTTCTGCACAGCAAAGGAAACAACCAACAAAACTAAAAGGCCACCAACGGAATGGGAAAAGATATTTGCAAATGACATATCGGACAAAGGGCTAGTATCCAAAATCTATAAAGAGCTCACCAAACTCCACACCCGAAAAGCAAATAACTCAGTGAAGAAATGGGCAGAAAACATGAATAGACACTTCTCTGAAGAAGACATCCGGATGGCCAACAGGCACATGAAAAGATGTTCAGCGTCGCTCCTTATCAGGGAAATGCAAATCAAAACCACACTCAGGTATCACCTCACACCAGTCAGAGTGGCCAAAATGAACAAATCAGGAGACTATAGATGCTGGAGAGGATGTGGAGAAACGGGAACCCTCTTGCACTGTTGGTGGGAATGCAAATTGGTGCAGCCGCTCTGGAAAGCAGTGTGGAGGTTCCTCAGAAAATTAAAAATAGACCTACCCTATGACCCAGCAATAGCACTGCTAGGAATTTATCCAAGGGACACAGGAGTACTGATGCATAGGGGCACTTGTACCCCAATGTTCATAGCAGCACTCTCAACAATAGCCAAATTATGGAAAGAGCCTAAATGTCCATCAACTGATGAATGGATCAAGAAATTGTGGTTTATATACACAATGGAGTACTACGTGGCAATGAGAAAAAATGAAATATGGCCTTTTGTAGCAACGTGGATGGAACTGGAGAGTGTGATGCTAAGTGAAATAAGCCATACAGAGAAAGACAGATACCATATGGTTTCACTCTTATGTGGATCCTGAGAAACTTAACAGGACCCCATGGGGGAGGGGAAGGAAAAAAAAAAAAAAAAAAGAGGTTAGAGTGGGAGAGAGCCAAAGCATAAGGGACTGTTGAGAACTGAGAACAAACTAAGGGTTGATGGGGGGTGGGAGGGAGGAGAGGGTGGGTGATGGGTATTGAGGAGGGCACCTTTTGGGATGAGCACTGGGTGTTGCATGGAAACCAATTTGACAATAAATTTCATATATATATAAAAAAAAAGAGGTAGTGTGTAGAGTACAGTTCATACATAGTAAATGCTCAAAATGGAGCAATTATTGCTAATTTTTTAGAGGTAAGGAAAGTGAAATTTCAGGTTCAATGTAAATTATTTTCTTTTACTATTTATTCAGCTAACATTTACCTTGGTATCTGAAAGACAAGCAATAGAGTTTAGGGATATAAAATATTTCCTTATATGTGATAGTAGAAGAATTGGCCATTATTCCTGTTAAAACTCAGTTGGATACTACTATAAACCAGAGTTTTATCACTGTATCTTCATATAACAACTTGGGCTAATTGTGTCCAAGCATTTAAGGCATCCTTTTTGATATTATGATAAAATTGGGTCTGTAACTGATGGCTCAAGCAGATATTGAATAGTTGGATTTAATGACCCACTCCATCACTTGAAAATATATATTAAGTATCCACTACATAATCCAGCACTGTGTTAAGATGATTTGGGAGACAGAAGAAATATGTGCTAGCATCTGCTCTCAAAGATACTGCAAATGTGGTCTTGACAATGATTTGGGATTGAACTGATTGAGAGTTACATGGACCTACCAATCTGCAGCTATTACAGTAACAACAGTAAGTCATTCTTCCTATGGAAATAGAATGCCCTTTGTATTTTCAGCATGCTTTGCTCATATTAACTGCTTAATTCCCTATATGTGTAAGGAAATAAGAGGTTATTTATCCCTATTAAACAAGGATGGACAAATCTGAGTTTGAAACACATGTATGATTTTCCAAAGTCCGGTGGAGGCAAAGTCAGGATTAGAGGCTAATTTCGCCTCAGTTTTTCCTCAGATGTCAGCCCCCAACACATTAGAGCTTTGCTGGACACTACAAAGTGGTGTGGTTGGAAAGAACACTGAACTCAGAATCAGAAATCATTGTTGTTTAGGGTTTGGGTGGTAACTGAGTATCTCAGTTCTCATCACCCCTGAGGATGAATTTGAGAATTAAATGGAACATAGATGTAAAAAAAAAACCAAACATCTGGAACTAACTAGTTGCTCAATAAATATCACTAGCTTAATGCTATTCTACTATCTCTAGAATTAAAACACTAGTACTTTTAAAGTATCACATTCTGTTCTAATTTATATCGAGCCAGTAAAAGACTTTCCTTCCCTTTCCATTAGATCGGATTTCAGACTGTGTGTGTGTGTGCGTGTGCACATATGCGTGTGCAGGTGTGTGGGTGTGTGTCTTGTTTGTTTTTTAGTAGCGCTTTTTCTGGACTTGTATGGAAACTCAGTGTCTGTGAGCATCTTTGGAACCGAAGGGATGAGGGATTTTTATTTTGTTCCTGGGATTTTACTGAATTCATCCTTCCACCAGTATAATTTTGGCAGATTTGGTCTTCAAGACAGCAACACAAACAGTAAGAAATAGAGTAGTTCCAAGAAGAGAAAATAAAATAGTATAGTAACTAAATGTAGGCTTGGGAACGAGAGTAACAGTGCAGGGTAGAGCAAGGACTTTGGCTGCCGAAAGGAATCATGACCCAGAAGTGGGAGTGAGTGACAGGCCCGGGTGAAACTCAGCAGCAAGTCCAGAAAGGATCTGGATACAGACAGCCCAACCCAAGATAGGATTACAAATATGTGTTCACTACAAAGCAGTTTAGAGTAAAGACAAAGAAAGGAAGAGGTAAGGACAACCTCATAAATCTGCAATAGGATCAAGTCAGAAAGTCAAAAAACAAGGGACAAAGACATTTATTTTACACACAATGAAACCATTAATTGTAAAGTCTCGTGCACGTGCACACCCACACTCACATATATTTTTAACAGAAGTGGTGTAGTTTGAAAGAATTTATAGCTCTCTCCTTACTAGCAGAGTCAAATTTTTTACTCTTTTCCAAGTAAAATTCTGTTGGGGATCTAAGAACAATTATTAAAGTTAAAAGATATTTAAGCACTCTAATTGAAAGTCATTTATTCACCCAAAGGCCAAGTACAACACTGGCAGGCAGAATATTTGATTCCCCTTCCAGCCGTACCAATATATTCTGCTTCATAATAATGCAGATAAAGCGATGTGTCTTGCAGCAAAAAAGTGATTCTGTTTCCACGGTAACATAACTCTGGGCTGCGTTTCTTTAGTGGTGAAGGACAGCTGCTCTGTCTAATGGATGTGGGTTTGAAGGGATGATTAGGAGTGGAGGGAGGACTGAGCCAAGACCAGTGAAGGTAATTTCACTTCAGGCTGCCTGTCACAAAAGCACCAGAATGCTATAAAATAAATATAACTTTCGTGTGCTTTTTAAAAAGATTCTAAAACCCAAGAATTTCTGCATTGGCTTTCCCCAAAAGCAATCTCCATGCAGAGGAGAAAAAGTTATCTCCTCTACAAACAACTCCCCAAAATATCGACCATATTTTATGTCCTGATGTCATTTTTCCAGTGTTGCACATTGTTGCTTTCACTAATGTAAATATATTCATGCTTCTTGGTCCACCTCATCTTTACGTCCAGACCCTCATGTCCATCCCCAAGATATACCATACCATACAATTTGGCCTCTCTATTATTCTGACCCCACTCCAAGATGAATTTCCCCTACAGGGCAGTAAACCAAGGTAAAGACAGTGACACTCAAGAGATCTCCTTGTCCAAGGCTTTGGCTTAGGAAAATAGCATAAAAGGGAATGAAGTAGTTACTCCATCCTGGTTTTACAATTTAATGAGTGACTATTTCACACCACGCACTTTGGTAGGTACTGCAGGTACAGAGAACCAAGGCTTCCCTCAAGAAACTTATAAAGGCCAGTGAAAGTAAACTCCCATTTGCCAGACTTTGTATAAAACACAGGGGGACACCTATTCTGCTCTTGAACAATTTCCATAACAGCCTGCCCCTGAAATAGGAGCTCTGAATGAGTACAAAGCATAGAGACACGCTGAGGGAGTAAGGTCTGTTCACAAGCTGCAAGTGGTTCTCACATGGCTGGACAGGGCCATAGAACTTAGGCAAAGTTCCAGAAGAGGCTGTATTTTTAGGCAGGGGCTAAATCATGAAAGACTGTGTGTGTCATGAAGCAGCTGGAACTTTAGTCTGCAGGTGATGGAGAAGCACAGATGATTGGTATTAAATGGCAGACTAACATCATTAGATTATATTCTAGAAAGATTACTCTGGTAATTAGTCACATGAAAGATGGAATTTGAGGGAGGAGTTAGTGAGACTGGAAAAGAGAATCCAATTAAAAGGCTTCCATAGAAATACAACAAATAAATAATGAGGGCTAACACAGGAAGTTAGAGCCCTAAGAAAGAGTGCTCTAAAATCAACTGTGTGTTTTCAAATCCTGGTTTTACCATTTACCCCTGTGACATTTGGGAGAATTACTTGACTTCTCTGTTCTTTAATTTCCTGATCTATAATATGGACAAATAATAGTAATAGTAGGGTTGTTTGAAGATTAAATGAATTGAAAACATGTAATATATCAGTAGTTGGGATGTGCAAATGTCCAATAGATGTTAGCTATAACCACTAAAGCAAAACAGGGAGGATGGAGAAGAGGTCAAGAGACATTGACGTATGTGAGAGATGAAGAGGTTAATTCCAAGCATATCTCAGGATTCTAGTTTCAGTAAGCATGTGGATGGACAATGATAATAAGATATGGAGTTTATGTGGAAAGATGGAAAGATGTTGAGTTTAATTTTAGATATACTGAATTTGAGTCATCCAAAATATATTTAAGTAGAGAAGTCCCTTATGGAATTTGATATATGAATCTGAGATTGAAGAAAAAAAGTTCTGCCTATGACCCAGCAATTTCACTACTAGGTATTTATCCAAGGGATACAGGTATGCTGTTTCGAAGGGGCACATGCACCCCAATGTTTATAGCAGCACTATTAACCATAGCCAAAGTATGGAAGGAGCCCAAATGTCCATCAATGGATGAATGGATAAAGAAGATGTGGAGTATATATATATATATATATATATACACACACACACACACACACACAATGGAGCATTACTCGGCAATCAAAAAGAATGAAATCTTGCCACTTGCTACTATGTGGTTGGAACTAGATGGTATTATGCTAAGCGAAATTAGTCAGAGAAAGACAAATATCGATGACTTCACTCATATGAGGACTTTAAGATACAAAACAGATGAAAATAAGGGAAGGGAAACAAAAATAATATAAAAACAGGGAGGGGGACAAAACATAAGAGACTCTTAAATGTGGAGAACAAACAGGGTTACTGGAGGGGTTGTGGGAGGGGGGATGGGCTAAATGGGTAAGGGGCATTAAGGAATCTACTCCTGAAATCATTGTTGCACTATATGCTAACTTGGATGTAAATTAAAAAAAAAAAAATTAAGAAAATGGTAAAAAAAAAAAAAGTGTTCTGAAAAAGAGGTGTAAGAATGTAAAGCTCGGGAAACAGAAGCCATGACTTTGCTATGACCATGCAAGAAAGTCTACAGAGTGAGAGGAGGCCTTCAGGACCAAATGCTAGGGCACACTAACATTGAGGGAGCCCAGAGGGAAAAGAGTCTGCAGAAGAGCTTGAGGAGTCTGGAGAAGAAAGGAAAATTCTGATTGGTGTCAGCCAGGCCAAGGATAAAATAGAAATACGGCAGAGAGATTGCATAAGTTTGTGGATGACAGAGCTGCCATTGTCCCCCAGTATGAGTACTCCCCGTGAAGCAATAACATTTTTGGCTACAGCAGAATAAAAACTACATTTCCTAGCCTCCCTTGCAATAGGGGTGGCCATATAACGAAATCTGCAAAAAATTGTCCTGTGACAATATCCAGGAACTTCAAGAGGCAGATGGCTCATTATTAACCCCTTCTTCACCATATTTTCCTTTGTTCTGCTACCTGGAACTTGAACATTACCTTGTACATGGAGATATGGGTAAGGTAGAAGCTTGTATCCCAGAGGACTTTGCAGAGCAGAGATGCTGTATAGATATAAAATATGTGCCTTGAGACTATTACACCAAAGAGAAATGGACATCTCTTAATTAAGCTGGTAATGTTTTGTTTTGTTTGCTGTTTCTACCAGCTGACCTTAATTCTAATCAACACACTGTTTCTTCTTCTTCCATAAGAAAATATTTTGGGGGATGCAGGGCTGGTTCAACACTCGCAAATCAATCAACGTGATACATCACATTAACAAAAAAAAAGAGAAAAACCATATGATCCTGTCAATCGATGCAGAAAAGGCCTTTGACAAAATCCAGCACCCTTTCTTAATAAAAACTCTTGAGAAAGTCGGGATAGAAGGAACATACTTAAAGATCATAAAAGCCATTTATGAAAAGCCCACAGCTAACATCATCCTCAACGGGGAAAAACTGAGAGCTTTTTCCCTGAGATCAGGAACACGACAGGGATGCCCACTCTCACCGCTGTTGTTTAACATAGTGCTGGAAGTTCTAGCATCAGCAATCAGACAACAAAAGGAAATCAAAGGCGTCAAAATTGGCAAAGATGAAGTCAAGCTTTCGCTCTTTGCAGATGACATGATATTATACATGGAAAATCCAATAGACTCCACCAAAAGTCTGCTAGAACTGATACAGGAATTCAGCAAAGTTGCAGGATACAAAATCAATGTACAGAAATCAGTTGCATTCTTATACACTAACAATGAAGCAACAGAAAGACAAATAAAGAAACTGATCCCATTCACAATTGCACCAAGAAGCATAAAATACCTAGGAATCAATCTAACCAAAGATGTAAAGGATCTGTATGCTGAAAACTATAGAAAGCTTATGAAGGTAATTGAAGAAGATTTAAAGAAATGGAAAGACATTCCCTGCTCATGGATTGGAAGAATAAATATTATCAAAATGTCAATACTACCCAAAGCTATCTACACATTCAATGCAATCCCAATCAAAATTGCACCAGCATTCTTCTCGAAACTAGAACAAGCAATCCTAAAATTCATATGGAACCACAAAAGGCCCCGAATAGCCAAAGTAATTTTGAAGAAGAAGACCAAAGCAAGAGGCATCACAATCCCAGACTTTAGCCTCTACTACAAAGCTGTCATCATCAAGACAGCATGGTATTGGCACCAAAACAGACACATAGACCAATGGAATAGAATAGAAACCCCGGAACTAGACCCACAAACGTACGGCCAACTCATCTTTGACAAAGCAGGAAAGAATATCCAATGGAAAAAAGACAGTCTCTTCAACAAATGGTGCTGGGAGAACTGGACAGCAACATGCAGAAGGTTGAAACTAGACCACTTTCTCACACCATTCACAAAAATAAACTCAAAATGGATAAAGGACCTGAATGTGAGACAGGAAACCATCAAAACCTTAGAGGAGAAAGCAGGAAAAGACCTCTCTGACCTCAGCCGTAGCAATCTCTTACTCGACACATCCCCAAAGGCAAGGGAATTAAAAGCAAAAGTGAATTACTGGGACCTTATGAAGATAAAAAGCTTCTGCACAGCAAAGGAAACAACCAACAAAACTAAAAGGCAACCAACGGAATGGGAAAAGATATTTGCAAATGACATATCGGACAAAGGGCTAGTATCCAAAATCTATAAAGAGCTCACCAAACTCCACACCCGAAAAGCAAATAACCCAGTGAAGAAATGGGCAGAAAACATGAATAGACACTTCTCTAAAGAAGACATCCGGATGGCCAACAGGCACATGAAAAGATGTTCAGCGTCGCTCCTTATCAGGGAAATACAAATCAAAACCACACTCAGGTATCACCTCACGCCAGTCAGAGTGGCCAAAATGAACAAATCAGGAGACT
Source organism: Puma concolor (assembly GCF_028749965.1). Lineage (NCBI taxonomy): Eukaryota > Metazoa > Chordata > Mammalia > Carnivora > Felidae > Puma > Puma concolor. The sequence goes on from NC_141670.1 coordinate 118,351,282, forward strand.
ATAGATGCTGGAGAGGATGTGGAGAAACGGGAACCCTCTTGCACTGTTGGTGGGAATGCAAATTGGTGCAGCCGCTCTGGAAAGCAGTGTGGAGGTTCCTCAGAAAATTAAAAATAGACCTACCCTATGACCCAGCAATAGCACTGCTAGGAATTTATCCAAGGGACACAGGAGTACTGATGCATAGGGGCACTTGTACCCCAATGTTCATAGCAGCACTCTCAACAATAGCCAAATTATGGAAAGAGCCTAAATGTCCATCAACTGATGAATGGATAAAGAAATTGTGGTTTATATACACAATGGAGTACTACGTGGCAATGAGAAAAAATGAAATATGGCCTTTTGTAGCAACGTGGATGGAACTGGAGAGTGTGATGCTAAGTGAAATAAGCCATACAGAGAAAGACAGATACCATATGGTTTCACTCTTATGTGGATCCTGAGAAACTTAAGAGAAACCCATGGGGGAGGGGAACAAAAAAAAAAAAAAAAAAGAGGTTAGAGTGGGAGAGAGCCAAAGCATAAGAGACTGTTGAGAACTGAGAACAAACTAAGGGTTGATGGGGGGTGGGAGGGAGGAGAGGGTGGGTGATGGGTACTGAGGAGGGCACCTTTTGGGATGAGCACTGGGTGTTGTATGGAAACCAATTTGACAATAAATTTCATATATAAATAAAAAAATAAAAAAAAAAATAAAATAAAAAAAATAATAATAAAAAAAAAAAAAAATTTTTTTAAAAATGGAAAAAAAAAAAAAAAAAAAAAAAAAAAAAGAAAATATTTTGGGAGGAATCATGACAGTTGAAGGGACCCTCTTTACTGCCCATAAAATATAACTCAAAAATTCTATGAAGATATTACTTAAATTGTTACTTATGAAGAGTTTAATGGACTGGATGTTTATTTCCCCCTAAAATCCATATGTTGAAGCTTTAACCCTCAGTGTGATGGGTTTGGAGGTGGGACTTTTGGGAGATACCCGGGTTAAGGTTAGATAGTGGGTGTGGAGCTCACATGATGGGATTAGTGCCTTGTGAGAAGAGGAAGAGACATCAGAGCTTTCTCTATCCACCATGTGACGATATAGTGAGGAGATAGCTGTTTGCAGAGTAGGAAGGGGGCTTTCACCAGGAATCAGACACCTTGACCTGGACTTCTCACCCTCCAGAACAGTGAGAAATAAATATCTATTTTTAAACCAACAAGTCTAAGGTTATTTGTTATGGCGGCCTGAGATGACCAAGACACAGAGATTAAAGTACAAAGTTACTGGGGTGCCTGAGTGGCTCAGTTAGTTGAGCATCTGACTCTTGATTTCAGCTTGGTCATGATCTCACAGTTTGTGAGATCGAGCCCTACGTCTGTCTACTCCCATGTCTAGTTCTGCGTCGGGATCTGTGCTGACAGAGCGGAGCTTGCTTGGAATTCTCTCTCCCTCTCTGTGCTCTCTCCATCTGCCCACACCTCTCCTTTATCTAAATAATTAATTAATTAATTAATTAATGAAAAACCTTAAAAAAAAGTACAGGGGTGGCTCAGTTGGTTGAGCGTTGGACTCTTGATCTTGGCTCAAGGCATGATCTTATGGTTCGTGAGTTTGGTTGGTAAGTTTGAACTCATTCATCAGGCTCCACTATCAGTATATTCTCTCTTCCTCTCTCTTTGCTCCTCCCCTGCTCACACTTGCATATGCGCTCTCTCTCTCTTTCTAAAAATAAATAAATATACTTTTTAAAAGTACAAAGTTACTCCTATTAGCAAGAAAAAAATATGTAATAAGTTCAACTCTAAAAACCAACTACATACAGTGATGTTAAAAGAGAATTTTAGTTAAAATCTTAAGCATAAATTATGGTCTAAGATATATCCCAAAAGAAATTTCTGCAGTTCTAAGTAAAACTGGTTTGTCAAGGCAGAGTATACACAACACAGAGAAGGGAGTGAGAAGGCTTTGAGGACAAAGGGTAGATATGACCTACTCCCTAGAAAGAATGCCTAAGAACTGGGTGAGATAATATGAGCCTCTGGCTGTCACTCCCCTGAGGGACACACAGCTAAGTAAACCTGCCACCCCCAAATGAAAGAGCTTTGCTTGCAGCTTTTACCCAGGAGATGCAATGAAAGCTCCCCAGTCTGCTTAGCCTCCTTGGAGGAGAGCCCAGCTGTTGGGACTGAACAAGGCAGTAGATTAGCCAGCCAAAATGCCAGATCATGTATATGTTTCCTTCCTTTCCTTCCTAGTCCCCTTCTGTTCTCCAGAAGAGGGTAAAGTGAGGAGGGGAGATGAGAAGAAAGAGATTGTAAGAGTATATGCTGCTTACAGAAACCATCACCTTTGGCCTTGAGTCTCACTTAGTTCCTACCTAGCCTGGAAATAAACTGACAACTAAGCATACCCTAGTGACCCTGGTTAGGGTTATGAAGTTTAAACCAAATACAGGTGCCAGGTGGTGCATGCAACCATGGGATTAAAGCAATCAAATCCCTTGAGTATCAATTTTAAGAAGACATTTGTGAAAAAATTATTTTCATAGAAAAGAAGGCAATGGAAAATTTTTGTGAATTCTTTTTTTGTTTTTTTTTCATGAATTCTTAAGATAAAATGAAACTTCAAAGCTGTTTCATGTCTGTGGCAGTGGCTTTGGGTAATAATTCGACATTCCTTGGTGCTCATATTTCTCTTCGGGTATCAGGAATATTTTGGTAAAAAATTTTCAGAAGCTCTGGAGTAAGATAAGTTCAGAAAAATGAATTTGGCAATTAGATTTGACAATTCTGAGCTCTCTGGTGACATGGTAACAGCAATTTCAGAGGCATCATGTGAGGCAGGATGGAGAGGTGAGGAAGTGGGACCAGTAAGGCTAGCTAAACTGTGAAGAGAAAAAAGAGAAAGGAGGGGAGCCACAATGGGGTTGTGGGGTCTTGTTCCATGGCCATTGCCACGTCTAGTGCTGGGAGGACAGTGATCATTGTGAAGGGGTCTATCAAAGGAGAAGCAATTCTACAGCTGAGGCAGCATCCACCCAACATACCTGGCAGTTGGAAGTTCCTAGATGCAGGGCAAGACAAACAGGAGCATTAGCGGGCATGGAGATGGACTGTGTATAATACGTAATAGGACTTGTATAAGGAAGAATTAGGATCTCCTTCTGGCTGTGTCCAGAGTTAGTGGCGGCATTTGGGGCAAATCAGGCTCTTGCAGTGAGGTGGTTGGATGCTTCTTAAGTATTTCTCCAATGCTAACATTCAAGAATATTGCTGTTTATTTTGATGATAACTCATGGTCTCTTCCCGAAACTTTTTGACTTCCTGGATACTTTAACTCTAGGTGGGCATTTTTATAAAAAGTGGCACATTAAGAAAACACTAGCTCTCTGAGACTTGAAAGTGAAAACATTTCTACTGTCTGGATGAGGAAGAGATACATTAACTTTTCCCCCCTCAAGGTGGATAGCACCGATGACTCTGTTCTTCGACTAATCCACGACCCTCCATTTCTTTCACCTTAGTAAATACCTCTCTCGAGTGCTAGCCTCTGCTACAGCTAGCTGCACTATACTACCCACCAGCCCCTGAAGATGCCACAGGACAAACCACAGGCAGACTTGGTAACAACAGCAACAACGATCACTGTGTTCCTTCTGTGGGCCAGCCACGGTACCGAACACTTCTCATTCTCTCCATCATTTATTTCATTCACTCAGTGCTACTGAGGACACTGTTCTAGGTGCTGGTGAAGCAACAGTAACAAAACAGGTAAGAATTCCTCCCCTCACGGAGCTTACATTCTAATGGGAGTATTCCTCATGTCTTGTACCCGTACGCCATGAAGGACTTGCTGTTCCCATTTGAAATACGAACAAATGAAGGTGGCATCTATTGCTAATTGCTTATCCATTCTTCCTTGTTCTAAACAAACAATATTTAAAAAAAAATTTTTTTTTAACGTTTATTTATTTTTGAGACAGAGAGAGACAGAGCATGAACAGGGGAGGGGCAGAGAGAGAGGGAGACACAGAATCGGAAACAGGCTCCAGGCTCTGAGCCATCAGCCCAGAGCCCGACGCGGGCTCGAACTCACGGACCGCGAGATCGTGACCTGAGCCGAAGTCGGACACTTAACCGACTGAGCCACCCAGGCGCCCCGAAACAAACAATATTTAGACCAGCAATGCACCCAATGAAAAATACTGACCTTTCTCCCATCTCTGGTATTTAGGGGTGGCCAAGCACGTGTGTGAGTATGTATTTACATGTGCATGTATACGTGTAAGAAATGAAATGTGTGTGTGTGAAATGAAATCATGACATATAGGCTGAAGTCCCTGGGAAGGCTTGGAAACAAGCCTTGGGAGGAGGTGGTTTTTCTTTGATTGCCTGCAGGAAGGAATACTTGGCAGTGGAGGAGCCATTGTGAGTCCAGGAGGCCAAACACCACACAAGGACTATGAAGGAAAACACTGCAAGGAGCCAGCATGTAGTCACCCCAGTTTTGGACTACTGAATTATGGATTTCTTGTTATGGGAGGAGAACGGCCCCTTTTCAGTTAAGTTCTTTGGTGAGGTCTCTATTCCAGGTAGGCAAGTGCAATCCTAACTGACCCCAGTGTCTTGGCCCCAGCCATAGGTCTAGTGGTGACAGAGTCAGCATGAAAGCACAGACTTGTCTCCCCCCAAATGCCATGATCTCTCTGGGCTACCGTGTACCTATAAGGCTTTTGCCTCTGCAAACGCCTTCTCATGTTCACCCCCTGCCTATTGGGAAAGTGTTCAGGGGCTCATAGAACTCTGGACTTGGCACTGTATTTCTATGTGTATTCTGCACAATATTTGGTTTTTCCACGCTCCATTCAGATCTGACTGCACAGCTAAGCCACGGACCTTCGTGAGCCGGCTCCCCAGTGCAGGTTCCTAGAACTTAACATTCTCTTCAGAGAACAGAACTGTAGAGCTTGTTACTAAGCCACTCTGGCTTTATTTTTCTTACAAGAAATAAGTCCTTGTAGCCCTAGGAAGCCAGCTTGACCACACTCAGGAGATTGGAAGCCCAACCCCACATCGTACCCTGCTGACCGCTTCCTGCTGATTTTTCCTTTCATGTATGGATTTGCTTATTCTTGACCTCCTCCCCACCCCCAAAAAACCTTTTTTCCGACAGGCACACTGTCTGATAGCTTTTCTGTTACTGCTGACATTTAGAATAAAATGCCCTGATCTGTCAGCTGCTGCATCTGGGGCTTGCCCCTACTGGCCTCACATTCAGTATGTGGGTCTGGGATGTTCCCGGGCTGTCCCAGCTGGCCAGAATTAACTAAGTTGAGCCTACCTGTGTCCTGAATAACACACACACACACACACACACTGTAGAAGAATTATTCAGGTGAGCCACTTTGTGGCATTTCCCATATGGCAACATGACATGAATTATCAGTGACTAATGTTCTTCTCACAAAATCACTGCTAAAGGCACAGATTCCTGCTTCAGGGACATACAAGAGACACTGCTTTAGGAGAACAAAGTACTGCCATAGAACAACAGTGCATCACCCACTACACCTTCAAAGAACAGAAAGCTCTAAATTGTCTTTCTCTCAAAGGAGAAACTCACCCTCAGGAAAAAGCATATGAGAAAGTGCAATTCCTTTACCCCAAGCTTCTTTCAGCTCTGGTTCTCGCTATAGTGTGCCGGAGGTAAGCACAGAAGATAGACTCAAACATATTCAAAACTCAGTCTTTCTTTTAATTCTTTGAAACATTACAGCATTGTTGCAAATGTATATAAGAGGAAGCAAACTCTGTTTTGGTTGTCTATCTATGTAACAAACCACCTCAACACTTAGAACCTTAAAACAGCGACTGTTTTGATTTTCTCTTACAATTCTGTGGGTTGGCTGGAATCAGGCATGTGGTTCTTCTGCCCGCCCCCCCCTCCCGATGCCTGCTGGGGCTGCAGTCATCCCAGGGCTTAATTGACTGGTTGGTCCAAGATGGTTCATTCACAACTCTGATGCCTTGGCAGGGACAGATGGAAGGCTGGCACCAGCCAGGATCTGGGACAGCTGAGCCACTTTCTCACCCTATATAGTCTCAGGTCTAATCTCTTTACATATGACCTCTCCATGTGGTATTTCCAGCAGGGTAACTGGACCTCTTAAATGGCAGGTTCCTCACAAAAGAAGAAACTTCCAGGCTTCTTTAAGTCTTAGGCTCAGTAACTGACACAGTGTCACCTCCATTTCATTGTATGAGTTAGTGAGTCTCAGGGCCAGTCCAGAGTCAATATGGGACTAGACTGCATAGCAGCATGAGAGGCATGGTCTATTGAGAGCCATCTTGGGAAAGTGACTACTGCATTGATATTCACTCTATGGAATGTGGAAATGACACTTGATATGTTAAATCATGCTTTGTGGAAGAAAACGTGTTGCCTTATTAGCTCTGTGAATCATCAAGATGCATAGATATTGGGAGCATCTAGAAGCTACACATATCCAGTGAATCTAAGTGTTTCAAAAACATGATCAGGACCTCTAGGGGGGAAAATCACATTTTATTCAATGGTTACATACACAAGAAATAAAGCTCGGTAAATAGATGGGTAAATTTAATATTCTCAGTATAGCAAGTTAGTAATATCATGTATTGGATACTTATTAAGAATAGGCACTGGGCCATCATTATTTATACATGATTTTACTTAATCTTTACAAATACTCAATGGGGCGAGTATTATTACCTCAAATTTCCACATGAGAAACTAAAGTTCCATGAGATTTTGTAACTTGCCTAAGATTGAACATGTAGTAATTGGATGAGTTAAGATGTATACCTAAGTTGACCTGATATTGAAACCCTTGCATTTTTAAACTCTATCATTTTACTTGTTTTGTCTTTGCTCACTGTTTTCTTAAATTGTTACAGAATAATTGTCCTTTTAAGTGGAAACAAGAGCCACATCTCATATTCCCATCTCTAAAGATTTAGAACCCATTTCCTACTTAGACAGCCTGCTGAAGTCAAGATTTTAAAATCCAGTTTTTATCTTGGCATGATAGTCCAGACCATTTCCCAGAGCTCTCATATCTACAAACATATGCCTCTGTGCTTAAACTTGAACTTCATCCAAACCCCAAGGTTATTAGTGAGTAAAATCCTCCTTCTGGTTTTATCTAGGTATCTGGAAAGTTTCCCTTTGGCACTAGAGCCGTGAATCACAACTTCTCATTTGTGCCATCTAAGGACAGAGAAATGGAATACCTGTGCTTGCATTTTGTGGTAACGTGATTTTGGAAACGTCTCACCAAAAATCAGGTTATCCTGGTGAAAGATTTAGTAGTAGAAATTGCTGTTGGTGGCATGGGGTAGAAATTGCCAGTGAACTCTGTATTGATTCGGCTACTGTGTATGGGTCATGGAGAGCCTCCTTGCCACTATGCTCCAGATACATTAGGTTGTTGTCCTTTACGAGAATTTCCTACACTCTCCTGCCTTGGGGCCTCTATGCCATTTGTCATTTAGAAAGTCATTTCCTTCAATCTCCACCTTTCTAAATCCTTCAAGTCCAAGCTCAAAATCCACTTTCCAGATCAAGCTTTTTTTCATCTAAGTTGAATTAATCTCTATGAATGTGTATTAGCTATTGCTGCAGGAAAAAAAAATCACCCCAAAACTTAAAGGTTTAAAACAACACTATTTGCTCACAATTCTCTGCATTGACAATTTGAGTGAGGCTCAGCTGGGATGGCTTGTCTCCAGGTGTCGTTGATGGGGTTACTCATGTGTTTGCAATCTGTAACCAGGGACCAGCTGGCTGAGGAGGCCGCACTCACATGTCCAAGGCCTTGACTGTGTTGATTGAAATGTTGGGTAGTTTGAGCCTGCTCTATCCCTGAGCAGAGAGTGGATGTCACAAGGCTGTTGTAGAACATCACTTTGCCACATTTTATTGGTCAAAGCAAACCATAATGCTAATCCAGATGTAAAGGGTATGGAAACTAAAATATGAATCCAACTCTTTCTTTTTCAAATATGGCCTTACTGTTTTATTTTTTTAATTTATTTTTCTATAATCTTCCTCGAAGTTGCGATTTATGATTGGTAAATGAAATTGTGTGAGGCAAACATGATAACCACTACACTATGGAAACGGTAAATGAAATTGTGAACACGTTCAGTTGAGCTTTCTCTCTAAACCATAGTATTTTTAGTTTCTAATTAACTAATTTTATACTTAACAGAAAATTGCAAAAATAGTACAGGTAGTTTCCAGGTGTCCCTCACTCAGCTTCCCCAGGGTTAACATCTTGGATAACCACAGTACAATTGTCAGAAAAGGAAATGAACTCCGAGTGCTTTGGTACTGCCAACTAAACACCATATTTGAACGTCAACACTACATTCTTTTTACTGTTCTAGAATCTATCCAGGCTTTCACTTGCATTTATTTGTTACTCCTCCTTAGTCTGCTGCAGTCTTAAATTACAGCAGTTCCTCCGTCTCACCTTATCTTTAATTAATTTGACATTTTAGAAGAATATCAATCCATTATTTTGTCAAGTGTCCCTTACAGGAGTTTGCTAATGTCTAGTGTTTTCTCGTGATCAAACACAATTGCACATATTTGGGGCAAAAGTGCTACAGGTATGATGTTGTGTCCCCCTCAGTGCATTGTACTAAAGGTTTATGATGTGAATGCATGTTATTTCCTGGCATCGTTGACCTTGATCATTTGGGTTAGGTGGTCTTTGCCTGGTTTCTCACTGTAAAATTACCATCTTTCCCTGTAAGGTTAATAGTCACTTAGGAGAAACTTTGAAACTATGGAAAGTATATTTCTCCTCAAACTTTCAGGCACTAAATCAAACACTGATCAGTGGATTCTGTCTGCAACAATGACGTACTGTTTGGCTAATGGGGGTTTTCGATTTTCCTCTTTCCTTCTATATAATTGAAATCTACTATAAAAAAGACCTTTCCTTTCTCCTCACTTATTTATATCAGTATGAACTCAATATTTATTTTATTCTATGGGTTAAAATCCAATACTATCATTATATATGTTGCTACTCAAAAACGTAGGCCATATTTTTTTTTAAGTGGGAAAATACTCTTCTATAAGTGCAGAGGCACTTAATAAGCTTAAAGAAAATTCCGCTAAATGGAAAATATTAAAATTATGATTACATATCTCTTTATATTGAAATATATAAATATTTGGGCTGAAATATTTCCAAAAGTACTGACTTTTAGCCTCCATTTAGATTCTTTTCTTTATTTTTGCAAAATAAGCTCACCAAAAAGGTGTTTCTATTTATGATTTTTGAATATTTTTCCAAATATTGATCTTGTAAAATCTGGTGCAGGATATAACTTTATCCTATTTAATAGGAATTCCATCAACACTTCTTTCCATAAGTCAGGTTTTCTAAAATAGAATTATAGAGTTTTAAAATGAAATCTTTTACATAATAGAAACTCTCATTTTTAAAGCTAATTCCTTGTTTCAGTAGGGATAAATTTCAATGTCTTCCCATTTGCAATTTTGTGCTTAATAATTATAATTTTACAGATTAAAAAGCTGATGTTACTTCCCCCCTTTCTTTGTTGAATATTTTAACTAAAGACTCCTAACTAATTTTGAACAGAATGTCTATTTCTAAAAGTTGATCAGTGACACTAGAAGCAAATAAAGTGTTAGTCATGCATAAGATTGTTTTTTAAAGACATCAACTTTATCCTCCAAATATTACATGTATGTAGCTTACTCTAACTTTGTATATTTAAACTACTTGTGAATTTTGACTACAGTCACCATGTCAATTTACAGAATATCACAGCTTTTGTACATAATCACCATGATCAATCTCAAGTAAATTTCTGCTCCATATTTTTCTTACTTTGGTAAAAACATTATTTTACTGAGTTGCTGTGCTACTTGCAAATATGTATTCATATTATCACTTGCATTCACTAGTTTACTTTTAAAAATAACACTAACATTTACAATAAGTTCAGAAAATTCCCCTTTGACACAATAAACTTCCAAAAGCTTTTCTTTGGTTCTGTGAATTGGTTAAACATTTTAAAATCATTATTGGAATTTATTAATTTTTTTTTATTTAACTCATCTGCTCACAGTGTTATAAAAGTGTCATAATTCAACGGTTTGTAAACTCTTTTGCTATTGGTGTCAACTCATTAATAGCCATTGCTTTACATTCTCACAGGCCCAAGGAAACTCAGAACTAAAACTGAGAGAAATTAACTTAGGAGAACTGTTCTTTGACCTAATGAAGCCCTGCTGCATGAAGTGCTATGGAAACACATCTTCCACAGCCGCAAGTGCTAAACCATACGCACCTGGGCTCAAAAGTGTAGGTAAGATTTCAACAAGTGGGAAGGAGGTCAAGAAGAAGTTTCCAAGTGAAGTAGCGGCATGAACAGAAGCACGGTCAGGAAATGCCAAATGCCAAGGTGTTAAAATAATGGGCACAAGGGTGCCTGGGTGGTTCAGTTGGTTAAATGTCTGACTTCAGCTGAGGTCATGATCTCGCTGTTTGTGAGTTCGAGCCCCACGTCTGTACTGACAGCTCAGAGCCTGGAGCCTGCTTCAGATTCTGTGTCTCCCTCTCTCTCTGCCCCTCCCCTACTCATGGTCTGTCTCTGTCTCTCTCAAAAATAAATAAACGTTAAAAAAATTAAAAAAAAATAAAATAATAGGCCCAATCTTCTTAAAACAATAACTAACGTTTGATGTAGGTGTTGCTGTTCCTTCAGCAGATTTCTGTCTTCTGATTGTCTTATGGTCAGCAATAGCATTTAGGACCCCATGGTGGATGGCAAGTATCCTGTGTGTTATGGGTTCGTCATCAACTTTCTTGAGAAACAGAAGATCAATACTGAATTTTTATAAAATATGCATAGATTAAACGCTTGCTTCTGAAAGGGTTTATTGCAAAATAAAATAAGCATAACCAGATAATTAAAAAGTTATGGATTCATATCATAAGATAAATTACCAGACTATTGTAGCAACAGTATCTGGATACTCTCTGTGGCAGGACTGCTAAGCCTCTACTTCCCACACATTTTTCACTTATAAATAATCTTTAATTCCCTATATGTTTCACTAAAACCCACTGACTATTATCCTGGTGGCTTCATGGCTCTTACAGGTCATGGCATGGGCCACCCATCATGGGCCACCCATCACAGGCCATGATAGACTAGGTGCTCTACCCAGTGGCAGCAGGATCTGTAGAATCAGATACATCTCCCACTACCACCAGAAAATGTTACTAGCTGCTCGTGTCCAAATGCCATCTTTTTATCAGCCAACATTGTGCATGTTGCACTTCATAAGGTTGGGAAAGGGGAGATGAGCTGTCCTTTGGAGTTTAGCATGTGTTATGGTGAGAACTATGTCAAGTGCACCTGCCTCTTATATTCTATTAGGAGAGACTGGTTAGAAATTGAAGTACGATGAAGAGGTCTTACCAATTCTCTTGTAGTGCAGCTATTAATAATGATCCTCTTTAAAAAGGAGAAAATCCAGGATAAATGCTCAACTGGACTGGCTGCTAGAAGAGAAGGCTAAAACCAGAATGTTCTAGGTAAATCAGGATACTTCTCTTCTTAAACCTGGAATTGTCTTTGACTCCAGCACGTGCAACCAACCCCTAAGTCTTGTTTATGTTTTATCTGACATTTCTCTTGAATTTGACCCCCAGTTTTTATTCTCACTGTATCCACTTTAGCCTAGATAATTGTTACCACGCAACTGTGTTATTTATAACAACCTATTTACAGATCTACGACCCATTTTCTCCTTCTATCCATTCTCTTCAACTTACCATAGTTTTCTTTCTCCAGAAACTTGTGTGTCTCATCACACCCTTGCTGAAAAAATCTTTTAATGGCTCCTCAGTACCTGCAGAGTAAATTCCAAATTTGATTCGAAGTATAGTCCACCCCTATTCTACACTGACAGATTCATTTCTTACTCCTTCCTTCCATGAATCCTTCACTCCCACTTGGCTTGATCTCTCACCATTTCCTAAAAATGCTTGGCATTTGGCATTTGCTGTCCATGCTTGTGTTCATGCTGTTGCTTCTACTTAGTCTTCGGGACCTGGACCTCACTTGTTGAAATCTGACCTGTAAGTCCAAGTAACATCTTCAAGAATCCTTTTGTGACTCCCCATCTAGAAATACTTTTTATCCCCTGAAGTTCCACAATAGTGTAGAAAATAGTCTGAGGGTGTATTATACAAACACCTTCAATTCAAAGAGCTTTTCAGTGGCAAACTCTTGAAGGACAGAGATGATCTCTTTCATCTTTTGATACCCAACAATGCCGCACAGTACCTTTGAACATGCTGCTACTTACTAAATATTCACTGAGTGAGTTAGTAAATGAATGGCCGATGAGTCCACACTGAAGTAATAATGAATAGAGTCCTTTCTTTAGAAAATATATTTACAACTTGATGGAAACTGTTCGTCAGTTTGGTCTGCCATAACAAAATACCACAGACTGGGGGGAGGAAGGGCTTAAACAACAGACATTTATTTCTCACAGTTCTGGAGGCTGAGAAGTCCAAGACCAAGGTGCCAGCAGATTCAGTTCCTAGTGGAGACCTCCTTCCTGGGTTGCAGACAGCTCCCTTCTTGTGTCCTCACATGGTGAAGAGGGAGAGAGAGGACTCTGGTCTCTCTCTCTTTCCTTAGAAGGATACTAATCCCACCACAGGGGGACCCCTGATTCATCTAAACCGAAATTACCTCCCAAAGGCCTCACCTCCAAATACCGTTACATTGAGGGTTAAGGCTTTGGCATATGAATTTTGGGGAACACAAACATTCAGTACATAACAGGGACATTCAGTCACAAGTAATGATTAAACATAAACCTGTCAGTAGGAGAATCTTTTTGAGTGAGCTGACCTTTTGGTCTGTAAAACACTACAAATAGGTTGATTCACCTTTGCATAGTCTCAGCCCTGCTTATTAAACTTTGAGTCTTCCGTAAATACTAAACAAGATCAATTTCATTTTTTATAACTCTGATTTCCATTAACAAAGACATTATGAATAAAGATATAAGGTGCGAGTGTGTGTTTGTGTCTCTATATATCTCAAAGAAAGGATGTACATCAAACTGATAACAGTGGTTACTTACAGGGAAGATAGTGGCATTGGAGGGGTGTATTATTCTTGTACTCCTGATATGTTTCAATAATTCTGTAGTGAACATACATTGCATATTATGTGTAAAATAGAAAAATAAAAAAACAATTTAAAGAAGTCTTAGCCTCCATGGCACTATGTGTATGATCTCTCAGAAGTGTGACCTGCCTTCAAAAAGTTCACAACACAGTATTCCCTTTGAAACTCCCAAGAAATGAGGGGAATAAAAATTTGGCTCAATGCTTTTTCAATGACAAATCTTACCAGAGTAAGAAAATAATCTATGACTGAAAGTAAAAATCTATTTGGCAAGTAAATAATATAGAGAAAAAAGAGAAAAGCATGGGAAAGTAGAACTCGTGTGTTTTATATATTATAAAATCCCTTTACGCAAAAAATTTTACAATCCCAAAGTCAATGGATTCATAGGCCTAAGATCTGAAAAACACTGTGACTAAAATCATTAAAGCTATTAAAGTATTTAAATATTTAATTCTTTAAGGATCAAGTAAGTGTTAGCCATAAAACAAAATGAGAGAACATCTGGAAGGCAAAGAGGTTGAAAGATTGAAAATTAAAAAGCAAATGGTGTGCTTAGTGCTACTGTGGGACCTCGGCAAATGGATATAAACCCATTTGAAGATAAATACAGAGTTTGTGTAATTACAATGAGCCTAAAGATGGGTTTAGCATTTATACATCTCCCGGGAAGCTTAGTGAGTCAGAAACATAAAACCAAAGCAAAGGGAGGTTATTAAAATATTATTTCCTGTTGTATTGTAGAACTCGAGAAGAGAATAAACATACCGATTACTTGCATGGCCGGTTCCACGTCTGTTGTGGCCTCTTCCAACAATGACAGCAGCTTGGCTGATATCTGATGCACGGATTCAATGTTGCTAAACAAGCTATCCACGTCCAGCCGATCAATCTGAAGAAACACAAACACTGAGCACCAGCTGATGGAGAGAGACGCACTGTATTTAGGACATTTTCTCCTGCTAAACAGTAAGCATTTTCTGTGTCAGCCCATGCTGCTTCCATCAACCGTTGCTGTAAACATTCTTATTTGGGATTTCTAGAGTAAATGTGCAGTTTTTCATGCAAAAAAAAAAAAAAAAAGGATGGTGCATCTGTTACCTTTTTCTTTATTTTGACCAAGTTTTAATGAGTTGGATGTACATGTGCATATTCCTATAAGAACCAGAGTATGAAGAAGACGTAAGCCACCTAATCAGTATTTTTATTAACTGCCATCTATGAGGGTATTGTACCAGTGTGTATGAATTTAGAACACTTTAATGCTTATACAGCAGAAGTCAGACCTCACTCTAGGCAAGTAACTATTTTCAAAGCTGTTCTAAAACCACAGATGTTCTAAAAGCTATGACAAGTAGATGTACTGAATTGCTTCCTGCTTTTTTTCTTAAAAGAAATGTGAATGGAAATTTCACCAAACATGTTCTACTAATTAAAGTTTCATCATATTTTGTAACTTCATGCACCCCCTCAAAAACCAGTATAATCATTCCTAGATCTTAGAGCCGGTGCTTATAATATTTTATTTATTCATTCATCTCTCCTTCATTAAGTATTTCCTGAGGGTCTTCTATGTCTCAAGAATTATAATGAAACCAAACTCTGTCAGAGGCATTGGGTGATTAGTAGAGGGATGACCAATCATCCTAAGCTATCTAAGTAGAATTTGGTGAGATATGTGCCCTGATATTGCTGGATCTTACTCTAAATCTTTCTCTTGAGTTTAAGTCTGATCTCCTTTCATAATCAGATAGCATCTAATTGGCTCATGAGCAGATTGATACAGGCTTCACTGGGCTACCACTGGGAATAGGAGTACGAGTAGGAGTACGTGAGGTCATAGGTGGGCAATCAAGTCATCAATCACCAAGTAAGTCATGGAAGAGCTTCAAAGGTAGAAACCAGAGCTGCTGGTTCACAACCAGGTCAGCAAATTAGGGATGAGAGACACAAGGAGTTCACCTAAGGATCAAAACAGGAGGCCAAGAAACTTAGGGAAATTGGGACAAAGGGTATAGGGTTAGAGGCCGATGTGGAGGAATTCTGTAGATAAAAAGTCAACACTGCAGCTGTTTTCTCACGCTCTCAGCATTGGTTTCTCTAGATGTGCTAGCTCTATGGCGGAGGGAGAGGAGGAGGGAGACAATCTGCTCATCTTTTTATCTCATCCGTTTTCGACTTTGACTCATCTGTTATTCCCCATACCAGACAGAGATATTATTTTGATACAGATACTCTGTTATTAAACATGGAAGCATTGCTTCACATTCCACCTTGTTTAAAATTTGTTGACTACGTCAGTTATTTCTTATGCAATATCATCTAGCTGGCCGCATTCCTCCGAACCATCATGGGAAATTCCTCACCTTCCTATCATCAGTCTTGTCTTCAAGAAAACTCCCAGCCTTATGTGTTATCAAATTCCATGTGATTCTATGTAGTGGGTTTATTTCAATATTTTAATTATTATTTGATTTTATTTTGAAAATTTTAAATTTAACTTTTTTATGTATTTAAAAATAATCTGTATTTCCATGATTACATTGCAATCATTATTAGCTCTTAAGGTATCTCAGTATCTCACAAAATGTTCCTTTAAGTACTCTTTTTAATAAGATAGGGCACATACGGCTGTTCTGCCTGAAATCTTTGGATACTTAAGACTTTCAATTTCCATTTTACAAAGTATATTTAATATTATGCAAAATATCTAAAAGGTAGGTAGCAGTTACATGACTTTTTTTGTAAATGAGAATTTTAAATGGCTAAAAATGTCACATATTTCTGGGTACCACTGATTTAACACATTTTTATTCTAAGGAATTGCTTTATGCATTGGGTATTAATTAAATAACAATGGGGTAACTTTGCATAGTGCAAAATATGTTTTCTAAAAGTTGTGTATGAATTAAATTTTTGTAGATTGATTCACTTTATTTTTAAAAAGTTTTTTTTTAATGTGTATTTATTTTTTGAGAGAGCGCGCGCGCGAGAGAATGAGAGAGCATGAGCAGGAGAGGGGCAGAGAGAGAGAGGGACAGAGGATCCAAAGTGGGTTCTGCCCTGACAGCAGCAAGCTTCAGGAGGGCTCAAACTCACAAACTGTGAGAACATGATCTGAGCCGAAGTCAGAGGCTCAACCGACTGAGCCACCCAGGTGTCCCTAGATTGGTTCCCTTTAGATGTACCATTGAACACTTCGTAAAATCATATTTTGAAATGAATCTTTCTAACATAAAATTTCATTCCCAGTTTACTTGCTTTATATGATAAAAGATCAGATGTAATTGATAGAGTGTACCCTATTATTATTTCATTTTGTGAAATAATAATGTGAAAACTTTCTTCTGAAAAGTTTAAAGGTTTTGTATTTATTATTTCATAGATCATTGCAACTTTTCTGTAAGATATGAATTAGTTTGAAGATAGAAAAGCTCATGTGGAGTGAAAAGAGGTACCATGTTCAAAATTATGAAGTTCAGGGTGGATTTGGAACTGGAAATTCATCTTTTAATCCTTTTCTTTAGTCCAATACCAGCAAATGCTGACAGAATATCTTGCCATCTCTGGATTTTTTGATGTCTTCCTGAGGTTTTCACAAAGTTGTTACTTCTGCAATTTATTTCTCAAGGTCAGAATTCTGTCTATCTGTCTAATTTAGATTTCAAATTCATTTTTGTAAGGATTTAATTCTATATTCTATCTGTAATCTTAGCCCAATGTAGCAAATACTAAGTAACAAAAATATAGAATTTAATTTTATTTCTTTTTGAAGGACAGAAAGGATTAAAACATCAATTGGCCTGGTTTCAATCGTCTGTATCACCATGGGCCCATGGGGATTCTGTGAATCATAAATTAAATTCACATTCAGACATTGCTTTGCCAAGGAACAAACAAATGTCTGATCCAAATAGGCTTTTAAAACTGGTAGATGACTTTATAATTATTGATATAAATTCAAAGAAACATTTATATACATTTATTAATCATTTACTAGAAATGGGCAATGCTCTAAAAGCTTAAGTTATATTTTAAATGGATTAAAAATTTATTTTTGGAAAAAAAGCTTTAGTCTTAAGTATACATTATCCTAAGCAAAGTCAATACATAATAACTCAAATGTACAAAACAGAAAAATTAAAGGTTAGTGTTTCTGGTGCCAATTTAACTCTTTGCTTTACAAACATATTCATCACAGGATATACTTCATGTGGCAAGTTCTCATTACACTTAAATAATGTTAACCTTACAGTTCCATGTATGCAAAACTCCCAGGTATAAATATCTGAGTAAAGGAAAACAGACCTATAACATTTCATCAATTGGGTGACTATAATCATTGGTGTAGAGTTACTTTGGACTGCACAAGCACTTTAAATGCACTGTGTTTAAAGCATTTCTTGCATTGCCCTGCACTCATATCCTTGTCTGAGCTCTTCGTTTCGCTCACAGATGCTTTGCCCTCATATTACCTTACAACATTCTACTTGTCTGAAATGAAGATGGCAATGATAGTGTTTGTCCAGTAGTTTTGCCCATCTCTCTCTCCTTTCTGTTGCTTTCTGGGGGGGAAGCCACAGCTCCCCAACTCTGATCGGGTGGAATTGTCAGTCATGGTACCCTGACTCCCTCCCCACTCCCTACAAGGTGGACATGTGACCTAACTGGCCACAGTGATTGGCCCAGGATGTGCAGGTTCCCAAGTAGAACCAATGAGGATCCTCCCAGATTTTTAATGAATAGAAGGGCCTGGATTGTAAGCGCTAAGTATATAAGTTTCTATCTTCGGCAGTCATCTTTGTGGAGAGTTTGATTGCCATAAATTTGATACAGAGAGGGAAGCTAAGTCTGGATCTACCTTGCCCAAGGCAAGATATCCTTATTACAGAAGCTAATAAATTGCCTTTTTATTTAAGCTAGTTTGAATTTTATTTGTTACTTATAACTAAATGGGGACTAATACACTTTATTTCTAACCAAAAATCTCACTTCCTTTTAAGAAACTTTCCTATTCCCTTGATTAGCATTAACCTCTCCCTCTCCTTGCCTCCGTGACTCTGGCTTTGTATTACTCAATGCTTCTGCTGAAACCCATTATATAGTGAATATCAGGGGTATTCATTAATTTATCTGTCTTTATGTCAAAACTGTGAGCTCCTTCAGGACATTTGTCTTTGTGAGTTGTTTGAATACCCCACTGGATCTAATATACTACTGGGCCCATACCTAGTTACTCAATAAAAGTTTGATAATTTAAATTGAATTTAATCCCTACAATTGAAATGATCTATTTACTCTGTGGGAGCCATCAATAAATGTTCCTTGCAATCACTCTACTGGGCTCTGGATAACAAGTACAGTAGATAAAGATCCAAAATGGCTTGAAAAAGCAAAAGCAAAATTACCTAATTTGGTTGTTAAAAATATCACCTTAACTGGATATTTTATAAGTTTCTACTTAACTTTAGCTACAAAGACAAACCGTTGTGCTCAGTTTGTCTATTAGTAAACCTGGACAATTTGCTGACAGAGGCCAAGTTTCCTTAGTTTACACTTGGGAAACGCCTGTTTATTTAGTTTTCTGTTTAATGAGCCCTGGGACACTCTGCCTTAACCCACAGGGAAGAAGAACTAACCATGCTTAGATATCACACAGACCTCAATCACAGACACCTTTAAAAGTGAACATTGAAAAGAAGGCTAGGAACAAACTCTTAAAAAAAAAAAAAAAAAACTATTATCGTAAAAGTAGTTCGTGTTCATTGTAGAAAATTAAAGATGGGCAGAAAAGTAAAAGAAAGGAAATACAATCACCTGTGCTTCTACCACACAGCAATAACCACTGATACTCTGAGGTCTATCCTGCCAAATTTTTTTTCTCTCTCTCTGAGTGTATGCAACTGTACAAAAGATTTATGTATTTCAAATCATGTTTTAAAATGGAACATTTTTTCATATCATTAATTTTCCTGAGTTGCACCATTTTTAATGTCAACATTATGTAGAAATACTTTAGTTTAGATAACCAGTCACTAAATCTCTGAAATCTAAATAGAATGTCATTTTCACTCTTACAACCAGCTCTCCTGGTGAAAACCTGGTTTACATGCATGATTATTTCCATGTGATAAATTTCATAACTACTGAACTAAAGTTGTTGGTATTTTTTTCTTTTCTTTCTTTTCTTTTTTTCTTTTTTTTAGAGAAAGAGAGAGAGACTGTGTGAGCAGGGGTGGAGGCAGAGGGAGAGAGAGGGAGAGAGAATCGTAAGCAGGCTCCACACTTAGTGCAGAACCCAACATGGAGCTCGATCCCATGACCCTGGGGCCATGACCTAAGCCAAAATAGTCAGGTGCTCAACCAACTGAGCCAATCAGGAGACCTATGAAGTTATTAATATTTCTTAAGGCTTTTAACAAGTTCTGGCAAATTATAGTAGCAATTACAAACATTGATGTTCTCCTAATAACCAATGGATTAAAAGCCCCCAATTGGATATTATTGTCCTGACCTCAATTTAAAAATATATGTTTTAGGCTTCTAATTTGAGATCAAAATCACACAACTTTAAAGTTACACACACACACACACACACACACACACACACACACACACACCAATTATAGAAGAAGGAAGACAATAAATAACATTGACTTTGAGGGTTGCAGTGATTGTTATCAATCAAATGCTTCTCTGGAAATGATTTCTGGAAAAGACTTCAGTTTTCTATTTAGTGTGGCTTGGCAGCAAATCTATGTTCAACACAGGGCCCCAAATTGGGCCCTTAATTAGAATTCATACTGGTGAAATCTACCTTGAACATCATCTGGCTCAGTCTAACAGGACCTTGGTCCCATCTACGCCTTCTGCAAGACATTTCCATGTACAACATTATGGGGAGGGCTAGGTGTGTTCCCTAAATTAGTTTGCCCCATTATTAATCTTTGCTCCTTTAAGTGCAATAATATTAAAACTTATTGTAAAAAGTAAGAGGAGCATGGAGGGAAGCTGGAAATGTATAAAAAACTAGAATAAGTGGAAATGCAGTAGGGACATTCTGAGAGGAAAGAACCAGGTCTTGTTTTATTTTTTAGTGAGGCAATTGAGAAGGAAAGGTTTGTGAGACAGAAATTGCAGCAAGTGGAAAAGAGGATGTTGGCAGAAGGCCCTGGCAACCACAGGGTTAGGATAATTATCTAATTACTAGGGCATTTACTCAGACAGTTGGCTTCTAGATTACAAAGCTTTTCAGGGTAAGCTAGCCATTATTTCATCAGGTTTCTCAAAACTACTGATTTGTATGTGTGAAATTTCCTGCTGTGAAACTAGATTCTAAACTGGCTAATTGAGTTGAACTACAAATTGAATCAATATCATGGCTAGACAGCAAGTCTTAACTAATCTTGCAGCTAAATGCCCAACTTACCCGATAGCTGCCAGGAAACATCCCAGGCCAGAAGACATAAGGTGGACAGACCTGTATCAGTGCAGAGATGTCAGTCCCTTTGCTGAAAGTCAGGTTGGGATTCTGGGACAGACATCTCATTCAGCTTGTGCACGAGGGAAAGCAGAGCCAACAGAGGTGAGTGAAGGCCAGACCAGAGACTGTGGTCAAATTTAAGAAATTCCCGAGTCCTCTGAGAAAAGAAGAGGATTGAGAAGTCCATTCCAAGCTTTGTTTTGACTACTAATAGAAAAGTAAACTGCTGATATTGATATCCTTGGATAAAAGTGGATAGTTGACCAAGGGTCCCTGGTTTTGTTTCTCTTATCTGCCTTGACACAGGGACAGGCAGAAAAGAAGTCATCTGGGGTTGGAGGTAGTCTTCAGGTTTGCTCTTCTTTCCTACTTAAAATTTTATATGAATGCTTGAGGACAAATAGTACTGCTAGGAATAGCCCTTCTAAGCTGAAGATCCAGTAAATTTTGTGACTCTTTGGAAATTCTTTAAGAAAGTATAGAATAAACATGTGAGTTATATTGTCAAAATACAAGGGCAGATGTTTGGGCACTGAATGTAGTAACTGCACCACCAAGTTCCAGACTCCAAACCCCAGGGTCATGACAAGTTCGCTCCTGTGTCACCTGGACCTTAGATATCAATAGTTTAACCACACAATCTCCAGCATCCATGAGCCTTTTATGTGACTCCATAAAACTCTATTGGGTCCCCTTTTGTGTCTCTGAAAAGGCTTCTAAACTCTTCTTTGTTCCTGGTTCCCCAAATCAGCTTGCCTAGTACTTTCAGTCTTTTTATAAACATAAGTTTAATGGGGTTCACAACACAGTGATGAACTCCCCTCCTTTAAAACATTCAGTTCTCCCCCAGTTGCCTATAGAGAAGACCCCAAATTCCCCAGACTGACAGTTTTGTCTGGCCAAGACCTACCTTGTCTTACTCCAATTATTTTTATTTTATAAGAACTGTCTGCTCCAATCAAAAGGGATGGCTTATCCTCACACTTGTCACATGCTAGCTCACTTACAACTTCTGTGCCTGCAGCTCTCTACTCATGGTCTCTTGTACTACTCTCCTGACCATGCCTTTGCCTAAGCAGTGTTTATTTGACAAAGATTCTGTCCCTTCTCCAGGACTTCCTAGACCATTCACCCAGTCTGAAGTCATTCATGAACAATCAATAAGCGATTATTTCTGTTCATGTCCCAGTCACTGTATTAGGTGTTGGGGAATATGGCAATGAGCAAATGAGACAAAAATTCATGCCTCATAAAGGAGACAGGTAAATGATATAAATAAGTAAAATATATACATGTAAATAGAATTAAATGTTATAGTAATAAAGTAGAGCAGAGAAAAGGAAATGGAGAAGTTGGGGGAAGCTATAGCCCCGGTAATGCCTCACCCAATCCCCTTTGTCCTAGTGTTCTTTTACACATTGAAGGGCTTCCTACTGCTAGTGTCTTTGATTCTGTATCTGAAGGCTTTCTCCTACTAGAGATTCCTGCCCTGTCTACACACAAGGAAGTCCAGAGTGTCTGGAATGAACACTCTCAGGAGCATCCCTCAAACATTGCTTAACGGGAATTGGTGGATCAATACCCTTCACATGGCACAACTCTGAGGTGTGTTGTGTATAGTGCCCTGGAGTCCCCAGTGGGATATGAGCCTCAGTGGGTTGCAGAGATAATGTGCTCCTGAATGTACCCTAGATTGTCTTCTTTTCCTTCTCTGTCTCATTTCCCTATTCCTTGACTGCTGTTCCAGGGGATCATCTCTCAAATAAATGACTTGCTCTAAAATGCTTTTTATCTGGATCTGCTTCTAAGGGAACCCAGTGTAAGACAGAGTGAGGTGGAGGTCAAGGAGTGAGTTGCTGAGTGAAGACTTGATGACAGTAAAAGAGCAAGCCATCGAGTTTTCTAGGGGAAGGACATTTGAGGCAAAGAAAACAACAAGAGCTTGAAACAGTAGTGTTCCTGGCTTGTTCACTGAACACAGAGAAGGCCAGAATGTAGAAATAGGTGAGGTCAGAGAGAATGAGGAATCATGTACGACATCAGAGGTCATCATAAGAATGTGAGGTTTAATAAGAATGAGATGAGAAGCCATTGAAAGGTTTTGAGAGGAAAAGGAACATGATCTGACTGATATTTTTAGAAGAATCACACTGACTGCTTGGTTGAGACAAGGATGGAAAAAGAGAGATGGGTCATGAGGCAGGTGTAATAATCTAGGTGGCTATTGAAGCGTTCTTGAATCAGAGTGAAAGTCATGGAGGAGGTGAGAAGTGGTCTAATTCTGGGTAAATTTTGAAGGTAGAGCTAATAGAATTTGCTGGTAGATCCAATATGGGTTTTAAGAGAAAGAAAAGTCCAGGATGACACTAGGGTTTTTTGCTCAAGCATCTAGAAAAACAGAGCTGCCATTTTTTAAGGTGAGAAAGACTGTAAGGGAGTAAATCCTAAAGGGAAAATTAGGAGCTCAGATTTGGACTAATGTTAATTGGAGATGCCTCATAGACGACCAAATAGAGATTTGACTGGGGAGTTGTATATAAGCAAAGCAAGCTTTCAGGGATGATGTCTAGGGTAGAGATAAACATTTGTCAACCATTAGCATGTAGATAGGATTTAAAGGCATGAAACCAGATCAGATACTCAACAGAGTGAATGTAGACAAAAGAGAGAAAAAACCCACAGCCTGAGCCTTGATCTACTTTGGTGTTTAGAGAAGTTAGAGTAGTAGGGGGAAACCAGGTGCATGTGGAGTCGTAGTTGACAGAAAAAGGAAATTATTCTGTCAAATGCTATTAAGAGGTCAGGAAAGTGAGTGTCTTCTGCTAATGTCTAAAGTAATTGTTTGCTGCATAACTAATTAGCATAACTAATCACGAACTGCCTTCTGTCGTGATCACTTCCAGCATTGCCTTGAAATATATCTTTGATTGTTATTTGGCTTTTTATGTGTTTCTAAGTCATTTTCTTGACCAGGTTATAAACTCTTCTAGGGCTGGACTATGATATAAATTTCCATTATTCCTATGCAGAATTCAGCAGAGGGCATTGTACGCAATAGACACTTGACAAACATTTAATCTTTTAATTTGCATATTCCACTAAAATATCACATTCTCCATGAAATATTGCCTAGTTAATCTGTCTGGAAGTGATCTGTCCCTTCTGTGAACTCCAATAGCACTTATTGTCTACACTTAGCAATTATTGTTTTGCATTATGCATTATCTTTTCATAGCTATGAGTCTTGTCACCTCTAACGAGGGATCCTTAGTCTTTGAGAGCAAGTATGAGTTTCACATGTCTTTAAATATTCCAAATGGCCTGAAATTAATTAATTAACTCATGTAATCACTAACCTTGTCTGTATTCAAAGTGCTTTAAATAAGTGTTTCTTAATAAATATGTATTTCCCCAATATGTGTTTTCTTTCTGACCCGGCACTATTTGGTCTTTGGAGTCCAAGGTTTATGGTCCTGCACTTATTAACACAGCTATATTGATCTCTGCCTGAGCAAAGCTGCCCCAACATCTCTGGCTTGTCATTTGAGAGGTTCATAGCAACATTATAATAATTACAGCCACTGAAATTTTGTCGCCGATTCTCGCAAATAAAATGGCAAATAAAAGAAAATGAAAATAGTAGTTTATGCAGCTCAGTTCTGAGAAGTGACATGATGAGCACAAGATCATGTTACCCAGGCTGAAGAGATGACTTTACTAGATACTGAAACAGATCTATGCATCACATCTCTCTCTCTCTGTCTCTCTCTCTCTCTTTTCAATTCTGGGCATTCCAAGCCCTGCTCTGAACTGGCAAATGCATTCATTTATCCCTTCACTGGTCCCAGCAGGTTCTGGTCTGGAATATAGATAATAAAAATTAGAGAAAACCGATGTTTCCCTAAAATTGAGCTTATGAGGTGCTTATAAATGTAACAACACTGTGGAGAGCTTCCATCATAAAGCTGTAATACAAGGATTAAAAAAAAATCCCTCATTTTTTGAGCAGAGGCTTTTTTTGAAAAACCAAAGATAAGAGATTTCCTACCCATACAAAGAATTTTCACATTCTAGCCTATTGATATATCAGTTCCATACGCAACTAAATCTGAAGCCAATCTGACGGCAAACTATGTGCCTTCTAAGATGACAAAACAGAAAAGTCCCTCCCGGGGAAAATGGGAAAGTGAACAGCAATGACTCTGTCAGTACTTGAAAAAGAGGCCGGTAACATATTCTATAGTAATGCAGTCACTTTGTGGTAGGCAGCACCATTTACTTGTGTGATTTTTATTTTTAAATGTAACATTACATAACTATAGTCTCTAGCACATAAGAACCGCCCTTATTTTTTAAACTATTTCTTAATGTTTATTTACTTATTGAGAGAGAGAGGGCACAAGTGAGGGAGGGGCAGAAAAAGAGAGAGAGAGAGAGAGAGAGAAAATCCTAATCCAAGCAGGCTTCACGCTGTCAGCACAGAACCCACCAAGGGCCCGATCCCACGAACTGTGAGATCACGACCTGAGTCAAAATCAAGAGTTGGACACTTAACCGACTGAACCACCCAGGTTCCCCTAAAACTATTTTTTTGAGTAAACATTAACATGGAGCTTAAACTCACCAACGCAACATTTAGAGTTGCATGCTCTACTGACTAAGCCAGCCCCATGCCTCAAGAACAGCCCTTATTAATGTTCTAAAAAGTGGGGGGGGGGGGAGGGGGGAAGTCATTATATTTTTTTTCTGACTTTTCTAATATGACTTCAAGTATCTGACCTTATAATGGAGGACCAATAGCCCAGATTTGTAATAAATGTTGGAATTTTGCAAAGGGGGTGAAAATGAAGTTAAAAAATAAAGGTGTGGCCATGTAGACCATGGAATTCTTCATTTTGATGTGATCTTAGTAACCATGAAAATCAGTACTTTTAATTGATTGAAGAATATATGCATTGATATTTAAATCAGTCTTCCAGGAAGAATATTAAAGTAAGCACATTAGCTCAGAAAGCCAGTAAGAAGAAGAATCAGGAATTCAAAAGTATTTCTTTGAGTAATTGGTTCCAGCATTTTAAGTACAGTTAGCATGAATTGCCTTGATTTTCTTAGATTTTTATTCAATATAATGACCAGAATTCCTGTTAGTGCTCAGCTTTCTATATGAGCAGCTTTTGTTTTCATGCTATCAGCCTAGCTTTGATCTTTGCACTCTGAAGTCTGTGAAGTCCTGTGACTGAGGAGGTTGACCTCAGGAACTGCTAAACTCTATGGGAGAAGGCACTAGATTGGGTAGGATGTGGAAGTGAGAGAGGCCTTTAGTTGGCTTTTCCCCATGTTTGTTTTGTAATCTAGAAGGACTTCTAGTGTTCCAAATATAGCATGGGAAAGAGCCAAGATACACAGGAATTTATTATATGCTATACAGTTTCCTTTAAACAACCTAATGTGTGTCCTTACCCTAAAAATGTAGTCTCTATCTTTCTGAAACAACAAGAAAAAGAGAACTAATTGAAAGGTTTGGCAGAGAAATCTAGGTAAAGAGTCAGAGGAAAAGATTTTGTTTTGATATATATAGTTTTACATGTTTATTTAAAAGGGTAATGTAGGGGTGCCTGGGTGTCTCGGTTAAGCATTCAACTCTTGATCTCACATTTCACGGGAATGAGCCCAACGTTGGGCTCTGCACTGTCAGTGCAGACCCTGCTTGGAATTTTCTGTCTCCCTCTCTCTTTGCCCCTCCCCTGCTTGCTCTCTCTCAAAATAAATGTATAAACATTTAAAAAAATAAAATAAACAAAAGGATAATGCAGTTAAAGAGATAAAGGAAGAGAGAAAGAAAATAAGGGAATTATATTTTTAATTAAACTTTTACTTTTTAAATATAATTGTTGATTCATATGCATTTAAAAAATAATATGGAGGGACACTGTATACCCCTTACCCAGTTTCCCCTATTATAATATCTTACAAAAGTACATATGCATTGGATTTTGATGTGCTATGGTAGAATACACCTTGAATGGTGTAGGGTGACTATTTGTGCAAATAAGACATGTCTCTAAGAAATTAACATCTTGATTCCACTTAGTTCAGGGTAATTTTATGGAGAAGACAGGGTTTTAGAAAGTAGTTGGCTTTAAGAAATTTATGGTCAGTGTGCCAAGATGAAATAGTTTTGAGGCCCAGAATACAATCTGAAAATTTGGAAAGTTAATAGAGATATGAAAAGTAGCTGGGTGATTATATGAGGCCAGAATTAACCTCATACCAAAATCAGACAATTACATCATAGGAAAATGGACCTGTAATTATGGACTAGTATCTCTCATGAACACAGATGCAAAATGCTCCACAAAATATTAACAAATCAAATCCAACAATGTATATGAAGAATTATACAGAATAACTGAGTGGGATTTATTCCAGGTATGCAAGGCTGGTTCAACATTCAAACATCAATTAATGTAATCAATCACATCAAAAAATTAAAAAAGAAGACTGACATGATTATATCAGCAGATACAGAAAAAGCATTTGACAAAATCCAATACCCATTTATGATAATAACTCCCAATAAACTAGGAATAGAAAATTTCCTCAACTTGATAAAGAATATCTACAAAAACCCAGCAACTAATATGATAATGGTGAGAAACTTTGGACTTTCTTAGGAATGTCAGGTACAAGGCAAGGATGTGTCCTCTTACCACAACTTTTCAACATTGTACTGGAAGTTCTAGCTAATGCAATAAGACAAGAAAGAAAATAAAAGTTCTACAGTTTGAGCAGGAAGATATAAAACTGTCCTTGCACACAGGTGACATGATGTCTATGTAGAAAATCCAAAAGAATCCAGGAAAAACCCTCCTGGAACTAATAAATGATTATAAAAAGTTTGCAAAATGTAGGGTTAATATACAAAAGTCAATTGCTTTTCTGTATACTAGCAATGAACAAGTGGAATTTGGAATTGAAGACACAATACCCTTTGCATTACCACTCCAAAAATTGGAATACTTAGATATAAATCTATCAAAATATGTACAGGACTTAGAGGAGGGAACTATAAAATTCTGATGAACAAAATTAAAGAACTTAATAAATGGAGAGATTTTTCAACTTTATGGATAGGAAGACTCAACGTTGTCAAGATGTCACTTCTTACCAACTTGATCTATAGATTCAATGCAATCCTAATCAAAGTCCCAGCAAGTTATTTTGTCGATATTGACAAACTGATTCTAAAGTTTATATGGAGAGGCAAAAGACTCAGAATAGCCAACTCAGTTTTGAAAGAGAAGAACAAAGTTGGAAGACTGACACTACCTGACTTGAAGTAAGTCTTGAAGACTTACTATTAAGCTGCAGTAATTAAGACAGTGTTGTATTGGCAAAATAATAGGCAAATAGTTCAATGGAACAGAATAGAGAGCTCAGAAATAGACCGATAGTCAACTGATTCTTGACAAAGGAGCAAAAGCAATACAACAGAGCAAAGGTAGTGTTCTCAAAAAATGATGGTGGAAAACCTGGACATCTACATGTAAAAAAGTGAATCTACCCACAGACCTTATATCCTTCACAAAATTTCAAAACAGATCACAGACCTAAATGTAAAATGCAAAATTAAAAATGCCTAGAGGATAAAATAGGAGAAAACCTAGATGACTTTGGGCACAGTGATGACTTTTTAAGTACAACACCAAAGGCATGATCCATGAAAGAAATAATTGATAAGTTGGGCTTTATTAAGATTAAAAACTTCTCTGTGAAAGACAGGATCAAGAGAATGAGAAGACAAAGCACAGAGTGAGGGAAATTATTTGCAAAAGACATATCTAATAAAGGACTATTATTCAAAATATGCAAAGAACTCTCAAAATTCGACAATAAGAAAACAAACAACACGATTTAAAAATAAGCCAAAGGCCTTAATGGACATCTCAACAAAGAAGATATGCACATGGCAAATAAGTATATGAAAAGATTCCACATCATAAGTCATGAGAAAAATGCAAACCAAAACAACCATGAGATACCACTACACATCTATTTGAATGGCCAATATCTGAACACTCACAACACCAAGGGCTGCAGAGGATGTGAAGCAACAGGAACTCTTACTGCTGGGGGAATGCAAAATAATACAGCCATTTCAGAAGACAGCTTGATAGCTTTTTATGAAACTAAATATATTCTTACCATACAATCCAACAGTTGTACCCTTTCGCTTTTGCCCAAATGAACTTATGTCCACACAAAATTCAGTACATGGATGTTTATAGAAGCTTTACTCATAATTGCCTAAGCTTGGAAGCAACCATGATGTCCTTCAGTAGGTGAATGCATAAATTCAGGCAATGGAATAATATTCAGCCTTGAAAAGAGATGAGCTATTAAGCCATGAAAAGATGTGAAGGAAACTAAAATGAATATTACTAAGTGTAAGTAAACTGTGGTACATCCAGACAATGGAATAATATTCATCCCTAAAACAAAATGAGCTATTAAGCCATGAAAAGACATGAAGCTAACTAAAATGAACGTGACTAAGTGAAAGAAGCCTGAAAAGTATACAAGAATATCTCAGAAATGTCCCAGGTTTGGTTCTTTCCAGACTACCACAACAAAGTGAATATCACAATAAAATGAGTCAAATGGATTTTCTGATTCCCCAGTGCATATAAAAGTTATGGTTTACACTATACTACAGCGTATTAAGTATGCAATACAATTATGTCTACAAAACAATGAACATACCTTAGCTTAAAAATACCTTATTGCTAATAGAATGCTAAACATAATCTGAGCTTGCAGTGAGTCATAATCACTGATCACAGATAACCATAACAAAAACAATAATAATGAAAAAAATTTGAAATATTGCAAGAATTACCAAAATGTGATATAGAGACATGAAGTGAGCAAATGCTGATAGAAAAATAACATCCATAGACTTGCCTGACCCAGGGTTGCCACAAACCTTCAACTTATAAAAAAAAAACAACAGCATGATCTGTAAAGTACAATAAAGGAAAGCATAATAAAATGAGGTATACCTGGACATACTGTATGATTTCAACTTTATGACATTCTGGAAAAGGCAAAACCATGGAGATAGTAAAAAGATCAGTGACTGCCATTGACTGGGACTGAGGATGGATGAACAGGTAAAGCACAGAGGATTTTTAGAGCAGTAAAAATACTCTTCATGATACCATAATGATGGATATACGTCACCATATATCTGTCAAAACCCATAGACAATACCAACAATGAACCATAAACTATGGACTGTGGGTGATAATGACGTATCAGTGTAGGTTCATCAGCTGTAACAAATGGGACACTCTCATGGGGGATGTTGATAATGGGGGAAGTTATGCATATGTAGGGCTAGGGATTATATGGGAAATCTCTGTACCTTCTCTCTCAACTCTGCTATGAACCTAAAATTGCTCTAAAAAGTTAGGTAAAAAAAAAAAAGTAGCTGGGTGATAGAGAAAAAGTAAGAGGGAAAAAGATTGCATGGTTGCCTATTAAGCAACAATGAATGACCATGACTTCTGGCAACAGTACAAGTCATTTAGTGAAGGCGACAGCTAGAGAAGACGATTTGGCAAGAGTCCTTCTAGGACACTTAAAAATTCATGACAAAATAGATTTGCTCACCTATGGTTTCCTCTATTTGTTATGCAGCCAAAGTTTTAGGAAATAGCTTTAAGAAGCTCTAATTAACTATCATCTCTATCATCTCTCTATTTATGGAAAGCTGAGTATATTTTAATAGTTACTAGATAAAATATTTCTGTCTTGGTTCTTTTATCTTGTGCTCCAGTGAACTAACTGTAGTTCACTGTAATTCTGTCCTTTGTTCAGGGAGAGTAGCAAAATTTCATTACATTGCTTGAATTCTTCTCTTGGGGAAGTGGGAAGTTTGGTTTCCTCTGTTTGGAGCTGGGTTGGGGTGGGGAGGATGTGGAGGGGGTTCAGACAGAATTGAGGATAATCTCCGAGAGTGAATCCGGGGAGCAAAACTACAACTGAGAGCCAAGCAGGCAGTCTTCCGGAACTGCTGCACAGCATCTGGGTGCTTTGTAATTCAACAGGAGCACTGTTCACATAGCAAGGCAGCCAGAGGCTAGAAACTGCTGGGGTAGAAGCCAGCTTTGAGCTGTCAAGACAGACACCAGGAATGTCCAACTAGAAACCTCAAAGAAGAGAGAGCAGGAAATGGAAGGAAGCCTGAATGATTTCCAGAACATGTGCTGAAGCTACAATCCCCTTTATATAGAACAGCAATATATGGGCTCACTCTGGTGAGGTGGGGATCATTAAAAACACAGCAAACGCCAAAGGGATATAAAAATCATTTACCAAACTAAAATGTAGTGACTATAGCTTAAATTCATACAACACAAATTGGGCCATGGCCATCTTTTTGTTGTATATAGGTTTTTATGATAACACAATATTTGAACAGTATTTCATGATTATAATGCATTTATGCCCCCTCCTCCAGTCTCCTTTCTGAGATGCTTTGATCTACATTGGGCTCTGGGAACTTGGCAAGCCCCCCTCCTGCATAAGTTTCTGAATCAGGGCTGACATCATAGTTTAAACTACAGCAACCTCACTGGGGTGGGAAGCAGAGCAGGAAGATGAATGCCATGGGCCTTGGGATCCTCTCCTTTCCCTGCCTCTTTGGGAAAAAAAAAAGGCAAGTTGGGGATTTGTCCTTTCTAATTCACTGTCTTTTATCTTTCCCTATTTTAGGACCTGCCTTATCCTCTTCAGACCCTGAGAGAGAGGTATGATAGTATGTCAAAACAGTGTGCTAAATGTCACATATGTCATACAAGACAATTGCTAGATGTAAGATAGTCCCTGCCATCATGACACTGAACAACCTACTGCTCACCTAGACCTGCAGGATAATACTGGGGGGCACCATTTTCCAAGTGGGGGCTCTGCATTCAGAGAGAGCATTGACATTGTTCTCCTCAAATTTATGGTCCCCCAATAAATAAAAGAATAATGTTGTCCATTTAAATTAATATTTGTTATCTGTGGTTAAAAATATAACATGTAAATATATTTTCCAGGGAGAAGGGATTCCATAATGGTATATGTGGTATGATTCCAATTTCACAAACTATTTGGGTATGTCTGTATATGCCTAGTCAATAAACAAAAATATTGTATTTATAGTACTTATTTCTAAGTGGTAGAGCTATAGGTGATTATTTTCACCTATATATTCTGCCTAATAAAAATTATGTACAGGGCACATTGGTGGCTCATTCGCTTAAGCATCCAACTCTTGATTTTGGCTCACCATTTCAGGTCATGATTTCATGGTTTTGTGAGTTTGAGTCCTGCGTCAGACTCTGCGCTGGTAGCCCAGAGCCTGCTTGGGATTCTCTTTCTTTCTCTGCCCCTCCCCCACTCGCACTCTCTCTGTCTCTCTCAAAATAAATAAATAAATAAACTTTAATGGGGCACCTGGGTGGCGCAGTTGATTAAGCGTCCGACTCTCAATTTCGACTCAGGTTACTGAGATACTCAGGTATCTCACGGTTCATGAGATACAGCCCTACGTCCAGCTCGATGGTCTGAGCAAGGACCCTGCTTGGGATTCTCTTCCTCTCTCTGCCTCTCCCCTGCTCATGCTCACACACCGTCTCTTTCTCTCAAAATAAAAACAGTTAAAAAAATTATTTACAAACTTACTGCTATGGGGGGTATCCAAATTTTAACAGAAAATTCCAATTGAACCCTTGTCAACACAAAATTATAGATTATTTTTGTCCTTTCTGAGAACACAAAATTTCATAATTCAAAGGCTGGGTGATATGAGCAAATCCAAAATAAATAAATATAAGACTACATATATAAAAACCTACTAAACGTGCATCCAAATATATGTTTATACCCTTGGAAGGGTAAAAAGAAGCTAGTAATGGTGTTTGCCTCTAGAGAAGGAAATTGAGTACTATAAGATACTAATGTGTCTTTGAGATCTTTGGAATTTTTTTATTATGTAAATTTTTTAAATTAAAGAAATAATTGAAAACGAATAAAAATTAAAACGTGTTTAGATTCTTCCAACTACTCTGTGCAATCACTTTTTGGTCCTTTCCTTACACACAAAACTCTTTTCCATTGTTAGATTAGTTTGCCCAGATTTTGATTTATTTTGACTTACTGCCAAAAATGTACAGTCTCGCCTCTTGCCCTGTTTGGATAATAAGTAATCAGAACCTGTTTTCCCACTAAATGTTTCAACACTGAATGTTGTCAATAATTTTTGCCTTCTTTGCAAAACCTCTCACAATGCTGCTATTAAGGAAGATGTAACTGTTGAGTTTGATCCTGATTTCAGTTAGGTGAAGTTTTATGTATAGAAAAGGCTTGACATTAAAATTAAGATTTGTACCCATGATCGTCACTCAAGGGCTGGGTCTAGACATTCATTAGTACACTGACTCATTCGTGCAAGTTCACTCAAATAACCTAGTGCTTTTCTCAGTTTTCAACTTCCTCCTTCCAATTTTCATTCTCCTAGGCTAACTTGTGTCTTCCTGGACTGAAAAGACATGAATCAGACGTAGAGAAAGAAATCATGGAGGAGGTACAATACAGCAAAGATAGTCTTCTCACCAAGAGGAAAGACACGGACCGGATGACTTCCCAAAGTTCTCTTCCCCTCTAACTTGTACATGTATAATATTTATTTATGTTGCCTCGGGTTTCTCAGCATGGTTTGCAGATCGTTCCCCTGGTTACATAAACACTGTCTATATTAATTTATAAATTTTGACACTAACTGGTGACAAGCGGTTTGTATGCAAAGACTTTGGTATTTAAACGGTTAGAAAGGAAGCGAGGACACGAAGGAGCTAATGAACATCGAAAAGGTGGCAAATACACTCATGGCATAAATTAACTACCTTGGCATTCATAGATGTTTCGTCTGAATTCCTGAGCATCTATTTAAAGTTTTTTGTTTTTTTTTTAGAGAGAGAGAAAGAGAGGGCACAAACAGGGGAAGGGCAGAAAGAGAGGGAGAGAGAAATCTAAGCAGGCTCTACACTGTCAGCGCTGAGCCTGTTGTGGGGCTTGAACCCACGAACCATGAGATGATGACATGAACTGAAATCAAGAATCAGAGACTTAACTGACTGAGCCACCCAGGCGCCCCTTGAGCATCTATTTACTTAGTCAAGGTTAAAGCATTAAGAAGTGAGGGGAAAGGTGGGTCTGACATGAGAATTCTGAAAAACCTCTGAATAACTAGTATTTCAACATTAGTAGAGAGGACAAAGTGACCACTAGACTGAAACCAATGTCCACAATGAGACCAGAGAGCACTGAAAAGATATCTAAACAAAGAGACAAGTACCAGATGTGAAAAATGAGCAAGCTATAAACAATCTGAATAGAATAACAAGGGGAAAATAGGAGTTCGAAGTGCAAGAACAGTAATTCAAAGTATTGAAGAGTAAGTTAAACATGCTAAACAAACTACGTGTCACCACGATGGAAACGTTTTATTTTACATGGTTGAAACACCAATTCTGAGAACTGCTGGTAAAGGTTACACAAGAAGCAAAAAATAAGAAAAACAACAAAAGCCAAAACACAAAGATTGGAATGCATATAAAAGATTACAGCTGAGCAATGGCATATATATTGGTGGGGCCAGTTTAATTCAACAGTGTGGTAGATGGTTTAAAGTTGAGAACATTTGCACATTAAATAAACTTCTTATTCCATTTGATAAAAAAGTGTGTTATGAATTAAAAGGTGGGCATTTCTTATATATTGTCTTTTTTTATATTAATCATTAACTCATCACAGGGACAAATTCTTGGTACATTGAGTTTATTTTGAAATGTCTTAATCACACATGGTTTTACACATATTAAATATTTCACATCCAACTTAAAAAAAATTT
Organism: Puma concolor; assembly: GCF_028749965.1. NCBI lineage: Eukaryota > Metazoa > Chordata > Mammalia > Carnivora > Felidae > Puma > Puma concolor. Next base: position 118,385,958 of record NC_141670.1, read on the forward strand.
TTTTTAAGTTTTTTTACTTTTGAGAGAGACAGAGACAGCACACCTGGGGGAGGGGCAGAGAGAGAGGGAGATGGAGAATACCAAGCAGATTCTGCACTGTCAGCAGCATTATCAGCGCGGAGCTCGACATGGGGCTTGAACTCACAAGACCATGAGACCATGACCTGAACCAAAACCTAGAGTTGGACGCTTAACCGACTGAGCTACCCAGATGCCCTTCATGTCCAACTTTAAAAGAGAAGGACAGAGAATATAGCCAATTCTTTTAGAGTCAAGTAAGAGTTTTTCTTTCCTTTTTCTTTCTTTCTTCTCTTTCTTTCTTTCTTTCTTTCTTTCTTTCTTTCTTTCTTTCTTTCTTTCTTTCTTTCTTTCTTTCCTTCCTTCCTTCCTTCCTTCTTTCTTTCTTTCTTTCTTTCTTTCTTTCTTTCTTTCTTTCTTTCTTTCTTTCTTTCTTTCTTTCTTTCTTTCTTTCTTTCTTTCTTTCTTTCTTTCTTTCTTTCTTTCTTCCTTTCTTTCTTTCGACAGCAGGTAATGCTGATGAGAATGATCCAATGTGGAGATAGAGTCAATATACAGAAAAGAGAAAGGACACCGGCAGGAATGATATCCTTGAGGAAGCCTGAGGGGATAGAAGGTTGTCCTTAATTAGAAGCAGAACCATTAGCCAGGCTATAAGGATAGAAATGCAGGTAGGTTGATAGGCGTGGTGTTGGGACAGTGTGCATCTTCTTATTGTGCCTATTTTCTCAATGAAATGGTGAGAAAGGATATTAGCTAAGAGTTGGGACAGAAGAGGGAGTGTCTGAGATGTGAGGAGAAAGATGTGAGAGTCCCTTCAAAGACATTACTGGGCACCCCACCGGAAGAAAATGGTCATGAACTGTAGAAGACATTGGTTCCAGCTGCATGGGTCAAGATGTAAAGTAGGCAGAAAATTGAACTTCATCAAGGGTAGTTGTTTTTTGGTTTTGAGGTTTTTTTCCAAGCAAGTAAATGGAAAGAGAGGGAGGAGAGGGAATTGAGTTCATCTGCAAGCAGTGATTATAATGGAGGGCCTGTGTTAATGAAATCAGGTGTAGGCTATCGATGAAGGGTGAAAAGGTGGTGAGGTCAATAGCATGGACGTCCGATGGCATCAGGAACTTGTCAGGGAGAGGAAACCAGTGGGAGTGTGCTGGGAGACAGGACGTGAGAGTTAGAAAATGCTAAGTCTGAAATTCCGGTTCTGAAGGGGTGAAGTAAAGGTAAGGGCAGCTCTAGGGGATGGGCCTGGAGTGAAGGGCTGACATGGGGTTGAGGCAAAGATCCCAGAATGTGAGCAAGAAATTGGGGGAGAGGCCCCAAGGTTTGTGTGCGTCATTTGCCTGACTACTGAAATCATCTGACATTGATGTCGGGCTAGGTTCTCAATTTTTCAGAGAATGGGAGTGATGGTAAAAGCTCACCATAAGAGAAGGTAGATAGTGGCAGAGTCTGATGCTAGGTGCATTTCAAATCAACATTTTAAGAGGTATGTAAATAAACATTTTATTAATAAGTATAAATTTCTGCTAGAATAGGGGTGCCTAGGTGGCTCAGTTGATTAAGCATCCAGTTCTTGGTTTCGGGTCAGGTTTGAGCCCCAAGTCAGTCACTGTGCTGACAGCACCTGAGCTTGCTTGGGATTCTCAGTCTCTCTCATGTTTTCTTTCCCTCCCCCTCCCCCACTTGCATGCACTCTCTCAAAATAAATAAGTAAACTTCAAAAAATATATAATTGCCAGAGCAGCGGTTATAGGAGACACAGCTAGTTTATATTAAAAGAAAAAAAAACTTCAAAAATATTTTTATAGAGTTAGCAATGTAACTAGAGAACGACTGTTTATCATGACCATTTTTGTTGTTCCTACTCTTACAGAATAAATAAGAAATTTCCAGATTCAGACAGCCACCAGTTACCTTCCAACGTGAGAACTGTGAGAGGATTAAATGAGCATACAAATGAGGCCTTTGGAACAGGGCCTGACAGATACTAAGTACCTATTGAAAACCAGGAGGGAGTAAAACTAAAGGTAACTTCCTATGAAGGAAAAATTCCTTCTTCATACATTGTCTTAAATCAAAACAAAACCCAACTTCTATATCTAAGGTCACCTTGATCTGCACTGCTTTTTCCTAATTTCTAGACCAGATATTTTTTTCTAGTATTTCTTGGAGGAGTCTTATGTTAAGAAACATAAATTCTGGGGCCGCTTTGGCTCAGGTCATGATCTCACGGTTTGTGGGTTCGAGCCCCATGTTGGGCTTTGTGTTGACAGCTCAGAGCCTGGAGACTGCTTCGGATTCTGTGTCTCCCTCTCTCTCTCTGCCCCTCCCCTGCTCATGCTCTGTCTCTCTGTCTCAAAAATAAATTAAAAAAACATTAAAAAATTTTAGAAAGAAAAAGAAACATAAACTCTGCTTCTGCATATTGTAAGTACTGGGTGAAAGATGTAATAACTGAAGTTGAGACAACTGGCTGGCAATATTTTTATAATCATGGGGTACATGTTAAGATGCCAAGCCCAGAATCCATAAAGTTAAATATATTCGATCACTTAAACATGGCAAAATCAAATGAATAAACCTTAAACAAGGTTTTAACTTTTTAACCTTAAACAGGTTAGAAGGCAAAAGACAAACTGAGAAAATTAGTTGTAACATGCAGGATGAAAAAAGAACATCTCTAATATATAAAGAGATTTTGTAAAACAATAAGAAAAAGACAAACCATATATTTTTTTAAAAGGGCAAGAGACATGAATATGAATAGGGATTGAAGAAAATACAAAGGGCTAATGAATATATAAAAAGGTATTCTGACTTCTCAAGCACTGTTAATGAAAACAAAAATGAGAATGGTGTGAACTTTTTGGTTGTCAGCTGGAAAATTTTTTGTTAAAATGCTACGTGCGTATACCCTTTGATCTAGCAATTCCACTTCTAGGAATTTATTCTAAGGAGATAAGGTGACCACACCCAAAACATAAGTGTGTCTCAGCATCAGTAACAGTAGAAAAACATGTATAAGTATCAGTAGTCATGGCCAGAAACATCAAACAGATTGCTGAATGAGACAAGTATGCTATAAAATAGCATGTGTAGTTTTTGTTACATTTATGTAAAAATATATGTGTCATTGTGTGTGTGTGTGTGTAAATGTCCCAACTGATGCCTGCAAGGATGTTCCCAACCATGTGAATAGTGATTATCTTTAAGTAGTGGAATTCTGATCATCTTTACTTGGTAGTTTATTCTTTTGTATATCAGTTCGATTGTGTGTGAGGACATGTATCCCCCTCAGTGATCAGGTTATCACTCCTCAGGTTATCTCTGCTTTGCTCTTGTTCTCCCTCAGCCTGGAGCACCTTTTCCCCTTTCAATTCTTTGCTGTAACGTCCCCCATTGGAAAGGTCTACGTTTACGATGGTGTTTGAAATAGAAACATCACCCCTCTGTGCCCATGCCCCATCCCTCGTCCCAACATTAGTTCTCTCTGTTATACTTAACGCCATCTATTATATCTTAATTTGTATTTATTTATTTACTCATTCGTTCATTCATCTATTATTGATTGTCTGACTCTTCCTCTCCCCCACTAGAAAGCAAACCCCATAAGGGCAGAACTTTGTTTTGTACTGAACTGTAACCCCAGTGCTGGGAACAGTGCCGAGTACACATCAGGAACTTAATAAATGTGTTGAATGGATGAAAAGAGCCAGATATATGTGTGAGTTTATGTTCATGCAAATTGTGTGTGTGTATACATGCACCTATATATGAATCAAATATCTTTGTACCTATACTCTAATTCCTTACAAGAAATACCCTGAAAAGGCTTTGATTAAAAAGGAGGAGAATGATTAACTTATAAACACTTCAAGTGTTACCTTACATTCAGGTTGGTTTCTATGTTGAATTTTACTTTGCTGAATAATCATAAGTTTATTTGAGCTCTCAATGTATGGGGGGAGGGAGGGACACAATATTTTTTTCTTTCAAATCCTGGATCATCTTTGAATCAGATCAAGTGCTTGGTTCCTGAACTGGAAACCTATTTGCTCACATTTTGTTATCAGTTCCATGAGAATCCAAGAAAGAACACAAAGAAATTTCAAAATGATGGAAACCATGAACTTCCTTTCCCCCATATTTTAGAATACAGTTTCCCTGGCCAAATGGAGGGAATCTGGGTATCCCTCTGCTGACACAAGAAGTGTGAGTCTGATGACACCCGGGATCACCCCAAACCGGGGACTCCAGGAAAAAGGCCCATCACTCCACCCGCCCTGCAGCAGATACTACCACTTGGGTGATTGGATTTCATGGTGCTGGTCATCTTATTTAGGATATGGTGGTGGGGGGGAGACCCTCAAAGTCGCATTTACCTGTTTATTTCTCAAGGGCTGAACCACTTCCCTAATGCACAGCTCTAGATCATTGAGGTAGTCTTTTTCCGTCTGAATCAGCTCCTTGATGATTTTCGAACGCTTTGCCATCATTCTCTGCATCTGATGCTCTTCTTCCTGAGCTAGGGTCTCGGGTGCAGAACACTCAGCCTGTGGAGTCATCTTTTCTGTTAAATAAAAACATGTATGTACACGTCAGACATTCTGCTGAGGTTTCTTGTCCCTTCATTACAAACAATGCCACTGCAGGTTATTGTTAGCAAGGAAAAAGGCATGGGGTGTCTTCAGAGTGTGTTTTCAGGAAGAAATGTGTGGTAGTTTTCCCTAAGGTTGGAATCCTATGAAACTATGAGCAACAAGGGACGTGAGAGTGGATACTTCTAACAAGTCAGTTGAATGACACTTGACTGTCATGGCTTGTCTTTAAAATATCCCATTGCTACTATAGTAGACTATAATCCTGGTCTTCAGGTTGCAGATAAAATGTATAAAAATCAGTTCAGAACTTCTTCTGGATACATTGGCTTTTAAATCAAAAGATGATTTAAAAAAAATCAAGGGATGATTTTTAATTAGTAAGTGGAGCACCTTCCAATTTTGTGTGTAATAAAAAATTATTTAAAATAATTGCCCCTCATTCGCAGTGGGTAATATGCAAAATTCAATGAAATGGCAAACAATTGCATGTGATTGGGATTTTTCTCTCAGTTCACAGTCTGAATCCATGGGAGTGAGGAACTGGTGGATTAAATACATTTCAACTAAGATTTTTCATTACCCATTTTCGGTATCATGTGTATCTTATTGTTTCAAAATTCTTGACTGCCAAGTGAAAATTTTTAATTAAAAAAAATCAGTGTTGATGAGATATTGAGATAAATGGGAAGCCTCACATATAGCCAAAGTTTTATATAAAGTATAATGTAAGAAAGCTAAATATCTTTAAGAATGAGCTTCCCACAGCAGTGTAAAGTTTTGGAAGCCACAAACTAGGTCACAGATGAAATCAGAGCAGTGATAGATAGTAGGGCAGTGTGTGCATGTGTGTGTAAATGAATTTGCTTCAAGCTGGAAGTCATCACAAACTTAATTTTCCTCTTAGTCTCTGCAGTTGCAGGAGTAATTTCATTTCCTTTAAAGCTAATATGATTCTAGTAACTGATATGTGAAACCTCTTCAATGCTGACACCACTTCCTGAGAATGTAGAGTTTTAAAAAAAGGGCTTAAAAAGGGTCTGTATAAGGGGGAAAAAAGGACACAGGTCACAGTGTATGGAAATGGACATAAAGAGAGGATATTTTCTTGGCAGACTCCAGAAACAAAGCTACGACAACGGAAGAATCATTATAGTAGAGGGCTCAACATAATACTTTAAGGTGAAGAGACACTTTGGAAGTACGGAGAGAGCTCCTCTCTCCCTGGCTTGCTCATTCCAGGGGTTCAGGCAGAAGCTCCATAATCAAACATCTGTGGAGGATGCTGTGAAGGTGATTCCAGTGTTAGTTTAGAAGGTGTGCTAGCCTGGTCTTTAAGCAACCCTGACTTGCAGGTGAATGTGCTTCCAGATCATTTGCCCAGTAACTATTCTTCCTTCATTGGGAAAGAAGATGGATTGGACAAATGGCATCTAAGAACACACGGTGTTACAGGGCTTGGGACATTTGGTACCAAAGAAATAATCTACATAAGTTCTGTAAGAAGAGAAAAATCTATACAAGGAGAGAAAATGAATGCATGAGCTGGTCTGAAGCTTTCATATCATGAGCTATGCTATGAGAAGTTTTGGATGCCTGTTAATATTTTTACTAGAAAGTAGAAGAAGCCTGCCTTTCGGCACCCCAAATTCAAAAGGACAAGTTATAATTAGGTGTCATTACTATGAATTGTTTGGGATATAAAAGAGGAAGGCAGGTTACTGATGAGGAGAGATGCAGTGAGCAGGTTGTATACACAACTTGACTTTGTAAGCCTTCTTGACAGGGTGGAGTGGGGAGCCATGGAGATTCTCCTGGGATATATGAATTGGCTTATAGAAAGAAACCTCACTAGTAGAGAGCTAACAAACCTGTTTAGATAGTATCCGCTTATTACTTATTACCTCCAAAATAAAAGGGACATTATTGAAAAACTATTCTGATATCTGCTTTTCCAAGTTCTAAACTTTTTGTGCCTTATAAAAATAATCTATCAACTATTTGGGGGCCTAGCAAGGAGAAAGGAGTCTTTCCTGAACATTGGCAAAGAGCCCTAAAATACATTCTTAGGTTCCTTTTAGTTCTAAATTCCACACTCAGTTACTATATCAATTTAACTTACTTCACAGATTTTCCAGTTGCTGTGCTTTAAATGTCAAGTATCAGATTTTATCAATTAAACACTGCTTAGGGGCTCCTGGGTGGCTTAGTCAGTTAATTGTCTGATTCTTGTCTTTGGCTCAGGTCATTATCTCATGGTTCATGGTCAAGCTCTGCACTGACAGCGCAGGGCCTGCTTGGGACTCTCTCCCTCTCTCTCTGCCCCTCCCCTGCTCATTCTCTCTCTCTCTCTCTCTGAAAAATGTAGAAAAAAAATTTTTTAACTGCTTAGATTTTCTAATACTGCTCCACAGCTTGTTCAGAACAAAGTTCGGAGGTCATGGTGGTTGAAATAGGTCAAGATACTCATCTTCAGAAACTTCTACCTCAGGCATAAAAATCTCAGAGAATTTGCAGTTGAGGAACCTATGAGAAACTTTGTTTGCTCTTTTATTTTTTATTTTTTTTCTTTAAACAAGTTATTTCATCTATTCGAATCTTATAGACACTTTAGATATAATATAGAAAGAAAATCATTTTTATATGCCTTTGATGTATTCTTTATATTTTATTTTTCCCCATTTAAGTATTATTTATTTATTTATTTATTTATCTATTTATTTTTAATATGAAATTTATTGTCAAATTGGTTTCCATACAACACCCAGTGCTCATCCCAACAGGTGCCCTCCTCAATACCCATCACCCACCCTCTCCTCCCTCCCACCCCCCATCAACCCTCAGTTTGTTCTCAGTTCTTTTTTTTTTTAATTTTTTTTCAACGTTTTTTATTTATTTTTGGGACAGAGAGAGACAGAGCATGAACGGGGGAGGGGCAGAGAGAGAGGGAGACACAGAATCGGAAACAGGCTCCAGGCCTTGAGCCATCAGCCCAGAGCCTGATGCGGGGCTCAAACTCACGGACCGTGAGATCATGACCTGGCTGAAGTCGGGCGCTTAACCGACTGCACCACCCAGGCGCCCCTGTTCTCAGTTTTTAAGAGTCTGTTATGTTTTGGCTCCCTCCCCCTTTAACCTTTTATTTTGTTTTTCCCCTTCCCCTCCCCCATGGTCTTCTATTAAGTTTCTCAGGATCCACATAAGAGTGAAAACATGTGGTATCTGTCTTTCTCTGTATGACTTATTTCACTTAGCATAACACTCTCCAGTTCCATCCACGTTGCTACAAAAGGCCAGATTTCATTCTTTCTCATTGCCACGTAGTATTCCATTGTGTATATAAACCACAATTTCTTTATCCATTCATCAGCTGATGGACATTTAGGTTCTTCCCATAATTTGGCTATTGTTGAGAGTGCTGCTATAAACATTGGGGTACAAGTGCCCCTATGCCTCAGCACTCCTGTATCCCTTGGGTAAATTCCTAGCAGTGCTATTGCTGGGTCATAGGGTAGATCTATTTTTAATTTTTTGAGGAACCTCCACACTGTTTTCCAAAGTAGCTGCACCAGTTTGCATTCCCACGAACAGTACAAGAGGGTTCCCGTTTCTCCACATCCTCTCCAGCATCTATAGTCTCCTGATTTGTTCATTTTAGCCATTCTGACTGGTGTGAGGTGGTATCTGAATGTGGTTTTGATTTGTATTTCCCTGATGAGGAGTGACATTGAGCATCTTTTCATATACCTGTTGACCATCTGGATGTCTTCTTTAGAGAAGTGTCTATTCATGTCTTCTGCCCATTTCTTCATTGGATTATTTGTTTTTCGGGTGTGGAGTTTGGTGAGCTCTTTATAGATTTTGGATACTAGCCCTTTATCTGATAGATCATTTGCAAATATCTTTTCCCATTCCATTGATTGACTTTTAGTTTTGTTGATTGTTTCCTTTGCAGTGCAGAAGCTTTTTTCGTCATGAGGTCCCAATAGTTCATTTTTGCTTTTAATTCCCTTGCCTTTGGGGATGTGTCGAGTAAGAAATTGCTGCAGCTGAGGTCAGAGAGGTTTTTTCCTGCTTTCTCCTCTAGGGTTTTGATGGTTTCCTGTCTCACATTCAGGTCCTTTATCCATTTTGAGTTTGTTTTTGTGAATGGTGTAAGAAAGTGGTCTAGTTTCATCCTTCTGCATGTTGCTGTCCAGTTCTCCCAGCACCATTTGTTAAAGAGACTGTCTTTTTTCCATTGGATGTTCTTTCCTGCTTTGTCAAAGATTAGTTGGCCATACGTTTGTGGGTCTAGTTCTGGGGTTTCTATTCTATTCCATTGGTCTATGTGTCTGTTTTTGTGCCAATACCATGCTGTCTTGATGATGACAGCTTTGTAGTAGAGGCTAAAGTCTGGGATTGTGATGCCTCCCGCTTTGATCTTCTTCTTCAAAATTACTTTGGCTATTCGGGGCCTTTTGTGGTTCCATATGAATTTTAGGATTGCTTGTTCTAGATTCGAGAAGAATGCTGGTGCTATTTTGATTGGGATTGCATTGGATGTTTAGATAACTTTGGTAGTATTGACATTTTGACAATATTTATTATTCCAATCCATGAGCATGGAATGTTTTTCCATTTCTTTGTATCTTCTTCAATTTGCTTCATAAGCTTTCTATAGTTTTCAGCATACAGATATTTTACATCTTCGGTTAGGTTTATTCCTAGGTATTTTATGCTTCTTGGTGCAATTGTGAATGGGATCAGTTTCTTTATTTGTCTTTCCGTTGCTTCATTATTAGTGTATAAGAATGCAACTGACTTCTGTACATTGATTTTGTATCCTACGACTTTGCTGAATTCATGTATGAGTTCTAGCAGACTTCTGGTGGAGTCTGTTGGGTTTTCCATGTATAATATCATGTCATCTGCAAAAAGTGAAAGCTTGACTTCATCTTTGCCAATTTTGATGCCTTTGATTTCCTTTTGTTGTCTGATTGCTGATGCTAGCACTTCCAACACTATGTTAAACAACAGCGGTGAGAGTGGACATCCCTGTCGTGTTCCTGATCTCAGGGAGAAAGCTCTCAGTTTTTCCCCATTGAGGATGATATTAGCTGTGGGCTTTTCATAAATGGCTTTTATGATGTTTAAGTGTGTTCCTTCTATCCCGACTTTCTCGAGGGTTTTTATTAAGAAAGGATGCTGAATTTTGTCAAATGCTTTTTCTACATCGATTGACAGGATCATATGGTTCTTATCTTTTCTTTTATTGATGTGATGTATCACATTGATTGATTTGCAAATGTTGAACTAGCCCTGCATCCCAGGAATGAATCCCACTTGATCATGGTGAATAATTCTTTTTATATGCTGTTGAATTAGATTTGCTAGTATCTTATTGAGAATTTTTGCATCCATATTCATCAGGGATATTGGCCTGTAGTTCTCTTTTTTTGCTGGGTCTCTGTCTGGTTTAGGAATCAAACTAATGTTGGCTTCATAGAATGAGTCTGGAAGTTTTCCTTCCCTTTCTATTTTTTGGAACAGCTTGAGAAGGATAGGTATTATCTCTGGTTTAAATGTCTGGTAGAATATCCCAGGAAGTCATCTGGTCCTGGACTCTTACTTGTTGGAAGATTTTTGATAACTGATTCAATTTCTTCAGTGGTTATGGGTCTGTTCAAGTTTTCTATTTCTTCCTGTTTGAGTTTTGGAAGTGTGTGGGTGCTTAGGAATTTGTCCATTTCTTCCAGATTGTCCAGTTTGTTGGCATATAATTTTTCATAGTATTCCCTGATAATTGCTTGTATTTCTGAGAGATTAGTTGTAATAATTCCATTTTCATTTATGATTTTATCTATTTGGGTCATCTCCCTTTTCTTTTTGAGAAGTCTGGCTAGAGGTTTATCAATTTTGTTCATTTTTTCAAAAAACCAACTCTTGGTTTCATTGATCTGCTCTACAGTTTTTTTTCAGATTCTATATTGTTTATTTCTCCTCTGATCTTTATTATTTCTCTTCTTCTGCTGGATTTAGGGTGTCTTTGCTGTTCTGCTTCTATTTCCTTTAGGTGTGCTGTTAGATTTTGTATTTAGGATTTTTCTTGTTTCTTGAGATAGGCCTGGATTGCAATGTATTTTCCTCTCAGGACTGCCTTTGCTGCATCCCAAAGCTTTTGGGTTGTATTTTCATTTTTGTTTTTTTCCATATATTTTTTAATTTCTTCTCTAATTGCCTGGTTGACCCATTCATTCTTTAGTAGGGTATTCTGTAACCTCCATGCTTTTGGAGGTTTTCCAGACTTTTTTCCTGTGGTTGATTTCAAGTTTCATAGCCTTGTGGTCTGAAAGTGTGCATGGTATGATCTCAATTCTTTTATACTTATGAAGGGCTGTTTTGTGACCCAGTATGTGATCTATCTTGGAGAATGTTCCATGTGCACTCGAGAAGAAAGTATATTCTGTTGCTTTGGGATGCAGAGTTCTAAATATATCTGTCAAGTCTATCTGATCTAATGTATCATTCAGGACCCTTGTTTCTTTATTGATCCTGTGTCTAGTTGATCTATCCATTGTTGTAAGTGGCATATTAAAGTCCCCTGCAGTTACCACATTCTTATCAATAAGGTTGCTTATGTTTGTGATTAATTGTTTTATATATTTGGGGCTCCCGTATTCGGCACATAGACATTTATCATTGTTAGCTCTTCCTGGTGGATAGTTGCTGTAATTATTATATAATGTCGTTCTTCGTCTCTTGTTACAGCCTTTAAAGTCTAGTTTGTCTGATATAAGTATGGCTACTCCAGCTTTCTTTTGACTTCCAGTAGCATGATAGATAGTTCTCCATTCTCTCACTTTCAATCTGAAGGTGTCCTCAGGTCTTGTAGACAGCAAATAGATGGGTCTTGTTTTTGTATCCATTCTGATACTCTGTGTCTTTTGGTTGGAGCATTTAGTCCATTTACATTCAGTGTTATTATTGAAAGATATGGGTTTAGAGTCATTGTGATGTCTGTAGGTTTCATTCTTGTAGTGATGTCTCTGGTACTTTGTGGTCCTTGCAACATTTCACTCACAAAATCCCCCTTAGGATCTCTTGTAGGTCTGGTTTAGTGGTGATGAATTCCTTCAGTTTTTGTTTGTTTGGAAAGACCTTTATCTCTCCTTCTATTCTGACTGACAGACTTGCTGGATAAAGGATTCTCGGCTGCATATTTTTTCTGTTCGTCACATTGAAGATTTCCTGCCATTCCTTTCTGGCCTGCCAAGTTTCAGTAGATAGGTCTGCCACTAGTCTTACGGGTCTCCCTTTATATATTAGAGCATGTTTATCCCTAGCTGCTTTCAGAATTTTGTCTTTATCCTTGTATTTTGCCAGTTTCACTATGATATGTCATGCAGAATATCGATTCAAGTTATGTCTGAAGGGAGTTCTCTGTCCCTTTTGGATTTCAGTGCCTTTTTTCTTCCCCAGATCAGGGAAGTTCTCAGCTATGATTTGTTCAAGTACACCTTCAGCCCCTTTCTCTTTCTCTTCCTCTTCTGGAATTCCTATTATACGGATATTGTTCTGTTTGATTGCATCAGTTAGTTCTCTAATTTTCCCCTCATACTTCTGGATTTTCTTATCTCTCTTTTTCTCAGGTTCCTCTTTTTCCATAGTTTTATCTTCTAATTCACCTATTCTCTCCTCTGCCTTTTCAATCCGAGCTGTGGTCGCCTCCATTTTATTTTGCACCTCATTTATAACATTTTTTAATTCTTCATGACTATCTTTTAGTCTCTTGGTCTCTGTAGCAATAGATTCTCCCTTGTCCTCGATGCTTTTTTTCAAGCCCAGCAATTAATTTTATGACTATTATTCTAAATTCTTGTTCTGTTATATTGCTTAAATCATTTTTGATCAATTCGTTAGCTGTCGCTACTTCCTGGAGTTTCTTTTGTGGAGAATTCTTCCATTTCGTCATTTTGGGTAGTCCCTGCGGTTGCTCCAAACTGCAGAGCACTTCCCCTGTGCTGTCTGGAGTAACTTGTGTTGGTGGGAGGGGCCGCAGTCAGACCCAATGTCTTTCCCCAGCCCACCGCTGGGGCCACAGTCAGACTAGTGTGTACCTTACCTTCCCCTCTCCCAGGGTCAGGACTCACTATGGAGTGGTGTGGCCCCTTTCTGGGCTACTTTCACGCTGCCAGGCTTGTGGTGCTGCTTTGATGGGATCTGGCGTATTAGTGAGGGTGGAGGGGCGATCTGCAAGGTGCACAGGGGCGGGAGGGGCAGGCTTAGCTTGCTTTGTTGTTGGTGGTCTCCTGCAGGAGGGGCCCTGCAGCACCAGGAAGAAGGCAGGCAGACCTGTTGGAGGGATGGATCCACAGAAGCACAGTGTTGGGTGTTTGCACAGTGCAAGCAAGTTTGGTGAACTGGTTCCCTTTGGGATTTCGGCTGGAGGATGGGAGAGGGAGATGGCGCTTGCCAGCACCTTTGTTCCCCACTGAGCTGAGCTCTGTCTCCTGGGGCTCAACAACTCTCCCTCCCAGTGTCCTTTTGCCCTTCCCACTGCCTAAGAGCAGAGCTGTTGAGTTTTAACATTCCAGATGGTAAGTCCCACTGGCTGTCAGAAGTCACTCCGTCTGGCCCTTCGGCTTTTGCAAATCAGACTCAGAGGCTCTTCCATGCTGGGAGGGATGCCCCTCCACCGCCCCAGCTCCCTCCTGCCAGGCCGTGTGGCGTGCACCACCTCTCCGCCCTTCCTAACCTCTTCTGTGGGCCTCTTGTCTGCACTTGGCTCCAGAGACTCCGTTCTGCTAGTCTTCTGGTGGTTTTCTGGGTTATTTAGGCAGGTGTGGGTGGAATCTAAGCAATCAGCAGAACGAGGTGAACCCAGCATCCTCCTTCCCTCCCAGCATCCATCTTCCCTCTGCAAGTTCTTTTTTTTTTTTAAATTAGATTCAACACCCAACATGTGGCTTGAACTCATAGCCCTGAGATCAAGGGTCACGTCTTCCACCAACTCTGCCAGCCAGGTGCCCCTATTTGCTCTTTTGATTCAAGTTTACTGCAGGAACAAAGACCTGACTTGCATCATTTTATGGTGGGAACTCTAAATACTTTGCCTGTTTGCATTTCTTAAACCAACAGTCTCCGCAATGCACTGTGGTACAAATTTAATTTTTATAAGATCCTTTTCTACCTTTAAAACTTACAACTGCTATACTGTTTTTACTTACAAAACTATTTATAACTTTTGAATATTACCAATATTCACCTGTGATAACCTTTTATTTCTAGATAAAGCAGCAGAGAAGCTAAGTATTTAGGAAAGAAAGAAAAATACAGCTTTAGAAATGAATATTGTCCAGCAGTTAGCATAAACTAAAAGACTGTGTCAATGCAAAAGTAAAATTGAGGCTAAAAGACTATTTAGATGGTTTTAACCCAAATACACCACTGTGCATGCAAACAGTGGCATGTAAGTGACGTTCCTTTCCTCTCCTCTATTCCTTGCACCTCAAGCTTCATTTTTCCAGCAGTGATCATCAATTTTCACTATTCAAGTCACTGACTTCATTGGTAACGTATGTGGAAATTCCTGGCCAAGGAAGTTTGTGTAAAAGGAGGTGGCTGCAGTTTGGGGAAAGAATAATCAGACTTAGTATCAGCTCTGCCACTCTTAGCAGCAAGAACATGGTGGACAAGTTAGTTATCCTCACAGAGCCTCTGTTTCCATATCTGTAAAATAGGAATGAAAACCTTCACAGTGTTACCATGAAGACTGAATTAAATGAGCAGCAGTATGTGGGAGATCCTTGGGACCTTTAAACCAATCTAAATATTAGTTGTGTCTCTAGATATTGGAATGCTAGGGTTCATTCCTCTATACTCTCAAACTTGTCCACCATTTGGGACAAACAATTTTCCCATTATTTTATAGTTATCGACTTGTCCAGAGAACTGCAACGCTCTGAAGTGCATGGACAGCCATGTTGAGAGGGGAGAGGAAGAGGAGAAAAAGTAGGGGTGCTGTTCTCTGGGGAAAGTCGGTTTGGAATCCTGAGCAGCTTCCTTGGGTTGGGTGTCCATGTAGGGAGAACCATGGTTTTTAGGAAGATGAAAAGGCACCCAAAGATAAGAGAACACTTGGGGAGGACTGACGACAAATCTGCAGTGATAGCCCAGGTTTTGCTCAGAGTTCATGGATGCTCTTCCTGCTCTATTGCTGTTGCTCTTGCTGCTGCTGCTTTGGGTGGATTTGAAGCAGAGGTAATTGCTTTATTATTTTCTTTTCAAATTATAAAATAATACATATCGTAGGGATTAAGTGCCCAGACTGTGGACTGGGCTTTCTGGGTTTAAACTCCATCTCTAATGTTTATTAGATCTGTGATCTTGGACAAGTTATTTAACTCTTTGTGTGTCAACTTCCTCATCTGTAAATTAAGGAAAATATTAGTGAAACTTTATAAAGTTATTATGAGGATAAAATGAGTTAATGTTTGCTAAATATAACAGCATGTGGCAGTATAACAGATATTGTGTGCGTTTGCTATTATTATTGGATGTAATCCCTATTTATTATCAGTAATATCATTTTCACTGTATCATTAGCTGTATTCCTGTTTAAGGTGTAACATTCCCCTAACATGCACATACAAACATACATACAGCAGTTAGTTTTGTTTTTTGTCTTTGTTTTTTTTTTTAATTTTTGTTTTGTAATAATGGATTCAAATGCATATTCTTCTGCAACTTGCTTTTTCAACTTTAACAGTGTATAGTATTTTTCATATACACATGTATATCTTTATTCTTTTTTTAATGTTTGTTTTTGAGAGAGAGAGGGTACACATGCGCACATGAGTGGGGGAGGAGCAGAGAGAGGGGGACAGAGGATCTGAAGAGGGCTGTGTGCTGACAGCAGAGAGCCCAATGTGGGTTTGAAGTCATAAACTATGAAATCATGACCTGAGCCGAATTCGGACTGTTAATGGACTGAGCCACCCAGGCACTCCCATATATCTTTATTCTTTATAATAGCAGTATAGTTGTCAGGCACTGCCATTTGCCTGCTCGATATCTAATCTCCCATTTATCTTTCATAAATTGAATCCTGGATAGATAAAAATGCTTACTTGTTAGACTCTTCTTCAATCTATGATCCACCGTTGGCCAATGAGATATGAGCAGAAGTCTCTTGGGACAAGGAAAACCTGGGACTTGGGACAAGGAAAACTTCACTAGAATGCCTTTTCTTTCATCCTCTACACCTCATGGTTCTTACCCAGCTATGCTGGGACTATGACACAATAGCCACGGGGATTAAGACACACAAAGGATGACAGTGTGGAAAGACATAAAGAGCCTTCCTACTCCTAGGCTTTTTGCCTGAGATACATAAATTTCTATGTGTTAAGCCACATTTTTCTACTACTCTTAAGGGAGAGTACGTTCCTATCTGATAGGGATTTTGCCATCGGGATGTACAAATGCTAGAAGTAATGTAACCTAAAATATGAAAACGGCTAGTAGGGGAGGAAGGATATTAGGAAGACATTTTATAGTCTAGAGAGTTGGTGGCCATCGCTATCCAATGTCAAAATATTTGGTAAATCTATATTTCTCCATACCAAGACATATAATCAGGGGAAATGGTAGCAAAAATAAAAACGTTGGCAGATACTGATTATTTATTGCTTTTAGCACAATCATACATTTGAGATATTAACTCAGACCACAGTGAGTCAACATATAAGGAGAGATGGAAGAAAAAAAAAGTAAAAAAGATATTCTGCTGGTGGCCTATAATCTAGACTGAGCACCCAATTGGATTCAAAATGCCAACTGCTTCCATCCTTAAAGTGAAGCCCAAGAGATAGCTTTAGTAGGTGATGAGAACAGTGCCTCAGGCCTTCCTCTTCCACAAAGAATTCTTTGCCATTCCAGAGAGGGAAAACACACCAGCACAGATAAAGTTGAAGGTGGTACCTGAAAGACTACTAGTGGCCATTAGGCTAAAGAATGTCAAATCCTGCCTACTTGAGTCCTGGACATTCATCTGACTCGTGGATCTCTGCTAATCTCCTGTTGTACTTCTTAGAGAAACTTCTGGGCTTTGGAAAACATCTCTGAACATTTGTGGTCCTGACTTACCTTTTCACAATTGATCTGCTTTCTCCTGGTTTCTACAAACTGGATTCTTGCCCACTGTAGTAGGCATAATAATGGTCCCCCAAAAGAGGTCCACATTCTAATCCTCAGAACCTGTAAACTGTAGGTTATCTTACGTGGCAAAGGGGGCTTTGCTGATATGATTAAGTTACAGACTCTGAAATGAAGAAATATTCTGGATTATCTGTGTAGGTCCAATCTAATTACATTATTTCTTCAAATGTTTATTTTTGAGAGAGAGAGAGAGAGAGAGAGCATGATCAGGGGAGGGGTAGAGAGAGAGGGGGATAGAGGATCTGAAGTGAGCTCTGTGCTGACAGCAGAGAGCCTGATGTAGGGCTTGAACTCATGAACCATAGGATCATGACCTGAGTCGAAGTTGGGTACTTAACTGACTGAGCCACCAACATCCCCAAATTATTTCTTATTAGCAGATGAGAACAAAAGAGAAGTTAAAGTGAAAGGGACTTGACCCACCATGGCTGGATTTGAAAATGGAGGAGGGGGCTAAGAGCCAAGGAATGTGGGTGGCCTTTGGAAGCTGACAACAGCCTTTAACTGATAGCCAGCAAGGAAATAGGTACCAACAATCTGAAAGAGTGAGGAACGGATTCTCCCCTTAGATCTCTAGAAAGGAGAACAACTCTACCCACACCTTGATTTCAGCCTGTGAGACTCTAAAAGCCACTTTCTACTCAGCCACTCTGGTCTTCTGACTGAGGGAAACTGTGAGATAATACATTTGTGTGATTTTAAGCCATTAAATTTGCAATGACTTGTTACAGTAGGAAACTTGTATCCTCACATATGCTGATTCCTAAAAGATCATGTTCACCATGCTTAGGCTGCCCTTTTTAAGAACATTAAACTAGGGGCACCTGGGTGGCTCAGTCTGTTAAGTATCTGACTGCAGCTCAGGTCATGATCTCATGGTTCATGGGTTCGAGCCACACATTAGGCTCTGTACTGACAGCTCATAGCCAGGAGTCTACTTCAGATTCTGTGTCTCCCTCTTTTTCTCTGCCCCTGCCCTGCTCATGATCTGTCTCTCAAAAATAAATAAATGTTAAGAATTAAAAAAAAGAAAAAGAACATTGAACTATATGCTTATAAGACTCCTTCCACCTTTCAGTGTTCCTCAGCAAGTTTTCCCAAACTGCTAGCCCAAGATGGCCTGTGCCACAGGAGCTTTGCAACTCAATGCAGGGATTTTGTCCCTTGGTGAGCATAACTAATAAGACCCGTTCAAGATTGCGTTCAAGAAGGGAGAGTTTTTACTTGCAGCAAGCAAGGAGATCACTGGGGATAGCTCCCAAAGCAGTGTCTCCTGGAACAGCGTGCTTAGCTTGGTGATATTGAGCTTTTCTCATCTTGTGGTTACCAGGAAGTTTTACAAGCTGCTGTTTTCACCTTGCCATCCCCTGCTTCAGCTTTTTCAGGATGTTCTGCCAGTGTAACTAAATGAACATTAAGGCAATAGGTTCAAAATTTTCCACTGCAGTAAAAATGGCCCCTGCTCTTTCAGATAGTTTAAACTTCTCTAATGAAACAAACACAAGATTGTCTGTTGGACTTTTTCTTTCCGTCTACTTTTTAGCCTTTGTTCAATTTTGGTTTTAGTTTCTGGTGGGGGCCAGAAAATTCACACTTGGAAGGTTGGTGTAGAGTTGGACAAAAGTCTTCACTTAGGTAAACATTAACAATGAGCCAGTGAAGAGAAGAAATAGATCGCTATGGAAGAAAGGCAGGCCATACCAAGTATATTTCACAGAACAGGAAAAAGGAACCCCAAATTGCTGGACGTAGATTCAGAGACATTGGAAACATTAAAGATTCGTTTAAAGTCAAATTTAAAAATTAGTCTGAAAATTAAATTTAAAATTCCTTTAAAAATATTTCCAATGAATGGATGAGCCTTCAAAAATGTAGAAGAAATCCTCTGAGGGCAGGAGCAAACCTTATGCACAGTTCAGGGACTTCGGAGAGGCTAAAAACTGCCAAACCACCCGGAGGCAAGTACAGATGCTGGCAGGCCAGGAAGATGAGAACTTGCATGTCTGTGTAAGGAGACAGAACTTGTGGAAGTGGGGTCTGGGCAAGGAGCCTGATTAGAGAAACAGCATAAGGCCAGGAACAAAAAGGAAACACACTCAGGAAAAATTGAACTGGTACAAATAACGCTCCAAACGGAGAGCCCTCAATAGAAATCATCTGTCTCAGCCGTGGTTCTGAGTAGTGATAGAACAAAAAGAGTCAGGGGATCCCCCAATAATTTGAGGACGTTGGTCAGCTCTCATCTGGGTTTTGGGCTTGGATTCATTGAATATAACAAATAATTAAGGGCCTACTATGAGCCTCACAGTGTTCTAGGGGCTGGGATATGGCAGTTTAAAAAACATCAGAAAACAAATCCCTTTCCTCGTGGAGTTTAGATTCTAGAGGAGGAAGTTATTTAGTATACTAAAAGGTGGTAAGTGGTATGGAGAAAAGTAAAGCAATGACGGCCTCCAGGAAGTGCTCAAAAGGTGTGCAATTATAAATAAGATGGCAGGTAAGGTGTCAAATCAAGCAGGCTCGAATGCTGAGAAACAGTCTCACAGTTGTCTTGGGTATGTAGTTTTCAGCAGAGGAACCAGTCAGTGGGGAGTTTTCAGGTGAGAATGTGCGTGGCCTGTTCAGGAATCGGGCAGGGGGCCAGTGTGGCTGAAGAGGGATGGACGGGCGGCAGAAGGACAAGTGGGAGAAGGAGAGGAGGTGAGCAAATCGGAGGAGTGGGCAGCTTGGCAGAGGCTGTGGTGCTTAGTAAACATTTTCAATGTTTAAACGTCTTTGTAGTGTTGCGGAAAAGGTAAAGGCGTTGATGAACTTTAGATGCTTTTTGATTAAAAATCACGTTAAAATTTTAAAGCCAACCATTCAAATCATAGGAATAGGATGTGAATTTTCAAAACCTGTAGATACAAACATGTAATGAGATAAAAAACAATTCAAAAGAAGAAAAGAGAAAACAGAGAGGAACAAATACGAGGTAGTAGAGCGAAACATATGAGTAATCACAGGGAATCCAATAACCAGAATACCAAACTGGATTTTAAAAACCACCAGAGGTGCCTCAGTGGCTCAGTAGGTTAAGTGTCTCACTCTTGGTTTCGGCTCAGGTCATGATCTCATGGTTTGTGGGTTCGAGTCCCTCGTTGGCTCCATGCTGTGGAGCCTGTTTGGGATTTTCTCTCTCTCTCCCTCTCTGCCCCTACCCCACTTGTGTGCTCTTTCTCTCTCTCTCTCAAAATAAATAAACAAACTTAAAAAAAAAACAGCTATGCATTGTTTACAAGAGAGAAAAAAATAAATACATAGAGAGGTTGAAAGTAAAAAGAGTTCCTGAGCCAATATTAATTAAAAGAAAGTGAAGCTGTTTTTATATCTGACAAAATAAACTTGAAGGCAAAAATAAAAGTGGGCACTATATAATGATGAATTGTTTTTCTCCACTGTGTCTTCCTGACGTGAACATTTTAATATTGCATGTACTGAATCACATGGTTTCAAAACGTGATGCCAAAGTGAGGGAGCTGTAAGCAGATTTTGACAGATCATCTGAAATAATGGTTTTATAAACACAATTCAGTAACAGGCCAAATAGGATAGAAAAAAATGTGTGCTCAATAATTAGAGATTTTATATTCTTCTAAAGGACATACATAACCTTTATGAAAATATACCACATTCTAAGCCATAAATTTAAAAGACTCAGTACTTACGAACCACAACTATAATGCAATTCGGTTAGAAATAAATATCCAGGGGCACCTGGGTGGCTCAGTTGGTTAAGCGGCCGACTTCGGCTCAGGTCATGATTTCTCGGTCCGTGAGTTCGAGCCCCGCATCAGGCTCTGTGCTGACAGCTCAGAGCCTGGAGCCTGTTTCAGATTCTGTGTCTCCCTCTCTCTGACCCTCCCCCATTCATGCTCTGTCTCTCCCTGTCTCAAAAATAAATAAAAAACGTTAAAAAAAAAAAAAAGAAAGAAAGAAATATCCAGAAAATTCTTCAGTTATATTGGTTTTGGAATTAAATTAAAAAACTCCTAAGTAGGGGTGCCTGAGTGGCTCAGTTAAGCGTTCGACTTCGGCTCAGGTCATGATCTCACGGTTTGTGAGTTCAAGCCCCATGTTGGGCTCTGTGCTGACAGCTCAGAGCCTGGAGCCTGCTTCAGATTCTGTGTCTCCCTCTGTCTGCCCCTCAACCACTTGCACTCTGTCTCTTGCATTATCTCAAAAGTAAACATTAAAAAAATTTTTTTTTTAAAAAACTCCTAAGTAACTGATGGGCCATAGAAGAAATCATAAAAATAAATAGAAGATATTAATTTCAAAAGATAAGAAATATTTACATATATATAGCTAAAGCATCACTTACAGAAAATGTGTAGCCTAAAATTCATGTATAAGGAGAGCAGCAAGACTGAAGATGAATGATTTAAGAATCTCAATAAGAAATAAAAAGGGGAGGAGAATACAATAAATAAAAGAAAATGCAAGAAAGAAAATGAAAACAAAACAATGAAATTGAATAGAACTTCAATTCAGGTCTCACATAATTACCACAGATATTTTGCAAGGAATATGAGATCACACACACACAAAAATCCTAAAACACACAAGGAAACAAAGTACCGCGAGTCAGAGACAGGGAAAAAAATAGCACAATTATACCCACAAAGCTTAAGATATTAGAATTATGAGACAGAGATGTATTTAAAAAGTATATTTAATAGGTCAAACAAGCAAAAAGTGGTTTGAAATTATGAACAAGAAACAGGAAGCCATAAAAATTACCAAGTTGATTTATAAACAATGAAATATAGCTTTGAAAAATAAAATTCACAATGAAAATTTAAAAACTCAATGGAATCAAAACCTCAATGAAAAGATAAAATAGTAAACGATACAAAGCAGAATTAATGAATCAAGCCAAAGATGTTATACGGAATGTGACAGAGAGAGGTGATGTGATGTACAATATGCAATACAGGTAGAGGACATTGAGAATTGAAGAAGAGTGTCTACCAAACGCTTAACTGGAGTTTTGTGGGGTATAATAGAGAATGAATAGAGGCAATATGTAAGGTAACAATTGCTGAGGACTTTTCAGAATTTTTGAAAGACATTATTCCTCAGAATCAGAAATTACAATGAATTTCAAACACAATAAAAAAAAGAAAACTACACCTAGATATAGATAGCATTTGAAATTTCAACATAATGAGAGTGAATGGAAGATCTTAAGAACAGGCAGTGAAAAAGGACACATTACCTAAAAACGGGTAGCAGTTAGACTCATGGCTGCCTCCATAACAGCCATGACAGAGCTAGAAGACAGTAGAATAATACCTTCAAAGGGCTGAGAGAAAATAACAGACACCCTAGAGTTGTATGCCTCATAAAAATTTCTCAAAATAAACATATTTTAGGAAAACAAGATTTTAGGTTACCACCAAAATATCTTCATTAAAAATAATTCCAAAAGATAGATGTACCTTACTCAGTAAATGGTCCCAAATGGAAGATTGAAATGCAGAAAGGAATAGGATGGAAATGAAGAAGGAAACATGTATCATATGGAAGATTAGGGGCGCCTGGGTGGCGCAGTCGGTTAAGCGTCCGACTTCAGCCAGGTCACGATCTCGCGGTCCATGAGTTCGAGCCCCGCGTCAGGCTCTGGGCTGATGGCTCAGAGCCTGGAGCCTGTTTCCGATTCTGTGTCTCCCTCTCTCTCTGCCCCTCCCCCGTTCATGCTCTGTCTCTCTCTGTCCCAAAAATAAATAAACGTTGGAAGATTAATCTAAGAAAGACATGGAAACCAGTGGAGAGAAAATAAACAAATATAAAATGTAACCCATGAAATGGACATTTGCTAGTCAATTTTAACTGCCTTTCACATTAAAAGGGAAACACATAGAGAGGAGCATACCTAAACATACTCAGGAGAAATTTCTAAATTCCAAGGATAAAAAGAAACTCTTACAAGCTTCTTGAATGAAAAAATTAGGAAGGCACTCTGAGTTGAATTACATTTCTTATGTGAAACGTTAGACACTGGAAGACATTGCAATATAATGTGTAACGAATTCTGAGAGAAAAAGACTTTGCTCTTGGCCCCCTTGTTATTTCTATTTTAGGACAAAAGACCATTGATTTCAATTATCATAGAACTTGGAAAGTAGCCACGCTTGTAATCTCTCTGAAAATGTTACCTCAGTAAGAAGTCCGGTTAAACAAAAATAGGATCCAAACAACTCAGGGTAGTGGAAGACAAGATACAAAAGAAGCAGCTGTAGAGACTTCCTCTTTCCAAACTCCTGATGAAAACATTCAACATATAACAGGATCCTGCTTGAAAGTTTAGAAATCTCAGTGCTTAGAGGCTAAGAGCTCTCTAGAGAGAGCAGGGATGTGCAGTATTCACTATTGTGCCTACAGAAAAAGCAAGGGCTTTGGAAATGCTTAGAGCAAAGACCAGAGATCGACAATTCCTCCCACTGTCCAGGAAGGTCTGGTGGAACTCAAGGGCGGGAGACGAAGGTGAATAATTAGAACTGGTATTATATTGAAGCAAAATGAGTGCAAGAATAAAAGAGAACTTCAGAAGTAGTGAAAATGTAATGAAATCATGAAACACACGCCGATAGAACAGACCTACATAAGGCCTTCTGAGTGTATCGAAATCGCTACCCACCCCAAATTTAACATTTATTATAGTAATTGAAAAAAAGAGGAAAAAAGTTTCAATGTCAAAAGCAAGTCATATTTTAAAGTTCACAATGGTTTTGACTTCGGTTGGGATGTAAGGCAGCTCTTTACAAAAAAGACTTTCTTTAAAAAAAAAAAAACGGGGGCGGGGTGCTTATGGGAGTTTTAAAAATCACGTAGAAAGGAAAGCTTATAAAAATGAGTTGAAGTATAAATAGAGTAAATAGCATAACTGAATACATCTTTGTTCCAAATATGATCCTGGTGATGGAGTGACCTTCATAGTTAATTATATCCTTGTATCTCCCAGGCTCTTGGGCTATATATCATGTGCGGCACACATGACTAATGTACTTTAGCTGGGCTGCTTCTATCATGCATCACATGTACGTTGCATCAAATTTCCTGGCAAAAATGTTATTTCAAGGTAATGTGTATAATAAAAATGTTCTCTTGGTGTCACAACAATATTATTTCTCCTCTGACAGTATTGTTAGAATATCTACATTGATTAATACTTACCTGCCAATTCAAAAAGGAACATATGTTGTGGGTAAAAATAGTCAAGCACACTTTATAAAGACTAAAGTGACTTTTTGGTGGAATTCAACATAAAACATC
This sequence comes from Puma concolor, assembly GCF_028749965.1. Lineage (NCBI taxonomy): Eukaryota > Metazoa > Chordata > Mammalia > Carnivora > Felidae > Puma > Puma concolor. Next base: position 118,410,098 of record NC_141670.1, read on the forward strand.
ACAAAATATGACTAGAGAAGCAGGAGCTGATCTCAAGATTATGATTTTTATTTCAATAATTTTAATAATAAAGTTTTCCTAGAAGGATATACTTTTTATTTTTTTAATGTAGTAAAATATACATAACACAAAATTTACCATGTTACCCATTTTTTAATGTTTATTTTTGAGAGAGAGAGAGAGAGAGAGAGAGAGAGAGAAAGAGAAAGTACAGGTGGGGGAGGGGCAGAGAGAGAAGGAGACACAGAATCTGAAGCAGGCTCCAGGCTCTGAGCCATCAGCACAGAGCCCTATGCGGGGCTAGAACTCACTAATCATGAGACCATGATCTGAGCCGAAGTCAGATCCTTAACCAACTGAGCTACCCAGGTGCCCCACCACATTAACCATTTTTCAGTGTTCTGTTTGGCAGCATTAAGTATATTCACACTGCTGTGCAACCATTACCACCATCCATCTTCAGAACTTTTTCATCTTGCCAAACTGAAACTGCACACCCATTAAACACCAACTCACCATTTCCTCATCTCCCCAACCTTTGGCAACCACCATTTTACTTTTTGTCTCTATGAATTTGGCTACTCTAAGTACCTCATATGGAATTATATGGAATTATAGAATATTGGTCCTTTTGTGAATGGATTACTTCACTTAGCATGTTTTCAAGGTTCATCCATATTGTAGCACATGTCAGAATTTCCTTCCTTTTTAAGGCTGAATAGTGTTCCATTATATGTATATACCACATTTATTTATAGAAGTATATAGTCTGAAAAATTATTTTTGATGTTGGGCTGCCTGGGGGGCTGAGTCCCTTCAGTGTCCAACTCTTGGTTTTGGCTCAGGTCATGCTCTCACAGTTTCGGGAGTTTGAGCCTCACATCAGGCTTTGCACTGGCAGTGCGGAGACTGCTTGGGATTCTCTCTCTCCCTCTCTCTCTGCCCCCACCCCCACTTGTTCTGTCTCTGTCTCTCTCAAAATAAATAAATAAACAAGCTTAAAAAAATAAATAATTAAAAATTATTTTTGATGTTAAAACATTATGCACTATTATTGAAACTCTGCTTGTTATAATACATTGTGATAGCCTTTAATAAGAGCAACTATTATGAGCAAGAACCCATTATGTACCCATTTATCAAAATACACATTATCTATAATCTTCCTGACAACACTAAAAATGGGACACTACTCTGATTTTAAAGATGAGTAAACTAAACACAGCGTGAGTGAAATTTATCCAGTGACTCACAGAGCGTGTGGAAATGCTGGGATTTGAACCGGATGTGCTTAGCTCTGAAGCCCGGGCTCTCTGCCCTCCACCACCTGACTGCTTACGTTGTGATCAGGGTACATTACATTACGTGTGGTAGAATTGTGCTGGACAGGTGGACACACAGTTCAGCACTGACTCTGCCAACCACTAGCTGTGTGACCGTGGCCAAGTCATTTGGCCTCACTAAACTGCTTCATCTGCAGAAAGGGAATAACACCAGTAGTGATGGTAATGGCAGTAAGAGCTTACCTATATGTTTGAGCACTCCTGTTGTGCTAAATACTAAATTTGTCTTGTGTTAGCTCTTCAGTCCTCATGGAAACACTACAAGGTAGATTTTTTAATTCCCTTCCTTTTATTTACACATGAAGAAGCTGAAAGACACAGAGGTTAAGGCCCAAGGTCACACCTGAGCCAGTCTGGCTCCTAAACCTGCACTGTAACCACTGCTCATTGCTAGGAAGTTTGAGAATGGAGATAAAGCATACAAATTGCTCAACTCAGTGTGTGACACACAGAAACCACTCAAAAAATGTGAGTCGTTATTTTTATGGCCATGATTTACTTGCCATTTTTCTATATCTGGTTCTGAATGGCTGCACCTGCTTTTCCTCCTTTTCCCCCCTCTGCTTTGGAAATGTTCCAAAGGTGGGAGGGGGGATTGAGCATCCATCAGGAAATCACCTTCCTTCACTCTGGACCTATTCTAGGAAAAAGCACAATATGGCAAGGACTTCGACACAGTCAGTTCAGTACCAGGCCAAACATGCATTCTTATTACTTAGGCTGAATTCAAATGAGGTGGGAATATAGCCCTTGCATGGTATGCTGTTTGGCATAATATGAACCCTTGAATTTTAAAAGTCTAATTCTCTCCCATTTACCCTGAAGCTAAATCACCAATGTAAATGAGTTTGTGAGAAATTCACTGAAAATGTTGTGCTTCTTAAGAAAGTTGAAAGAGCAGGAAGATGACTAAAATAGGATATATGTCCTGCTAACGTACACGTTATTCTTACTTTTAAAATCCTAGGTCCTTATTTATTTGGATTAAGGCTCCTAACTGATACTATTTATCAATGACTGAAAAAAAATCATGGGTTTTGATTTCTGTAATTATATTAAAATCTCATTTATCTCTTAATAAAGAAGAGTTGGAGCTAATATTTTCATACACCAAGTTTAAGGTTGTGCCTAATGCCTTAACACCACCCCCCACCACATACCCTCAAGACCAGACTAGGCAGGCACATATACTTATTACCATTCAACACTTATTCACTGAGGAACCTACAGAGTCACTTGACTATGGAGAACACAGGATAATGTAACGCAAAATGCTGACCCTGAATTAATTCATAATTTCGTTACAGCCATCAATATGTTTACAATTAAATAAGAATAAACATTATCTTGGGGCATGTGGGTGGCTCAGTCCGTTAAGCATCTGACTCTTGATTTTGGCCCAGGTCATGATCCCAGGGTTGTGTGATCAAGCCCTGAGATGGGCTCCACCCTGCACCTGGAGCCTGCTTCAGATTCTCTCTCTCTCTTCCTCTGCCCTGCTTATGCATGCACATACTTGCTCTCTCTCAAAAAAAAAAGAAAAAAAAAGATAAATTATCAGAAATTGAAGGTGTTAACAATTTTATAAGTTCTATGGTTCTTATTTTTATTTTTTATTTTTTAAATGTTTATTTTTTGAGAGAGAGAGAGTATGAGCAGGGGAGGGGCAGAGTGAGAGGGAGACACAGAATCTGAAGCAGGCTCCAGGTTCTAAGCTGTCAGTACAGACCTCAATGCAGACCTTGAACTCACGAACCATGAGTGAGATCACGACCTGAGCGGAAGTTGGTTGCTTAACCGACAGAGCCACCCAGGCAGCCCAAGTTCTATAGTTTTTAGAGTTAAAGAAACTTTGTAATTTAATACCAATTTTTAAAATTACATATTAGGTTTGAACTGGTACTATGCTTTATGTTGAGTATATAATAGTAAAATAACAATATTTTCTGTCAAGAAAGTAACTCTAGAAGTAAAGATAGGTTATTCAAGTCATGGGATAAATCAATACTTCCCATTCCTTCCTGAACCAACTGATGTCCATACACTTATCCATTTAATGATTAAGTTGTGTTTTCCAAGAATTAATTGTGTGCAACAGCAAACCTAATTCAGTTGTACTTCTTATTGTAATTACATTAATTTAATTACACTTATTAATACTTATATAATACACTTATATAAACTGATGAAATATGAGAGTAAAAGAGTATGTGTGTTTCCATGAAAACTGCTCTGAGGCTTTGAAATGATTTGATAAAGTCAGGTTGCCAAAATATTTCTGCTATAATTAGGAGTTGAATGTGACAACTGTAAAAGATTTAAGAGAAAATTATTCTAGAAAGATTGTGCAAACAAATCACTTCATAATTTAAAATATCAATCAGTATTTTAAAACTGGCATACAGATATAATTACAATAAACTGTGACCTGTGCTGGACATAGCACAGCCTAGAGGTCAGGCCTGGGAAGAAGTGACAGAAATGAAATCTGAAAGAGTAGCACTAGTCAAGAAGAAGGGCTAGTGTCCTGAGCAAAGGGAGTAGCATGTCCAAAGGCTTGGCAGCAAAAGAAGATTAGAAAAAAAACTCAGCGAGGGGCGCCTGGGTGGTGCAGCCAGTTAAGCGTCTGACTTCAGCTTGGTGCTGACAGCTCAGAGCCTGGAGCCTGCTTTGGATTCTGTCTCCCTCTCTCTCTGCCCCTCCCCCGCTCATGCATGCTCTCTCTCAGAAAGAAATAAACATTAAAGAGAAATTTTTTTAAAAGAAAGAAGAAAAAAAGCTTAGTGTGACTGAGGGCAAATGTCAGAGAATGTGGTAAGGATGTGATAACGGGATGAGTCTAGAGAAATTATCAGGAGACCGATCTTGAAGGCCTACGTAAGGAATCTGGAGCTTTGTTGTTGTTGTTGTTGTTGCTGTTGCTGTTTTTAAAGTTTATTTACTTTAAGGGGGGGGGGAGAGAGAGAGAGAGAGAGAGAAAGAGAGAGAGAGAGAAAGAGAACTCATGCAGGGGAGGGTCAGAGAGAGAGGGAGAGACAGAATCCCGAGCAGACTCTGCACTATCAGCATGGAGCCTGATATGGGGCTTGATCCCACGAACCATGAAATCATGACCTGAACCAAAATCAAGAGTCAGACACTTAATCGAATAAGCCACCCAGAAGCCTGGTTATTGTTTTTAAGTAGACTTCATACCCCGTGTGGGGCCCAACATGAGGCTTGAACTCACGACCATGAGATCAAGACCTGAGCTGAGATCAAGAGTCAGGTGCTTAACCAACTGAGCCACCCAGGTGCCACAGGAATCTGGAGTTTTAAGAACACCTAATTCTAAGATTCTCTGCAAGATCATTTTGGCCTCAGTAGTATCAGATTTCAAGGAAGTGGGTGGTGAGCAAGCCTGAAGGTAGGGAGATGGTGAGCTACCCATGAATCTAGCCAGTCTAGTTGTGAGGGGAGAGACTGGGGCAGTTATGTTTAGTCTGGTTACCAAGAAGATAGAATTTAACAGACCAAGAGAAATTTCTGAGGTAAACTGGGTGAGCAATCAGTGTATGGGGGAAAGGAGAAGAAACGTCAAAGCTCACTTTCAGATTTCTGACCGAGAACAGGGAATGATGCCATTTAAAGAAATAGGGAATAATGAAGGGGAAAGCAGGTACAGGAGATAAGGTGATAAAGTCTATCCAGTCCTATTTCATTATATAGAAAAGGAAAACTAATTTCTAAAGAAGAAAGTCTTTTACCTTAAGTAACAGAGTCATAAATTGAGTTCAGAGCTTCTGACCATCACCCCTCCCTCCCTCCACCTGTCCAGCCCCTTCTCTACCCATCCAGTGTAAACACCACTCATAATTCTATCTAGGGTTTTATTCCAGACATATCATTACCAACCCCCCACATATGATTATGAATGTTCTTTCATCCCTCTCCAAACCATATTTCATGTCTGCCCCCATAAACCAAAAAAACCTTGGCTTAGCATTGCATTGAACCCTACTGACTTAAGTTTCACACAGTAAAATCTTTTATCAGTTTCAATGGAAATCTGACCCACAGGAAGATGAATGGAGCAGGTCTTCTGTGAAATAGGTTGAAAATAATTGCATGTCACACAGGTTTTGGAGAAAAGCCAGTGAAGTATTCAGCGAAAATGTGAAAGAGCAGACCCTCCACTGCTCTGAATTTGAAAGCTCAAACATTGGGGCAGGGAAATATTTTATTCTCATTCGAAGGGCATGTGATTTATTTTCTCTGACTGCTAATTGCTGCAGAAAGTAAAGGAGTGGGTTTCAAAAAGAAATTACAACAAAGCTTACCTAGCTTGAAAAATACTTAAGTAGCATTGGTTTGAATTTACAGGCTCCTACAGTGAGCAGCATAGTACAGCCAAAACAATTAGGAGCTAAATAAATGGGGACTTTCTGGGAATGTCTTTATTTAAAGTCTTTAGCAGGAGAAGATTAGTGAAAGAGGACAGGTTTTAAGCCCTGAATAGAAAGGGAACTTTACTTAGTAAAGTCTTCACTGTATTCAATTTTTCTGTTGTAATTGTTCTATTGTGAAAAATGTAAAATTTTGGCTGGATGAGAAAAACTGGTTTTACCCATCTGATTGTTCATTCAACAAATATTTACTGAGTGCTCATCGTGTAAGGCATTATTCTAGATCAGTAGTTCTCAACCAGCAATGCTGATAAAATTTTGAACAATACTCAGAAACTTCAAGAGACTCTTAATTTCTACCTGCACGTTCAACTACAATTTACAAAAAAAAAAAAAATAATGTTTATTTTTGAGAGAGAGAGAGCGACAGAGTATGGGCAGGGGGAGTGGCAGAGAGAGAGTGGGACACAGAATTTGAAACAGACTCCAGGCTCTGAGCTGGCATCACAGAGCCCGAGGCAGGGCTTGAACTCACAAACTGTGAGATCATGACCTGAGCCAAAGTAGGATGCTTAACTGACTGAGCCACCCCGGCTCCCAGTTCATCTACATTCCTGAAGTAAACAGTGGCCAACAAGCAGATCCAGTGGCTGTATTATTTTATTATTTTTAACAAAATGTTCCATGTGGAAGGAAGCTAGAAAGATGCACAACTGCAACGAATAAAGTGTATACTCCATAGATTCACTGGAATATTCCACTCTAAGAATAAAAATCTGATAATTTGTATTATTTAGTTTTTGAAAACTCCTCATCATCACTAACAATGGGGCACACAGCAGGATGAGGATGTTTAATGAAAAACTGGGTTGGAATGTCAAACCATATTGCTCCTCTGGCTTAATTGTCCTTAGTGCTTTGCCATGTTCTATAGCAGTGGTATCCAAAGAGGTACAGATAGCCCAGGAGTTCTTTAAGACAATCCATTTGACGTAATGCACCTAAGTGCCTAGTACGCATGCTTAATTGGTGTTAGTACCTTCTTTTTCATTTATGAACCTTCAGGCAGGGAGACCAGTTTTAGTCCCTGTTCCATGTTGTAGGACATATTTAATCCCTTTGTCTGGAATGCCCACTACCCCCTTGCCCTTAAATAATCCAAATTGGATTTCAAGATTCAGATTTCAATGTCTCTACTCTTGTTGTATGCTTAAACTCTTTTCCATCACAATTCTTTTTTTTAATGAATATTTGTGTATATATATATATATATATATATATATATATATATAAACACACTTTTTTAATGTTTATTTTTTTTATTGTTTAAAAAGTTTATTTAGTTTGAGAGAGAGACATAGACCATGAGCAGGGGAGGGGCAGAGAGGGAGGGAGACACAGAATCTGAAGCAGGCTCCAGGCTCTGAGCTGTCAGCACAGAGCCTGACGCGGAGCTTGAACTCACGAACAGCAAGGTCATGACCTGAGCCGAAGTCAGATGCTTAACTGACTGAGCCACCCAGGCACCCCATTTTAATGTTTATTTTCAAGAGAGAGAGAGAGCATGAGTGGGGGAGGAGCAGAGAGAGAAGGGGACAGAGGATCTAAAGCGGGCTCCATGCTGACAGCGGAGAGACCTTTGAGGGGCTTGAACTCACAAACTGTGAGATCATGACCAGAGCCGAAGTTGGATGCTCAACTGACTGAGCCACCCAGGTGCCCCTTTCCCATCACAATTCTTATATTGCTTTCTTATATCTCTAATATAAGAATAACCACTTGATAAGAGGTGGATGCTGTGATGAGCTGATCAGTTCCCCTTCAGGAACAAAAGACTTACTGCCCCAGCTGCAGGGAGTGCCACCTACAGACAGGCCTTCTTCAGGAACCTCCCCATCATACCTCCTTCCCAGGATGGCCCCAAGCCAGTAACTTGAAGGGCGATGTAAGGGTCCTTCATCCCACTGGCAACAACTCTAAAGGATCATCTTATCTTTAGGACTTGCCTTTAGAGTTGGCTAAGGCTTCCGTTGAGACCAGATTACAGCACAACTGGTTCTCTCTCAGTTCTGTGCCTTTCCCTTCTCTTCCACAGGTGGTGGTCACAAGCACATAATATGCTCCTGCACCCTAATCTCCATCTCAGAACCTGCAGCCCAGAAACCCAACCTGCAGGCACACCTCAGGCACGTACCACATTGCTGCAATTATTGGTTCATTGCCTGTCACTCAGTGGACTGGGTTTGTTTCTGATGTATTTTTATATTCTCAGGATCTAGGCAGCATCTGGCACATATGAACACCTAGAAATGCTTGTGGAATAAATTCATTAAAACTGAGATCTCCTTTTTCTTTGGCCAAGAAATTATTTCTTTTCTTGTTTAATTAGATTTACTTATTTATATTCTCTCTCCCTTTATAGTAAAAGACTTTAGGGCAGTTTAAGCCAAAAGTTAACTGCAATTAAGTAATGGGGAAATAGGAATGACAGAATTATAAAGAAAAGTATGTCAATGATACGCATCAATATACTTGTAATTAGTCATTTACTAACTTTTAGTCACTGAGCTGAGCATCTACTATATATCAGGCACTGCTTGAGTGTTAAAATAAGACTAAATCTCTATCCCCAAGGAGAACTACATTCATATGGAAAAGAGAGGTGAAAATGGAACAGTGTAGTTTTAGAGAGCAGTAGGTAAGTAATACAAAGGCTGCAGAAGGGCCTGAACACCTGAAAATATGCTACTTTGGCATATTGATTATTTAAGCTAAAGGCAATTGAGAACTGCCTTTAGGCAAAGTATAAATTTCTTGTGAGAAAGATGCCCTTCCAGCATCAGGATGAGAACATTCTTTTTTTTTTTTTTTTTTTTTAAGATTTATTTTTAAGTAATCTCTATACCCAATGATCAGGAGTCACATACTCTTCTGACTGAGCCAGCCAGGTGCTCCAGAAAGAGAACATTCTTATTACCAGAGATGGGGAGCTGACACCAAGATGAGTCTGTAGAGACCTCACTAAACCAATCCTTATGTTCTATGAGCTCCCCCCCACGTATTTCCTGTTTACTTTCCCACAATTTCACACCCCTGGTCCAAGTCCTTTTTCCCTTTGTCTTGTCATATCTCCACAACTTATCACTCTTTGTTAAAATGGTATATAACCATGGGCCTAGTTGCTCATTTGGGATTTTCACTCCTTTCTGTGAAGCCCTCCATGCCATGTAAAAATAAAATGTATATGATTTTTTCCTGTTGGTCTGTCTTTAGTGAGTTCAACTCACTGGTTCCAGCCACAGAAGCTAGGAGAAAAAAGGAAATATCTTTCCTTCCCTATACCTCTTGAGGTAGGATGGTCAGAGAAGGACTCTCCCAGGTGAGCAAAGGCCTCAATGAGGAGAATCCATCCCAGCTGAGATTTGAGGGAAGAAATGCTTAGGCAAGGAAAACAGCTACTCTAAAGGCCAAGCATTCAGTACAAATTGGACTGTCAGCCTCAGGAAGCTAAATGCAGTAAATTGCTTGTTTTTATCTGGGAAGGAGACATGTTTTAATTCTTAAGAAGAGCCAAAGCGTTTCCTTGAATAAAACTGGATGGCACTGAGAGAGGTAAACAATGTCTTCATCAACTATTTCACAACAAAGAAAGAAGCAGAAATCTGTGACAGCTTTTTGTAGTGACATGGGAGACCTATCATTAAGAAGCATTCTGGAAAGACAATTCTGTAAGGGGCTGCAATGACTCAAAGTTCTTAGAGCAGTTGCTTGATGACATGACCTTTAAGTTCTCCTCTTTGAGTCAGGACTGGATGTCAGACAGTCAAGATTGCATTCTCTATCAAGGGGCTCCGCACAGGTATCCTAGAGTGTTCATTTATTCTCCGATTCATTAATCAGCAAAGAAATTGTTCAGAACAACCTAGGACAAAGGCTTTTAATCACAACACTATCTTCCTGCTGCATTTAAGACTCCCAATTTAGGCTGACTTCATAGAATTCTATGGAAATATCACCTACCAGATGATGAGCTGCTTGTTCCCAGTAACTAATTCCACTCTTTTTCACTTGCACATGCACACACCTCCACTCCTCCTACCCATCCCATCCCTGTGGCTGTAGACAAGGGTTCTCGGTGTTTTGGTTGTATATTAGTTTTGGAGATGCAAATAAACAAAGGACGAGGGCCTAAAGTTAAAGAAATAATGTCAAGATAATCAAGGAAGTGGGAAATGGAGATCATCAAGCTATTACTACATGACAGGTTTGCTTAACCTAACTTTGTAATTCTGTTTCCTGACAATTAAACAAAAAGAGCATTTATTATACAGCAACACTCCTGCAGGGGAGTGTCACAATCATTCCCCAAAAAGGATATGTATTCCAAAGTGAAACATTTAGTAGCCTTCATCATTGTAGCAGAGGAATGTTACCCCATTACAAAACATGTACCACAACCCTCAAATTGCTTTGACTTCTTGTTACTAATAAACCACCCAGATGAATACCTACTAGGTCAAGGAACTAGATGCATCCTATTTGCAAATATTTAAAGCATCTGAGTTCAAAGCCAAGCTCTATCACCTGAAAGAGTTTAGGACATGACATCTTAAAATATGTTGCATTGGTATATTAATGATTTTGAGCCAAATGCACTTGATAAACAGCAGATGCAGGGAGAGGCTTTCTATGCGCTCTATTTGCCTAAAGACAGATCCTCCAGAAGGAACTCAACTGTCATAAATCTCCTCCTCAGGAGTTTCTTTTTCTTTTCAAGTTTATCTATTTATATTGAGAGGGGGAGGGGCAGAGACAGAGGGAGAGAAAATCTGAATCAGGCTCTGCACTGTCAGCATGGAGCTCGATGTGGGGCTTGAACTCACGAACTGTGAGATCATGACCTAAGCTGAAGTTGGACACTCAGCCAGCTGAGCCACCCAGGTGCCCCTCTAAGGAGTTTCATCAATTGGGGAACATTGACTCTTATCATAGTAGAGAAAACAAGATGTTGACACCACACCCAGGCAAACTGTCACAAACTGTTATGTCCCCATCTATTCTTCTCAAGACCCATTCATCTTTCATAAACGACTTACTATCCCCTAAGTGGCCTACATTTCCTTTTCCCTTCCCTATTATGGTGCTATCTAAGCTCTCAAATCTCCCCATTGTGGGAACATGCATTTTTTTTCCTATGATGCTACCCAGCAGGTAATATTAAAAATTAGTACACTTGTATACCTTTTCTCCTGTTAATCTGCCTGTTGTCAGTTTATTTCATAGGTCCAGCTGTTGAACCCAGGAGAGTAAAGTCTTTCCTCCCCTACACACTTATTTTTTTCAACTATGAAACCAGAACTGAAAAGGTGTTGGGATTAAATAATAATGTGTGAAAGTCCCTGGGCCAGCGTGGTTGCTAGCAGATGACAGTCGCTCAGTCTGTACCTTTCCTTCTCTCACTTTTCACACCTAGTACAGAATAAGGGCCACATCCCAAACATAGCTTACAACCAAAAACCACTTATAAGCAGCCTCCCTTGAGTGTGCAAATAGAGGCCAACATATCATGTCTATACATTTAACACTTGTGAGTCAAGCTGGCAAACTGTTAAATACAATGTTATGTCTTTCTATAGTGATATATATACCTTCATAATAACCTGAAAGGCCAAGTTCAAATTTAGATTTTTCAGCTCCCTCAGAGGCAGGAGGCCTGGTCATGATCTCACAGTTTGTCAGTTCAAGCCCCGTGTCAGGCTCTGTGCTGACAGCTCAGAACCTGGAGCCTGCTTCACATTCTGTGTCTTCTCTCTCTGCCCTGCCCCACTTGCCCACTCTCTCTCTCTCTCTCTCTCAAAAATAAAAATAAACATTAAAAAAAATTTAAAAAGAAAGTTATATCTACAGTCCCATAAGTAGAACACAGGAATACATTTTTTTTTTAATTTTTTTTTCAACGTTTATTTATTTTTGGGACAGAGAGAGACAGAGCATGAACGGGGGAGGAGCAGAGAGAGAGGGAGACACAGAATCGGAAACAGGCTCCAGGCTCTGAGCCATCAGCCCAGAGCCTGATGCGGGGCTCGAACTCACGGACCGCGAGATCGTGACCTGGCTGAAGTCGGATGCTTAACCGACTGCGCCACCCAGGCGCCCCCAGGAATACATTTTCTTATCACAATGTGATTGTGGTAGAATAGCTCAAACTTTCTTGATTTCTGGAACTCACCCTTTGCTTAATTCAAATTACTTCCAAAAACCATAAAATACCTTTACTAAAAAAGAAGGAAAGTAAAATATCGTGCTTCTTTTTGGTTTCTATGCATGTGATGAGACAGAAGTTACCTAGATTTACAGGTGCCTTGCCTTTTATAAAGATTTACCCTTCAAACTATGAAATACACCTTATTTATGTTGGTGTTACATTACTGATCCAAGTACTTCCCACTTCACTAACGGGTGTATGAAGGCAGGTAAAAAAGGACTTAATACTCAAAGAAAAGGAGGAACACAAAGGACTTGTAGCACTGAGATAGAAACGTGCACAGACAGCTGCACAATTGGTTTTATTCTAACCTTCACTAGGCCCAAAACAGAAATCACCAAATCTCCCAGGGTTAACTGCTCCTCCTTCTCACTTACAGATTGTCTGTATTCTTTTTTTTTATGTCTATTTATTTATTTATTTTGAGAGAGAGAGAGAGAGAGAGCGCGCACGTGTGAGCAGGGAAGGGGTAGAAAGAGAGGGAGAGAGAGATTCCCAAGTGGGTTCCGTGCTCTGTGTGGAGCCTGATGTGGGGCTTAATCTCCTGACTGTGAGATCATAACCTGAGCTGAAATCAAGAATTGGTTGCTTAACCATATGAGCCACCCAGACGCCCCAGATTGGTCTGTATTTTTAAAAATCACTACAAATTAAATGTTCCCATAATCTTGCCACATCTAACTTATTATTTGAGCCATTTGTCCTCACATGACAATATATGTTATTCTGTATATCATTCATGTAGTAGGTTGGTTCATTGGCATGGTAAGAACACCTTAGGCTTTTATAAAAACAACCAAGCAATCTTTTCTTAATGAGAATGATATGATAGTCTTTGCAAAAATAAGAAAGCACCATGGACCTATAATGAATTAGAGATACAAATTTGACTTGTGTTATCAGCAACAGTGATGGCATTTTACTCATCCACTTTTACTTTTTCACCTGATACTTGATAAGCAAGAATACACAGTGGCCAAAAAATTAACCAGAGTCTTAGGGTGGCCATATGGGATAAAAGTAACTGATCCACTGTCTTAGCCAGTTGGGGCTGCTATAACAAAAATACCATAGACTGGGTGGCTTAAACAACAAATATTTATTTCTCATAGTTCTGGAGGCTGGGAAGCCCAAGTTCAAGGCAGATCCAGTGTCTGCTAAGGGACCCCTTCCTAGCCGATAGATGGCTATCTTCTCAAACCCTCACACGGCAGAGAGCAGGAGCAAGGTCTTTCATGCCTCTTTTTATAAGGTACTAATCTCATTCAGCAGGGTTTTACCCTCATGACCTGATTACCTCCCTCAAACCCCACCTCCAAATAACATCACGCGGGCTTCAATATGTGAATTTGGAGGGGACATAAACATTCATCCCGTATCACCCACACCGAGAGGAAACATACAAAGTCAGTCATATCAATCATGTAGGGTTTTCAGTAAAAGCTGCTGCGTGTTAATCAATAAACTTTTCATAAAAAGTCTCAATCATTGCAGAGATATGTCTCAAGTATACATACACAACCATACATAATCATAGATTAGATAGATAATCCACATGCATACAGGAACACTTGTACATAACCAAAGGAGGCACATTTCAAAGGTGGAGTTCACACATATAATCATACACAAAATCACTTCCCAAAGAAAAGAGTTTTAAGAAATCAGCCAGTGAGTTTCCCCAGCTTTGATCCCTCTCTGTGGTTCTCAGTAAAATGGCAATGAGGAACTGAGCTAGCTTGGAAGCTGAGGTGACATAGCTCTTGTGATGAATGCAAGGGGAGGAATGAGTGGACTTAGGGTCTGCTGTGCTCTAAAAGGTAGGGTCAGGAAAGAAGTAGGCTTCTACTAAGAATTATTTGTTATAGAGGCAATTCTGTACATTTTCATCCCTAATATATTTCTTTCTACTGAAGGATCATCTTTATTAATGGCAACATGTACCCGCACATTCGAAGATACAAGGGTTATTAATTCAGGCTCTGATGCCTTTCCTTACACTGATTCCCTACCTAGACCACATCATCCAAGTCATTCATTCTATTTGAAAGTTACTGAGGGCTTACAGTGTGCTGGGCATGATTCTAAGTGCAAAAGTGGAAGAGTTACCAAGACAGATAGGGTCTCCCTCATGGACTGGGGGATGAGACACAGGAGAGGAAATGAGAGTCAATAGTAGGCAAGAAACAAGGAAACAGACTACATAATTTCGATAAGTACGATAAGTACGAGATAAGTACGATGAGAAAGTTAAAACACTCTTCTCTCCCCATTCTGTTCTTTCTCCAGGTGCCCACCTTATCAGCTCTTAACAACAACGTTTTCCAACAACCTCCCCTGCCCAAACCTGAATAGACAATTTCCTCCTTTTATGGACCCACCGATCCCACCTGTAGTCTGTCATGCTGCTTTATTGCATTTGTTTACCTGTCTTATCTTTCCCAATGAGACTTTAAGCCCCTTTGGAGTAAAGGTCATTTTTTTTTTCTTAATGGTTTTGTAGTTGTAATCCCTGGCACATGTTCTGTTTTGCTCACCACATAACATATTCAATACGTGCCAATTAACTGAACAAATCTGTTGAAGGCATAAAGAAGCCATTAACAGTAGGCGAGCAAAAAACTATTGTAAAACCTGAGGCTTAATGACTATGTTGTTGTGATCACAACCTTCTACAAAAATATTATGATACTCTCATTAGGACCATGTTCTACTGTTTAATCTAGTAGCTCTCACCCAGTGTACCATTTTTAAAGAAAAAAAAAAATTTTTAACGTTTTATTTATGTTTGAGACAGAGAGAGACAGAGCATGAACGGGGGAGGGGCAGAGAGAGAGGGAGACACAGAATCGGAAGCAGGCTCCAGGCTCTGAGCCATCAGCCCAGAGCCCGAGGCGGGGCTCGAACTCAGGGACCGCGAGATCGTGACCTGAGCTGAAGTCGGACGCTTAACCAACTGAGCCACCCAGGCGCCCCTCAGTCTACCATTTTTAAAGAAACTACAATTTAGGATTCTCACTGCTAAAGTGATGTCAGCCAGCAATTGAACTGAACAGGTTAGACTATCTAGTATGAGTTAAGAGGTTAGCCCACGGGCACCAAAGAAAGGCCTTAGGTTTCCCAAAACCCAGAGAGGATGCTCAAAGAGACAGAGCAGTGAACGGTATTACTCAACTAGCATCACAGCTGCTGAAGGACTCTGGCTAAATAATCCGAGGCCTCTTTCCAGTATTGAAAAGCACACTGTGACCTCACAATGGCTTTGGGCCATCCATCCAAGGGCTCTAACCAGCTCAGATCTTTATTCAGTGCCTCCTAGGGAACCACCAGTTCCAAACTAGGCAGAGGGAAAATCTCTTGACATTGCGATAATAAAAAAATTCTAACGTTCATTTTGGATCCATCTGCATGATAATGGGTATAATGCAGATCAGAGTGTAAACCCAACAGAACTGTTTTGAATGTTAACGAGAAAATGTTTTCTATTGTTGCCAAAGCAGTTACAGAAGAATCACACTAAAAGCTCTAATAGATATTACATAGCAGACTTGGATTTTATTAAAAGTTACATCTAAAAAATGTTGCTTATCAGGGGCCAGCCTATTTTTACAGCTCTGATGTTCTCCTCTACATTCCCTGATGATTTTTCTCCTACACAGACGATTCTAGGAACACGGGTTAACTTCTGGATCTCTTCTTCTACCTTCAAAAACAGGACCCAGGGTGCCTAGGTGGCTCAGTCGGTTAAGCTTCCAACTTCAGCTCAGATCATGAACTCGTGGTCTGTGAGTTCGAGCCCTACGTTGGGCTCTGTGCTGACAGCTCAGAGCCTGGAGCCTGCTTCAAATTCTGTGTCTCCCTCTCTCTCTGCCTCTCCCCTGCTCACACTCTGCCTCTCTGTGTCTTTCAAAAATAAATAAATGTTGGGAAAAAAGAGAAAACAGGATCCACCAGGGCACAGGGAAGTCACAAATCGGATGGAGGGGCGCCTGGGCGGCTCAGTCGGTTAAGCATCCAACTTTGGCTCAGGTCATGATATCACAGTTTGTGGGTTTGGGTCCCATGTTGGGCTCTGTGCTGACAGCTCAGAGCCTGGAGCCTGCTTCAGATTCTGTGTCTCCCTCTCTCTCTGCCTCTCCCCCGCTTGCACTCTGTCTCTGTCTCTCAGGAATAAGTAAATGTTAAAAAAAAAACAAAAAACAAAAAACAAGTCTTCAACCCAAGAAGACTAAAAAAAACAAAACAAACAACAACAAAAAAAAACAAAAACAAAAAAACAATCCAATGGAGTGCATAAGAAGCCTGAGGTCTTCTGCAAAGTAACCAGCAAACATTTGCTGTCTTCTGTGGTAGCAGAAGTTTTTTGGTTTTTTTAAACTAAGTTTAGGAAGTGAAGAGCAAAAAATATTTTCCATTTTTATTTTGCTAATGGAAAATCTGGACCAAAAAGATGCTGAATTAGTGAATCTCAGACAGAATAAATATGTTATAAGAGATAAAGCCATAGGCTTTTAAGAATTTGTATATGTGGTCTCTTCATCAGAGGACAGAAAAGAGTTGAAATAGATTAGTAGATTTGTAAATTTGATTAATAAAGGGAAAGTCCTACCCTATCATTATTATTCCAATTATTCCTAAAATAAAAAATAACACCATTTACTGAGCACCTCCATGTGTCAGCCAATATGCCAGGCGTTTTATGTTATTACCTGATTTCATTCTTTCAGCAATACTCTGGTAAGTCTCACTGTCCCACTTTCACAGATAGGGAAACTGAGGCTCAGAAATTTCATGTAATTTGCTCAAAGTCTTATAGTTAGAAAGTTGGAAGAGCCAAGACTGCAAGACAAATGTATCTGACTTTAAAATCTGCACTTTCCAAAGTATCCATTGCTTTGAGTAAAGTGTCATTGCCTTTGAAAGTTTCAAAGATCAAATAATACCCTTCTTTCGTTTTTAGAAAGGCCCTTTAAGGGTAAGACTTGACTGCATTTTAATCCTGAATGATCAGGATTTTTTTTTTTTTTTTAAGCAGTAACTTGTAGCAGGCAGCTTTAAAGATTTCATTTAAATTAATTTAGTTTAATTAATTTGTGTAACTAAGCCTGAGTATTTTTTTTTTTTCCAGAAAGAGACCTACTAATACAAGGGTATTCTCTTGGTCTTTCTAGCCACATCATAATTTTTCAGTCCAGAATTACAGCTCGTGGTAGGATTATACGAGCTCAAACTCACAGTGTGCTCAAAGCAGGAGAGGCAGGGTCTGGGGATCACATAACAGGTACTGCAGTGGATACTTAAAACATGGCACAATATCAACATCAAAATGAAGTTTACCAGAACAGGTGACCTTCAAGAGAAAGAGAGGAAAAAGGGTGGATGGAAAGGGATAGACATTCAGGGACTTAAACAGGATGTTTTATAATAACTGTGCCAAATTATCTTATGACTATCACAAAATAAACTGAAGTTATTTCCTCAAAAGTCATTCAATCTAAGCATGCTAAACATCTCTTACCATATTTGGATGCTATTCGATTCACTCTAAAGGAATGAACACCTATGTGATTTTCAGCAAATCCTATTATACCAACCCAGTGACTAACATTCCTCGTTTTTCACAGACATGATTGCAGTTTCATGCCCCTATTTAAGATAACCACAATCCCAGTTCAGTACAATTACTTAGATAGATCTCATGGTATGACATCCCACACCGATCTATTGAGAGAAACTATCTTTTGTTGGTTTCTAAATCATTTGCTTTCTAGTGCTTCCCACTTTTTAAATTGTCTGGAGGAGGGAGAAGGAAGGGAGAAAGACAGCAGGAAAAAATATTACTCTCCCCAGAAAAAAAATATATTAAGAATAATTCAGAATTGGCTCGTTAACGATTAAAGCACATGAAAAATTTTTCCTATAATTTATGAATGACATTTACTTTCATTTTCTTATTGGTTTTTTTGTTTCCTTATTTTCCTTATTTCCTTCCTTACAGAGAAGGTAATATTCGCTTTCCCCTTTGCCTTAAGTGATTTCCTTGCGAATGGAAGAGTAGGAGAAAGCAGCTGGGAGTGCAGTAGTCTAGGTCAATTGATTTGTTGGTGGTTACCTTGTAGTTTCTGGTTGTATTCGGTCCTGTCAGACTGACTCCTCCTCAAAGTACCAGAGTGGTCCCCAGAAATACTGCTGTCAACCACTGTGTCTGTCTTCCTTCTCTCCAGCATATAGAGCCTGGGCCTCAGGAAGGTCAGGTTCTTTTTCTTGCTGCCCATGTTTTCTTTCCCAGTGGTTTCTTTGGGATCCATCTGAGGCCAAGACAAGCTTTTGAGACTTGTAGGCAATGGCTGTTTGCTAAATTGCCTCAGGGCCGGGGTTGAAGGCAGCAGAGTAAAGAGTTGAACAGCCCCCTTCTTACTAAAAGGCTTCACTAAAAGCTGTGAAGGTTACCTGGCTGTGACTGCCACCTCTCCAGAGTCCCAGAGCCCCACCCCTATGAGGTCATTGGTTTTTATGCCTAGAATCCTACAGGGGAAGCTGCCACCTGTTACCAGAGAGACCTGCAGCACTGAGCTAGGCAAAGCAGGGACTGTGCTGTCACATGCTACCGGAGCAAACAAAAATCCCATTGTGTGTGGCGAGGCTGGGGGTTGGTTGGGGGAAACGGGAGAACAGGGTGGGGTAGGGCAGAAGGGAAGCACACACACGAGAGTAACCTGCAGCTTGTGGGTTTAATGTGTGCCTGTGGGTGTGTACAGGTGCACTGGGAGATTGCGCTGTGGTCTGCTGCCTGGAGGCAGACGTGGGCTTGCGTGTGACTTTTAGCTAGAGTCACCCACATGTGACCCACAGAATTAGTGTGGTGCTATTAGAATTTTTTTAAACCTTTATTGTTTCTTTTTGTTAATGCTTATTTCTGAGAGAGAGACAGAGAGAGAGAGAGAGAGAGAGAGAGTGCAGGGGAGGAGCAGAGAGAGAAGGGGACACAGAATCCCAAGCAGGCTCCAGGCTTCAAGCTGTCAGCACAGAGCCTGATGTGGGGCTCAAACCCATGAACCACAAGATCATGACCTGAGCCGAAGTGGAACTCCTTTAACTGACTGAGCCACCCAGTCTCCCCGGGGCTATTAGAATTTACATGTGCATCACAACAGTGGGGACAGAATCACTTTTAGGGATTACCGTGTGCACTCAAAAGTCATACTTCCGCCTTTACAAATATTCACAAACTGTTTACTAAAAATATATTTGCCAAACCCTGATCGACATTCTTGAGGAAAGGAGCATGCTCATTTGAGAGGCATCGGGCAGCAGGCACAAGACAAGGAGGAAACGTCCATAGAAGCCTGGAGACTTTTGAGGTCTCTCTTCCACACATTGCCCTGCATTAAATTAACCCTTTCATGGTCCCAACCCTGTTCTTGGTTCTGGTGCTTAGGAAAAGAAGCACTGTGTCAGGGTGTAATTTCTGTGAGATCTTTTACCGGTCCTTTCACAGATGGAGTGCGGGAAACTCACCCCGGGAACAGAAGGGAAGGAAAAATGTTTGAAACTGAGAAGAGACATGAAGAATGTGGAAAGGACAGGGGCAGTGATTGGGAGGGAGTAAGGCAAATACTGATGTGCCTTTCATTAATTTTTTTGAAGTTGTTTTTCCTTGGAGTTACTGAGATTTCTCAAGGGGGAAATTCACGGAAGCCCTGGAGATGTACTGAATGTTCTGTATGCCCTCGTTAACGAAAAGAGGAAAGCAAATTCTCTTTTATCGTAAAGGTATTGCCAAAATCCAGCTTTGTGCTACCCATTCTGAATCATGGCTAAGTCTTGTTAGACAAGGTTGATAAATGAGGAAAAAAAGATAAATACCATTTTCCAATCAAGATGTGTGGGCTGAATATAGTTTGCATAATTACCTTAAAAGATAAATGACAAATCTTCACCCACTGTAGAGACATCTATATATAGCTTGGCATATTGAATGGTTTTTGTTTAATATAATTGATAATCTTTTTTATAACAAGCCCTCCCAAGCATATATAATAAATGCTTTAAAAGGCACACTCACAAACATGTAAAATGAGCTTGATTTCTGTTAGCAATGTCTCAATTATATTCTAATCTATCTATATTTTATATATATAATATAATTATATATATTTTATATATATAATATAATTATATATATTTTATATATATAATTATATATATTCATATATATATATATGATATGTTTGCATATGTGTACCTGGTAACTAACAGAGATATACTACTTAGGTATAGTGCTACTGAAAACTTGTGCCATTAAAACTATAGGACTTATGAGAAATATGGGGTTAAGGATACAGCACTCGAGAACTTTGTCAGTGATCCGTAAAAAACAGATAGAAAATTGAAAAAAATGGTAACAGAGTTTAAATGTGATAAACGGTTAAGAAACACATTAATGGTACAATACGGACGCTTGTGTGGCTCAATCAGTTGTGTATCCGATTATTGATTGCAGCTCAGGTCATGATCCCAGGGTCATGGGATTGAGCCCTGTATGGGCTCCACGCTGAGTACAGAGCCTGCTTAGGATTCTCCCCCCCCCCACCTCCCCTTCCCCTCTTGTGCTCTCTCTCTTAAAAAAAAGTGTAATAAATATGGTACTTTATGCTGAAAAAGAACTGAAGGAAACTTGTGGAAGTGGGCTTTTAGAAGGGTCATAGTTTATGGATCATGAAAGAAGACGTATGCGAAATCAGATCGAAATGTATACCAGTAGATGTGGATGAGCATGGCTCATAGGCCAGGCAGTGAACTGAAATCACTGGTAATTTTGTGGGGTGCACATGCATGAATTTTGTGTATTCCTTTGTGGTTCGGGGCACCTGGATACAGTTTTCTGCATTCACCTAATGTTTCAAGTGGATGAAATCACACATAAGCAAATATGACGTTGTGTTATGCTCAGTTTCCTAAAATATCCATCTTGTTGGAACAAATTTGTGTTTTTACAACAAGCGTCATAGCAGAACTGACTCTGCTAGCTTTATTGTATGTTTAAATTTTATCAGTTGCAAAGATACATAATATAACTACTATGGATTCAGTAGTAAATATATCTTTTGTTTATTTTTTATTTTTATTTTTTTAAATATGAAATTTCTTGTCAAATTGGTTTCCATACAACATCCAGTGCTCATCCCAGCAGGTACCTTCCTAAATGCCCATCACCCGCTTTCCCCTCCCTCCCACCCACCTCCCCCGTCAACCCTCAGGTTATTCTCAGAGTCTCTTATGGTTTGCCTCCTTCCCCCTCTGTAAGTGTTTTTTTCCCCTTCCCCTCCCCCATGGTCTTCTGTTAAGTTTCTCAGGATCCACATAAGAGTGAAAACATGTGGTATCTGTCTTTCTCTGTATGGCTTATTTCACTTAACATCACACTCTCCAGTTCCATCCATGTTGCTACAAAAGGCCAGATTTCATTCTTTCTCATTGCCAAGTAGTATTCCATTGTATATATAAACCAAAACTTCTTTATTCATTCATCAATTGATGGACATTTAGGCTCTTTCCATAATTTGGCTATTGTTGAGAGTGCTGCTATAAACATTGGGGTACAAGTGCCCCTATGCATAAGCACTCCTGTATCCCTTGGGTAAATTCCTAGCAGTGCTACTGCTGGGTCATAGGGTAGGTCTATTTTTAATTTTTTGAGGAACCTCCACACTGTTTTCCAGAGTGGCTGCACCAGTTTGCATTCACACCAATAGTGCAAGAGCGTTCCCGTTTCTCCACATCCTCTCCAGCATCTATAGTCTCCTGATTTGTTCATTTTAGCCACTCTGACTGGCGTGAGGTGATATCTGAATGTGGTTTTGACTTGTATTTCCCTAATGAGGAGTGATGTTGAGCATCTTTTCATGTGCCTGTTGGCCATGTGGATGTCTTCTTTGGAGAAGTGTCTATTCATGTCTTCTGCCCATTTCTTCACTGGATTATTTGTTCTTCGGGTGTGGAGTTTGGTGAGCTCTTTATAGATTTTGGATACTAGCCCTTTATCTGATAGGTCATTTGCAAATATCTTTTCCCATTCCATTGATTGCCTTTTAGTTTTGTTGATTGTTTCCTTTACTGTGCAGAAGCTTTTTATCTTCATGAGGTCCTGATAGTTCATTTTTGCTTTTAATTCCCTTGTCTTTGGAGATGTGTCAAGTAAGAAATTGCTGCAGCTGAGGTCAGAGAGGTCTTTCCCTGCTTTCTCCTCTAGGGTTTTGATGGTTTCCTGTCTCACATTCAGGTCCTTTATCCATTTTGAGTTTATTTTTGTAAATGGTGTGAAAAAGTGGTCTAGTTTCAATCTTCTGCATGTTGCTGTCCTGTTCTCCCAGCACCGTTTGTTAAAGAGACTGTCTTTTTTCCATTGGATGTTCTTTCCTGCTTTGTCAAAGATGAGTTGGCCATACGTTTGTGGGTCTAGTTCTGGGGTTTCTATTCTATTCCATTGGTCTATGTGTCTGTTTTTGTGCCAGTACCATGCTGTCTTAATGATTACACCTTTGTAGTAGAGGCTAAAGTCTGGGATTGTGATGCCTCCTGCTTTGGTTTTCTTCTTCAAAATTACATTGCCTATTTGGGGTCTTTTGTGGTTCCATATGAATTTTAGGATTGCTTGTTCTAGCTTTGAGAAGAATGCTGGTGCAATTTTGATTGGGATTGCATTGAATGTGTAGATAGCTTTGGTAGTATTGACATTTTAACAATATTTATTCTTCCAATCCATGAGCATGGAATGTTTTTCCATTTCTTTATGTCTACTTCAATTTACTTCATAAGCTTTCTATGGTTTTCAGCATACAGATCTTTTACGTCTTTGGTTAGGTTTATTCCTAGGTATTTTATGCTTCTTGGTGCAATTGTGAATGGGATCAGTTTCTTTATTTGTCTTTCTGTTGCTTCATTATTAGTGTATAAGAATGCAACTGATTTCTGTATATTGATATTGTATCCTGTGACTTTGCTGAATTCATGTATCAGTTCTAGTTTCTATGTCAACTGTAAAAATGATACTACCTTTTAATCAATCAACAAACAGGGCAGACATTGTTAGCTGTTTTCTTAATATTCATCCTAGAACGTTCTATCCCCTTGGCATTCCTTGAACTTTTTTTGTTCAAGGCAGAATTAGGCTTTACCAATCATAATGAGAATTTTGTTCCCTATTTTTCCAGTCTATCCTGTTGGTAGGGGTGGCCATGTATTCCCAGGCCTGGCCAATGAGACCTCAGGGTCAGTCTGCTAGAATGGGGGGCAGTGTGTTGATTCTGGGAAGGCTTTTGCTTCTCTATTAAGAGGTGTCACAGCTGGCTTCCACCTTCCCCCTTCATCTATACTTGGTCTCATGGCATAGTTGCAACCACCTTGTGTCCATGAGAAAAGACCAAGAGAGCTATGAGCTTTGATACTACAGAGCTACTGAACCAACACTATCAGCCATCCACCTTTAGCCTTCTTGTTATGAGGGTGACATACACCTCACTTCCGAAAACCATTGGTCAGTTGAGTTTTTGTTGGGAATACATTTGTAATGGACTCACCAGACAGAGAGTGTTTGGTATATATAGAGAGACACATACTTCTCTTGCTTATCTCTTTGCATTTTTAAGCCAATGTGTTTAGAAAAACCAGCATAAAACATGATTTAATTTTTCTGGAAATGAGAGAAGACAGGATAAAGGGATGTTGAGTGTTTCATCACTGGAACACTTTGCCAGAACGTGAGGGAGAGTGAAGGACAGGCCCCTGACTTGTCTGTGTTTTATGTTTTACGGCAGAGGTAAAAAAGTATTTCAATGCAAGGATTTTATATTATGTAAATAAATAAAGCATTGATATTAAGAAATCTAGGGGAGCCTGGGTGGCTCAGTCAGTTAAACATCCAACTTTGGCTCAAGTTTCGTGAGTTCGAGCTCTGCGTCGGGCTGTGTGCTGACAGCTCAGAGCCTGGAGCCTGCTTCAGATTCGGTGTCTACCTCTCCCTCTGCCCCTCCCCCACTTGTGCTCTGTCTGTCTGTCTCTCTCTCTCTCTCTCTCAAAAATAAACAATAAACATTAAAAAATTAAAAAAAAAAAGAAGTTTAAGTTAGTTTTATTGGGAGTAAGGAACAAGTCATTCCTGGTTCATTATTCTAAAAAGTACTGGACCGTGAATTCAAGTCTCGGTTTTAGTTTTAGCTATGACATCAATCACCCTGATATTACAAGTGACACAATTCCTCTAGACCCCAGTTTCTTCATCTATAAAATGTAAGGGTGGGTTAGTCATTAGTGCTATTCGCTAAATATTTTCATTTTTCCCTTTAGACACATGGAAGTATTGCACTGCCCTACACCCTTATAATTAAAGCATGGCCATGTAACTTGCTTTGGCCAAAGAAACTGATTAAAAGTGATATATGTCACTTCTGGGAAAGTGTTAAGGACCAGTGTGTTTTGCTATAGCTCTCTTTCCCTCATTTATGATGACTGGCAAGAGTCCAGGCAGTGGCTGCTCTATTAGGATAAGTCCGAGAATGAGGATAATTCAGAGCAGATACCCCAGGCACCCCATAATAATTGTGTAGTTTGAGCATGAAAGAACTCTGCTGTTTTAACCCACTGAGATTTGAGACTTTTTTTGGAATTACTTCAGCATAACCTAGACTATCCTTATTGATGTAGGGTATAGATGAAATGAAACAGACACCTTTTTCAGGTCCAGCATTATATGACTTCTGGATTCCAATCCTAGAGTGCTATTAGGTTGGAAAAGTCCTAATTCCAAACCAGAAACATCTCTTGAATAATGTCATGCATAAACTGGATTGCAGGAAGGAAAGGAACTTATTATAAATTAGGAACTCATTGTACGAGTCCAGATGAGAGATTCTCAGACCATGGCAGTGGTGGTGGGGATGGAGAAAAATTGATTAATTCATTTTTTTAAATTTTTTTTATTTTTTATTCATTTCATTTTTTTAATAAACATTTTATTTTTTTAAATGTTTTTATTTATTATTTTGAGAGAGAGAGAGAGACAGAGCACAAGACAGGAGGGACAGAAAAAGAGGGAGACACAGAATCTGAAGCCGGCTCCAGGCTCTGAGCTGCCAGCACAGAGCTGGACGCCGGCTTGAACCCACGAACCATGAGATCATGACCTGAGCCGAAGACCGACGCTCAACTGATTGAGCCACCCAGGATCTCCTCCAATACATTTTAAAAGTTGAACTGACAGAACTTGTATGTGGTTAGATTGAGGTAGATGAATAAAAAGAGGAATGAAGGATAAATTCCAGGTTTTAAGATTAAATAACTGGGAAGATTTTGGTGCTGTGTGCTAACACAGGAAGAAAAAAGGACAAGAAGAGGGGTAACTTTGGTGGGGTTGTCAAAAACTCCATTCAGGATGCATTAGGGTTAAATGCCTGTGAGATACTCAAGGGAAATGTCAGATAGGTAGCCTTTGGATTTATAAATTTGGAAATACTATTTACATTATGACAAAAGAGAAAAATGATCATCAGAATACACATACTATTTAAAGTCAGGAATGGATGAGACCTTAAGAGAGAGAATATATCCAGAAAAGAAGAGCCAAAGTCAAGCCCTGAAGAATAGTAAAGTTTAAAAGTGGGGCTGGGGGGGCGCCCGGGTGGCTCAGTCGGTTAAGTGGCCGACTTCGGCTCAGGTCATGATCTCGCGGTCTGTGAGTTGAGCCCCGCATCGGGCTCTGTGCTGACAGCTCAGAGCCTGGAGCCTGTTTCAGATTCTGTGTATCCCTCTCTCTGACCCTCCCCCGTTCATGCTCTGTCTCTCTCTGTCTCAAAAATAAATAAACGTTAAAAAAAAAAAAAAGGAAAAAT
Organism: Puma concolor; assembly: GCF_028749965.1. Classification (NCBI taxonomy): domain Eukaryota; kingdom Metazoa; phylum Chordata; class Mammalia; order Carnivora; family Felidae; genus Puma; species Puma concolor. Next base: position 118,435,977 of record NC_141670.1, read on the forward strand.
AAATAAATAAAAGTGGGGCTGGAGGAAAACCCAGCACAAAAGGCAGAAGAGAGCAGCTACTGAGACGGGTGAAAAGTGGGAGAATGTGGCATTACAGGGCCGGAGGCAGCTTTTTCCAAAATCCAAGGGTGGTCGGTCTACTGAAAAGCCAGACAAGATGAAAATAGAATTCTTTAATCTGGCACAGAGTTGGTCATTTCTAAACTTTTCAGAAGGAGCTTGAGTAAAGTGGTAAAGGTAGAGTTCAAATGAGGGCGAGTCTGTTAAAGGAGGTAGGGCAGTTGAGTGATGTGTGAATGACATTTCTGAGAAAGTGTGCAATAATGTATTATTCCTGAGCAGTTACTATATGTAAGGATTACACTTAGGCAAAATAGCAATGAAGGTAGACCCCTATCCCTGTGTTACGGATCTCGACACAGGTTCAGAGAAGCGAAGGGATTTTCCCTAGACCACATGACTAGTAAATGACAGAGTTAAGGACAGACTCAGGCCTCTCTTGTAGGAATGCCCATGGTCTTCTGCTGTACCCAAAGTGCCACTCTGCTGTACCCAAAGTGCCTAGCAAACTGCCTGATATACAGCAAGTACACCACGAATGTGCTTTTCTGTTGTCTGTCTAAGGCATGTAGGAACAATTCCCCATTACTTATCTTTTTGGGGGGAGTTGAATCTGAGGGATCTGAAATTTTATGAACATCTGGAGTGATTTTTAGGTACAAAGTCAGAGAACTCCTGCAAGTGTGTTCCTTGTCTCCTGTGTCTCTCTACTCCAATTCATCTTGCCCAAGGCCTCTTGAATTTCCTTTCTAAACCGTAAATCAGATCATGTCATTCTCTAGATTAAAAAGCTTGATGGATTGTTTCCCACCGCATGTAGAAGGGAATCCAAATATTCTCTAGGCCTCAGACTGTCCAGTTTCATTTCCAATTACTTGCTGTTCTAGTTATTGATCACTGAATAACAAATCACCCCGGAAAAGTTAGTTGCTTAAAGCAATGATTATCATTGCAGTAGCTCTCACAGTCCCTGTGGATCAGGAACTCAGGAAAGTCTCAGCTAAGCAGTTCTGATTCAGGTCTCCCAGGTGGTTGTAGGTGGACGTTGGCTGAAGCTGAAATAGCTGCTGGTTGAGGCAGCTGCCTCTTTTCATACGCTTTCAGGGCCTCTTTGGTTTCTCCATGTGGGCTAGTTTGGGCCTCCTTCACAGTATGGCAGCCTTAGGGAAGTCAGACTGCTGAAATCATGGCTCAGGGATACAAGGGGGAGGGTCTCAAGGGAACCAGGCAGAAACCACATCCTCTTTTATGGCCAATCCTATGAACTCACTTAGTATCACTTCCACCGTAGTCTCAAAGCCCACCCAGATTGAAGGTAAGGGAAAACTGACCCCACCTTTTCAATGGGATGAGTATTAAAGTGACATTGTGGGGTGCCTGGGTGGTTCAGTGGGTTAAGTTTCCAACTCTTTATAATTTTTTTAATGTTTATTTCTTCGAGAGAGAGAGAGAGAGAGAGAGAGGCAGAGCATGAGCAGGGGAGGGGCAGAGAGAGGGAAACAGAATCTGAAGCAGGCTCCAGTCTCTGAGCTGTCAGCACAGGGCCCGAAGCGGGGCTCCAACTCGTGAACAGCAAGATCATGACCTGAGCCGAAGTCAGATGCTTAACCGAATGAGCCACCCAGGAGTCCCAAGTATCCAACTCTTGATATCGGCTCAGGTCATTGTCTGTTCATGAGTTCAAGCCCCAAGTCAATTTCTGTGCTGAGTGTGGAGTCTGCTTGGGATTCTGTCTCTCTCCCACTCTCTCTGTCCCTCTACATGCTCTGTCTCTCACACACAATAAATAAATAAACTAAAAAAAAAAGTGCCATTGTAAGAAGAGCTTATAGGATGGAAGAAATTGCTGTGACTATCTATGGAAAATGCAACCTCACTCATATACTCATCACATACTCCATATTCTCTTCTCTTTTAGGATTGATTTTGTTCAAGCTGTTGCTTTTACTCGGAATACTGCTTCCCACCCTGTGAATTCCTACTCATCCTTCAAGACCCGCTTAAATGTCCCCTCTGAGACACTTACCTTCTGTCCCTGAGAACAATCATTCTCACCCTCCTCTGAGACCACATAGTGTCATACCTCTATCACAGCAGAGGGAGCTCTGTATATTCTGTGACTTGGTAGACTGTAAGCTCTCCAAGCTATTTGCCTTGAAACCCTCATGACTAGCAATACAAAATCAATAAATGTTGTGGGGGTCAGACACAGCAGCTTAAGGTCTTATGCAGCCTACTAATTTATGGGGAGAGGCTGAGTTGCAAGCTGCAGTGTTCTTTTTGCTCTGTCTCTGATTAGGATCTCCTTTCCTGGGAAAGGAGGATATAGATCTGGAAGCAAAAGAGAAAAGCAGAGAATATTACTTCCTCAAAGATGAAGTCATTAATGCTTCTGTGAAATGACCATAAAGCCAGCTTTGAGAGCTTCCTATTCAACTGCAAATTGTTCTTAGTGGCCCTGCTATCTTGTGGCTGTGTTTTTATATTTGCTGCTATGCTTCCTGAAAGCAACAATTTCTGTTAATGCACTGACCAAGCAGCAGCATAATAATCCTGTCAGCAAACAATGGATGGGAGCTGAGGTTTGGAAGGCGGTAAACCTTCTGATGTTTTTATCCCCTTGACTGAAGTAATTTTAGCAATGACGTATGATCATATTTGGGCCTTTGTCTCAGCTGTAATGAATCATCCATTACAAGATTTTCAAGGTTGTCGGGGTGTGGGGGGAAATTGATCTTTGGAAATGGAAGAACCCTTGTAAGTGCATGGGATAGCCTGTGATCAAAACCAGCTACATAAGAAAGAAAAGGTGCCATTGGAATCTTTGAAAACTATCTATTTAATGATGCTAATATACAAATCAGAGCATTGGATTCAATTTCTAATAGTTCATGATCTTCCAGAACTCATTTGACAGTTATTCCAATGGAACAGCAACTTGGGTCAAAACAATTGATACAGGGGATGAACTATTCTTATTTCCCAGGGAGAAATGAGAAGACTATTTTCATTGCTCCCTCTCTCCGGTTTCTCTCAACTTTACTTCCCCAAATTTGGACCTCATTGTAGCTAACTGGCTCCTAAGTAGGAGATAGAACTAGGGGTACTTTTTATTTTAGTTGCAAGCAGCCAGCTTCTTATTTCTTTTATTGTACTTAGGAATAATTCAGAAACATTATTGAAAAATAAAATCTTAATATTACGGTTGAATATTTAAATTTGCGTGTCATTGTACCATGTTTTATATGCAAGGCTATATGCTGCATTCTCATAATATACAGCCACTGAATGATCCTAGAGACTCAGTTAAAAGAATTGATCCTTTGTTCTTCTACCTCCAAGGCATTCTTTTCTCATTTTACTTGGTTTTCTTTTGTGCTGAAACTGTTTTGTCATAAGAGCTCAGCACGTTGACTCTAGGTAGATGTTTGTGCTTTTTGAGTCTGGAGATGGAATCACTAGTTGTAGAAGAAAGGGCGTGTTTTTCATGAGTGCCACAGGACTCGTGGGAATCACTTGAGCTAAGAAGCATATTTTACAGACTGAGTGACTCTGAAAAGCTTTGGCCACTCGGCTAATCAGAGATGTCAGCCTCGTTAATCTAAGATTTCTCTATGAATCTTCTGATTTCTCTCTTGGCACAGGATAGACCATTCAGCCTCTCTGATGCAGTTTTTTCACCTTTCAAGTCTGGGATTCAGATTGGGCTCAGCATTTTGTAGATCTGTATTACTACTCCTTCAGAGAATATTATTAAATTCAAAATTATGGTATCCATAGCAACCATAACTAGGTCAGTTTGCACTCAGTGTAACAAATAACAGCAGAGAATCTATATCCTTTTCCAACCATCCTCTGTGCTTGCAAAACTTTGTTATGCTGCTGAAAGTAAGTGGTTTTGCAGGAAAAGTGCCTGGTAGCATCTGGAAGAGGTATTTTCATATTTATTTGTTACCCACACTTAGAAAACTTAATGCAAATTAGACAATGAGTATATGATGTTACTTCACCCAAGCAACATGAATATTTTAATAATGGTTTTTAGTTGTGAAGCTTTACATGTTTCTTTTAAAATATTGTGAATAGGGGTGCCTGGGTGGCTCAGTCAGTTGGGCATCTGACTTTGGCTCAGGTCATGATTTTGTGGTTCATGAGTACAGGCCCTGTGTTGGGCTCTGTGCTGACAGCTCAGAGCCTGGAGCCTGCTTCAGATTCTGTGTCTCCTTCTCTCTCTGCCCCTCCCCAGCTTGCGCTCTGTCTCTTTCTCTCAAAAATAAATAAACGTTAAAAAAATTTTTAAAAATATTATGAATAATGTCTAATAAAAATAATCCCAGAGAATTCTTGTAAAAAGAATTGGAGTAAAGTGGAGATGTCTCCTTTCCACTTTGTTCATAATTAATATTTTCCCGCAAAGCTGCTTGTTTTCTTATTAAACCAAAGAATATTCATTGTTCCTTCCCACTCACCATTTAAATATTTTATCTAACAGTGTATATAACATGGTATGGCTTTTATTAGAGCAATTATATTCAGTGCATATAATTTCACACTTGGAAAAACTTTGGACAGAGACATACATGGCAGTGGTCCTGTAGGGTTGAAGAGGGGAATTTTCCCTTTTTGCTTTAAGCTTTTTGTATTGGACACTTTTTAACAATCTACCAGTTACTAAATTCTTTATTAGTATGTATATTAGTATACATATTAGTAGGTCTATGGCATTAGTTCACTGATTTCTCTTTCGAGTCACCCAAATGCTATCTCCTCCTCAAATCAGTAAGTAGAACAACAGCATTAGGAATAACCACCATTTACATATATATATATATATATATACACACATATATATACACATACACACACACACACACACACATATATACACAATGGAGTATTACTCGGCAATCAAAAAGAATGGAATCTTGCCATTTGCAACTAGGTGGATGGAATTAGAGGGTATTATGCTAAGTGAAATTAGTCAGTCAGAGAAAGGTAAATATCATATGATTTCACACATATGAGGACTTTAAGATACAAAACAGATGAACATAAGGGAAGGGAAACAAAAAATAATCTAAAAACAGGGAGGGGGACAAAACATAAGAGACTCTTAAATATGGAAAACAAACAGAGGGTTACTGGAGGGGTTGTGGGAGGGGGGATGGGCTAAATGGGTAATGAAAAGATTCATTAATGAATCTACCCCTGAAATCATGGTTGCACTATATGCTAACTAACTTGAATGTAAATTTAAAAAATAATACATTAAATAAAAATACCAAAAAATAAAAAATAAACAAACAAACAAAAAGGAAAACTACCATTTATGGAGGATCTACTATGCACATGTCACTTGCATACTGTCGCTCAACACTCAGAACAATCCTATGAGGCAAGCATTATCATTCTTGTTGTACAGGTGCACAATTGAGACTGAAAGAAGGTAAACAGCTTCACTCTAGATCAGCAGGTGGAGGGCAGAAATGAGATTGCAGCCCAGGCAGCAGGCTCTCAAGTCTGTGGCCTCCCCATCAAATCACACTTTCTTCATAAATGAATAGTCCTTGCCTTTTCCATAGTCTCTGAGTAGGTGATTCCCAAGAAAAATACTGTCTGAGTGTCAGAGCCAGTGAAGTTGAATTCAGTTTTCATCCTTCACCAATATATTTCCCGTTTTAGAAAACCGAGGTTCATAAAGCTTACATGACTGTGAAAACTCATCCAGTTGGTTGGTCACAAATCCAGAACTACAATGGAATCTCTTGAGGGCTCAGGTGCTTAAACATCTGACTCTTGATCTCAGCTCAGGTCTTCATCTCAGGGTTGTGAGCTCAATCCCCATGTTGTGCTCCACACTGGGTGTGAACCCCACTAATAAAAATAAAAATAAAAATAAAAATAAAAATAGAAATAAAAATAGAATGGAGTCATTTGATGCCTAAACTTTTTTTGCCTTTCATAAGACATGTTGTTAATGAAGACACAATTTCCCCGCATAAATCACTGATGTAAGCTGTGTCATCATTTGGCCAGACTCTTGAATGGAAATATTTATTTTGTGTATAATCTTTGCACAGTCATTTCCCTATTCTTCTCCTTGTGACAATATAGATGTGGATTAGGAGTCATCCAGAGCCCCGGGCACAAACTAAAGCCAAATATGGGGTTGGATTTCAAATGTACTAAATTTTAATATTTAGTACTAATTGCACTAAATTAAATGTACTAAATTGTCCTAATATTAGTATAAACAGTGTATAAAAGATGTGCAGATCATTTTGGAGTGGGATTATAAGGCTGGAAATTCAGAATTGTAAGACAAAAAAAAAAAGTTTTTAGAATATGAGTAGGTTGAGAAACTGGGAGGTTTTAGAAGGCAATAATAAGAGAGATTTAGTGAGACCATAAAAGGCAAGAAAGGAGAAACAGCTCAGAGCCTCTGACCTAGGACTGTGTGTGCCTCAAAAGAGAAGTGTGCACAGAAATTCAGTAAGCAGACTATTCAACAGGATATTTAATCCAGTCTTGGGAAGACCATGGAATACCTGCTGCTTTAAACTAAAGAAAGAAGCTTACTCTAAACAGAAGGAATTTTGACTCGTCTGAAAAATTATTAAAGAAACACTTAGTATGTAATTAAGGCAAATGTGTGACTCCATGTGTGTCGGGATGTGGAGGAGGGGAGTGGGGCTGCTCATGGGCAGATAGGAAGATGGGTGTAGCAATGATTTAGAAAAAGTCATAAGAAAGTCTAATGTAATTGTGAACTTGTGAAAAGGTGAATTCACCAGCATGTATATATGTACCTTATCAGCATTGCTGAGATTCACTTTAGGGCCACGAAATTATTTATGTCATTTAAATTATTTATTCTGAAGGTAAATCAAGATGACAGGTGAAGTCACTAAGTCAGTCAACAAATACTTATTGAGTGCCTGTGATTTACCATTCACAGTAGGAGTGTTCTCAGGCAAGGAACAGACCACAACCTTTGAGAATTCTGATCCAGTTGGGGGTTGTCAAAATGAGCTCAGTGAGCCGTGAGACAGTGCAATACTCTGCATTTCTGCTGACTTTAGTGACATATGGTGAATGTCGTGGCTTTGGTTGTGTTGGTCATATATTTTTTTTAATAAACACGCATTATGTGTCAAAACCAAATTGGATCCAGACCATAACAAGACATTGCTTTTCATCATTAATCCATAAATTAAGCCTTATATGGGGATTCCAAAACTGTATTTTACTGAAAAGTATGAACTGGAAACATACAATTTACTAATACTGCGCCTTATCTAGTCTACCTCATTACCAAAGTACATCTCTTTAGCAGACTGATTCAGTGTTTCCTCCTTTGATAAGCACTAATTCCCATAAAAGTATAACAGAGTGCTAACAAAGAAGAAAAGGACTCTCTCGAATTATTTAAGGCCTATCCCCAGACCTATTCAGGTGCAGTCTAAGGTGATTTGAAATGCTCATGTTAAATTGTTTCTTTCTAGGTCCCCCTGGTCTACCTCCATAACAGATACGAAGTTTTCTTTAAAAAGTCATTTTTTCTGTATTTTCTACTGGTGACAACGATAATAATAGTTTACATTTTTCTAGTGTTTTATGCTAAAAATTATGTTTTGATTAGAATTTTAGAGTTTCTCAATTAATAAATCACCCATTTATTGAGTATTGCTTGGGGTGAATTTACTCATATAACTATCTGATCTCATCTATTATTTATAGACTTTTCATAGTTTCAGCTTTAGTAATAACTTACCTCTGTGTTTTAGGAAGACTTTATATATCTCCCATATACTGACCATAGCCTTAGAAATAAAAGGTGTAGAGATGCCTGACTGGCTTAGTCAGTAAGACCATGTGACTCTTCATCACAGGGTTGCAAATTCAAGCACCACGTTGAGTGTACAGATTACTTAAAAATAAAATCTTAAAAAAAAAGACAGAAAAGTTATAGTTTAAGCATTGAGGCTAAATGTTCTAAAAGCCACTACTTTTCACAATGAGCTGGCATGTCAAAGCAAGTGGGTGGATAGATGCACCTGCTCAATACAAGGAATGTCTGTGGTCAGGCTGCACCGAGAAACCCTGACTTGAACAGCCTGTGAGGAGGAAAAAGGAAAGAGAAATCACTTGTCCAGCTTCCTCCCTTCTCATTTTCCTTTTGTCAAAATTTTCCACATGAGAATTAACTACTTTTTATTTCTGGATTTCATGACCTTCATTTGTCCCCCAAAGACATCTCAAGTTAGGTCACATCACATCAAATTTATTTAGCCACTATAATCTTTGGCCTAGATTATTGTTCTTGCTCCCACTCTGGGTCCTAACAATTTGTTCTTCATGGTGTTGCTGGAACGATCTGTCAAAAATGCAAATGACATACTATCAGTCCTCCACTTAAAACCAAACACTATTTGATCTGACCCCTGCCTACATCTCCAATTTCATCTCATGACACTCTTCCCCCAGATTTCTTTCAATCTGATGCACCTTAGTGGAATTTATTTTACTGATTGTGTTCAGAACTTATGCTCGCTGAATTTGGGGTACGTGTGTTTTTCATCATTTTGGAAAGACTCCAACATTATCTGTTCAAATATTATTTGTTCCTCAGTCTGTTTTCTCATTATCTAACTGCGGTGGGACACATACCAAATTAAGACAATCTATTTGTGCTGCATTTAATTTCTATTGCTTAATTTCTATTTGTGCAGCAGTCTGGCTAATTCTCCCTTCAGACACATCTAATTCGCTACCAAACTCATCCATTGAGTTTTGAGTGACTATTTCTTTAACTCTAATACATAATTTTGACCCTTTTCAAATCTTCTGCTCTTTCTTTTTAAAGTCAAGTCCTATTCTTTTCTCATGTTGTGAATCCCTTTTTTTTTAATAGTTGTAATAATTTTAAGCTTACTTATTTCTTTTCTACTTTTCAGCTTTTTCTACTAAACATTCTTAAGTCAGCTCTCACTCTCTTGGCTTATTTCTTTGTATGTTTTATAATTTTAGATTCTAAGCTTATTTTTAATGGCTTCTTTTCTGTAGAAACACTTGGTTGAGGTGTGTCCTTTTGCTATTTCTAGGCTCTCCAGGGATGTCACAATTTGGGGTTACTTTTTCTGTTAATTTTTCATCTTGGAGTTTAGCAAACTTTACATATATTCTTAATTTCAACTCTAAGTGTTCAAATTCATGTGAAAGGAAGCCACTGGTTACAATTTACAGGGCACACTTTTTCTTCTTCACTTAGAGCCCAGGCCAAGACATCAATTAATTCATTTAATAAACATTTAGTATGTTTCTGGTATATGCCAGCATTGTGTTAAGGACTATGAATATAGCAGTACATTAAACACAAAGCCACTGCTCCCATGAAAGTTAGATTTTGGTAGAATGTCTTTGTGTTGCTGGTGGGAAAGTCTTTCTAGTCTCCTAGCCAAAATCCATTTAAAATTAAACATGTAATATTATATTTATTATTTCTATGTGTTTGGTGGCAGAGAATTATAATATCTGGTCTCCCACATTGCACAAAGTGTTTCCCCTGATCACTAATGCCCCAGTTGAAAGTCTTCTTTCTTTTCCTGAACATGCCAAACTCACTTATGCCACAAGTGGAAATTTATTTCTACTCTCCCTGAAATCCTATTTCCAAGCCCTCACTTTGCTGGCTTCTTCTTATCTTTCAGGCTGTGCTCAACTGCTACCTCTTCATAGAGACTTTCCTGGACCACCTTGAACAGTCTTTATCTCATTCACAAATTACCTTGTTTTATTTATAACTTTATTGTTATTTGAAATTATTGCATTTGTGTATTTACTTTTCTTGCTTATCATACCTCTATCCCACTAGAATTAAGCTCCATAAGGGCAGGAATCTTTTTTGTTTTGTTTACCACTGATATTCTAGGGTCACACTGTCAGCCCCTTAATGCAGTCTTAGTGTCACAATTGGTAGAATGACCAAATATTAGGCCATAATTTTGCCTGCTTGCCAATAAATACTGTTTAAGAAACTGTGTGTGTGTGTGTGTGTGTGTGTGTGTGTGTGTGTGTGTGTGTGTGTGATAGAATTTGGTGTAAGATGTGATACAAAAAGAAAACACAACATCACCAATGATAGCTTCTAACCAAAACTTTAGATTTGAATTCTAGATTATAGACTTGCAGGGATGAAAGCACAAAATAAATGACACCAGAAAGAGGATGTAAGACAAAATTTGGAAGGTGGGAGAACTCCACAGGATAAGTTGTCCAGCTTCTTCAGCAAGTAAGAACTTAGTAAATCCTATAGTAAGTATCGTTTGTGAGGTACTGACGCTTGACCTTTAGCTAGTACACATCTAGTCACTGGTTCTTAGCATTCTTCTTATTTTATGCAGATAATAAGTAAACTGAATCTTGCCCCTAGAATATGTGCATCTGCCTCCAGTAAACCTTTAATGCTTGTGTTTGGAGCACATAAAGTAGAGATAAGGTGGCTGTACCCAATTTTATACTAGTTGTAACAGCTGTTCTTTGCCTGTTTGCTAATAAATTTTGTTTAATAAAATTTGAGTGTGAGTGTGTGTGTGTGTGTGTGTGTGTGTGTGTGTGTGTGTGTGATAGAATTTGGCGTAGGACCTGTTTTCATTATAAACCTCCCCATCCCTAGTTATTAGTAGCATAGAATCTAGGAGAATGAACCTCATGGTTTTAGATGATTAAATTTCCCTTATGTTATATTTTTAAAGTCACTTAAAATATTAGAAAAAACAGGGGCTCCTTGTGGCTCAGTTGGTTGCGTGTCCAACTCTTGATTGCGACTCAAGTCATGATCCCAGGATCATGGGATCGAGCCCCATGTTGGGCTCTGTGCTGAACATGGAGCCTGCTTAAGATTCTTTCTCTCTCCCTCTGCCCCTCACCCCTGCTTGCACACCCTGTCTCATTCTCTCTCTAAAAAAAGTGTTACAATAAACAGACAAAATGGGGTACACCCAACTCTACCAGTGAATATGTGTAACCTTCATAATAGTTATAACATCTCCAGAAGATGGAGTAAGTTGCTCATCTATAGTTGTAACATAATTATACACATAATTGTGAATGTATACATGTATATGTAATATAATTATATATTTATAATTAATATATTAAATCCAAATCAATAATTTTTTTCTTAGTCAATAAAAGGCTTCTCTTAAATATAATTGCTGAGTTACTCAATCTCGTTTCACATTAAAATATAACTTTTAATTTTAGGAATTCCTTTCTTTGGGATGATTTATTCCCCAGAGTAGTCACCAAGGTCTCTTTTTCTCCCTCTAGCAATGGAGGGGAAACTACTCTTTTAACTGTAAACAGAAGGGAGAAGAAAATGGTTATCAGTCTGATAACTTCTCTTTCTCTTCAACTAGTGACTTAGAACGTGTACTCCACACAAGACACAGACTTTAATATGAACTCAAAAGAAAGAAAATTAAATGTTATCTGAAATTCCATCTGACTTGAGTCCTGGGCAGAAGCAGTGCTGGATATTAAGACAATTATGAAAGCTCAAGATAGAATAGAAATGAATAAAAGTTGGTGGCTCAGCTATCTAATTACGTCAAATCTGTGATTAAAAAAAAAAAAAAGCTCCTATCAGTAAAGCACATTCCAAAGCTCTCCTCCATTTGTCAGTTTAAGTGCTCCGAAAAAAGAGGAATATATCTCTACTGTGGCTTCAGGACCCCTAGAAAATTATGGCTTCTAGTTGGCACCAAAAGTGCAATTTCTTGAACCAGGGTATTTATTTGTTTATTTATTTGTTTTTGGTGTGGAGTGGAGGTTAGGGTAAGTTTTTTTTTTTCCTCCAAAATAAAAGTCCCCACATACCTGATATATAAAATACATATAAGAATAGAATGGGTCTCTAAAGTAAGCTAAACTTTTATTATTATTTTTTAATTGGTGGGAAAGATTACATCATGGCACAATCCTAGAAGAACATTCTCAGACCTTGTGGCTTTTGTTCAACACTGTTACACATTGAGTAAGTTCAATTTGGATGGTTTGAAGATATTGAATCTTCTAGCTCAGATTTAAGAACACCTGCTTGAGAAAAATTACAAGAGCTTTTAATATTTGCCACAGAAAGTTAATATCTTACCTTTTCTATTTATTACATTGTATTAAAAAGAATGAGAAAAGTTATCATGTAAGTAGATAATTGAATAAAAGAGAGTCAAAACATAAATGGGGGAGGGTATTCGATGGCAAAGATGCTATGGAAATGTATTACTAACATTTATTGAGCACTTACTATGTGCAAGGCACTCTGAGTGCTTCTCGTGGATCATCGCACTTAATCCTCACAAGAACCTAGTGAGAGGAGTACGACTCTTGTTTTCCAGAGAGGGATACTTAGGTCAGGAAGATTATGGCACTTCCCAACATTACAAATAGCAAGTGATAGAGTCAGAATTCAAAGCCAGGTGTAAGATTCTAACCATTACGTTACACGCACACAATGTTATTGAAGAAACCACTTATCCTTTTAAGGAAATTACATTTTAATTGTTTTGGCCTAATCAACTTCTCATAATTAGGGCACCTCCCTTACCATCTGTGTGACACTGGCAGATAGTCAATAGTGAAGAAATGCAGTTATTACTATGATTTTCAACAAATAAATAAGTCATGTCCTCACTGATTACATATTTCTCATCTGCAAAAGAAAAGAAAAACTTTGAAAATGCTGGAACTTTACTTTTGAAATCAGAACAGATACTATTACTAAGAAAGACGAATTCTGATAGCCTATTTCTAAGCAACACTATTGACAGAGCAAAGGTCACCTTGATTGCTAAATGCTAGTCTATATTTGGCTGCTAACCCATGGTACAGAAGATTATGGTACAGAAAACAATTGTCCTTAAATAATAATGCAATCTCGATTCTCCATCACAGAAATCTCTTAAGGTTATATCTTAAAGTTCATACAAAGGTAAACATGTTTCATTCAAGATATGTGCTATGTTTTAAAAAGCTGTTTACTCAAAGTTGAAGGCAGCAAAATATTTGAAATTTTGATTTCGAGCAGAAGTATCTGAATTTGTATAACATTTTCACTTATTTCTTGAAAATGTTTATCCAACAGAATAAAATCCAATGGCATGGTCCTCCTTTATGAGACAAGCAATTGTTCCTTGTACTTAGCTTCAACCTTTAATTTAGAAAACAAAAGTTGGAGTTGAAATATTGTAAGTTCATTAAACTATTAATGGATACGTTTATTCCCCAAACCCTACTACTGAATATTACTGTGATTTTTGTGTGATTATAAAATGAGACACTTTCATTATAGACAGTATTGGAAATATGAGAAGAGATAATAATATGATAGGGAAAGATAGGATTCAGTAGGCAGAAAGCGAGAGGTTAGGACTTCAAGGTTCCTGGGTAGGGAAACACGCGTAGTTTAAAACATTTTTTCTGGGAAGGTCTGACCTCCAGCAAACTCCCTCAGGCATAAAGTTCCTTTTGAAAATGTGACAGTCACCACCTACTTCCCCTCCAATTTCCCTCAGGAATTTGACAAACAAGAGACCTGACTAAAAATAAGTAGACCATAAAAGGTATGACCCACACGGAAAGGTATGGCCATAGACCACGCCTCAAAAAGGGAAACGAGCCAATCAAAAAGGAATGACTAGGCAGTTAGTGTCACCTACCCAATAAGGGTAGAACCTGAGAAGAAATAAGGGAGAAAGAAGTGTGTGTGTGTGTGTGTGTGTGTGTGTGTGTGTGTGTGTGTGTCCAAAACCTTATAAAACAAAGTCCCTTGCCTATAGTTGCAGGCATTCACTTTCAAAAGCCCCTCTCCTTTCCCTAAAGAGAGCTTTCATAATATTCTTCCTTTCTAATCTTATACTCTAATAAACTTTGCCTGCAGCTCATTTTATTGTGAGCCCATCTCTTTTATTTTTCGAAGCAGCAAAACAATGAACCCCAGGTATTGAGGTAAAGAATCCTGCAATAATAACATTAAAGTTATCTACAATTCCAAAACCTAGCAAGAATACTGTTGTTGTTTTTTTACAGATAGTATATCCTTGTGATGGTTTCTCTAATTGTATGTCTCTCTATATACATTTCTATACAAACATGAGACCATACTTTGCAGATTTTTGTAACTATCTCAATTAAGAATATGTAATGGGCATATCTCTGTATCAGATATTAATGTGTATAATTTCTATAACTAGTTGTCTCAAGTTAGAATTTAAATATTCCCATTTTTTCCTTCATTATAAATAATACGACGTTAAATATCCCTGCACATAAACCTTTGTGTGCATGCTCTTCTTTCACCTTTCCATAAACTAATCTTTCTGAAAATTAAAATGTGGCTTGAGAAACACTAATCTGTTAACCCAGCGATATTTTATAAATTGCTCATAGTTATAGAGCATCCTTCCTCTCGGCATTTTGAGCAGTTTTGTATACATTAAAATTTACTTCCTGCTGTTTGATGGGTCAGTTTTTAAAAATGACAGACATGAAAGAAACGGGCAGAAAAGAGTTTATTGAGTGAGAAGACAGAGAAACAAAAACATGGGAAAAATCTTTTTGCACATTTTTCTTTCACTCTTGCTATTTCCTTGCCCCTTCCTTGTCTATCTGAATAAACCTTATTCAACCTTCTAAATTTATACTCAGCCGTAAGATCGCCTCCCTAGGGAGCTTTCCAACATCTCCTCAGGTGTTTGTAGTGGTTCTATGTGTGTACTCTCAGTCACTTTTTACAGAGCCTGGTTCTTTCCTTCGCGTATATGTGTTTGACATCAGTGTGACAATATTTTGTAGCTCTGACTTGTCCTCTAGAAGGGACTCAAAGGCAACTTCTGTTCATCTTTATCTCTGGTGACTAAAAGAGAACTAGCATATAAAAAAGGATTCTCAGAATGTCTACAGAAAGAATAAGGAAGTGAATGGCAAAGTCTACCGTTTTCCAAAAGAGGTTATATTTACTGCTCTGATAATTAGGGACAAGGGGGAAAAGGTTAGGAGAATTTATTGCCAGGACTCCTGGAATGTTTTTGTTTTGCTTTTTTGTGGTTTTGTTTGTTTGGTTGGTTTTTGCCTGAAGAGAAAGAACTGTCAAGACGAAGAAGGAGGGGGAGGAGGAAGAAGAAAAAGAAGAAGTTCTATGTCCATAGTCATAAAAGCAGACTGCGATGGCTCTCACTGTGTCCCGGGAATTGATATACAATCTGCTCAACTAAATAGACAATACAAACTTTAACAATACAAACACAAATCATCATAGAACATTTATGAAGGTTTTAAACCTAGGTAAAAACATGTCGATCTGCTTCCTTTGAACAAATTTGTTTCCTCCTTTTCCTTTCAGAAACAAAACAAAGACCAGAAAATATTAGCAGCCTAGAGCTACCACATATTTGGCTTTGTGTGCCTGCCAAACTCAAGCTTTAGAATGTTCCCTTGATTGTAGAAAACAATGCATTGTATGGAAGTATAGACACTAGTATTAAGAGACTCGTCGATGCTTTCTTGTGGAAATACATGTTTGATGGGTTTGTGTTTGTAGAGGAGATATATTAATAAAGCTTTATTAATTAAATGTATAATTTATAATTAAATAGTTTACATTTAGAATTAAAGCTTTATTAATGCTAGTATACCTTTCCCTAATGCCTTTTAAAGATTTTGTTCTTTGTTCTTATAGATGATTTGTCAGATTTTGTCAGAAACAAAGGGTCAGTTCATATCGTCCCTTCAGTCACCAAAATATCTCACCATACTTGCCGTGGAAGTTCTAGAAAAGTATGACTTGAAATCAGTATATTTTCTTCTCAGAAATTAGTAATGTTTCCTCTCAGAATGTTGAGCTGAAGGGACACTGGGGATTCAATGGAGGAAACAAGCCTCCCTTTCTCTTCTTCAAATCCAAAACACACACATCCTAGAGAGATAAAAATCTCTTGAAAATACACAGATACATCATGCAATCTTAAAATGCTATAAACAGAGAAGGCATGAAAGGGGAAGATTTAAATACAGGATGATTTTTTTACACCGTGTTCTCCCATCTTTTGCTTTATGTTTAATTCATGTCTGTACTTTTTGAATTTGTTATGGGAATATCTACTACATTTGTAATAAAAACAAAGACCCAAGGATATAAAAATAAAATAAAATACAACCAATAAACTGGAAGAAAATTAATCACAAATGTGAAAAAGAAATAAGATCTTTAATAATATCTTAATGGAAAGAATTCAAGCAAATTGACAAGGACACCAACACCTTGGTAATAAAATCTGGGCAAAAGTCACAAACACACAGAATTCACAGAAAAGGAAATGCAAATATGCAAATGGTCATTCTGATACAACTATGCTCCTTTTATCTTCCCAAGGGACAACAGAGTAATTTTTCTAAAACAGAATCATATTTACTTCACTGATGAAAACATTTTTATCTCCATTTCCTTTGAGATTAAGTACTTCCTACTTTTTTATTTTTTAAGAGGAAGGAAGTTATACTATGACAAGTTGGGAGAATGTTAATTAGAAAGCAGGAGGATTAGACATCATTTTCAGAAGACTGGAGTGACTTAAGTCAGATTTCAGGGGCTCAAGGAGAAATTGTGAGAAACAGCTGCAGGATAAACATAGACCACACGTTCAAGAAGCCTATCAATCAGCCTATCAACTGAAGATCATGAAATGGGACAATAGCTAGGAGGAGGAATGGTTATTAACCTATCCATGCTTCTAATAGATACTATTGATCTTGTTTAAACTGCTTGCCTTTACTTAGACTGTTTTTCTGTTTTTTTGGAGAGGGCATCAGTGTAATTCACACCCATGGAAAATTTAAAAAATACATACAAGAGTAAGGAAACAGGAAAAAAAGACACCACTTAGGATCCCACCACCCAGAAACAATAGTGATATTTTAGAGAATTCTCACCTCATACCTTTATTTTTTAATATGTATGAGATGTCATTTTTCTCTAGAAAACCTCAACAAATTCAAGAAGATCGAAATCATACCATGCACCTTTTCTGGCTACAGCACTGTGAAACTAGAAGTCAACTACAAGAAAAAAATCCAGAAAGACCACAAATAGATGGAGGTTAAATAACATGCTACTAAACAATGAATGGATCAACTAAGAAATAAAGGAAGAAATAACAAAGTACATGGAAACAAAGTAAAATAAAAACACAACAGACAAAAACATTTGGGATGCAGCAAACGAAAACCAAAACCAAAACCAAAACCAAAAACAGTTCTAAGAGGGAAATTTATAACAGCACAGGTCTATCTCAAGAAGCAAGAAAAATACCATATAAACAACTTAATCTTACACCTCAAGTAGCTAGAAAAGGAAGAAAAAACAAAAACCTAAAATCAGCAAAAGGAAGAAAATAATAAATATTAGAGCAGAAATAAATGATACAGTAACAAAACAAAACAAAACAATAGAACAAATCAGTGAAACCAGGATCTGGTCCTTGGAAAAAAAATCAGTAAAATTGATTTTATCAATTTATCAAGAAGAAAAGAGAAAGGACCCAAACAAATAAAATCCCAAATGAGAGAGGAGAAATAAAACCAACTTTACAGATATACAAACAATTGTAAGAGAATATAATAAAAAACCATATGCCAACAAATTGGACAATCTAGAAGAAAAGAATAAACTCTTAGAAATATATAACATACCAAAACTGAAATAGTAAGAAATAGAAAATTTGAACAGACTGATTACCAGCAAGGAAATTGAACCAGTAATGAAAAAACTCCCAACAAACAAGAGTCCAGGACCAGATGACTTCACAGGCAAATTCTACCAAACATTTAAAGAAGCGTTAATAGCTATTCTTCTGAAACTATCCCAAGAAATAGAAAAGGAAGGAAAATTTCCAAATTCATTCTGTGAGGCCAGTATTATCCTGATACCAAAACTGGATGAAGACGCCACTGATAAAAGAACTGTAGGCCAATATCCCTAATGAACATAGATTCAAAAATCCTCAATAAAATACTAGCAAACTGAATTTAACAATACATTTAAAAAGTTACTCACCACGGTCGAGTGGAATTTATTCCAGGGCAGCAAGTGTGGTTCAATACCTGCAAATCAGTCAATGTGATATATCATGTTAATAAAAGAAAGGATAAGAACCATATGATCATTTCAGTAGATGCAGAAAAAGCATTTGACAAAGTACAACATCCATCCATGATAAAAATCCTCAACAAAGTAGATTTAGAGGGAACATACTTCAACATAATAAATTCCTCAATGGGGAAAAACTGAGACATTTCCCCCTAAGATCAGGAGACAACAAGGATGTCCACTTTTACCACTCTTATTCAACATGGTACTGGAAGCCCTAGTCACAGCAATCAGACAACAAAAAGAAAGAAAAGGCATACAAATCCGTAAGGAAGGGAACCTGGGTGGCTCAGTCAGTTGAGCTTCCAACTCTTGATCTCAGTTCAGGTCTTGATGCCACAGTCGTGAGTTTAAGCCCCACATGGGTTCTGCATTGGGCATGAAGGCTACTTAAAAACAAAAACGAAGACAAATTGGTAAGGAAGAGGTAAAACTTTCACTATTTGCAGAAGATATGATACTAAATACAGAAAACCCAAAAGACTCTACCAGAAAGCTTCAAGGACTGATAAAGGAATTCAGTAAGTCACAGGATACAAAATCAACATACAGAAATCTGTTGCATTTCTATGCATCAATAATGAAGTCACAGAAAGAGAAATTAAGAAAACAATCCCATTTACAATTGCACCAAAAATAATAAGCTCCTAGGAATAAACCTAATCAAAGAGGTGAAAAAAACTATGCTTTGAAAACTATAAAACACTGATGAAAGGAATTGAAGAAGACACAAAGAAATGGACAAACATTCCACGCTCATGGATTGGAATTACAAATATTGTTAAAATGTCTATACTGCCCAAAGCAATCTACACATTTATTGCAATCCCTATCAAAATACCAACAGCATTTTTTCACAGAAGTAGAACAACAAATTCTAAACTTTGTATGGAACCACAAAAGACCCCAAATAACCCAAGCAATCTTGAGAAATAAAAGCAAAGCTGGAGGCATTATGATTGCAGACTTTGAATTATATTACAAAGCTGTAATAATCAAAACAGCATGATACTGGCACAAATATAGACACATAGCTCAATAGAACAGAATAGAAAACCCAGAAATGATCCCACAGCTATATAGTCGGTTTTCAACAGAGCAGGAAAGAATATCCAATGGAAAAAAGGCAATCTCTTCAACAAATTGTGTTGGGAAAACTGGACAGGAATAGGCAAAAGAAAAACCAGACCACATAAAAAAATAAATTAAAAATTGATTAAAGACCTAAATGTGAGACCTGAAACCTTAAAAATCCTAGAAAAGAGCACAGGCAGAAATGTCTCTGACATCGGCTAGCAACTTTTTTCTAGATATGTCTCCTGAGGCAAGGGAAACAAAAACAAAAATAAACTATTGAGACTGTATCAAAATAAAAAGTTGTATAGCAAAAACAAAACAAAAACAAAAAAAATCAACAAAACTAATGGAATGGGAGAAGATGTTTGCAAATGACATATTCAATAAAGGGCTAGTAGTCAAAATCTATAAAGAACTTATAAAACTCATCACCCAAAAAATAAATAATCCAATTAAAAATGGACAGAAGACACGAATGGACATTTCTGCAAAGAAGACATCCTAATGGCCAAAAAACATGTGAAAAGATATTCATCATCATTGACATTCAGGGAAATGCAAATCAAAATTGCAATGCTGTATCACGTCCCGCATCTGTCAGAATGGCTAAAATAAAAAATACAAAAAACAACAGGTGTTGGCAAGGATATGGAGAAAAAGGAACCCAAATGCACTGTTTGAGGGAATGCAAAGCGGTTCAGCCATTATGGAAGACAGTATGGAGGTTACTCAAAAAAGTTAAAAAATGGAACTACCCTATGATCCAACAATCACACTACTAGGTATTTACTTAAAGAATACAAAAATACTAATTCAAAGGGATACATACATCCCTATGTTTACAGCAGCATTATTTACAATAGCCAAATATGGAAGCAGTCCATGTGTCCATCAATTGATGAATGGATAAAGAAGATGTGAGATATATGTAATGGAATATTACTCATCCATAAAAAAGAACAAAGTCTTGCTATTTGCAATGACATGGATGGATCTAGAGAGCATAATGCTAAGCAAAATAAGTCAGAGAAAGGTAAATACCACATGATTTCACTCATATGTGGAATTTAAGAAACAAAACAAATGAGCAAAGGGAAAAAAAGAGAGACAGACAAACCAAGAAACAGACTCTTAACTATGGAGAAAAAATTGATGGTTACTAGAGGGGAAGTCGGGGGGGGGGGAGGGAAATGGGTGAACCAGGTGATGGGGATTAAGGAGTGCACTTGTTACAATGAGTGCCAGGTGATGTCTGGAAGTGTTGAATAGCTATATTGCATACCCGAAACTAATATAACAGTGTATGTTAACTAACTAGAATTAAAATAAAAAACCTTAAAAACCTTAAAAAAATGTTAAGGGTAATTACTATAAGAACATCATTGAATATATATATATATATATATATATATATATATACATACACACACACACACACACACACACATATATATATATATATATATATATATATATATATATATATATATATATTTGAGCCAATAAAGGGGAAAAGATTTAAAAGCTTTGATAATATAGCACAAGGCAAGGGAAATTTTTTTTTTTTCAACATTTATTTATTTTTGGGACAGAGAGAGACAGAGCATGAACGGGCGAGGGGCAGAGAGAGAGGGAGACACAGAATCGGAAACAGGCTCCAGGCTCTGAGCCATCAGCCCAGAGCCTGACGCGGGGCTCCAACTCACGGACCGCGAGATCGTGACCTGGCTGAAGTCGGACGCTTAACCGACTGCGCCACCCAGGCGCCCCAAGGGAAATTTTTTTAATGAAACAAAGAATAAATATAGTAAAGAGAAGAATAAAATAAATGGATAAAATTCCAAATATTTCAGTACTCAAAGGGTATTAACATAGAAATTTGTTTATTAAGGATGGAGATTATTATCTAGTTACTAGAAAAAAAAATTGCTACAAGCTCCCTAGAAGATACATACTTGAGGGAAAAAATCAACAACAAAGGATGGTTGATTATAGAGGAATGGAAAATATATAATCAGCCAAATTCTAATCAAAAGAAAGGTGATGGACCTCTGTTTTTTGGCATTATTTTTAGTTTAGATAACCCGCAAAAAGTTCTGCTACAAAATATCTGAAAATCCTAGACAAAGTGCTATAAACATCATTTAAAATATATAGGTCAGATTATAAGAAAATAAGAGAAATACTCAAGAGCTTAAAAGAAAAAAAAAGAATAAGAAGTAAAAAGCTACATGGTAAAATATATGTCTGTCCCTGGACAAGTCGCCAATCTCCGTAACCAATAACCAAAGAACTTGGGTTTTAGTCAAGTAAACAGGTTAAATTCTGTAAAGAAGGAGAGCTGGCATGCAGATTTGAAGCCCAGTCGTCCACCCCACCATCTTACACAGAGCTAAGAAACTAGCAGAGCCACACCCATGGGCATAGGGAGACACCAAAAGCCTGATCTGTGTTGACCTGGACTCTGAGCTGGAGTTTCAAAGTCTCTTTCTAGAAACTGAAATCCCAGCTTCCCCTTAAGCAAAGCTGGGGTTAAAATGTGCTGCCAAACTGAGAAATTAATTTAAACCAGGGGTGCCTGGGTGGTTCAGTCAGTTGAGTGCCTGCTTCAGCTCAGGTCATGATCTTGCATTCATGAGTTCGAGCCCCGTGTCAGGCTCTGTGCTGACAGCTCAGAGCCTGGAGCCTGCTTCGGATTCTGTGTCTCCCTCTTTCTCTCTCTGCTCCTCCCCCACTTGCACTCACTGTCTGTCTCTTGCTCTCTCTCTCTCTGTGTCTCTGTCTCTCAAAAATAAAATAAACATGAAAACAAACAAACATAAACTGGATCCAGGTGGCAATACCCTCAAATGGCCAAACAGGAGCAAATGTAAGACTTCTCTGGGAGTTCATGATACCAGTACTCTCCACACAAGACTGCCACAGAGATGCCCTAATTAAAATGAGGTCCATCTTTTCACTGCTTTCCAGTTCAAGTCTCTTTAGTAGCTAGAACCCAGCAATCCCTCAGCCCCACCACAGAGATGCCCTAATTAAAATGAGGTCTGTCTTTTCACTGCTTTCCAGTTCCAGTCTCTTTAGTAGCCAGAACCCAGCAATCCCTCAACCCCACCATGATCTCTGATCCATTGATCCTATCAGCTTTTATCACAATCCCTCATCCCTTGGTTATTCCAGTCACTCCTCTTCTTACCCAGCTTGAATCCTATGGGCAGGCATTGCAATTACATGTATACTGTAGACTCCACTGTTTCCTTCTACCTTTATGGTATTTGCTGGGCAGAACAGTGACCCTATTAGATCCACTTGTCTTCTCTACATCTGCACACTGCAGCTGAACATGGCTGAGAACAACACTGAAACACTGACTGGTCTCACTTTAAGTTCATGATCTAGAACCTGAAGTGGCCCTTAGTACTGCCAAGGAATCAAACTACACATCCTTGCCCATTCTCCATTCTTTCTCTCTCCTACACTAATGTAGGAGTGTAGGAGACCTTCTCTCTTCTAAAACCCTTCTTTCCTCTCCTCTCAGAAGATGACCTTGCTTCCTATTTCTCTGAAAGAGTTGAAGCAGTCAGAGAAACATTTCCACAAACTTTCATCATCATATCTATTCACACTTGTCAGGTTAGCAGCCTTCCTTCTTCTCTATGCAGAAGAAAGTTCTGTGCCTTGATCCCAGACAAACCCTTCGAATTATGCACTAGACATCATCTCCTTCTGATTAGTTGAAGGGATCACTTCAGTAATCTTTCCTTTCCTCTCCTACACATTAATTTTTCTCTCTTCTGAGCCAGTTTGAGTAGCAAATATGCTGCTATCACTCCCATCTGAAAACACACATGCATACACACATGAAAAGATCTCTTGACCCCACTTACCCCCTCCAGATCCTGACCCATTATTCTGAACTTTTGCAATTAAACTCCTAGAAAAAAGTTGCCTACACTCACTGACTCTAATTCCCCTCTCAATCAGGCTTTCGCTCCATCTTTTCCACCCTTACAATTCTTGTGGTTACTTGTGATCTCCCTATAACTAAATCCAAGAGTCAATTTTCAATTCTCATCCTACATTTCATAACTACAACATTTGATGTGGCCATTCTCACCTCCTGGAAACATTGTCCACTTGAATCCAGGATTTCACTGCCTCTTGATTCTTCTCTTATCTTGTACTGCATGCTCTCTCTCTCTCTCTCTCTCTCTCAAAATGAGTACATAAACTTAAACTTTTTAAGCAGTAGAAAAAGAAAGAAAATTACCTTGGTTACAAAAGCTGTCTGGTTACAAAAAACTATCCAAAGACAATTCCAGAGAAAAAGATGATACAGCAATCTCAGTTACAAATGTAAATGCAAAATTCCTAAAGTATTAGGAAATAAATGTCACTGGTTTTAACTAATACATGATAATACATCATGGCCAAGCAGAGATTTCTGAGGGATGAAATGATATCTAAACATCAGCGTTTATCCATATATCCCACCTCAATGATACATGAAAAGGAGAAAAGACAAAACAATCATTTTAATAAATGTAGGAAGATTATTAGTTGGACTAAATTGGATACTTGCTTATGCTAAACTAGAACTGGGAGAGAACTTCTTTCATTTGCTAAAAAGGTGTTTACCAAGAAACCACAAACACTGTGATTAATGGTGAAACCTTATAAGCATTTTTTAAAAACCAAAATGACAGAAAAATTATCCAAAACTCAGAAATAGGCAAAAGAGAATAGTAGATGTTCTTCCAGTACAGTACTGGGTTCACACCTTTGGTTGATTTTTCTATTGGCTGTGCTATTCTACTGTGCTATTTTATAGTCATGTAGATACACAGATTAATTTGTAGATATTTGTCAAGTACAGATGAAAGTAATTTCTATGTAGCAAAAATTATAACCCCAAAGTATGGTTTATTGCTCTGTAGGAAGTTAACTAGTTTTAGATCTAACCCAGCATTCTTATCCTAAAATTCCTTTATTAAATTTTCCATAAGTAACTTAACTCTAAATATATTCTTTAATTTTAATCTACTCCTCATTCATTAATGAGTTGGATAAAATCCTTGGCATGTATCCATTTTACATTTGCATGAGAGCCATGATTTACTCTTGTGACAAGTGCACTTTAACAAAAACAAGTCAAGGATAGCTGTTATCACTGCTTCTATTCACCATATATTAGAAGATGTAAATAAATAACTAGGAAAATAAGTAATATGTCTAAGTGTCAGGACAAAAGAGCAAAAAAATTGTGATTTTCAGGTGGTATGGTTGTCTAAAAAATTTAAATTAACTTAATTTGCTGAATACAAAACTGATATAGAAAAAATTAATACTCTTATCATACATTTAGCAATAATGGCTATAAAAGGTAACTTGGAAAGACACAACTTACAAAAGCAGCGACAACCAAATGGATATGATCAGCAAGTCACTGAAGTAATAGAAAACGTATTTATTATTAAATATATAAAAAGATGGTTATGTCAGTAGTAATCTGCACAACTATGTTGAAATGAAATGAAGAATCTTTTCACATTCATCAGATTAGCAAAAATGTAAATATTCTAATAATTCCAAATGTTAACAGTGATGTGGATTTTTTTTAAATTTTTTTAATGTTTATTTATTTTTGAGACAGAGAGAGACAGAGCATGAACAGGGGAGGGTCAGAGAGAGGGAGACACAGAATCTGAAACAGGCTTCAGGCTCCGAGCTGTCAGCACAGAGCCCGACGCGGGGCTCGAACTCACGGACCGCGAGATCATGACCTGAGCTGAAGTCAGCCGCTTAACTGACTGAGCCACCCAGGCGCCCCAGTGATGTGGATTCTTTACTCTTTTAGATTGTTGGTGGAAGTATTACTTTGGGAAGCAATTTTATAATCCATAAAAATTTGAAAATTTGCAGTCATTTTGGAGAGAAGGGAGTTTGGCAATATCCAGTACATTTGAAAATATACCTCCCCTGTATCTACCCAAGTTCTTATTTAGGCCTCTCATGAAAGAAGACCTCATTGTCAGATGTTTGTTGAAGTATTACTGAATTAGCGAAAACTAGAACCAATGCAAATATCCACCAACAGATGACTGCATGAATAAGAGGTTGTATCTTTCCATGACCAAAACCTACGCAGGAGTTAGGATGAATGAATACTAATGATAAACGTCAAGAACACACATGTTGCGTGTCAAAACGAGGCTGTCAAATGTTAAATACAGTATAATTATTTTTGCATACATTTCTAAAACCATACAAAACAATACTATTTTAAAAATTTGGCCTGCCTATTTGGTAGGTAATGATAATATTTGTTTCTCAATAAAAAGAGAGGAAATTGGAGTTTATGGGGGAATATGCAATATAAATTGTTTATTACAGGTGGCATATATGTGGATCTGGGTATTTGGGGGTTTTTTATTTTAAAAAAGAATAAGTGAATGAAGGAAAACAGTGCATAATACGTTGATGTTAAGAAATCAGATAATGTAAGGTCTATTGATAGCATAATTTCTTCTCATACTTTGAGCAAATATCTGAAGTGTCTAGACTTCCTTGGCATTAGACTGGGTAGGTATAGACAGGTATACAATATAGATCAAATTCTTGCTTGAAATTTAAAAAAGATACAGGCAAGTATAAATTGATAATCACACCACCACAAGAAAAGTGTCACTATAGACAGGTGGGTAGTATTTATGCAAGTATCTAAGAGGACCACTGTTGATTAGGATACCTTAGGGCATAAGTAACAGAAACTTGCTTAAATAATTGCAGGGATGTATTAATTCAAGTAACTGGTAAGTTTAAAGAGAGATCAGGATAGGTTTGATTCAGCAGCTAAGAAACATCACCCAATGGTAAATTTCTCTTCTTCAATTCTGCAATCCCTGGAGGTCAGCTCAATTTCATTCTTCTGTTGGCTCCCCCTGTGGTGTCGAATGGTTACTAAACACTCAAAGTTTAATGTTTCCCTTGTTCATGAACAAGGAGACACAGAAACCTTTTTGTAAGAAATGAGGAAGCTTCTTTCTTTAGAAGCCTCCAGCAAATCCCTTTTTCTGAGGGCCTTTGTACTGCTGGGCAAAGTGGAGGCCCTTTATTAAGATCTCTTCAACAGACGCATTGCAGGATATCAAAAAGCCCAATCTTTATAAGGAACAAAATACTTTTTATAAATATTAGCAAATATATGATAATTTATTTACTTGTTTTCTAAATTTGCACCTTTTTTTCCTGAAAGTATTGTCTTGAGTTCGCAGATGTAGCTTTTAAATATTTCTCATTTTGAAAGTTATAATCACAAATTATATATTCTGTTATTATATTACTTGGAAATTTATAGTTATATAGAAATTAAATATGTAAGCAAGAATATTTTTATCATAAATATAAAATCATAATTAAATGAAGGATGAGAGAATAAAGTACTAGGGGGATATATGGTTAAATCATTTTATAACTTGATAAAATTATACCTAGGTCTGAAATAAAAATCAGAAACTGTGAAAAAGATAAATTTAAGTCCATAGAAATTGAAATATCTGTACAGTTAGCCCTTGAACAACATGAGGATTGGGAGCACTGGCCAGTTGAAAATACACATATAACTTTTAACTCCCCAGAAACTTAACTACTAATAGCCTACTGTTGACCAGAAATCTTACTGATAACATAAGCAGT
This sequence comes from Puma concolor, assembly GCF_028749965.1. Classification (NCBI taxonomy): domain Eukaryota; kingdom Metazoa; phylum Chordata; class Mammalia; order Carnivora; family Felidae; genus Puma; species Puma concolor. The sequence continues at coordinate 118,463,008 of NC_141670.1, forward strand.
CAACTAACACATATTTTGTATGTTATATAATTATATACTGTATTCTTACAATAAGGTGAGCTAGAGAAAAGAAAATATTAAGTCATAAGGAAGAGAAAATACATTTACATTACCATGCTGTATTTGTTGAAAAAATCCACATATATGTGGACTCAGGCAGTTCAAACCCATGTTGCCCAATGGTCAACTGTACATAAAAAATACTATGAAAAAGGTAGATATGGAAACAATGAACTTGGAATTAATATTTACTATATATATAATTGACAGGTTAATTGCCATAAATTACAAGAAGTACTACAAATCAATATCAAATAACTAAATGGAATGAGAAAAATGCAAAAGTCATAAAACATAATCCACTGAAAAAAGTGTAAATAACCAGAAACATATGAAAAAAAGATGTTCCACCTGACCCAAAAGAGAGAAATACAAATTCAAACAATGAGATATTTGTCTTGGAAAAGATTTAAATGAGTGATGATGCCAGTGATGGAAACAGACCATTTTAGAAGGTGGAAGTGTAAGTTAACACACTCTACTGAGAACAGTTGGAAATATCTATTTAAAGAAATGTCAATTTCAGAATTAAGCTATTGATAAATTTTGGATTCAGATACACCCTGTTTAAGAATTTTTCCTGAAGAAATAATTGCACAAATGTAGGAAGATATATGTTTATAGGTTTTAATTGCACCTTTGTTTTCATTTAAAAAAATTGAAAACCACCTAATTGCCTATCACCTGAAATCTAGCTAAAAAGCATATAGCAGTTGTCTATTGACTATCACACAATTGCAGAAATGGTAAGTTGTATCTGTACATACTGACGAGGAAAGATAATTGATAAGTGATTTTTAATTGTCAAAACGTGTATGATCTGATCACATTTTTGTAAAATACATGGTATAAATCTTCAATGTGTATTTTAAAAAATCCAAAAGAGTACATATCAAAGAGAAACCTATGATGCTCTCTTGGGAGTGAAACTATGGAAAAGTAATCTTCAACTTCGTATATTCTATATTCCTTAGTTATTTTACAGTGGGCATGTAACACTCTTGTTACCAGAAACATACATAAATTTACATAATTTTAGATATATGTTTATATATTTTAAAATGTATAATACATAATTTTTGAAGACAGAAATTAATGCTGTCAATTAATGCTGTTGAATAACTGTTATTGATATATTTACCAGACACCTCACTGACACGTGCTAGAGTAACTCAAAATTGTTTAAAATACACATATAACTTTTCAAGTTATAAGCAAGGTGGTGTATTAGTAGACAATATGTGGAGCATGGGTAGAGAGTAGTAGAAAACTTTAAATGAAGGGATGAAGCAATAAAAATAGAATATTGAAGAATGGTAATTATTTGGGAAATTTTAATGGCTAGAGAACATTCCAGGTTCTTTGTAACATCAGTGCTCAGTACACCACGTTTTGCTCTGTAGTTGCAATTATGCTTACTGATGATTCTCGAAATGTATAAAAAATCAGCACAAATCACCTTCGGTAGTTCTCTCTGATCACTACCGGGGATCCATACTTCTTGTATCAAATAGAAAAAAGCGTTCTATTTAATGGTAGATATCATAGGAAGCAAAGACTAGATGGGTACTGCTTCCCCCCCCCCCAAAAAAAAAATTCCTTTCGTCTTTTTTCTTCTTTCATCAATCTTTGATTTCATGTCTGGGGCTGAGAATCCAGAGATAAATTACATGTGAATATGTCTTCTCGGGAACTTCAACTGTAGATGAGAAGCCAAACAAATGAATGAAAACAAACAAAACACAAAACAGAAAGATAGATACGCACTTCAGTACGTTGAAGGTAGGTGTCAGTTAATGTCAGTTAAGGCAGAGTGTAGACAAGATTCTGTGTGTTGGAAGTGCTTAAAAATAAAGCTGGCCTCCCCTATATTTAAGGGTGGAGATTACATGTCACTTTTAGGCAGAGTTTTATTTTGTGACGAAACACCCAATACAGTGGTCCCTTACTCCTATAAGTTAGAGTGAATGCACTTGAAGAAACCGGAGTTTGGAATTTTGGGGGAAGGCCCAGAAAGACAATAGTGTACAGAATGCAACAGTTAGGAGGACCGAGTACAGGAGTGATGTGGGAGTTCCCATGAGTGGTAGGACTGCAGGTAGCCCAGGTACAATGCCGTAGGTGACACTGTGAACTTCTATAGATCCAACACTTCTTCTTTTTTTTTTTTTTTTAAGTGTTTATTTATTTTTGAGAGAGGAAGGTGGGGAGAGGCAGAAAGAGGAAGACAGAGGATCCAAGTAGGCTCTACGTTGTCATGCTGTCAGCACAGAGCCTACCTAAGACAGAGCTCGAACTCATGAACCCTGAGATCATGACCTGAGCTGAAATCAAGAGTTGGCCACTTAACTGACTGAGCCACCCAGGTGCCCCAATCCAACAATTCTGAATTGTTGGACTTTGAGGAAAAATACCTGAGCCTGGATATAAACTAAAAAATGATAACCTTGGTGCCCAGAGTTGACCCTATGGAGCCTGGCCATCAACCGGACCCAAGCAGGTTGTTCTTGCAGTATATGCCAAATTGGTAGGACAAATCTTCAAATGATGACAGCATGAGCTGATAAGAAGAAACAACATGAGTGACTTTGAGTAGACACACATCTCTGGAGCTCCTGGACATCTAGGGGTAAGGGAGGCTAATAGGCATGTGGAGACTCAGGGATTGATTGGAAAAATAAAACAATGTGACCACATTTGCAAACTGGTTACACATTGAAGAGCGTTCAGATAATGGCAGAAATGGGCAGCCAGAGAATAAAGGGAGAGCTGTGGGGTGAAAAGGGTGTTGAACTAGGAGTCAGGAGATTTGGGATTAAGTATTGCTTTTTTCATTATCATTATGCCAGTTTTAAAGCTGAGGAAATAGAAGTTCAGAATGTTAACTAAGTCAGCCAAAGACCCCAGCTTCTGAATGGCAGGAGTGGGATTGAAATCCAAAGCGCTGAATAACTCAACTAGCATTTCTCACTGCCTTTGTCCAACTGCCTTCTTGATATATCCCTTAGAAGTTTAACACATGCCTTAAACTGGACTGGACAAAAGAGAGCTTTGGTTTCTCTGTCAGTCCTCCATAGTCACTTTTCCACAGGATTTCCCAGCCTCAATTTTGTATCAACTTAACCATCAAGTTGCTTAGTCTCTAAACTTAAGAATCATACAGATTCCTCTCTTTATCACACAACTTCATTGAATTCATCAGTAGGTTTCACAAGTTCTATCTCCAAATATATCCTGTCATTAATATTGTTTAGCCATCATTTTTTGCCTAGACTATGGAAATAACCTCTAGATTGGTTTTCTAGCAGAACAAATTCAAAGAGTGACATCATGTGCTTCTGAGAACTCCTGCCTCCTTATAGTCCATCCTCCACACAGAAGTCAAAGTGAGCTTTCTAAAGTATGATTCAGATCATGACATGCTTCAGTTTAAAATCATCCATTGCCTTCTCTTTACAACCAGAAAAAAACCCCACTGTCCTTGTACTGCCGTGAGCCCTATGTGATGTGATCTCTGCTGACTTATTTGTCCTCGTTCCCCTGCCCCCTTGTTCTCCCCTTTGTTCCTTACTCTCCACCCACGTTGGCCTTTCTACCTCTTAAACACATCAACTCCTTTTCATCTCAGGGCCTTGGTATTTGCTTTTCCTTATGCATGGATTGCTCTTCCCCTGGATCTCCACATGTCTGCCTCCTCCTCCCCATTCAAGTCTAAGCTCAAATGTAACTACCTAGAGGTGACTACCTGTGTTAAAGCAACCCCCTCACTCACTTTGGATGCCATTTCCACATTTTATCTTCTTCTTAGCTCTTCTCACTTCTTGAAATCCTACAAGAGATTAGAAGCTTATCGAAAATGTGGACTCTGTTTTATACCCTTCAATATTCCACTGCCTAGAATACTACCTGTGCATAATTGGTGTTTAGTAAATATTTGTTGAGTGGCTATATTAATGGGTTATTTGTATCCTATGATAGCCTTTCAGAAGTGATGAACAAACTAGTGAAACAACTGAAAGTTTCCTTTCTAAATAATGCTAAATCATGAGAAAACCCCTTTTGAACTAATATCTATGGGTACTCCACTTAGCTTGCCTGTGATTGTTAAAAACTAGGAAAAAACCAAACATGGGAACTATACCAAATTACTACTTAGATTACAACCATATCAATACTTAAACCTTATGGTAAAGTCCCACAGCACCAAAAATAAATCACAACTTCATAGCAACATTCACTAATTGAAAGGTCAGGATCTTTCACTTCATTTCAAAGTCAGAGCCCAGAACACCAAGACTGAGAACTCTAGAAATTATTCTCTGGAATTTGAAATGAAATGCTCTGTTCACACTCTATATTTATAAGAGTTTACTGAAGTTCATAATTTTTTTCCACACTTCACTCTCTCATGCGGTTAGGCTGAACAAGGAGTCACCAATTTTACTATTCCATTGAATTCAGAAATGAACTAATGGAAGTTGTTGCAGCAATTGCTGCTGTAATGGACTAAGCCATTTTATATTTGTAATAGACTCTCTAGATTTTTTTTTTTAATTTTTTTTTCAACGTTTATTTATTTTTGGGACAGAGTGAGACAGAGCATGAATGGGGGAGGGGCAGAGAGAGAGGGGGACACAGAATCGGAAACAGGCTCCAGGCTCTGAGCCATCAGCCCAGAGCCTGACGCGGGGCTCGAACTCAGGGACAGCGAGATCGTGACCTGGCTGAAGTCGGACGTTTAACTGGCTGCGCCACCCAGGCGCCCCGACTCTCTAGATTTTTGAGACACTCTCCTAATCTAGTTACATCATACTGTCTTCCTGCCTTCTTTACTATGGTGGTTTTCACAGCACCTGCTAGTAGTAGAAATACAAGATAGTGTTTAGGAGTGGTAGAAAGTTAGATGAAAAGGGCAAAGCTAGACAAAATCTTGAGGACTGAAGGATCTAGCCATGCTAAAGATCTTGGATTTATTGTGAGGCTTTATGTTGTCTGTGCAGGGGAGTGGGGGGTGGAGGAAATGAAGGATAAAAAGAAGAGAAGACAAAGAAAAGGAACTCTTGTTTGTCTGATGGTTCATTCTAGTCACTCTCTGATTTCTCTTCCTCTTTTTGTTGCCAAACTTTTCAAATGCATCCTCTATCCTGAGACATATGTAACAGGATGCTGAAGTCTTTTCTGTTTTGGGTGAGGCTCTAAACTTGAGAACAGAATGTCTTATTGTCCACAAAGTATAAAAATAAATACAGACTCTTTCTTCAAACCAAGGGGTGACTCAGAAGAGGCACCCTAAAATTAATTAGGTGATTCATTCTTAAGCCTTGAAAATTAATGGACATGCTAAGTAGAACTTCTTCAGAGGAATAAATGTAACAGTTTGAGTATACAAATGGACAATGACCAAACCAAGTATGTCAGAAGAATTCTGACCCACATCCTCTGCAGCAACTGGAAGCCAAACCACAATCTCTGTAGCAATCGGATAGAACAGTTAGGATTTCGTCAATGAGTGATGGCTTTCTTATCTTCCCCTCCACTTCCAACTCAGGACCGGCCAAAAAAAGTCAAATATGTTTCTCAAACCCATCATTTAAGATGCTCTGCTCTAGTTAGCTCTCTTCCTGCTTCCCCATCCCAACAACCAGAGCACACATGAATGCTTTCCTTTCTTAATACTCAAGCTTTTCCATTCTCCTGACTGCCTTTGAGTCTCTGTCAACTGCAAGTGATGGTCCTGACTCCCTTCCCATAGCAGACTCTGAATACGGAGCCTCAGTTCTTACTTCAGTGATCTTCATTTATTTCCAGAGTGCTGTAACATTTCTTTCCCCCCTGCCTGGGGAACAGAACAAGGGTGTCGGCCCTTACCTATAACCAAAAGTCTTGGGGACTGACATTTTATTCAATTCCAACAAATGTTGAAAGGGGAGGCTGACCGAAGGAAACAGTGATAGAGGAAAAAAGACAGAGGTGGATGAGGCAATTTCATAGCACAGGGATGTATGCAAATATCATGTGGGCCAAGTATGGATCACTTGGGCTGTCTTGAAAGGGACTCTCCCAAGATAACTTCCTAGGAAGGTGAGTTGAACCCAACAGAAGGTCTCTTAAAAACCCAAAACAATCACCCAATGAGAGAAAGCATCAGCTTTTTGACAGGCCAAATGGCAAAAACTATATGAGCTGAATAACAGTGTTTCTGCCTTTATTTCTTTTCCTTCTGACCATCACAGCTCTGGAGAAGCCATGGGTAGCATAGTGAGTAGGAAAGGAAGTAATAAAAGTTTCTTATCCCCTCATATTTGGATTATTTTTTCAAATAATATCATTATTGGATCATTATTTCTTTATGCAAACCTTTATTATTTCTTTATGCAATATATATGTATATATTTTGCCAAATCTTCTAAAAGAATCGGTCAAAAAATTACTCTGCATTTCTTCTGCTCAGACCATGACACTCTTCTTGGTTAAATAATGATTAAAGAAGTTTTCTATAGAATGTTAAAAGTTTAATATTAGAGATAAATTTGACCAGTCTGCTCTGTCCATTGAGTAGTTCTAGTGCAAGACTCCTCTCAAACCATGAATCTGTTTTGAGGAGACCACAAATTAACTTGTAAGTTTGAACAAAGTTCTGTGATTGCTCACTGGGCCACTGCTATACCTCCCATTAGTCTCTGCTAATACCAGAAAAGAAAAAAAAACACGAGTTCCATTGGTAACCTTAGACCAGGTAGCCTGGCAAGGTTCCTTATTTTTCTGACCTTACATATCACCCAAAAGGCAGGCCTCCCGTTCTTCACTTCATCCTGTGTTCATGCCCCCATTCCTGTCTTTCCTGACCACTCTTCCCATTCTGTCCTTGGATCTTCCATCTCCATGTAACCACAACCACCTACAACTCCAGATGTTTTACAAAACAGTCTCTCTACCTGCTTGCCTTAACTGATCCTGGCCATTTTCCCCAGCTACCCTCTTCATTGTAGCTTTTTCAAGTTGAATGCTCTGCATTTCGCTACTTGCTCTATGCTTCAGAACTACTGGATTATTGGGCATTTTTCTTTCCTCCTTGCAATTTTCCACCGTTACCTTTACACTGCTGTGCTGTCTGATACAGTAGCCATATGCCACATGTGGCTATTGAGCACCTCTTCTCTGGCTCATCCAAATTGAGATGTGCTGGAAGTATACAGAACACCCTAGGTTTTGAAGACCTAGTGTGAAAAAAGCATTAAAATATACCATTGACAATTTTTATGTTGATTGCATATTGAAATGAACATTACTTGGATATATTAAGTTAAATGAATGACATTATTTAAGTTAATTTTATTTCTTTTTAGTATTTAAAATGTGGCAATCAAAAAATTTTAAGTTACACATACAGCTCACATTATATTTCTCTTCGAAAGAGATGGGAATTAACAAAAAGAAGAGAACCTTGCATGATTACTTATCTCGTGTACTCTGCAGCTGCTGTGGACCAGGCATTGATCTTGGTACTGGTGAGGTAGCAGTGAGTGAAGTTCTTGTCATCGTGGAGCTAACACTATCATGAGAGGAGACAGACAGTACATAAATTAACAAGTACATATAAAATCAGCGAGATATGAATAGTGCTGTGGTAAAGAGAGGGGAAATGCTTATGGTTGGGGGAGGAGTTATAAAGAAGGAGCTCCAATGAGATAAGAGAGGTTGTACAGGGGCACATGTATGTCTATGCATGTGGTGGGTGTGGGGCATCGTATCACGTAGGGCATTGAAAGGACTTTGGCTTTTACTCTAGATGAGATGAAAAGCCAATGGAGGAGATTGAAGAGAAGAGTACCTTCTCTTATGTCAATTTTAAAAGGATGACTCCTGCTGTTACATTGATAAGGGAATGGTGACAAATGAGGAATGACACAAAGGAGACAGATGCGGAGTGATGGGGGTTGAATTATGGATATGTGTTGAAGATAGAAATACTAGGATTTGCTGGAGGATTGGCTATGGAAAATGGGAGGTGAAAAAGAGCCAAAGAAGATTCCTAAGCATTGGCTTGGGCAACTGGCAGCCCATTTACTGAGAAAGAATATGTTGTGAGCAGTGGAGGAGGGAATTCATAGTTGGTAGTCCATATGAGGGGCAAACACTAGGTGCTAGTATTCATAAGAAAGAGGTACAGACTATTTGCCTAAATATGTCAGGGAAGGTTCCATAGGCTACATGTTTTAAGTTACGTCCTAATATATGGATGAAGTTTTCACATGAAAGAAAGAAACAAAGAAACAAAGAAAGAAAGAGAAAGAATGAGAGAAAGGAAGGAAGGAAGGAAGGAAGGAAGGAAGGAAGGAAGGAAGAAAGAAAGAAAGAAAGAAAGAAAGAAAGAAAGAAAGAAAGAAAGAAAGAAAGAAAGAAATGCCCTGCCCTTTAAGTGGGAAGAGCAAAGGCAAAGGAAATGGAATGGCATGGGCTATTATTCACAATGGTGATTGTTGTGGTTCGCTTTCAACCTATGATACATGTACTAGTGAAATGCAGAGAAATAAGCTCAGAAAAGCTGGATGAGCAAGATGGTGATGGCCTTGGATGCTCAGTAAAGGAGTTTGGATTTGACTTGTTAGGCAACTAAGATATGCTAAAAAATTGTAAGCAAAAGAGAGAATGGTATTAGTGTCTACTTTCAGAAGATAACTATATAAGGTGGATTGATGGGGAGAGTGGAGTTGAAAGCGGGAAAGTGATTAGGCACTGGTGCTGGACATTTTCCTTTTGCCCCTCCAGATTCACTGTCTATCCTTCTCCATTCTGTCCATCCTTCCATTCTGGAACCTGACTTTCATGAACTATTTAAAAGTTCTGCCTCTACCCTTTAATTTATTATTGAATTTGGCCAACAGAAGACATGGCAGGAGAAAAGAGAGCTGATAGAGAGTATGGACAGAATGACTATTATCCTGAGTCGCTTCAAGCATGTCTACTTAAAGACCAGAGCTCCTATCCGGAGGCCTAATTCTATAGCAACTGGGGTCCAATAATGGCCCCCTCCTTGATTTTTTAGGCATACATAGTGGCCAAACAGGCTTCCTTGTAGTTGGTAAACATGTTATTATGCCTTAATTCTGCCCTCACCCTTCAGTAAACTGTCCTCAGTAACTCTATTTGAGCCTGCCATCCATTTGCTACTAAAAACATAACTCTGTACCATAGAACAAAAAACTCCAATAATAGTATTTTAAACTCATTTGTTTACTTTTCTTTCAAGTAAAAAATTCAGAGACATTGGCAGTCCAGGGTCAATGTGATGGTTTCTCCTTCACCATATCAGCGCTGGCTACTCACAGGTTACCGGAACACTGACCATTACTTTCACTGTCTAGGCAACAGGAAGGGGGCAAAAGAGCTTCAACTTCTCAGCAATTTCAAGGCAATTTTCAGAAAGTCTCCTCCAACACTTTTGTATCAATCTCATTGGCCAGAACTTCATCACATGGCTATGCCTAACTATAGAAGAGGCTGGGAAATGATTCATTTAGCTGAGCACATACAATGCCAAATAAATCTGGGTTTTTCTCATTAAGGAAGAACTGGAAATGGTTATTGTACAGGTAGTTACATGTCTCTACCACCAAAAGCTAGTTAAATAATTCAGAGGGATGCCTGGGTGGCTCAGTATGTCGTTAAGCATCTGACTGTTGATTTTGGCCTAGGTCATGATCTCATGGTCAGAGATGGAACCCCACATCAGGTTCAGTGGAAACTACTTGGGATTCTCTCTTTCTGCCCCTCCCCTGCTCATGTTCTCTCTCTCTCTCTCTTAAAATAAATAAACTTTTAAAAAATCCAGAAAAATATAATAGATAATGAGACCCTGAGAATGGTGGGGAGGAATGATGGATGATAGATATTGTGAGAGATAGACAGAACTAGATGTTAACAGTGAAATAGGATCCCTTAGTATCCTCTTTATTTAACAATATTTTACTTAGGTTCCTTCTAATCTAATAAAATATTATTTATCTGAATCTAGAACTTTCCTAAAAACTACTTGTTGAGGACTTCTACAGAGAATAACCAGCAAATCAAAACCACAATGAGGTATCATCTCACACCCATTAAAATGGCAATCATCAAGAAGACAAAAGACAACAGGTGCTGGTGAGGATGTGGTGAAAAGAGAACCCTTGTGCACTGTTAGTGGGAATATCAGTTGGTCCAGCCACTATGGAAAAAATATGGAGGTTCCTCAAAAAATTAAAAATAGATCTGCCATACAATTCCACAATTCTACTTCTGGATATATAACCAAAGGAAATGAAAAAAAGGATTTTGACAAGATATACCCACTTCCATGTTTATCCCAGCATTATTCACAATACCCAAGATATTGAAACAACCTAAATGCCCATCAATGGATGAATGGATAAAAAAGATGTGGTACATATACACAAGGGAATATTATCTAGCCATAAGAAAGGAGGATATCCTTTGCGACAACATAAGTGGACCTCAAATACATTATGCTAACTGAGATAAGTGAGACCAAGAAAGACAAGTACTATATGATATCACTTATATGTGGAATCTATAAATCAACAAACAAACAAAAAATAAATAACCAACTCATAGAAAAAGAGTTCAGACTTGTGGTTACTAGAGGCAGGTGGGTACAGGGAGAAGGAATTGGAGGAAGATAATCACTCAAAAGGTACAAACCTTCAGTCATGAGATAAATAAGTACTAGGGATGTAATGCACAGCATGCTCACTATAGCTAACACCACTGTATGATACATAGGAAGGTTGTTAAAGGAGTAAATCTTGAGTTGGTGATTTAGATCATGAGAATTAACTGATATTTTTATTAAGTCATTCACCTAACATTCATTGGGCACTTTCTGTCGGGCAACAACTATTTGTCCATTATGATAGAAGCTGCTAGTTGTCTCAAAGTATCTATTCTCCCCTTCTTTTTGTAATAGAACCCTGTAATTTTTGCTTGACACATTGCAATTTAGCTAAAGGACTATATTTCACAGTCTCCCTTATATCTAGGTATGGTAATTTGAATTCTGGCCAATAAAATCTCAGTAGAGACTATGTCAACTTCTAGAAAGTCTCCTTAAAAGAGAGGGCATGTATGGGGTGCCTGGGTGGCTCAGTTGGTTAAGTGTCTGACTTCACCTCAGGTCATGATTTTATGGTTCATGGGTTCAAGCCCCACATCAGACTCTGTGCTGACAGCTCAGAGCCTGGATCCTGCTTTGGATTCTGTGTCTCCCTCTCTCAATGACCCTCCCTGCTTGCACTCACTGTTTCTCAAAAATAAACATTAAAAAAAATTTTTTAGGGGCGCCTGGGTGGCTCAGTTGGTTGAGCGTCCGACTCGGCTCAGCTCATGATCTCACAGTTCGTGAGTTCGGGCCCCGCATTGAGCTCTATGCTGACAGCTCAGAGCCTGGAGCCTGCTTCAAATTCTGTGTCTCCCTCTCTCTGCTCCTCCCCCACTCATGCTCTCTCTCTCTCTCCTTCAAAAATAAATAAAAACATTAATTTTTTTTTAAAAAAGAGGGGGCATGTATAGTATTTTGTTCTTTCCTACCTCATTCTTTTTCCTGAGTCTTGAATGCAGAAGCCCTAGGAGTAATTTTGGACCATTAAAACAAGGGCCATGTCCTAGGGATGGAGCATAAGAAAGAGCCTAGTGACCTCATAGAATCGCTAAACTAGGTCTGAATTGCCTAACTCTAGACCAACTTTTCTAATAGAGAAGTAAAATTCAGTTTTGTTTCAGCCATTGTTCTTGAGGTTCTTCTATTACTATGCATGTGAATCAAACTGCAACCGATACAATCATTTGAAAAAAGAGTTTGAATATTCTACCTTTGCTAATTATGAGACTATTAGTTCTTTCACCGGAGTGATATTGTATAAAAGACGGTCCCTAATATCTCAGTGGCTTAAAACAGCAAAGACTTTTCGCCCTCATGGGCCGGCATGTTAGCTGCTCTTCATCTGACCTGGGACATGGTGATGGCTTTGAGTGGGCTTTGGCTAAACTCCAGATGCCAGGTCAGGATTCAGGTGTGCTCAACATGTCATCATTTGGATCTAGAAGTTATCTGTACTCTCTGTTTCTAATGGTGAAGTAGCAAGAGTGCAAGAGAATAAACCAAATCTGACAAACATGTTTAAAGGGTCTGCTAACATGTCATTGGCAAGTCACATGACCAAGCTCAACATCAATTAGATGGAAAAATATACTTCCACCTACTCTACTGAGAGAAATGCAATGACACATGGTAATGTGTATGGATGAATAATTCAGGGAGAGAGTGAATCTGTTATGGAGACCTTGGAAAAGTTACAGAGATCATAGAAAGGTTACTTTAACCTCTCTGTGTCTCAGTTTTTTAATTTGTGAAACTCAAGTGTCTGGTTAAACTTATATGGCTATAATTCTGTATCATCCTCTTTCTTTCCTGGTTCTTAGAGAACAGAGATATACTGGAGCATAATACTAGAGAAGCTTTGTTGTTTTTTAAGTACTGATTAGAGTTATTGAACTGATTGAAGTGAGGAAAGGTAAAGGAGATGTCAGTGGATTTATCTGGGATTTTCCTCTATAAAATATTTTGTTTCCGCGATCTTATCCTACCCTTAAAAGAAATAAAGAGCACAGTCTATATAAATGTTCAGATTCAGATGGTCAATTTTGTTACAAGAAGGTGATTAACATCACATATCTTGACAGTCATATCCAGCCTGATGGTATGGATATAGTAAGAATCTTCTAAATTGGGATAAGGAGTGGAAATCCATGGGCAGAAGGAATCAATATTTTTTGTGTTCTTTTTTCCTACTGTCCAATTCATAGAGCTCTTCTATTTTTTTAATGACTGTTTAAAGATTGCTTAATTCAATTAAATCATATGACAATAGGCTAGAAAGAATTGATAAGGCTGTCAGAACACAAATTACTCCCAAAGCCATTCCCCAGTGATTATGAATACTTTTATATATTATTGAATATTTTACTTTAACAGAAATTCTCAGCATAAAGACCATAGATACTTAGGTCAGCAAACCTCCTAACATTTTAAGCAGACTTTTATATGTATTGTGTGCTTTGTGGGAGGAAGGGTCTCTAGCTTCATCAGATTCTGAAATGGGTCTGTGACTCTGAAAAGACTGAACCCCACTAACTCTAAAACAAGACATATACAGCTTGCTTTCTTTCCTTTTGGTCTGTTTTTGGCATTAAGAATTGTACACAGTCTTGAAACATTAAATTCATTCATTGCTACATTTTTATTGAGTCTACTATGTGTTAGAGACTGAAACACCAAGGATCTGGTACTTAAATGCCTTCTTCTCTGTACCTAGAATGCTTACGGAAATCAAAGGAGGTAGTTTCCAGTTATGTGGCGAGACGCTATAGGTTGCATGTCAAGTTTCTGATCACACATCAACAGAACGGAGAAAATATTACTACAAATGTGCAACAAGTGACTTCTGCAGTGAAACATAAAACAAGGCTTTATGGAACACAGTTTGAAAAAAATCAAGCTCCTTTGGAACAACACTGTTAATTCCTCATGAAAAGACTTAGCCATAAGTATCTAGAATAAAGAGACCTACTTTTTTTTTATAAATATTGGTACCTCCCTCTCTCCATCTTCAGCATTCTCCTGATTAATAAGGTTAATTCTGTGCAAGTCAATGAGAGAGATAGCATTTGTGGTTTCCAGATTGCAAGATCAAATAGCAGTGTTGCTGGAAGACAACATATTTGGAGACCTAAATTTGATACAGATATAATTTCATCCCTATCTCTACCTCCCTCATCCTCTGCCTTCTACTACAAAATAAGCCCAAAACCCAGCAAGCAGAGTTGCAGGGATTGGGGATAAACAATTTCCTTTACACTTGGTCAGCAGGCTCCTCAGATAGTCTTGGGGCTCTAGAAGATAATTATTTCAAAAATATTTATTTTCTTCCCACAGGCATTCCTGTCTTAGAAACAAAAATCAAAAGACTGCTCATCTCTCTGAGGAGAAAAAATGCTTATCCATTAGTTTTGTTTTTGGTGATGACTGGTGTCTTACAGTCCATTCAGGCTGCTATAACAAAATACCACAGACTGGGTGGTTTGCAAACAACAGACTTTTACTTCTCACAGTTCTGGAAGCTGGGAAGTCCAAGACAGAGGCATTAGCATGGTCACATTCTGGTGAACTTCTTCCTGGTTCAGAGCTGGTACCTTCTCACTGGATTCTCACATGGAGGAAAGGGCTAGCCAGCTCTTTCTGTGGCTTCTTTTATAAGGGCACCAATCACATTCGTGAGGGCCTCACTCTCATGATCTAAGCACCTCCCAAAGGCCCTACCTCCTAATACCATTGCATCAGGCATTGGGATTTCAACATAGGAATTTGGGGGGTGGGGAGGCAGGAGAACACAAGCATTTAGTCTGTGGCAACTGGTAACTTTTGAAAGAGTGCATGCAATCCTGAGAACTCTTCCAAAAAATTAAAGTCACTAAGCAAAGAAATGGTGAGAGGGCTGAAATGAAGAATAATTTCAACCCTATTAGGGAAAAAAAAATAACTCAGTGGACAAATCATTCTCCTCTTCTGAAATAAGGAACTGATTATAGAAGGGGACCTTAGGATTCATGTTTGTTTACCATTGCAGGGTGGTTAGATATGGGAGGGTGATTGCTGATTTCACCTAGGGTGACAGAGGTTTAAAATGGTACCAGTTTTGGGCTCTGAATGGGCTAAACTCTCACATTGTTTGTTTGAATCAAAGGCAGCCACTTGCTTTCTAGGGAGTTAGGACTCTTGGTTGCAAGTGATGGAAATGTAACTGAACCATGAACAATAAAGAGGAGTTGTTAGAAGGGTACCAGTGAATCTCCCAAAGCCAATGTAAGATTTAACAACCACCTCTTGGAAAGACAGGGATTAGAGCAGCTCCAGGAATTTCAGTAACTGGAAATATAGATTTTAATGTCATTCACACTCCCTATGTACTTTTTGTTCTTTCTGCTTCTCACTGTTGCAGATGGGTTTCTCATATTATAGATTGGTGGGCATGGCTCTGGATGCATATATTTATTACTTACTGCTCCAGTTTTAACAATCCAAAGGAAGGCCTCTGACCGGCCTAGCTTGAGTTGAGAGCCTGTGTTTAACTTTGCCTAACCATGGAGAAAAGACCACACAGCTTCCATTGGAAGCTATTATCATATGCTAGAGTGGGAGTGGGCACAGAAGAATCAGTCCTTAGAGAAGAGGAGCATCAGAGTCTGACTACTAGGGAGATCACTGTGAGCCAGGTGATCATACCAATTAATGTCTACTGTATGTATTTCCTGAAGAGCCTCCAAAGTTTCTCTGACTGGAAGAACCTTTCCAGGTTTAGGTAATTCTAACAGGAAGGAAGGAAAAAAAAACTCTTTCAGAGTTCTAAATAAACACCTGAAGATATGATACCTATAAAACCTGAGCTTTAGACCATCCCAAAATGGTCCCCTCCAACTCTTAGTAAAAGAAGAATGGCAGGAGAGTTGGGTCCCACCTGAGCCACTGGCAACCTGACTACTACAATTCTGTTGGAGAGAACTACCCAGGGTGACAAATATTTCCTTAAAGGAAGATGAGATTTGAAAACTGTTATTTATGACATCTAAACAGTAGGCAGGCGGGCTGGGAATGGAGTCTGATGGCTTGAGGGCCATTTGTTTTCTTGTTACTTTCGTGGTTGGGAATACAGGAGTTTATCACTTGGGAACTTTCCTCACAACTGTTAAGTAAAAGAAAAGACAAGTTCCTTTCTTTTATTTTTTTTAAGTATATTTTTGTGGAAAGACACATCTTCTAGTATACAGTCCATGTTATTGCAACATGTATAAATTCCCTTCTTCAGTAGGTGCACAGGCTGCTGAGTGTAATTTAAATACAATACACAGAATATACCATTTGCTAATTTCCCTTGTTTCTGTGATAAAATGGGCTTTAAGCCTGTATTAGGATTCTTCAGAGAAACAGAATTAATAGAATATATATAGAGAGAGATTTATTATGATGGGTTGGCTCATACAATTATGGAGGCAGAGAGGTGCCATGATATGCTATCTGCAAACTGGGCCCAGGAAAGCTGATAGCATAGTTCCAGTCCAAACCCAATGGCCTGAGATTCAGGGAAGAACCATGTGGCCAGTGGTGTAAGTCCTGGTCTGAGACTAAAGGCCTGAGAACCAGCAGCACCAACGTTCAAGGGCAGGAGAAGATGATGCCCCAGCTCAAACAGAGAAAGCAGATTCACCCTTCTCCTGCCTTTTGGTTCTACTTAAGCCCTCAACAGTTTGCATGATGCCCACCCACACCGATGAGGGCATCTGATTTACTCAGTCTGCTGATTCAAATGCTAATCTCTTTGGAAACACCCTCACAGACACACCCAGAAATAATATTTTACCAATTATCTGGGCACCCATTAGCCCAGGTTCACACATAAATTGACCATCATAAAGCCTATAAAGGAGATTTTGATCAAAGGTGTCTCAGAAAGGGAAGAAAACTTCCAAGGTTTCACTGACTTGTCAAATCATGTATTATCAGGGAAGGTCTATTAACGTGCCATATAACACTTGAGGTGAAGGTGAATGTCAGTAGAAACTAACATTAGGCTGCTCTGCAACCTCGGTTTATTAATTAGGCATGTGGATATTAGATAATGTCTCAGTGATGATTACTGACAATTTTTGGGTCAGTCAAAAGATACTAATACATGCTGCACTTTTACCATAAACTAGCCACCATGCTAAGTGATTTAGGTATATAGTGGCCATCTAAGGAATTGTTCTACCATTACACCTGCCTGCTGTGGGTATAGTGTCCTTTCTAATGGAATCTACTATCCTCCTCTCTCTGCCGTGTGGTATATTTAAGAGCTACCATCCCACAGACCATGCCCCTGGCCATATTTGGTTGATTCAAGGTAGCTAACTTGACCCCAAAACAGCCAGTTAGAGCCCACCACTGAGAATTCTGAATTTAAGACCAGAGAGCATACGGTAGTAGGAAACACAGAATGTCAGATTTGGGAGCCGTTAGCAGCCATGGTTCTGCTTTACAAAGGAAATGCTAAGGAAGAATAATACTGACACGCCAAGAGGAATAGGTAAAATACATGGGGAAAGAACAAGAGAAAAAGAGTCCTCCAGTTACTTAAAGACCTGAGTTTCAGTTGTTTTTAAGGATCAGCTATGTCCTTGTGGTACAGTTGTTAAATATTTCCTTCTTTATATGCAATATCTTATCAACTAATTTCCATTTGTTCTTAGTTTGGGTTGTATTCCTATCACTTGTCACAAAAGCATAGAACTAACACCACAGATTATCTCATTCAATTCTCTCACAATCTTTTGGAATAGGTACTATTATTCCCTTTAACCAAGTTTAGAGAGGCTTAAGTCTTACCCAGATCAAGCAGCTTGTGAGTAGCAAAGACAGGAATCACAGCCCCACTAACCTCAGCCACACCTTCCAAAACATAGGACTGATGAATTATGACAATAAGATGAAGAATGATTTTTCAAACAACAAATTAGGACTTATGCATAATAATAAGTATTTTTCTTTTTTTTGTTTGTTTGTCTAAAGAGGATATATATTTTTCAAAGGTTATTATATGGGTTAACCATTGCTGTAAAACAAATCATCCCAAAATTCAATGGCTTGAAACAACAATGATTTATTATTTTTCATGCATCTGCACATGGGGTGAGGGTCAGCTGATCTAGGCTGCACTCAGTTGAGGTAGCCTAGTCCATACGTCGTTTGTCCTCCTTGGACCAGTGGACTGGCCACAACAAGGTACAGTCTTCTCATGTTGACAGAGACACAGGGAACAAACCCAAACATTTAAGCTCATTTTATGTCCCTACTTGTGTTATAAGTACAAATATCATTTAGTGCAAAGGGAGTCACATCGCTGAAATGACAGTCACAGAATGGTCAGATATACTCTGCCTCAAGGAGCTGCAACGATACATGGGAAGGGCATGGAGATAGGGAGGAATGAAGAATTCGGAGTGGTTAATGCAACCTACCACAGTTACCACTAATGTTTTGGATTTTTCTTAGTGACAGTGTTCTGGTTAATTATTACTATGGATTAGAAACTCAAAAAAGGCTCACCTAATGGTTCTGGATCATGCAGTTTGTCATACAGTTGCAGTCAGATAGATGATGGCTGGGGTCGGAACAGAAGGAATGCTAAAGCAGATGGGTGCTGCCTGGGTATCCGGCTCTCAGAGCCTTGCCATGTGGTCTTTTGACAGGGGTTAGCTTGGGTTTCCTGACAACATGCTGGCCTTAGGGCACATGGACTGCTAACTTTAAAACACAAGGTTTAAGAGCAAGTTGTCTAACTCATGGAGTTGAAGCAAACCTTGGAATTTATGTAACTTCACTTCTGCCACTTCTTTTTTTTTGAAGTTTATTTATTTATTTTGATAGAGAGAATAAGTGGGGGAGCAGCACAGAGAGAGGGGGACAGAGGACCCAAAGTGGGCTCTGTGCTGATAGCAGAGAGCCCAATGCAGGACTCGAACTCACAAACCACAAGATCACGACCTGAGCTGAAGTCAGACGCTTAACCAACTGAGCCAACAGGCACCCCAAATATTCCTTTTTTATTTCTTATTTTTTAATTTTTTTTTTAGAGAGAGAGAGAGAGAGAGCATCTGACATTAATTCTATTAGTGACAAGTAAGTCACAGCCTACTCCGACTCAAAAGAAGGAGTATATTAGACTTCACTCCTTGATAGAAGTGTGGCAAACTTCTACGGCATACATAACAAAAGATTTTAGTTTAGAGAATCTTATCTGCCACAGGCCATATGATAGAGCAGAAGGTTGGACCTAGTGTCCTGGTTCTAATCTGCCATTTACTAGCTATGTAACCTCAGACATGATCTGATCTGCCAGTGTTGGCCCATAGTAGGTATCACATAAATATCAAATGAATGAGTGAATGGCATAGAATGACTTCTCCAGGCTTCAGTTTCTTTCTCTGTATGTGACTAATAATACCCATGGAAAATCATGAAGAAGTCAATGAGGTGAGAGAGTTGAAGATGTTTTGAAAATTTAAAAGGCCAAACATATATGGGTTTTCTTATCCTTTTTGTTCAGAGCCCATGGCATTCCATTTGGACTGTTCTCAGTGATGCCAAATCTTTGTCCTCTGAATAATTCGGTTTTTGGAAAGATGTGAAGGTCATTTGGAGCAGGAAAAGATGTATGATTTCACTGAGTAATAACATTTTGGGGTCTAAAATGAGATATCATTATAATATGATGAGACTGATATTTTTAAAGTGGCTGGTAACCTGGTCTGGATGACATTTCTAAGAAAAGGCTACTAAAAGTGTTTTGAGAGAAAGCAGGGGAATTGAAATAACTGTATGACAGCTGCAAATGAGGGATAAATACTCATTTGAATGTTTACGAATGAGATTAAATGCTTTATTATCTCCCTTGCCCAGTGTTTGAGAAAAGACTCAAGCTTCATTTCCAAGATGGGGAAATTTGAATTTTACTGGTGATCAGTTAAAAGCAAAGCCAACAGGAATTAAGTGAGATAATTATATCGATAGCTAAGGACCCACTGTAGATTTCCAAAAGTCATAAGAAAAGCACTTTAGTTCAGTCACTTCTAGATTTATCTTTTAGGGATCAATTATCTATGTATTATTTTTTTTTTAATTTTTTTTTTCAACGTTTTATATTTTATTTTTGGGACAGAGAGAGACAGAGCATGAACAGGGGAGGGGCAGAGAGAGAGGGAGACACAGAATCGGAAACAGGCTCCAGGCTCTGAGCCATCAGCCCAGAGCCCGACGCGGGGCTCGAACTCACGGACCGCGAGATCGTGACCTGGCTGAAGTCGGACGCTTAACCGACTGCGCCACCCAGGCGCCCCTGTATTATTTTTTAATTGCATAGTTTTTCTTTTTGTAATCTTGGAGACAGCTAATGGGCATTTATTTTTAGGTATTATTTATGAAGTTATCTTTTACTTTCAAAAAATAAATGATTTCTTACTCACGGAAACAAAAATAATAAGAAGGAAAGTGATTTCAGCAAATGGAGCTAGTCAGTTAACCAGAATTTTCTTTCTTAAAGACATATGGCAGTGGTGGTTTTTCTCTAGAGAAACCTCATGTGATAAAGTGGATGGCACTGTGACATCAAAGCTGGTGAAAAAGAGTCTTAGCTGACTAGTTAGGTAATTTTGATATTATTTTCACTTGGAGTAAAGCTTCGGTAAAAATGTTTGAAAGGAGAGAAAATGTAAAAGAATAAGATAAAATGAAATTACATATAATGAATAATATTCCACATAAGATATAGATAGTAGTTTAGATATATTTCATAAGTATACATACTAGAATTAGATCAGAGCTTTAAAAAGCATATATACTAGAATTATGCACTAGATTAACATTCTAGCTGATTGCATATTTTCCTAAAAAGATCACTAAAGGTCAGTACATACCCACTCCTTTCTTGTCAAACCTGAAAGCAGCTCTCTTGGGTGGCTTATGGTCTGCTTGACTTTGTGGGCAAGGCCTCCATTTTATTTCAGTTGCCCGTTCCCCTTTGCCCTTCTTCAGATGGGACCAGACTCAGTCCCAGACAGCTCAGCCAGCCCACATGTCACTGCTGATTGAGCCGCTGGCTTCTCCGGCAGATAAAGAGGATCTTGCTGGCTGCAGCCTTAGATAGGCAGTTTTGAGCCCTGTTTGGTCTTGTATGAGAAGCTATGTTGAACATAGGACCCACGAATCAACTTGGTAAGCAAAGCTGGTTTTCATAGCATGATTAGGATGTTAATGGCTGCTGCCTCACTCCAGGTCCTTGGAGAGTACACATCCTAAGCGCTAGGAGACCTCTCCTTGGGGGACTTCTAACCTGAGAGCCAGATGGCTCTGAAGAGGATCATTTATTACACAAAATTTATTTCTCCAATTATAACCACTGCCATGAAAGTCTTTTGATTTAAAGGATGTTAATAAGGCATACTTCTTCCTGATAAACATATTATCATTTATCTCATTTGCAGTAGCCAAGTCCCTTTTCTTAAAGAATACAGTGTTGTCTGTATGGGAAAAATATTTCAGAACCAACTAGCTTAGAAGGTAAGTCAAAAAAGACACAATAGCCTAGCTTCAGAAGCATTGTCCTAACTACAAAATTTGTTCAGATGTGTTGCATCACACCAGGCACCACTAAGCACATGAGTTATGTTATTTTTATATTTTAAAATGAAAGAGAAGCTCTTCAGCCAAAGGGAAATAAATGAAACACACTTAAATATAGTGGAAGATTTTGGTTTTCCTAATAAAAATTTTTAAAAAGGTAATATTTAGTTGCTTTGAAAGTATACAAATGGTTTAATTTTTCCTTAATTGCTGCTTAAAGATATAGACCACTACTATTTCATCGCCTCCAAATTATAGCCCCACAGAGCTTCCTAACCTTATTTCCATTTTACTTTTAATTCATTCTTCCTCAGCTTCATGGTTCTTTGGTTTTTTTTTTTTTTCCATTACTAAATATTTATTTATTTTTGGGAGAAAGAGAGCAAGCACACATGCTGGAGGGGCAGAGAGAGAGGGAGAGAATGAATCCCAGGCAGTCTCTGGGTAGTCAGGGCAGAGCCCGATGTGGGGCTGGATCTCACAAACTCTGAGATCATAACCTGAGCTAAAATCAAAAGTTGAATGCTTAATCAACTGAGTCACCCAGGTGCCTCCACAGCTCTTCTTAATTCCTTTTTCCCCTCCATGTCCAGTATTCCTTGCCTTTCTTCCTCTTAGACTCTTCTGATGTGCTGGATTTGTTCTTTCTCCTCCTCCCTGGAAATAATTTTCTATCTCAGCTTCTCTACCATTCCTGTTAGCTCCATGACCACAGGAGAGCCATCTGTTTTCTACCAGTTTTGCTGCCACTCCCAATGCTCTTGCTGTATCTCACTTGGATTCTTTCCATGGCCTCCTAATTAGACTCTTAGCTGCCATACTTGCTCCCCTCCAGTTGATTGGCCACACTCCAATTAAGGTGGTGGCTATAAGGCAGAAATTGAATAAGCAGTCTGTGCTTAAAACCTCTTATTGGACTCAAAATGGATAAAGGACCTGAATGTGAGACAGGAAACCATCAAAACCCTAGAGGAGAAAGCAGGAAAAGTCCTCTCTGACCTCAGCTGCAGCAATTTCTTACTTGACACATCCCCAAAGGCAAGGGAATTAAAAGCAAAAATGAACTATTGGGACCTTATGAAGATAAAAAGCTTCTGCACTGCAAAGGAAACAATCAACAAAACTAAAAAGCAACCAACGAAATGGGAAAAGATATTTGCAAATGACATATCGGACAAAGGGCTAGTATCCAAAATCTATAAAGAGTTCATCAAACTCCACACTCAAAAAACAAATAATCCAGTGAAGAAATGGGCAGAAAACACGAATAGGCACTCCTCTAAAGACAGCCGGATGGCCAACAGGCACATGAAAAGATGCTCAACGTCGCTCCTCATCAGGGAAATACAAATCAAAACCACACTCAGATATCACCTCACGCCAGTCAGAGTGGCCAAAATGAACAAATCGGAGACTATAGATGCTAGAGAGGATGTGGAGAAATGGGAACCCTCTTGCACTGTTGGTGGGAATGCAAACTGGTGCAGCCGCTCTGGAAAGCAGTGTGGAGGTTCCTCAAAAAATTAAAAATAGACCTACCCTATGACCCAGCAGTAGCACTGCTAGGAATTTACCCAAGGGATACAGGAGTACTGATGCATAGGGGCACTTGTACCCCAATGTTTATAGCAGCACTCTCAACAATAGCCAAATTATGGAAAGAGCCTAAATGTCCATCAACTGATGAATGGATAAAGAAATTGTGGTTTATATACACAATGGAGTACTACGTGACAATGAGAAAGAATTAAATATGGCCTTTTGTAGCAACGTGGATGGAACTGGAGAGTGTTATGCTAAGTGAAATAAGCCATACAGAGAAAGACAGATACCATATGTTTTCACTCTTATGTGGATCCTGAGAAGCTTAACAGAAACCCATGGGGGAGGGGAAGGAAAAAAAAAAGAGGTTAGAGTGGGAGAGAGCCAAAGCATAAGAGACTCTTAAAAACTGAGAACAAACTGAGGGTTGATGCGGGGGGGAGGGAGGGGAGGGTGGGTGATGGGTATTGAGGAGGGCATCTTTTGGGATGAGTACTGGGTGTTGTATGGAAACCAATTCGACAATAAATCTCATATATTAAAAAATAAAAAAAAAATAAAGTTATCTGAAGAGGAAAAAAAAAAAAAAACTCTTATTGGGCTCCCATTCCCAAATTCTTAAAATCTCCCATAAGGCTCTATTTGACCTGTCTACTACTCTCCTTTGTAGTTATTCACTGTGATCCACCCAGGATGGACTGGATTTTTTTGTTTGTTTTGTTTTGTTTTTAATCCTATCTTCCTTCTTTGTTTTTTTTCTTTTTCTAATTTTAATTTTTTTTGGACAAGGAGAAGGTCAGAGTGGTAGTTGATTCTTAATGAATATCTAAGAGGAATATGTCTAAGATGAAGTTCTGAAAATGATTAGCTATCTTAGAAGGCATCACTTTTGCTGGGAGATCATCTAAAGCCTTTTTAAAATTTTAAAATAATACATGGTAATTATAACAACAATAAAAAAACACTCAGAAGTAAGCTTCAAAAAAAATGTCCTTCCAGATTTTCCTCTGCATTTATTAGCATATATGTAAACACAGATAAGTTCTTTTTTGGACAAACAAACAAACAAAAATTGTAACTCCTCTCCCTATAGAAATAGCTGAACCTCAAAATAGAAGGCTAGAACAAGAGTGTTGGCAAGAATGTGGAGAAAAAGTCATCTTAGTGCACAGGTGGTGGGGATCCAAACTGGTACACCCACTGTGGAGGATAGTATACAGTTTCCTCAAAAAATTAAAATTAGAACTACCCTTCAAGCCAGTAATTGTACGACTGGGTATTTATGCAAAGAATACAAAAACACTTCAAAAGGATATATGCACCCCTATGTTTATTGCAGCATTATTTACAGTAGCTAATTTATGGAAGTAGCCCAAGTGTCCATCAGTAGATGAATGGATAAAGAAGATGTGGTATACACATATGTGTATATCATATATATATATATATATATATATACATGATATATATATGATACATATGATATTTATGGTATATATTTGTATATATGTAGGAATATTACTCAGCCATAAAAAGGAATTAAATCTTGCCATTTGCAATGACATGGATGGAGCTAGAGAGTATTATGCTAAGTGAAATAAGTCAGTCAGAGAAAGACAAATACCATATGACTTCACTCGTGTGGAATTTAAGAAACAAAGCAAACAAACAAAGAAAGAAAGAGACAACCAAAAACCAGATTCTTAACTACAGAGAACTAACCATCAGAGGGGAGGTGGGGGGAATGGAATAAAACGGGTGATGGGGATTAAAGAGTACACTTATCATGATGAGCACTGGATGATGCATGGAATTGTTGAATCACTATATTGTACACCTGAAATTAATATAACACTGTATGTTAACTATTCTGGAATTAAAATAAATAATTTTTTTTTCAACGTTTATTTATTTTTGGGACAGAGAGAGACAGAGCATGAACGGGGGAGGGGCAGAGAGAGAGGGAGACACAGAATCGGAAACAGGCTCCAGGCTCTGAGCCATCAGCCCAGAGCCCGACGCGGGGCTCGAACTCACGGACCGCGAGATCGTGACCTGGCTGAAGTCGGACGCTCAACCGACTGCGCCACCCAGGCGCCCCAAAATAAATAATTTTTAAAAATGTAGACCTGATTGCGTACGGAAGCCAACTGAAAGCTCTAAAAGAGGGGAAAAGACTATTGACATCAACGAAGCGGTGCCTAAAAGGCAACTCCATCAGTGTGGACTTGCCTAAAATAATCTGATTCAAAGAAGCAACATTGTTAGCATCTTTCTTAAGCCCCTTGTATTATTAAAAAAATTTTTTTTGAAATTGAACAAAAAATAATAGAAAGCTGGAAATTGAGATGTATTTATGAGGAACCCCTGTAGAGTCTTGTTTGCTTTTCCCGTGGACTGTGTGGACATTCACATCAATCAGTCCATTTCAAAATTACTTTGATTTAGCCCCCTTCCCTCACCCAGTGTGGAAACTCCATCGTCGTTACTGCAAACTCTGATAGCTAGCTAACAGGGATGCTCCTGCACTGAGGAAGCTGTATCACATTGAGAGGGGCCATTGCCCAGGAATTCCAGGATGAGTGAGCGACAGTATAACAATACCTCCATCAACTACGGGTACTATCAGTCATCAAATTTTTGCCAACACAGTGCACAGCACAGCTAAAAGGCTTCTCATTCTAGTTTGTGTTTTCCTTATTGCTGACGGTGGTTGAGCATATTTTTATGTATTTACTGGTAACTTGTGATTTTTCTGTAAATTCCCACTCTGTTTGCTGTTGGGGTAGTTTTCTTTTTATTGATTTGTAAGGCTTTTATAAAACTGAATATTGTGATATTCACGGAGAGGCGCCACTCAGACTCCCCTTCAAGGAGGGACTGGCTTCCTTAACTGCACGGAGCACTGTTAGCAGAGAGCCTTCAACTGTCAGTCTCTTCAGGGTTGGCATCAACTGCAGAGCCACCTTGCCCAAGGTCACACCCTCTACCAAAATGGCTTATATTCAATAGAGGAAAGGTTATAAAGGTCCAGGGTGCCTCAGTCGGTTAAGCTTCCGACTTCGGCTCACTTAATGAACTCTCAGACGTTGAGTTTAAGCCCCGTGTGGGGCTCTGTGCTGACAGCTCAGACCCTGGAGCCTGCTTTAGATTCTGTGCCTCCCTCTCTCTCTGCCCCTTCCCTGCTCATACTCTGTCTCTCTCTCAAAAAGAAATAAAGATTAAAATTTTTTTTTTAATTAAAAAAAAAATAAAGGTCCAGCCATTCTGGCCCATTAGAAGGCAATTCTGACTGGCCCTGTGACCTCTAGTACTCCTGTGCGGTCAGCCAAAGCTGCTGTTTGGGTCTACATTGCATCTGAACTTTTCCCTCAGCCAAATCCTGAGTCCTTCCCCAGCCTTCCACAGAGATTGAGTCTAAGGGCACTTCCTAAAAAATATTCTGTCTCAGGTTCTGCTTCCTGGAGCATCCATCCTGTGGGGAAAAAATATTTTATATATCGTGGCAAATATTTCCTTAGAAAAATTCCTTAGGCAAGTATTACCTCAGGATCTTTGCACATTCTTTTCCCTATGCCACTTTTCCCTTGGCTCTCTCCTACTTCTTTTATATATATATATATATATATATATATATATATATATATATATATATATATATTGTTTATTTATTTATTTTGAGAGAGAGAGAGAGAGCATGTGCAAGCAGGGGAGGGGCAGAGAGAGAGAGAGAGAGGGAGAGAGAGAATCCCAGGTAGGCTGTGTCAGTGCAGAACCTGACTAGGGCTTGATCCCATGAAGTGTGAAATCATGACCTGAGCTGAAATCAAGAGTCCAAAGCTTAACTGGCGGAGCCACCCAGGCGCCTGGTTCTCTCTTACTTCTTTAGGTTTCAGCTAAAATGTTACATCCTTACCAAGGCTTCCCATGATCCTCAACCTAAATCAAGTCTTCCTATTATTTTCTCATGGCTTCCTATATTTTCCTTCACAGCATTTATCTCAGTTTTTAATCCTGTCAGATTTATGTGATTATTTGTTGAATGCCTGAACTATTTACTAGACTATAAACACCATGAGGGCAGATGTTTTAATTTTTTTTTTCTGTCATTCTATATTCAGTTACTATCATACTTCCAGACATGTAATACATCTAACTAAATATTAGTTAGATGAAGATATGAATAAAGGAATGAAGGCAAGAAATAAGTTCTCTTTCTAGAAACGTGATTTTCAAACAAGGAAAATACCTCAGCTACTGAGTTTCTAACACAAACATTACCAACTGACATTATAAAACCATTCTGCATTCTTTTTGGTGCCCTAAAATTCTTTTGTGGTGTAGGCAAGAGGTTTGATTATAAATTAATTCTGTCCATATTTTCTTGCAATGGATTATTTGAAATTTATTTCAAGGAATTGCCTTTGGAACACAGGGTTCTTTTGAATCCCATTTTAAAACCATTATTCCATGTAATTAGAATAGTATAAATTCGGGGGGGGGGGGATAGGAGTTCTATGGTTAAACCATTTAAAACAAAATTAATTCCTACTGCTCAAGGCCTAAAGGGAAAATCTAGAAAGTGGGCAGAGAAAATGGGTTGTCTCATTAGATTTTGTTCAGGACCTATTATTGCCAATTTAGTAGCTCACTCTTGAATTAGATTAGAGTATTACCATGATTACTATATTTATAATATTACAAGGAATTTATAATGTGTCATTTGCAGCTGAAATTTCTCATGATTATTTTAGCCTAGAAGCAGTAATAATACAATGAAGCAAAACTTT
This sequence comes from Puma concolor, assembly GCF_028749965.1. Classification (NCBI taxonomy): domain Eukaryota; kingdom Metazoa; phylum Chordata; class Mammalia; order Carnivora; family Felidae; genus Puma; species Puma concolor. The sequence goes on from NC_141670.1 coordinate 118,490,665, forward strand.
CTATTTTTTTGTGCCATTTAACAATGTGTAGTTAAATAACATGTGGTTCTTGGATGATGGATGAATTTTATTACATTCAATTCACTAACTAGCCAGAAAGACTGAAAGCTTAATACCAAATATATTCTGTATATCACTGGGACTTGGTTGAAAACAACTCGATTGTCCTCTTTTCTATTTTTAAGAGATATATGGGCCTCAGAATGTGGACTTATTGTCACTTATATATCTACAATCATTCAGAAAAGAATTTCCACTAACAACTTTTTTTTTTTTCCCCAGACAAGGGGGAATAAAACTAATTTCTCATCTTTCATTCATTTATGTCTCTATTAGCTAGGCGAGTCTGCTTCCTTGGCCATTTGTTTCATTAAAACTTGGATCAAAATATCTTTTAAAATAGGGAAGAAAAACGTTTAAAAAATAAGTAGAGGACAGACTCTTATCTGTTCTTCAACCATGACAGTCTTAAAGAGAAATCCGGAACACCAACCTACTTTTTTCTTTTCTTCTATTCTTCTACTCAGCTTTTTTTTTTTAAATTTTTTTAAATGTTTATTTATTTTTGAGAGAGAGGGAGAGAGCGTGACCAGGGGAGGGCAGAGAGAGAGGGAAACACAGAATCCCAAGCAGGCTCCAGGCTCCAGGCTCCAAGCTGTCAGCACAGAGCTGGATGCAGGGCTTGAAACCAAAAACTGTGCGATCATGACCTGAGCTGAAGTCGGACACCTAACCGACTGAGCCACCCAGGGACCCCATCTTCTATTCAAGCTCTTAACCACTTCCACCAAAGGGGTTCTAAGGACAAAAGGGAAATAATATATACCCATTCCCTTTACTAATGCTTACCACCAGCGGTTCTGAGGTAGATTTTAGGGGGTGAGTAAACTTGGATTTTGAAAAAAGATTGCATCTTTATTTTCATTGACTTCTTACTAAAATTTAGCATTTATAAATGCAGACAACAAACCCTACATAGTGGGCTCACTGTCTATGCTTTTCTTCTGCAGTAGAAGTGATACATAATTGTAATATCATTTTTCTGATGGTATACGTGTCGCTATCATTTACATCCATCACTACTTGAGAATTATGGTAGTGATTAGATCTGCTGCTGGATCCAGTCACTTCATGCCTCAGTGAAGAAGCAAGTGTGTTATTAGATCACAATTTTTTTTCCCTAAAGTTTGTTTGTAGATATATTTCAATATAATTGGATTACTCATTACCAATGTATTTTAAATATTTACAAACATTATTTTGAGAAGAGTTTCATAGGCTTCCCAAGGCTACTTAGTAGGGTCCATGGAACAGAAGAGGTTAAGAACTTCTAAGGCAGTTATTTTCAAACTTAATAGGCCTAACTTTTCCCTTTTTAAGAACTGAGGTGAAAGTAATATGCAATTAACTATTTTAGAGTGTTCAATTCAGTGGCGTCCAGTGCGATTACAATATTGTGCAACCACCGCCTGTCTAGTTTCAAAACATTTTCATCACCCCGGAAGAACACCCCATATTTTTTAAGTAATCACTCCCTATTCCTCCCTCCCCCCATTCTTCTGACAACAGCTAATATTTTTTTGTCTTTATGGACTTGCCTGGTCTGGATATATCATATAAAAGGAATCATATGACATGTGACTCTTTGTGTCTGGCATCTTTTGCTTAGCATTAATGCTTCTTTTTTTAAAGTTTATTTTGAGAGAGAGTGAGAGCACACAAACAGGGGAGGGGCAGAGAGAGAGGGAGAGAGAATCCCAAGCAGGCTCTGCACTAAAAGTGCTCAGCCTCACAAACCATGAGATCATGACCTATGCTGAGATCAAGAGTCACATTTAACTGACTGAGCCACCCAGGTGCCCCTAACATTAATGTTTTTGATGTTCATACAAGAATATATCAGAACTTCATTTCTTCTTATGGGTGAATGGATAAACTAAACTTTTCTTTCTTTTTTTTAAATTTTCTCGTAACTATTTATTTATTAAAGACAGAGAGAGACAGAGCATGAGCAGGGGAGGGTCAGAGAGAGAGGGAGACACAGAATCCAAAGCAGGCTCCAGGCTCTGAGCTGTCAGCACAGAGCCTGACGCAGGGCTCAAACTCACAAACCGTGAGATCATGACCTGAGCCAAAGCTGGATGCTTAACTGACTAAGCCACCCAGGCACCCCTAAACTTTTATTTTAATAAGAAGTCTTTTGTAACAATGTCTTTACTCTCTTAAAACAAAATTGATAGATGATAAAACCTACTACATGGATAATTTCAAAAAAATTGATGTTACGGTTAACCATCTTATAAAGCAAACACAAAAGTAAAATAATTTGTAACAAAATTATATGTATTTCAATATGCAAATGCTTAGGCACTAATATTAAAGACATATCAAATGGCCATATGTTTGCATCCATATGTAGAATCACCATGAATTAAGCTACAAATGCAGACTAGTACAGTATATAATATTAGAGTCTGAAATACCATGCACATCTTAAAACAATGCAGTAAATACTTTGTGTTATATACAAAATATTATTAGTTTTTAGGCTGACATAATTTTTTAAAAAACAGGATTTGCACTTATACAAATGTCTGATGGGACATTTCAGAGCAATGAAGGACACAGGACAACACTTGATTGTATAAGGCTTTCTTAAAGTGTTGTAGCATGGACAGTATCCCTGGCCCCTATGCACTAAATGGCAGTAATGTTCCTCAATCACTGTAACATCAGAAAACACCCTGGCAATTTAAAAATGGCCTCTATGGGGGCATTGGTGACCCAAAGAGAACATGTGACCCAGGGCGCCTGAGTGGCTCAGTTGGTTAAGCCTTTGACTTCAGCTCAGGTCATGATCTCATGGTTTGTGGGTTCGAGCCTTGCATCAGGCTCCATGCTGGTGGCTCAGAGCCTGGAGCCTGCTTCGGATTCTGTCTCCCTCTCTCTTTCTTCCTCCCCTGCTCACACACTATCCTTCCCTCTGTTCTCTCTCTCTCTCTCAAAAATAAATAAAGATTTAAAAAAATGCATGGGCCCTGGAATCTGCCCTTTGCAGCCCTGCCCAGGACCCTCCCCCTCCCCCCTCCTCCCCCCTCCGCCCCCCCCCCCCCCCCCGCACTAAGTCCTGGCTTGTTCTGTTGTGCAAGCAGGTATGGTATTGATACCCACAGTTCTTTTCTCCAAGATTTGTTCCCAGGGACTCTTCTGATAGTGGAAAGTTAGGTAAAACTTGGACACAATGTCCCTTCAGAAAACAAAATTTACACTTTGCTCTTCGGCATCCCAAAGGCTGAGCCACCAAGACTGAGGTTACAGAGACTTGTCTGCCACTTGCTCTCTGTCAGGTGATGAGAGGCGTCAGACCCTTTGGGAACTTCTTTTTCACTTGGACCAATTCTTTTTCACTTTCTTGATTTAAGGTACCAGAGCTATGTCCTAATATTTGAGTTGAACAATCCTTTTGAGAATTTTCATAAAAACATCCTGCTGAGTTATCATACAGGTATGGATCTGGCAGATATATATTTGTGAAATATGAAGAGAAAAATGATTACCAGTGAACTATTGCCTCATTCAGAAGCCTTCCTATCTACATTAAGAAGCCTTTGAAGTGAGAGCTGAAATTAGTTGATATTTAATAGCTGTATGTGTGGGAAAATTTTTATATTTCAAAGTAAGTGTTCAGTAACTCATCAGAAAAGGACGTCTGATAATTTAAGCTTTTCTATCAAGCTACTGGAGTTGAGGGTGATGAAGGAGGTGGGCAAAATTGTGTGAAATAAAAATGAGGACATTCACTTAAAAATAAACAATACATAATTTTCTCAATAATAATAAGGAAGGGTATGTTAGAATTCTCTGGAAAGAGCAAAAATGCCATGGAATGCCCTCAGGTGAACCTACTTCCACCTAATTTAAAATGATTAATGATTTTGCAGACTAGCCTGCAAAAGTGATACGCCCATGCTAAAGCAACAGCAATTTAAGTTAAGAACAAATGTTATAAGTACAGCATCTAAAGGTACTAGTGACACTCTAACAGGCACTATTAGTTAGGAAGTTAAAATAAAACATGATATAAAATAACAAAAGAAAAGAAATTATATATTTTCTAAATGTAAATGGCTATACTAAAAATTGATTCAAAAGTTTTTGAGATGTAAAGTCTCTTGGAATCTTTTTTATTTTATTGATTTTTATTTTTCACAGCACTTTTAGGTTCACAGCAAAACTCAGCAGAACGTACAGAGGCTTCCCTTATCCCTTCCACCCCACGCAAGTGCACAGTATCCCCCACTATCAATATTCCTCATCAGAGTGGTACATTTGTTACAATCAAACCTACATTGATGCATTATTGTCACTTAAATTCCTTCATTTACTTTGGAATTCACTCTTGGTGCTGTATAATCTATAGATCTTGACGAATGTATGATTGTGCCCGAAATCCAAGTTTGGCTTCCTGTCACTCGAAAAGCCAACACTCAAGAGACAAGATTCCAACACTCAAGATTCCTTTGATCGGAAACGAATATGAGATTTATTCAGGAGGCTGGCCACCTGGGGAGAAGGCAGACTCTTGTCCAAAGGCCAACTCTGAGGTTTCTGCCTGACTCAGGAGTTTTTAAAGGAGTTTAGGGCAGTTAACATTTCTTGATTACATACAGACTAGATGGTACAGGCTACAGACATTATGTCAGTGTTCGGAGATTGTATTGATGAAGTTTTGGGGTGATGGGGGGGTGGTTCAGAGCCGACAGCCAAGAAAGAATTCTTGAAGATGTCTTTGGTGCAAAAAAGTGATTTTATTAAAACATGGGGACAGGACCCACGGTTAGGAACAGCTGCACTGGGGTTGTGATGGGTAACTCATTATATACCCTCAGGTTGGGAGGGTGTCAGGGATACAGTAAATCTCTAAGGAATTTTGGAAGCAAGGTTTCCAGGACCTTGAGGGGCTAGCTGTTGCTAGGAAACACCATTTATTACCATTTAATAACACGTCAGTCATGAGATCCTTTAGATGTATATTGAGGGGCCATAAGCTTGGAGTATGATTGCCAGCATATGTCTTAGGGCAGTTGAGATAAAGGAAGTTGACTTACCTGATCCTCGAGTTTGGGATAATGTTAAGCTAAGGTTCTCTTTTGCCCCCAGCAAAGTGTTACCCTTGAGGCAGCTGAGCTCCTAGAGGGAGGTCAGTCTGCTGGTCTCAAGGACTCGTCATTGCGCTATAGGCAGTTAAGAGAATTTAATTTTTCATTTGTCTTAGTTTCCCACATTACCATGGCAAGCACTTAAACTCCTTTTCTTTGTTCTTGGGTAGCCATGAGTGTCTGAGGAATAGCGCACAAAGTCCAACTGCTGGGGGGGTAGGGAGTGGGGAGGGGGGGGTGTGCCAGCCTGTATTTTGCCATCAGCTTGCCCCAAGATCCCTCCTCAGTATAAGAAAGTCTGTTCCTTAGTGCCTGGAGGTCTGGTTTCTGTTTCCTGATGTGCAGAGGTGTTCTGTTTTTTCTAGGAACATATGAATGATCATAGATACACAAAGAAAAGTTAATCAGTCACGCAGGTTAAGGTTGTTTGCTAAGGCTTGAAGACTACTAGGTTGGCTGGAGGGCCGAGTTGGCTTCATAATGACATGTATCCATCATTATGGAATCACATAGAGCAGTTTCACTGCCTTAAAAATCCTCTGTGCTCTACCGGTTCATCCTTCCCTCCAACCCCAACCTCTGGCAACCACTGATCCTTTTATTGTCTTCACAGTTTTGTCTTTTCCAGAATTCATACGGTTGGAATCATATAGTATGTAGCCTTTTACGGTTGGTTTCTTTTACTTAGTAACATGCATTTAAAGTTTCTGCATGTCTCTTCATGGCTTGATAGCTCATTTCCTTTTTGGCACTGTCCTGATGGGCCACAGTTTATTTACCTATTACCTATTGAAGGACATATTGGTTGCTTCCCAGTTTGGGCAATTATGAATAAAGCTGCTATAAACATCCATCTGTAGGTTTTCATGTGGACATAAGTTTTCAGTTCATTTGATAAATACCAAGCAACATGACTACTGACACGTATAGTAAGACTATGTTCAGTTTTGTAAGAAACCGCCAAATTGTCTTCCAACGTAGCTGTAGCATTTTCTGTTCTTAATAGCAATTAATGAGATTTCCTGTTGCTCCACATCCTGGAAGCAGTTGGTGTTGTCAGTGTTTCCAATGTCAGCTATTCTGAGATCGTGGTATCTCATTGTGGATTTAATTTGTATTTCCCCAATGACTAACGATGTAGAGTATCTTTTCATATGCAAATTTCCATTGCATATCTTCTACAGTGATGTGTCTCTTTGGGGCTTTTCCCTATTTTTCATTTGGTTATTTGTTTTCTCATTTTGAGTTTTGAGTTTTTCGGGTATATTTTGGATACGATTCTTATTAGATACGTGTTTTGTAAAAATTTTCTGCCAATCTGCTTAAGATTTCAACTAAAATTCTTTTTTAAAAAAAATGATGAATTAAGCAGAAATTTTTATTTCCAAGCTCATCAAAGATCATGACAAACACAAATAAAGTATCCTTTTAAAAGTGTCCCAGATTAAATCAAAGGCACATCATCAAAGTAAAACCTACCTGTGACATTAAAAATTCATTTAGGCTGTAGTATTTTCACATTATTTTGTTTTTAATCATTTGCAAAATGTTGCGAAGATCACATTTAAACATCTTTTTAAAGACATAATGTAGGGTTTTTTTTTTCCTTTTTAAAAAAATTTTTTAAGTACAACCACAACAGAGGAACTTAAGAAGACAAAGACCAACTCTGCTTCACACACAGGATGGGGCAATCTAATACACAACCCAACATGAATCTTTCCATAACAAGTTTGCTAAGAAATAGCTCCTATGTTTAGTGTTACAAATAAAATAGTCCTCTCATTTAGAAAAATCAGACCATGGGGCGCCTGAGTGGCTCAGTCAGTTAAGCGTCTGACTTTGGCTCAGGTCATGATCTCACAGCTTGTGAGTTCTAGCCCTGAGTTGAGCTCTGTGCTGACAGCTCAGAGCCTGGAGCCTGCTTGGGATTCTGTGTCTCCCTCGCTCTCTGCCCCTCCCCCACTCACACTCTGTCTCTCCTTCAAAAATAAACATTTAAAAAAAATAGAAAAATCAGACGTCATTTGATTGATAAAGCCTATTCTTCCCCCTCTTCTATACTTGTTTGTCTTCATGTAGAAACTGTAAATTCACAAGAAATGAACCAGTTTTGATATGCTATAAAAATCTTAAGAACAACAAATTATAAATATTCAATTTTTTAACAAACAAAAGTGTTTTCCTTCCCAAAATGTAAACATCTAGTAAATAAAATGAACATAATATTCCAGGCATATAGAAACACCAGTAATTCGCTTATGAAAGAGGTGTGTTTGGTGGTAACATTTTTGTTTGTCTTACATATAAAAGAACTTTATTTTATAGAATAAAATGGCCTGAGAAGAACTCAGGCCATTATTACTTAAAGTCTACTCCTTCACCCAGTCTCCTTACCTGAGTGGAAAAATTCATCAATTTTTATAGAATTTTGGCTATAGCACCAGGCCACAGGAAAAGGTCTGAAATATCTAAAGTCATTTGGCTGGAGAAAAGTGTTTTCTTGTGACTTGGAGGCAGCTATTCATCACTTTGTGCTTAAAAGCATTCCCTAGTGAACTTCTTCCCTACAGCCTTTAGGATAAAGCACAGGATCTGGGCTCCTGGAAGGCGTTGCTTCCAGCTGGAACACGTACACTTACACCTTAAACTTCCAGGGCATCCTCGCAGGCATTCGGCGCACAGTTAACTGTTGAAGCTCTGCAGCTGCCTGTGAGCCCTTGACCCTCTCCACCAGCTTGAGCTGCTCCACCCAGTGTGGAAGTCTGTTCACGCAGGCCTCTGAAGACATGACGGCCGCGCCGGGCTCCGAGGGCCTAAAGTTCTCTTGTAATATCATTTCATTTGGCTTTTAGAGTTGAAGTCATTACATATTTTTTTTCCCTTAGTAATACAAGTAACTTAGTTTAAATACTTGATAAGTAACAGTTCATGGAATATTTTCACAATATTTTGAATGAAATTAGATAGGTAGTAAAGTGGGGGTCGGTCTTCAATTAGTCTGAATTTCTCCTAACAAATTTTGTTTTGCAAAAAGAGGAAAATTAAGATGAGAATTAAATTCAGCTAGGAGAACCAGAAAACAGAAACAAAAAAAGAATATTGGTGGTTTAAGGAAGATATTTGTCTCTCATGTAGAAGTCCAGGGATATGTATTCTAGAGCTAATATGGTAGCTCTGCTCCACAAAGTCCTGTGGGGTACAAACAAGCTCCTTTCAGTTCACAGCTCCATTCCTCAAAGGTGTGACCCTTATCTTCATGGACAAGGGAGCATCCAAGTTCTAAGTAACAGAATGCAAGAAATGATGAAGAGGAAAAGGTAAAGGATGATCTACCTGCCTCCTTATTTTCCCCACCCTAGCTTTATTGAGCTATAATTGACATATAACATCGTGTAAGTTTAAGCTGTCTAGTGTGATGATTTGATACGTGTATATTGCATATATATATATATATATATATATATATATACACACATGTGTATATTGCAAAATGATTACCAAAATAAGCTTAGTTAATAGCTTCATCTCCTGACATAATTACCTTTTTTTGTAAGTGTGTGTGGTACAAACATTTAAGATCTCTTGCTATTCTCTTAGCAGTTTTCAAGTATATAATGATTATTAAGTATAGTCATCATACTGTACGTTACATCCCTAGAACTTATGATTTGTACCTTTTGACTACCATCTCCCTATTTCCTCCACCTGCTAGTCTCTGGCAGCTACATTCTACTCTTCCTGAGTTTGCTCTACCTCCTTTTTAAAAATATTGCTCATATAAATGAGATCATGAAGTATTTGTCTCTGCCTGGCTTATTTCACTTAGCATAATGCCTTCAAGGTCCATCCATGTTGCCACAAATTTCAGGATTCCCTTCTTTCTCATGACTGAATAATATTGTTATGTATATATGTACACCACATTTTACTGAAGAATGTTCCTAGATATCCCACTGGTGGACTTTAGTTACATGCTCATACCTATTGTAAGGGAAGCTGGAAAGTACAGTTCTTATTTGGAAAAGTAAAAAATTATTTTGTTATAAAAGAAGGGGAGTACTGATGTTGGAGGACTATTAGCCTCTATCACCCACAAACTTATTCAATCACTTTGCAGTATTTCTATTTTGTTCTTTTACCCATTTTTATTTTTATTTATTTGTTTTGTTTTTGAGAGGGAGTGCAAGGGGGGAGGGGTAGAGGGAGAAAGAATATTAAGCAGGCTCCTTGCTCAGCATAGAGCCCAACATGGGACTCCGTCTCATGACCATGAGATCATAACCTGAGCGGAAATCAAGAGTCTGTTGCTTAACTGACTGAGCCACCCAAGCGCCCCTCTTTTACTCACTGTTAAAATTGTTTATTTTCTTATTTTTAAGAGTTCTTTGTGTGTGTGTGTGTGTATGTATTAAACCACTTTTTACAAAATTTATTTATTTATTTATTTATTTATTTATTTATTTATTTAGAGAGCATGTGTAGGGGAGGGACAGAGAGAGAGAGAGAGAGAGAGCATGTGTAGGGGAGGGACAGAGAGAGAGAGAGAGAGAGAGCATGTGTAGGGGAGGGACAGAGAGAGAGAGAGAGAGAGAGCATGTGTAGGGGAGGGACAGAGAGAGAGAGAGAGAGAGAGAGAGCATGTGTAGGGGAGGGACAGAGAGAGAGAGAGAGAGACAGAGAGAGAGAGAGACAGAGAGAGAGAGAGAGACAGAGAGAGAGAGAGAGAGAATCCCAAGCAGGCTCCACACTGTCAGCGCAGAGCCCAATGCAGGGCTTGAACTCACCAACCATGAGATAATGACCTGAGCTGAAACCAAGAGTCGGATGCTTAACATACTGAGCCACCCAGGGGCCCCTGTCATATTTTGATTGGCTCGCAAGCACGAGCAATGGCAACTGGTACATTTTTAAACCTGTTTATTTACCTGTTATAGGTAAGGATAATAATGAATTTGAGAGACATATGCTGCTTTTACAAAACATCACACATAAATGACTACTCCACAATTCCAAAATTCTTTTATTTCCCATTAGGATAATTCAGCATTTCAGAAAATGACAACTCTATCCAAGTTAGATTTTGTATTACACTTACCAATGCTAAAAGCAAAAACAGAACTGGGATCACTATCTCATTTTTCTCTAGCTCCAACTCCTATCTCTAGCACAGTTTCACAGCTGTGGAAAATACTGTTTTTGTACCATCTTTAACGAAAGTCTTTCACTTTAGTTGTCAGCCTTCTTAGGGATGGCCTTAGCTGCTTCGCCCATGCCATACCCTTTCCAGGGAAGCCCATATCCAATTACTGGAGTATAAAGGCCCAGTGATTTTGGTTCTATTCTGACAACTCTAACTGGAGCCACTTAAGCTCCAGAATATTCTGTGGGGTTTATAATCTTATTCTGAGAATCTATAGACCATTAGAAAATAGCTCACAATTTTGTCTCAGTGGGGTTTGTCTTGTTGAAACATCTGAACTTCAAAAGTTAATAGAACAATGAAGCTTTTTTTTCTACATGAGGAAACAATAAAATTATACAGCCACTGTGATGTATGCACAAGAAAAGAAACTCCCCGCCCCGACCTTTTACGGGAGAATCCGCCCTACAGATTGGCTTAAGGAAGCTGACACATTACAAAGCCACCACTGTTGACAAAAACATTTTATGATCTACAATCTAAGTAGAGAATCTAAATGGTTATTAACAATATCTTCTAGAGATCCTTTCTGGAAATTGGGTAGACCAGTCTTGTAATTTTAACTGTCCTGAAATAATTTGTGATATTGAAAGAACTCAGGTGCTCAGAAGCAAAGAATGTGAACTCAGTTCACAGTTGCAGTAGAAATATGTAGAATTCCCACAGACCTTTCCAAGGAAGTTGGACTGTTTGGAAAGAAATTGACATTTGTGGCAGACTGAAGTTTGTCCTCCATTATTCATTTTTCCCTTCGTCTGTAGTAGTATGGCTCCTACTTTGTATCCAGGCCTCTGATGACCCAGAAAAAAGGCTCCTAGTTTATAGTTAGTTGTGGCCCGTAGACTAAGTGCTGCTCAATGCAAAGCAAGTAAAAGTAGTTATATAGTTTCTGGGATGTGTTCTTAGGGGAAGGGGCACACCCTTCTTTTTGTTTTTGTTTTTTTTCCTCCTTTCTTACTAGGTGAAATGAAGATGTGATGGCTGGAGCTGTAGTAGTCATTTTAAACTATTAGGGTGACCTTAGCAATGGAAATCAAACACAGAAGAGCAACGAAATAGAAGTAATTTGGCTCTCTAATATGGGAGAGCTCTGTTTCACCTACCTCCAGACATTTATGTTGATCAAAATCCTGACCACCATCTAGATACAAGTATTATTCTCTCTCTATAAAGTTACATGATAGCTATAGAGCCATCTTGGTAACATTTCTGCCTACAGAATTTTGTAAGTAAAGGTTTGTTTCAGCCAATTTTTAAAAAAATCTTGTCTATCTTGTTAACATTGAGAACCAGGGATGTACTTGTAGCTATAGAACAGAGGAAAAAAAAAAAACTAGTTTAGACTGGAATCAGATCCATAATCATGACTTAATCAATGTAACTTAATTAACAATCTGTGCAAAGATGTTTGTCTTGTAAGAGGTATGATTTTAAGTTAGAATTATATTTTTCATGAATTTATGTATTCATTGAACACAGGAACAGTTCACTTAGAAGCCAATTTTTATTACAGTGCTTTAAGAGATGATTTTAAAAATGCCTTCTCTTTTCATTAAAACCATTTCACTTAGTTTTCGCAAAGATCTTAAATGCATTTTTTTGCCTCTTTCTGTAAAATTGCTACTCTTTTTGCTTTCACTTTTAACTGAATAACAGATATTTAACATTGTTTTAATTTCTAATGAAAAACCTTTTTTACTGCTTTCTTCTGGATTCTCTCTTTGATATGTGAGAATTGAACTTTATATTGACAAGGAGGACATTGATGATCTTAAGAAGGTGGAGGAAGCTCATCTGAATTGAGATGGGGAAAGAATGTGGAGATACTACTTAGCAACAACTGTTTTCACAAGTTTTTCTGGAAAGTGAATAACTAGAATTTCATATGCTAATAGAAAAATTTGGTAAAAAAGGACTTCCAGGAGCAATTTACCCCCACGACAAAGGAGCCATTATTTTATGCAGGGCATGCTGCCACAACCAGCAAGGATACTAAATCTTAATTCCTAAGTGTTTAGCACATTAACAATCCAGTGGGTTGGTCAGGGTGAGATATGTTTACAAAGACCTGGGTACAGTACCAAGTGCCACTGTAGAAGTGAAAATATGAGAAAAAGAAAGGCTAAATCACCTTTAGTTTGGTTAAATAGGAAAGGCTTCATGGAGGAGATAGCATTGATGATACAAACATCTTTGCACAGAAGTTAATGTTTTTTTTTTTTGCTCTAGAAGTCAGTGTCAAGGTCAAATCTTCACAAGGAGGTCTGATCATTCTTACGATGTTTTTGTGTGTGTGATGCTTGTCTCCTACATTGGACAGGATCTAGAGCAGCGCCTGGCACATAATTATCACTCAATATATCATTATAATAAAGATAATATTATGACAGTAAATATTGACTGGATTGGTGAAGGCACGAACGAATATACACATTAATAAGTGACCATGAGCTCCTCAGGGGTGGTGGATGTTGTCTTGTTTACCTTTGAACCCTGACCTCACTGCTCATACAACAGTGTCCCTTACTGCAATTTGCTGGGCACTCCCATTTCTCCCGTTTCTCCAACCAGAGATTGGCTGGGGTGGGGGATCCAGATCCAGACCCGGGGCCAGAGTGTTGACTCCGGCCAGTAGGGGACGCCGGCGCGAGGCTCTGCCAGGACCCCAGCACCGCCCAGCGCAGAGCCGGACCGCCGTCTACGCCATGCGCGTGCTGCTGCCGCTCCTGCGCACGGGTTGGGGCTGGCGCGCGTGGGCCCCAGCTGCTGCCCGCTTGCCCCCGGGAACGAGTACGGGGCCCGGGCCGCACCGCGCCATGGCCCTCTACCGAACGGAGGAGCGCGGCCAGCCCTACACCCCCGATTACCGCCTTTTCTTCAGTAAGTAGCTCGCGGGGACTCCCGCGGACGGCGCGCCTAGAGGCGGCTCGGGCTGGAGCCTGTATGGTCCGCGCGGCCTCCTCCCTCCTTCCTTTGGGTGGCCGAGCGGCCCAGGCCGCCTGCCCGCACGCGGGGGCCCGCGCAGAGCCACGGAGCAGCCAGCGAAGGGGACGACGAACCCAACCCCCAAATGCGGAGCGCAGAGACGCAAGGCAGCCGGCGGCGCCGCGCCGAGTCGCCCTGGGCGCTGCCAACCGCCCTCTCCGAGCCGGGCGCGGAGCGCGCAGGGGCGCCCGCGGTACCCCGCTGCGGCCGCGCAGCCTTAGGCGAGTCCCTGCCGCCATTCCGGGCTCAACGTAATTTAGTCGTGGGAGGGAAGCGCAGAATCCGCCCTCTGGACGGCTTTCTCGGGCGCGTAATCAAGCTCCTCCTCCCGGGGAGGGCCGCCTGCAGTTGGAGAGGCAGGCAGAACTTTGGAGGTGCCTCGTCCCGTGGGTCTTTTTCTGGGGCGACTCTGGCCAAGGATCTTGTCTCAGAAGCATGAATTTATACTCACAGGTTGGCACTTTGAATGCTGTGCTGCGTCAAGAGCCTAGTGGGTCTCAGGGTAGCCAGTGTCCTCCTCACATTGAACAAGCCCCAGAGGGCGACACGAATTGCAGGGCGCCGATCTGGCCGGCCAAGTCGGAAAATGACCCGGGTTCCCGTTATTCTCATTTTTCTTTGCAGCCCCATGTTGCACCGTGTAGGTTAGCAATAACGCGAAAATAGCGAGGTTGGTCGAGTTGCTTTCATGCCTCATTGATTTCAGAGCCCTAAGGGGAGGAGTACTCTTTCTGTGAAGTCGGCCTTGCCTGATCGCCCATCTCGTAGGAGCACCAGCTTTGGAGGCTTTCAGATTTAAGCCCGAATCCTGGATTTTTCAGCTCTTGGCTCTGTGACCTCTGATGAGTTTCTGACTTTGCTACGCCTTGTTTTTTGTCTTATCTGTGAAACAGGGCTGTAAAGATTACATAGTGAAGTGGTGAATATTATATAGTAATTAAGGAAAATATAAAGACACTGAAAAATATTTTACTTGCATGTTGGCTGAGAAAAAATATCTTGAGGAGCCTGGAGTATATGACATAGTTGACTGAGCACTGGCTTTGGAATGGAGAGTCAGTCCTTAATCCTGACTTTGCGGTATGAGCTCTCACTTCCTGTTATTTGGGCAGGTGATTGCTTCATTTCATACAGGGCCAGTGTCTTTAGTTGTAAAATAATGCAGTTGACCCAGCATTTGATCTTCAAGGTCCTTGTTGGTGCTGCCATTCATTGATTGAAGGTGTTGGATCAATATTAGATATTCTGACATTCTCTTTTGGACAGGGCCTCTATTAGGCCATCTCCAGGGGGGAATTGGCCACTCACCATGGTTGGTTTCTCTAGCTACAAGTGTATTTCAGACTCATGAGTTGTCCCTAACTAGAACGCCAGAGATATCTTTTTTACCCAGTTAGGATAAATGACAGAAAACAAGAAAAAAAGGTTTCCTGAGGTAAATGTGCAAGAATTGGAAGGAAGGGTGGTTTGGGGGAGGGGCCAGGTGGTGAGGTTGTAATTGGAAGGCTATGTGGGGTTAAACAGTTCCTGAACCAAAACACCAGATGGCATCCTTGGCCCAGGACTGTGTACTGCTTGCAGGCAGGGGTAGGACAAAGTGAAAGGAAGCCCCTTCAGTGTGAGGGAGTACGAGGAAAACAGTGAACACATTGCTCCTTTTAAGGATGGTCTCAGATTGGGTATTTTGAACTCTGGCAGTGTCTACATGCAGCAGTAGAGTGTAGTTGTACGTGACTTCAAAGAAAAATATGAGGGGCGCCTGGGTGGCTCATTCTGTTAAGCCTCTGACTTCGGCTCAGGTCATGATCTCGTGGTTCGTGGGTTCAAGCCCCGTGTCAGACTATGTGCTGACAGCTCAGAACCTGGAGCCTGCTTGGGATTCTGTGTCTTCTGCTCTCTCTCTGCGCCTCCCCAACTCATGCTCTGTCTCTCTCTCTCAAAAAAAAATAAACAAGCATTAAAAAAAATATACGAGTGTAGCACCACTTGGCTGAAAAGTGTTATTCAGCATTATTAGAGTGGAATCATTTCCCACATTTCCAAATATATCCCAGTTCCCTGAAATACTACTGCATTGGGAGGTAGACCATTTTTGAGCTTCATATCTGCAAACGCGTTCTCTTTACTGCTATTCAGAAGAATCAGAATAAATGATAACTTTAATACTTTCTTTGTTTTTTCCTTTTTAATTAGTGTGGACTTTTTAGAAACAGTAGTGAAGTGAGACAGAATGATGCAGAGGAAAAGGGATCTTGCAGGGAATCACCAGGCCCCTTTGGTGCCAGCCCTGTCCCTGTATTAACTTTCTGTGTGGCCTTGAGTGAGTCATTTAACTTATCTGTAACTCATTTTTTTAAACCATAGAAAGAGGAAATTGGACTAGATGATCATTTCCCAAACTGTGCCGGGTTGAGCACAGATGTACCATAGTTTATTATTAGGTTTCTTTAAACAGAGGGCTTCATGGTTTAATAAATGAGCAGAACACTTCCCATTTTATCACCATCTTGGAGAGTCACAGTGTGCGTATTAAACTTCTGGGAAATTCTGATGTGAAGTAACTTGTCCTAAAATTTTGACTCCTAGAGCCCTTATTTCTCATCACATTTGTTAATATCATAGTGACTCCAGAGTTTTGTGGAATTAAGTTGGGGAAGCACACATGGCATACGATAAATATTTAACTTAGGTTATTTCCTTTTTTTTTGAGTTCAAGATATAAGACCAAAATTCTTGTCATAATCTATGAAGGGTGAAAACAACAAGTTGCGGATAAAATTAAATCTTTTGAATATGTCTCGATGTATTAATTCCTAGGCCTCAGTTTTAATGGATACTGCCCTGCAGTCTTTTGAATTAATTGTGAAATCATGATGAAGTTAGACTTGTTTATATGGGACCAAAGATAAGCACTGCATGTCAATGTTCCTTTGATAGTCTGTATGTTTTTGTTTTGCTAATAACTTGAAAATTCATTATTTCAGGTTTTTTACATTTTCTCAAAAGATGAATAGAAGCTATGCTTTTCATAGTTTGCACTTTTGTTACTATGGGATAGTAGGGAGCAAGTGACTGGTTTATTTAGAGAAACAATGCTGTAGGTAATTCACATTGCTTTTATTTAGCATGAGAATGAATCATGCAGTTCTTTAACAATGAATTTGTTTTATCATTTATAGTAACTATGTGCTTAAGTTAAAATTACTATTGGTTTTCTTTTAAGTACATCATTTGAGTGGTAGGTGATAGAATCTGCAGTTGAATGTACCATACATTTGAAATTTTCTGTGAATAATCCACACAATGTGTGTTTGAGTCTCAAATATATGAGTTTTGTAACCTTTTTTTTTAAGTTGGCTCATACCATGGAATTTGAATTCTGTGTAGAACGTATAGAACATTATGGTTATTGTGTGAATATTGAAGAATTATTTGTACTTGGTATTCTTCATTGTTAAAGCTTCCAGTAAGTCTCTAGAAATGCTTTTAGTAATAATATGTAATAGTTTGTTGGTACTTGGCATTCATGTAGCTATTTTGTATATATACATATAACCAAATACCAGTTTTGCATTCCATTCCATTTTCTCACTTACTAATACCATTAATAAACTTACTAATGCCATTAATAAACTTTGATCCTGATACAACTTGGTGTTATGAGAGAAAAACGTAGGTAATTTACAAAATAATAGAATAAAATCTCAATTCAGTCTAGTTGAAGGGAAAGTTTTGACATTGGCCATGTCAAGTGTATGTATATTGATGGGCCTGAAAGAATTCATTAGTTTATGCTCAGGGATGCAGTCTGATTTCTGACAAAGTGAAATATCAAGACAGGATGGTAGGGTGACTACAGTTGTTTGTTGGATTTTCCCTCTAATAAATTTCCTATTGAATTGATAGTAAGTGAATAAAAAAGGATAACCCTAAAACAACAAATAAGAAGGACTCATCAGAGCGGGAGATTTCAAAATATTTATGGAACATGAAAAATAGATGTAACTGTGGTTACTGATGAAACAGCATGTATGAAATCCCAGCTTAAGTATATGTGTCAAGGGTCTGTAGTTTAAGAAGAAGCCAGACTCCTTGCAGAACCGCAGAGTTGTTATGGGTGGGATGTGGCACTTATCGAGGGGTTGATATAAGTTTTATTATGGAATAGCACACAGATGCTTACCATGCAGGTTTAGGACTTGTGGGATTGGCTGACTTCCTCTACAGAAATTGAAGAAAGTGTTTGGAGGGAAGTAGAACAACCTGATGGTATTGCCCCAGCAGAGACTTCTACATTCTAGCACTTAGGCTCCTACCGACCTCAACCCCCACCCAGTGCAATAGCCAGCTTCTTAGGCATTAGGTGCCTCTCCTGGTTACACATCCGTTTTTCTAATCTCTTATTTTTATTATTTTTTTAAAAAAAAATTTTTAACGTTTATTCATTTTTGACAGAGACAGAGCATGAGTGGGGGAGGGGCAGGGAGAGAGGGAGACACAGAATCTAAAGCAGGCTTCAGGCTCTGAGCTGTCAGCACAGAGCCCCAGATAGGGCCCGAACCCATCAACTGTGAGTCATGACCTGAGCCAAAGTTGGACACTTAGCCAACTGAGCCACCTAGGCACCCCTCTAGTCTCTTCCTCTTAAATGTCAACGAAATTGTTAAGGATCACCCTCAGGCAGGCTTTCATCACTACTATTCTACCAAACTGCTTTTGTCAAAATGTGACTTCCATGTGGCAAATATAATGACCAGGTTTTGTTTTTTTTTTTTTTTAATGTTTATTTATTTTTGAGAGAGTAAGTGAGTACAAGTTAGGGAGGGGCCGAGAGAGAGGGAGAGAGAATCCCAAGCAGGTTCCGTATTGTCAGTGCAGAGCCCAGCTCAGGACTCGATCTCACAAACCACGAGATCATGACCTGAGCTAAAACTGAGTTGGATGCTGAACTGACTGAGCCACCCAGGTGCTCTTATAATGTTGTTTTAAGTTCTCATCTCACATGAATTATCAATAGAACTTTTCAGTTGATTACTTTGTCTTCCGTGAAACATTTTTTTTCTTTTATCTCTAGGATAACATTCTCTTTTATTTTGATGTCTTCTCCAGCAGTCTTCTTTTCTGGATCCTCATATTTCTGAACTCTAACTTTTGAAATGCTCCAGGATTCAGTACTTAGCTCACATCTCTCTCTCTAGCACAAGGGTTGGCAAATATTCTGTAAAGGGCTGTGATAGTAAATAGTAGCCTATGCAGGCCATAAGGTCTCTGCCACAACTACTTAACCCTGCCTGTAGCACAGGAGCAGCCAGAGACAGTAAAAGTCTGAACATGGTTTTGTGTTCCAACGAACCTTTATTTATACAGACTGAAACAGGCCATGGGCCAAAGGTTGCTGACTATAACCATTGCTCTCTGTGATCCCTTTTGGTCCCTTAGCTTTAGATACCATCTGTGTTTCCCAGATGTGTAACAGCCTGAATTTCTCTTGAACTTGTTTTTACACATCCAGTAAGTGCAGTCTGTATTTCCATTTCATTGTCTCAGAGACATCTCAAGGTTCATGTGTACAGGACTCCTGATCCCAGTCTCCACTCAGTTGGTTGTTTCTGTCCTCATATGTGTAACCAGCAATTTAGGAACCATTCTTGTTGCCTTTCTTACTCTTACCTCTCTTCTAGGTCAGTAGTTTCTCCCTTCATCTGTGCTTTTGAGATGTATCCAGGTGATGTTTACTTCTCTCCACTTGCACCCTTGCCACTCTATCCATCTTTCCCTTGACCGACTGCAGTCACCTTATTCTTTCCCTGCTGTCTCCTGTGTCCTCCTGTAGCTGCTTTCCATATAGAAGCCCCCTTGATCCTTTTGAAGTGGAAGTCACCTCATGTCCAGGCTCTGCTCAAAACCCCAGTGACTTTTCATTTCACTCTAAATAAATTTTAAATATTCACCACTGTCTACAAGGTCCTGTATGACCTACTGCTGGGGCTCCTTCCTGAATTCGTCATTTACCACTCTTCCTTTGGATCATTCTGCTCTGGCCATTTTGGCCTCCTTGCTGTTCCCGTAGCATTCCTCCATGGATGTCTGTTTGACCTGCTTCCTTACTTTATTTCTGTCTGTGCTGAAATGTTACCTACCGGTGAGATCTCCATTCTTTCAGTTTAGATTTTATCACTTCCCTTACTCCTTTCTTGCCCTTGTTTGTTTTCCTTTGTGGTACTTATTGTACCCTGTATAGTTAGAACATACCTTTTCATTGCTTCCGTACCTACGCCCCTACTTGAATATAAATTTCATAAGAACAAGGAATTTGTACACCTATGACCTAATAAAACTGCTTGGTATAGTATATGTGTTTGGTAAATATCCAATGAATGCATTTAAGGAAATCTTATGAATTAAATAGGAAAAAGAGAAAGTAGAAAGAAGAGAATTCGAATTTTAAGTAGTCCAAGGGGTATCCTCTGAGATTTTAGAAACCTACATCCTTTAAAAAGGAAGAGGAAGCTATGAAGAAAAGATAATCACGGATGTATTAAAATGCTGTGATTGTAGAAACAAAGGACTCTGTAGAAGGTGTAGTGGGACAAATGGTGTTGTTTTAAGCCACCAACTTTGTGATCATTTGTTATGGCAGTCCTGGAAAACTAATACAGAAAAGTTAGAATATAAGGTAAAGAAATCTATGAGAAAGTAGAACAAAATGTCAGACAGAAAAATGAGGTAGAAAGAGGAGACATAGAGATTTAATCTAGGTAGCCCCAACATTTGACTAATACAAGTGTCAGAAGGAATGGAGAGGTAATTACAAAGGGATAGATAACAGAAGAGATCTAAGAATTTAAGGACCTAAGCATTCCTAGTCCCAGATGCATTATAAAATCTCAGAAAACTGAGGCTTTTATAAAGAAGATTCTGCAAGTCCTGGGGCTGGGGACAGAGGAGGGAGGGAGAACAGGTCACCTGCAAAGGAATGATAATCAAACTGGTATGTGACTTACCAGCATAAATGAATGCTTAAAGACTGGAGTAGTGCCTTAAAAATTCTGAGAGAAAAGAATTTTCCCCCTACAATTTATCCAGACAACATTAATCTAGACTGAAGACCAAATAAAGATATTTCAGACATTTAAGGACTTGGGAAATTTACCTTGTATGCATCCTTTCTTACAGAACACAAATTAGGGATATGCTCCAGCAAAACAAGTAAGTAAACCAAAAAAGATGGATGAGTGCATGGGGTCCAGAAAACAGAGCTGAGCTGGAGACCAAAGAAGCAAAATCTTAGGGTGCCAAAAAAGCATTCAGTCCGTGTTGCACCAAGAGGATAGCGATTTCAAAGGGAACTGTATAAAGAGAGAATTCCATAGTCTCTGTGGAATCTGTGAGGCATTTGAATAATTTATAGATATGATTGTGACTGACAATGGAAGAAACATAATTAGAAGCACAAGTCAAAATAGAAGCCAAACAGGAAAGGAAATTTAACTGTAACACTAG
Organism: Puma concolor; assembly: GCF_028749965.1. NCBI lineage: Eukaryota > Metazoa > Chordata > Mammalia > Carnivora > Felidae > Puma > Puma concolor. The sequence continues at coordinate 118,511,515 of NC_141670.1, forward strand.
GCCAAAAATCAGCACATAGACAATGCTTCTCAAACTTATTTCAGTGTAAGAATTATTTGCGGGTGCTTGCTAAAAATCTAGATATCCAGATCTCTTCTTAAGATTCTGATTCCCGGGGTCTTGGAGGAAGATGGCGGCGTAGGAGGACGCTGGGCTCACCGCGCGTCCTGCTGATCACTTAGATTCCACCTACACCTGCCTAAATAACCCAGAAAACCACCAGAGGATTACCAGAACGGAGTCGCCGGAGCCAAGCGCAGACGAGAGGCCCACGGAAGAGGGTAGGAAGGGCGGCGAGGCGGTGCGCGCTCCACGGACTGGCGGGAGGGAGCCGGGGCGGAGGGGCGGCTCGCCGGCCAAGCAGAGCCCCCGAGTCTGGCTTGCAAAAAGCGGAGGGGCCTGACGGACTGTGTTCCGACAGCAAGCGCGACTTAGCGTCTGGGAGGTCATAAGTTAACAGCTCTGCTCAGAAAGCAGGAAGGCTGGAAGACAAAGGGAAGGAGAGCTGCTGAGCCCCCGGACGACAGAGCTCAGTTTGGTGGGGAACAAAGGCGCTCGCCAGCGCCATCTTCCCCGCCCATCCCCCAGCCAAAATCCCAAAGAGAACCAGTTCCTGCCAGGGAACTTGCTCGCTCCGCGCAAACACCCAACTCTGCGCTTCTGCGGAGCCAAACCTCCGGCAGCGGATCTGACTCCCTCCTGCTGCCACAGGGCCCCTCCTGAAGTGGATCACCTAAGGAGAAGCAAGCTAAGCCTGCCCCTCCTGCCCCTGTGCACCTTGCCTACCCACCCCAGCTAAGACGCCAGATCCCCAGCATCACAAGCCTGGCAGTGTGCAAGTAGCCCAGACAGACCACCCCACCCCACAGTGAATCCCGCCCCTAGGAGAGGGGAAGAGAAGGCACGCACCAGTCTGACTGTGGCCCCAGCGGTGGGCTGGGAGCAGACATCAGGTCTGACTGCGGCTCCGCCCACCAACTCCAGTTATACACCACAGCACAGGGGAAGTGCCCTGCAGGTCCTCACCACGCCAGGGACTATCCAAAATGACCAAGCGGAAGAATTCCCCTCAGAAGAATCTCCAGGAAATAACAACAGCTAATGAGCTGATCAAAAAGGACTTAAATAATATAACAGAAAGTGAATTTAGAATAATAGTCATAAAATTAATCGCTGGGCTTGAAAACAGTATAGCGGACAGCAGAGAATCTCTTGCTACAGAGATCAAGGGACTAAGGAACAGTCACGAGGAGCTGAAAAACGCTTTAAACGAAATGCATAACAAAATGGAAACCACCACGGCTCGGATTGAAGAGGCAGAGGAGAGAATAGGTGAACTAGAAGATAAAGTTATGGAAAAAGAGGAAGCTGAGAAAAAGAGGGATAAAAAAATCCAGGAATATGAGGGGAAAATTAGAGAACTAAGTGATACACTAAAAAGAAATAATATACGCATCATTGGTATCCCAGAGGAGGAAGAGAGAGGGAAAGGTGCTGAAGGGGTACTTGAAGAAATAATAGCTGAGAACTTCCCTGAACTAGGGAAGGAAAAAGGCATTGAAATCCAAGAGGCACAGAGAACTCCCTTCAGACGTAACTTGAATCGATCTTCTGCACGACATATCATAGTGAAACTGGCAAAATACAAGGATAAAGAGAAAATTCTGAAAGCAGCAAGGGGTAAACGTGCCCTCACATATAAAGGGAGACCTATAAGACTGGTGACTGATCTGTCTTTTGAAACTTGGCAGGCCAGAAAGAATTGGCACGAGATTTTCAGTGTGCTAGACAGAAAAAATATGCAGCCGAGAATCCTTTATCCAGCAAGTCTGTCATTTAGAATCGAAGGAGAGATAAAGGTCTTCCCAAACAAACAAAAACTGAAGGAATTTGTCACCACTAAACCAGCCCTCCAAGAGATCCTAAGGGGGACCCTGTGAGACAAAGTACCAGAGACATCACTACAAGCATAAAACATACAGACATCACAATGACTCTAAACCCATATCTTTCTATAATAACACTGAATGTAAATGGACTAAATGCGCCAACCAAAAGACATAGGGTATCAGAATGGATAAAAAAACAAGACCCATCTATTTGCTGTCTACAAGAGACTCATTTTAGACCTGAGGACACCTTTAGATTGAGAGTGAGGGGATGGAGAACTATTTATCATGCTACTGGAAGCCAAAAGAAAGCTGGAGTAGCCATACTTATATCAGACAAACTAGACTTTAAATTAAAGGCTGTAACAAGAGATGAAGAAGGACATTATATAATAGTGACAGGGTCTATCCATCAGGAAGAGCTAACAATTATAAATGTCTATGCGCCGAATACCGGAGCGCCCAAATATATAAAACAATTACTCATAAACACAAGCAACCTTATTGATAAGAATGTGGTAATTGCAGGGGACTTTAACACCCCACTTACAGAAATGGATAGATCATCTAGACACACGATCAATAAAGAAACAAGGGTCCTGAATGAGACATTGGATCAGATGGACTTGACAGATATATTTAGAACTCTGCATCCCAAAGCAACAGAATATACTTTCTTCTCGAGTGCACATGGAACATTCTCCAAGATAGATCATATACTGGGTCACAAAACAGCCCTTCATAAGTTTACAAGAATTGAAATCATACCATGCATACTTTCAGACCACAACGCTATGAAGCTTGAAATCAACCACAGAAAAAAGTCTGGAAAACCTCCAAAAGCATGGAGGTTAAAGAACACCCTACTCACGAATGAGTGGGTCAACCAGGCAATTAGAGAAGAAATTAAAAAATATATGGAAACAAACGAAAATGAAAATACAACAATCCAAACGCTTTGGGACGCAGCAAAGGCAGTCCTGAGAGGAAAATACATTGCAATCCAGGCCTATCTCCAGAAACAAGAAAAATCCCAAATACAAAATCTAACAGCACACCTAAAGGAAATAGAAGCAGAACAGCAAAGGCAGCCTAAACCCAGCAGAAGAAGAGAAATAATAAAGATCAGAGCAGAAATAAACAATATAGAATCTAAAAAAACTGTAGAGCAGATCAATGAAACCAAGAGTTGGTTTTTTGAAAAAATAAACAAAATTGACAAACCTCTAGCCAGGCTTCTCAAAAAGAAAAGGGAGATGACCCAAATAGATAAAATCATGAATGAAAATGGAATGATTACAACCAATCCCTCAGAGATACAAACAATTATCAGGGAATACTATGAAAAATTATATGCCAACAAATTGGACAACCTGGAAGAAATGGACAAATTCCTGAATACCCACACTCTTCCAAAACTCAATCAGGAGGAAATAGAAAGCTTGAACAGACCCATAACCAGCGAAGAAATTGAATCGGTTATCAAAAATCTCCCAACAAATAAGAGTCCAGGACCAGATGGCTTCCCAGGGGAGTTCTACCAGACATTTAAAGCAGAGATAATACCTATCCTTCTCAAGCTATTCCAAGAAATAGAAAGGGAAGGAAAACTTCCAGACTCATTCTATGAAGCCAGTATTACTTTGATTCCTAAACCAGACAGAGACCCAGTAAAAAAAGAGAACTACAGGCCAATATCCCTGATGAATATGGATGCCAAAATTCTCAATAAGATACTAGCAAATCGAATTCAACGGCATATAAAAAGAATTATTCACCATGATCAAGTGGGATTCATTCCTGGGATGCAGGGCTGGTTCAACATTCGCAAATCAATCAACGTGATACATCACATTAACAACAAAAAAGATAAGAACCATATGATCCTGTCAATCGATGCAGAAAAGGCCTTTGACAAAATCCAGCACCCTTTCTTAATAAAAACTCTTGAGAAAGTCGGGATAGAAGGAACATACTTAAAGATCATAAAAGCCATTTATGAAAAGCCCACAGCTAACATCATCCTCAACGGGGAAAAACTGAGAGCTTTTTCCCTGAGATCAGGAACACGACAGGGATGCCCACTCTCACCGCTGTTGTTTAACATAGTGCTGGAAGTTCTAGCATCAGCAATCAGACAACAGAAGGAAATCAAAGGCGTCAAAATTGGCAAAGATGAAGTCAAGCTTTCGCTCTTTGCAGATGACATGATATTATACATGGAAAATCCGATAGACTCCACCAAAAGTCTGCTAGAACTGATCCATGAATTCAGCAAAGTTGCAGGATACAAAATCAATGTACAGAAATCAGTTGCATTCTTATACACTAACAATGAAGCAACAGAAAGACAAATAAAGAAACTGATCCCATTCACAATTGCACCAAGAAGCATAAAATACCTAGGAATCAATCTAACCAAAGATGTAAAGGATCTGTATGCTGAAAACTATAGAAAGCTTATGAAGGTAATTGAAGAAGATTTAAAGAAATGGAAAGACATTCCCTGCTCATGGATTGGAAGAATAAATATTGTCAAAATGTCAATACTACCCAAAGCTATCTACACATTCAATGCAATCCCAATCAAAATTGCACCAGCATTCTTCTCGAAACTAGAACAAGCAATCCTAAAATTCATATGGAACCACAAAAGGCCCCGAATAGCCAAAGTAATTTTGAAGAAGAAGACCAAAGCAGGAGGCATCACAATCCCAGACTTTAGCCTCTACTACAAAGCTGTCATCATCAAGACAGCATGGTATTGGCACCAAAACAGACACATAGACCAATGGAATAGAATAGAAACCCCGGAACTAGACCCACAAACGTACGGCCAACTCATCTTTGACAAAGCAGGAAAGAACATCCAATGGAAAAAAGACAGTCTCTTCAACAAATGGTGCTGGGAGAACTGGACAGCAACATGCAGAAGGTTGAAACTAGACCACTTTCTCACACCATTCACAAAAATAAACTCAAAATGGATAAAGGACCTCAATGTGAGACAGGAAACCATCAAAACCTTAGAGGAGAAAGCAGGAAAAGACCTCTCTGACCTCAGCCGTAGCAATCTCTTCCTCGACACATCCCCAAAGGCAAGGGAATTAAAAGCAAAAGTGAATTCCTGGGACCTTATGAAGATAAAAAGCTTCTGCACAGCAAAGGAAACAACCAACAAAACTAAAAGGCAACCAACGGAATGGGAAAAGATATTTGCAAATGACATATCGGACAAAGGGCTAGTATCCAAAATCTATGAAGAGCTCACCAAACTCCACACCCGAAAAGCAAATAACCCAGTGAAGAAATGGGCAGAAAACATGAATAGACACTTCTCTAAAGAAGACATCCGGATGGCCAACAGGCACATGAAAAGATGTTCAGCATCGCTCCTTATCAGGGAAATACAAATCAAAACCACACTCAGATATCACCTCACGCCAGTCAGAGTGGCCAAAATGAACAAATCAGGAGACTATAGATGCTGGAGAGGATGTGGAGAAACGGGAACCCTCTTGCACTGTTGGTGGGAATGCAAATTGGTGCAGCCGCTCTGGAAAGCAGTGTGGAGGTTCCTCAGAAAATTAAAAATAGACCTACCCTATGACCCAGCAATAGCACTGCTAGGAATTTATCCAAGGGACACAGGAGTACTGATGCATAGGGGCACTTGTACCCCAATGTTCATAGCAGCACTCTCAACAATAGCCAAATTATGGAAAGAGCCTAAATGTCCATCAACTGATGAATGGATAAAGAAATTGTGGTTTATATACACAATGGAGTACTACGTGGCAATGAGAAAAAATGAAATATGGCCTTTTGTAGCAACGTGGATGGAACTGGAGAGTGTGATGCTAAGTGAAATAAGCCATACAGAGAAAGACAGATACCATATGGTTTCACTCTTATGTGGATCCTGAGAAACTTAAGAGAAACCCATGGGGGAGGGGAACAAAAAAAAAAAAAAAAAAAAAAAAAAAAAAAAAAGAGGTTAGAGTGGGAGAGAGCCAAAGCATAAGAGACTGTTGAGAACTGAGAACAAAGTAAGGGTTGATGGGGGGTGGGAGGGAGGAGAGGGTGGGTGATGGGTACTGAGGAGGGCACGTTTTGGGATGAGCACTGGGTGTTGTATGGAAACCAATTTGACAATAAATTTCATATATAAATAAAAAAAAAAAAAAAAAAAAAAAAAAAAAAAAAAAAAAAAAAAGATTCTGATTCCCCGGGGCCACCTGGTTGGCTCAGTCGGTTAAGCGTTCGACTTCAGCTCAGGTCATGATCTAACGGTCTATGAGTTCCATCCCCGCGTCAGGCTCTGTGCTGTCAGTTCAGAGCCTGGAGCCTTCTTTAGATTTTGTCTCCCTCTCTCTCTCTGCCCCTCCCCCACTCACGCGCTGTCTCTCAAAATATGAATAAACGTTAAAAAAAAAAAAAAAAAAAAAAGATTCTGATTCCCGGGTCTCCTGGGTGGCTCAGTCAGTTAAGCCTCTGACTTCAGCTCAGGTCATGATCTCACAGTATGTGGATTCAAGCTGCTCCGCATCTGGCACTGTGTTGACGTCTCAGAGCCTGGAGCCTGCTTTGGATTCTGTGTCTCCCTCTCTCTCTGCCCCCCCTTACTTGCTCTCTGTCTTTCTCTCTCTCAAAAGAAATAAATAAAACATTAAAAATTTTTTTTGAAAAAAGATTCTGGTTCCCTACGTATGGGGGTCTAAAGACTTTTCTTTTTTTTTGACAAGCACTCCCAAGTTTTTCCTATGATTAGAAAAATTTTGGAAATACACTAATAGGAAAAGCACAGAAAAATTCAGTGTGATTGTAGAACATTTATCAACCTTGAAATGAAAAAAAAAATGAAAATGCAGAAGATAGAAATTAGGAGAGAGAAAGAAGAATGAGGAGAATGAGGTAAAAAGCCAGTTAGTAGGGTCAAGAAATACTGTGTTTGGTGGAACATTGGAATCAAGCTATAGTGTGTTAAGATTGGTCAGTAGAGAATTTAAGAGGAATACGTTGGGGTCAAATGAAACAAAATTATATCTTAGCATTGGAAACAGTAGATAATCTCTAAAATTGGTAAAGTAAAAAATTATCATACAAATATATTATTTAGGGAGATGTAGATAATCACTAGACCTAAGGTAAGTTAAAGAGGTGAAAGTAGGTTGTTCTAAAAGTGGATCTGAATTAGAGAGAGGTGGGTACTGATGTCATTTTTTTAAAATTTTAATTTGTTTATGTTTATTCATTTTTTGAAAGACAGAGACAGAGCACAAGCAGGGGTGGGGTGGAGAGAGAGGGGGGACACAGAATCGGAAGCAGGCTCCAGGTTCTGAGCTGTCAGCACAGAGCCTGACGCGGGGCTCGAACTCACGAACTGCGAGATCATGACCCGAGCTGAAGTCCGGTGCTCAACCGACTGAGCCATCCGGCGCCCCCTGATGTCATTTTTTTAACCGTGTACATGCATTGCTTTGTTTAAACAACAAAATAGGTATTTAAAAAGCAAACTGATAGCAACAACTTGGTTTTAAATCTAAAGAAACAACCAGTCTGAACTTCATATAGTGAAGTTCTCACTCAAGATTTATTACTAGTTTATTATTCTGAGGCTCTGAGAAAGGGCTGTCTGTACTGTGCCTTAGTTCTGTTACCTTTACAAAGTGCCATACATTGCCACAGTGCTTGCTGCATATACCACATCTGTCTGTCTATGGCTCGTATGTATAATATAGATTACCCTTTTTGTTGTATAGAGAGGATCAGGATAGATTCTACCTATCTTTAAGTCTACTTTTAGGGGCTCCTGGGTGGCTCAGTCAGTTGAGCTTCTGACTTCGGCTCAGGTCATTGTCTCATGGTTCATGGCTTTGAGCCTTGCATCAGGCTCTGTGCTGACAGCTCAGAACCTGGAACCTGCTTTAGGTGTCTCCCTCTCTCTCTCTGCCTCTTCTCCACTTTGCTCTCTTGCCCTCTCAAAATAAATAAATAAACTTAAAAAAATAAATCTACCTTTAGAGATTCTTCATACTCTTTATATGGAGCATACTAACACCTCATAGCACTGACCTTAGAAAACTTTTAATGGGTTCTTGTTCCTTCCTTTGTGCATTAGGTCAGTGATTAGCTTTCTGATAATGATGCCAAGAGGACCTTTGTCTTTGCACTTACTGGATAATGCTTATGTAGATGATTTAATGCATTCCCTTTCTTGGCTGTGGATATAGCTCACTTTTAGCACGTTTGTATTCCAGCATCTAGTACGTTACCTTTTACGTACAAATTGTACATTGGTCAATTGAAAAAATTGAGAAAATTAAGTTTCAGAGAAATTGAGTGGCTTTATCAAGCTCAGTAACTAGAAGTCAGGCTCTTGATCTCTGTATTCATTGCTCTGTGTGAATTTACTGGTGTATTGCTCATCAAAGCATTATCATTAGCTGACATTTAAAGCCATATTTTATTTTTATTTTAGTATGTGTAATTCTTTTATTCTTTTTTCTTCATTAGTACATTTTTATTTTATTTATTTATTTATTTATTTATTTATTTTTTAATTTTTTTTTTTTTCAATGTTTATTTATTTTTGGGACAGAGAGAGACAGAGCATGAACAGGGGAGGGGCAGAGAGAGAGAGGGAGACACAGAATCGGAAACAGGCTCCAGGCTCTGAGCCATCAGCCCAGAGCCCGACGCGGGGCTCGAACTCACAGACCACGAGATCGTGACCTGGCTGAAGTCGGACGCTTAACCGACTGTGCCACCCAGGCGCCCCTAGTACATTTTTATTTATACTGTTTCGTGATCCAGATGGCTTCCAGTAGGTATGGTTATCTGAGACCACTCATTCACTAATAACTCTTTTTACCTTCCAAGATGCCAATTAGATACCACTTAAACATATGTATTGGCATTACCATAGTGTTTGAATATGATGTTTGTTTTTAAAAGTTTATTTTTTTTTTTATTTTTAATGCTTATTTTTGAGAGAGAGAGAGGGAGAGAGAGAGAGACAGAGAGAGACAGAGACAGAGAATGAGTGGGAGAGGGGTAAAGAGAGAGGGAGATAGAATCCAAAGCAGGCTCTAGGCTCTGAGCTGTCAGCACAGAGCCTGATGCGAGGCTTGAACTCACAAGCTGTGAGATCATGACCTGAGCTGAAGTCGGATGCTTAACCAACTGACCCATCCAGGCATCCGTATTTTTTTATTTTTTGACAGCACACACGTGTGCTTGTGCAGGAGAGGGACAGAGAGAGAAGGAGAGAGAAAATCCCAACCAGGCTCTGTGCTCATAGTGCAGGACTTGATCTCTCGAACTGTGAGATCATGCATGACCTGAGCGGAATCCAGAGTTGGATGCTTAACCGACTGAGCCACTCAGGCACCCCCGAATATAACATTTAGATTGCAATTTAAAGAGATAGGTACCTAAGCACACTTCACAAATCTTTAGCTTTTAGCAATCACAGCTTAGGCTAGTCCCATTTTTCACTCAGACTTGAGTAACATGCATTCATCTTAAATCTTAGTTTGTTGGGGCTTGTCCCCAGTTAACAAGAGCATTGGAGCTCTAGAGAAATTTAACACCAAATCAGTGTACTAGAGGTATTTTTCACTCTTAATTACAAAGGCAGCCCAGCTATTTTGTCAAATTTCCTATACTTCCTTAATTTTAATAATGAAGTTCCCTGGTCTGTGCAACATCCTGAATTCTTAGAGCTGGGATTATTGTTAATTCCCTTCACAGTGATAGGTCTCAAATGTAATTATTGATATAATCTGCTAAAGGATTGCATTTTTCTCAAAACTGCCTTACCTTTGTGACTTAAAGTGAAGAATTACAGACTGATTGCTCATTGGAACAAGAGCTTCCATTTATACTTTTTTTAAATTAAAAAAAATAATTTTTTTAATATTTGTTTATTTTTGAGAGAGAGAGACCGCGCGCACGTGAGCAGGAGAGGGGCAGAGAGAGAGGGAGACACAGAATCTGAAGCAGGCTCCAGGCTCTGAGCTGTCAGCACAGATGCGGGGCTCAAACTCACGAATGGTGGGATCAGACCTGAGCTGAAATTGGATGCTTAACTGACTGAGCCACCCAGGCGTGCCTTTTATTTATACTTTAATACATACTTTCCTTAACTGATTTTTTTTTGCTCCGTATTTATTTTTTAAATTGCATACATTAGTTCACTTTTTTTGTGTGAACAGTTCTGAGTTTTGATAAAATACAGATTCATTTAAATACTGTCATAGTCAAGGCATAGAACAGTTCGTTACCCTGAAATAGTTTCCTTGTGGTCTCTCTTTAGCCCCCTTACCCTGCACCCTCAAGCCCTGGCAGCCACTGATCTGCTCTTTATCCCTATAGTTTTGCCTTTTCCAGAATGTCATGTAAATGGAATGGTTTGAGTCTAGCTTCTTTCACTTGGCAATAGTTCATTCTTTTTTATTTGGGACTAATATATCATTGAGTAAAACACCCATTAGATGGGTATAGCAGAATTTATCTGTTTACTATTTGTACATTTAGTTTGCTTCCAGTTTTGATTTTGAATAAAGCCACCTATAAACATTCACTTATAGGTTTTCATGTGAACATAAGTTTTCATTTCTCTCGGTCAAGTGCTTAACAGTAGGATTTCTGGGTCAAATATTTAACTTTATAAGAAATTGCCACACTGTTTTCCAAAGTGTCTGTATCATTTTCAGTTTTCACTGCCATAATTTATTTTAATAGAAAATAAAGGTGACCCATTTAAGTATCTGTGTTACTTATAGAAAAGTAAATAATCATGCAACAAACTGATAATTTCGTTTCTTGTGTTACTCATAGAGGATTTTAAATTCAGGCAGAGAATTTGACGTTTGATCTGGTATGGAAAAGCATTTTTTTAAGATGCATCTTTTTTAACTAATGAAAAGAGCTTTATAGGTCATGGCAAGATTTTTATATACTTTGTCACTTATGTACTCTTAGTCATCTTTATCCTACCTTGTACATGATCTTTCATGCACAACTCCCTTGTTCCTAGAGTGGAAAAAGAAAAATTACATGAACTTTTTGGACGGAAAAATGAAATTGTAATAGAGATGTATTTATTGAATGCCTACTAAGTGCTGGGTACTTTCTGGATGCCTGGGACTGAGGAGAGAGCATAACAGAACAAATGAAAACAAACAACAGAAACTCCTTCCTGCAAGAACTTTAGTAATAAGTGCTAAGGAAAGCCTGTGAAGCATGAGAAGAAGAAATGCAGTTTTGGTGGAGTGAGGGCCATTGTTAAATTCTATGCTTCTCACTTTAGTGGGCTGACGCCACAGCTTATTTTTGTTTATTTGAATTTTATTGTGAAATAATTTCAGATTTGGCAGAGTTGCAAAGATGGTACAGAATTCCAGTATATCTCTTACCAACTTTCCTCAAATGTTAATATCTTTCATTAACAGTGTACATTTTTTAAAACTAAGAAACCAACATTGGTACCAACTGTGAACTCCAGATTTTATTTGGATATGACTAGTTTTCCCACTAATGTCATTTTTTTCCCTACAGAATCCAGTTCAGGGTACCACATTATACTTAGTTATTGTATTTCCTTACATTCCCCCCAATCTAACAATTTCTCAGTATTTCCTTATTTGTTTTATGAGTTTGAGACTCTTAAACAGTATTGGTTAATATTGTGTAAAACGTCCCTCAGTTTGGATGTATCTGCTGTCATTCTTGTGATGAGACTGGGGTTATGGGTTTGGGGGAAAAATACAAGTGAAGTACATACCCTTCTCATCACAGCATATCAGGAGGTACATGTTATTAACATGACTTTTCGCTGGTGATGTCAACTTTGATCACTTGGTTAAGGGTACTTCTTGCCAGAGTTCTCTACTGTAATGTTATTGTTTTTCCCTTTCTATGTTGAAGTGAGTCAGTCATTAAGTTTAGTCTGCACTCTGGGAGAGCAGGGTAAGCTTTCCTTCTTGGAGGGGCGACATCTATATGTATATATTTCTTGGAATTTTTTGTAAGAAATGTTTGTCTCTTCTCCCTCATTTATTTATGTAAACAATCATTTATTTGCATTAGTGGGTCTCTTGTATTATTTATTTAATAATTTGGTTTGTGATCGAATACTCTGTTATTTGTTCCTCAGTTTGTTCCACCTTTGACCTTTGGGAGCTCTTGTAGATTGGCTCCATTTCCTTTCGACATACCGCCAACCTTTTGTTTCTTTGAGCACTTGGTTGATTTCTGGTCCTACAGGATCCATTGGGTTCATCTTGTATACTTTTTGTCCCAGCCTTAGAATCTGCCTCTTCTTTAAGAAGTCCTAGTTCTTTTTACTGGAGAATAGTATTTGGAAACCCAAGATTTGGGAGCTGAGTATACTCATTGCTATTAGGGTGTCAGCCAGTTCATGTTTTATTTTGTTAATTTTTTTTTTTAAAGTCTAAATTTGAAAATTATGCCAAAGAGGTAGCAGGCCAGAAATAAAACATACCCTGACTTAGGTAATTATAAACTGAAAAATTTTTATGGCTGTATTAAGCCCAGCTTTTAAAATATGCATTTTTATATGCAGTGAAGATAAGACAGTTTTTATTATTAAAGTTTGTTTTTGTTTTAAGCTTACCTTAATATAAACATTCTTATCACTGAGTGGAAACAAATGATTTGTTCTTTTCTTTTAATTGGGTAGGATCTTTACATCCTGTTCATAGGATTGTAGACAGAAATTGGGAATTCTGTTGTTAGATTACTCCTCGGAAAAGTGACATTAGTTTTAATCCAGTCACTTATTAATGAGTATCTGTTCACAAGTGAGATATTTCATATTTGGGGCTTTAGTCAATTTTAGACATTTTCTGCTTTGGATGTGTTAAGCTAGAGAGAGAAGTACAGTTGATCCTTGAACAATGCAGGGTTAGGGGCATCTGCCCACTTCACAGTTGAAAATCCATGTATAACTTTTGACTCTTCAAAAACTTAACTTCTTTTTTTTTTTTTTTTTAACGTTGATTTATTTTTGAGACAGAGACCAGAGCATGAACGGGGGAGGGGCAGAGAGAGAGGGAGACACAGAATTGGAAGCAGGCTCCAGACTCTGAGCCATCAGCCCAGAGCCCGACGCGGGGCTCGGGCCCACGGACCGCGAGATCATGACCTGAGCCAAAGTCGTACGCTCAACCGACTGAACTACCCAGGCACCCCTCCAAAACTTAACTTCTAATAGCTTATATTGACTGGCAGCCTTACTCATTACATAAGTAGTAGATTAACACACATTTTGTATGTTACATGTATCATATACTGTATTCTTACAATAAAGTAAGCTAGAGAAAAGAAAATGTTACTAAGAAAATCATAAAGGAGAGAAAATATATTTACAGTATTATATAAAAAAAAATCTGTACCTAAGCAGTTCAAACTTATGTTGTTCAAGGGTCAACTGTAAATTATTTCAGTAAACCAAATGTGGATTATTTGGTATGTATTCTCTGTGGTCATCATATTGGGGCAAGTTTTAAAAGGTGAATTAAACTTTAAATTGGGAGTTAAAGTTAATTTCAAAAAAACTTTAAAAACTCCTTTTAGGTTTAAAAGTGGATAAGGATATAATTGCTCTGAAGAACAGGATAGTCCATTGCTTTAATTCTGTATTTTTATTTTTGTTTTTTGTTTTTCCTTTGCAGAGAATGTAGCTGGTGACTACATTTCCCCCTTTCATGATATTCCTCTGAGGGTGGACTCTACAGAGGTATAGTTTTTAACTTGTTTTGGGGGTGACAACATGTACTTCTAGTATCACCACAAAATACTTTTTAGAAGCATTTTGAAAGGAAAGAATGTGGGTTGGAAGTCAAGAAGGATAACAGAGTTATCACAACAAGATTGTAAGCCTCCTTCATGAATTGGAATTAGTGTGAGAATAGGATCATTCCCGGAGGAAGGTTATGGAACACTGATGTGGGATTGGTGCTGCCTTCCAGCCCTTCAGAGGCCTGGACTGTCAATAAGATGGCTGCAGGGAGAATAATAGTGAAGATTTATTGAATGCTCATAGTGCTTATCCAAGCACTGTGCTCAGAGCTTGAGGTGCATTATCTGAGTACAGCTAGGGCTACTGTTATTACCCTTATTTTGCTAATGAGGTTCAGTACCTTGCCCCTGGTCACAAATCTATCGTCTGTTGTGGGAAGTGGGATATGAATTTAGGTGCTCTAACTCCAAAGGTTGTATTCTTAATTGCTCTTGTGCAATCATTCCAGCTCATTACTTCTAAGTAGTATTCAGCTGCAGGACAGGAGGTCATATAATCTGGAGAGAGAAAGAAGGCAAAGAGAGGGCAGAAAGAACTCCATTTTACTGTATGTGTGTCCATGTGTTTTGTTTTGGCCAGTGAACAGTCCAACCCAAATATCTCCTGTCTCCCAACACCACTGCTTGCTTTTGGCCAAAAGTGCATGCATTTATTTATTCACTTACTAATTTCTTCTTTCAGTAAACAGTTCTTGCAGGCTTATTATGAGCTAGACGGCATTCTAGGCACTAGGGTTGCAGCAGTGAGTAAGATAGATAGGACATACAGTTCCCACTCGATGGAAGGAGGTGGACAACCAGGAAACAAGTCAATCAGAGAATGTTAAATGCTGTAAAACTAGAACAGGATAATGAAAGGAGTGATTGGTGGGTGTTGCTTCATGTGTGGGTGTACCATGACAAAATCTGTTCACCTAACAAAATGATAATATTTTGTGGAATCAGGTAGTAGGTAGGGGTGGAGGTGGAACAAAGAGTGGACTAGAAACATTCCAGTGGGCATGATATTGTGCCTAAGGAGAATGGGTTTTGGGGAATATGAGAAAGTTGAGAATAGGGCAGGACTAACATAGGACAGGATATGCCTGTGAATTCTGGGCACGTGGGGATTGGTACACACAGTGGTTGTGTGCATAAGTTTCTCCCATCCTCAACTATAATGATTAGAACTGTTGCACCTTGTACTTTGGGAGGTGGTTATTTTAGGAACAGAAATAATGTTTCAGGGCCTACTTGGGATAGTCATTTTTCTGTTTTGTTTCCTTCTTTGGTGTTTTTTGTTTGTTTTTGTTGTTTTGGTGTGTAAAGGTTACATGTAAGTGTGAGCATTTGTGAATGGAGTAATTTTTCTTCCCAACCCATCATATAGTCTTTCTTAATTTAAAAGTGCTTGATGGAGGCGTAGTAATCACACCTTTGTGGAATTTACAGGCAGGAGGTGTAGCTGAGTACTTTCATGGCTTGTTAGTCATGCTCCCTAGAGTTTCATTTCAATAATGAAATGACTGTTTTAAGTGTAATCACGGGAGACTGACAGTCTTTCCTTTAAGACCGAACAGAGCCTTTGCTTATTTTTATAAAAACTAGGAAAATATACTTGAAAGAGATTTAGCTTTTCTAATAATTTATTTTATGAAACACCTTGATGCTCATGCACTGGGGATGCAAATGCTGAGAGAAAAGAAACTGGGCATTCGGTAGTTCTCTGTTGAACCCGGTGTCTGGACAGCTTCTGTAGTGGAATATTTCTGCAGTAGGCTTACTTGGATTGCTTTGCAGTGCAGTTGTATTCTTTGATGAGATATTACAATCACAAATACCATCTTTTCTTTTATAGGAAAATGGCATTCCTACAAAGAGAGCACGAAATGATGAATATGAGGTATATCTAAAGGTTTTTATTTTTGTGAATCACTTCTGTTGTCCATTAAAGACCTCGATGATTGTTTGCATTTGTAAAGTGCTTCTAAAGTTTTCCCCTCTATGAAGATTTTTGTGTGCGTTCTGATGTTTTTATTCTTCCAATATGTGTGTATGGCAGCTAGGGATGATCTTACCATTTCATTTCTTTTTCTTGTTTATAAAATCAAATTTACCGTTTTCTTCATTGCACACTTTTTAAAGTGTACAGTTCAGTGTAATTAGGTACTTCCGCATGTGCAGCCATCACCACCGTTCATCTCCGGAATTTCTTCTCAAACTGAAACTCTGCCCACTGAACAGTGACTCTCCGTTCCCTCCTTCACCCAGCCCCTGGTAACTACTATTCCATTTTCTATTTATGAATCTGACTATTCTAGGAATCCCCTTAACATTTCATCTTATAATGAAAAACCAGAGAGAGTCAGGAACAGAACCCAGGTTTTAGTAGCAAGTTACTTATCATGGTAGATAGTCTAAAGTAAAGGTACTTTATGAAAATTGGTCACTTTGTCATTTTTTTATTATAAGGAAAAAGGTGGTTTGAGAGGCTGTTTTAGAATGCAGGGACAAATCTTTGTGGGGATAGAGGAGGAAAAAAGACCACCTATATGCTAGAATAAACATGTTCTAAATATATCTTTTAAATATGTGACTGTCAAACCTTCAATAGTTGTTGACTTAGGCCCAGAACGTCTGACTGATGTCTGTCATCTCATCTCATGTTATTGATGCCTTTTTATCTTACTGATGCCAGACAGCATTCCCTATCACCTTCCTCAGCCTTCTTTTCCCTTCAACTTTATTTCCATCTTTTTTTTTTCTCTATTTCAACTGAAACTCATGACCCCAGCCTTTGAATCTACTTCCACAAATAGCTCTGGGTGTTGTTTAGTCCCCACCACCATTGCCTGCCGTCCATCTTGTATTCTCTTAAACTGGTGTTTGTTAAAATGGTCCTTAAACCACATACATTGGAATAATGTAGAACACTTGTTAAAATTTCAGATCCAGGCCTTAATTACATATCTACTACCCCAGAATCTCTGCTTGATGGAGACTAGTTAGTCCACATATTTAACGAGTGTTTCAGGGCATTTTACACGTACTGAAGTTTGAGAACTACTGCCCTAGATGTTGGGTGAATGGACATTGAGCAGTTCGAGGCTTTATAGTTTCCTAGAGACTTTATAGTTTCCTAGAGACTTTATGTATCAACCTGGAAATAGTTTTCTCATTGGGGAAAATGTATTCTGAGAGCATATAGCCAACTTAAAATTAATTCTTAGAACATGGTTCATTTGTCAGAGACTGCCTGATTTGAGTCTGTTTGTGGTTTGTGTGTTTATTTATTTATAATTCTGAACGATTTTTCCCAACCCCAAGCCCTTGGCAGCCACTTTTCTACTCTCTGTTTCTATGAATTAGGCTGCCCCCCCCCTTTTTTTTTTTAAAGAATTCCATATATAAGGTTCCATATATAAGAATTCCATATAAGTGGTAAAATGCAGTATTTGTCTTTCTCTGTCTGGCTTATGTCAATGAGCATAATGCCCTAACAGTCTACCCATTGTTGTCGCAAATGGCAGGTTTCCTTCTTTCCCATGGCTGAATAATATTCCACTGTATATATTAAGCACATCTTCTTTGTTCATTCATTGATGGACACTTAGGTTGTTTCCTTATCTTGGCTGTTGTAAGTAATGCTGCAATGAATATGGGGGTGCAGGTATCTTTCTAATATCCTGTTTTCTTTTTTTTTTCTCAGATAAATACCCAGAAGTGGGATTGCTGGATCATACAATAGCTCTGTTTTAATTTTTTGGAAAACTGCCATACTGTTTTCTGTAGTGGCTGCAGCAATTTACATCCCACCAACAGTGCAGAGTGTTCCCCTTTTTCCACATTCTCGCCCACACTTGTTATTTCTTACCTTTTTGGTGACAGCCATTCCAGCAGGTGTGAGGTGATATCTCATTCTCTGATAATTGTGATGTTGAGCACCTTTTCATGTCCCTGTTGACTGTGTGTCTCTTGGAAAACTGTCCAATTCCTCTGCGCATCTTTTAATCAGATTGGTCTTTTCCTGTTGTGTTGCAGGAGTTCTTTATGTTTCAGATATTAATCCTTATCAGATACATGGTTTACAAATATGTATTTTCCCATTTCTAGATTGTCTTTTTATGTTGTTAATGGCTTTCTTTGCTATGAAGAAGTTTATTAGTCTGATGGTATCACTTGTTTATTTTTGCTTTTGTTGCCTTTGCTTTTAGTATCAAGACGAAAATTTATTTGATCTTTTAAGAGTTGGAAAGAGAAAAGAAGGGTGATTTCCTCCCATTTTTCCCAAAGGCATATAAAATTTACTGACTTTTTTTCGTATCTTATTAGTTATCTTTTTGGTTTTTGCAACAAAAATAGCAGGGAAAAATGGAGGAGATAACTGAAGGAGGTAAATGGTCCTAGCTCATACCCAACTTTCTCAGAAATGTGTCCCCTTGTGTCTTTGTGATTTTGTACTAGATGTCAGTAGACTGTTACTGGTTTATAATTAACAGTAGTCTTAGGATAACCCAACTAACACTGGCTTTGAAAAATTATAGATTATATGCATTTTATCTGGAAAGAAGAAAAGCAGACTGGAAATTTGTTCTTTAGAGATCAGAACAAATGATGAGGGGAGATGGTTTGCAGGCTTAAGATTCAAACCTTATCTTTTGTTCTTTTGGCCTAATTCAAGTCTCTGAGTGGTTTTGGTAGGTGTCATTGTGTAAAACAATTGCCACTAGCCTGGTCTTCTCTATCACCTCTGAGTATTCATCTGTATGCCTTTGTCCTCTTATAGCCAGGCTTTCAAGGATGAATAAATTATGTGAACATCTGCCATTTACTTAGGTTTTTCTTTTTAACAGCTACTTGAGACGTATTTAAACAGGTGCTGGGATACCTCATGAAAGAGCATAGAAAATGAAACATAACAGCAAGACTGTGTATGAGGTTGCTAAGATAGGTATGAGACATACTTCTAAGGAGCAATTGTTGAGAATTCATTCTTGGCTTTGTTCTTCATCTCATTATGGATATGCAGTTCTGTCATTGGTAAACTTTAGTCTTACCTAGAAAAATTGAACAACCATCATTATTTTTTGCGGCTCAATTTAAATTTATACTTAGTTGTGTAAATGGCATCCTTTGAATTAATAATAGCATTTGTGTTTCACTTGGAAAGCCCTCAGATATTGTTTAGCAATGCTGCAAACCAGAAGTTCTCCACTCTGACTACATATTAAAATTGCTTGGAGAGCTTTGAAAAATAAGCAGTGCCCTGCCTCAAAACCATTGAATTCAAATAAGTGGGTATGTGGGGGGTGGGGCTCTAGGAAGCTTTTTTTTTTTTAATTGATAAAATCTCTCCTGGTGATTTTGACGTGTGGCACAATTGAGAGTAAGTATATTTAATCACTGCTTTCTCAAATGATCTATACTAAAGGGTTAGTTTTTTGGTTTATTTCTAATCTGTTGTGAACTGATACTTCTAAAAAATACAATTATTATTAGAAAAGTGTAATTAAAGAAAAGTGTAATTCAGGGTTCAACAGACCTAAAAATTACTGCATCAGATTGCTGTAAATGTTTCTAAGTGAACCTATAACAGTCAGCTTGCAGTTAGCTCTGGTTCTCGGCCACAGTTGGTGTAACACTGTTTTAAACCATTACTGTGCTATGGTAAGCTGTTAGTTACTGATATCAAAATGGCATGCAAGGCAGCCTTACCCTTGAGACTTTCTCTTTATAAGGCCCAAACTGCAGGAAATTATAGCCTTGTATTCCTAAGTATTGTGGGAAATTATTTTTGCTAACCATTGACCTATAATCTGCTTTGCTTTAAACAGTGCAAAATTCAAACATGATAAAAAGAAGTAGTAGTCCTTTTGTAACTTTAGGGAACCAGAGATCACTAGATAAGCAAACTAAGTGTAGAAAGGCGTTAGTCTGTCTCTTTGTAAACTTGATACCTACCTATACAGATATCCTTAATTTCACATTATGATCATAGTAACTTGAATTTAAATAGTGCTTTGTGATTTTCAAAATATTTTATAATTTTTTTTGTATTTTCATTTAAATTACATAATTGATCTTTATAACAACTTTACGTAGGTGGTGAGTAGGACAGAGTATTTACACTTACTTTGCAGATTGGAAAAGTGAGACATTCAACTCACATGATGGACCCTGTCTATCACTCCTGTTTTAGTGGGAAAATAAAACTTGAAACTGGTTTCCTGACCCCATTCTAGTTGTGTCACTATACTGTGAAGGTATTTCCAGAAATATAGCAACTTCTGACACTGCAGCAGTGTTCAAGTGACATGATGGCTTAAATTCTGCTGTGTTTTAGACAGCTTCTCTAATTTTTCAGAAGAAATTTAAGGCATATGCAGATGTATGATACAGTCTGCACACATTTTTGTAGGGAAAGAAACTAAAGCATTGTCACACAAGAGGTGAGTGATAAAGGATAGGTAAAATTTAAAAAACGATCTCTCTTTGTTTTTTGTTGTTTTTTTTTTTAACTGCAGACTTTGTTTAATATGGTTGTAGAAGTACCTCGGTGGACAAATGCTAAAATGGAGGTATGAATATTTTCTATTAATATCAAATGGAAATTTTAAGTAATAATGATATAAAAACTTTGTTCCAAGTCGTTTGGCATAATATTTTTGAATTTCGCATGGTTGACAAACTGTGATACAAACAATTGAAAACACTTTTGTGAACTTTGAATCTCATTTCTAAAAGCAAAATAGAGCTGAATTTTTACTTTGAAGCACGTGTTTTCTATTTTTGCCGTTCTAGTTTGTTATACACATATTTATTTAATTTTCTTTGACTCTTCTGTCTTTGAAAATAACAAATCTTTTCAAGGTTTATTTAAACAGATTCTGAGATATATTTTTGTTCATAGATACAGTTGAAATATACTTATTTGGGAATCATGGCAAGTTTAGTTTTTAAGGACTTAATTGTCCTTTAGATTTTACTCTACCAGGAACGAAAACATTTTATTGGCCAACTCTTGATCAATGAGCACTAAGAGTGTCTGCTAATTCCCCTGGTTACCTTTTTTTTTTTTTTTTCTTTTCTATCTTTTCATGAGGCATGAACCTATCAAGAACTTCCCTTTTGCTTTTCAGAATTTTATTGTTCCATCTTCAGTTAGGTAAGATCCCTTAAAGTTCTGAGTGAAATTTAATTTGTGGCACTTAGTTTCTTTCATTATTTAAGTCTTTTCCTATAGCTTTGGATGCAATGGCAAATACTATTTAAAGTATTTTAATTAAAGATTATTATGTAGGTATGTATTTTTCAGAATTTAATTGTCACTAATTACTAGCATTGCTTTGGTTAATATTTTGATAGGGAAAAGTAAAAATAATAGGTTCTTTTTTTGGTCTTCCTTCAGAATGTTTCAGAATTCTGGCTACTGTCTACCTCAGGTATAGGATCAAGAATCTGAGAATCTACCTAATTTAAGCAGTGTTTATTCACTAAAAAATGGCTTCAGTTATTCTTTATAGGATAGATTTTTTTTTTTTTTTACAAGGCAGTTTGAGTATGTTTGATAGAAAGAAAACAAATGAAATTACTTGGTGAAAATTAAGTTAACCTTTTTATCATAAGATTGATGATAAGATGCCCAAAATTAGTATTTTCACTAATTAAAAAAACAAAAACGAAACAGCAAGTAGGTTAATCTTTATCCTCTTGCCATTTCAGTCATTCTGTTATTTGTATTAGAAATGAATGCATAAATAATAGAATACCTAAATCTATAATGGGATGTTTCCTTTCCAGATGTTTTTTCTTACACAACACTGTAAATTAGAAATAAGAGCTGGCTTAGCTTATTTTACAGTGTCTTTGACCAGTAAGTTAGAATATAAATATTTAACCTGATAATACCAGATTTAAAACATACAATTTGAATATAGGATTAATCATTTCTCATTCTCCTTCCCCCTTTTTTCCATGATCTGTGTAGATTGCCACGAAGGAGCCATTGAATCCCATTAAACAAGATACAAAGGATGGCAAGCTACGCTATGTGGCGAATGTCTTCCCTCACAAGGGTTATATATGGAATTATGGTGCCCTCCCTCAGGTAACGTTCTTGTAATAATGGTAAAACTTCTCTGTCTTCTGAAAAAATTTTCTTGTAAATCCTGCGGACTACTTGAAGTTAAATTGGTTCTGAGGACGTGTCAGGTTGACAGATTTGTAAATTTAAAATTTTTTAATGGGGAGTTTCATTGTATCTATAAATTTTTTTCAAACTATATATATGTCTATACTCAAGTTCTTGGAGTTAGGGATATAGAACACTCATATTTGGCATTTTGAACATATTTCCTTTTCTGGGCTTGGCTATTAACAGTCAGTGAAAAATGTTTTATCTGCTTTATCTTCAGTCATTTCTTTGAATGTGACAAATTATGCTTTTATATACCTTCATATATGATAGGATCCTTTCTTATCCCATTTTGTTTTCTTTTCATGTTTCCTCACTCCTGGAAAATGATATCTCCTTCCAAATTATTTAGTGAGTGAAACTCAGAGTATATAGAATGAAAATTTTGTCTAGGCTTAGTGGATATAGAGAAGTATTTGTCTGTATGATTATAAGAGCCATCTATATTAGACCATCTATCTGGATATTTAAGCTTTCTATTTTTATTTTATCTATTAATTTTAATATTTGACATGAAATTCCAAAATTATTTTGGAGAAATATCTGAAAAAAGGGAGACTTGCTTTATCCAACTCAAAAAACCAGCTGCCCTTGTAGAATAAATATTTACAGGGGAAGAAAAAAGAAAATTGTTTTCTAAAGAGTCAGCCTGCCTTTGATGCATTTAGACCACCCACATGGATATGTTCTTGGTTAAAACAAGCCTTTCTAAAATGATGTACTAAGAAAAAGAACGTCTGGCCTGTTGAAACCATGAAGGCAGGTGTTCTGACTCCCCAGGTGCCTAAGTAGACATTCGGTTTGACCTAGCAGTAAAAGGGTAAAAAAAAAAAAAAAATTGTTAAGCTTAGGGGATACTGTCTGTAGGAGAGGATGTATGGATGAGGGGAAGGCCAAAGAAGCATTTGAATTAGAGAAAGACAAAAACAGAGACAAAGTAGGCAGGGGATAAACTAAAGTTGATGTATTTGTTTATTTCATTAAACATTTATTAAGTATTTATGTGCTAAGCAGTGTATGGGTGTTGGGTATACAAAGAAAAATGATATATTAATATAAGGCAGCAAATATATATTAATGAAGGCAGCAAAATACGTGACTGAGAATGTGGGTTTTGGAGCCATACTGCCATGTAATAGTAATGTGATTTTGGGTAACTTACTGTGTCGTTCTGTGGCTCACTTTCTTTACCTGTTAAATAGAGATGATAAAATACCTATTGCATATGGTAATGTTGAGGTTAAGTGAGTTATCGCACATTCATCTTAGAAGAGTGCCAGATGGATAGGGATCACATTATTACATCTACTGGTACTTTTATTATATGATCTTTCTTCTAAAGGAATTCAATCTCATGGGGGTAATCAGCAACTGAACCACTGGTTCCCATAGAGCATAATAACTGCTACTAATCATCTACTAATTATGAGCTTTTGTAGTTTATCTAAAGTCCTGACAAATTTTTTTACTCCTCCAGATATGTTTGAATTTTCAAGATGCTCCTACCTTCGATTATGTTAGTCTGTTAGGTACAGTAGCTCTACTTTAATTATAACAGAATTAGACTGTGGCAGTCTCTTAATGCATCCTGAACTATTGCCTACTGAAATTTAATACTCCATCCAGCATCCAAGATAACATTTTAAAACTTAAATCTGCTAATGTTTTCCTCCTCTAAGAACCTTTTTGGTGGTTTCATATTGCCAAAAGGATAAAACGTGATATTCTTAACATGGCTCTTCCACCCTGCCTAATCAGTCTGGCCTCTGCTTTGTGCTCCAGCCTCGTTTTGCAACAGTTGTCTTTTCTTGCTTCCATTTTACCACAGCGACTCCTTCAGTGTTTCCAATTTCTCTTGTTTCTACGCCAAGCCTTCACAGAGCTGTTCATTCATTCAGTACATGTTTTTTGAGCGCCTGATGTTGTGAGGCAGGGTTGTCAGTACTGGAGTTAAAGTAGTAATCAGAATGACAGAGATCCTTCTGGGTCTTTTATTCTGGACAGAGTGACAAGGCAAAAAAAAGTAATAAAATGTACAGTGTGTCAGATGGTGATAAGTGTGTTGGAGAATGATAAAGCAGGGAATGGGGCTATAATATATTGGGATTGTTGCAGTGTTAGATAGGGGGAAGGCCTCAGTGAGTAGGTGTTGAGTGAAGACCTCAAGGAAGTAAGGGGACAAGTAGCATAGACCCCTAGGGGAATCCAGCAAGAAGCAGCAAGTTGTAAAGGTCCCAAGGTAGGAGTAGGCCTACTGTGTTGAATAACAGGAAAAAAGGCCAGTGTGGCTAGAATGGAAGTGAGGAAGAATAGACCTGTGTTACACTCTCTGCCATTTTTAACCAGAAATTTTTACTATGTTTTTAAACCCAAATCCAAAAGAGTGTGTTAGTCTTTAGCAAAAGAATATACTGTCTATCGCATTGAAGTTACTTACCAAACAAAAATAACTAAGTTGATTAATGTTTTTTTTTTTTTAAGTTTATTTTTCAGAGAGAGTGTGAGCGGGAGAGGGGCAGACGGGTGGGGGGGGGGGGGGAGAGAGAATCCCAAGCAGGCTCCACATTGTCAGTACAGAGACCATTGGAGGGCTCGAACTCACTAACTGTGGGATCTTGACCTGAGCTGAAATGAAGAGCGAGACACTTAATTGACTGAGCCACGCAGGCACCCCTAAATTGATTATTGTTTATAGAAAATTGAAATTAGACCAAGTGTTGATGGGACGGGATAATTGTATCTAATATCTTTTTGCTTCATTGTCAGTGTCAAGACAGAATTAATCTTTTAAAATGATAGCCAGCCCCTGATCCCATTTACGTTTTTTATTTCATCTCCAGCTTCCCATCCTTCTCCTCCAGCTCCCTCACTCTTACACTGGCCTTTGCACAATTCCTCTTGTTCCCCAGGCACACTTGTGCCTCAGTCCTTCACATTTATTGTGTCCTCCGGCTTGGAACACTCTTTCTCAGGTACACACATGGCTTACCTCCTTTTTTTTTTTTTTTTTTTTTATGTTTATTTTTTTGAGAGAGAGATTGACAGACAGTGTGAGCAGGGGAGAGGCAGAGACAGAGAGAGAGGAAGACACAGAATCTGAAGCAGGCTCCAGGCTCCAAGCTGTCGGCACAGAGCCCGACGTGGGGCTCGAACCCATGAACTGTGAGATCATGACCTGAGCTGAAGTCAGACGCTCAACTGACTGAGCCACCCAGGCACCCCACATGGCTTACCTCCTTAAACGTTTGCTCATAAATGACCTTCATGATGTCTGCTCTGATGATCCTCTAGAATTTTAACCCTGCCTCCTGAATTTTTGTTCTGCTTCATACTTTATTTTTTCCCTTTTCTATAGAATCTACCAACTTCTTACACGTTCCATACTTCAGTTATTTATTATATTTGTTGTTAATTTCTTCCAGCTAGAATGCAGACTCCAGGAGGATAGGGATTCTTTCTGTGTTGTACATTGACATTTTCCAACTAACTGCTTAGCTTAGTGCCTGGCACAGAGTAGGTGATTAATAAATATTTGAGAAAGGGTAATGAATTCATTGTGTGTGTTGCATTTGTTTCATAAGCTTGTATGGTATTGGATTTTGCTGTTTTCTTATGCTTTGTCTTGTAACAGCAGGATATGTGTTAAGAGCAGTTACCAAGCCAACCGTGCTTGGAAGAACATTAAGCTGTAGAGTATTGTTTAAGTAGGAGTCTCTCTCACTTACTGGTGATTCATCAGTGTGCTGTGTTTAGTTCAGATCTGTTGAACCTTGATAACTTCTCCCTCGCTGGCAGTAGTGCCGTCCCCAAAGGTTGAGTTTGGCCTGAGCAGAAGCTTGCTTTGTTTTCTCCCAGTTATATTTCCATGTATAATGGATTATTCCAATGTTATATCTTCTGAGTGAATATTTAGAAGACCTGTTAATGTTAGTGGACTGGGTAATGTTAAAGGACTAGAATCATGAAATTTTAGCTTTCTGTAATTTTTTTTAATAAACAACAATATTTTTTAGTTGAAGTATAGTTGATACACACTATTACGTTACTTTCCGCTGTACAGCACAGTGATTGGACAACTCTGTAAGTTATGCTGTGCTCACCACAAGTGCAGCTACCGTCTGTCACCATATAATGCAGTTACAATACCACTGATCTATCCCTATGCTCTACCTTTCATCTCTGTGACTTACTCATTGCATAACTGGAAGCCTGTACCTCCCATTCCCCTTCACCCGTTTTGCCCACCCCTTCCCTCATCCCCAAGATTTCTTCAGTATTAATGTAATGCTGTTGTGTTTATTATTCATATTTCATTATGAGTGTGGTTTATTGACCCCAAGTATCGATTAGTACCACCTATTAGTTTTATAACCTGGAACCAGTGACTCAATCTCTTTAGGCCTATTTGTACATCTCTGTCATCATACCACCCACCCCAGAAGGTTATTGTCAATATCGAATGGGATAATCAAAGCAAATGTTTTAGTTCCATAGTTAGTTTTCAAGAATATTATTTCAATGTTGACACTGTTGCTGCTGATAGTAGCTGCTAATAGTAAAACATCTCATAGAGGCTTTTGCTATTAAAATAGATAGTGGCTAGGTAGATCCTACTTCCTTTGATCTGGTTATAGGAATCCTGATTAATCAGGAAGTAGCTCTCAAGAAGCACCTGTATATACAGCTCTGTACAAGTCAGTTATGTTTCGACCTAAGGCCCAGAGCATGGTGACTACAGATGTATTGATTAATATTTATAGATTGTAAGTAATGATACCAAACACCTGCACAAGGTTGAGAAAGATTTGTTTTAGGCTAGATCAATAATCTTTGTATTTTGATTTATTTATTTTCATAGCTTATAGTCATCTTTTTTATGAGATTAACATTATTTATATTTCTGCTGATAGTTCCTCATTTTTTTAATGTTTTTCTTGGGTCCATGCTAAAATTTTTCTATATAGGTGGTATACATACGTATGTACTGGTAGGTATATACCTATAAGTCAGATTGCCTACTATGCGTTGCACACTTATTTTACTACGTATTGTCAACTGTTTACAAAAGACATTGTTACAGTGTACGCACCCGTTAGCAATATATGGGGTTCCAGGTGCCTTACATTCTTACCAGTACAATTGACCCTTAAACAACATGAGTTTGAACTGCATGGGTTTGAATCCACTTATATACAGAGTTTTTATAGTACAGTATTATAAATGTATTTTCTCTTTATTATGATTTTCTTGATAACACTTTCTTTTCTCTAGCTTACTTTAAGAATATGGTATATAATTCATATAAAATATAAAATGTATTAATTGTTTATGTAATTGGTACGGTTTCTGATCAACAGTAGATTGTTAGTAGTTAAGTTTTGGGGAAGACAAAGGTTACAGTCAGATTTCCAGCTGTGCAGGGGTTTAGCATCCCTAACCCCTACGTTGTTCAAGGGTCAACTATATTTTGCATTATTAGATTTTTAGGTTTTTGACACAGTGTCATGTTAATGGTTTTAATTTTTATTTTTCTGATCAGACTAGGTATCTTTTCATATATTTATAAGTCATTCATGTTTTCTCTTTAAATTACCTATTCTTGTCTTTAGCCCATTTTGTATTGAGTTGCCCTTTTTCTTATTTAGTTGTGGAAGTTATTTCTATGTTCTGAATGCTAATCTTAACTTTTGGGAAGCAAATACTAAGATTTGGAATTTCCTCTTGTGGATATTGAGGGTTTTTTTAGTTGTTTCTCTGCCTAGTTATACAGTTAGGACTCCACAAGAGGGCGTCATCAAAGTTTTAAATTTGTCAAGATTTCTTCTCCTGGTGATTACTTAAAATTATACTATATATTAAAGTTAAGTTAGAAACCATTTAGTGTGAATCTCTTTTTGTAATAAAAACTGAGGCCTGTGCATATAAAGCATTAAAGACAGGACTGGAAATAGAATGAACCAGTCTAGTGTTTTGCTGTAAAGGAAATCACGAAGAACTTGCCTTAGAAGTGACAAGATTGTAGAGCTTGCACTTACGTACTTATTTCCTCAACAGGAGGAATAAATTGGTAGATAATATGGAAAGTTGAGTTCTGAGAGGAATATAGACCAACCAAGTAACAAATGGAAAGACTTACTAAACCATATAGAGTACAGACTTATGTGACGACTATTTTTGTCTCAGTTCACGGAGAGAATTTCTTAAAATTAAAGCTGATCAAAATGAGCTAAGTTATCTCATGAATTTGTGAACTTCCTATTCACTGGTAGTATTCATGTAGATTATGAATGACCACTAAACTAAGAATCATAGAACTCAGGACTGAGATGTATCTAGCAGTTGTCTCTACCCATTTTTTTAATAGGTGAGGAAACAGGTCTGGATGTTCTGGCCAAGGTAGTTTGTGACTGAAGTAGGACTAGAATCTAGGTCAGAGTGACTTTAGCTTATCACATTTGTTGCCTGAGAGTGGAAGTGAAGTTAAAGGAGGTTCAAGAGAGGATTCCTGCATTAGGAAGGAAGAACCTTTCAGATATTTTTCTGCTTCTGCTTCTGGCTTTTCTGATTTCAGTTGTAGTTCAGTCCCATCTTGGTTTCTCCAGCACATTAAGATTAATTTTATAGCATTTATGACAAATGCTGTACCATTTATTAACATGACATTCTTCAGGGTATTGACTGTGTCCTATTCATCTCTGTTCCTAACTCCTGGCCCAGAGTAGGTACTCAGTAAATATTGACTGTGTGAATGGATGCCTACTTGGGAGATTCTGAGAGTAAGAACAGGTATTTAAAAGAAGAGAACCATGAAATAGAATAAGGTTTTATCTGAAAGTAATTGCCGATCAGTTGCCATTGAAACTTGGGCATCATAGCCTAATAATTAATACCTTGAGTCTCATCCCATTGCCACCATTTAGAAAATGTGAGCTTGGGAAACTTAAATTCTTTATGCTTCAGTTTACTTATCTGTAAAATGAAGTTAACGTGTGTGTGTGGGGGGGGGGTGGTTGTGTGTATCATGCAGAAAGTGCCTCTCACCTAGAACCAGTGTGTTTATGTCAGTTCTTCTTATTTTTTGCTAGTAATATTAGTATTTGGGGTAGTGACATCTTGGTTTACTGATTTTTTTTTTTTTTTTTGGTAAGGGTGGGTTCATTTTATTCCTAAATATAATTAGCACCAGAAGGAAAATATTGGAGTTTATCTAGGGTTTAGCTATAAATAAGGGTATATTTTTAAAATTATCTTTATAAAATTAGAAGAACCAAGCTTGGATAATCTGAAATTACCTCTAGATAACAGTCCTGAGGTAACACAGTCTCTGCATATCTTGTAATGTAAATCTGAGGAAAATAATTTTGGGGAGCTTCCACATTTCCATTTAGAATTAGGTAATTATGAGGCTTTTGGGGAAGGATTGTGCCTAGGAGATACTTAAATTTGGTAACATTTCTGTTAGTGGTGTGCATTTATAAAAATGCCCACGTGTATATTTTGTAACCAACAAGGTGTATCTTTTAAGTAAACTATAGAGTTGACAATTTTTTGTGTTTTTGTCAAGGTCTTGAGATTTGATGGCAAAATAGAGGATTTTTTTTAACTGAAATGAAATGAGACAAAAATAGATTTTTCTTTTATTTGGTGTAGATACTATCTTGTTCTTTATGAAGGCAAAGCTGTTTTTTGTTTTTTGTTTTTTTCCTAGTAGAAGTCATTTAAAGAATAGGAAGTGTATTTTCAAACACGGAAAGCTAGACTCAGTGCTGTTACCATGTCAAAGGAAGCAGTGAATGATGGAAGCAACAGTTTAGGCAGCCAGTGGAAATGGCATAGACAGTGGAAATCTCTGAACTGAAACTTGAAAAGTGAGCATGAATTTACATGCTGACTCAACTTGGAAGAAGAGTATGTTTGTATTTTCAGATGTGATTACACAGAAAAATGAGAGGCAGGAGGGAGGAAATACTGTAAATTTGTCTTAATATGATGGTTAAGGTTTTACTGGCATGTTGGCATGGAGCTTGTGTAGTTTCTGAAAATGTTTCCTTTGGATTACGACTGCAAAACTTTGATCATGTGGAAAAATTGAGATACATTTTAATGAGTATTAACCTATATTTTTGCCTCACTTCTCCCTTTTTTTTTAGACTTGGGAAGATCCCTGTCGAAAGGATAATAGTACAGACTGCTGTGGAGATAATGACCCTATTGATGTTTGTGAAATAGGCTCAAAGGTTTGTTTTCTAGACAATGCTGTTCTAATATATGTTCTAGTTTATTCATGCTATAGAATTTCAGTTCTCTTTAGTTCGTCAGCTCTTCTAAGTTCTAGCCTATTGATCCCTCTGATACGAGTCCCTTTTTGTATCTTTATTTCTTTCTCTTACACTAGGGGTTGGTCAACTGCAGCCATGGCAAGTCAAATATAGGGCACCACCTGTTTTTATTAGTAACACATTATGCCCATTCACTTACGTATTGTGTGTGGCTGCTTTTGCACCAAAGTTGGGGAGTGGTAGCAGAGATCGTGCCATCCACAGAGTCTAAAAATAACGACTATCTGAGTTTTTACAGAAAATGTTTGCTGAGTCTTGTCTTTAGTTTCCTTACCATTATCCAGACAGGAAATGTATTACTGAGTAAAGCCAGCTGGTACTCTTGTTTTTGTGTCTGCTTCCAGGTTGCCAAGACCTACTGAAGGAGAATAAAACCTACAGTTTCATAGGTTGCTGCTACTTCTAGAATTCTGTGCGTTTTGGGTCTATTCTTCTATCACATTTCTTGCTAATATTTGTTGTTCTCTGCAGACATTCAACGGCTTGCACTTCGTTCTCACTTAAAGGCAGAACATTTTGTCTTTAAATTTTGTAGAGCCCCTAGAAACCAGCAGATAAGAGCTCCCTTACCCTTCTTAGACAGCCAAACTACCTGGGTCCACACACATTATTTCTTCCCTTTCTTCTCTTACTGTGAGAACTGTCTTTCTTATGTGAGACCTGGGCTTCTACCTGTGCTCTAGATCCTGCCCCTTCCTGCCTCTTGAGTGACAGTTTTCTTATCGCTTCTCTGTTCTGTATTCACAACTTCTCTTTCTTTGTTGGCTTCTTCCCCCTCACATGAAGACTCACAAAAAGAGTTTTCAACACTCATCTTCATCTGCTACTTTCCACTTAATCTTTAGCCTGCTTCAGAATTGTTTCCATCCCCCATTATTTCTGTGAAACTACTCTCACAAAGGTCCCTGCTAACTTTCTTTTAGCCAAATCTAGCAGGCCTGTTTCATAGGTTTTGTCTATCTTGAATTTCCCTTAGCATTTTATACTGTTAACTTTGTCTTTCTTCTTGAAACAGCCTCCTCACTGGACTTTGTGTCATAACATCTTGGTTGTGCTCTAATTCTGTTTTCTTCTTGATTTCTTTTTCAAGCTCCTTAATTCTTAGGTATTGGTTGGCCTGAGGGTCATGCCTTTGTCCAGCTCTTTTCCTTTAATTGGATCTACCTTTATTTTCCTTCCAAGGGAACAGAATCTTTGTTTTTGCCTGGTTTTGTTTTTATCTTTGACCCAAATTCCTTCAACATTTAGGACTTTGTTTTTCCTTTGGTAATATTTATTGTTCAAGAAAATTGTAGTTATGTTAATGGAAATGAAATCAAGCATAAACCTTCCCTCACAATCCTGCTGTCCCAATAATTCATTTTGTTTTTTATCTTTTCCATGTTTTCTTCCTCTTGGGATAAACATATAAACATTTTGATTTTGTTAGACATTTTTTCCAGTTTATTTTCTGTTATACAGTTAATAAAGTTAAAGGCTTTCCTGAATATAGCTTTTCCTTTTTTCATTTCTTTTGGGACAACTGGATATGGGGGGCAGGGTTTTTAGACTGGCCTCTCAAAGCTGTCTGCCCTAATCCCTAGAATCTGTGAATATGGTAATATAGCACTCCCCTGATAATATTATTTTATATAGCACAGTTTACTTTCAAGTAGGATTATCCTGGATTTCCCGTGCAGACCCAGTGTAATTAAATGAGCCCTTAAAAATAAGGAGCTTTCTCTTACTGGTGGGAGAAGAACTCAGAGGTTCAAAGTGTGAGAAGTACTGATGTGCCATTGCTGGTTTGAACATGGAGAAGGGGGCACATGAAAAAGAATGCAGTTGGCTTCTAGTTGCAGTGAGTGGTCCCTAGTTGACATCCAACAAGTTAATGGGGTCCTCATTTGTACAACTACAAGGAACCAACTTTATGTGGATTCAGTTTTAGAACCTTCAGATCAGAGCTCAGCCTGTGCAGCACCTTGATTTCGTCTTTGTCAGTCAGTAAGCAGAGAATCTAGCCATGTTGTGCTTGGACTTCTAACTCATGAATACTGTGAGATAATACATTTAAACTGTTTTAAACCTTTAGGTTTGTCGTAATTCATTATACTACAGTAGAAACACAGGATAACAGGCTTTAAGCCGTTTTACTTGCCATGGTTTTCTTGTATTGATTGGGTCCAGCTGAAGTTTTACCTCCTTCAAATTTGGAATCAGCACAGAACTTTTGTGGTAGACCACTGTTATATCCTGCTCATACCAGGCCCTTGAGAAGTTAGCAGTTGACAAGTGTGAGCTGATAAATACAGGTAGAGCCCAGAGAGAAAAAATATTATCTGTAGAAGACTCTTACATTCTAGTTCATGAATGTGTTATATCTTTTGCTCTTTACTTCAAGGAATAAGTGATAGGATCTCCATTTCACTGTTGAGAAACCAAGTCCTAAAACATTATGGGAAGTAATTTGCCAAACACTTTTACGAATGATGGAGAAGGAATTCAGCTTCATAGTATTTATGACTTAAAAATCCTATGTTTTGAAATCTTTCCATAAGAGCTAGAAAGGTTGATAATAATTCCCATCTGATTCTTCCTAAAAGCTTTGTGGCACACCTACATTGTTTGAGAATCTCAACTCATTTTTCAAGAATGAACTACAAGAACTGCAAGAATTAGTAACAGGCTCTTCTGGAGCCATTGATTTCCTTGGAAGGGTAGACTGATAGTTTTATAATGGAACTGGGAAAATAGGTTTTATCTTACAGCCGGTGCAGTGTATTCCTTTAGTTAATGAGACCTGAAACAATAGTAAATATGAAGTAAGTGTTAATCACCATCTAAAGAATAGGTCTTGGGGCATCTGGGTGGCTCAGTCAGTTACACATCTGACTCTTGATTTTGGCTCAGGTCCTGATCTCATGGTTTGTGAGTTCAAACCCTGCATCAGGCTCTGCACTGACAGCATGCAGCCTGCTTAGAATTCTCTCTATCCCTCTCTTTCTGCCCCTCCCCACTCATGCTGTTTCTCCCTCTCTCAAAATAAATAAATAAACACTTACAAAAAATGAAGACTAAGTCTATGTTGGTATGGTGCTCCTTTCTTTTGTGTCTGGGTATGCAAAGAGTCCTTAAATCATCTGTAAGGAACATCATAGTGGAAAGCATATTTGAACACCACACTGTAAATGGACAAAAGGGAAGGGAGCAGAGTCCTGGAAGTTGATAATAGAGTTAGAGCCACAGGATACAGAAAATTTTAAGGCTGTTGCAGTTCCTTGAGAGATCATGTATTATTCATTTGGTGTCTAACACTACTGCATAAATTTGTTGAATTGATTTAGAATGAATTGAGTTATGGAGGATTCATAAGAGTTTTACCATTTGTTCTTAAATATCTTATTCTCAGTTTTTGGTTTGATTGACAGTTTCCTTTCTAGTCTTTAAAGGTATTATAGCAAGGCAGTGGTTTGTCCAATCCCTTTCTGTTGCTTATGAGATTAGAGAGCATGTATCATTCTGATGAAACTTGATAATCCCAAGACATGTTTCCTGTTTGCTGGTGTAATCAGAAACATCTCAGATCTGCTCTTACATTATATGAAATTTCAAAGTAGATTAATTTTTGTGAATAAAAATAAAACCGTTTACAATGTGCTATCTTTAAATTTTTTTCCTAATCAATCAAGCTTATTTTCTTTCTTTCTTTCTTTCTTTCTTTCTTTCTTTCTTTCTTTCTTTCTTTCTTTCTTTCTTCTTCTTCTTCTTCTTCTTCTTCTTCTTCTTCTTCTTCTTCTTTTTCTTTCCTTCCTTCCTTCCTTCCTTCCTTCCTTCCTTCCTTCCTTCCTTCCTTCCTCTCTTTCTTTCTCTCTTTCTTTCTCTCTTTCTTTCTCTCTTTCTTTCTTAGAATTTATTGCCAAGTTAGCTAACATACAGTGTATACACTGTGCTCTTGGTTTTGGGGGTAGATTCCTGTGATTCATCATTTATATACAACACCCAGTGCTCATCCCAACAAGTGCCCTTCTCAATGTCCATCACCCATTTTCCCCTTCCCCCTTACACATCCCCCATCAACCCTCAGTTTGTTCTCTGTATTTAAGAGTCATTTATGGTTTGCCTTCCTCTCTGTTTGAAATTATTTTTTCCCCTTCCCTTCCCCCATGGTTTTCTGTTAAGTTTCTCAAATCCCACATAAGAGTGAAAACATACGCTATCTGTCTTTTCTCTGATTGACTTATTTCACTTAACATAATACCCTCCAGTTCCATCCACATTGTTGTGAATGGCAAGATTTCATTCTTTCTCATTGCCGAGTAGTATTCCATTGTATATATAAAACCACATCTTCATTATCCATTCATCAGTCAATGGACATTTGGGCTCTTTCCATAATTTGGCTATTGTTGATGGCGCTGCTATAAACATTTGGGGTACATGTGCCCCTATGAATCAGCATTCCTGTATCCTTTGGGTAAATTCGAAGTAGTGCTGTTACTGCGTCGTAGGGTAATTCTATTTTTTATTTTTTGAGGAACATCCACACTTTTCCAAAGTGGCTGTACCAGTTTCCATTCCCACCAACAATGCAAGAGGGTTCCCATTTCTCCACATCCTCGCCAACATCTGTTGTTTCCTGAGTTGTTACTTTTAACCATTCTGACCTGTGTGGGGTGGTATCTCAGTGTGGTTTTGATTTGTATTTCCCTGATGATGAGTGATGTTGAGCATTTTTTCATGTGTCTGTTGGCCATCTGGATGTCTTCTTTGGAAAAGCGTCTATTCAGGTCTTCTGCCCATTTCTTTACTAGATTATTGGTTTTTCCGGTGTTGAGTTTGGTAAATTCTTTATAGATTTTGGATACTAACCCTTTATCTGATATGTCATTTGTAAATATCTTTTCCTATTCCATTGGTTACCTTTTAGTTTTGTTGATTGTTTCCTTTGCAGTGCAGAAGTTTTTTATCTTGCTGAAGTCCTAATAGTTTGTGTTGCTTTTATTTCCTTTGCCTTCGGAGACATGTCAAGTAAGAAGTTGCTGCAGGTGAGGTCAAAGAGGTTGTTGCCTTTTTTCTCTTCCAGGATTTTGATGGTTTCCTGTCTCACATTTAGGTCTTTCATCCATTTTGAGTTTGTTTTTGTGTATGGCATAAGAAAGTGGTTTAGGTTCATTCTTCTGCATGTTGCTGTCCAGCTATCTCAGCACCATTTACTAAAGAGACTGTCTTTTTTCCATTGGATACTCTTTCCTACTTTGTCGAAGATTAGTTATCCATACATTTATGGGTCCAATTCTGGGTTCTCTATTCTATTACATTGCTCTATGTGTCTGTCTTGATACCACACTGTCTTGATGATTACGCTTTGTAGTAGAGGCTAAAGTCTCGGATTGTGATGCCTCCATCTTTGGTTTTGTTTTTCAACATTACTTTAGCTATTCATGTGGTCTTTTTGGTTCCATACAAATTTTAGGATTGTTTGTTTTAGCTCTGAGAAGAATGCTGGTGCTATTCTGATTGGGATTGCATTGAATGTATAGATTGCTTTGGGTGGTATCGACATTTTAACAGTATTTGTTATTCTAGTCCATGAGCATGGAATGCTTTTCCATTTCTTTGTGTCATCTTCAATTTCTTCACTAAGCTGTCTATAGTTTTCAGCGTGCAGATCTTTTATCTCTTTGGTTAGGTTTATTCCTAAGTATTTTATGGTTCTTTGTGCAATTGTATATGTGACTTTGCTGAATTCAGGTATCAGTTCTAGCAGTTTTTGGTGGAGCCTTTTGGGTTTTCCATAT
The DNA here is from genome assembly GCF_028749965.1 of Puma concolor. Classification (NCBI taxonomy): domain Eukaryota; kingdom Metazoa; phylum Chordata; class Mammalia; order Carnivora; family Felidae; genus Puma; species Puma concolor. The sequence goes on from NC_141670.1 coordinate 118,547,525, forward strand.
AGGGTATTATGTCATCTATGAAAAGTGAAAGTTTGACTTCTTTGCCAGTTTGGATGCCTTTTATTTCATTTTGTTGTCTGATTGCTGATGCTAGAACTTCCAACACTATGTTAAACAACAGTGGTGAGAGTGGATATCCCTGTTGTGTTCCTGATCTCAGAGGGAAAGCTCTCAGTTTTTCCCCATTGAGGATGATATTCGCTGTGGGCCTTTTCATATATGGCTTTTATGGTAGTGAGGTATGTTCCTTCTATCTCAAATTTCTTGAGCGTTTTATTAAGAAAGGATGCTGTATTTTGTCAAATGCTTTTCTGCATCTGTTGACAGGATCATATGGTTCTTATCCTTTCTTCTGTTAATGTGATGTATCACATTGATTGATTTGTGAATATTGAACCAGCCATGCAGCCCAGGAATGAATACCACTTGATCATAGTGAATAATTCTTTTAATATAGTGTTGAATTTGATTTTCTAGTATCTTGTTGAGGATTTTCATATTCATGTTCATCAGAGATATTGGCCTGTAATTCTCCTTTTTAGTGGGGTCTTTGTGCAGTTTGGGAATCAGGGTAATGCTGGCTTCGTAGAATGAGTCTGGAAGTGTTCCTTCTGTTTCTATTTTTGGAACAGCTTGCGAGAACTTAACTCTGCTTTAAATGTCTGGTAGAATTCCCCTGGAAAGCCATCTGGTGCAGGACCCTTATTTTGTTGGGAAATTTTTGATAATGGATTCGATTTCTTTACCGGTTATGGGTCTGTTCAAGTTTTCTGTTTCTTCCCATTTAAGTTGTGGTAGTGTGTGGGTATCTAGGAGTTTGTCCATTTCTTCCAGATTGTCCAGTTTGTTGGCATATAATTTTTCATAGTATTCTCTAATAATTGTTTGTTTTTCTGTGGTATTGGTTGTGATCTCTCCTCTTTCATTTGTGAGTTTATCTATTTGGGTCCTCTCTCTTTTCTTTTTGAGAAGTCTGCCCAGGGGTTTATCAGTTTTGTTTATTCTTTCAGAAAACCAGCTTTTAGATTCATTGATGTGTTGTACTGTTTTTTTGGATTCTGTGTTGTTTATTTCTGCTCTAATCATTATTTCTCTTCTTCTGCTGGCTTTGGGGTTTCTTTGCTGCTCTGTTTCTAGTTCCTTTAGGTGTGAGGTTAGATTCTGTATTGGGGATTTTTCTTGCTTCTTGAGATGGGCCTGGATTGCGATGTATTTTCCTCTTAGGACCTCTTTTGCTGCATCCCAAAGGGTTTGGACTGTTGTGTTTTCATTTTCATTTGCTTCCATATATTTTTTAAGTTCTTCTTAAATTCCTGGTTGACCCATTCATTATTTAGTAGGATGCTCTTTAACCTCTGTGTATTTGGAGGCTTTCCAAATTTTGTGTTTTGTTGATTTCAAGTTTCATAGCATTGTGATTGGAAAATATGCATAGTATGATCTCAGTCCTTTTATATTTGTTGAGGGCTGTTCTGTGACCCAGTATGTGATCTGTTTTGGAGAATGTTCCATGTGCACTTGAGAAGAATGTGTATTCTGCTGCTTTTGGATGAATAGATCTGAATATATCTGCTAAGTCTATCTGTTCCAGTGTGTCATTCAGAGCCATTGTTTTTTAACATTTTCTGCCTGGATGATCTATCCATTGACGTAAATAGAGCAAATATAGTAAATAGTCCCCAATAATCACAGTATTGTTATCTGTAAATTTATTTATGTTTGTGAGTAGTGGATTCATATATTTGGGTGCTTTCACATTGGGGGCATAAACATTTATAATTGATCCTCTTCTTTATGGATAGACACCTTAATTATGATATAATTATATATTTAATATATAATTAAATATAATTAATATAATTCTTCATCTCTTGTTACAGTCTTTGTTTTGAAATCTAGTTTGTCTAATATAAGTATGGCTACTCTGGCTTTCTTTTGACATCCCGTAACATGATAGATGGTTTTCCATCCCTTCACTTTCAATCTGCAGGTGTCCTCAGGTCTAAAATGAGTCTTTTAGGTCTAAAATGAGTCTTTTATAGGCAGCATATAGATGGATCTTGGTTTTTTATCCATTCTGATACCCTGTGTCTTTTGATTTAGTATTTAGTCCATTTACATTCAGAGTGATTATTGAAAGATACGGATTTAGTGTCACTATTCTATTTGTAGGTTTCATGCTTGTGATTATGTTTCTGCTGCTTTGTAGTCTTTGTTGCTTTGCTGCTTTCCACTTGCAGAGCACCCCTTCGGATCACTTTCAGGGCTGGCTTAGTGGTCATGAACTCCTTTAGTTTTTGTTTGTATGGGAAAGCCTTTATCTCTCCTTCTATTCTGAATGACAACCTTGCTTGATAAAGGATTCTTTTTTTAAACATTTTAAAAAATGTTTTTATTTATTTTTGAGGGAGAATGAGACAGTGTGTGAGTGGGGAAGAGCAGAAAGAGAGAGAGGGAGACACAGAGTCCGAAGCAAGCTCCAGGCTCTGAGCTGTCAGCACAGAGCCCGATGCGGGGCTTGAACCATGAGCTGTGAGATCATGACCTAAGCTGAGGTCAGATGCTTAACCGAGTGAGCCACCGAGGCGCCCCTGGATGAAGGATTCTTGGCTGCATATTTTTCCTGTTTAGCTCATTGAACATTCCCTGCCTTTCCTTTCTGGCCTGTCAAGTTTCATTGGACAGATCTGCTACTACCCTTATGTGTCTACGCTTGTAGGTTAAGGCCCATTTGTCCTTAACTGCTTTCAGAATTCTCTCTTTATCCTTGTTTTGCCAGTTTCACTATGATATGTCATGGTGTTGACCTGTTTTTATTGTTTTTAAAGGGAGCTCTCTGTGCCTCCTGGACTTGGATGCCTGTTTCCTTCCCCAGATTAGGGAAGTTCTCAGCTACAGTTTGTTCATTTTTGTTTTTTTTATTTTTTAACGTTTATTTATTTTTGAGACAGAGACAGAGCATGAACGGGGGAGGGGCAGAGAGAGAGGGAGGCACAGAATCTGAAGCAGGCTCCGGGCTCTGAGCCATCAGCCCAGAGCCCAATGCAGGGCTCGAACTCACGGACCGTGAGATCGTGACCTGAGTTAAAGTCAGACGCTTAACCGACCGAGCCACCCAGGCGCCCCATCAGCTATAATTTGTTCAAATAAACCTTCTGTCCCTTTCTCTTTCTTCTTCTTCTTCTTCTGGAACTCCTGTAATACGGATATTATTTCATTGCATTGAATCTCTTAGGTCTCTAATTCTCTTCTCGTGGTCTAGTAATTTCCTTCCTTTCCTTTTGTCAGCTTCCCCATTTTCCATAATTTTATCTTCTGTTTCACCTATTCTTTCCTCTGCTTGTCCCATCCTTGCTGTCCCTGTGTCTAGTTTATCTCGCACCTCATTACAGCATTTCTTAATTAATCGTGACTATTTCTTAGGTCCTTGATCCCCGCAGCAATAGATTCTCTGCTGTCTCTTGTGCTTTTTTCATGCCCGGCTATTAGTTTTACGACTATTATTCTAAATTCTTGATCAGATATATTGTATCTGTTTTGAGCAATTCTCTGGCTGTCAGTTCTTCCTGGAATTTCTTTTGATAATTCTTTCATTTTGTCATTTTAGCTAGTTTTCTGTCCTTTACATGTTTTAATAGCTTGTTATGTGTCCTGTACCTGTGAGTACTACTGTATTAAAAAGGGGTCATACACTGTTCAGGGCCTGGCAGTTCAGAAGGGGTTTTTGGAGTGTGTTACGTGCACTCTGTTCCTGTGTCTTGGCTGCTTTGTCTCACTCCTTGTAGTGGTGGATTGGATCATCCACCAGGTGTGCTTTGATTGGTTTGTTGAAGTAAACTTCAAAATGAGAAGGATGGGGGGAAGAGAAACCATATCCCAAACAGAGAGAGATGATAGGAGTGGAGAAAAAAACCAGGCAGAGAATCAAAGAAACTATAGGGTTTAATCCACAAAGAGAAAGAGGAAAATAAAGAAGAAGGAGATACAGAAAAGGTGTAAAAAGAACAGAGTAAAAATGCCTGATTAAACAAACAACCAGAACAGAGAAAAAAAGAAAAAGAATATATATATATAATTAAGAATTGACCAAAAATCAAATCAGAAACTATAAGGCTCTGTCCCGCCAAGCTGTCTCCGTATACCCCTGGACATGCCTCTGTCAGTTTGTAGCCTGGATTCCTGGAATTCCAAGTATTCTGACCTCAATACTACTGCCTTTGAGGGATGAGAGAAATTCTGGTATCCCTACTCCTCCACCATCTTGACTTCTCCCCTACAAGGTGCTTTTTAAAACTATATGATTCCTCGGAATTCCCCCTGCCACCAACGGCTTCTGCAGGGTCCTCTATTGGCACCATTGACATTTTGGATGGATAATTCTGTTACAGTGGACTGTCCTGTTCAGTATCCCTGGCTTCTTCCCATTAGATGCTAGTAATACCTCCCTGTTTTTGACAACGAAAATTGTCTCCAGACAATGTCAGATAGTCTCGAGAGGGCAGTTGGTTGAGATTCTCTGGTTGAGAATCAATAATCTAATTTATAACTGAGCTAACCAGTGTGGCCAGCCTTACACTAGTAATTATGTGATAACTTCAAATTTGAACATTTTTGTTTTATAAAGATCTCCTGGCATGAGGTGTGTAAGTCCCCCCAGCAAGATCGGAAACCTTTGAGAACAGGGATTTTGTTAGATACATAGTGTTTAACATAGTGATGGGTACTTAATAGAGCTTAGACATATGAGAGTCTGGTTAATATAATTGTGCATATTGCCCTACAAGTGAGATTTCAGTTTACTTTATAAAATCGTGCTAATCTGTTGTGTGTAATTAGATTGTAACTAATTATAAATTCCTGTAGATTTATATTAAGATTTTAGATTCATTTTGCAAATGTTCTGAAAGGACTTATTTGACTTTATGGTTTCAGATCTGGGTTTTTTCCTTCTCAAATTTCAAAACACAAAAGTGACTTTCTTTTGCGTACCTTGCTTTCCAAATGTAAAGCTGCATTTTGAATCATGAAGGAATTTGTTCTGAAGCATGTGTTCAAATTTTAGCTTGCAGTGAAATTCTGTAGGGCCAACAGGATATAGGAAGGATGCATGCGTATAAACTTGGCATTGGCAACTTTGAAGGAACCACTGAAATAACTTTCTTTAATGCATGGAACATCTGCTTCAACATCATGCAATTTCTTGGTTTCCTTTAAAATCTTGTTAAGGCATTTTATGAAACCTGTTTTATCGTATTTTTAACATGTTAATTCTTCCAGTGTCATTCATTGTCTTAAGGCTGTATTCTAATATGTTAAAAATTTACTTTTCACTTGTAACTGATAAATGTGGTTTGCAAAACAGCATTTTAAGAGGATTCTCAGCTCTCTATTTTATCCCCAAGCAGCAAAATCCAGGTTTATACTATGTAATGATATGCATGGGTTTATTTTCTATTTAGTAGGAGTTTCTAGGCCTAGTACATTAAATTTCAAGATCTATAAGTAACTTTAGTTTCTAAAAAGGAATCAAGATACTTAATTTTAAAAGGGATATCATAATAGGCTTTATAGACTATTTTTACATTATCTTTAATTATTAAAGCTTTATTAAATTTCATTCTGTAATGCTTTTAACCTTTCATATGTATTTTCTGATAGATGAGTAAATTTCTCCAGAGCCTTGAAAATGCTGAATTTCTTTTCTCTTTAAAGGTTCTTTCTTGTGGAGAGGTTATTCGTGTGAAGATCCTTGGAATTTTGGCTCTTATTGACCAGGGTGAAACAGACTGGAAAATAATTGCTATCAATGTGAATGACCCTGAAGCCTCAAAGTTTCATGGTAAGTCTGTAACTTTCCAGAAACAGAAGTAAATCAGTATGTCATTCGAATTCTTAGCATCTAAAGGGGGGGCTCATGTAAAACAGAATATGTATATTTGATTTTTTTATTCTCTTCATCCACAGATTACAAAGGAGAATCTATTATGATTGTCTCTGAGTTGTGTCATATTGCTAGGAAGAACAAGAAAGAGAAAAGGCTAGATAGACAGGTGGTACCTCAGACTAAGAAAATACAGTCTGTAGGTTCCCTCCCTCCTTCCTTCCTTTTTTTTGCTTAAATTTCTCTTGTTCATCTGAGTAAGTTGAAAACTAAGGAAGGCATGTTCATCAAGGACATACGCTGTTTCTGTATCTAGTTTTTGTCCTGTGTTGCAAAAATGGAGGGAAAGATAACTGTCCTTTGACAAAATTTTGATGTCCTAGAAATTTAAGTTCTAGAAATAGCTTGGTATGATAAAGAGTGGACTTTCTTCGGAGTCACACACACCTCAGTTTGAGTTCTGGCTGTGCTACTTTCTGAGTGATTTTGGGTAGATCATCTAACATTTGTGAATTTCAGTTTGGTCACCCATTAAGGGAGATAATTATATCTACTTGTGAGCTTGTCCACAGTAAGAGATGATTCACTTAAAGCATCTGGCTGTCATATCAAGTGTTGAATATATGGCCACTGTTATTATTCTCTATTTTTCCCCCCTATTTTTCTAGCGTTTTTTCTTTCAGTTTCATTCTTTTCGCGTTCCTGGTTTCTTCTAGGCCTCAGTTAGAAAATATGCCATTTCTGAATGGATGGGAACTCATTAACACTTAAGTGTTAACCTCTCTTATTTTATGTGCATTTAAAACCTTTTCTTGCACATGGAACAGCAAGAGATTTTATGCCATTCTTGAGTGTAATTGAGAAAGGAAAGGATCTGATAAGGTGAAGTACAAATAACCTCAGGGACAAAACTAAAACATAAAACTACAATTAAAATATGAGGCTTTAGTTCATAACCATATATATTTCTTGTCTGTCTTTTATTTTATCCTGGGTTTCTTTAGTATATTTCTCATATATATGTATGTAAGAGAAGCAAAATACACTGTTAAACATTCTTTAATGCATTAACTGCTCCTCAAATGAGAACTGATAAAATAATGGTGCAACAGCCAGTCAAAACAAATCACGTAACTAACTGATTGGTGATATGACACACTGAAGTTATGAAACTCTGCTAAGGGATGCCCCCTCTACACTGGAGAGGCTGAGTGCCTGAATGAAACTATGTGTTAGGTGGAATAAACTATTCTTTAGCCCAGTTCTGTTCCAGATGTGATTTAACTTTGTGAACTCTCATTATATGCCAAGCACTTGTACCTGTTCTAGTACATATTATTATTCTTAATTTAAAAGGTGCTCTAAGGATTTAAATAATTGGCTCAAGTTTGCACATCCATTACATAGTAGAACTATGATTTGAACTCATTTCTGTCTGATTATAAAGTCCACTGTCTATCTATAATATTGTACTAAGCAGTTAATACTTGATTGTAGTAATTCGTGGTTTTTGTAACTAGCAGTATTATTGAAACAAGATTACATAAGGCTAATAACTACCTCATGTTTCTCTTGAGTTTGCTAAGGGTTAGAATGAAAAGTTCTCTTTCTTTACTTTAATTCTATTTGTTTCCTGAATGGAGATGACTTTGCACTTTGGCATCTTCTAAATTCTTTTTGTGTATGTTTGTACAAAAAGACACACCGGAAGGAATACTGAAGCTTATTTAGGTTGAGGTGACATCAGACCAGAATAATTACAAGAACTTGTTGAGTACTATTGACATATTTTGCTCTGAAATGATGTGCTGACATTGTGTTTTGTATTTATTTCCTGAATGAGTAAGGAATATGGGGGGAAATGGATATTATTTACTTTAAGGATATTTGCCTATTGTTCACTCTGGGTAGTACCTTAAGTAATCATATATGTAGATTTTGTAGAGTAAGTTATTCTATAGTTTTAAGAGTTTGAAATGTTTTATTCTTAATTCCTTTTGCCTTCACCTTATTGTGATATATTCTACGTATCTGTATTGAATTTTTTCTCTCTTTTTATAGTGACCCAAGAAAAAAATAGATACAGGCACAAAGGCTGAAGAAATCATAGTAGAAATTTTTTAAATTATAAATCATGGAATACTAGATGACTCTATGTGGCAGAGTCATAATAATTATTAATTATTTTTAATTTAAGCTCAAGTTTTTATTTATACTTGTTGTATCTCTCAAACATGATCCAGCTGTTCTCTCAACTATTTCAGACAAAAGACAGATTTTGTTGTCCTGCTGCTTGAGCAAATGTTAATTGACAGAAATCATTCTTTTTTTTTTTTTAAAGTTTTATTTATTTATTAGAGAGAAAGAGAAGTGGGGGGAAGGGACATAGAGAATCCCAAGTAGGCTCCACATGGTCAGCATGGAGCCCAATGTGGTGCTTGAACCCACGAACTAGAAATCATGACCTGATCCAAAACCAAGAGTTGGATGCTGAACCAACTGAGCCACTCAGGTGCCCCTGACAGAAGTCATTCTTAATTTTACTTTTTTTTCTTCATTATTTAGCCTGGTGTGTTGTTTGTGTTTTCATTACCACCTACTAAAGTGGGGCATTAGAGGGGATGAGAACTGAGAGATGCTCCGTAATTGCAGGGGTGGAAACCTTCCTAAATTTGTGAAGAAATTAAAAAAAAAAAAAAACAAAAAACAGTTCATATGATTTGATTATGATATTTAATAGTCTTCTATTATAATAATTTATCTTCTCAAGGTACCTACCGTGTAGTTCAGTAAGAGCCTAAGTATTGTAAGCATGTGGCTTATTTTATATGTTCCAGATTAAAAATTGACCTTTGGCAGGAGAGAGGAGACCTTACAAACAAATAAAGGAATCAATTTCTTGATTTCTAGATTAGATGAAATACCTATTATAACAACTTGTGATTTTATTGCAGTAAGATAAAAATGTATATTTGGACCCATATGATTAAATAAATATTAGCTAACAGATAATCAAGTTTGTTGCTGTTCTCTCTCTACATCTTTGAAAATTAACAATATTTAATCATAAATTAAGCAACATTTAAACATTTTATTATGTGTCCATTCCACATCTAACCTTCCAGAATCACAAACACAGTGTTTTGGATGGCATTTTTAATTATAAAAATAATCATATGCTTGGAAATAAAAACTCAGAAGTGTAAAAATACAAAATAAAAAGTACAATTCTCCTTCCCACTTCTCACGCCAGTCTGACTTCTCCAGTCTGTATCTTCTTCCTTGTATGTTTTTAGTTCCCCTGCACAGTTGTTTCTCTACTCAAGCATTGTATTTCTTAATTTATGTCTTTCCTTTTGACTCAAGTTGCTGCTCCAAAAACTTAGGAATTTAATTTTCTTATACATTTTTAAATTATGTTACTGTATTTCTTCTTCGATTATGTTAATAGCTCTAATTATTATACTTTGGGCATTATTTATCACTTGATTACTTTTGAACAATAAATTGTGGTTGCCCAGTACAAAACCAGGGCATGGAGGTTTCTGCACTACTTCTCTGTCCTTTTCAGACCAGTTTCTCTGACCTGTACAGTAGCTCCACAGTGGCTAATTTTATCATATTTAAATTCTGTTCTTTAACTGTTTTTCATATTTTGTCTCTTGAGTCTGAAAATTGAAAAATAACAAATAACATTTATAGTGTTTATGTGAATAATACTATTATTCACCTCCTTTATCATATTAATTATGGACACAAGAGAATAGCTTGCTGCACAGCGATCATCACAGGGTTTCTTTTCATTGCCCTGGGTTAATAGTTCTGTTTTTCTTAGATTCTTTCATGTCCTCTTTTTCATTTTCATTGTTGGCTGGTGTAAATTTTCCAAAAATTTTTACATGACATGGTTGGGAGATTGATTCTGAGTCCATACATGTCAGAAATGTCTTTTTTGGGGTCACTTTCTACTTAAATAGCTTTAAAATACCTAATGCAATAACTTAAAAAAATTACTGTGTATAATTTGGGATTTTATCACAAAGGAGTGATTTTATAACAGTGTAAATATTTGTTGTCTTTACTTCTTGGAATTTTTATTAGATCAATAGGAAGAAAGGTTAAAATCATGTAGGGGAAGGGATAGCTATCTATAATTTTTTTTTAATTCGGTAGTTTTCTGAGGATGTGTGTAATACAGAAATTTATAAAGAAATTTTTGTTCATTTTCATTGTTGTTTAGACATTTAAAAAATAAATCCCTCATTAATTTCCACTATCTTAAGAAAAAACAAGCTGTTTTTTGACATGATCAGTACCTATGTTTTCTTTTTTGAAAAAAAGAAGTCTGTTTTAATTTACTGACAGTATGTCCTTCTTTATTTCCATAATATTTTTAAAATTTTTTGGAGAATTATTACAATTCTACAAGGAAGTTTTAGGGTTGTTGTATTATGAAATCACTTCTTTGATCCAGATCATATATGTGCAGACTGTGGTAGGCTGTAATGACCTGTTCTAATATTTGTAGTTTTTAACTTTGACATGGCTGAACTAAAACTAGCCATTGCATCAGAGAACGTATTTCAGTTAGAAACTGTGATTGCTGGCTGTATTTCTGTAATTTTAATCTTATTATTTAAATCTTCCAGGTTTTTCTTCTGAAGCAGAAATAGCCATGGTGAAACTCCAAAAAGAAAAGTCTAAATAACATTTAAAAACAAATTTCTTGTGTTCCCTGGTAGAAAATCAGTCACTTTGGCTGGCTCATTAACACCTGGAGAGCACTAAGACCTTTTAATACCCTGTAATTAGGTTCCAGGCTCTAATGCTCTTAATGGTACCTTAATGGCCTGAAAGAGTTAATAAGACTCCCAGGGCTCCTAAATTGTTACTAGAGAATGCCTTTGGCCATTAGGGATAATAGTGCTTGGTTATGAAATAACCAAGTTCAGAGCTTTTTAAGAAAATTGAAATGCGAGGGCATGTGTAATTTCTCCTTGGGTTAAATTAACCACCTTCTATAATGTAGAGCTTCACATACTCACCAGACAGATGTTTGAACCTCTTCAGAATGCCAGTGATGCCTGAGGACCTTATGTCAGGTGAAGTAACCTCATAGGAGGTGATTTAGGCCTACAAGCTACTTCAACTTGCAGACTGTTAAAGATTTTTTTTGTTTGATTTTTAAATAAATGAAAACAATCGTCTGTTCTATTGCTTGTGCAGTGATTTTGCAGTTTTTAAAAACAAAAATTAGAAAACAGAAATTGAAATCAGAACAATTATATTGGTTTAGATACATTCTGGGATGAATAAATTACATGAGTAAAAAGGGAATTATTGAAAATGAGGACTTTTGGGGACTTTTTCAAAGGCCAGCACTGTACTGATCTTAGAAGTATCAGAATTTATCTGTATTTCATATATGTAGAATTTCAGCTTACTTTTAGAGAAATTTTTTTTTTAATTTTTTTTTTCAACGTTTATTTATTTTTGGGACAGAGAGGGACAGAGAGAGACAGAGCATGAACAGGGGAAGGGCAGAGAGAGAGGGAGACACAGAATCGGAAACAGGCTCCAGGCTCCGAGCCATCAGCCCAGAGCCTGATGCGGGGCTCGAACTCACGGACCGCGAGATCGTGACCTGGCTGAAGTCGGACGCTTAACCGACTGCGCCACCCAGGCGCCCCTAGAGAAATTTAAAAGTCATGTAAAACTGTATAGTTCTTCAATGTCTTTCAAGGCAGTTATAAACCTGTGAAAACCAACTCTCTTTGACTCAAATTTTCATTAGCTGAATGAACACCTAGTGTCCATACAATTATGATCTTAAAAATAAGGAAATTTACATGGTGTTTGATTTCCTTACTTTTTAAAACACAATTTAATACTGTTATTTAGGGAGAAAAAAATAGAGAATAGCATAGAAATCTTAAAGGAAAATATTTGTGTTATCCTTTAGAACCAGCAAGAATAGAGTTCAGTTTGCTTTTCTGTGCATGGACTCATTGGCCCAGAAGGGGGCTGGTATATCACCACTGTCATCCTAAATGCTCTCACATTTCTGTAACAACTACTGCATGTTTAGTTATTATGCTGAGTGTTTCTTCTGGAATATCTGTTTAGCTTATTTACATAAGCTCAGGCAAAATGTGATAGTGTCTCCCCTACCTTTTTTTCAGATTAAGGAACTGAGGCACTGGGGAGGGGGGATTCTTGGTTAGTAACTTGTCTAAAGTCATACATGGAGCTACTGGAATCCAGTTGGTCTCCAGAGCCTGTGCTGTTCACTGCATCCCACCACTCCTCTGAAAAATACTGGGGTAGTTGAATGTATCTGTAGCCTTGGACAGTGTTACTTTCTGGGAGTGCTGACCCTTTGCTCTTAAATAATGTAGGCATCAGTGAGTTAATTATGATTAGAGGTCCCAGTAAAAGGATGGTTTTTTTGATCTTCATTCCTTTGATTTCACTAATAGGTACTTCAATAGGCATGGGTGTGTAGGGATGGGGTGTGGGAAGAGGTAGTTTGAGGAACAGGGACAAATTGAGTAAAATGTACTATAATTAAGAATAGAATTACATCAATGGGAATATTTTGCTTCTTTTTTAAACCTTGACCTCTCCCAGTGTTTTTTAGGTTTCAGTCATACTCTTGTGGTATGGTGAAGGGTAGAGGAGGCCTAAATTCTAAAATCCTCTCTTGTGTTTGTTAGTTAGCTGGCCTTGAGAAAGTCTTATAAGCTCTGGAAGCTTTACTGTCCCCAACTCTAAAGGTGCAGAATTTATCCTCTAATCGGTAAATAATCCCTAGCATTTTTTCCATCTCGTAAATTTTGGTTGTTCTAGGAAATATTTTTATTTTTGCTTTAAATGTTTATTTATTTATTTTTTTAATTTTTTTTTTTTCAACGTTTATTTATTTTTGGGACAGAGAGAGACAGAGCATGAACAGGGGAGGGGCAGAGAGAGAGGGAGACACAGAATCGGAAGCAGGCTCCAGGCTCCGAGCCATCAGCCCAGAGCCTGACGCGGGGCTCGAACTCACGGACCGCGAGATCGTGACCTGGCTGAAGTCGGACGCTTAACCGACTGCGCCACCCAGGCGCCCCTAAATGTTTGTTTATTTTGAGAGAGAATGAGAGGAAGGAGCAAAGAGAGAGATGGAGAGAGAATTCCAAGCAGGCTCCACACTGTCAGTGCAGAGCCTGATGCGGGGTTTAACCTTACAAATCTGAGATCATGTCGTGTGATCACGTCCTGAGCAGAAACCGGGTCAGACTCTTAACCGACCGAGCCACCCAGGTGCCCCGGAAATATTTTTAATTCATTATTTTCAGCTTTCCTTTAAAATGGAAAGACCTAAATAAATTGTCTTCAAAGATAGTGCTGAAGGAAACACAGTTTAAATTAAAGGATTACGAAATAGATTTCTTGGGGACATGGCACATTTTTAAGTTTTCTAGGGTAGCTCTTAGATGATGGAGCTGGAACTTCATTGGAGGTCTGTCTGTCTGACCCCAAACCTGAGTTTTTAGCCATTCTGTTAAATGCTTCCAGTTAAAATCAGGTTAGAAAAATTATTTGAATTTCTGCTGTGTTTAAGGCACCAGAATGATTTTCACTTTACTGGTCATAAAGTTTCTTGTGAAATGGCAATGAATATTTGTATTTTGGGGGAAGAAAATCTACCAAGGTCTTTTCCAGGAGGTTTTTCTGATACAATACAAATAGGCCTCTGTGTAGAATTACCTTGTTTGGTATTTCTTATTTTGTTGTGTGTTAATTTCCATTATTTTTCATGATATTAATGTATATTTTTAGTACAGGTGTTGATAAGAGTAGAATTAGTAGAAAAGGGTAATGGAAAAGGAAAGGTCAATAAAATGAGGGTTACTAAGTTCATCAGACTGTACTCTGAAGCATGGATGTGCAGACCAGTGTGGAAAACAAAATCTTTTAGAGATCTGAGTAAACTGAAAGTATTCAAACTATTAATTCTGAGCTAGAGCCTCTATTTGTGATGCAGAAAATATAATGAGTGTTGTGGAATGGAGCTGTTGTTTCTTGTGAATGCTTGTAAGATATCGTTAAAAACATTATGTTCTTGCTTCCCACAGATTTTGTTTGAGGCCTGTTGTGCACATATTTAGCTCTGTGAGAGCAGCAGCTATAGTGCTGGAGTGAGAGCTTTGTGCATTATTTCCTTTGGTTAAATCCCATAGAATTGGAAACTTTTTTTTTTACCTTTTCCTTTTTCTTTTTGCCGCCTTTGGACAAAATTTCAAGCGTGTGGCCATTTCTTCTTCCCTTTAAATAATATGAGCAAAGAGATACGGCATTACATTTATGTTACTGGTTTTTATCTAAAAATAAAAACAAAAAATCCACAGCTGATGATATGCTTCCCTCCCTTTGTGTTGTAGCTTGGTGGAAATAATCCAGATAACAACAGCATTTTAATTTTTTTCTACAGATTACTAAGAAGATCTTGTTATATTCTATGTTAGGTTCGTGTCTAAGTTTTTAATACTAATTTTTCCATTACAATAGCTTATTTTAGAGGGAGAAAATATTTATACTTAAAATTCTGGAGTTTTTCAACAACTGCTATTCTGTTTCTTTAGAGTCGTGTGTACATTTCTGTTATGTGTACATATCTATTCTTTGCATAATGCTTTGGAGATTCCTGCATATTGTGTGTAATCAGTATGCTTTGTTTCATTTGATTGCTGAATAGTGTTCCGTTGTATAGATAACACCACAGTTTATTGATGTATGAATGAAAATTTGGGTTTCCTTCCAGTCGGGCTGATACAAATAAAGTTGCTGTGAACAGTTATATACAAGTTCTTGTGTGAACATAGGTTTTCATTTCTCTTAGGGATATATCTAGGAATAGGGCTACTGGGTCAGATGATAATTGTATGCTTAATATCATGAGAACCTGTGACACTGTTTACCAAAGTGGCTGTGTCACTTTGCACTTCCACCGGCAGTTGTAGGAGAGAGCCAGTTGCTCCCAGAACCTCCATCCATTCTTTGTGCTTTTGTTTCGTATTGTCTTAAATAATAAAATGTCTTCTAAAGAAATTACGAGAAGTGGGGCACCTGGGTGGCTCAGTCGGTTAAGCATCCGACTTCAGCTCAGGTCATGATCTCACAATCCGTGAGTTTGAGTCCCGCGTGGGGCTCTGTGCTGACAGCTCAGAGCCTGGAGCCTGCTTGGGATTCTGTGTTTCCCTCGCTCTCTGCTCCTCCCCCGCTCATGCGCTCTCTCTCTCTCTCTCTCTCTCTCTCTTTCTGTCAAAAATAAATAAAAACATTAAAAAAAAATTTTTTTAAGAAGTCAGGAGAGGCGTGCGCGCACACACACGTATTCATTTACATTTACCCACATATTTGCCTTGTCCATACCCATAGATTTTATTACAGAAAACAGAAACAGAAGATCTGTAGTTGCCATTTGGTGTCCTTTACCTTCAACTTGAATGCTTTAGCATTTTTTTATAGCTTATTATTTTTTAAAAATTTTTAGAGAGAGAGACAGAGGGAGAGAATTTTAAGGAGGCTCTGTGCTGACCCCCAATGCGGGGCTCAGTCCCACAACCCTGGGATCATGACCTGAGCCAAAATCAAGAGTCAGGCGCTCAACCAGCTAAGCCACCCAGGCTCCCCGACTTCAGCATTTTTTGTAGTGTAGTTCTGCTGGTGATGAATTCTCTCCATTTCATTGATCTGATATTGTCTTTTCTGACCTGTTTTTTGGAAGTGTAGTTTCACTGGATATAGAATTTTGAGTTGAAGGGATCTTTACAAAGATGTTCCATTTTCTTTTGGTCTCCACTGTTTCTGAAGAGAAGTCAGCAGTTAATGTGTTGTTACCCAGAGTATATGTTGTTTTTCTGAGACTATTTTAAAGATTTTCTCATTTTTGATATTCAGCAATTTTTCTCTGATATACTAAGTAGTATCCTTTCTTTTATATTTATCCTGCTTAGAATATACTGAACTTTGTAGACCTGTACGTTCATGTTTTTACACATTTGCGTAATTATTTGCCATTATTTTTTTCCTTCATTCTGAGACTCCTAATACATATTTTTAACCACTTTTTATTGTCTCACAGTTCACTAAAGCTCTCTTTATGTCTTTTCAGTCTTTATTCCTTATTGTTCTTCAGACAGGATAATTTCTGTTGTTTTATTTTCTACTTCTGTGATTTTTTTTTTTTTTTTTTTTTGCCATATCCAAATGCTGCTATTAAACCCATCTGACTTTTCATTTACTTCCTCATTTGGTTCTTTTTTTCTGATAGTTTTTTAGGCTTTTTTTTTCTTCCTTAACTGAGATTTCCACATGTTCATCAATCATAACCATAGTTTTTAAAAGTCCTTGAACATATTTGTAACAACTACTTTAAAATCCTCATTTGCATGGGTTGTCTCAGGATTGATTTCTGTTGGCTGTTTTTCCTCTTGATTAGGAGTCTCAGAAATATTCTAGTATGTGCAATAAATCATATGGCCATCTTGCTTTTGCCTAACAGGCATTTTTGTCCCATATTGAGTCTACAGGGTGCTTATCTTGTTTTTGAGTATTTTTGGTTTTCTCTTTTTATGTTCTTTATCTTGGTGTTGGTTAACCTGTATGTTGAAACATGAAATCAGTGCTTATCTTTGACAGAGGTTTCTGTTTTCTGTGAAGAGAAATGCTTCATAAAGTTGGGCATTGTTTTTAATTATTGATAATTTGGTCAATATACTTGAATTGAGTCTCATCTCAGAAATAAAGGAATTTTATTTATGTATTTGCTTCCTTTCTGTTCCAATTGTTTTTAAAAAGTGGTTATTTAAGTTTAATTTAAACACAATAGAAATGAAAACACTTTATGAGAACTAGAAAGGTAAATGCATTTGTCATAAGAAATTAATTACAAATGCATTTGAGGCCCCATCTTTACCGTAAGAATAGATGTGTTTATAGAAAACTGTTAGGATTAAGTATGCATGTGTATGTGTGTTTATGTATATCCACATCCCTTTCATGTTATTTTTAGTGCATATTTATATTGTGTATATCTGTGCCTGGCTGCATTGATTTCTCAGTAGAGTCATACACATTAAACATAAAATAACTGTCAGTATTAATGTAAGAATGTTCAGTAATTTTCTAAATTATTAATTCATGTTTATTTATATATTTTTGAGAGATGAAAGCATGTAAGGCCCTAGGTTTGCCTGTGAATATAACTTTGTCTACATTCCATGGAAAAGGTTTTAGGGGATTGGAGGGATGACAATTAATATTTCTTAAGAATGATCCCTTATTTTTATTAAATGATTTTTAATATATTGCTTTATTTAATCCTTACAACAGCTTAGATTTTCTACATTTTATGGAAGAAAATATACAAAATAATGTCCTTTCCCAAGGTGATGCAGTATATGAATTCCAAAACTGGAATTTGAACTTAGTGCTGATTCCAAATGGGATGTTTTTCCTTATTTACCTAATTTCTTCTTATAAATTTTGAGTGTTCTTATTTTCATTGTTCTCTGAATATTCTTAGAGTTTTTATTTTCTTTTGGACCAAAAAGTTTTTTGTTAAATAAATAACAAAAGAGTATATTTTTCTTTTTTTTTTTTCAATATTCTATTTTTAATTATACAAAAAGTTGAAGGGACTGGGTATGGTTGTTTCTTGGAAGGCAAGAGAGTTATTTAAAATGTTTTATTGTTAATCTGTAGATTTATTGTATTTGCTTACCAAGTGTGTTGTCATAATTTTCTCATGCTTAAAATTTCTTGATGTTTTGTTTGTTTTTAATTCACAATCATTTTTTAGGCCCATTAGTGCTTTAATGTATCTCTAGATTAAAAAGATCTCATACCTTAGTTATTTCTTTTTCATTCTTGATGGGCGGTATGTATAAAATGAACCTTACCAGTTTGAGTGTTCGCCTCTTTTATATCATTTATTTCTGGGGGCGTCTGGGTGGCGCAGTCGGTTAAGCGTCCAACTTCAGCCAGGTCAAGATCTCGTGGTCCGGGAGTTCGAGCCCCGCGTCAGGCTCTGGGCTGATGGCTCGGAGCCTGGAGCCTGTTTCCGATTCTGTGTCTCCCTTTCTCTCTGCCCCTTCCCCGTTCATGCTCTGTCTCTCTCTGTCCCAAAAATAAATAAACGTTGAAAAAAAAAAATTAAAAAAAAAAAAATATATCATTTATTTCTGAAGTCTGGGTAAAATAGAAGTGACTAGAATCTCCCCCTGCTGTAAGAGTGTATCTTTAATTAAAAAAGAACAGGAGAAACTTTAATTCACAAACCACTTTCTTTTTCTTTTTTGCTTAATAGATCACAATTTGTGACATTCTTTTAGGTTTTAAAAACAAATGAATTGGTTTATATGGAGAAGAAACCTAATTACATGGAAGGTATACCACTGTCTCTGATGAAGGAAAAGCTAAGTCACAAAGATTGCTTTTAAAAAATGTAAAGTGTTATTATGATCCTCTAATGTTTACAGAGATGGAATGATAGGCTTTGACTAAGATATTTTTAGATTAATTTCTTTGCTTTTGTAAATTCCTAAATCAAAATTAGTCAAGGAAAACTAAATTAAACTGGAGAGTACTAGATTTGGAGAAGCCAAATTGAACTTTAAAATTTGTCATTATATTTTATCATTATTCTCTGTTTTTCCTTAAAGCTAATATTTAATAAAGAAATTATAAATTTTCTAGTGAATTTATATAGAACTATGTTTATAAATTTTAAATCTCCAGTTTTAACATAAAAATTCTCTTAAGTAAACTCATTTAATCTTTTCTAATTAAATTTTCAAGTTTGGAAACCACTTTGTTATAAAGTAAATAATGGCTATACACTATTTGTCGGCCATTTGACACCTTTTTATGAAACTTAAAAAAAAAAACTACAGTGATAAATATTTAGGTGACTGCTTAATTGATTGTACTATAATTTAAATTGTTACTTAATGTTGCCAGCTATTCCTTTTTCATTCTTTGATACTTTAAATTTTATATAGGTCTGATCTTTACTGGGTTTTGTTTTTAACTTTTTTTCTTTGGTAATTCCTTTTAGTTCTGCTTTCTAAAAATATCCAAAATTGACCATTTGTCACCACCTCCATACAGCTACCATTTATCTCGGCCCTCATTGTATTTCATCTACAGAGACTGGATTTCCTGACTCCACTTCTTCCTTTATGATCTTTTCCCTACACAGCAGAAAGAGCAATCTTCCTAATCTGTAGTGTTTGGCCCAGAACCCTCTAATGGCTTCTTATCTCAAAGTAAAAGGATGGCCTTTAGAGTCCCTTGTGACTGGCCGGTGGCTGCTTGCTTCTCTAATCTCATCTCCTAACATTCTTTCTTCACTCTGCTCTAAACACAGGGCTTTCTTACTGTCTTCCTTAACCATTTTAAGCACAATCATACCTCAGAATATTGGCACTTCTATCTTCTTCCCAGGACTTCTCCTCTTCTAGATATTTGAATGAGTTGCTCCCACACTTCATCCCAGAATTTACTAAAACTTGGGGTGCCTGGGTGGCTCAGTTGGTTAAGCATCCTTCTCTTGATTTGCACTCAGGTCATGATCTCACAGTTGTGAGATTGAGCCCTGCATTGGGCTCCACAATGAGCATGGAACCTGGTTGGGATTTTCTCTCCCTCTCTCTCTGCCTCTGTCCCTGCTTGTGTTCTTTCTCTCTCTCTCTCTCTCTCTCAAAATAAGTAAACAAACATTAAAAAAATAACAATTTACTAAAGTTTTATCAGAGGCTGTCCCTGACCTTTCATATCTAAAATCCTCTTTCTTCACTATGCAGAGCAATCTACATGCATAATTGTAGATTTGTATGTTTTTTTCCCTCATCTTTAACTATTTTTTTACTCAGGCCTAATTTGACAGCAGATATTTTTAGCAAACTGTTTTATTGAATTCTTTCAAAACATTGAAGTCAATTTTATAGAAATAATTTTTTATACTGGTAAAATCATTGCCTTATATAATATTTTATAAATCTCATAATTACAACCACCGATACGGTTGGCATAAGTGCTTTGGGAATAAACATACCTGATGCATGATAAAACTAAAACTTAACTGGTAGAAGCAAAGTGTGGACTTCTTTCCAGAGTTTTCTGCCAGACTCAACATACAGACCACTATGGACAGCAGTTAAAATATTTTACGGAAGTGGAAAGTCTTTGTTAATCATTCAGGGAGTTGATACGGTAGATCTCAGTTTTTTAAAAGAGCTTGATTTGTAGTTAAAAACAAACTGAAATAAGTTGATTGACTATATAATAGAACTCTTTTAGATTATTCTGATTTTATTGTTGGGTTAGTTCATCTTGAAAATACACTGTGGGGCACCTGGGTGGCTCTGTTGGTTAAGTGTTTGACTCTTCTTGATTTTGACTTACGTCATGAACTCAGGTTCCTGACTTCAGGCTGGTGTAGGGCTTCTCGCTATCAGGGATTCTCGCTCTCTGCCCCTCCCCCACTCACGTGCACCTGCGTGCATGTGCTCTCTCGCTCAAATAAATAAATATTAAAAGAAAATGCATTGTATAATTATAGTAGAAATTTCCATAAGAAGTTAATTCCAAGAATGGGTATAAATCATTACTAGAGAATTCCTTTTCTTAATATATATTCTAAAAAAATGTATCTAATGAAAATGGAATCTGGAAATGGAGAATAGTAATGGTTACACAATATTGTGGATGTACTTAATGCCACTGAATTGTACATTAAACAGCAAGTTTTACCTTATGTATATTTTACCACAATAAAGGAAAACTAAAGGGGCACCTGGGTGGCTCAGTCAGTTGAGCCTCCGACTTTGGCTCAGGTCATGATCTCATGGTTTGTGGGTTGGAGACCTGCATAGGGCTCTGTGCAACAGCTCAGAGCCTGGAGCTTGCTTCCAATTCTGTGTCTCCATCTCTCTCTGTCCTTCCCTCCCCCCTCCCCGCCGTCTCTCTCTCAAAAATAAATAAACATTAAAAAAATTAAAAAAAAAGAAAACTAAAAAATACATCTACACTTTCATTCATTCATTCATTCATTCATTCATTTACTTATTTAATACATTTCAAATTTTTATTTAGATTCTAGTTAACATATATGGTAAAATTGGTTTCAGGAATTGAATTTAGTGATTCATCACTTACATATAACACGAAGTACTCATCACAAGTGTCCCCCTTAATATCCATCACCCAGGGGTGCCTGGGTGGCTCAGTCGGTTAGGCTTCCGACTTCCGCTCAGGTCATGATCTCGTGGTTTGTGCGTTTGAGCCCCGCATCGGGCTCTGTGCTGACAGCTTGGAGCCTGGAGCCTGCTTCAGATTCTGTGTCTCCCTCTCTCTCCGACCCTCTTCTGTTTGCACTTTGTCTCTCAAAAATGAATAAATGTTAAAAAATTAAAAAAAAAAAATATCCATCACCCATTTAGCCCATCTCCCACTCATCTCCCCTCCAACAGCCCTCAGTTTGTTTTCTGTTGTTAAGTTTCTCAGGGTTTGCTTCCTTTTCTTTTAATATAAATAAAACCAGTGACAATATAGCTGTACAGTATAGAAGAAAAGAATTCATGGAAGACTTATATTTATAATACTAATTCTACCATGAATGTGTTGGATAAATTTTGGCAAATCTTGTACATTCTCTTAGTTGTAGTTTTCTTATGTTTAATATGAATATACTTACTCTTCTTATTTTTATAAAGAACAACTGAGTTTTTTATAGACTAAATCAGTTTCTAGATTATAGGTGTAATTTTTCATATTTTCAGAAGAGTAATTGAATTGACTATTGGTATTGATATAAGATTTTTGGCTTGAGGTATTTGCTGTTGATAGATTTTCTGAATGTTGCTTATTTTGATTTGTGTGTGTGTGTGTGTGTGAGAGAGAGAGAGAGAGAGAGAGAGAGAGAGAATACAGCTTTTATTCCAGGTTCTGATTGAGAATAGAAACATTTCACTTATGTCTGCAGAGTTTTATTGGGCATTATTAAATTGTTGGGGTTTTTGTTATTGGTGTCTTTACCAAGTTCACTTTATAATATCTGAAGAGAAAGCCGCCTAAGCCAGGATAGATACTGGCTTCTCCTTAAGCTTTTCCTTTAAAGTCACTGAGTTAAAAACATTTACCTTAAAAAAAAAACAAAAACAAAAAAGTCTATGCATTGGGACAGAGAACGGTAGATTTGGTAAGGTACAATGATAAAGTCATAAATCAAATTTAAGTAATAGAAAATGATTTATTTTGGACATTATTAAATTACATTTCTGGTTGTTCACCTTCAGTGAACTAAAAGATTTCCTTTCCCTTTAAGAAGACAATGCATTGGAAGAACTCAGTAGTAGTAGTTAATTTAGGAGAGATTTTGCAAAAATATAGAATGTAGGAAAATGATCAATAGAAAGCTCACTTTAGAAAGAAGCACTTTTAATTAGATAAGTAGAAAGTCAGAATTTAAAGAGGAATCCATGTGCGTTAGGTGAAATAAGTATCAAGTGTTCTATTTTGGGCATGACAAAGAACTCTATGACTCAGGATACAATGTATACTACTAAAAATATCTTCATCTTTAGACTTCGTTATCCTAAACATCTTACACCACTTAATAAATATGTATTTACTGTGATTAATAGAGCAGGTGTGCCCTGTGTTCAGTTTCAAGTGATTATTTGTTCCCTTAGTTATAATATTTCTGCTGTTTGTCCCAGAATTACCCTAGATAGATGTGTGGCCCATTGACGTATTATAAAATTTTAAATTTGAATGCCTTAGGCAATATACGCAGTCTTTTGTTTGCCATGGTTTCTGCCATTTTTACATGCCTTACCACACTTACGTCACTTAAGCAAAACATCTGGCTTCTGGAGGCATATGTAACTCTTACCAAACCTTTTCAGAACAGGCAAAAGGCAGGCATCCTGTCTACCTCATGCCTGCAAAATGCTTACTTTTCCCTATCATGCCTAGTGCTTGGGGATTCCCACAAGGTTGGATGAGCTAGTCTGAAACCAAGTGATCTTTAAATTATCCGAATGCATGGTGTCATCTTCTACTTTTAGTTATACCTTTCTAATTTCTCGAGTGCTACCATGTCATTTTATATTGTTTCCCGTAAGTCACAGTCTGGTGGTGAGTAAAGACTTCTTTCATTTAGTTATTTCCCATATTTTTTGAATTGGTATTTATTGGAACGGATACATTTCTTGGAGACCTGTTTTGGGGAGGAGTCTGTTATTAATATGGTACTGTTTCCAGTTATATTTAAATGAATATACTAAATATGCTCAGAATGTGATGGTTAAGTTTGTTTGTTTGTTTGTTTTTTAAATATAGAATGCTTCACGAATTTGTGTCACATCCTTGTGCAGGGCCCATGTTAATCTTTTCTTATCATTCCAATTTTTAAGCTGTTTTCAGTAGAACTAAAAATGAATTCTGAAAATCATTATAGAAAATGAATGTAAAAACTGAACCATTTAGATATCACTTTGTTTAAAATTGCCCTGTTTGCATTCTCTTTCATATTCTACTTTATTTTTCATCAGACTTTTCACCCCTTAACTTTGTATATTCTTTATTTGTTGTCTGTTTCTTCCTATTGTATAAACTGAGAGAAGGGGCTTATTTCTGTTTACTGATATATTTCACTGCTTAGAACAATGCCTGACACATAATGGGAAACTTACTGGAGCAGCTGGGGGCTCAGTTGGTTAAGGGTCTGCCTCTTTATTTTGGCTCAGGTTATGATCTCACTTTTGTGAGACTGAGCCCCACGTTGGGCTCCACTCTAAATGTGGAACCTACTTAAGATTCTCTCCTCCCTCTGCCCTTCTCCCCTGCTCGCGCTTTCTCAAAAAAACAAAACAAAACTCAGTATTTGGGGTGTGTGTGTGTGTGTGTGTGTGTGTGTGAAACGCTTCTCATGTGACTTTAGTATGTTTTCTTCTGGGGACTGCTCTCTCTTTATCTTCCGTATTCCTTTAACTTAATATTTCTAAAACACAGATCCTGATGTAACTTACCTTACTCTAAACTCTCCATTGCTCACAGAATGACATCAGTCCTTAAGTATATCTCACTTAATCTCACTTCATTGCTGTTTGTTGTCTGTTTCCTTTAATTGGAATCTCTGAGCTCCTTGAGGAAAATAACTTTGTTGTCTTCATCTGCTTATACCCTGTACCTAACATAGCATCTGGAGGTGCTTAAGAAATGTTTGTAGAATGAAGGAGTAGTGTTTTACATATGAAAGAAACCCTCAAGTCCAGAGGCAGTTTGATCCATGATGATTATGCTGCTAGCTAGCAACAAAGGTGGACTCCCTCAGTCCAGTGCTCTACCACTAATAGGAATGAATTTCAGTTTTTAACAAAGTATTTTGTTTCTTCACTTGCAGATATTGATGATGTTAAGAAGTACAAACCAGGTTACTTGGAAGCTACGCTTAATTGGCTCAGATTTTATAAGGTGCCAGAAGGAAAACCAGAAAACCAGTTTGCTTTTAATGGAGAATTCAAAAACAAGGTGAAGATGATAATCTTTATTTTAAAATATGCCTTGTGATACTTGTACAATACTTCTTTCACCTTTGGGGGTTTCTTATGTGAATATTTGTATATAACATGATAATGCTTTATACTGACTCGAATACTTAAGGACATTATTTTGTCAAATTTATTTTAAAGGATTTTTTTCAGGAGGTCTCTAAGTGAAGCAGTAAGTCTTGATAAATATCTGGATTCATCTCTTTATCTGTTGATATCTCCTTCATCTCAGAAAATGAAGGGTTTCCATGATCAGTCTCAGTCTGCATATTACGTATGACAAACCACCTTCCATTTACTATTGTGGAGAGGAGAAAGTTAACTTACCATTAATGTAAATCCCAAGAGGCTTCTCTTCTAAGTGTTCATTCTACCATGACTGACTTAAGCTGTTTAACAGTTAAGAAAGCACTTAAATTATCCTACTGTAATAGAATTTTTCTGTTGGAATACCACAAAGTTACCATGAAGTGTCTCTCATGTGATACAAATGGAGAAAATAGGCTAAGGATGTTAAGTCTAAGGCATGGAATATATTTTTTTTAAAGTTTTTACCACCACTGGGGCGCCTGGGTGGCTCAGTCGGTTGAGTGTCCGACTTCAGCTCCGGTAATGATCTCACACTCCGTGAGTTTGAGCCCCATGTCGGGCTTTGTGCTGACAGCTCAGAGCCTGGAGCCTGCTTCAGATTCTGTGACTCCCCCTCTCTCTGCTCCTCTGCTGCTCATGCTCTGTCTCTCTCTGTCTCAAAAATAAATAAAGAACATTAAAAAAATTTTTTTAAAAATAAAGTTTTTACCACCATATAAATTACACACAGTACACACCAACAGTTAAGTGGATACTAATAAGTAAAACATGTTTTGTAAGTAAGGTAAGCCATGTTAATGGAAACTTACAGATTATAATAAATATCTTGTTATATAAGAATTTATTGCTTAACCTAGTATTTTTTAAAAGGCACATCGAAAGAACCCTTAACATCTTGAGGGCTTTGTCTAAGACTTATTAAATGTAGATATAAAACTATTATTTTCAATTAAATACTCTTAAAAATAAATATTTAAGATTTATAAGATAAATTAATTTTTGTCTTTTTCCTCTAAAAATATGTTATAATATGTTATAATTTATGTTTGAACTTTTTATGGCTCCTTATTGCCTCAGAGTATGGTTTGGGTGGTTTTTTTGTTTGTTTGTTTTTGTTTTTTTGCTTGATTTTGATAAATGTTAATTCTTTTCTGAATGAAGACTAGATTATTTATAAACCTGGTTTCAGAAAATAATCATTTTTAGGCATTGCTTTTTACCACTTCTGTTTAAAATGTAGTGCCTAACTCAGGAAAATTAAGTTGTATCTCCTTAACATGTTTGAAAAGGTGACTCCTGTGCTATCTAGATTTTTCCTGCTGACTCCTTTAAGCAAGTGCTGGAAAAGTGATTCTAAATAATCATAATTACCCGAATGATTTGGTTAAAAATCTTTCCTTGTGTTATCCTGACAACAAATTGGCTTTTTTGTACCATATGTTAAGGGGAATTCCCCATATCACCTCATTTAGCCAGCCATTCTCCTTCATGTCACATGACAATAGACCTGAGAAAACTTTTTCTTTCTTTTTCAGAAGATTTCTCATTATTATTACATCTTGGTTCCAAAGATTCTTTAATTTCTTCATTTCTTACTGTAATATGTTTAGTTGTAATTGGAGAAAAGAGCTAGTAAAATTAGTTAATATCTAAGGACTCTCCTTAAGAAAAAATAGCAAGGAGAAAAAAATCAAAAGAATTTGCTGCTTTGGAATAACAGAACAAGTGTTCCTTTAGATGGTCTTGCTAGATAGATATCTAGCAAGAGGTGTGTGTGTTTCATTGGTTTTTTTGTTTTCGGACACCATATAAGTTTATACTAAGAAAAAAATAATTGAAAATGTTAAGGAGGTTTACCACCTCTAGACAGTGGATGTTCTTTAGAACATGTTTATGCAGTTAGACTATAGTTTTGATGATGATGAAGTTAATAGGTGTATGGTTACCTTATAAGCAAGGGACTAGACTAAGCACTTTGCATACAACTTATCCTTTCAACAGCTAGGCCTTTTGGATTAGGTGTGGCATCTTGACTTTGTAGGCCATATGGTCTTTGTCACAAGTTCTTAACCTTTGCCATTGTGGTACTAAGGCAGTCTTAAACCATGCACAGATGAATGCTTGTGTTCAATAAAACTTCATTTACAGGGGCGCCTGGGTGGCTCAGTCGGTTAAGCTTCCGACTTCAGCTCAGGTCATGATCTTGCTGTTCATGAGTTCAAGTCCCATGTCAGGCTCTGTGTAGACAGCTCAGAACCTGGAGCCTGCTTTGGATTCTGTGTCTTCCTCTCTTTCTGCCCCTCCCCGCACTCGCTCACTCGCGCATGCTCTCTCTCTCTCTCTCTCTTTCTCCCTCCCTCCTTCCCTCCCTCCTTCTCTGTCTCAGAAGTAAACATTAAAAACAAAAAACAAAAAATTCCTTCATTTATAAAAATGGTGTTTTGGTGAGCTAAATTTGGCCCATAGGCCCTAGTTTGCCAACCCTAAATTACAATATCTCTATTACCTTCCATTTATAAATGAAGACTTAGTGAGATTAAGTAACTTGCTCAAAAGTCACACAGCTGGTGAATAAGGATGCCAGTATTTATATTCAGGTTTGCTTGACTCCAGAGCTCATGTTCTTAGAAATTAGCTGTCATAGTGATAATAGTTCCATGTTAGTATGGTGATGTGATCTTTATATCTGTTTTTGGTTTGGAATTAGGCCTTTGCTCTTGAAGTTATTAAATCTACTCATGAATGTTGGAAAGCATTGCTTATGAAGAAGTGTGATGGAGGGGCTATAAACTGGTAAGGATTTGTCTCTTCTATGTAATGTTATTTTATTATTAATTGGTACTAAACAGCCATATAATACTATTCAATTTGATTTTTTTAAAAAGAGAATTACAATTTTTTTTTCATTTAAAGAATACTCATGAAATACCAATATGGAAAGCATTACCAAGTGCTGGGTGGACAGCATGAAACTGGGAATTGACATGGTCCCTTTTCCCAAAAGATTTATAGTTTAGTGGGGGATATTGTTGAGTAAACAGGCATTTAATTATAATACATTGTGATGTGTGCAAAGAGGGAATAAATAGCGATTTTTCAATGTGCAGACATGGTTGTTTATGTGTAAACACCACATCATTTCTTGATGAAATAGTACAAAGCCTTTTTATCCATCATGATCTGGGTCACTAGCTGATCGATTACAGGGAATCAAACAACAGTAACAGATGTAACTCAAACATTTTATTTTAAAACATTTAAATGTGTACTCACTCATCTTTGGATATAGGGCTAAGACCTTTTCTATATAAGTTCCATATAGATTATATATATAATCTAGTGTAATATAGAATAGAAAACCAAGATAAGATCCTCTAATTCTTAAACTCCTTACAGTTAAAAACCTTCATAGGTTTTTAAGGTTCTTTTTTCTAACCTTTTTACAGTTTTCTTACCCACATCTACTTTGACACCAAGTTATTATAGTGAGTCACCGTTATTGAGGCTTTTTAGCCTTACTAGTTTTTAGGGCCTGCATAGTATTCATAGAATCCGTTCTCTTTCCACATCCTCTTTTTCAATAAGCATAATTACTGCTTAAATTCTGAAATAGTAATAAAGACAGCTCTTATAAACAGGTTTAGAAACAAAAACAACTGACTTTTGGCAAGCCTAACTACAGAAAGCAAACACACGTGTCATTCTGTAGAGTACCCAACTCCACTGACCCCTTCTCCGAATCAGGAGAAATTGGGAAGCCATTCACTCAACAAACACTGATTTGAAGATCTGCGACCAGGGAATGTGCTGGTTCCAGGACTATTACTGTGACTACAATAAATAGAGTCTCTGCCCTTTTGGAGCATGAAGTCTGGGAATCAAGAGAGACATTAAAGAAATCATTAGAATACAGTAATCACATGGAGTAAAGAATTAGTCTCAAGATATATTTTATCTATGTCATCAAGAGACTCATCTTGCCTATGACACAAATGCTTAGGCATTAACCTTCAGGTTGTGTTTCTTTGTAAGCTCGAGTAACATTGTCAACTCCTTGATTTTCTCCTTTCTTTCTTCTTAACCACTTAGGCAGATCACTCCTTTTTTTTAGCAGAGTCTTAAAATCAAGTGATTATTTCTAATTTAAGTAGTACAGTTTATTAACAAAACTGGGTATAAGTGAATGTCTTCTAGTCCTGACTATCCTAGTAATTAGTAGACTGAGCTATTCTTTATGATATTCTAAGTCATTCATTCATGTGGTGAGCTCCTGTAAAAAGGGTCTCTCACTGTCCGAAGAAGTATTTGCTCACTGTTTGCTTTCATCTTCTTCCTCATGGTACTTTTGGAAAAGTTTTTGCAGCCCTTTAAGGGCCTGTGTGTTTTCCAGGTTCCTCAGCTACACAGGTAGAGATTACCTCTGGTTAGTTTTTCTGTAGCTTGATGTCATTCCTTCTGTGCTGAGACTAATTACCTTTTCTCTGAGGGTAATTTTATTTCTACTCTCTGGAGTCATTTTGCTGTAGCCTCCTAGGTGATGATAAGGATTACGTTAACGGGAGTCGACATTTATTGAACTTTGTACTATTTTGCAAGTTCGAAGTGTTTAGTATGTGTTACCTAATACAATGATCCTGTAAGATGTGTATCATTGTCTCCATTTTATACATGAGGAGATTGAAACCACATAGAGATTAAGTGATCTCAGGTCACGCTGAGTGGGAGAGCCACCATTTAAGCCAGATACCAGACTTAATGTTCTTGCCAGCTATATTCTACTTCTGTCTTTTCAGAGAATACAACAAAATAAATCTTTTTTTAGCTTAAAAATTTTCAGGGTATACATTTCTGGGTATAAATTTTATTCATGTAGGTAATTTAAAGTTAAAATCTTTAAATTTTAATTTATTTTGGCCATTTTTTTTCTTATTTTTATCACCACTTGATTGTAAAAATGTATTCATAGTAGCTTTTATGTCCTGTCTTAATGAGTTGCTTCTTCCTCTTAATTCCTTAAAATGTACACTGTTACTGATTAGCAAGCTCCCCCTGTCTTTTACAGTATATTTTCCCTACTCAGTTGAGTGTAGGCCCACATTTTGTTACCCCAGCATTTCTGTCACTATATAGTGCGTAATAATTACCTAGGAAAACTTGGAAAATTCAGATGCATTCGTCTCCTTTAAACCTGTGAATTAGGGTCTCTGAGGAGTAGTGTCTAGGAATCTGAATGTTTTAAAGCTTCCTACCTAGGTGCTTCTGATAAGCCTCTCTGCTTAAAAACCATAAAGTCTCAACTTCTCATAGAAGAGCAAACAAGGCCTAGTCTAGGATTTGGTCCCTGCTCTCTGTCTGGCCTCATTTTCTATCACTTCTTGCCTCTTATTTTCATGTTCCAACAATTTAGAACCACTTGTCACTCCACAGACACCATGCTCTGGTTGACCTCTAGGCCATTCCTCATGCTGTTACCTTTGCCATGATTATCTTCTCATTTCTTGAACTAGCTAACTTCCTCATCTTTTTAAGATTTAGTTTTGACTTCACTTTCTCTAGGAAGCTTTCCCTCGTAGCCAAGCTGCCATTATACTGTGCATTCCTTGCTTCCCTGTGTCCTTTTGTTATTACGCTTACTAGTTCTTAACTGTGTGGTTTATGAATTTGTCTCCTCCTCTAGCACATAGCTTCCTCAAAAGCACACGAAGAAGGATACCTTATTCATTTTTCTCTTCCTAATGCCTGACATGTGCTAGCCACTCAGTGAATATCTCTTGGAGCAAATTGTTGACTAATATTTTAAAACCAACAGATGTTTGTTGTTTTTCAAATCTAGTGCTACTCTTCTGCTTCCAAGATCCCTGCATTTATTAAATTCTATAATTGATACTCTGAGTAATCCTCTTCTTCACAAGAGGTTTGGTTGTTATTTTGGGGTTTTTTTCCCCATTGCTTAATATTTACTCTGAAAGCTACACATTCTTTTAACACAGAGAAGTTCATTATTTCTGTTCTTCCCTAAAGTCACTTTCCACTGTGTTGCAGGAGAAATAAAGTTTTTTGCCGTTTGAGTTTTACTCTTCAGCCCCTCTTGCTCTTTCTTCAGCCGTGGCTTATTTACCTTATTTTTAAGAAATCAGAAATGTACTGTTCATTTTGCCGGTTTATTTTATTTCATTAACCATTATCTATTCTGACCCATCTAAATTTTTCAAATTTTGACTGATTCTCAGATGCTCTTCTAGAGCATCTGGGTTTCTTTAATTTAGTTTTTAATTTAATAATTAATTCAGTTTTACTCACTTGATTCAGTTACTTGTCATTTATTTACTCAGTTGTTTTATAT
This sequence comes from Puma concolor, assembly GCF_028749965.1. NCBI lineage: Eukaryota > Metazoa > Chordata > Mammalia > Carnivora > Felidae > Puma > Puma concolor. Next base: position 118,578,444 of record NC_141670.1, read on the forward strand.
TGCAACTCCTTTCTTGTTTAATAAATCTTTGTGGTACTGTCAGAATTATATTTGAAAAATACAAATGTGATTGTCATTTTTTGCTTAAAAACTTCTCGTGGCTCCCTTTGATCATAGAATCCAATCCTACTCTTCTATGTATTAATATGTCTAGACCTACTTTTCCAGCCTCATGTTCTGTTTCCTCCTGTCTCCTGTTTTTCCTCCATGAATGTCTGCTCATTCTTCAAGGAGCAGTTTAGATGCTACCTCTACAAAGAGTTGTTATTTGTTTTGGGCAAGATTACCTGTACCCTCACATCACTGCTGTACACACCTCTGTGTAGAACCTGGAGTGTGTTATTATCTTTTTATGCTGTAAATTGAGTTTGTATCATGGCACTTAGTGTCAGGACTTGCCACTGGTGGTTTAAACATGCTTACTGAATGAATGAAAAAAAAAATATATATATATATATATAATTTATATAAATATATATAAGTATATAAAAATAATATATAAATCTATATTATATATATAATATTTATATAGATTTGTTCTTCCAAATTGTTTAGGTCTTAAAATTATTTCATTTTACTTTTCTAGAGGAAGGTGTACCTGATCTATATATGGGTAGCTATATATATAGCTTTGTATATAGATTTACTTCAATGTCAGTTTTCTTCTATAGACTCTGGAGGTTGTGGTTCAAAATCATTGTCATTCTTATCTCTTTAAATTAAATTTTCTCTTTTTTTTCTTGACTACTTTGCTTGAAAATGAAAGGCCTTGACAGATCTATATCCTGGACACTGTCTTTGGGGATTCTCATGAGTGTGTGCCTTTGTCTGCCTTGAAGAAAATCATTTTCTCTTTACTAAAAAGTTCCGTATCTCTGGCCTTGTAAATTTCATCTTTGTATGTCTGCTTATTATGTGCAGGTAATTTTCTGTTTCTGTATCTTTTTATGTAATCAGTTATTTTGCACGATTATGTATCAGTACACCTTTTTATTATTTTTAAATGCAGTTTGATTTGTCATCCACAGCATTTTTGGTATTGCTGATCTTTTCTTCTAATGTCATGTCTGCTTGTTTTGGTCAGCAAGATTGCGTATAGGCTATACAATTTGTGTAAATTTACAAAATACTTAGTATCTTACTGTAAAAAGGAAAGCAGCACATTTTTCTCAGTCATTATTTTAAATCTCATTTATAATAGATACCTCTAGCTTAGTCATCCTTCAGGTGATTACACTGCTTCTCTTGCAGGCCACATTCATAGTTTTAAGACTAAAAAGAACCCTTAATGTTCTAACCTCCATGGGAGCTCTTTGGTTCAATACTGTATCCCCAACATCTAGAAATGTCCCTAACACATAGTATAAAAAAATTCTTTGAATCAATCAATAAATATGAATCAGTGTTAACTCTTTTTATATAGGGGCCAATTTAGAGGACATAAAAATAAAAATGTTTCTTGATAACATGCCTTCAAACATTCAAAGTATTTTTTTTTTTTTTCAACGTTTATTTATTTTTGGGACAGAGAGAGACAGAGCATGAACGGGGGAGGGGCAGAGAGAGAGGGAGACACAGAATCGGAAACAGGCTCCAGGCTCCGAGCCATCAGCCCAGAGCCCGATGCGGGGCTCGGACTCACGGACCGCGAGATCGTGACCTGGCTGAAGTCGGACGCTTAACCGACTGCGCCACCCAGGCGCCCCTCAAAGTATTTTAAATCCTGGGGGAAATCTATTACAACCCAGATTATATACTTTTTTAAGAGAGTGTCGGTGAGGAAGTTGGCACTATTTTTAGCTAACCAAATGCTACTATAAGAGCCTGTTGGAGAAATAGTAACAAGAGGCTTTATGGTCTCTCATCTTTATGTTGTCTTGTACGAATCTCTCAAGTCTGTTTGTATACCTTCCATTTCATTATTGAGCAGTCATACTAATCATTTGCCCAAGGCGAAAATGGCAGAGCCTCTTGGCTTTCCTCAGCTCCGTTGGTTACTTGTCAAGGTACTGTATGAGAGATATTTAGAAAGTTATTCAAAATTTTAAAAACTTACAGAGTTGGCTTTAATATTGTCTGTTTTTGCCGTTTCTGTTGATGATTTGCTGTGTTGAGTGGAGGGTTACTTTATTTATTTTTGTATTTTTCTAGATTCAGTTTTATTTAAATCCAAGTCAGTTAACATATAGTGTAATCATGATTTCAGCAGTAGAATTTAGTGACTCATCACTTACAACACTCAGTGCTCATCCCAGCAAGTGCTCTCCTTAATGCCCATGACCCATCTAGCCCTTCCCTCCACTCATTACCCCTCCAGCAGCCTTCAGTTTGTTCTCTTTATTTAAGAGTTAGAGGGTTTCTTTAGAAGTAGGTTATCAAATTTAACATAAAATACCAGACACCCAGTTAAATCTAAATTTCAGAGCAATACATCTTTGTAATATAAATGTCTCATGCAATATTTGAGACATACTAAAAAATAGTTTGATGTTATCTGAAATTCAAATTTAATTGGGGATTCTGTATTTTATCTGGCAGCCCTATTTAGAGAAGTCTCCCCTGTTCTGTTACCATCATTTTTCAGAATTTCCAAAGGTATGTTTTACTTTGGCTTAGTGCCAACGTTAAAAACATCGTATATAGCATATTTAGAATACACCATGCTTCCTTCAGAGGACTAGCACTTAAGACTTCACAGTGTCTAATTTTTTGCCTTGTTCTTTTAAATTTAGTTTTGACATTCTTTAGGGAAATATCTGACTTATAACACCTTCCCTTTTTCATTTTTTAGCTTACTTAAATATGGGCTGTGGAGAACAGAAAAAAAAATAGCCTTAAAGATAATGCAAACTTGCATCAAATTTTATTCATGCCAAGAATGAAAATAAATCCCACATTTTGAGTCTGGATAGAAAAGAGAACAACCACTTACATGTAATTGCTATATACCCAATGTCTGATTACAGACATTATATAAATAAATAACTAGGCAGATCTTTTTATCATATATATCCCAATGTATTTTTCACAAAGCCATTATAAAAATGTATCCGATAATATATATCTCTTAGGTCCACTTGGGGGACAAGTGTGTGTATGTGTTTCCTCTTCTTTAGGGATCTGCTAATTACTTTTTCCTTTGGCTTTAACTCCCTTCTCTACTGCTTCTTTCTATATCCATTTTAATCTGATTTCTTTGATAAAATTTTAAACAATCAGTCTTAATATGTTTGAGAGGAATGATGCCTTTGCTTTCATCTAGGAAGTAGGAAATACACAATGGGCAGCATGCTTGTGGAGATAGCATGCATTCCCTGTTGTGTGGGAAGGCTTTGATTTCATAGAGCCTTTCCTGACCATGGAAGGGGCTCTTGTCTTATGCCCTGCTGATCTTCCCTCCCTGTACAAAAACCAAGTTTTCATATCATGTGCTTTCCTGTCACAACTCTTAGCTTAGCTTTCCTCACCTCTCTAAGAAAGAGATTCCATAGCATCGTTCAGTAGCCAGTAACAGTGTTTATCACCTCAAAGGAAAATTCTTCCTTATAGTCATCATTTCATGGGTCAAGTTTGGTGTTTCTTTTCCTCACAAAAGGTAAAGTGTAGTTGTGATGTATAGTCTTTTATATTCAAGGAGATTATTTAGATCTGTGTACTATTTAAACTAAAAACATATTCTGGAATATGCAGTGCTGGGAGCACTGTATTTATAACTCTGCCTGAAAGAATGTACAGACATCTCAGTTTATATTCATTCAGGTCCTTTATCACTGGCTGGAAATAAATAACTGGAGTTACACAGCCAGTGTGGGATATTTGGAGTTCGTTTTCTTGTCTGGTAATTGCTCATTTTTTATCCTGATTGATAATAACATTGTCTTTTCCTCACCAGCACAAACGTGCAGGTATGCGACAGCCCTTTCCATTGTACTCAAGAGGAAGCGAGATCAATAGTTGAACTGGTAAGGGGCAAAGCATCCTTTAATCTTACAAATGTCATGGGGAAGTCTAGCAGAAGTTCTGAAAACTCTAGCAATGAAGTGTATCAAGTCTTTTGGGAAATATGAAATTAAAAAATAACATTAGAATCCATCTTTTTTAATCCAGGGAATTTAAATAAAAAACCTGAAAATCTTTCAGCTTAGTTTTTAAATTGTTTTCTAAAGTACATTAACCACTTAGCCAATTTACTATGATGCTACTTTTCTTAATATCACCAATTTATTGCTTATATGTATTTGCTCTCCTTGTACCATTCTGTTCCCTTGAGTTACCCACCATCTAGTGTCTAAATTGCAACTGGCTGTTGGTACAGGTGCATTTTGGCTCAAGAAAGATGAAACAAGACTGTTTTTCCTTTACTTCCATTTAGTTAGGCCGTCTTACAAGCTTTCCTTCTAGCTAAGGTGATATCTTGGATTTTTACATGTCTGTCTCATTGATAAGGCTGCCTGGAGGCAACTGAATTTATTAGGAAAATAACGGCTTGATTTAGAGACCACTAAATAAGAAAATTCATACTCAGATAATTAAGTAATATTGCTGTATAAAGTGTGTTCAGGAGTGGTTTATAAACTAAGCTTTTCTTTTTTTAATCTTAAACTACTTATGAGCTAGAAACTAGTGAATTTAGATCTTTACTTCAGGAACATCAAAAAACGTTTACCTACTGTGGCTGCTTTGAATTTTTTTCCCCACTAATTCATCCTATTTAATTAGTACCTGCTATGTGCAGTGAGATCCTAGGTACTGGGGATTCAGCATTAAAGAAAAGATGTGAAAACGTCTGTCCTTGTGTAGCTAATATTCTAGTTGAGGAAATGGATAATAGATAAATGCACAAGTAAAATACTTGTGTATTGATCCTGAACAATGATCCTGAACAGTATGGGAGTATTGGGAGTGCTGACCCCCCTGCATACTTGAGAATTCATGTATAACTTTTGACTCCCCAAAAAGTTAACTACTAAGAGCCTACTTTTGACCAGAAGCCTTACTGATAACATGATTAGTCTGTTAACGCGTTTTGTATGTTATATGAATTGCATACCGTATTCTTAGAATAAAGTAAGCCAGAGAAAAGAAAATATTACTAAGAAAATCATAAGGAAAATACATATGCATTTACAGTATTGTACTGAATTTATTGAAAAAAAAATCTGTGTGTAAGTGGACTTGAGCAGTTCAAACCCCTAATTGTTCAAGGATCAACTGTAGTGTGTCTGAATGTAGTAAATGCTATTATGAAAATGAGCAGGTCAGAGGGGATGAAGTTCCAGGAGCAGATTGGAGTTGGAGTTATTAAAAAGAGACAGGGACAGCCTCACTAGGAGAAGCCAGACATGAGTCAAGATTTGTAGAAGGTAAGAGAATGTGCCGAGTTACCATCCGAAGGAAAAGCGTCACAGTCCATAGGCCCAAAGGTCATGAGACAAGAGGATGCCTGATAGGTTTAAGAACTACTCAAGGAACCACAGTGACTAGTGGAATAGAGTGCGTTCAGGGGAGATAGGAGGTGAGATCAGAAATGTTTACATCTGGGGGTGAAAGTGGTGGTAAATTATTATGAAAGACCCTGTAAAATAGTCTGTAAAGAGTATCTTAAGAAATTTGTTTCTTATTCTGAATGACATACGGAACCACTAGCTAGTTTTAAGCAGAGGAATAATGGGATCTGACTTAGATTTTGACCAGATCACTTGGGCTGCATGGGTGAGAATAGATTGGAGTGAGGGAAGGGAAGATGAGGGAAGCCATTGTAGTAATGCAGAACACAATATCAATTTATTTTCTCCAAGTTTTCAATTTTGTATATAAGCAGATTGCATTCTGAACTTAGTTCTCATCAGTATACTTCTTTAATGAGAAAAATAAAGGAAAACAAGAAACTTTATCTTTGTCCATGGAGTCTCCCTCACTCATCTCAGATTTTAGGGCACCTGTGTGGCTCAGTCGGAAGCATCTGACTTGATTTGGATCAGGTCTTGACCAACTGAGGTCAGTTAGGAGCCTGCTTGGGATTCTGTCTCTCCCTTGCTCTTTGCCTCTGTCCTGCTCACACTCAAGTGCACACTCTCTCTCAAAATAAATAAATGAACATTAAAACAAAGTCAATTGCATTTTAGTTTGGGATTTATAAATAATAGATATAACAGATTCTTATCTTAAAATTAGCTGCAAGATTAAAGTTTCTATCTTACATCCTGTTTTTTAATTGTTTCCTATATTAGTAGGAAAACAGTCCTTTTGGGAAAAAAAATTGGAGGATATGGATGTGATCTAGATAGTTAGGTCTGAGGAACAAGATTAGAATTCAGAAACATTAACATCCAGCTTTAATTACATGGTCTGGTAACTTTGTTGTGCTTCATAATAATGAAGAAAGAGAGTGCTATACTGATTTTTCACTGAGATCACCACAGTAGACAACCAAAATGCAAGAAATCAGTCTCTCTTCACTACCTCTAATGGAACGTATCATATATGGGATTTCACCATTAAAAACATGGAAGTCAGGGGGTGCCTGGGTGGCTCAGTTGGTTGAGTGTCCAACTTTGGCTCAGGTCATGATCTCGCGGTCTGTGAGTTCAAGCCCCGCATCGGGCTCTGTGCTGACAGCTCAGAGCCTGGATCCTGCTTCGGATTCTGTGTCTTCATTTCTCTCTGCCCCTCCCCCACTCATGCTCTGTCTCTCTCTCTCTCTCTCTCTCTCTGTCAAAAATAAGTAAACATTAAAATTTTTTTTTTTTTTAATGTGGAAGTCAAAGAATTGCTCTATTAGCAGCATCTAGTGATTCAGGAGATTAGATAGTACTTTCTTGTGAAGATTTTATTAATTTGTAATAATGAAATTCTTTGTAGTCAAAGCATTTTGACTTGGCATTTCATCTCTTCAGAACCACACTGAGATGTTTGAATCATAATTATTCCGGTATATATTCCAAGATCTCTCTATTTTGCTATATACTGAACATTGCACTGATGTCAAACCAAGTGTTTCTTTGGTTGCTCAGAAAAATTAAGATGTTCGAGTTACCCATCAAACTTCATCATATTCTGACCACAGCAGTCCTGGAATTGTGTGGAATCAAATTGTAACTCCAGAGTTTATCGGCGGGCTCAGAATGAGTGAACTCATTCTAACAAGCTTAATCAACAAGATCTATATTGATAGACTGTTCAGGATCAGTTGATTAGGTGAGATTTTAGGATAAATTAACTGCTTTGGTGAATGGATAGTTTTAAAATACAAAAAAAGAAAAAAATGGATTAAACTTTTGAGTGATTAACAGAACTGTTGCAGTAAGTATATACTTGTGAATATGTATTGAGCACAATTTAATGTAGTAGCATTGAGACCAAAAAAGAAAAAAAAAAAAAATGACCATTAAGTAGTCACCTGACAATATGTACAGATCAGTTAGAAAAAATATTGTCATTATTACCAAGAAAAAATAAAAGCCAACAACCTGATGAGTATTATGTGGGAGCATTTGAAAAACAAATTGGAAAATATCTACAGCAGTCGTTTGCCATGCTTAGGGCAGAGATCTTAAGGGTAGTGGCTCTGAGGAAGATGAGAATAGAAATGATCAAAAGAATTATGGGATGTTGTTTATGAATATAGATGTTTGAATGTATTATAATCATGAAAGGCCAAGCTGTGTCAGAATGAGGATGTTGTGCAGATCTCAGTGCACTGGGGATCTTCAGAGGCAGAGAGCACTGCCCTCTTACTGGGTGTCCAGGCCACAACGTGGGTCTCTGACAACAGGACTAACGTCCTGTCACAGTTCAACCACAAGACCATCCAGTTGTGTGTTTTGGAATATTGTGTCAAGCGTTTTTTAACATTTATGTGAGTTTACAGCAAAAAAATACGGGATTCCTTCCCAATTCTTGAGGACCATGTGACTAGCAATTGGAGCTTCATTTCCAGGAGTAAGGTGCAGAACATTTATAGGGAACAGATGTGTGTTTGTATATGTATATGCATACATGATGTAATTTGTCTTTCATATCTAATATTAGTTGCTATTAATGACAGCTTATTTGACTACTGGGATTTAAGATACTGTTTTTAGGATCCTTTATGTAAATATTTTTTGAAAATATGTTGAGAAGATTGAAACAAAGTTTACAAGCTTAACCTAACAGACATATGTTATTACTCAGTCCATATATATAGTACATGTGGACACTTTTTTTTTTTTAATTTTTTTTTCAACATTTATTTATTTTTGGGACAGAGAGAGACAGAGCATGAACAGGCGAGGGGCAGAGAGAGAGGGAGACACAGAATCGGAAACAGGCTCCAGGCTCTGAGCCATCAGCCCAGAGCCCGACGCGGGGCTCGAACTCACAGACCGCGGGATCGTGACCTGGCTGAAGTCGGACGCTTAACCGACTGCGCCACCCAGGCGCCCCAAGACACTTTTAAAAATTGAGTATTAGCCCACAAAGCAAGTTGCAAAAAATGACAACATTCTCTGTCTACAGTAAAGTTACCAATCAGATATGAAAATATTAAAAGAAAAGAAATCCAAATCCATATGTTTGGAAACTAAAACCACTTCTGAATAAGTCATGCCTCAAAGAAATGAATTATAAGAAATTATAAAATACTTAAAGTTGAATGACAAATGGGTCAGTATATGTCAAAGCTTGTGCAATGCAGCAAAAATAGTTTTTGAGAGCAATAAAATGATATAGCAGAAATGAAGAAAATTGAGAGACTAAACATTGAACTCAACAGTTACTCTGTTCTTTTTTTTTATCTTTTAATATTATAAGAAAGGAAATTACAGAGTAGAGCAAATATTTAATGAAAGAAAACAGATAATGGCAAGGATCAGTTAAAAGCTGGGTTTCTTTCTTTAAGAATAATAATATAGGGGCACCTGGGTGGCTCAGTTGGTTGAGCATCTGACTTTGGCTCATGTCATGATTTCATGGTTCATGAGTTCAAGCCCCACATTGGCTCGCTGCCGTTGGCGAGGAGCCCGCTTCAGATCCTCTGCCTCTCCCACCTCAGCCCCTCCCTTGCTTGCACTCTCTCAAAAATAAACATTTTTAAAAGAATAATAATATAAACAAAACTATTATAGGAAGAATGATGAAAGAGAAGCACAAATAAATATATCAAGAATTACAGACAGAATTATGGACATAGGAGATACATAAATAATCAGATGGGAATACTGTCAGATGCTTTTGGCAATACCTTTCTAAACAGATGAATTGACAGTTTTGTTGAAGATATAAATTACCGATATTAAATCAAGATTCAATGGAAAAGTGCAAATAGAAAAGTATATGTAACGAGTTAAAAACTAGAAAACGAATATACTTATAACAGTTATAAAGAATAGTTAATTATGAAAATGGCAATTTCTCCCATATTAGTTAATGAAGTCAGTTTATTTTCAATCAGAATCCTAATTGGGTTTTTAATTGAATTTGACAGGATGATACTGAAATTTATATGGAATAGTAAAGGGCCAGCAATAACGTGGAAGGGATTGATAAATTTAAATGAAGTAAAAAAAAAAAAAAAACAAAACCCTGTACACAGTTATAAGAGACCATAAAATAAGTTAAAACATAAGCCATTGATTGGGAGAAGATATTTGCATATAAATGACAGAAGATTTAACAACTTGTTCAGTTCAACAAGAAAAAGATAACCTAGTCAGATAAAAATGGGCAAACAATATTAATGGACAGGTCACAAAAGAGGATTCTTAAATGGCCAGTAAACCTGTGAAAATTTGCTGTATCTCACCAATAATCAATGAGATGACGCTAAGACACAATACAATTTCATGGTTATCAGGTTTGCAAACGTTTAGAAGTCTTATTTTCCAAGTGTTTTTAAGCAAGTGAGGAAAGGAGACCTCTCATACTTGTTGATATGTTTGATGGGAATATAAATTGGTACAGCCACTTTGAAGAGCACTTAAGTCATTGTAAGTCAAGTTGAAGATACTTATAATCCACCATCAGAAATTACCCTTCTGTGTACACATTCTTTAGAGACACTAATATGATCAGATGTGGGAAAATTGGAAACTGAATAAATGCCTATGGATAAAAGCTGGGTAAATAAACTATAGTTTATTTCTGTGGTACAATACCATGCCATAGGTGAAATAGGTAAATTAGAACCATGTGACTACACGGATAAAACCTGAAAGTGCAGTGTTGGGCAGAAAAGCTTTTGCAGCAAGGCATACATAGTTCATAGTATGCAAAACACCCAAGGCAGTACCGTATGTTTTTAATGAATACAGACAGATATGGTCTTCACATTTTAGAAACATAAATAAGAATAGTAAACACCAGTGTTAGCATGGTGGTTAGAAGTTATTTCTGAGAAGGAAAATAAATATCTTTATTTCTGATGAGTATGGAGAAAAAGACTTCAGTTGTAAAGTTTCTGAAATAATGTTACTATTTTAAAAGTGTAGGGAGTAGATATGTGTTATGTCTTCATCTTTTGCATGTTTGAGGTATTCATAGCTTTAAAAATTTGTATGCCTAAGAAAACAATAGAAAACATTAATAAAACTAAAAGCTATTTTTTTTTAAATGATCAGTAAAATTGATACATCTTTGGCCAGAATGATCAGGAAAGAAAAGAGAGAAGACAAGTCTTCATTGTCAGAAATGAGCCAAGTGACATCACTGCTGATTGTGACAGTCATTAGGAGAATAAAAGGAAAATACTGTGAAAAACTTTACACCAGTAAATTTGACAACTTTGATGAAATGGACAGATTCCTCAAAATACACTGACTACCAAAATTCCCTGAAGAAGAAATAGGCATAAACAAATTAAATGGGTACTTAAGAAACCTTTCCATAAACGTAACACTTGGCCTAGTTAGCTCCCACTACTTTTATTCAGCATTATAGGTTCTAGCCAGTGCATTAAAAAGAAGGAAAAGGCATCCAACTTGTAAAGGAAGATGAGGTGAATGTCTTTGTATAATGTTCAATAAAATCTACCTGAAAGCTACTAGAATAAGTGACTTTAGCAAGTTTGTTACGGGATACAAGATCACTATACAACAAACTATTATATTTGTATATGCTAGCAATACACAATTGGAAACAAAATAAATACATTATTTATAATGGCATCAAAAATATGAAACACTTCGGGAAAACACTGGAAAAAATATGTGAAGAACCTGTGACCTATAAAGCATTGCCAACAGAAATCGGAGAACTAAATAAATGGAAAGATATATTTATAGGTTGGAAGATGCAACATTGTTGTGTCAGTTCTCCTCAAATTTTGATCTATAAATTCAGTGCAACATCAATCAAATTCTAATACACTTTTTTTTTTTTACAAATTAATAAACTCATACATATATATATATACACCAGAGACCTTGAATAAACAACCTTATGAAGAAGAAAGTTGGAATAGTAATTTCCTTTTTTCAAGATATTTTATAAAACTACAATAATCAAGAGAGCTGAGTAATGGGGTAAAACTAGACAAAGAAATGAATGGAATTAAATACAGAAATAGACCTACATGTATGTGCACAACTGATTTTCAAAATGATAATCTTTTAAATAAGTAGGACTTGAACAGTTGGTTATTCCATAGGGTACCAAAGAAACCTCACTTCAGTCCATACCTTGCACTTTATATGATAATTGTCTAAAATGTATCCTAGACCAAAATTTAAAACCTAAAACTATAAACCTATTTTGATCTTGGGTAGTTAGGCAAAGTTTTTTAGATATGGCACTAAAAGCATAACCTGTTTTTTAAAATGGTAAATTAGATTTCACCAAAATTAAAGTTTTCTGTTCTGTAAAAAATACTCTTAAGAGAATGAAAAGAAGCCACATACTATAAGAAAATATTTGAAAATCATATACCTGATAAAGGGACTTATATTAGAATAAAGAACTCTCACAATTCATTAATAAGAAAATAAACCATCCCCTCACCTCCAAAGGAAATGTGCAAATGGTCACTTTACCAAAGAAGACATACTGAAAACACATGAGATGATGCTTAACTTGACTAATCATTAAGAAAATGCAAATTAAAAACCACAGTGACATGCTTATGCACACTTTTTAGAATAGCTAAAAATTTAAGAGACTGGCCATCCCAGTTGTTGGCATGAATGTGGAGGTACTTCCATAGTCTGCTGGTTGGAATGAAAAATGATACAACCACTGTGAAAACAGTTTGGCATTTTCTTGAGAAGTTAAATATCTACCTACCATATGATCTAGCCATTCCACTTTTAGATATTTACCCAAAAGAAATGGAAGTATATGTCCATACAGAAACACTTCTACACAAATGTTTATATCAGCTTTATTTGTAATAGACAAAAACTGGAAACAGCCCAAATGTCCATCAACAGATGAATGGATGGATGAATTGTGGTATATTCAGAGTGTATGTTAAGCATGGGAATACTGCTCAGCAATAAAAAGAAATGAATATTTGACCTGTGCTATAACATGGCTGAGTTTCAAAAAAAATGTTGAGTGAAAAAAGGCAGACATACATATATATATTATATCATACCATTTATATACAATTTTAGGAAATGTAAATGCTAATGTATGATGACACAAAACATCATTGGTTGGAGAGTTTGGGAGAGAGCCAGGAAGGAAAGATTTTACAGTTTCTCTTACAGGAAGAAATTGGGGATGATGGTGAATATATTTATTATCTTGATTGTGATAATGACTTTATGAGTGTGTACATGTGTCAGAACTACATGCTATAAATATAGTATGCACAGTTTGTTTCATGTCAGAGTTAGTCCAAGGAAATTTTTAACAGGAAAAAAAAAAGGTTTGTTCTGGAGTCAGGCTGTCTAGGTCCAAATCCCAGGTCTTTCACTTCTAACTTAAAGCAAATTATTTAACTTGTTTATGCCTGGTTTCTTTATTTATAAAATGGAGCTGGGGCGCCTGGGTGGCGCAGTCGGTTAAGCGTCCGACTTCAGCCAGGTCACGATCTCGCGGTCCGTGAGTTCGAGCCCGCGTCGGGCTCTGGGCTGATGGCTCGGAGCCTGGAGCCTGTTTCCGATTCTGTGTCTCCCTCTCTCTCTGCCCCTCCCCCGTTCATGCTCTGTCTCTCTCTGTCCCAAAAATAAATAAACGTTGAAAAAAAAATGGAGCTAATAATAATATCTTTCTTACAAGAGTTAGTGTAGAGAACTGAATGAGATAATCCAGGTAAAATGTGAAACAAAGTATTCAATAAACGTTGATTTTACTGTTACTTGGCATTAATGTTGTTGAGTTAAATTGACCACATAGAGAAAAATCCCTTCTATTCCAGCCTCTTGAGTATTTCCAGTGTTATACTCCCTCATGGGATAGCCCATTCCATTGTTGGGTATTGTAAAAGTAATTGTGACTAATATAAATTATTCAGTGAGAATTAGTCTTACATTCAGAGACTTAAACAGGAAGAAGAGGAGGGGGAAAGAGAAGAAATTAGTTTCCACAATATAACAACTTATTCTAATACTTAACTACTTTTCCCATCTGGGAATTTTTACCCAGAATTCTCCCACATGCTTTTATTTAAGCACTTTCCTTGTAATCTGCTCTCTGAGGAAATGGATTGGGGAATGTCTGAATTGGGTAATTTGCAAGGTTTTTAAATATTTGGTGACAGTAGTCATTTTACTGGGGGAATAAAAGAACTTTGTGAGGTGGCACACACAAACTCAGTACATGTAGGGCGACAAAGAACCACACTCATTGTTAAAGAAATTCCTAGACCTGCCTCAGACCCTCTACACCCTGGTAGCCATGGGGATTAAAATTCTTAGAATCTAGGATTCAGGGCAAGGAGAATAAGCACACTCCTGCTCAGTTGCAGGGGCCCAATCTCATGAGACTGTGAATCTTTAGCTCATAGGAGTGATGGAAAGCACTAGAAACTTCTGGAACTGGGATGAGAGAGTGCCTCTCAGAGAAGTCTTAGCAGCTGCAGTGTTTGTTTTTGCTTTCACATGGCCAGGTTTCCCCTAAGAGCAGTCTCAGGTAAAGCTGGAGCACACAAAGCTTAGAGATGGCAGTGGTGATGGTTCATGGATGCACAATGAGTAGTACTTGAAAGGAGAAGGAAAAAGGGGATTTTTCTATTTTACTTAAAAATATATTCTCTCTAAAAAATAAAAGTGGGGCACTTGGATGGCTCAGTCAGTTGAGTGTTCAACTCTTGATTCCGGCTCAGGTCATAATCCCAAGGTTGGATGCTCAACTGACTGAGCCACCTAGGTGCTCCTGGACAAGAGAAATTAAAATAAAATCAGCCATTTTGTTAGATTCTAGCCAATTACATACATTATTGAAAGGGAGAGACAGTAGATTAAACTTACACGACTTAAAATACTTCTACATTTTTGTCTCTGGATAACTAAGAATTGGTCATATTTTGCTGGATTTCTAAAGCAAAAATCAGAAAAGGAATATAAAAGTAAAATTAATGTAGAGCAACTGCCCTATGAACTTTGGAAACATAATTCAACCAAAAACCCGGTTATACCTGAATGAAAAACCAGGAACTTTTTTTGCCTTTAATTTTGAACCCTTATAATATTAAAGTGAAAGAATATCAACTCATACAGTAAAAGCACAATTTTATATTGTTTCAATCAGTGTATCTTGTTAGTCAGTTTGAACAAATGTAACCTGGAATGAAAGATGCTCGTAGGGACCTAGTGGGCTTTTTAGAAGGAGAAACACTAAGTACAGAGCAGTTTTATTAATGGTTCGTATCAACTCAAAATATAGTTTATGCATGAATAGGGATAGAGGCTAGAGTAAGCTTTCTTTGATGGGTCAAAGAAAAAGACATACTTTGGTAATGCAAACTATAGATTAGTTTGAAAGAAATCAAAGATGCTAATATTCATGAGGAAGTATTTTTGGGGTGGGAAAAGGGGAGAAGATAGTATTTTGAAATAAGAGTATAAAATAATACTCTTTTGTGGAGAATTTGTATTGGATTATTAGAGGGTGCCCACATTTTTCCAGTAAGTAACTGAAAATCCTTTGTATGTTTCTAACCATGAAAATGTAGTGATGGGGACACCTGACAGAATTGGGATTGGGTCAGTTTTAGGTGCTTCTCTTAGTTACTCCACTTCCTGTAAGAAGGTGTAGTTTGTTGTCATGTTTATGAATCAGGAGGCCATTGACTAGGTGAAGAATTAAATAGTAGTGGCTGTGTATCATGCACCCCTTGTTGTTTTCAAATTTAAATATCCATCTCTCTTTTGGCATGAGTTAACATGGAAAAAGGTTAAAAAAATGACCTTGAAACTATAATAGTTCTTATCTCTGAGTTCTAGACTTGGGATGTTTGTTTTCTTTTATACAAAGCTTTGTGCACACTGAATATTTTTACGGACCAAGAAATATATTTTAAGAATGAAGAAATAAGAGGGCACCTGGCTGGCTCAGTCGGTAGAGCATGCGGCTCTTGATCTTGGGTTTGTGATTTCGAGCCCCATGTTGGGTGTGGAGATTACTTAAAAGTAGAAATGATCTTTAAAAAAGAATTAAGTTATAAGAACATTCCAGAAATTATTTTTAAAATAAAATGGGATGATGTTTCTGCTACAGTAGTTTGTCCATTTCTTTCCTGAGGCTGGCTAATGAGGAGTTGCCCACGTGTTCTATTTTGTACAGGCATACCTCCTTTTATTGCAGTTCACTTTATTGTGCTTCACAGATACTACATCGTACTCGTTGAGGTTTGTGGTAACTGTGTTGAGCAAGTGTATTGGTGCCGTTTTTCTAAAAGCATTTGCTCACTTTGTGTCTGTGTCATATTTTGGTAATTCTCACAATATTTCAGACTTTTTTTTATTATTACATTTGTTGTGGTGATCTGTGATTAGTGAACTCTGATATTACTCTTGTAATTGTTTTGGGGTGCCACAAACCACACTCATATGAAATGGTGAACTTAATGGATAAATGTTATATGCGTTCTGACTGTTCCACTGTCTGGCTGTTCCCATCTGGCCCATAGAGAGGCTTTTCTATTGCCTGAAACACAATATTGAAATTAGGCCAATTAATAACCCTACAGTGGCCTCCAGGTGTTCCAGTGAAAGGAAGAGTCGCACATCTTCCATTTTAAATCAGAAGTTAAAAACGATAAAGCTTCATGGAGAATGCACATGTTGAAAGCCAAGACAGGCCGAAAGGTAGGCCTCTCGCTTCATAAAATTAACCTAATTGCGAGCACAAAGGAAAAGTTCTTGAAGGCTACTCCCGTGAACAACCAAATGGTAAAGCAAAACAGCCTTATTGATGAAACAGAAAGTTTGAGGGGTCTGGATAGAAGATCACACCAGCCACAACATTCCCTTAAGCTAAAGCGTGATCCAGGGCAAGGCCCTAACTTTTCTGAATTTTGTAAATTCAGAGCTGAGGAAGCTTCAGAAAAAAAGTTGGAAGCTAGCAGAGGTGGCTTCATGAGGTTTTAGGAAAGAAGCCTCTCCATAACACAGAAGTTAAAGGTAAAGGCAGCTGCAACATGTTACCCAGAAAGTGTAGCTAAAATATGAGAGTGGCTACACTAAACAACGGATTTTCAGTGTGGATTAAACAGCCTTCTTTTGGAAGATGCTGCCATCTAAAACTGTCATAGCCAAAGAGGAGAAGTAAGTGCCTGGCTTTCAGAGTTTCAAAGAATAGGCTAATGGAGCTGGTGACTTTATTGCCATCCCCCACATCCTTCGGCCCTTAAGAATTAGGCTAAATCTACTCTGTCTGTGTTCTGTAAATGGGACAACAAAGCCTGAATGACAGCACGTCTGTGTACAATATGGTTTGCCGAATATTTTAAGCCCACTGTTGAGACCTACTGTTTAGAAAAAGACTTTTCAAAATATTATCACTCATTGACAATGCACCTGGTCCCCCAAGAGTACCAACAGCTATACAGTGAGATTCATGTTGTTTTCGTGTCTGCTGACACAACATGCACTCTGCAGTGCATGGATCAAAGGAGTAATTTCGACTTTCAAGTCTTAATGTTTAAGAAATACATTTCACGGGACCTGGCTGGCTCAGTCAGTTAAGTGTCCGACTCTTCGTTTCGGCTTGGGTCATGATTTCACAGTTTCATGAGTTTGAGCCCCACATCTGGCTCTGCACTGGCAGCCCGGGACCTGCTTGGGATTCTGTCTTTCTGCCCCTCCTCCACTCAGGCTGTCTCTCTCTCAAAATAAAAACTTAAAAAAAAAATTTCATAAGGCTGTAGCTGCCATAGATAAGTGGTTCCTCTGACAGATCTGGGCAAAGTAAATTGAAAACCTGGAAAGGATTCACCATTCTAGACATCATTAAATACATTATGATTCATAGGAAGAAGTCATAATTTGGAAGAAGTCGATTCCAACCCTCATGGGTGACTTTGAGGGCTCAAGACTTCAGTGGAGGAAGTAACTACAGATGTGGTAGAAATAGCAAGAGAGCTAGAATTATAAGTGGAGTTTGAAGATGTGACTGAATTGCTACAATCTCATGATAAAAGTTGAATGGATGAGTTGCTTTTTATGGATGAGCCAAGAAAGTGTTTTCTTGAAATGGAATCTGTTCCTGCTGAAGATGTTTAAAGATGGTTGAAATGACAATAAAGGATTTAGAATATTACATATATTCAGTTGGTAAAGCCAGGGGCAGGGTTTGAGAATACTGACTCCTGTTTTGAAAGAAGTTCTACTGTAGGTAATATGCTATCAAACAGCATCACATGCTACAGAGAACTTATTCATGAACGGAGGAGTCAATCAATGTGGCAAACTTCGTTGTTGTCTTAGTTTTAAAAATTGCTACAGCCACCCAAACCTGCAGCAACCACCACCATGATCAGTCAGCAGCCAGCAATGTGAGGGCAGGTCCTTCCACCAACAAAAAGACTGACTCGCTGAAAACCTAGGTGATAGTTAGCATTTTTTCTCAGTAATTTTTAAATTAAGGTATGTACATTGTTATTTTAGATATGCTATTGCACACTGTATTTTAATAGACTATAGTGCAAACATACTTTCTTACGTACTAGGAAATCAAAAAATTCATTTGACTCACTTCACTGCAGTATTTGCTTTATTGCAGTGGTTTGGAACCAAACTCTCCATGTCTCTGATGTACATATGTATACCATACGTTTTCTTCCCCTGAAATGTTTGGCAGCTCCAGCAAGAAACAGCTGCCCATTCTAAACAGGAAATCTAAACAGCTAACTTTCCAACAAACTTTGTGATAGATGTCCTGCACTGTTGATTGAGCATACCAATTTCCAAGAAATAAACAGGTTACTCTGTTTTATAATCTGTGTAGTAAAACAGAGCCATCAAATCCCAAGGGCCTACTCTCAGTATAATTTTTATACTGTGGTGGTGCTTTCATACCCAGTTTTTACATAAGTTCTATCATCCTCAAAACCAACCATGATTAAGCATTTTCTCTGTGCGAGGAAGGTGAATAGAATTTTTGTTTTTTTGAAGTACTTGGGAATCTCAAGGAGGTTTTACATGACATTATACAGAGGTCTTCTTTATTTATTTACATTGTTACCTGACTTTTCTGTGACCGAAAATAAAGCATATTTGGCCTTTTTCGTAAAGAGTAGAGGGAAAAATAACTTGAAACCATTTATGATTCAGGAGAATATATTAAGGTTCTCCAAAGAAACAATAGGATATGTAGATATATGTAAAAAGTGAGTATGGAGGCTTAACAAGTCCAAAATCTGAGTAGGCCAGCAAGCTGGAGACAAGAGGGGAGCCAGTGATGCAGGGGAAGTCCAAAGGCAGTTCGCTGGAAAATTTCCTCTTGCTTGGGAGGTTGGTCTTTTTGTTCTCTTCACACCTTCAACTGATTAGTTGAGGCCCACCCACATTACAGAGGGCAGTCTGCTTCACTGAGAGTTTACCAATTTAAATGGTAATCTCAGCTAAAAACACCCTCCAAGGTAACACATTAATCATTACAGGGACTATTTTAATATTGCTGAAATTTAAGTTTTTCTTCCTTACTGACTTGATCTTAGTAGTACCCTTATACCTAAGCAAGGAGAGCCCTACTTTGCATTCTGCTTTGTAGAGGGTCCTGCTTTGGCCTTCATCCAGTTACATCCCTTCCCACAAGACCAGGGGACCATAGTTGTGCATTCACCAGGAGCCAAGCGCCCCCGTTCCATACCACCGTCTAGCTACTCAAGACCCTGGAATTCTTTGCCCAGGTTGCTACAAGCCTGTTCCTACAGCCTCTGTGGGCATTTCCCCAGGTCTGTGCTCATTCCTGTGTGAATCATTTGCTTGCATCATTTCTGCAGGGGCCAGTGGGTGGCTGTTTGGAGGAAGGGAGTGTGTAGGTTTGTGGCCTGGAGTTTCTGCCCTTGCACAAATGAGGCCCTCAATACAGACTGGAGCCTGAGGAAAGAAGAGAAGTGGGGTAGGTTGAGGGCCCTGTGCCTCTCTTCCTTACTCGGCTATGTTCAGGCAGTCTCTGAGGTGTCTAGAATGCCAAGCAAGGCTTCCAAGTCATCACAAAAGTATATTTATCAAGATAATAGAATGGAACATACTTTATGTTCAATTT
The DNA here is from genome assembly GCF_028749965.1 of Puma concolor. NCBI lineage: Eukaryota > Metazoa > Chordata > Mammalia > Carnivora > Felidae > Puma > Puma concolor. The sequence continues at coordinate 118,598,076 of NC_141670.1, forward strand.
ATCATTTTGTTAGCTTGATTTAGAACTTTAAGTATTACCATGTGTGGTATGTGGTCTTCCATTTGTACCTTTGCCCCAGACCTCAAGTGTTAGAGGCAGATCTTTCCTACTTAGGATGAGCAAATTCAGAGAATTAGAATTAGAAGTTGATTGTTAAATTTGAAATCTGAAATGTGTTACAAAATTTGGGTAGTGATTATCCCTAGGGGAAAAGAGGTTATGACTGGGGAAGGGCCTGGCCTATTCCATTTCTCGACTTGGGTGGTGACTGCATAGATGTTTATCCTTGGGCTTTGTGCATTCCTCTGTGTGGATGAGGGAATCTCTCAATAAAACAAGATGAAAGAAAAAAAAGAACTAAAAAATGTATTGTTCTTAATTATGAAAAAAATCTGGTATCTCAGAAAAGCTTTTCTTTTAAACTTGTCTATCACAGATTATACTGCATCTGTTCTAAAAATCTTGGCCCAGTCATGGAAATGAACAGAAAAATTAATTTAAATGCTCTGGAAGACAGCTAAATAAATTCCACAATGTGTGTTTGTGTGCCTGACGTATCCATGAATGTGTGTGTTGGGTTTGCGTCCCCTAGTCCTTGGCCAAAGAAACAACTGAAAGGAAACCTCTCTCTCTTCTCTTCACATTCTCAGTAGTTCCCATGGGTTAATGAGAAAAATATTTTCGAGCATGCTTTTTCTGTTTGACTCTGAGTCTGTGGTTTGTTTATCCAAAAGAAGAAGCAGTGATAATTAAAGGCAAAGAGAAGTACTTCCTTTTTTCAGGTTAGAGAACCGTTGCTTGTAAACTTTGTTGTATAGTTCCATAAAAATACAAAACAAAACAAACGTTCTGGGCGTAGTTTCCACATCTAAATATTCATAACAGGGATTCATCTCTGTCTTTATCTTCCAGGTGTCCTCGTCACTGAATAAGGAAAGTAATGAAGAAGGTATGGTATATTTTGGTTCTTGAGCTAGATGTGTTTATAGTGGTGGAAACCAGACAAAAAAGCACAATAGATTAATTAAAGTTATATAAACCAAGTAAAATAACTTTTTTAAATAGTCACTAAAATTTTCAAATGAAATCATTTATTTTGTAATTTAAAAAAATGAAAAGGAGCACATTTACTGCTTTTAGGCTAGACAATAGTTTGATTATGTTAGCGACTTTTGGTGAAGTACTGAAAGTTTTCAGGTAATTCTGATAAATTTAATGAGACTCCAGGTAATCTGAATTTGGAAGATTCTTTTAATTATCTTGTCACTTTAATGAATCATTCATTTTAAATAAATATCTTAAAATCACAGTTTATCGTAGGATGGAAAATAACTTTATTTTTTGTTGCCATTATCTGAAGCTATTTTGAGAAATAAGTAAAAATGTTCTGTAGTAAAAATTTCAAAATACAAGCATAGACACATATCATTTGTCTTTGGAACTTTGCAAAATTTTTGGCCCTTTGTTTTAATATAAAACATTAGAAGAGCATTCAGCTCGCAAAATTGGAGGAAAAATGAGAACTGTTTACTCTGTCAAGTTCTACGGTGTTTAGAAAAGAACAAATCCATAGACATTTCATGGGAAAGCAAGCTATATTCCTTATATGGGAAACTAACAGATTGCTTCTCTGCAATACTATTCCATTTTTTGGATATTTGACAAGCAGTCAAATTTTACCATACAGGGTTTTTTCCCTAGACCTTTCATGCTGACGCTAGGGCACTAACTTCTGTGTTATTCAGTAGAGACTAAAATGATCCAGAAAAATGTAGGGAATAAAATGGGAAGGCTCCGGAGTGTTTAGCCCAGTTTTATTTAAGGTTTGAGCCAAATGAGAGAACTTGGGATTTAAAGGGGAGTAACTTTAAATAGGGAAGTGTGTCATAGCAAGCTCATGATTGTTTTTATCTGCCTAAATACTTCCTCAAGGTGTCACTGAAATTTCTCTTCCCTCCATCTCTTCCTCTCTCCCTTGCTGTTTACCCCTTCCCTGACACCCCCTTCCACCATTTCAGACACAGAGCAAGTATGGCACTTCCTTGGCAAGTGACTGGAACATTTGAAGTTCTGTCATCAAGATTCCAATCTCTGAGGACTCCACGACTCCCTCTCCCCAAATGCTAGAGACCAGCAGAGCTATGAGAATTCACTGACTTCCTGTTAAAACTTCATTTTTTTTCCCAACTTCTTTTGAGATATACAATATGTAAATAAACTGAAATTTTTGAATTCTTTGGGATATGTATTGGTATGAAAAGAAGATTTTGTTTAATTTCATAGCAGAAATTTAGAAGCAGTGAGTTTTGACTATACTAATTTCTGGGTTCCAAAGGAACCCAACCATTTTATTAGCTTTATTTCTATGGGTTAATGTAGAATTTATAAATTTAGTAAGTTAATAGATTTGTATAGATATTATTCTCATTTTCACACCATATTATCTTTTTGCAAGTTGCTGGTGGAACCTTTCTTTAGCCAACCTGTGTCCTCTTACTAGTCCTGTGTACGTGTTTACATTTATGAAAGCTCTTTCCTGTAACTTAATATTTTGGAGGGCCTAAACTCTCTGAATCTCAGGCCCCTTAGTTTCAATTCTCATCCCTCTGGTGATGACACACCCAAATCTACAAAAGAAGCCCAGGTCTGTCGTCTGGGGTCTCTGTTGGATGTCTCCTCAAATTCCTTCAACCCCTCTGGTCCAGAACTGTACTCTTATCTTCCCGGGGCCTTCAACAGTGGAATTAACATTCTCCTAGCCCCCCACTCAAACCCTTGGAATCATATTGAACCTCCCTTCTCCTGTCTTTGTTGATGAAGATCATCTAAATGTTGCTTTTCCCTCTCCATTCCTTTGTACCCACACTGTGCTGGATTTCCCATCAGGTCACTTGGCTCCATTTACCAGCTTCCCGGCTCTTCTCCATGCATCCCAGACCAAGCCCTCTGCCTCGGCCTCACTGGCCTAGCTCCACTTCGTGCCCTGTTGTCTCCTCAACATGTTGTTCTGCCTCTGGCTTTTCTCCTTTTCATACCATCCTCCACATTTCCAGTTATTTTCCTAAAGCATAGGTCTTGCCCAGTTATATTTTTCTCAGAATGCCTTCAATGGGGTTTCCATGTTCTGGAGAATAAAAACCAGACTGACTTCCTCAGGAGTCCCACCCTCCAACCACGCCATGCCACTCACTCCTCCCCAAGCACATCTACTGTGTTCACACACTCCCTGTTCTGTACTTCCCTTGCTGATCCTGTTCACATCTTTTCTCCCCCTTCCTTTCTGTTTCAGTATGAGCATGCTGTATTTGCACAAGGTGCTTTGAGGTTTACAAAGCACTGTTCTAATAGCTACCATTTCTTGAGCGTCTGTTGTGTATCAGGTGCTGTTTTAGGGGCCCTGTGTGCATATGCCCTTGTATGGTGGAGAGTGCTCACTTCATACTGAGGCTCTGAGAAGTTCTATAACTTGCTTGAGGTCACACAGTAAGGTTCACAGCCAGAATTAGAACTCTTGACTACATGGCTCTAAATCCTGTGTTTTCCCGGGGCACCTGGGTGGCTCAGTCGGTTAAGCTGCCGACTTCGGCTCAGGTCATGGTCTCGGGGTCTGTGAGTTCGAGCCCCACGTCGGGCTCTGTGCTAACAGCTCAGAGCCTGGAGCCTGCTTCGGATTCTGTGGCTCCCTCTTTCTCTCTGCTCCCCCGCTCATGCTCTCTCTCTTCTCAAAAATAAATAAACGTTAAAAAATTAAATCCTGTTTTCCCACCCTGCTGTGCATGCTGCTTCTCACATACAGCCACCGTGGGATGTAGGCGAAGCCCAGAGTACGCCTGTCACAGATGAGGAAACAGGTGTGGACAGTTTAAGTGATTAGCCCAGGTGACATAGTAATGTTCACCTGAGACATCTTTGGGAATGTGTAAACTTCTTCGAAGGACATCAAAAAATGTGAGGGAATCTGTTGTTTTTAATTTTATTTATTGACACATTGATTTTTTATGTTGTGGAAATAATAAAACACCAAAAGGGAAAATAAGGAACAACTATTACTGCAGTAGTTGTAAACAATAAGCCAAATTATCAAAGGATAAATTAGTGGGCTCTTGGCATACGGCATATTAATCTCCCAAGAGTTGGAAGAGAGAGGCCATGTCTGGTGGGGTAGCTCACACCTGCTTTACTCCTCTCCTCCTGGAAGTCCATGATTCTTAGATGATGCCTGATTAGTGAGCCTGGCTCACTGCAGTATGGTTGATCAAAATTGTCTTCATAGTGTATGATTTTGCATAGTTATGGTCTTAAAAAATACATAATGTTAGGGGCACTTGGGTGACTCAGTCAGTTGGGCGTCTGACTTCGGCTCAGGTCGTGATCTCACGATCCGTGAGTTCGAGCCCCGCGTCGGGCTCTGTGCTGACGGCTCAGAGCCTGGAGCCTGCTTCTGATTCTGTGTCTCCCTCTCTCTGCCCCTCCTTCATGTTCTCTCTCTCTTTCTCACTCAAAAATAAATAAACGTTAAAAAACTTAAAAAAAAATACATAATGTTAAATTTTAATTTTTCTTATAAATGTCTGCATTGCTACATGGTCATCATTATAATGGTGACAGTTATATTTAATTGAGTGGCTATTTCATAGTGTCTCCCAAATGAGCTAATCTGATCTTCGCCAGCCGTTTCCCAGAGAACAACTAAATTGAATAGATGTTATACTGTATAGTTACAAAGGAAAACTCCTGGGAAAAAATAGAGTGAATCATTGTTAAAATTGCCTAAAACTAATTAGGAAACCAAAAGTGATCCATGGATAGGTTAGGTAACACCCACAACCAGTTCCCGTGGCTATGAAAAAGTGGGTAGACTATCGATTCATTGTTCTCAAACTTACTGTTACTACAAATGTCTAAAATTGAAATTTTTATGAGGTTTTTTTAAATACAGAATTATTTTATACATGGTATATTTAATATCACACCACTGTTCTACAGAAGGAGTGCATTGAATTTCATAAAATCCATTTCTCCATCAAGAACTACATTTAGGGGCGCCTGGGTGGCTCAGTCGGTTGAGCGTCCGACTTCAGCTCAGGTCACGATCTCATGGTCCATGAGTTCGAGCCCCGCGTCGGGCTCTGGGCTGATGGCTCAGAGCCTGGAGCCTGCTTCTGATTCTGTGTCTCCCTCTCTCTCTGTTCATTCTCTGTCTCTCTCTGTCTCAAAAATAAATAAAAACGGGGGCGCCTGGGTGGCGCAGTCGGTTAAGCCTCCGACTTCAGCCAGGTCACGATCTCGCGGTCTGTGAGTTTGAGCCCCGCGTTGGGCTCTGGGCTGATGGCTCAGAGCCTGGAGCCTGTTTCCGGTTCTGTGTCTCCCTCTCTCTCTGCCCTTCCCCCGTTCATGCTCTGTCTCTCTCTGTCCCAAAAATAAATAAAAACGTTGAAAAAAAAAATTAAAAAAAAAATAAAATAAATAAATAAATAAAAACGTCAAAAAAAAATTAAAAAAAAAAAAAAAAAAAAAGAACTACATGTATATTTAGCAGTTTGTGTACTCATTAATAGCCCCCGGAAGAGGGCTCATTGCATTGTCATAGGTAAAGATATGTCTTTTTTTAATGTTTATTTATTTTTGAGAGAGAGAGAGTGCAAGTGGAAGAGGGGCAGAGAGACAGGGAGACACAAAATCTGAAGCGGGCTCCAGGCTCTCAGCTGTCAGAACAGAGCCCAACATGGGGCTTGAACCCACAAACTGAGATCATGACCTGAGCTGAAGTCAGATGCTTAACCGACTGAGCTACCCAGGCATCCTGATAAAGGTATGTCTTGTGACTGCTCATTTATCTTTATTACTTATTACTATCTTATACAGTGGATCACACCTATAATTTCTGAGTAGAATCTTTTTTCATCATCTTTGTACTTTTTTTTTTAACGTTTGTTTATTTTTTAGTGAGAGTGAGTGTGAACAGGGGAGGGGCAGAAAAAGGGGGAACAGAGGATCCAAGCAGCCTCTGTGCTGACAGCAGAGAGCCCGATGCCCTAAGACTTGGACACCCCACCAGCCCCACACTTGCCGTCTGTCTTCCTGAGGCACAGTGAGAGATGAGCCACTGCTTCTGATGGGACGGCCTCTGAGGAGTTGAAACCGTCAACAGGTGGCTGTGCTCTGACAGGAGCAGCAGAAGACCATGGTGGCATCAAGACACAAGAGCTTTATAAAACGTGTGAGCCCCAGCCGAGGTCAGGGCTGCTGCAGCTGACCTGACATTTACCCTATTTGGATGACCTGTTGAGAACAGACTCCACTTCTCAGGTTATTCCCCAACCTAAAAGGAGCTAGCAGCCCAGGGCAGCTAGAGAAGAAGGCCTAACTGTTCTTTCCTTCAGTCAAAAAATATTTATTGAGCTCTCTTTGTGTTGGGACCAACAATGCATCCATCAGTCAGACCCTGAGTGCCGTGACTCTAAAGGTATCTTGGTACACCCTGAGAGGAAAGCTGTCAGAGCATCTCTTCTCTCTTCAGAATGCCCAATACATCAAGGGCTCTTTGCCCTTGTAAAATACCTGGTTCCTAAGGGTTGAATCGCACAGAAAGATTAGAGGGGGGGTTAATTACTCCAGTCCTGAGTGCATCCCACTACAATGATTTTTAATTAGCCAACCCTCTGTTTCTAGAAATGCTTCCTCATTTTTTGCTATTTTAAAATTCAACCATTATTTATTGACTACCTGTATATGGGCCAGATACTGTCCCAAGTTCTTAGGATATGTCAGTGCAAAACATAAATACAGAAATCCCTGCCCCTGTGGGCCTTGCATTTATGTGGGGAAGACAGATCAGGAACATTGTAGTAATTTATATCATATGTAGAAGAGAAAGAACAGGGTAAGGGGAATTGGCAATCCAGCTTGTGTTCGGGGGTAGGAGGGTGAATTGAACTATTAAATTGAGTAGGTCAGGGCAGGCCACACTGGGAAGGTGGCAGCCTGGCAAAAGGTTGAAGAGAAGCAGAAGTGGGCCCACGTGGGGTCTGGGGGAAGAGCACTGAGGCAGAAGGAATACCAAGAACAAAAGCCCTTGTGCAGGTGCACGGCAGGCTTGCAGGAGGGACAGCAGGAGTAGCAGAGATGAGGACCCAGAGGTGACAGAAAGGGTATACAGGCTCTTGTATGTCAACGTAAGGACTTGGCCTCATACTCTGATAAAATCAGGAGCCATGAAGGGTCCTCCAGAGAAGTGGGTCACTACTCACTGTGTTGAAAGTAGACTGTGCTGAAAGTGAGGGCGTGGGGGCAGTGCAGGGCAAGGATAGAAACAGGAAGATCACTTAGGTTTCTACAGTAATCCAGTAAACTGGCAAGCAGATTGTCCCTGTTTGAGATCATTTTCTTCATATAAGTTCCATAAGATAGAATCGTAGAATAAGAACATTTTGGGACCAGATAGATTTTCGTAAGTGTTGTTCCACGTTATATCGCCACCGGCAATATATGAGATTTATAATTTCTTTTTTCCTACCTTCCTATGATAGGATATTTTGTTGTTGTTGTATTTGTTGTTATTCAAAATAGGTTTAAATTTTTTCCTACATATTTACTAGTAATAGTGTCATCAATGTTCTATTTATTTTCTTTACCTATTTTATCTACTGGATCTTAATGTTTTTATCAACTTATATGATATCTTTAGTCTTAGGCACAAAAATTGGATCCTGAATACTGCATCCAAGTTTTTTTTTTTTTTTTTTAACGTTTTATTTATTTTTGAGACAGAGAGAGACAGATCATGAACGGGGGAGGGGCAGAGAGAGAGGGAGACACAGAATCGGAAGCAGGCTCCAGGCTCTGAGCCATCAGCCCAGAGCCCGAGGCGGGGCTCGAACTCAGGGACCGCGAGATCGTGACCTGAGCCGAAGTCGGACGCTTAACCGACTGAGCCACCCAGGCGCCCCTGCATGCAAGTTTAAAGAGATAAAAACATCTAAACCTGGGCCCTAAAAATATTTATGCTGAGTGAACTGGGGAAGCAGGGGTGAAATCTACTAACTTTCCTTGTTTCAAGCAGGACTAACTATAGGACTATCGGACTATCTTCATTATGTTATTGCTTCTTGATCTCTGTTACCCAAAGTTAAAAATGAAAAGTAGGATAAATATTTGGGTTTTTTTTTTAACTTATTTATTTATTTTGAGAGAGCAGGTGAGCAACCGGGGGTGGGGGGTGGGGGGAGGCAGAGACAGGGAGAGAGAGAATCCCAAGCAGGCTCCGCACTCTCTGCAGAGCCTGATGCGAGGCTCAAACCCATGAACCCGTGAGATCATGACCTGAGCCAAAATAAAGAGCCCGCTGCTTAACCAACTGAACCACCCAGGCACCCCGGTAAAATAAATGTTTTAAGACTAACTCTCTACATTAAAAATGGATAAAATCTAGTAGGACCAGTACAGTTTTAAAGAAATCATGAAAAAGTGCCAGTGAGACTCATCCACTCAAAGCAGCTAACACTTGATGGCAGACGTGCCTCTGCGGTCCTCGACCAGAATTTAGCAGTTGGCAAGATCAGGGATTACCATCCTTCAGTAAGCGTTCTCCCCACCTGGGGAGAAGAACGTAAGTACTAGGATTCAGGGCAGAATCTCATACATCAGGAGCCTTGCTATGTACAGGTGGATAAAAATCACAGAGTCCACAGTTAAATCAGAAAGTAGACTTTGCTGTTCCCTCCTGTCCCCACCAACAGGGACGTGGGCAAAGGCACCTGCTCAGGGCCCCATCTGTGCGGGAGATTCCCGCAAGCTTCTGGTGCCAGGGCAGGCGCAAGTGCAACAGGGCTTGGGCTCTTGGCTCTGAGACTGCGTGATGTCCTTTCTGTCGTATTGCGATGCTTCTTGAGCCCACTCTTACCCTCTCAGCCCAGCTTAAATGCTGCCTTTCCTGTGAAACCTTCCCCAACCCTCGTGTTGAAATCAATCATTTTCTCCTCTGTGAGGGGAGACTAGCACTATTAATTTATTCCTCCTTCCCAGTATTTGGGTCATTCCAGCTTCTATCAGAATTGTTCATACTGTCTCTACTACTGGATTACAAACTCAGGGCAGAGATTGTATCATGACAATTTTGGCATTTTTGTTTTGCACACTAACAATTCATGTCTGTTGTATTATTTTGACACAGCATCTTTCCATTATACTTATTACACTAAGTAAATTTAGAGGTTAAGTGGATGCCTGGAAATCACAGGCCTTTAGCATCTGCACTCAGTGTTCCATTACTGCAGTTGAAAGCATTTTGAGAGATATATCTGCTGTGTTCTGAAACCCCACGTAATATCTTTGAAATATAAGAATCTATTCCTTTTAGGGATCTCCAAAAGAGGAGATTTAACGTATCTACCCTAACAGTGCTTTTGATTTAGCTTGATTTATTTTTTTTTATTAAAAAAGGTTTTTTTAATGTTTATTTTTGAGAGAGAGACACACACACACAGAGAATGAGCAGAGGAGGGGAGGGAGGGGGGACACACAGAATCCAAAACTGGGTCCAGGCTCTGAGCTGGACCCATTTGGGGCTTGAATTCAAAAACTGCAAAATCATGACCTGAGTCAAAGTCGGACGCTTAACCGACTGAGTCACACAGGTGCCCCAGCTTGTTTTACTGTTGATAGATATGATCCTGATCACTGTACTTTGAGAAGTCCTCATAAATCTCAGGTATAAAGTTAAGTATTAAATTTCTTTTTTTCCAAGTTGTACAATTCTTGGTTCCTAAATCTGTACTCTTCATTGAGAGTTTTCTCGAAATTCTTTCCAAATTATATATTTTTTATTTTTTTGGCTGTGGAGCCCCCAAATGAATATAGTGAACATCTGCCTAGTGTAAAAAATAAAAAGAAAAGAAAAGAAAAACAAAAAAATGGATCCTTCATTTTTTATGCATTCCATATACTTTTTTTTTTTTACTAAAATTTTAAAAACTTATATCCAAGTTAGCTAGCATATAGTGCAATAATGATTTCAGGAATACAATCCAGTGATTCATCCCCTACGTATAATACCTAGTGCTCATCCCACGTGTCTTCCTCAGTGCCCCTGCCCATTTAGCCATCCCCCCAACCCACAACCCCTCCAGCAACCCGCGGTTTGTTCTCTATATTTAAGTCTCTTATGTTTTGTACCCCTCCCTGTTTTTATATTATTTTTGCTTCCCTTCCCCTATGTTCATCTGTTTTGTATCTTAAATTCCACATACGAGTGAAGTCATGTGATATTTGTCTTTCTCTGATTAATTTTGCTTAGCGTAATACCCTCTAGTTCCATCCATGTTGTTGCAAATGGCAAGATTTCATTCTTTTTGATTGCCAAGTATAATCCATTGTATATATATACCACATCTTCTTTATCCATTCATCAGTCGATGGACATTTGGACTCTTTCCATACTTTGGCTGTTGTCAATTGCGCTGCTATAACCATTGGGTTGCATGTGCCCCTCTGAAAGAGCACACCTGTATTGGATAAAAACCTTGTAGTGCAATTGCTGGGTTGTAGGATAGCTCTGTATTAAAATTTTTGAGGAACCTCCATACTGTTTTCCAGAGTGGCTGCACCAGTTTGCATTCCCACCAGCAGTGCAAAAGAAATCCTCTTTTTCTGCATCCTCGCCAACGTCTGTTGTTGCCTGAGTTGTTAATTTTAGCCATTCTGATTGATGTGAGGTGCTATATACATTTTTAATGCAGCCTAGAATATTTTGTGGTTTCAGAAGCAATGATTGGTGTTACTTATTTTTTTCCCTCCCAAATGAATAAATGATATCCAGAAAGAAAGATTCTCTGAAAGGGATCTTACCTATTATTACTTTTTAAGTCATTTTGAGAATTTTTACATAAGATTCCTCTAATACTCTGGGAAAAAAAGTTTAACTTACATAAAAACAATACGTTAATTGTGGAAATACTAAAGGCTGATCATCACATGTTTACTGCTGCTCTTTTTGTGGAGTAGACAAAAATAAACATAAAACACTTAAAAACAAAAATGGGCTCAGGGCCCCAAGGCCAAACTTCTTGTTCCTTTCTACATGGGTTTCAGTGTAATTGTTGATAATAGCATCCATGTTTGAAACATCCCAAACTTGAAAGTAGAAGTAACACATTTTGATTTTCAAAATAGAAGTGTTGTGAGGAATACAGTGGTTGAAGATCTGAATAATCTTGAGAGGGATAGAACAAATGAGAAAACTATATAGTGAGAAATTAGAAAAATGCAATCCATGTGGATCTAATATAAATAGTTTCACTGAGGAACTCTCATGAAAAATGGTTTTAAAGGGCATCTGTCACACTTAAAACTCCACTTACCCTAAACCGTATTTCAGGGAATGATTTTCTCACAGAAAATTTAGCTTTCCCTTTTCTTTCTCCGATATCAAATGTTGCTCCTCTAATATCTCCTTTACTTTTTTAAAGCAGTTTAAAATTGCTAATTTATTCATGAAGATTTTAGAAGATCCTGGTAGGTTCTCAGACCACAATTTGATTTTCATCAATACCCACCCCAGCCTCTATCCTCCTGGCCCTCAAAACAAGTACTATACATGGAGGTTTCAGTAGTATTAGTATTGTCTCTAGAATATACTTAACCACTCACAGATAGATTTCATGTAATTCGGCAATCTGCCAAAAGCATGACAGCTATTGGCTCTAGGTTGCTTTTCTGAATCCAAAGGAGGATTTACAACATGGAAAGTTTGGAACTGGAGAGAATCTTGCATGTAAGATGAGGTAAGTAGAGTCCAGAGGGGTTAGTTGCCTGCAGCCATCTAGCTGGCCAGGTGGGGAGACTGACCCGAAACTAGACTTCTGCATCCAAGCTGGTGTTTTGATTTAGCTTTTAGTATTTGTCATAGTTTCTGGTGAACTTTGCCACCTTTAAAGTAGAAAGGTATTCACTTGCCCCTTCATGAGGTATGTGTTTAAAAATAATCGTCATGACTGTGGAAATGAACATATGCAACATTTTGCCACTCTTGGCTGTAAATCTGTTCCCAGCTAATGGTTATTTAAAATGTTTGTGGTTTTAATACAAACCATTATTCTTCATATGGCGATTTCTTTTTTGTAATAAGAACTTCCTGGTTGGCTCTCAAACCCTAATTTGATTTTTAGCACAGCCCAAATTGTTATTGAAAATTGGAAAATAGCACTTGTGATTGACTCACCGCCACTTTTTCAGGCAAAATTATGTTTAGTTTTTCTGTAGGAGTCTGACAATAAGCTCTTTGCTCATCTTTGGCATGTTTCTGGCCAGTGGCTCCCAGTATCCCATACTAGGAACAGGAAAGAGGTGAATGCAAATCTATGGCTATTTTCCCCTTAACGTTTACACTGGGCCATGAAACCTTGGGCCCATCTTAGGTTTTTCACAGTGTGTCAGTACTTTGAGCAAATGGCAGGAAGAGTAACCGGCCGCGCCACCAAAAATACTGTCTTTATATTAGCATCTGTTTGGGTGGATGTTTTCCCATGGCATAAAACAAAAAGTGCAACAAATCAGGTTCGCCACTCCTTCCTGCTTCTTTCCAGTGTGCGTTGAATGAAAGATTTAAAACAGAATTCCAGAGAAAACAGGTGGCGTGGGAGCTGGAATTGCTGTTGGCCAAATACTCTCTGGTGCAGATTCATCCTTTCTAACCAATTGTCCATCCCATGAAAGCTCTTTGCAATTTATTACAAGAAACATATTATGTGAGGAATGTGAAGGGCTAGCCTCAGGGTTGGACACTTAGAGGGCTGTGACAAACAATTATTTGCTGATACTGACATGCATATAAAAGTGGCCGGCTTAGAATGCAATTTCAGTTTAGATTAGTACCAATTTCTTTGAGAAAGGAGATACTTTGTACATGCAAATGGAATTTGGCTTCTTATCCCCCCCCCTTTCCTCCACTTGAATGGGCAAACATTATTATAACATATATTACTATATGTTATTATAACATATTATTATGTTATTACAACTTGTATTTGACTGTTTTGGTGTGTGTACCCATACGTGTGGTGTAGGTACCTCTTGGACTAAAAAAGGGAGAAACAATGAATCTGTGTTTATTTTCTCCACAAACAGAAATCTGACTATTGCTTTAATAGGACATAAACCTTTGATGACAGAATCAGCGTAAAAACTCTGCTCTCAGGAAAATAATTCACAAAAACAATTATCTTCCTGTACTTGGTGCAAAGAGGAGTACAATAACTTCACGTTCAGCCCCTACCTGAGGGAGGGGCTACCCTTTTTTGCTCTTTACTGTCACAGAGAACATGGTCATTAACACCAATTTTGTGACAACATCATAAGAAGGGGTTGATAACTTTAATTTCTTCACTGCAACTGGTAATTTGGTGATGTGGCAGCCTGATTTGCACTAACTCTGGGATTAATATTAGAATCATTTCATATTTTAAAAAGAATCTTTCCTGCTACTCTTACTTATTTAAGACCTCTGAAGTAAATGCTCTATTTTTACACTTTGAAATTTAAATTGTCAGTGTGTAGGACTTCGGCAAAAGAATATTACATCAAAAAGTTGGTGGAGAAAGAATATTAACTGAGTGACCATGGCAAGAAGTCATATTGAAAGACTCACATGAGATAACAATCATGAGATTACTTTTAGATTGAGGTGTCCTGTGACTGTGTTCGGGGTGTGCCTTCTCCCATTTCCTGAATGGTGGAGCATGACAGGGGAAAAACAGCCTCAGATTTGCATTTTGATTCTTCCTCTGGTTCTGGCAAAGCAAACTGAGAGCCGTTGGCTGCAAACACTCTGAGAATGAACAAAAATAGCCCTGTTGTTACCTTACTGATCTGTTTCTGCATAATAAACTATCACAACATTTAGTAGACTGTAACAACATGCATCTCACAGCTTCTGTGGGTCAGGAACACAGGCAGGGTTTAACTGGGTCCTCTAGTTCAGGGTCATCTTAAGGATTGACTGGGGAAGGATTTGCTTCTAAGCTCACGTGATTGTTAGGAGGCTCACGTGATTGTTAGGAGGTGCTTGCTGGCTATTGTTTGGAGGCCACGTTCAGTCCCCTGCCCTGGGGGCCTCTCCAACATGGCAGCTTGCTTCTTCCATGTACAAACCAGGAAGGACACAGTGCTCCAGCAAGCTGGTTGTCACAGTCTTTTGTAACCTAATCATGGAAGTGACATCACATCATCATGCCATATCCTATTGGTTAGAAGCAAGTCACTGGGTTCAGCCTACACTTGAGGAAGAGGATTAAACAAGAGAGTAGATACTAGGAGGCAAGGATCATTGGGCACCATTTTAAAGTCTGCCTACCATAACCACTACAACCACTGACCATAACCAGTGGAAGTTCAACATAGGCCCACAGAAGGTTGTGCATGACAGGAGTTCAATACCGCCACGTCCAAAGAGAAAATGGACTCTGGCAAAGAATTTGTGAGGTTTGCCTGAGTTGAATTTCCAGAAAAGTATTATTCTCGAAAATTAAGGCACATTGTGGGAAAAGATTTTCTTAGAAATAGTAGTAGGAGTCTCAAAGTGGAGGGACAGCCAGTCAAGGAAAAGGTAAAATCTGTCACATAGGTCAGCAATCAATAATGTCCAACTAAAGCATTTTATGCTTTGGGATTTTTGTAAGGTTCCTGGTAAGTCATGAAAAACATGGAGGATAAGAGGAATAAATGGTTTAAAGGGAAGATAGAACAAGTAATACATTTAACTGCTTAAAAAAAATTAAAACAAACTTTGAACAGCTATTAGAGATTTTAATATGCAACTGTCAAGGAACATAACACTGTAACTGCTGATGGTCTGGGCATCTCATATTTGACTCCACGCTCCCAGGTGTAGGGGAATGGAAGTGCCAAGGCTATTTGTGTAGATGCACAAGGTGTTTGGAGAAGGATCTGTAGGGTATGAGATATCAGAAATATTAAGTAACAAGCATGTTTCAGAAGCAATGAGATAGTATGGCATCGTTGTTAAAAGCTTTGGTTCTGAAGTCTAACTAATTTAAATTTGCTTGTTAGCACCATTGCTTAGTAGCTGTCTGATCTTGGGCAAGTTGTTTAATTTTTTTCTTTTGAGCCTCAGTCTCCATTCTTTGTAAAATAGTTTTATCAATAGTATCTATCTTGTGGGTTTGCTTTGAGAATTAAATGCAATAATGTATGCACACAGTAAATGTCCACTCAGTATTAGCTATTACTATTATGTGGACAGATGTCTGTACCAGAGAGGAAAGAGATACAGATGGGACAGGATGATTCAAGGTTTTGGCCACGGACGTGGGAAGAATACTGGTGCTCTTCACTGATGAAGAGAGAGGGTGGGGGCAAGGGTGGCATATTGTTTGGGTGAGGAATGATGAGGTCCCCCTTTCGGGCTTGTGAAATTTGAAGTGTTAGCACGTGACAATATCCAGCAATTCTTTATGTGTTCAGGTAGGAGCTTAAGTCCGGAGGTGACAATTAGAGATACCATGTTCTTATGACCACTCAGTCATAGTTGACCCATCCAAGCAAGCACCCAGGCCTTTCTATGATGGAATCCCTGCTAAAATAGATTTATTCAAGACCTATCCTCAGGCTGAGCCAATCATTATCTTTCCTTAGAGATTTGGAATTGAGACTAAGACATTACAGCCCAGTCTTCCTGTTCTGTGTAACAAAAGAAATGTAAATTCAGACTGCATGGTGGAAAATGAAAATGACATACAGAAAAAGAAGACAAAATAGGTAATAAAGGCTATGTGTTTTAAGTCCCTGATCCGAGGTGTTCCTAAGGCTCAGTTAGTTCTTGTTCGCTCAGTTTGTATCCTTTAGTTAAATATCTTTAAAATTTTTATGCTGGTTCAGGTTAGATTACTTGCAACTCCCAACTAATACCAAGAAGCCATGTGTAGGTGATAATTGCAAGTATTTGGAGTGTTGAACCTCCTGAAGGAATGGGAAGAAACCGGGAAGGGAACATAAGACGTGTGTGAGAATGAGAGCAAAACTAAGCCAGTGTGGTGGGTGCCATGGGGCCCGTGGCCAGGCTGGAGGGGTAGGTGGCCAGCCGTGTGAATGCTGGAGTCGTCAGGGAGAATGAGGTGGGGGAGAGCCCACTGAACTTAGTTTTTACTTTTAATTAAAGCTCTTTATTAAAATTAACCTTTTTGATGTTGCCACTGGTAACTTTAAACATATCTACCATTGTCAACAGATCACTTGTAATGAGATGTCTTTCTAAAACTTTTTGGAACTTGGCAAATAGTGTCTCCTCCTTTATGTCTTCTTAGCACACATGTTCTGTGTGTCTATATTAAATTAGAATTGTTGGGTAAAGGGATTGACTGCATTAAATCCACATTGGTTATGGCTCAAACAGTCTGATCTTTTAATTGCAAGGTTACTGATCCAGGCTGAGTCACTTAGTCTTGAGCTTAGGAACCAGCTCAGAAACAGCTGGAAGGGACATCATCGTGGCCACTACCAAAAGGCAGGGAAAGAGGGGCATTTCAGGCTGCTTCAGGAAGACAAGAATGGAGACCTTCAGTGAATGCAGTGGCTCCAGGTCAGAAAGAAGTATGACTCAGAAGAATGGAGCTGATCAGAGACAAGCTTCTCTGAAGATGAAGAAAGACAGAACAGGTTAATTGAGCACATTGCAGCTTGCAGCAACAGACTAACAAAGTAGCAAATTGTTTAGCTTTTTAAACACTGAGTCTTGATGTAAAATAAGAGTGAATCCCCTTATGGAGGTAAAGCTGAGTGATGATCAGCAAACACACATTAAGAAACAGAGGATACTTCTTATTCCCTGCCCTACCCCTTTTTGTTATTATTGCGTGGATCCAAGTATTTGTGTTTGATAAGGAAATGAATTGATTTGTTTTGAAAAGTGTGTGTGTGTGTGTGTGTGTGTGTGTGTGTGTGTATTTTAGGATAAACACTAGGTTTTTTTTCTTGCCTAGATTTACATTTCTCTAGGCCTAAATCACTGTGTCTTTTCTACTAGCCAAAAGAGGCACACAGGCTTTCTAGAAGCACTGACTGAGGGTCTAGATGAAAAAAATTAAAATGTTCACTAATAGTACTAGAGACACCTCAAGTCCTTCTGAGTCTTAGCTGTGATCAGAAGGGAGAAACCTTCCTAGATTTCTCTGTAACATATTTGGGACCTATTTGGACAGAAGGTGGAGACACACAACTTTAAATGCTCATGGAAAATATGAATTTCAATTAGAAATGCATACCCACTCCTGAACTGCATTGCCCTTAGGACAAAAGGCATCAGTGCCATGATTCCCCAGCTTCTTTTTCTGTTGCTTTTGGACTCTAAGTTAATTATGAAGGAAACTCTCAAAATCTTCTGCCAAGATTACTGCCAACAAAGTGATAGTCCTATATTTACCCCCTTCCAGGCAAATGATTAACTGAGTATCCTGGGATCAACTCCCCTGTTGCCATTTTGGCTTCTGTTTGCATATGGTCAATGCCTGACAATGCTCATGGTAAGGAGAATGACGGTGAACCTGTCACCTAAAAAGCTAGGTAGTTACCAGATTTAGAATTATTTAAAGAAGTAACTGGAAGCATGAAGTGTTTAACACCTAACATTGGTGGATGTGGCCATTCAAATGATAATTTTAAATATTAGCAGTACAGAAAAGTGCTTCCTGACAAGTTGGGTGAAGGGAAGATAAATACAAAGAAGCATCTGTTATGGTTAAAAGTGGGCAAAAAGTGTATATTTATGCAAACAGAACACAAAAGAATGTAGACGAACTGAGGAAGGTGATTTATTAGCATGGTGGGCATCTGGATACTTTTTAAAAATTCTTGTTGATGCTATAGTATTATGAGTGTAACAAATTTAAAGTAACGAAAGTTGATGGATTTATAGCAAGTGATGGTTTTTTGCTTGAACTACAATAAAAACATCTTAACCTAAACCATGTACAAAATCATTGAATCAGAGTGGCCCACGTCCAGATTCTTGTGAGCCAAGCAGTTATATGGGGTGATAGATTGGTGAGGCCTCACATCCTAGGATAAGAGCCAAGAGAGCTCAGAAAGGGTAATAGGATCACTTAAGTGAGCTTTCTTTCTCCATAAAGGAGAGCTAATAGCTAGATTCTGAAGCTGGGCTGTTCAGAAGTTATATGAGTAACTGGGTTCATGGCTAGTTACAAAGAGAAAAAATATATATGCCAGTTTCTTTCGGGAAACAATCCATGAAGATAAACAATAAGGATGGTCTGGTGATGATAAATTGTGCATAGAAAATTGACCAGAAGAAAATGAAATTTGTTCATGGGAGAAGATGGGTCTAACTTACTAGAGGTATGCACATTCTGCAAAAGCAATTAGAATTGGGGTCCTTGAAAGAAGGCCAACTCAGCTAGAAAGCAGGAAGTTTCACTTCCCTTGACTTAATGATGTAGATAAAAATATGGACACTCTATGCCTGTCTGTTTCCAATGAACATTTGTTTTGCATATTAAACTTCAAGAAGACACAGCAATAACTTCTGAGAATCACAAAGGCTCTAGTTTAGTAGATTTAGACGGCTTTAACAGTCCTCAAAGTATGCTGAAATTTTGAGATCTGAATTAATCTAGTGGTGAAAAGCACAGACTTAAGAGTCCTACAGACTTGGGCTTGAATTCTGCTGGTTACCATCTGCGCGATTGTGGGCAATGTGCTTAAACTCTCTGAGTCTTTTTCCTCATCATTAAAGTGGGGTAAGAATACTCTCTTTGAGACCACTGTGTTGCGTTGAATGAAATCTACTCAAGGTAATTTAAGAAGAAAGGAGAAATAATTGTAAGGATATGGGGTGTCTTATGAACCCCCAAGGATAGGAAGTTGGCGGGCTTCATAAGCAAATGAATCTAGGAACTTAAATGCAGTCTGGCACCAATGTGACTTCTGAGTCAATTAAGATGGAATGGTCTTTGTATCATTCTTCATTTCCCCCAAAGACTTGCAAATGTACTCAACATGGCCTCTCCGGTAGGACATTTATTGGTTCTAATGTTCAGCAGAGATTAAGCTGGTTTTATCCATATACAACTGCAAATTCCTACCAATATGCATTTGATTGGCACAGATCACCTGATGTCAGGTGTCCACCTCTGGTCTAGTCAATTGTGACCTGGTGGATCAGGATCTTGTCATATGAAGGTCAACCCCTTCCTGGAACATAATAATAAAGGTGTGGAAGCAAAGAGAAAATGATACGCTTCTCTATAACTGAAACTTAACTTTGTAGGGATAATATAAGGATCCAATGAGATAATGTAGTGAAGTATCTAAAATAGTGCCTGGCACAGAGCTTAATAAATGGAGCCCGTGAGATAACTGCTGACAGGCAAGCACCGTAAAATCTCATCCACTTAATCTTTGAAATCATATTTTCCTGTACTTGTCATCAGAGAAGGAAGCTCACAGAAACATTGTCGTGTGATGTCTATGAAAAATGTCTTTCTTGAACAAAGTGGCCACTACGAGGAGGAGCTACCTCAGTAGCTGATGTTTCTCCGATCAAGTTCTGCCAACCCAGCAAACACTCACATCCTGCCGTTCATCTGTGTCTCACTTGAACTTCCCATATATGTTTACTGATAGTAGATAGCTATTTGAAAAGCTACCAATCAGAATGACTAAATTATATGGACATTTTCCTCACATTTATATTAAAGACATGTGACTCTTGACTAAGTTTTTTTGTTAAATAGCATTTTCTTTCTTCATTGATTTTGATGAGATTATAGAATACCAGAAGGAAGACATTGGGTCCAAATGCAAGCGCCTTGTTTTAACATTGAAATAGTATTTACTCTTTACAAGCCCCTCTTCTTGGGCTATGAGAAAGTATCATCCAAGGAGAAAGAAGCAGTCAGTCCCCTAAAAAGCCAAGCTCAGCTGAACCAAACACAAACTACGACCCAAGATGTGCTGTTTCATTCCTGCTTAAATCGACTGTCTATTTTTAGAATTTAAATATCCCTTAATTAAAGAAACATTATGAAATAGGTATGAATGCACTTTTTCTCCTGCACATGCAGCAGCTGGGTTGTCTCAAGGTGGTGCTGTCTATAAAAGAAATAGTATCCCAACAAACTTGTGTCCATAATTGGTACTGTTATAGCAGGTAACTTTTTGAAAAATTCAATAACCCAAACACGCTGGGTAGTTTCTCTTTGAGATGATTTGAGTGTATTGTACCAAATTAAAGAAATGCCTTCACTTGCTGGACTGTCAGGTTTTAAAAACCAAAAAAAAAAAAAAAAAAAAAAAAATGTAAGTAAAGGCAAAAAGTTAATTTTTCTCTGAAAGATTTTTTAATGAGTACATAGCAGGAGACATTACCTAATACATTTCTGTCTGTTCTCACTTGCAACTTTCCAGACTTGACCCCGCGAGGCTAAGTTCCACTTTAGGTCACTTTAGGTTCCACTAAGTTCAATATTTATTTTAGAAGCAAGGGTGCCAGTGCAGTTGTCAGGGGGCATCTCATAGAAAACCATGGCCCACAAGTTATGAAAAGGAATGCACATCTTGAGCACGTCACTGAAGTGGCTATGGCTACCTCTGGGTTTAGGCTGGAGAACTTGGGGTAGGAGTCCAGTCTTCAGTTTGGATAATATCGGGAACCTATATTTGTCCTTCTTGGACCCAGGCCACCTCTGGTGCAGACTTCCTGAAACCTGCCTCAATGGCCTTGATCAAGTGGACTTAGAAGACTCTCACCCACTGCTGGGGAGTAAAGACATAGGGTTTCATGGTGGGTACATCACATCTCACCGACATGTTCAGGATTGCATGGACGTTGTAGAGAACATCAGAGGTGCCCTTGTTACTAAATGGCTAGGGTTGAGAATAGATGGAGGGAAGGAACCAGACCTTAATCCTGATGCTGGACGAGCCTGCCCTAGGCCTTGCACCAGTGGGCCACTATCTTGTCAACTCCAACTTCTTCCCTGAGCCTGACCTGTGTATCTAGCTGCTTTGTAGGCATCTCCAGTTGGAAGATCCACAGGCATCAGCATATCCCAAAATTGAACTCATGGTTTCTTCCTTCCAAACTTACACCTTCCATTCGTGACTGGGTTTCAGCCTCCACCCACATGCTTAATCCAGAAACCCAGGAGTTACTCCTAGTAATTCCTCTTCCATTTGCCTCCATATCTAGTTTCACCCAATTAGATCAATTCTGCCTCCCAGGAAATCTGTGATCTCGTGGTTTGCACTATTCTTGGGCTCTTTTTTAAGTAAATCATTTAGAGTAATCTCTTCCCTCAATTAAGTGATGGTTAGTGAGTCATTTTTAAAAAATACAAATGAATTTTCTGTCAGGAAATCAGGAGCATCAGAGGTATATATTCAAGTAGTTAGACTAGCCATATTGTAGTAATGTAAATAATAAAAAAATTAATGTATCAAGTATTTTTTTAATGAAAAATGTTAATGACAGTGCCCCAACAAGCCACCAAATCAAGCTTCATTATCCTCAAACTCTAATGCACTTAAAGTCCTCTGGTGATCTTGATGAAATGTGGATTCTGATCTAGTTGGTCTGGGATAGAGCCTGAGTCTAAGCTCCACAGTGAAGCTTGTGTTGCTGATTAGAAGCCGCTTACAGTAGCAGGACCTTAGTCTGTCAACGCTGAGTTATATTCACTTGCATTTCAAGGCATTCTTGCCCCAAATCATCTCCATCTTACTGGGGTGGGGGGGTCAGACTTGGCTCTTACAGATTGGTGATGCTGTGCTGATACTTTCCCTCTGGTGAAGAAGTCCCTCAGAGAGATGACCCATTCAGATTTTTTCATGGTAGGTAATAACCTCTATTTTTCACACCGGAGGTAAAAACTTCAATTTGCATGAATCTCAGTGGCATTAAATGACATTTTACAGACATGTAAACTCTTAAAAGATTAAAAAAGAAGAAAAACAACACTCTGAGAATACATGTATTCATGGCATATGAACGTAAAACCCCTCAACAACAACTGAGACATCACTTTCCATCGTCCTTAGCCACTCTCAGTGTGAGAGCTTCTGTTGCCAGCAAAAGACTCCAAAAATGTTGTCAGGCAATATAAACCATGTTATCCTGGAAGTAACACGTGAGTATTTTCCCTATAACAATTGCGAAGTTTTTCATCACTTTATTTTGAAAATAAAAAGAAATACTTTAAGAGTTGTAGAATTTGATATTTTCCTGAATATATATATATATTTATATTACATATATATACATATAATATATATTATATATATAAATATGTATTTATATTACATAGATAAGATCGTGCCATATATGTATCTCCAGCTTGCACTTTTTTTCACTTAGTGATGATCTTGGCATCCTAGTGTACCGGTATATGTAGTTTCTAGCATACGCTTTTTGATACCTGAGTAACCCTTTCTTTTGTAGATTTCTGTGTATTCTGAAATTGTACTTAAAGTCCTTTTGGCCTGAGGTGGAGGGTTCATATTCATTAGCTGAAAAATTAATCAAGTGCATGACTTGAATTACATTATATTGCTGACACTTTCTGAATGCTTCCTCTATACCAGATACTCTACCAAGTGCTTCACAAGCATTATTTCCTTACATCCTGAAGCCGAATTTAATGTCAGGCTAAAATGTAGAAGCAAACCACTGCTCTGAGCTGTTCTCCCAAACCATCCTGCCTCTTGCTTGTGGTTGTCATTTGTCCCAGCATTTACAGTGACAAAAACAAAACTTTACTTCCTGTGAAATATTATTCCATATAGAACTTAATACTTAACTACTTATTGCTAATGACAGAAATGAAGAGAAGGCAGACAATGTAAGAGAATCATTTGGATAGATTAATTAGTGGCATGTCATATTTGGCAGTGGTTCAGATCAGCACCATAACCAACTTTATCATTGTGAAAGAATTTCAATGGGCTTTCCAGTTTAAGTGCAAAACTACTCAAGTGGAAAAGAAAGATTTAATGAAAAATTAAAATTATTAAATTTATGGTCTTTAGACAGGTACAGCATAGGAAGCTCTAAATGGAAATGGAAAGTTATTTGGGAGAAAGCCAGGCACTTCCATAGACACTGACATGATCATCAGATCGGGGATTTATAAGGACAAATCCCTTGTGAATGTCAAAGGCCTACTGTACCAGACCTTTAAAAAAATTTTTTTTAATGTTCATTTATTTTTGACAGACAGATAGGGAGTGTGAGCTGGGGAAGGGCAAAGAGAGAGGGAGACACAGAATCCTAAACAGGCTCCAGGCTCCGAGCTGTCAGCATAGAGCACAACAGGGGGCTTGAACTCACTAACCACGAGATCATGACCTGAGCCAAAGTCGGACACTTAACTGACTGAGCCACCCAAGCGCCCCTGTACTAGACCTTTTGAATTGGTCTTCTCTCTGTCCCCTCTGACACTCACCTGGTTCAAGTTTTTATTTCTCATCTGAGCTATTACAGTAAACTCTCATTTGGTCTCACTGCCCACACCTGGTCTGACCCAACTCATGTTCCACACTAGTGACCAAATCACCTTTAAAACTGCAAGGACTATCCGTTTCGCTTACTGCCTATTCTCAGAATTAGCACAACACAATATGTGTGGAATAAACGCCCCTTTATTTCTTCTCCTACCTCCTCTGTGTAACTACTATACCTAGAACATATCTCAGGTTATTTTTTCCATCATATTGCAAGTTTTTATGTCCCTGTCTTCCCCCACTAGACCCTGAAGGGGTTGATGTTTGCAACTGAAGGCAATTTCCCATTCATCTCTGTGGGGTAAGTATTTCGCACAGAGCCAGACAGGGCTCGGTAGTTTGTTTTTTTACATAAATTTCAGTATATGCCTCTTTCTTCTATTTATTTATTCATTTTCATAAACTCTTTGAGGTGGGATCCCTCGGCCAAAAGGTATAAACATATTTTTGGTTCTTGATACATGTTACCAGATTGCTCTCGGGGTGTCATCAGTTAAGTGTTTCACTACTTTAGGATGCCAGCCATACCATATGAATGCATTCAATGTTACCACAACTTCATTTATATCCGTTGGATGGTTTTAATATTTATTAGTTTTAAAAATAATCTGGGAGGATTATGTGCGTGGCAAATGGTGTGGCAGATTGTTTTTAGATATATTTCTTCAGTTTTTCTAAGCTGCTTACTTCAAAAAGAGAAAGGAAGAATCTGGAAGTGTGCAAAGAAGGACCCTCCAGGGTCGGCTGGGATCGTCTCCAGGAATTTCAGTACGTTTTTCTTCAGTGTTCCCCACTTCCATTATATTGACTTATTTTGAGCGTTAAAAGTCCAACCCTAGGCATGCGTAGAACAGGTGACCACTCCAAAATGAGCCAAACTTTCGATATATATGAGATTAATCTAGAGAATATGTCATTCTTTATTAGGATGAGTAATTGAGGCAAACCTCTTTTTTGACTTTTCCAAATCTCATGAAGCAGCTCTCCATAGTTTTCTCATGTTCATGGATGATTTCTGACTTTTAGACATTTGAGCTTGCTTCAGTGATATTTATTTTTAGTAACATTGAAGTCCCCAGTGTCTATTTTCCTCACTGTCCTTTTCAACTTTGTGAACCATTTGGGTAGGGAATATATTTGAGTGACTTAATCGCACATGCACCCTGACAGCATACCTACTCAGTGACTGAATGAGGTTTGCATCTTTACGAACAGAATCTGCAGTGGAGCCCTCTTGCTGTTTACATGTATACGAATCCTGGGACGGTAATAAAGTGATTCGGGGGCGCTTGGGTGGCTCAGTCTCTTACATGTCTGATTCTTGGTTTCCAGCTCAGGTCATTATCTCAAGGTTCGTGAGTTGGAACCCCGCCTGGGGCTCTGCGCTGACAGCAATGAGTCTGCTTGGGATTCTCTCCTTTCTCTCTACCTGTCCCTGGCGTCCTCACTGGCTCTCTCTCTCTCTCTCTCTCTCTCTCTCAAAATAAATAAATAAATAAACTTAAAAAAGTAATGACCAAAAAAATAAATCAAATAATGTGTATGGCAGGTGGGTGGAAAAAAAAGAAGCTCAGAGAAGTGAAAAGGAGGGGCACATGGCAGCTACTGCAGTTGTCTTCATACTTTCTGTTTGGATAGCACATCGCATTCGGCTGGAGCTGAGAAGCAAAATCCTATATTTAATGAGCCAATAAAATGCCTGGAGCACCAGTGGGCTTGGGGAGGCTTGACTTTCCACTAAGCTAAAAGCCGATAATTGAGCCCGTGCGCCAGCTGGGACCTGGAGGTTTCTACTCAAAGAGCCGTGGCTTTCACATTTTTTTTTCTTCTTCCCCTCTCATGTACAGCCAGTTCCTGAGGAGGACTCCGATTCTCCTGAGAGTTAACTGCTATCACCTCAATTATTTTGATTAACCCTTAACTCTGAGAGTCTCAATTTACTGACATGCCACATTAACGGCAATACTCCCGCGTAAACGCCTGCGGGGGGACGTGATAAACCAGGTCCAATGCCAGGAGGATGAGGTTGAGCCTTTTTAGTTTTTTAAGCTTGAAATAGAATTGTAACTGTTTCTGCTTCAGAAACACACAAGGGAGAGAAAAAGGTTAGCAGGAACAACCATTTTATATAATTTTAACTAATCTCCCCCTCCAAGTGACAAGTTCAGCTGGAAGATTGCTTTTAGTGGGGATATTTTTAAAAGTTCCATTGTGTGTTTAAACAATTTCATAATATTTCTGACCCCTCATTCCCAAAGCCCTCACTATGTATGCCCTCAGTTAGAGTTGATTCTGTGGGGAGTTTTACATGAATGCTTTCTTGAGATTTGGGAGCTGGTGGTGGAGAATTGTCTTGGGCATTTAAGAAACTGAAACATGAGCAAAACAAAACATTTTTGTCTTAGTCCATTCAGGGTGTTCTAACAGAATGCCACAGACGGGGTGCCTGTAAACAACAGAAATTTATTTCAGAGACCTGGAGGCTGGGAAGGCTGAGATCAAGGTACCAGCAAATTCAGTGTCTGATGAGAGCCAGAGTCCTGTTTCGTAGATGACTGTCTTCTCAGTGCTTTCACATTTGGGGGTCTCTTTTATAAGGATACTAATCCAATTCATGAGGGCTCTACCTTTGTGACCTAGTACTTCCCAAAGTCTCCACCTTCTAAGACCGTGATATTGGGCATTAGGGATTAATATTACAAATCTTGGGGTTAAACAAACCTTCAGTCTCCGGCAAGTATAACAGAGTAGCTCAGCTACAATCATGGACTTAGAAGGCTAATGTGGTGGCTTTTGACCTTGATTCAGAACCTGGACCTATGGTGTGAGATACGGTAAAAGAAAACAATTTTATGTTTAGAGTCCACTGAAGTTTTGGTAGATTTTTCAAGGTGTTCGGAAAGAAGTTCAAGGAAACATTCTATAATGATTTATATGTCAAGTTTAATACATACTGTGACTGCACACCCCAAATATTATAGACAATAAGCAAATTTAAGTGAAGATGAGTCATTAAAATTTAGGCAAGTGTATTATATTATAGGCTAGAGCAGCGAGTCAATCTTTTGCCATTTCATTTGCAAAGATGTTTTATGCCACATTCTTCTTTCATTTAAAAATGTCTTTACAGGGGCGCCTGGGTGGCGCAGTCGGTTGAGCGTCCGACTTCAGCCAGGTCACGATCTCGCGGTCCGTGAGTTCGAGCCCCGCATCAGACTCTGGGCTGACGGCTCAGAGCCTGGAGCCTGTTTCCGATTCTGTGTCTCCCTCTCTCTCTGCCCCTCCCCCACTCATGCTCTGTCTCTCTCTGTCACAAAAATAAATAAACGTTGAAAAAAATTTTAAAAAAATAAAAATGTCTTTACAGCATTTAATATAACTTTAATATAGTTATATTGGATAAAAGGGTTTGTTTAGCATATTCTAGGAAGTAATTCCTCTTTGGCCTACATTTGCAAACTGTACGTGCAATCTGGCCAATTGAGAAACCAACTTGGAGACTCATTTTTCTAGAGAGGGCATTTTGTGTTTTTTCCTCCTGTTGCCCCTTGCACCCCATGTCTTCTGCATCAATCTCATTTCGTCTGAGAATTGGAACTGATATTTCAGAAGAAGTTAAGAAGAAATAGTAAAGGGGTTGCTAGGCTCCTGTATGGGGTTCCTCATGTGTTCTTAATTACGTATTATCCTCATGCTTAAGGACTTTCCTCCATAAATCACACTCTTATAAGCAGGTATACGCAAACAATTTTTTTTGTTTGGGGAAATAAAAATTTCATTTGTATCCATTAAAACTTAAATTGAGATCCACCACTATTGAATAAAACTGGAATCAGTAGTAGGTGATATAATTAATATGGCCATGTATTCTAAAATAATTTATTAAAGTAAGTTCCAGAGATTCACTTTAAAATTGAGAAGAGATTTTCTTGGCTTTAAGATTTAAAATCAAACCATATGCTTTAACCCTTCCACTTATCTCAATGGTTGTCAAATGTTGGTGCGCATGAATCAGAAGCAGCTGAAGGGCTTGTTAAAACCCAGATTGGTGGATCCCACTCTGAGAGTTCCTGATTCAGTAAGGCTGGGTTGGAGCCAGAGAATTTGAATTTCTAAAAGTTCCCAGGTGGGGTGGCACAATTCTAAAGATGTCCCACCAGGAATCCCATCCCCTGGTTATTCAATCAAATACCAGTCTGGGAACTGCTGGGAATGGTCTTTGCAGATGGGATCCAGGTTGCTAATCAACTGACTGTAAAATAGGAGATTATCTTGGTTTATCTGGGCGGACCCAAGGTAATCACATGAGCCCTTAAAAGTGAAAGGGGAGGTCAGAGAAAGTTCAAGCATGAGAAACATTCACACCATCCTTACTTGCTTTGGGGAAGAAGGAAGGGGGCTGCAAGCCAAGGATGTGGTTGGCTTCTGGAAACAGAGAACAGCCCCAAACACCTAAGGAAACAGAGACTTCCATCTTACATGGAACTGAATTCTGGCAATGACTTGAATGAGCTGGAAAGTGGATTCATTCCCAGAACTTCTAGAAAGAAGTACCGTCCTGATGACACCTTGATTTTGGCCTTGTGAGACTAAACAGAGAACCAGCTGAGCCACACTATGTCGACACCAGACCTTCAGAAACTGTGAGATAATAAATTTCTGTTATTTTGACCATTAAATTTGTGATAATTTGTTATAATGGCAATCGAGTAGAAAATAGATACACAGGGTAATACTGATGCTGCTGGTTCCAGAAACACAATTGGAAAATCACTGGGCTTCTCTTTTGTAAGTCTTATTACCAACTTACAGACTTCTGAAAAAGTTTAAACATTTCCCTTTTTTTTTTTTTTTCGGAGAATGAATTACTAAAGGAAAGTTGCTATTTTTGTTATTTAAAATGAAATAACATGTAAAAAAATTAGAAGAGTGTTAGCCCTTGCTGAGTATTCAATAATGAGTAGCTATGATAACAGCTTACGTGAGTAGGTAGCATTTACTACAATGTTCTTTGCCAGGCATTGTACTAATTATTTACTATGAATGTGCCTGACCTGTCCTCCTATTAACTCTATGACGTAGATGCTGTCATTGTTCTTATTTTATAGACATGCCAATTGAGGTTCAGAGGAAACTTGCCCAGAATCAGGCAGTCAGTAAAAAATGGAGGTGATATGTAAACATAGACAGTTTGACTGTGGAGCCTAAACTCCTAATTGTTATTGATTTCTTATATTTCTTCACATCTGATTATGCATTTATATCTTGTTTACCACTCGAGTTAAGCATTCCTACATAGTTTTACAAAGGAATAAAGTTTAAGCTATTTAATTTTGTCTTTATCAAACTTTGCTAACATAATAAGGTGTATCATTCATTGAGCGAGAATCTATTGAACAGCTACTACATGGCAGGCTTTGTCCTGGGACTGAGTTTACAGATTTGTGAGTGGTCCCTACCCGTGCTGAGTTTATAAAATCAGCAATCATTAAAGTACTTAGAGAAATACTATAGAGTATTCCTAGGAAAATCAGAAAAAGTGCATCAATGCTATAATCACTATGATTGGCATGATTCTTGTGCTAGCAATGCAACTATATTGGTTAGATGTAGCAAATGAAATTAAAGAGTATCCAGTTAAATGTGAATTTTAGAAAAACAAAGATAATTTTTTAGTATTGATATTTCTAAAATATTGGATGGGAGATAATTGAGAGTTATCTGTTGTTTAACTGAGCAAATGATTTTTAGTCCTTTATTTTATCTGGTTGCCCTAACTGCAGTTATGTAGGAAGACTAAAGATGTAGGACTATTATTTGAAACTAATCAACTGAAAAACTTAGTACCAATAGAAGATAAGTTAAAAGACTGGCTATAAAATATATAAAAGTCAGCAGCTTTTGTCTACATCAACCATAATTAGTTGGAAAATGTAATGAATAATCGTTTTTTAACTTATTTGTTAAATTGAGATATAATTGGCATATTACACTGTATTAGTTTGAGGTATACAACATAATGATTTGATATATGTATATATTATGATATGATTACCATAATAAGTTTAATTAACATCCATCACCACACATAGTTACAATTATTTTCTTGTGATGAGAACGTTTAAGATCTACTCTCTTGGCAACTTTTTTTTTTTAACTTTTAATTTTTTAATGTTTTATTTATTTTTGAGAGAGTGAGATAGAGCATGAGCAGGGGAGGGGCAGACAGAGAGGGAGACAGAGAATCTGAAGCAGGCTCTAGGCTCCAGGCTCCATGCTGTCAGCACAGAGCCTGATGTAGGGCTCATTCCCACCAACAATGCAAAAGAGATCCTCTTTCTCCACATCCTCGCCAACATCTGTTGTTGCCTGAGTTTTTTTTTTTTTTTATTCTGTCCATGACATTTATTTTTTTATTTTTATTTTTTTACTTTTTTTTTCCAATATATGAAATTTATTGTCAAATTGGTTTCCATACAGCACCCAGTGCTCATCCCAAAAGATGCCCTCCTCAATACCCATCACCCACCCTCCCCTCCCTCCCACCCCCCAGCAACCCTCAGTTTGTTCTCAGTTTTTAAGAGTCTGTTATGCTTTGGCTCTCTTCCACTCTAACCTCTTTTTTTTTTTTTTTTTTTTCCTTCACCTCCCCCATGGGTTTCTGTTAAGTTTCTCAGGATCCACATAAGAGTGAAAGCATATGGTATCTGTCTTTCTCTGTATGGCTTATTTCACTTAGCATCACACTCTCCAGTTCCATCCATGTTGCTACAAAGGGCCATATTTCATTCTTTCTCATTGCCATGTAGTACTCCATTGTGTATATAAACCACAATTTCTTTATCCATTCATCAGTTGATGGACATTTAGGCTCTTTCCATAATTTGGCTATTGTTGAGAGTGCTGCTATAAACATTGGGGTACAAGTGCCCCTATGCATCAGTACTCCTGTGTCCCTTGGATAAATTCCTAGCAGTGCTATTGCTGGGTCATAGGGTAGGTCTATTTTTAATTTTCTGAGGAACCTCCACACTGTTTTCCAGAGTGGCTGCACCAGTTTGCATTCCCACCAACAGTGCAAGAGGGTTCCCGTTTCTCCACATCCTCTCCAGCATCTATAGTCTCCTGATTTGTTCATTTTGGCCACTCTGACTGGCGTGAGGTGATATCTGAGTGTGGTTTTGATTTGTATTTCCCTGATAAGGAGCGACGTTGAACATCTTTTCATGTGCCTGTTGGCCATCTGGATGTCTTCTTTTTTTTTTTTTTTAATTTTTTTTTTCAACGTTTATTTATTTTTGGGACAGAGAGAGACAGAGCATGAACGGGGGAGGGGCAGAGAGAGAGGGAGACACAGAATCGGAAACAGGCTCCAGGCTCTGAGCCGTCAGCCCAGAGCCTGACGCGGGGCTCGAACTCCCGGACCGCGAGATCGTGACCTGGCTGAAGTCGGACGCTTAACCGACTGCGCCACCCAGGCGCCCCTGGATGTCTTCTTTAGAGAAGTGTCTATTCATGTTTTCTGCTCATTTCTTCACTAGGTTATTTGTTTTTCGGGTGTGGAGTTTGGTGAGTTCTTTATAGATTTTGGATACTAGCCCTTTGTCCGATATGTCATTTGCAAATATCTTTTTCCATTCCGTTGGTTGCCTTTTAGTTTTGTTGGTTGTTTCCTTTGCTGTGCAGAAGCTTTTAATCTTCATAAGGTCCCAGTAATTCATTTTTGCTTTTAATTCCCTTGCCTTTGGGGATGTGTCGAGTAAGAGATCGGTATGGCTGAGGTCAGAGAGGTCTTTTCCTGCTTTCTCCTCTAGGGTTTTGATGGTTTCCTGTCTCACATTCAGGTCCTTTATCCATTTTGAGTTTATTTTTGTGAATGGTGTGAGAAAGTGGTCTAGTTTCAACCTTCTGCATGTTGCTGTCCAGTTCTCCCAGCACCATTTGTTAAAGAGACTTTTTTCCATTGGATGTGCTTTCCTGTTTTGTCAAAGATGAGTTGGCCATACATTTGTGGGTCTAGTTCTGGGGTTTCTATTCTATTCCATTGGTCTATGTGTCTGTTTTTGTGCCAATACCATGCTGTCTTGATGATGACAGCTTTGTAGTAGAGGCTAAAGTCTGGGATTGTGATGCCTCCTGCTTTGGTCTTCTTCTTCAAAATTACTTTGGCTATTCAGGGCTTTTGTGGTTCCATATGAATTTTAGAATTGCTTGTTCCAGTTTCGAGAAGAATGCTGGTGCAATTTTGATTGGGATTGCATTGAATGCGTAGATAGCTTTGGGTAGTATTGACATTTTGACAATATTCTTCCAATCCATGAGCAGGGAATGTCTTTCCATTTCTTTAAATCTTCTTCAATTACCTTCATAAGCTTTCTATAGTTTTCAGCATACAGATCTTTTACATCTTTGGTTAGATTTATTCCTAGGTATTTTATGCTTCTTGGTGCAATTGTAAATGGGATCAGTTTCTTTATTTGTCTTTCTGTTGCTTCATTGTTAGTGTATAAGAATGCAACTGATTTCTGTACATTGATTTTGTATCCTGCAACTTTGCTGAATTCATGTATCAGTTCTAGCAGACTTTTGGTGAAGTCTATCGGATTTTCCATGTATAATATCATGTCCTCTGCAAAAAGTGAAAGCTTGACTTCATCTTTGCCAATTTGGATGCCTTTGATTTCCTTTTGTTGTCTGATTGCTGATGCTACAACTTCCAACACTATGTTAAACAACAGCGGTGAGAGTGGGCATCCCTGTCGTGTTCCTGATCTCAGGGAAAAAGCTCTCAGTTTTTCCCCGTTGAGGATGATGTTAGCTGTGGGCTTTTCATAAATGGCTTTTATGATGTTTAAGTGTGTTCCTTCTATCCCGACTTTCTCAAGGGTTTTTATTAAGAAATGGTGCTGGATTTTGTCAAAGGCCTTTTCTGCATCGATTGACAGTTGCCTGAGTTTTTTAATCAAAGTACAATTAACATGCAATGGTGTATTAGTTTCAGATATATAATATAATGATTCAGTAATTCTATATGTTACTCAGTGCTCATCATAATGAATGTACTCTTTTTTAAAAAAATTATTTATTTAATGTTTATTTACTTTTGAGAAACAGAGATAGAGCATGAGTGGGAAGGAGCAGACACAGAATCCGAAGCAGGCTCCAGGCTCTGAGCTGCCAGCACAGAGCCTGATGCAGGGCTCGAACTCACCAACCGCGAGATCATGACCTGAGCTGAAGCCAGACACTCAACCAACTGAGCCACCCAGGCACCTCACAATGAGTGTATTCTTAATCCCTTTTATCTATTTTATCCATCCCCCCAGCATACCTTCCCTTTGGCAATCATCAGTTTGTTCTCTGTATTTAAGAATCTGTTTTTCTTTGTTTTCTTTCTTAAATTCAACATATAAGTGAAATCATATGCTATTTGCTTTTCTTTTTCTGACTTATTTCACTTAGCATTATGCCCTCCAGGTTTATCTATGTTATTGCAAATGGCAAGATCTCAATCTTTTCTATGGCTGAGTAATATTCCATTGTATATATTTACCATGCCTTCCTTAACCATTCATTTATGAATGGACACTGGGTTGTTTCCATATCTTAGCTATTGTAAGTAATGATGCAATAAATATGCATCATTTTGTTCATTTTCTTTGGGTTTATATCCAGTAGTGGAATTACTGGATGATATGGTATGTCTTTAATTTTTTGAGGAACCTCCATACTGTTTTCCACAGTGGCTGTACCAATTTGCATTCCCACCAACAGTGCATGAGTGTTCCTTTTTTTTTTTTTTAACATCTTCACCAACACTTATCTCTTGTCTTTTTTTATTTTAGCCATTCTGACAGATGTGAAGTGATATCTCATTGTGATTTTGATTTACATTTTCTTGTTGATTAATGATGTTGAGAATCTTCTCATGTGTCTGACATTGTATATCTTCTTTGGGAAAATGTCTATTAAGGTCTTTTGCCCATTTTTAATTGGATTATTTGGGGTTGTGTGTGTGTATGTTTGTGTGTTGAGTAGTACAATTCCACATATATTTTGAATATTAAGCCCTTATCAGATATATTATTTGCAAATATCTTCTATTCAGTGGGTTGCCTTTTGGTTTTGTTGAAGGATTCAACTATACAAAAGTTTTTCATTTTGGTGTAGTCCCAATAGTTTAATTTTGCTTTTGTTTCCCCTAGTTGAGGAGACATCTATAAAAATGTTTCTATAACCAATATCAAATTGTTGCCTATATTTTCTTCTAGGAATTTCATTATTTCAGGTCTCACATATATGTCTTTAATCCATATTGAATTTATTTTGGTGTATAGTGTAAGAAAGGGGTCCAATTTCATTATTTTATATGTAGCTTTCTAGTTTTCTCAGCACCATTTGTTGAAGAGACCATCTTTCATTTGTTAATACACATTGTGCTACACCTTGATTAATTTGCATCCCTGGAAGAAATCCCACGTGGTCATGCTTGTGTGATCTTTTCAATATATTATTGAATTCAGCTAGCTAATACATTGTTGAGGATTTTTGCCTCAAGTGTTTGGGCCTGCAGTTTTCTTTTCTTGTAGTGTCCTTGTCTGTTTTTGGAATCCGAATAATGCCTTGTAAAATGACTTTCTATTTTTTTTTTCCTTAAGATTTTGGGAACAATTGGTGTTAATTCTTCATGTTTGGTAGAATTCACCTGTGAAGGCATCTGTTCTTGGACTTTTATTTGTTGGGAGGTTTTTCATTACGGATTCAATCTCTTTACTAGTAATTGGTCTGTTCAGATTTTCTATTTCTTTATGATTCTGTTTTTGTAGGGGTATGTTTCTAGAAATTTATCTACTTCTAGGTTGTCCAATTTTTGGCATAAAATTGTTTATAGTAGTCTCTTACAATCAATCCCTTGTTGTGGTATCAGTTGTAATCTCTTTCCTTTTGTAATATATGTATTTGAGTCCTCATTTTTCCTTGGTGAGTCTAATTAAAGGTTTGTCCATTTTATTTAGTTTTTCAAAAATCAGCTCTTAGTTTCATCTTGTCTATTGTCTTTTTAAATCTCTACTTTGTTTATTTTCCCTCTGTTATTTGATATTTCCTTTCTATTAACTTTGGGCTTCTACCTCCTTGTGGTATAGAGTTATTTTTCTACCTCCTTGTGGTGTAAAGTTAGGTTGTTCATTTGAGATCTTTTTTTTTTTCTTTCTTAGTGTAGGTATTTATTATTATGAACTTTCCTCTTAGAGCTGCTTTTGCTGAATCCCACAAATTTTGGTATATTTCCGAGTATCTCAAGATATATATATTTTTTAATTTCTCTTTTGGTTTCTTTGCTCCATTGGTTGTTCAGGAACATGCTTTGTATTGTTCATTTATTTGTGAGAATTTTCCTTTTTTTTCCCTTTGTAATTGACTTCTAGTTTTATACCATCATGATTAGAAAAGATGGTTGGTATGGTTTTAGTATTCTTGTTTATTGAGACTTGTTTTGAGCCAAAGATATGATCTTAGAGAATGTTCCATGTGCACTTGAGAAGAATGTATATTCATGTGCTTTTGGATGGAATGTTCTGGAAATGTCTGTTAAGTCCATCTGGTCTAATGTAGCATTTAAGTCTGATGTTTCCTTATTGCTTTTCAGTCTGGATGATCTATCCATTGATGAAAGTGGTGTGTTGAAGTCCCCTATATTATTGTATTACTATCTATTTCTTCCTTTAGGTCTGTTGATATTTTTTTTTATATGTATATAGGTGCTCCTCTGGTGGGCAAATACATATTTACATTTTTATATCCTCTTCTGGGATTGATTCTATTGTGGGATTGGCCCCTTTATCATTATATAATACTATTTTTTCTCTCTTATTACAGTGTTTAAGGCCTATATTGTCTGATATAAGCATAACCACCCCCTGCCTGCTTTCTTTTGGCTTCCATTTGCATGGAAAATGTTTTTTCATCCTTTCACTTCCAGTCTGTGTCCTTTGAGCTGAAATGTCTCTTGTAGGCAGCATATAGTTGGGTCCTGCTTTTTAACCCATTCATTCACTCTGTTTTGATTGGGGAATTTAGTGTATGTACATTTAACATAATTATTAATAAGTATGTAAGTATTGCCAGTTTGTTTCTTGTAATTCATTTTTTTCTCTTGCTCTCTTCCTTGGTGATTTGATGATTTTTCTCTAGTGGTATGCTTAGATCCCTTACTTGTTATCTTTTGTGTATCTATCATAAGTTTTTGCTTTGTGGTTATCATGAAGCTTACTTAAAACATATTTATATGTCTATTTGAAGTTGATAACAGCTTAAGTTTGAATACATTCTAAATTTCTACATTTTTCTCTCCTTTCCCATCTTTTTATGTTTTTGATTTTACCATTACCTTTTTATCTTGTTTATGCATTAAAAAATTGTTATTCTTACTACTTCTGTATTTTACCCTTCATACTAAATTTATAAGTAATTAACTCACCACCATTACATTACAGTATTCTAAATTTAAGTATATATTTACCTTTATTGTTAAGATTTATACTTTCAGATATTTTCCTGTTATTAATTGGTGCCCTATCGTTTCATCTTGTAGAGATCCCTTTAATGTTTCTTGTAAGACTGGTCTACTGGTGATGAATTCTCTCAGCTTCTATTTGTATGAAAAACTCTTTATCCAATTCTACAGAACAAATTTCCAGGTAGACTATTCTTGGCTGGTAATTGTTTTCTCTCCATACTTTGGTTCTGCTGAATAATTTTTCTGCTAGAAAAATCTGCTGATAGTCCTATGAGGGTTTCCTTGTACATAACAAGTTGATTTTCCCTTGCCACTTTTAAGATTCTCTTGTTGTCTTTAACTTTTGACAATTTAATTAAAATGTGTCTTGGTGTGGATCTCTTTAGGTTCGGGTTATTTGGAACGCTAGGATTCCCAGACCTGAGGTCACTGCCTCCTACAGGTTAGGGAAGTTTTCTTCTATTTTTCCTTCAAATGAGTTTTTTACTCTTTCTTCTTTTTCTGGGAGCTCTATAATGTGAATATTGGTCTGATTTGATGGTATCCCATGAGTATCTTAAGCTATCTTCATTTGTTTCTTCATTATTTTTCCTTTTTGCTTCTCTGATTGGATGAATTCCACTACCCTTTCTTTGAGTTCACCAGTCTTTTCTTCTGCTTCATCTAGTCTGTTATTGAACCCCTCTATTGAATTTTTCAGTTGTCTTTATATTCTTAGATCTGTGATTTTTGTTTAGTACTTTCTCATGTTTTCTTTGTTGAAACTCTCACTTTGTTCACACATTGTTCTCTTGACTTCATTGTGAACATTGTTTTGAACGCTTTTTTAGAAAAATCACTCCTCTCCATTTTATTAAGGTCTTTTTCTGTAGTTTTATCTTGCTCATTTATTTGGAACATACTTCTCTAATCTCTTCATGTTCTTTGACTCTTTGTGTTGGTCTCTATGCATTTCATAAAGCAATCACCTCTCCTAGTCTTCAAAAAGTTATTTTGTGTAGGAGATGAATCTTACTGTTCAACCCAGCCCGAGCTCTTAGTTGTCCCTCAAATATTTTGACTGTCCAATCAGGCTTCTTTGTTTAAAATTTTTTTTAAATATTTATCTATCTTTGAGAGACAGAAAGAGAGCATGATCAGGGGACGGGCAGAGCGAGAGGGAGACACAGAATCTGAAGCAGGCTCCAGGCCTGAGCTGCCAGCACAGAGCCCAATGCAAGCCTTGAACTCACAAACCATCAGATCATGACTGCTGAAGCTGGACGCTTAACTGACTGAGCCACCCAGGTGCCCCTAGGCTTCTTTGTTTTTAGTGGCTCCCAGTAGCTGAGGGTGTGCCAAGACCTGTCAGTGTCCCAAGGTGGAGGATCTCGATCAGTGCCTAGATTCATGCTGATTGGAAGCCAGACTCACAGGCAGGACTTTTAAAATAAGCAAGTATACCCTCTTTCAGAGGAGACTGGGAGAATGAGTGTTTCCGTCTGTTCCTTCTGCACTGAGCCCTGGGGGTGGGGGGGGGGGGGGATGGTCAGTTAAAAACTTTGTTGGTTTATTTATTTGCTACTGTCCTGTTAAAACTTTGAACTTAAACCCTGCTGGCCATCAGATCCAGGCAACAAGGGATGCATCCTCTTGGTGGCAGCCACAAAAATCAGGGTGCCAGTCATGTGTACAAGTTCATTTTCAGGAGATACTGGCAACCAGGTAGAGGGAGAGCATGAAAATGGCAACTGCCAACCTCCATGGTCTGTGGAGATTATTAAAGCTGCCCCTAATGTGTGCTAAAGTAGAAGCCTGCCCCTCAGACCAAAGCTTATGAGATAAGCAAATAGGCCTCTTTCATAGAATGACTAGGCCCACTTTAGACTGTTGCCTCTGCCTTGTGCCCTGGGGAGATAGCCAGAGTGAGTCCATGTAAGCTTGTTAAGGACTACTTTACAGTAACCTTGTGGACCTCATTGACTCAAGTCCCACTGACTTTCAAAACTAGGTATTTGGGGGGTCCTTCTCTCAATGCAAAGTCTGAAACACTGGGTACCAAATGTGAGGTCCTTCAGGGAGGTCCTTCAGAGGAGGTCCTTCACTCCTCAGGGAGAAGCTGGGAGTAGTGACCTTCCTCCTGGATGTGTGTTGCTGCACTAGAGGTGAGGTTTATGAAGAGATTGTGTGTCACTCTCCTAACCTATTTTAATGTGTGTTTGCTTATTTACCAATATGTAGGAGTCTTTCATTTAGTTTCTAGATTTCTTTTACAGGGATTTGTTCTATATATAGCTGTAGATTTGGTGTGTTCATGGGAGGAGGGAAGTTCAAGAGCCTCCTATGTTACCATCTTGACCCAGAACCACTTAAATTAGGAGTCAACAATAAAAAAATAAATAAATAAAGATCAAAGTTATCCAGACATGTATAGGATAATATGGAGAAAATTGTAAAATGTAAGGGGCATGAAAGGATTCTTGAAAAAATATGCATAGCCATACACAATTGATTCAGATGCTATTTTTTTCTTAAAATAGTATATTTAATGCAATCATAATTAAAATCTTCGTGGCATTAGGGGTTGGGAGTGAAATGGAGAAGTTTGAAAAATGAATCTAAAATTTTCTGGATGTGAGTGGTTGGGTGGCTCCTTTGGTTAAGTGTCTGACTCTTGATTTTGGTTCAGGTCATGATCTCACAGTTCGTGAGTTCAAGCCCCACATTGGGCTCTGCTCTGGCTGTGTGAAGTCTGCTTGGGATTCTCTCTGTCTCCCTCTCTCTCTCTGTTCCTACCCCACATTATCACTCTCAAAATAAATAAGCATTTAAAATAATTAAAACTTCCTGGACAAGTAAAAGTATGAGGCTAGTTTAAGTCTGTGCAAGAGGATTAGAATGAATGAAAATGTGGCTAAACTGAATTTTGGTGCAAGAGAGCTGGGTCTTAGTAAATTTAATTAAGTTCAGGAATTGTTTAGTAAGTCTTCCTGAATCGGGATGTAAGTTCCAAGTATAAAAGGACTGTGGCATAGCGTGGTAGCCCCAGCATAGACAGAATAGTGTCACTGGGCTCCCTATCATTAACATATTGGGGTGTGGGCCAATGACCTATAATTGAGATATGAAACTTTTGCTTCTGCTTTGTACAGCCACCTCACTTTCACCAAATTTGATGAATAAATCAGGAAGTGTGTGTGTGTCTGTGTGTGTGTCGGGAACACTTCTTGCTAATCTGTGGCTCACTTGAATTTCTACACAGGCAGAAGTCAATGTTCACGTATTTGGAAGAGGGGAGGACATGACACAGATGAAAACCCCCCAAACAAAAGATGTTTAGATTTGATTTTAAAATAAAACACACATTTAAATATGTATACACTAGTTTCTCTCAGCCTCTCAGACAAAATGCCAATATTCCTCATGGGCGAAGAACTCTTTCAATTTTATACAAACACATGACACATAATAGAAAAATGAGTATTTACCAAAAGTGATAGGAATGCCCAATAAACCCATAAAAATTAGAAATAAAACAAGATTCTATTGTTTTAAAACTATTACCCATAAGAGGTTTTTGAGGTAGAGAACCCCCTACCTTGGCAAGGATAATGGGTGCTCTCAAAACTTGTGGTAACAATGGGTCAAGAGTGGGCAAGCATCTGAGATCTTATATTATTGGCAAAACCAACAAGTTAGGCTGTCACATTTCACAAATGCCTGGGTCAGAAACAGAAGACTGCATTATTCACACCAACGACAATAGCCAGAATAGCAGCATCTTCGGTACCAATTTCCTAAGCCTCAATTTCCACCATGGGACTTTTACCTGAAATTTATTGTAAGATAATTGTTGGAAGGGTGCAAACATACATACACATACACGTGTTTTCATTGCAGCAGTTTTTGCAACATCAACAAAAAGAACAAACACAAATTTGTAATTGTTTAAGTGATAGTGCATCCAAAAAAGGGAATATTAGGAAACCATTAAAATGATCATATAAATCTACATTTATTGATGTGAATTTAAACGTTTTTAAAATTACTATGGGGATGTTATAGACTGAATAGTGTCTTCCCAAAATTCATATGTTGAAGCCTTAACCCCCTGATGTGACTGTATTTGGAGACAGGGCCTTTATGGGGATAATTAAAATTAAACGAGGTAATTAGGGTTGGTCCCTAACCTGATAGGACTAGTGTTCTTTAGGAAGTGGAACACACACCAGAGCTCTCTTGGCATGCATACAGGAAAAGCCATGTGAGGGCACAGTGAGAAGGCAGTAGGCTACAATCCAGAAAGCGAGATCTCCCCTGAAGCCGGCCTTGCTCTCCCCTTGATCTTGGACTTCTACTAGCCTCCATGCCTGTGAGAAAATAAATTTCTGTTGTTTGAGCCACCCAGTCTGCGATATTTTGTCATAGTAGCCTGAGCAGACCAATAAAGGGAGAAAGTAGTTCACATGAATTTGAACTTATTTATATATAATTTTACAATTATGTCTTTGCATAAAGAGATGCTTAAAAGG
The DNA here is from genome assembly GCF_028749965.1 of Puma concolor. Lineage (NCBI taxonomy): Eukaryota > Metazoa > Chordata > Mammalia > Carnivora > Felidae > Puma > Puma concolor. The sequence continues at coordinate 118,638,630 of NC_141670.1, forward strand.
GTATTCACTTACTGATACCAACAATGGTTATCTCTGGTATATTTGGGTTGACATTTAAGCCTTCTTACTCATTCCTCTACGTTGCTTAACTTTCTACAGTAAATGTGTTGTCTTTTATATTCCGGGGGGAAAAAAGTTTTAAAAGCTAATGTCCTCATAAGTCTGTTAAAAAAAATTCTGGCTTGTCACCTCCCAGCCACTTCTATGATTTTACCCTTTGTTCAAGTAGTGATTTCACTGAGAAGTCAAGTGCATCCTGAGATGGACAATCTTAGATGTTCTGATAAGTGGCTCCTGATAAAAAAGAGTGGTTAAAAGTATGAGACAGGGCTAATACCAAAGGGAATTATGTTAGATCTCCTTTTGAATGTGAACTTGTACAAGTTGGAAACTGCCCAGTAATTAGACGGGTGAACATCTTTTGCTTCAATCTCTCCACTCCTCAAAATAATGATGACCTATGTAAGCGGTTCTTTTATGGTTTCCTCTTATTGACAGCTTTGGTTCAGTTGTTATTGGTATGATAAAAATTTTAAAGGTGGAGATCCAGAGTTGATTTTTTAAAAAAATTTAGTTAGCATTTTGGGGTAGGTATAAAAGCAAATGCTGTCTCACTTACCAAGGTAAGGCAACATCTTTTTTAGTCAGTGGATAGAGGAGGCTTGTCATTAGGAACTCTGCCTTACTCAATAGAACTGTTTCCATTGTAATTGGTGTTGGTAGAATTACAACATCATGCCTTTTGTATATATTTTTGATATATTAGCTCCTTATAAGTCATCACATTTTTAAATAGAGAACCAGGGATGCATTTGTACCCATTTGGAAAATGAAATTAATGTATAACCCAGATGTCAGTTGGGGCTCTGGTTCCTGAAGAATTAGGTAAGTTTGATCCAAACCCTCAATATCTGCTATTCTATATACAGACTTTTCCACAAAATTTCTGTTACTTCCCATATTTATTTCTAATGGTCACTCCTATTTATCACCAATCCTAGCATATGTATGCCATAATAGTCTAGCCTACACAAGCCAATAGGAAGATCTTCATCATTTCATTTTATTGTCCATGAAAAAAATCCTATACGTTATGATTTTGTGGATTAGGTAGCACTATTGAAAACTTGAAGGGCTGCTAGGAGAGATCACATCACATACTCTGATCAGTTTTCTTACCTCACTTGTCAGGCTCTGCCTCCTTCTAAATGTCCATGCCCCTGACAAAAGACCTTTCTCATGATTTTTAGATCTCTGAAAAACATAAACTATTCCTATCAGTTTGACTCCTTCTTTAATGGGGAACATTCTCTTTAGTTTATTCTCCCTACCTCTGACACCTGGACTTATGGAAAATACACTTTTTTATTTCATTAGATTTCATTTTTTCTATTTTAGTATAATGATGCCATGAAAATGTAATGTTGCTGACACATCACAAGTAAGTGGCAGGGGTGATACCCTCATTCAACAAACAGGAATTTATTAGGCAAACTCCAAGTACTTGATACTGGGCCAAGCCTTTTTTCATTTGATAAAAAATAGAAAGCTATGGAACTTTACAACTAGGAAGGTGCTTGGTGGTAACCTGTTTGAACTATATCCTTACACAGGTTGGAAAACTAAGGAATAAGAGTGTATAACTCGTTGATGACAAAACTAGGACTGGTAGCTGTGTCTTCTGTCTGTTGGTGTAGTTCTTTGTCCTGGACATCTTGGATTATGGGGGATTTTGACCAAGTGAGAATATATAGGTGAGATGTGTTGGAGAAACACCTGTGTTGGGAAAATGTAAGAGGTGTATAGGGAAAAAAGGAATGACACAAGCTGGGCCTCATGATGAGAAAAAGTGAGAGAGGATATGCCAAGCCACAGGTAGCACTGGGCTCATTTGAATAGAAGTGGTTCACCAGCAAAGTGAGGTGTGTTGAAAAGGGAGTGACTTTGGTTTAGGTCATCATCTCCAGGCTCATGGGTTCAAGCCCCACGTTGGAGTGGGTTCAAGCCCCAGACCCTGCTTGGGATTCTGTCTCTCTCCCTCTCTCTCTGCCCCTCCCCCACTTATGCTTTACTCTAAAAACACATAAATAAACTTTAAAGAAAAAGGAATGAATATAGGTACATGTTCAAACAAACAAACATTACTAGGTTGGTTAAGATACATTAGTAGGTAGGAAAAGAAGAGAGAAATGTAAAACCAGTGCTTCCTGAAACTTGCTGATATTTCCTATCATTTATTCAGACTGTCTGATTGTACCCAAAATTTCCTCTGATGTCACTTTTTTTTATGTGGGCAATCAGAGTAGGAGTTAGTAAATTTTTGAAAAATCAGGCCATCTTTGTGGGATTCTCAAGGGTTGAGAAAATAAACTAAATGATGTTTTAAAAAGGAAAAGAAACTCTTCTCTTTCTCAAAAGATTTGTTGGGATCACTGAAGTAGACTGAATAGCTCCAAATAGTAAAATTAAACGTGACTGTGTTAACCGAAGAACCTTAGACACAGATGCATGGTTTCTATGGTCCAGAAGCTACACAACACCAGACTGCTTGCAAGTGGTGATAGGGACAGGATAGAAATACTGCTGGGCATGCTTGGGTGGCTCAGTTGGTTGAGCATCCGACTTCGGCTCAGGTCATGATCTCACAGCTGATGAGTTCAAGCCCTGTGTCGGGCTCTGTGCTGACAGCTCAGAGCCTGGAGGCTGCTTCGGATTCTGTGTCTCCCTTTCTCTCTGCCCCTTCCGCACTTGTGCTCGCTTTCTCTCTCTCTCTCTCTCTCTCTCTCTCTCTCTCTCTCTCTCTCAAATATAAGTAAAAATTTTTTAAAAAGTACTGCTGAAGACTTGTTGGTTCCCAAGTGCATTGAAAAGGGAAGCACCCATTATGCTAAGGAATGCTTTTCCTGTACCTCTCTGTTGTGTAGTATTTTCATTCTCAATCAGTATACACTTTGACCTTGCATGTAAATTGGTAAACTGGGCCAGTTATAACCCTAATTTTTAAAAGTTTACTGTGTACAAAACTAAACACTCACTTACGCTAGAACATAAACATATAAGCAGTAGAGTAGAACATAACATTTAAGTAGAACATAAACATTTAAGAATAGAAAACCAAGTAGAGCAAGGCCATGCAGAAACTAGAACTGGAAATTCAACAAGCAAGGTGCTTCCTCTGTCATTTAAGTGTGCATTTTCTTTTTATTCCTGCTTTTGAACATCTCTTTGAATACTTACATGGTTTTATCAACACCTGGCCCAATGCAATTTCCCTGGCTGAATTCTACCTGATGATTCTTAATCATTCTATATGATCATTCTTGTATCCATGATCCATTGATCATTACTTGTGTCTCATAGCTCAAATTTATTTTTTTATTGAAGTATGGTTGACATACAATACTAGTTTCGGGTGTACAACACAGTGATTTGACACTTATTTACCTTATGAAATGCTCACCACAAGAACTCTAGGTCCCAACTGTCAGCATTCAAAGTTATTACAATATTACTGACTATATTTCCTATGCTGTACTTTACATCCCTGTGACTTATTTATTTTACAGCTAGAAGTTTATGCCTCTTAAACCCCTTCACCTATTTCACCCACCCACCTACTCTCCTACCACTAGTTTGATTTTTGTATTTATATGTCTTTCTGTTTTGTTCATTTTTTTTTTAGATGCCAATATAAGTGAGATAATGTGGGATTTGTCTTTCTCTGATTCATCTCACTGACTATAATACCCTCTGGGTCCATCTATGTTGTCATCAATGACAGATTTCATTCTTTTTTTATGGCTAAGTAAATTTTCCATTGTGTATATACCATATTTCTTTATCCATTTATCTATTGATGGACACTTAATTGCTTTTGTATTTTGGCTATTCTAGATAGTTTTGCAGTGAACATAGAGGTGCATATATCTTTTTAGATTAGTGTTTCTATTTGGATAGATACCCAGAAGTGACATTTCTATTTTTGATTTTTTTGAAGAACATCTATACCATTTTCCAAAGTAACTGCACCAATTTATATCCCCATCAATGGTGCATGAGGGTTCCATCTTCTCCATCCTCACCAACACTTGTTGCTTCTTGCCTTTTTGATTCTAGGTATTCTGACTGTGAGGTTGTATCTCATTGTGATATCTCAAAACCTTTTTGTGAGGTTTTGATTTGCATTTCCCTGGTGATTAGCGATGTTGAGCATCTTTTCCTGTATCTGTTATGGCATCTATGTATCTTTTTTTGAAAAATGTCTATTCAGGTCCTCTGCCCATTTTTGAAAATTGGATTGTTTGTAGAGTTTGTTTGTTTGTTTTGAGCCATATAGTTTCTTTATATATTTTGGATATTAACCCCTATTGGATGTATCATTTGCAAATATCTTTTCCCATTTAGTAGATTGCTTTTTTGTTTTGTTGATGGTTTTCTTCACCGTGAAAAACTTCTTATATTTATTTTTATAAAGCTTATTTTTGAGAGAGAGCATACACAAGAGTGGGAGAGGGAGAGGGACAGAGAGAGGGACAGAGAGAGGGACAGAGAGAGGGACAGAGAGAGGGACAGAGAGAGAGAGAGAGAGAGAGAGAGAATATCCCAGGCAGGCTCCGCACTGCCAGGGTGGAGTTCAATCCCCCAAACCATGAGGTGAAATTAAGAGTAGGACGCTTAACTGACTGAGCCACCTAGGCACTCTGGTGCAAAAACTTTTTAATTTGATATAGTCCCAGTTGTTTGTTTCTGGTTTTATTTTCCTTGCCTGGGGAGACAGATCCATAAAAATATCATTAAGACTGATCCCCAAAGATTACTGCCTATATTTTCTTCTAGAAGTTTTATAGCTTCAGGTCTTACATCTAGGTCTTAAATCTGTTTTGAGTTTCTTTTTGTGTATAGTGTAAGAAAGTGGTCCTTTTCATTCTTTTGTATATAGTTGTCCAGTTTTCCCAACACTTTTTTTGAAGAGACTATCTTTTCCCCATTGTCTATTCTTGCCTCCTCTATTGTAGATTGACTATATATATATATATATAATATATATAATATGTATATATTTTTATTATATATTATATATTATATATATTATATATAATTATATATATATAAACATATATATAGTATATATGTTTATATACTATATATATATAGTATTATATATAGTATGTTATATATATAGTATATATGTTTGTTTCTGGCTCTCTATTCTGTTATATTAATATATGTGTATGTTTTGTACTGGTGCCATAGTGTGGTTTGAAATCTGGGAGCATTATACATTTAGCTTTGTTCTCTCCCTATTGGCTATTCTAGGTCTTTTGTGGTTCCATACAAATTTTAGGATTATTTGTTCTAGTTCTATGAAAAAAAATGCCATTGGTATTTTGATAGAGATTGCCTTGAATCTGTATATTGCTTTAAATAGTTTGGCCGTTTTTAACAATATCATTTTTTCTGATTCATGAGCACGATACATGAAACCTTGGATTATGAGTAACTTACTCTGTGAGTGTTCTGCAAGACAAGCCAACATTTCTAATAAATGTTAACATGATAAACAAGAAATGTCTTACAAGTCGTACGTGATGCTAAATGTCACATGATCACAACTGAGCCAATGGTTCTTGAAATTCACTTTGATATACGGGTGCTTTGGATTATAAGCATGTTTACAGAATGAATTATGCTCACAAACCAAGGTTTTACTGTATATCTTTCTGTTTATTTGTGTCCTCCTCAATTTCTTTCATCATTTTCTTACAGTTTTTAGAGTACAGCTCTTTTCCTTCTTGGTTAAATATTTTTCTAGGTATTTTTTGATATAATTGTAAATGGGACTGTTTTCTTAATTTCTCTTTCAGATAGCTTGTAATTAATATATAGAAATGCAACTGATTTCTATATGTTAATTTTGTATTCTTCAACTTCACTGAATTAATTTAAATGTTTTAATAATTTTTTGGTGGAGTGTTTAGGGTTTTCTATATATAGTATCATGTCATTAGCAAACAGTGACAGTTTTACTTCTTTGTTACCAATTTGGATGCTTTTTATTTATTTTTCTTTGATTGCTGTGGCTAGGACTTCCAGTACTCTGTTGAACAAAAGTGGCAAGAGTGGCATTCTTGTCTTGTTCCAGATCTTAGAGGAAAAGTTGAAGTTTTCATCATTGAATATGATGTTACCTGTGGATTTATCACATATGGTCTTTACTATATTGAGGTATGTTTACTTTATAGTCACTCTTGTTCACTCTGTACCTACTTTGTTGAAAGTTTTCACAATATGGAGATTGTATTTTGTCAAATGTTTTTTTCTGAATCTATTGAGATGATCATATGATTTCTTACCCTTCATTTTGTTAATTTGTTATATCAAATTATTGACTAGTAAATGTTGAACTATTTTTGCATATGATTAAATCCCACTTGATCATGTTGTATGATCCTTTTAATGTGTTTTTGAATTTGGTTTGTTATTTTGTTGAGGATTTTTGTATCTATGTTCCTCACAGATATGAGACTGTAATTTTATTTTTGTAGTGTTTTTGGCTGGCTTTGGTTCAGGATAATGCTGGCTTCATAGAATGAATTTGGAACCATTTCTTCCTCTTCAATGTTTTGAAATGGTTTGAAAAGGATAGGTATTAATTATTTTTTAAATGTTTGGTAGAATCCAGTGAAGCCATCTGGTCCCGGACTTTTGTTTGTTGGGAATTTTTATGTAGATTCAATTTCATGACCTGTAAGCAGAAGCAGTCTGTGCAGATTTTCTGTTTCTTCTTGATTTATGCTTAGAAGATTGTATGTTTCCAGGAAATTATCCATTTCTTCTAAGTTATGCCATTTATTGGTATATAATTGATTATAGTAATCTCTTGTAATCCTTTGTATTTCTGTGGTATCAGTTGTGACTTCTCTTTCATTTCTGATTTTATTTGTTTTCTCTCTTCTTGATGGATCTAGCTAAAGATTCATCAATTTTGCTTTTTTTTTTTTTTTTAAAGAGAGAGAGAGTGGGCACAAGTGAGCAAGAGGCAGAGAGAGAGAGAGAGAGAGAGAGAAAGAGAGAGAGAGAGAATTCCAGGAAGGGAAGAGAGAGAAAGAAAGAGAAGTGGGACTTGAACTCATGAACTGTGAGATCATGACCTGAGCCAATGTCAGATGCTTAACAACTGAGCCATACAGTTACTCTTGCTTACCTTTTCGAAGAAACAGCTATTCATTTTATTAATGTTATTCTTTTATCCTTAATATTATTCTTTTTTCTTTTTTAACCTTTATTTTATTTCCACTCTGATTTTTATTATTTCCTTTTTTACTAATTTGGGGCTTTGTTTATTTATTTATTTATTTTTAATTTCCTTTAGGTATAAGATTAGATTGAGATTTTCTTGGTTTTTAGTTTGTTTGTTTGTTTGTTTGTTTGTTTGTTTGTTTGAGGTAGGCCTATAGTGCCATAGGACTTTTACTCTTCTTCATTTCTGAATGATACCCTTGCTGGGTAGAGTATTCTTGGTTGTAGACTTTTTTCCTCTTAGTGCTTTGAATATATTGTGCTCTCCCTTTTGGCCTGCAGTTTCTGCTGAAAAAAACAGCTGATTGCCTTATGGGTATTCCCTTATGTAACCAATTGCTTTTCTCTTGCTGGTTTTAAGATTCTATCATACTTAAATTTTGACATTTTAATTATTACATGTCTTGGAGTGGACATCTTTGTGTTCATCGTGTTTGGGGCTCTCTTTGCATCCTGGACCTAATGTCTCTTTCCTTTCTCAGGTTAGGGAAGTTTACTGCTATATTATTTCTTCAAATTTTTTTGCCACTTTCTCTCTCTCTCTCTCTCTCCTCATCTGGGAACCCTTGCACTATGAATACTGGTGTGCTTGATGTTGTCCCAGAGGTCCCTTAAACTATCCTTATTTTTTAAAATTCTGTTTTCTGTTTGCTACTCAGATTGGGTGATTTCCACTACCCTTTCAGATTGCTGATCTATTCTTTTGCATCATCTAATCTAATTCCCTCTAGTGTACTTTTTATTTCAGTTATTGAATTATTCAGCCCTAAGTGGTTCTTTTTTATATTTTCTCTTTGGTGACATGTTCACTTTGGTTGTCCATTCTTCCAAGTTTGTTAGACATTTTTGTGAAAATTTGAGCAGGCAGATTGATAATCTCCATTTAGTTTTTTTTCTTATATTTTGTCTTCTTTGGTTTGGAACATATTCCTCTGTCTTCTCATTTTACCTGAGTCTGTTTGCTTGTTTCTATGTATTAAATAGATCAGCTACATCTTCTGGTCTTGAAGGAGTGGTCTTATGTAGAAAGGCTTAATCTCCCACCCCTAGTCACTAGAACTAGTCATTCCACAGATGTCAGCTGTGCGAGTTGTGTGAACTCTCCTGTTGTGGCCAGGCCATGACTGCTACAGGCATACTGGTGAACAGGGCTAGCCCTGTGTGCCTGCTCTGGGTGGGAGTGCTGGTCTGAGCTGAGACTTCCTGCTGGGCATGGTGCAGTGGGAGCTGCTTTGAAGGGGTGCCCCTGGGCCAAGTGGATTGGGCAAGATGTGTCTGCTCATAGCTCAAATTCTTGAGAGAGAATCTAGTTCAATGTGCTCAGCTTACATCTTGTTTTCCTTCTGAAAAATGTCCACTTTTGGCCAACTCAACTAAGGATAGAGATTAAGGAGTGATGAACGCCCCTTTCTTCAGCAAGGGAATATGGTTTTCTGTTTTTAGAGAAAGCCCATATGTTTGGCCCTGTGATATAAATTATTTTTTTCAAGCTTATAGTTTTGAAGAACAAATAAATCGCAGTTTTCATTACACATTTTTCAGTGGTCTTTTGGTCTGAGATTCAAGTTTTCTTAGAGAACATTTACGAAGTTTCGAATTAGGATTTAAGATCTCATAAGGGAAGGTAAGAAAAAGTTAAAGACATGGGAAATGTGGCGCTTTGTTTCCTTAAGCTGTGAATGTCAATAATTACAATGGAGTACAGTTTTCTCTCTGTTCCTGATTCTTTCACATGACCTAAATTTAAAACAAAAACAGGGTAGGTTTTTAAAGAAATACATGTTTGATATGGTGGCACAACCAAAAATAAAAATCAATTTGAGAGATTAAATAAAATTGGGTTGTAGTGGGCAGATTGGGGATAAGGGTGGATTTTTCTTCTTTTTCTTATCCATAGATTTAGATAAGTGGTGAAATCATAGAATTCCATCTGCTCTTTTGTAAAGATCTGGGAACCTAATGCAAGTCATCATTCATATCTCCTAGTAATGTGTGCAGGATTTGGTGGGTCACAATGAAGCACTTTATTGATTACATTATGAAAAATCAATTCAAAAGTCACCTAGAACTTTAGCTCCAAGATGCATTCTGTACATGCAGTGACAGAAGCTGGTTGTTCATCATTGTGGCTAAAACTGAATATTGTGGGGATGCCCAATTACAGGCCTGGCAAGAGGATCTTCAGGGAAGTAATTGTGGTTTCTTTTATTGCCTTCATGCAGCCTCTGAGTGAGGAGCCTCATGATTCTTTTCCAGTCTGGAACAGCGAGAGAACGAATATGGCTCTCTGTAATTTTGATTTCCTCTGTCCACTAGGTCACATCAATTCTCCCCCATCCCTTTAATAAAACCATTTCCTACATATGCTGAGCAGCTGTTCTTGCCTGAAGATGCTCTGAGAAAGAAAAGCAAGGGCTATAAACCCTTCATTTCCTGCGTTGATAATAAACAGATTTGTTTATTGAAAACTGAACTTTCCCCTAGGAAGGAGGAGAGCAGGAAGACATGGGTAAAAGAGTGAGCCAGAGAGTATGGAGGAGTGTAAAGGAGGAGTTGTCAGAAGACTTCCTATGAAGTCCATATTCTTAAGGTCATCTACCTTCCTTGTGCATGCAAAAATTGAAAATGGTTAATAAAGTGCTCTGGATCAAATAAGTTACTTAGGACATAGGCATTATGGCTGTTAGAATTGAAGCCATCTTCCAAAAAAGAAAAAAAAATTATCAGAGCTCTTTGGGCAGTTTCTAATGTGTCTTACCTACCACACATTGAGTTATTTTGATTATTATTATTTTTTGGTTTCACATATAGAGACTCCATGTATAGAGAATGAAGTATAAGTACCATGGGTATATGATAAAAGGGAACCATGTTACTCTATCAAGAAAAGATTTAGTTTTCTCTTATTTCCCCAATCTTCTTCCTTAGTCCGGAATGAAACATAGCAAGAGAAGAACAATAGGCAATAATATCAAGAAGTTGGGCTTGGATAGGGACAGTAGGAGACTCAGAGTCCAAGATGGGCTACCAATGGGTTCAGTCTCCTGAAGTACAGTGGATGGGTAGATCTGTTACCTTAGGAATTTGATAGACAAAATCTAGTAGTGTCTATGATTAGATTTTTATTAAATGTTTCCAGTTTTGGCTAATTCTCTAGATTTTGAGTTTTTGTGGTGAAAGAGATCTTCTCAATGCCTAAGTCCTAAATATTTTTGTCCTACTCAAAAGAAATAGTTAGGCTTTCTTAGTGAATCTGCATGGGAATCATTTCTGTAATGCAGTCAACACATCTTCTGCATTAAAATAAACTAGTATCCAAGTTCCTGACAGTGGGAATAGAGTAAAGCTGATGAAAACAAGGTGGTGTGCACAAGTAAGCTATGAGAAATTATTTGTCTCTGTTGTCGAAAGCAAACCTTTCTAGACTCATTTTTCTTTTATTGAAATACAGTGCGCACACACACACACACACACTAAGGGGAAAGGCTGCTATCTTAAAAGTAGAAAAAAATTTACATTATCTTAGCTGCGTTGAGTTTTGGTGGTGACTGATGGGGACAATTGTGTCAGCTTTGCTTCTTCAAGAACAAATTGTCAATCTAAACTATGGAAGAAAAAATTGTCAGCTCTGTCTCTGGATGAGCAAAATTATTGGTTGCGTCTCTGGAAGGTGAAAGTTCTTGGGAGTAAGAGAAAATTGTCAGATGCATATTTTCAAGACAGAATCGTTGGCCATGTCAGTTAAATAACAGGTTACTATTATTTTACTGCTGAACTGTGAAATTTACCATTTTTATCCTCTTTGACATTTGAATTGACAAAATGAACTCCACCCAAATTGTCATGTGCATTGGTACTTAGCAAGGACATATGTGCCACATGTGCTTTTGTGTTATGGCTAGAAAGATAGATATATATGGGCAACCAACCAGATAGTATATGATAAAATGTTGCCTGTATAAATGGAGAAAGAGCCATTCTTGATTTCTTTAATGGGTACTTCAATTCAAAATGAAAGGCAGCTAGGTCAGTGGGGGGTGGGACAAAGACACAGGGAGTGGGGCCGTCATTACGAGAGCACTATATTTAATAACACAGCTGGTGACAGGTTGGTTGTAAGTCAATAATTCTTTTTTTGAGTCTCAGTTGGTTCTGGGGTGTGTGTGCTGGGGGGTGGTGAAGACAGGGAGGTAGAGATGGGTTGGGGTAGATGGAGTATGAGACTGACTATATTTCTACAGTGGCTCCCATTCAACTGGCAAGAGGTGTTATTGACAGAGGAAGGTAACCTTAAGAATAAGGAACAAATAGATGAGAATATCTTGTGTACACCTATATAACAGGAGTTCTCAAATTCATATTTGAAAAACTAGCCTGAATGATACTGTAAAAATGAGGTAGATTAAACTATTATTACTGGAATGATTATAATTCCCTTCCCAATTACCGAAATGCTAACACTGGGTGCATTTTATTTTGGGGGACCTAGATGTTATACTTCAATTCTGAATTGGGATAAACCCAATCTGGGACAAGTCCCAGAAATTCATTGTCTGTCTTATTTTTATTCTGTGGGTTTGTGATTGTGGCTATGGAAGACAAGTCTAGTTTTGAGTCTACATTAAAGAAGTTGGAAATATTGAGTTTAAGGATTCCCAGAGTTTGTTCTTTAACAAAACTTACTTGGCTGGTTATCTGTATTATCATATGCTCTGGCTTAAAACTTTTTAATGGCTTCCCAGTGCCTACAGGATAAAGTAAATATGCCCTAGACTAGAACCAAAGACCTATAATATGGTCCCCACCCTAGTCTTTTCAATTCTGTTCCAAGTCCTTACATACACTGTGCAGGGAATCTTCTCCAATCATTATGTATTTCCTGAGCCCCATCCTGTTGTTAATCTAACCCTAACTTTGATTCTAATCCTGACATTGACCCTTCCTATTGGAGTTCTTTGGGACTTAGAGCAAATATATCTTTAGTGATGTCTAATGCATCTAAAGAGTACTCTTACTCCTTTGTACTCTGGGAAGTTATTGTTACTCTATACTACTAATTTGGCACTGATTATACACTGTATTTTGTTATGTTTATTTAAATAATATTTTTAAAAGCTAACTCCATGTATTCTATCTGATGTTAGAGAAAGGCACAGGTCTTCTTTACTGTTCTATCTCCTTAGCCATTGTAGTTCAAGACGGGTATCCGAGGAGAAAACAGGTGGTTATAACAGGATGCAGAAAGTGTAACATGTGGGAAGCTCAGTGCACAATGAAAGCAGACAGGAAGAACTCCTTATCCAGACTTAGGATTCAGAAGGGGCAGTCTTCCTGTGGAAGTGATATTTAAACTGTTACCTGAAGGAAGGGCAAGACTCAGTGAGGCCCATAGGTGAGAGATCTTAGTTCTTGCAAGGAAATCATGGCAGGGTTCTTTATTGAAGTAATAAATAGAGTACCTCTTCCTTTTTCCTTATTCCAAGCAGATGGACTCCATGTAACATGGTGATGGTGAGGAATGAAGGAGACGCATACCCTGAAAAACACTGTGGGCTATCCCAAGATGTTTGAACATTGTTTTATAAGGAGCCATTGAAGGGAAGGACATAAGGGGAGAGACTAGGTCAAATTTGCATCTCAGAAACATCACTCTGGCTTTAGTGGAAAAAGATTGTAAGTTGGATAACCAAGCACTATGGTGTGCCTGTTATGGTGTCCTGTCCATTTTAGCACTTATGGTAGATTTTTCATTTTTTAAAAAAACAAATTAGGAACTCTGTTTTATATTCTAGCTTCTGCCATGGGCTCTTCTTGTAGTATTTGAAATGTACGTCAGTGAATAGAATCCGCACCTTAACATATGGTTGAGTCTAAAAGGCATCTCCGCAAAGCATAAGAGACTCCAAAAAATTGAGAACAAACTGAGGGTTGATGAGGGGTGGGAGGGAGGGTAGGGTAGGTGATGGGTATTGAAGAGGGCATCTTTTGGGATGAGCACTGGGTGTTGTATGGAAACCAATTTGACAATAAATTTCATATATTAAAAAAAACAATAAAAATAAATTAAAAAAAGGCATCTCCCTTTCAAGGACGGCATGTAAGGCAGTCATGATAAAACAGCCAATGGATAACCACATCTAAGTCCTTTAGGTCTTGAGTCGTGGTGGGAATGGTACATAAAACCAGTCGCCTGCTTCTGTACCCGCCAGTTGTGCCAACCTGTGAGATGCAGGAAACTATAATGGTCAGCAGAGAATGAGGGACCATAAAGGTTAAATGTACGTGTAATAATGAATAGAGAACAGAAATTGGGTGGTCTTGTGACAGATGAACAGAGAAGTCCCACTACAGTGGTTTCTGTCATTTATCATAGGTTATGAATCTACAACTATTTTCTTGGTTTAATTATTTGATGGCCTTTTATTTAGCAATAAAAGCTTTCAGCAGCCATGAGTCAACAAAATCAAAAGCACATACTCAGTGAAAAATTAGGTGCTGAGTTATTGTTCCTCGAGAAAGTTGATGTTGATTAATCAACAGAATGATTAAACAATGGCATCACTTACCAGACAAAAAGCAAAAAATAGGAATTACTGAAAGCAAATCTATTTCAAAACTTAGCATTTATAAGAAAGCTGTGCATGACTATAACAATTAAGTGTGTGCAGATGCAGAAAGTGTGTTTTCTTATCACTCTATGAACATGACTTTTCAATAGATCAAATGGCTGCTCCATTCATGTTTAATTCCAAGTTTTCTAGTACACCTACGAGATGTGTAAGACAGCTACTGGTTCCTTTAGCAGAAGAGAAATTCTCCATCAGTGATGCCATTTTTGTATCAATATTATCAGATGTTTCAATTAGAAAATCCATTATTTCCAATCATGGTCCTTTTCCTAAAAAATGTAATTCATGGAATCAAAGGAAACCTCTTGGAAGTTTATTTCATGGTCATTGTGATTGTTATTGCAAATTTAGTTTAAAGAGGACTTTAACTTTGAACAAGAAATTATTTTGTGATAATACAAACAAATTTTGGTGAAGGACAGACATGAGGTTATAACATTTTTATACTAAATTAAGAAACTTATGGAGCAGAAATGAACTTGGATTGCTTGTGGTATACACATTATAACACCAGAACCATTCTTGGGAGGTGGCATGAACCGGGCTTCAGGTTCCCAGCACACTTTCCATTGTCCCACCAGACTTCATTTACAAAAAAGAAAAGAAAAAATCTTAAAGAATTTCAAGAAAGTGACAGCAAGAGCATTAAACCCTCACTGTAGGACCTTCTGATCATGGGGCCCTCAGTAACTGCACCAGGTGCATGCTCGTGAGGCTGGCCCTGCAGGTAATCAACTTATCAGAAAATGAAACCAGTTACTGGGTTTATGACCTTGTACATTACGGGCCCTTGACTCCATACTACCCTTCCAGAGAACTGGGAGTATGAATCACGCTCACCTTGAAGGTGAGCATCAACATCCCCAGGCCCATCTGGGGGGAAAAGTCAAGTTAAAGCGGGAAGAGGTTATTTTACACTGAAAATGAATGCCCCTTCCTTGGTCAAGTCTGTTCAGTCCACTTATGGAGAGAACTCTTGGCAACATGGGAGGCTCGTGCAGAACACACCCCCGGAGAAGTGAACCTACACAATGGAACAGATGTGTGTTCACACCCACATCTCTCTTTTTCCCTTTTTCCCTTTATTACTTTTTCATTTTTTCCTAGTGGGGAAAGTAGAAACAAACCAGAAACACACACACAAAATGGGAATGTATTCAGTCTAGACTAAGCTTTTTATTTGGTTCTGATTTTTCTGTGGTTCGGTGGAATGCAGGACCTGCCCCTGGGAAAGAATGTGAAGGAGGCTTCATTTGGCTTTGGAAAAGAAACTTCTAAAATAAAAACCACTTTTACTATGTGTTGAACTTCACATCATCTTGTTTAACCCTGTTAACCCAATCTGCAGGGTAGTCATCATTATTCTTGTTTTTTGGATTGAGGACAGTAAGGCTCAGAAAAATGAAATAACATGTTCAAATTCAGACATGGTGGAATCAGAATTTGAACCCTTGTCTGTCTGACTGAAAAGCTATGGTCTTTCTTTGAAAACCAGGTCCTCATGTGGTAGACTAGTCTCTCCCCTGGGGCTCAAGAAGACTGTAAGTGACGTATTTTCCAGGAGATCTAATCAGTACCAAAAGAGGTGGTATCTCCAACTTTTCACCAGCCAAGTCAGACTTAGAAACATTTTCTTTTTTTTTTTAATTTTTTTTTTTCAACATTTATTCATCTTTGGGACAGAGAGAGACAGAGCATGAACGGGGGAGGGGCAGAGAGAGAGGGAGACACAGAATCCAAAACAGGCTCCAGGCTCTGAGCTGTCAGCCCAGAGCCCGAAGCGGGGCTCGAACTCACGGACCGCGAGATCGTGACCTGGCTGAAGTCGGACGCTTAACCGACTGCGCCACCCAGGCGCCCCTAGAAACATTTTCTAACAGACAAGCAAGTAGGAGATTTTGCTGAGAGAAGAGCAAATACAAGAGAGACAGAGACAGAGAGACAGAGAGAGACAGAAAGAAGGAGCAATTAGGAATAGCTCCCTTTCTCCATTAGGAAGTGTTTAGCTTCCTGGCTTTCTGGTGGGGAAAGGATGCTATTCCTCCCTCCTCAGCTCCCTCAATAATCCTGGAAGCTATATTGCTATATTGAGTCCATGTATATGAGATCAGAGAGAAAATTGGGGGAGGATTTTTCTTTACCCAGTTAATTTTCCTCTCTCTGGTTTTCATATGTAGATGCTGTACACACTGGATTGTGAAGGCAAGCTGTCTCTCTGAAAGTCTGAGGTAGATGGCACTCTGCCACTTTTGAGTCTCCAGCCTTCTGAGAGTACTGGTGTCATCATAATATGTTTGAGAAGAGCATCAACTTTGAGGAAATGTGCTTCTCATGTCTGTGTGCCTCCCTCTTCAACCTCACTCTCAGCCTTTGCTCCACCCTCCACTCTCTGACCCCATTTCCAGGACAGGTAGTGCTCTCTCGAGTCATTCTTTCTGTTTCCGGATGGCTCACATTAATAGTGACTCAGAAAAGCTGAACAGCCCTCTTTTCTCTGAAAGGTCTCATGGTTAGATTCAGTCAGTGGCTTCTGGGTGTCTTTCTGTCCTTCCGTTGTCATTCTGTGCAGTTCGGGGCTTTCCCTTTTCAAACATTCTGGTTATGAATAGTTATCATAAGAGTCAGTGACTCACCACTATTTAATATATCAAGGGGTAGGTGAGGTGCTGTGCCATCAGCTGCCGGTGGGTCTTTGGAACCAGACACACGCCCACCCACACCCACACTGTTTTGCTTTTGTCATTTAGAGCTGGAAGTGCTGAATAGAGCAGGAACCCAGGTATTGTAACGTCACCGGGTAATATTTTCCACTGATACTTTTCAGAACATCAGATGCATGACCCAGCTGGGGGAGAGGGGAACTTGTAAGGTGTAGGTGATGCATACTCACCATCCTAAGCTGCGTCGTGGGATCTGAGGCCATTTTGTCCCTTTCACTCACCTTTTCCTACTGACCCAGACACATTTGTCCGGGAACAAAGAAATAGTGGTCCGCGCATACTAGCCAGCTCATTAATGGGGCCAAGACCCAATCCACAGGACTCTACTGACAGTCCTAGATGAGGCTAATATACGTGTGGTCACCTGGGAACGCTATTAAAAATTGGACAGCTGGACAAAAGGCTAACCTATTGGGCCTCTGATTGATCAGTCCAAGATCTGTTGCCCAGATAAAACAGAATCTCTCACAGAATCTGCTTTACCTCCTGCCAGGCTCCAGAGCCACTTAATAAGTAGCTCTATGACCTTGAGAAAATTACTTCAGTCCTGTATCTCAGTGTTCTCAACTATAAAATGCAGATAATAACATTGCTTCCTTTAAATGGTGGTTCATGAGGATTGAAAGTTAATCCATGTAAGGTATTGTACTTGAATCAAAGTTTGGCCCATAGTAAAATTCTCTACGTGTTAGTAATTGTTATTATCCTTCTTAAGCTTCTAATTTGGGAACTTCTAAAGCCACAAATATAGAAGTAATATCATAGCCTATCTGGGAGATGACAGCATAGTCTTTGGAAGGTTCTGTGCCTCAATCTACAAGCACTATGACTAGCTGTCAGAATCATCCTGATCCATAAGTATCCGATAATCCTTGGATAAGATGCTCTCTGCCTGTGGTTATGCTTAAAAGGAAGCCTGGGGGCTGGAGCCAAGTCATATTTATCCTTATTTCCTTATTTCCTTTCTGTGGTTCTTCCATGAAGGCTGGTGTGTTGTAGATAGATGCTCAGTGTAATTGGCATCCTGGGTCACTGTCTTGAGACTTACCGTGATAGGCTACTTTTGCTTGTCTGTGCAGAGTGACTGCTCTGGGGTAGGGGAGAGGCTGCTTTCATGTACCGATAACTCCAGAATTCCTGTTTGCTATGATGGATGGAAGTGTCCCAAAGGACACAGAAATTTTTAAACCTGTGGTATTTCCAGGGGTGCGTGGGTGGCTCAGTCATCCGACTTCATCTGACTTCATCTCAGGCATCTGACGTCAGCTCAGGTTATGATCTCACAGTCTGTGAGCTCAAGCCCCATGTCAGGTGAGCTTGAGCCCTGCTTCAGATGATCCCCCTTCTCACTCTCACTCTCTCTCAATCTCTCTCTGTCTGCCCCTCTTGGAATTCTCTCTCTCTGCCCTTTGCTCACTTGCACCCTCTCTCACAAACAAACAAACAAACAAACAAACAAACAAACAAACCTATGGTATTTCCAGTCTCTAGAACAGTACTTGGCTCATGGTCAATGTTCAATAAATATTTGTTGAAGAGATAACTAAATGAGAGACATTGGAAGGGCTTTGGGAGGTGATGTGTTTATATGGGAGCCCAAGGGGGTGACTCTTCACTATTTGCAGACCTACAACATTTTCAAGTTAAGCTTTATTTTTTAATTCTTTTTTTGTGATAAAATATGCATCAAATGAAAGTTAATGTTTTAACAATTTTGGGGTGGATAGTTCAGTGGTGCTAAATACATTTGCATCATTGTGCAGCCATCCCTACCTTCCATCTCCAGAAATTTTCAATCTTACAAACTGATATTCTGTACCCATTAAACACTAGGTCCCCATTCCCTCCCACTCCCAACTCTGGCAACACTATTCGGTTTTCTGTTTCTACGAATCTGACTACTCTGGTTACCTCAAATTTGTGAAATCATGCAGTGTTTGTCCTTATGTGTCCACCTTATTTCACTTGGCACAATACACTTAAGGTTTATCCATGCTATTGTATGTTTCAGAATTTCATTCTGTTTTGTGGCTCAGTAATATCACGTCATATAGATACACCACATTCTCTTATCCATTAGTCACTTTGGGCTGCTGTAACAAATTACCATAGACTAGGAGGCTAAAACTGTAAACATTTTTCTCATACTTCTTGAATCTGGGGAGCCAAAGATACAGGTGCTGGCAGATCCTGTGTCTGGTGGAGGGCTCACTTCCTGGTGTGCAGATGGCTGTCTTCTCAATGGATCCCCACATGGTGGTGACTAGAGAGCGGAGCAAGCTCTAGTTCTCTTCCTATAAGGACACTAATCTCGTTCATGACAGCTTCATCCTCATGACCTAATTATTTCCCAAGGGTCCTGCCTCCTAATACCATCACTTCCATGTTAGGAATTTCAACATATGAATTTAGTCGGGGGAGGGGGACACAAATATCCAATGTATAACACTACTCCTCTGTCAATGGACATTGGGGCTCCTCCACCCACTGTGAGTACTGCTGTTAGGAACATGGATGTACATATACCTGAGTCCCTGCTTTCGATTATTTTGGATAGGCACCCAGAGTTGGAACTGCTAGATTTTATGGTACTTCTATATTTGATTTTTTTTTTTTTTTTTTGCAGAACCACCATACTGAGTTCCTTAGTGATTGTGCCATTTTCCATTCCCCGCCCCCCCAGCAATGCTCAGGGGTTCCAGTTTCTTGACATCCCCACCAATACTTCTTACTGCTATCCTGATGGTTGTGAAGTGGTATCTGATTGTGGTTTGATTTACATTTCTGTAATGATTAATGCAATGTGGTGTTGAGCGTGTTTTCACGTACTTACTGGGCCATTTGTGTGTTTTCTTTGGAGAAATATCTATTCAAGTCCTTCACCCACTTTTTAATTGGGTTATGTGTTGTTTTGTTGTAGAGTAAGATAGTTGTTTTAAATTCTTTGTCTAGTAAATGTGATGTCTGTGCTTTTTTTCGGAATGCTTCATGACAGTTTGGTGGCATCCTTAGAATGGGCTGTGTTTTCCTGTTTGTTTGTCTACCTTGTGATTTTGTTGTTCTTGTTGCAAATTGGGCATTTGGGAAAACAGCAGTCTCTCCCAGTCTGTGTATACTGCCTCTGTGCTAGAGGAGTCATTCACTAATCAGCTGGGTGTGCTCTAGGCCTTGGGATCAGCCTGAGTTCAAAACTTAAGGTCTTGTGGGTCTTTTCTGAGCGTGAGTTTTGTCTAGGCCTCTGTGTGGCTTTTTCAATTACCACCCCCACCCCACCCCCATTTTGAATGTTTTGTTTTTCCAATGTGTCTCACCCCCACTTCTCCTAAGGGCCTTAGATAGTCTATTTTATGTTTCCACCAGTAATCTCCTGCCCCGTGCATGTACGTATTGGTCTTGCTCTCCAGGCAGCCTTCTTGAGCTGTGCCTGCTCCTTTTCCCCACCTGAGCTCCACATTAAGCAAAATGGAGACCAGAAAGATGTTCAGGCAGACCTGAGACAGATCAGAATATTGCACATAAAGTCTGATCTGACCCTCTGGTTCAAGGGAGAGAACTGGAAGCTAGCATGATGACTTTTCCAACCCAAGACTATGCCCTACCCAGGATGTAGTGGGCAAGGGCAAATAAAAACACTACAATATTCCTACCATTTTGAATGTGGCTTTTTCTTGATAGGATGTTTTGATGGCTTTTAGCTTTTTATTTTAGTCAATTTGAGTGTGTGTGTGTGTGTGTGTGTGTGTGTGTGTGTGTGTTTAATGTTTTTATGGGGTTTAGACATTTTTGGTGATCATTGTGTTGATATCCCATCTCAACTTAGCTTTTATAACTTCTTTTAGAGTACCTTTTTGGGGCAGTATTGGTGGAAATTGATACTTAAAAAAATTTTTTTAATATTTTTATTTATTTTTGAGAGACAGAGAGAGACCGAGCATGAGCGGGAAAGGGAGAGAGAGAGAGAGAGAGAGAGAGAGAGAGAGAGAGACAGAATCCAAAGCAGGCTCTAGGCTCTGAGTGTCAGCACAGATCCTGATGTGGGGCTCCAACCCACAAACCGTGAGATCATGACCTGAGGCGAAGTCGGACACTTAACCAACTGAGCCACCCAGGTGCCCTGGAAATTGATATTTTTGAGCGACCTCCCACTAAAGTCAGTCTTAGGCATTCTCCCAGATTTCTTGATTTTGCAACCATGAATATAACTAGTAACTCCTACAAGAAGGCAAAGTAAAGAAGATTTGGAGTGGAAAGAAAGCCTGCCTTTCTGACTTCTGCTATGAGGACACGACTGAGGGCATTACTCACACCATCAGTGTGTGTTCTTTATGACATCCCAGGGGATAAGTTTTTCTTTTTCCTGATAGGTTGTAAAACACATAAATATTTCCTGAAAAGTAGGCAACACATTTATCATGCCCATTTGCCTCATGAAGAAACTAAATATTAATAGGAGATTCAGCCAGGATTTTCCTTCCCACTCTACCATGCTGACCCCCACCCGCCCTCCCTGAATGTGGAAGATTCCTTGATAGTTGAAAGCAGAAACTCTGTTTTAGTTTCTGATGTATCCTATGCATCTAGAATGGTGCCTGGCACTTAGCGGGTGTTCAATAAATATTTGTGGAATGAATGAATGAATGGGAAGAGTCAGTTTTCTGTAGTATATGAGAGGAAAAATGAGGACTTTATCTTTTCAAACTTTGTTTAGTGAACTTTATAATGAAGCATGACATACATACAAAAGGGGCACCTATGTTAAGTATATAGGTCAATAAGTTTTCACATGAACACATCGGGGAACCAGCTCCCAAATACAGAAACAATATGCCCTCTGCCAGCCAGTCCCCACCACCAACTCCTATCCTTTCCCTGAAGGGTAAAAACTACCGTGATTTCCTAACCTCAGTGGATTTGTTTTGCCTATTTTTGCGCTCTCCATAGATTAACTAATATAATATGTATTCTTCTATGTTTGGCCTTTTTTTGTTCAACATTTTGTGACATTCATCCATGTTGTTGAATGAGGTTGTAGTTGAACTATTTTACCTTTTGAAACTTTAGAAACATTTTAGTTCTGAAATAATCAATGTCGGGTGAAATCTCAGGTTTGTAGAAAAATTACCCTCAATAGCAACCATTCATTGAGCACATAGTGACAGACACTATGCTGAGAATTGGAATTCATGAATGATCTCCCTTGATTAACACTCCTAACAGGTTTCTTGATGTGTAGGTATCATTTCTCTCTCAAGAACTCAAAGATAGAGAAGTTAACTAGCTTGCCAGTACAGAACAGGCTTGAAATTAATGAAGCCCTCCTCTGAACCCAGGCTCAGCAGTCAATCATGCTCATGCTTTTACTGCCACTTTCATTTGCCTCCCCATATAAGACTCCTTTAAGGCATCATTTTAAATGAATACACATTCAGGTAAAACTAGATGGAAGAGGGGGCTGGTACTAATTTGGAGATTGCTGTCTTTCAGTCATCTGCTCCATGTGATAGGACAGTTCCCGGGCCTCTTTGCTGTCCTGAAAGGTGTGTACATTAACTCTTGGATCCTTTGCCCTCTGGTCACCATGGCTGACTCAAGAACCCAGAGCCCAGAAGAAGAAGAATGGAACTGACCTCCAGTCCGTGCAGTACAGATTCAGTCCTCAGGATAAAGTCAGGAAGGCCTGTCTCCTAGTCATGTTTTGTTTCTTTAGGCCCCAATAGTCATGGGTCACAGACCCATCTAGAGGTCAACTCCATACCAGCTGTTCTCAATTTCTGTGTAGGAGGTAGTGACCTTGGCTTGAATCAACCCCAGTCGAGAACTGGATTTCTCTGTCAAGTGAACTGTATCTGTGGAACTTTTCCCCAGAGGCAAATTCTCCCAGCCTAGGATTTGCTGTGTTTACTTCCCAGCTGTTTTTAACACACCATTCGGAATGATGCAAGTTTCTTTCTTGTTAGATCTTCCTCGGGCCAACATTTGGCTGTCTCCATTTTTGGAGACTTAAATACTCCAGGCTGACTTTGACTCTTGCTTTTGCATTTGTTTGTAGAAGCTCTCCGTGTGCAAGGACAGAGACATCCGCTTGGCACCAGCAAGGGCTGTCCTCCTACTGTGTTGTCTCACCAGTGACCTGTCATTTTGTGAGGCAGCACATACCCTCATTGTCCATCCGTTTACCTTTGACTTTTTTAAAAAAAGGATCTCTATTTGCTGATTTTACGGATTTAACCAGGCTTTAACTTCTAGTTTAGAGCTTTCACTTCCCCAGTTTGGGGAGAAAGTACATGCTCTCTGTCTCTTCGTCTCTTTCCTTAATTTTCATATTTCAAGCCTCCACCCTTTGAGGGGAGCCCTCCTAGGGCCATCAGCTCCCTCTTTTAGTTCAGCACTTTGTCTCTCTGCTGGTCATAAACATCTGTGCTCTCTGGGGTTCTGTGATTGTGGCCTTTGCTTATTTCATCTGCTGATCCAACTCTCTTCAAAAGGCATCTTTCTCCAGGCTCTCCTTTTTCTGTTCTACTTCCTCTTGTCTCAGAGAGTGATTTAAAGGTGTTAAGTACAAATTTACACTCCTGCAACCTCTCTGAATTGTGTGGAAGGGCCAACTGGATTTTACACCGGGCACCATGCTGGACACATTCCCAGGCTCAGCCCATGGGAGCCTCATGGCCACCGTTGCGAGAGAGTTGTTACCATTCCCATTTAATAGAAATGAGGAAATTGTGCCCCAGAGCCCAGAGGTAGGAATTAAACTCAGCTTTATTTAAGCCAAAATTTTTTCTGCCTTACCCTAGTGCCTCCGAGTCCTTTTACTTTTGGTAATCATAAGAGAACACTGCCCAGAGGAGAAGGGGTCCACATGATGTAGTTTGTGGAGGGAGCCTCCTGAAATAGAGGGCTCATTGGGCAGTATGTTTCTGTCCATTCAGCCAGCCAAGCCCCTCTGACCTTCGAAGCCCAGCTCAGATCTCACCTGTTGTGCACTGCCCTCCCTGGGAGCGTCTCCTCCCAGTGCCTTCTCGTTCCTTAGGTAGCCGTGAGGCCTGTTGGATCCGGTATTTGACATCTACTCACCTCACACTTTCATTTCACTCTTCACAATATGGCACATCCCCACTTTCTGTTGCCAGCCTCTTGGGGTGGCAGGTCTTTTGTGTATTTTGTTTTATCGTCCAGACTGTCCTGAACAGCTTACACCTTTAAAATATATTTTGATGGACTGAGAGGACCACATCTCTGGATTAGCTTCTGGATTCTGGCAATTCTTTTTCCTTTCAGATTTTGTCAGTTTTTCTTCCCCCTGAAGCCTGAGGTTTTGCTCTTGAGTTTCTCCCCTTCCTTGCTACTCACAAAAGCTTGTGTATATCTCCAGGCCACTTGTGTCACCTTCCCAGGCTGCTTCGGTCTCTGGTGATGCCCACTCCTTTAGACTCTGTCTTTTTTTTTTTTTTTTTTTTTTTTAATGTTTATTTTATTATTTATTTTGAGATAGAGAGAGATAGAGGCAGAGAGAGAAAAGGAGAGAGAGAGAATCCCAAGCAGGCTCCACACTGACAGCACAGAGCCCGACATGAGGCTTGAACTCATGAACCGTGAGATTATCAACTGAGCCGAAACCAAGAGTCAGACACTTAACCCACGGAGCCACCCAGGCTCTCCAGATGATATCTTTTAATAGCATTCATTGAGCCTGGAGCCTAGGGAGCCTTGTGTTAATATACTTTCATAATTTATTTCAGGGTACTGTTCGATATCATTTGAATTCCTTTCATTTGCCAAGCACTAGATCAGGTGGGGGATGGGGAGTAAAAGCAGGGCCCAGAGAGACCCCAGTCCTTGCCTCTGAAGAGCTAAGCAAGACATTGTAGGCTGATGAGCGGTGTGAGTGGGGAGACAGGGCGCCGGGTGGAGGAGTTGGGGAACGTTCCCTTTGGTGAAGAGCCTGAAACGGGACGGGGGGTTGGGGTGCAGAGGAGTGGCAAGAGAGGTAGCCAGAATCCAGAGCAGGGGCCCATCATGTAGAACCCGGGGAGCCCTGGTGAGAAGGTTGAACTTGAGTGGGAGAGCATGAGAAGCCCCTGAAGAGACTCGGTCAGGGGAGGGGTCTCTCTCCAAGCCTGTCATCCTGAATGTGCACTAAAGTCTCTGAAGGCAGAGGCTTGTGTAGCTTTTCTGTGACTGGAGAGTGCTTAGCACATAACTGCTTAGCTGTGGATAGCGACAAGAGGCAGGGCCGGAATTCTGGCTTTTCTCCCGCCAGTCTTACTGCCTGCCATGGAATTGAAGGAGAGGGAAGTAGGGTCAGGCCATACGGGAGTGCTGACTCTGTTCTGGGCATTTTGCTACACACTACTGTATGTAAATAATTTTATTTAATCTTCACACCAACTTTTTAAAAAAAATTTTTTAATGTTTATTTTTGAGAGAGAGAAAGAGAGTGCAAGCAGGAGAGGGGCAGAGAGAGAGGGAGACACAGAGTCTCAAGCAGGCTCCAGGCTCCGAGCTGTCAGCACAGAGCCCAACATGGGGCTTGAACCCACGGACCGCGAGATCATGACCTGAGCCAAAGTGGGAGGCTTAACCGACTGAGCCACCCGGGCCCACCGATCTGCACACCAGCTTTGTAGCAAATGTGTTATCCTCATTTATCAGATATGTAAACAGAACTTAAAGAGATTGGAGGATTTGATTGATAACAATATCAAATAATAACTGCTAGATAAACCGCATTACTGTGATTGAAGTGGCCAGTGAGCAACTAACCAACCCCATCACACTCTACACGGAATTTTCGGTTAAACCTCACTTCATGGGAGGCCTTTATTAAAAATGCATGTAACGAGGGGCACCTGGGTGGCTCAGTCGGTTAAGCATTTGACTTCGCCTCAGGTCATGATCTAACGGTTCGTGAGTTCCAGCCCCGCATCGGACTCTGTCTTGACAGCCTGGAGCCTGCTTGGGATTCTGTGCCTCCCTCTCTTTCTGCCCCTCCCCCACTCACGCTCTGTCTCTGTCTCTGTCTCTCTCTCTCTAAAATAAACATAAATTAAAAAAATTTTTTTTTAAATGCACATAATGACATAATCACCCTCTAATGGGTATCTTCCTAAAGTTTACAGTGGCATCATACTAAGAAAAAATGAAACAGGAATCAGCCTCTGCAGAGCATACTCTTATCCAGGTTCCGTACACGGACAGACTGGACTGCATTGTGACTTTGTATTGTACCGAATGCTTCCTGGTTAAAAAAAATAGCAGGTCCTTCCTTGAGGTAAGAGAGAGAGCTGCTTGCCTACTTGTGATTCACAAATTATCTTTTTAGCATTTGGGAGGTGAACGGTCAGCGCTTCAAAACTTTACATGAGAGACCTACCAGCCTGTATGCTTAAGAAAAATCTCCACTTTGGTTACAAGTGGGACTGGATTGTAACAAAATAGCATTTACTTAATGCAGTAATGGAATTTATCAAGTCAGTGGGGTGTTACATGCCACTTCCTCCCGCAGTTAGTTATGGGACCTGCAACTGTGATCAGGTGGGAAGAGTCTCAGGAAATGGAGGGAGGCCCGAGCCACCCCTCACTGCTCTGGGACCTCATCCAAGTTGCTTTATCCCTAGGCCTCAGGTTCCTCACCTGTTTGCTTTTTATTATTTTATTTTTTTAAATGTTTTATTTATTTTTGAGAGAGAGAGAGAGAGAGAGAGAGAATGAGTGGGGGAGGGGCAGATAGAGAGGGAGACACAGATTCCCAAGCAGGCTCCAGGCTCTGAGCAAGAGGTCAGCACAGAGCCCGATGGGGGGCTTGAACGGGAGATCATGACCTGAGCAGAAGCTGGGTGCTTAACTGAATGAGCCACCCAGGCACTCCCTCATCTGTTTCCTAAAGAAGCCTTTTGTCAACTCAAGTACAGAAAATTTCCCCTCACTCTTTCTCTATCAAATCTCTGCCTCCACTGTGTACAGAGATTCTCAATGGCATCCCCACCGTAAGCATTTCCCGGGGTACCTGGGTAGCTCACTTGGTTCAGTGCACCACTCTTGATTTCGGCTCAGGTCATGATTTTGGTTTGTGAGCTCGAGCCCCTCGTCAGGCTCTGTGCCAACAGCACAGGGTGTGCTTGGGACTCTCTCCCTCTCTCTGCCCCTCCCCTGCTTGCTCGCTCTCTCTCAAAATAAACAAACGTAAACTTCAAAAAAAGAAGCATATCCTTGCCTTCCCCTGCCCTCAAGATACCACCTTATTTGTCTTTTCTTATCACAGCAAAGCTCTGACAGAACCACCTATGCTCACCATCTGAAATCCTCTGCTTCTTCAGCTCTCTCCAATCAGGCTTTAACCTTTGCAATTCTAGCAGAACAACTCCTAGGAAAGTGATGGTTGACATTCATGTTTCTAAATCCAGCTGTCCACACTCAGGCCTCATTTAAGACAGTTAATAGCTTTGGTCACAAAGCCCTTTCTTCACTTGATTCCTGGAAAAACCTCTCCACCCCACCCCCACTCCCAACTACTTTACCCATGTCTCTTTCTTGGTTGGTCATGTTTGCCATTTCTTTTTCACTTCTCAGTCTCTGAATACTGCAGTGGCCCAGCACTCAGGCTCAGTCCTCGGGCATCTCTTCTCTTCTATCTACACTCCCCTTAGATAATTTTATCTAGTCTAATGGCATCAATACCATCTGACACTGATGATGCCCAGATTTGTATCTCTGGCAACACTTCTTCCCTGATCTCCAGACTTTGTTTCCAGCTGACTTCTCAGTACCTCCACTTGGATGTCTAGTAGGCATCTAAGACTCACCATCTGGGGAACTAAACCCCTGACTCTTTCCACCTCAGCCTCTAAATCTCTTCTTTCTGTAGTCTTTTTTCATTTGGATTTCATTCTTCTCTCTTGAGTAAATGGCTGTTTCAATCTTCCACATCCTTGGTTCAACCACTTATTTTAGGTCTCCCACCCTGGTGTCTTACTTGGCTTATTACAGTGGCCTCCTGTCTGGTCTCTTTATTTCCGTCTGGGTCTTATTTTGTTCTCTACCTTTAATGAGATAAAACCGACATGTGACAGTGTGTAAGTTTAAGGTGTACCTTGTGTTGATTTGATACATTTATATATTGTAAAATGATGACCGCCATAGCATTAACTAACACAGCCATCCTGTCATACTGTTACCATTGTGTGTGTGTGTGTGGGGGGGGGGAGTAAAACACTTAAGATCTCTCTTAGCAACATTCAAGTATATGATAGTGTTATTAGCTAAAATCACCAAGGCTGTACATGAGACTTGTTAAACTTGTAACAAAGTTTGTATCCTTTGACCAGGATCTCCCCATTTCCACCATCCCCAGCACCAGGGAACCATCACTCTACTCTTTGTCTCTGAGCTCGACTTTTTTAGAATCCACATATAAGTGTTATCATGCAGTGTCTTCCTCTGTCTGGCTTACTTTACTTAGCATAATAATGCCCTCAGGGTTCATCCAAGTTCCTGGAAATAGCAGGATCTCCTTTCTTCTTGTGGTTGAATGATAATAGTCAGTGTGTGTGTGTGTGTGTGTGTGTGTGTGTGTGTGTGTGTGTCCTCTTTATCAGTTTGTCTGTTGATGGACACTTAAGTTATTTCCATATCTTGGCTATGGGGAGTAATTTTGCAGTAAACAGAGGAATGCAGACATCTCTATGAGATCTTGATTTCAACTTCTTTGGATGTATTCCCAGAAGTGGAATTGCTGGATCGTATGGTAGGGCTATTTTTAATTTTTTGAGGAACATCCGTACTGTTTTCCACAGTGGCTGTATCAATTTGTATTCCTACCCAACAGTGCACTAGGGTTCCCTTTTCACCACATCCCCCCCCTCCATATTTGTTATCTTTTTGGTGATAGCCATTCTCACAGGTATGAAGTGATAGTTCATTATAGTTTTGATTTGCATTTCCCTGATGATTAGTGAGAACAAGCACCTTCTCATGTACCTGTTGGCCATTTGTATGTCTTCTTTGAAAAACTGTTTATTCAGTTCATCTTCTCTGTTAAAAATTGGGTTATTAGGTATTGTTTTTACTGAGTTGACTATTAACCCCTCATCAGATACATGATTTGCAAGTATTTTCTCCCAGTCTACAGGTTGTCTTTTCATTTTGTTGATGATTTCTTTTGCTGTGCAGGAGTTTTTAAGTTTGATGTCATCCCACTCATTTATTTTGGCTTTTGTCGCTTGCCTCATCTAGGAAATAACTGCTGAGACTAATATTAGTCAGGGAACTTTCTATGTTTTCTTCTAAGAGTATTAGCTACATTTAAGTCTTTAATATGTTTTTTAATGTCATTTATTGTCAAGTTAGCTAATATACAGAGTATACAGTGTACTCTTGGCTTCAGGAGTAGATTCCATGATTCATCACTTACATATAACACCCAATGCTCATCCCAACAAGTGTCCTCCTCAATGCCCATCACCCATTTTCCCTGCCCTCCCCCATCAACCTTCAGTTTGTTCTTTAAAAGTCTCTTACATTTTGCCTCCCTCTCTGTAACTATTTTTTCCTTCCCTTCCCCCATGGTCTTCTGTTCAGTTTCTCAAATTCCACATCTGAATGAAAACATATGATATTGGTATTTCTCTGACTGACTTATTTCACTTAGCATAATACCCTCCAGTTCCATTCACGTTGTTGCAAATGCAAGATTTCATTCTTTTTCATCGCCAAGTAGCATTCCATTGTATATATAAACTACATCTTCTGTTTTGAGTTAATTTTTCTGAGTGGTCTAAGAGGGGTACACTCTCATTATTCTGTATGTGATTATCCAGTTTTTGCAACGTCTTTTATTGAAGAGACTATCTTTTTCCCACAGAGTATTCTTGGTGCCTTTGTCAAATATTAGTTTGCCATATATACACGGGCTTATTTCTGGCTCTTGATTCTGTTTCATTGGTCTTTGTGTCTATGTTTATGCTGGTACCATACTGTTTGATTACTATAGTTTTATAGTATAGCTTGAAATTAGGAAGTGTGATGTCTGGCTTTTTTCTTAGGATTGCTTTGACTATTCAGAATCTATGTGGCTCTACAAAATTTTAGAATTGTTTTTCCTACTTCTGTGAAAAATGCCACTGGAATTTTGATAGAGAGTGCCTTGAATCTATAAATGGCTTTGGTTAACATGGACATTTTAAGCATATTCTTCTGATACATGAACATGGAATATCTTTCCAATTGTTTGTGTCTTCTTTGTTTTTTTTTTTTTTCATCATAATCTTATAGTTTTCATTGTATAGACTTCTAACCTCCTTGGTTAAATTTATTTCTAAGTATTTTCTTGTTTTTGATGCTGTTGTGAATGAGATTATTTTATTTATTTTCCAGATATTTTATTGTTGGTATGTAGAAATAAAACTATTTTCTGTATGTTGATTTTGTATCCAACTTGACTGAGTTCGTTGATCAGTTCTGGCAGGTTTTTTTAGGTGGAGTTATTAGGACTTCCTATATATAAGATTATATCACCCACAAACAGACATAATTTTACTGCTTTTCTACGTGGATGCCCTTTTCAAAAAATTGAGATATAATTGCCATCTAGCATTATATTAGTTTCACATGTACAACATAATGATTTGATACTTGGATGTGTCATAAAATGACCACAACAATAAGTCTAGTTAACATCCATCACCACACATTGGTTGTACATTTTCTTATTCTTGTGATGAGAACGTTTAAGATCCACTTTCTTAGCAGCCTTCAAATATATAATACTGTATTAAGTATAGCCACCATGCTGTATACTGTATCTCCAGGACTTATTTATTTTATAACTAGAAGTTTGTAGCTTTTCAGTACCTTTCTTCTTTTCCCGCACCCTCCCTACCTGCCTCTGGCAACCGTCAATCTGTTAGCTGTATCTATGAGTTCAGGTTTTTTGGTTTTGCTTTTGCTTTTGTATTTCACATATAAATGAGACCAGATGGTATTTATGTTCTCTGACTTATTTCACTTAGCATAATACTGTAAAGGTTCATCCATGTTGTCATAAGTGGCAGGATTTTCTTCTTCTTGTTTTTTTTTTTTAGGGCTGAATAGCATTCCGTTGTGGATATATACACACCACATTTTCTTTGTCCATTCATCCATTGATGGACACTTAGGTTGCTTCCATGTTTTGGCTATTGTAAGTTACACAGCAGTGAACATGGGTGTGCAGGTATCTTTTTTAGTTAGTAAGTACCCAGAAGTGGAATTTCCAGGTCATTTGGTAGTTCTATTTTTAATTTTTTGAGGAATCTCCATACTGTTTTCCATGGTGGTTGTGCCAATTTGCATTCCTGCCATTAGTATACAAACATTTCTTTTCTCCACATTTTCACCGACATTTGTCATCTCTTTTTGATGATAGCCATTCTGAAAGGTGTGAAGTGATACCTTATTGTGGTTTGATTTGCATTTCCTTGATGATTAGTGATATTGAGCACTTTTTCATGTACCTGTTGTCCATCTGTATGTCCTCTTTGAAAATATGTGTACTCAGATTCTCTGTCCATTTTGTAATCCTATTTGTTTTTTGTTATTGACTTGTATATAAGTTCTTCATATATTTTGGATATTTAGCCCCTTATGAACTATATGATTGGCAATTATTTTCTCTACTTGCATTGGTTGCCTTTCATTTTGTTGATGGTTTCTGTTGCTGTGCATAAGCATTTTGGTTGATGTTGGCCCACTTGTTTATTTTTTATTTGGTTTCCTCTACTGTTGGTGTCAAATCCAGAAAAAATTCATTGCCAAGACTGACGTCAAGAAGCCTACCTCTTGTATTTTTTCTTAGAAGTTTTATGGTTTCAGGTCTTATGTTCAAGTTTTTAATTCATTTTGAGTTAGTTTTTCTGTGTAGTGTAAGATAGTGGTTTGATTTCCTTATTTTGCATGTGGATATCCTGTTTTCTTACCATTATTTGAAGAGACTATCTTTCCCCCATTGTATATTCTTGGCTTCTTTGTTATAAAAGAATTGACCATATAGGCATGTGTTTATTTCTGGACCCTCTATTCTGTTCTATTATTCTATGTGTCTTTTTATGTCAATACCCTATGGTTTTGATTACTAATGCTTTGAAATACAGTTTGAAATTAGGAACTTTTTGCCTTCAGCTTTATTCTTCTTTCTCAAGGCTTTGGCTATTTAGGGTCTTCTGTGGTTCCATACAAATTTTAGAATCGTCCTTTCTATTTTTGTGAAAAATGCCCTTGGATTTTGATAGGGATTGCATTGAATATATAGATTGCTTTGGGTAGTATGGACATTTTAACAGTATTCTTTAAATCCATGAGCACAAAATATCTTTCCATTTATTTGTATGTTTTTCAATTTCTTTCATCCTTCTAGTTTTCCGAGTATAGGTCTTTCACCTCCTCGGTTAAACTTATTCCCAGATACTATATTCTTTATGATGCAATTGTAGATGAGATTTCTAGGTTGTTGTTAAAGTATAGAAAACAATGGATTTTTCTATATTGATTTTTGTATCCTGCAACTTTACTGAATTTTTAAATTCAGTAGAATTTTAGTTCTAACCTTTGTGATGGGTGACATATAATTTAATGTCATCTGCAAATAGTAACAGTTTTCCTTTTTCCTTTTTGATTTAGATGCCTTTAATTTTTTTTTTCTTGCCTAGTTTCTTTGGTTAGGATTTTCAATACTAAGTTGAATGCAAATGGAAAGAATGAGCATCTTTATCTTCTTCCTGATCTTAGAGGAAAAGCTTTGAGCTTTTTGCCATTGAGTATGATGGTAATTGTGGGCTTGTCATATGTGGGCCTTTATTATGTTAAGGTACATCCCCGCACACTCAGTTTAACTATAAATGGATCTTGAATTTTGTCATAAGGGTTTTCTTCATCTATTGAGATGATCGTATGATTTTTATCCCTCATTTTGTTAAGTGGTATATCACATTATTGATTAGCAGATACCAAAACA
The DNA here is from genome assembly GCF_028749965.1 of Puma concolor. NCBI lineage: Eukaryota > Metazoa > Chordata > Mammalia > Carnivora > Felidae > Puma > Puma concolor. Next base: position 118,671,263 of record NC_141670.1, read on the forward strand.
TTCTTGCATCCCTGAATAAATCCCACTTTGATCATGGTAAATGATTCTTTTAATGTATTTTTTAATTTGGTTTGCTAATATTTTGTTGAGTGTTTTTGAATTTATACTCATCAGAGTAACTTTTTTTTCTTGTAGTATCCTTGTCCTATTTATTTTTGGGGTAATGCTGACCTTGTAAAATGAATTTGGAAGTGTTACATCCATTTTAATTTTTTGGAAGAGTTTGAGAAGGATTGTTGTTAATTCTTCTTTAAATGTTTGATAGAATTCATCAGTGAGGCTGGCTGGGACCAAACTTTTCTTTGTTGGGAATTTCGATTACTGATTTAATCCATTACTTATTATTGGACTGCTCAGAATTGCCATTTTTTAATGAGTCAGGCTTGGATAGGTTATATGTTCTAGGTATTTATCCATTCCTTCTAAGTTATCTATTTTTTTGGTGCAAAACATTCTTAGTAGTCTCTCATGATACTTTGTATTTCTGTGGTATCTTGTAAATCTTTAAAAAAATTTTTTTATGTTATTTATTTTTGAAAGAGAGAGACTCACTCTCTAGTGAGCAGGGGGAGGGGCAGAGAGAGAGGGAGACACAGAATCCGAAGCAGGCTCCAGGCTCTGAGCTGTCAGCACAGAGTCCGACACGGGGCTCGAAACCACAAACTGTGAGATCATGACCCAAGTCAAAGTCAGACACTTAACCAACTGAGCCACCCAGATGCCCTGTGACATCAGTTGTAATTTCTCCTCTGTAACTTCTGATTATATGAGTCCTCAGTCTTCTTTCTACTCTTCTGAGTTAGTCTAGCCAAAGGTTTGTCAATTTTATCTCTTATCTTTAAAAAGGCAGCTCTTAGTTTTATCAATTTCTTTTGTTTTTCTCGTCTCTATTTCATGTATTTCTGCTCTGATTTTGGTATTTGCCTTCCATCTGCTAACATGGGCTTCAGTTTTTTTCTTCCTTTTCTAATTTCTCAAGGTATCAAGCTAGGTTGTTTATTTGAGATCTTTCTATTTTCTTAGGGTGCATTTATCACTGTAAACTTCCCTCTTATTACCACTCTTCCAGCATCTCACAGGATTTGATATGTTGTACCTCCATTTTCATTTGTTTCAGGATATTTATTGATTTTTCTTTTGATTTTTTCATGGAATTTTGACTAATTGTTATTTTTTATTTATTTTTACTCATGCATTTATTTTATTTTTAAAATTTTTTAACATTTTATTTAAACCCAAGTTTGTTAACTTAGTTAATGTAATAATGGTTTGAGAAATAGTCCCTTTTGATTTTTTTAGTTTGACCTGTTAGATGTTCAGGAACATGTTGTTGAATATTTGTGAATTTTCCAGATTTCCTTTTGTTACTGATTTCTAATTTCATACGATTGTGGCTGGAAAAGATATTTGTTACTATTGGATTTCAAGCTTCTGAAATTTGTCAAAACTTGTTGTATGATGTATCGTGTGGTCTATTGTGAAGAAAGTTCTGTGTGCTCCTGAGAAGAATGTGTGTTCTGCTAGCGTTGGATCAGTGTTCTGTATATGTCTATTAGGTTGGTTTGGTATAATGTTTTGTTCGAGTCTAACATTTCCTTGTTGATTTTCCATTTGGATGATCTCTCCATTGTTAAAAATGGAGCATCTGAGTCCCCTACTGTTATTGTATTGTTGTACCATATCTCCCCTCAGATCTGTTTGTATTTGCTTAATACATTTAGGTACTTCATTGTTGGGTGCACATATATTTATGATTGTTTTATCTTTTTGATGAGTTGACCTCCTTGTTATATAATCTCCATCTTTTTCTCTTGCTACTGTTATTGGATAAAATATATTTTTTCTAATATCAGTATAGCTTCATATCCCTGCTCTTTTTTTGGTTTCCACCTAAATGGAGTATGGTTTTTCATCCCTTCATTTGAACCTATATGTGTCCTTAAAGCTGAAGTGAGACTCTTGTAGGCAGCTTATAGTCTTGTATGTGTGTGTGTGTGTGTGTGTGTGTTTAATCTATTAAGTCACTCTATGCCTTTTCATTGGAGAAATCGATCCATTAATACTTAATTACTGGTGGGTGAGGGCTTACTAATGCCATATTATTAATTTTTTCTAGGTGTTTTGAAGTTCCGTTTTTCTTTTATTTCTTGCTGCCTTCTTTGATAAGTTCATGATTTTCCACAGTAGAATGCTTTGATTCCCTTCTTTTTATCTTTGTGTATCTACTGTAAATTTTGGCTTTGTCATTCCCATGAGGTTTATATAAAACATTTTACATATAAAATCTATTTTATGCTAATAAGTTTAACTTTGATTGCATACAAAAACACTATACTTTTACTTCCCCCCTTGAATGTTTCTGATGTCATCATTTACCATTTTTCAATCATGTATTCAACAAATTGTTAAAGCTATAGCTATTTTTATGCTTTTGTGCTTTAACCTTTATTCTAGAGTTAAATAGTTAGCACATTATCAGATGACAGTACCAGGGTATTCTGAATCTGCATGTATGCTTACCTTTACCAATGCTTTGTATATTTTCATGTTTTCATGTTACTAATTAGTGTCCTTTTGTTTCAACTTGAATTCATTTTAGCATTTCTTGTAATGCTGGTTTAGTGATGCTGAATTGCCTCAGCTTTTGTTTATTAAATCTTTATTTTACCTTCAATTCTGAAGGAAAACTTTAGTGAATAAAGTATTCTCAGTTGACAGCTTTTTTTTTTTTTTTTTTTTTCCTTTTAGCACTTTGAATATATAGTCTCATTGTCTCCTGGCCTGTAAGGTCTCTGCTAAGAAATCCACTGATAGCCTTATGGGAGTTCTTTTGCATGAGAAATTTTTTTCTCTCACTGCTTTTTTTTAAAGTTTTTTTTTAAATTAATTAATTTATTTTGAGAGAGAGAGAGAGAGAGAGAGAGAGAGAGAATAGGGCAAAGAGGGACAGAGAGAGAATCCCAAGCAGGCTCCACACCATCAGTGCAGAGCCTGACATGGGGCTCGAACTCAGGAGCTGTGGGATCATGACCTGAGCCAAGATCAAGAGTCAGATGCTTAACCGACTGAGCCACCCAGGTGCCCCATCTCTAGACTCTTTTTAAATGTTCCCTTTGTCTTTGGTTTTAGAGTTTTGTTATCATGTGTCTTGAAGAACGTTTTGGATTAAAATATCGAAATAATCAATTAACTTCATGAATTTGGATCTTGATCTTTTAAAATCCATTCTTTGTGTGTGTGTGTGTGGGAGTAATACCTACAAATGGAATTATTGGATTATATAATGATTTTTAATTTTTTGAGAAACCTCCCTACTGTTTTCCATAACAGCTGCACCAATTTACATTCCCACCAACGTGCATGAAGGTTTCTTTTTCTCCACATCCTCACCAACACTTGTTATTTCTTGTCTTTTTGATACTAGCCATTCTGACTTACCTGAGGTGGTATGTTATTGTGGTTTTGAGTTGAATTTCCCTGATAATTTCCCTGATAATTAGTGCTGTTGAGCATCTTGTTATGTCTGTTGTCTGTACGTCTTCTTTGGAAAAATGTCTATTAGTGTCCTCTATTTTTTAATCAGATCTTTTTTGTGTGTGTGTGGTGTTGAGTTGTATGAGTTCTTTATGTATTTTGGATATTAACCCCTTATCAGATGTATAATTTGCAACTATCTTCTCCTGTTCGGTAGGTTGTTTTTTCATTTTGTTGATGATTTTCTTTTCTGTGTACTTTAGTTTGACATAGTCCCAATTGTTTGTTTTTGTTTTTATTTCACTTGCCTGAGGAGACAGACCCAAAAAGTTATTGCTAGGACTGATGTCCAAGAGATAACTGCCTATGTTTTCTTTTAGAAGTTTTATGGTTTCAGGTCTTGAATTTTCAGGTCTTGCATTTAGGTCTTGAATCCATTTTGAGTTTCTTTTTGTGTATAGTGTATGAAAATAGCCCAGTTTCTTTCTTTCTTTCTTTTCTTTCTTTCTTTCTTTCTTTCTTTCTTTCTTTCTTTCTTTCCTTCTTGTTGTTTTTGTTTTGGCACGTAGCAGTCCAGTTTTCCCAACACCATGTATTGGAGAGTCTGTCTTTTCCTCATTACCCATTCTTGCCTTCTGTATTATAGATTAATTGGCTATATAAGCATGGGTTTGTTTCTGGGCTCTCTGTTCTGTTATTCTACATGTTTTTGTTTTTGTACCAATGCCACACTGTTTTGATTACTATAGGTTGGTAGCATAGTTTGAAATCTGGGAGCATGATACCTTCAGCTTTGTTCTTTCCCAAGGTTATGGACTATCTGAAGTTTTGAGTAGTTCTATTCAAATTTTAGGATTATTCTTTCTAATTCTGATTGCTATTTTGATAGGGAATGAAATCTTGTCATTCACCACAACATGGATGGACCTAGAGGGCATTATGCTAAGTGAAATAAAACAGAAAAATACAAATACTATATGATTTCACTTACATGCGGAATCTAAAAAACAAATCAAATGAACAAACAGAAGTAGACTGATAAGTATACAGAGAACAAACTGGTAGTTGCTAGAGGGGAGGGGGTAGAGGAATGGATAAAATACGTGAAGGATATTAAGAAGTGCAAACATCTAATTATAAAATAAGTCATGGAAATGTAGGGTACAGCATAGGGAACACAGTGTATGATATTGTAAGAACCTTATATGGTGACAGATGGTAACTACACTTATCATGGTGAGCATTTCACAGTGTAATTGCCACATTGCTATGTTGTACAAATGAACCAATGTAATGTTGTATATTAGCTACACTTCAACAAAAAATGCATCATTGTCACAGTTCTCCTTGAAGACCCAAGTCAGCTCATGTTTCTCCTCTGGTGAGAGCCCTATGATGTCCTGCTATGCAGAGCGCAGGCCGCAGGACAGAGAGTGCTCTTCCTAGGGAGGACCCTCCACCTAACCATGCTCCCACCACACTTTCATACCTCGTTCTAGTCCAACCACAGCCTTTCTGTGCTCAGGAGTTCACTTTCAGGCCTTTAACCTGCTGTTCTCCCTGCTTAATGTATTCTTTCTCAAATATCCTCATGGCTTGCATTTCACTGCCTTCAGTTCATACCTCACCAGTAAGACTTCCTTGACCAAGCTATAAAAATTCTCCCTCTCTCCATGGAGAGAATTCTCCCTTTCTCCATGCCCTTTCTTTCCTTCCCTCATGACTTTTATCTCCATATTTACTTCATTCTGTGCCTCTCTCCCCTGAGCAGAACATAAGACCTGAGAGGATAGGGACTTACTGGTTTGTTCACTCCTGGATGCCTAATTCCCAGAAATGTGCCTGACACCACTTTTCAGAGTGGGAGCTTGAAAATATTTGTGGAAGAATTAATAAATGAATGGTTACATAAAATCAGGCTGTGGGAAAGGTGATCTCTAAGGTCTCATTCAAATCTGCTTATCCATAATTTTGTACAGTTAAGGAGTATTTCCTCTTTCTCACTAACAACTTGGAAATACATAAAACTACTAAGGTAAAAAATAATAGCTTCTGCTGAACTAATTAACATAATTATAATAGCTGCTTAAAAAAATTCTTTTGATGTGTTTTAAAGAAACTTCTTGGGGCGCCTGGGTGGCGCAGTCGGTTAAGCGTCCGACTTCAGCCAGGTCACGATCTCGCGGTCCGTGAGTTCGAGCCCCGCGTCAGGCTCTGGGCTGATGGCTCAGAGCCTGGAGCCTGTTTCCGATTGTGTGTCTCCCTCTCTCTCTGCCCCTCCCCTGTTCATGCTCTCTCTCTGTCCCAAAAATAAATAAAAAAAAAAAAAAAAAAAAGAAACTTCTTTATTCCTCCCCCAAACAGCCTTGTGAGATAGGTACTATTATTTTCCTTCTCCAAATGCAGAAATTGAGGAAAAGGAAGCATTAGCCCCTAGCCCAAGGGTCAGCAAGGTGAGCACTAAGATGTGGTCAGTGGACCAAGCCTCCTAGCAAGAAGCAAAGGGGAAGAAGGGAGATGAAAAATTTTGTAAGAACAGCTGTTTATTCTAGTTTGTGCTTAAAGCTTTACATTCTCATTAATGCTCACCACATCTCTGTGAGGGATGCACTATTTTATCACTTTTACAGATGAGGCTTGATGGCACACAGCTAGTCAAAATGCAAGGCTGAATCCCAAACCAGGTGCTTTTTACCTTGCTGTTACTTGTGCTTTATTGTATTCCTTGGAGCTAAATCAAGACCTGCCCATGGGGGAAGGGTTAGGGCACCACAGGGGCCTCTCAAGTTTCAAGTAACAACACCCAGATTTCTCTTAATGTGAAGGTCTATGTAAGGAATAAAAGCCAGGGCTCAGTGAATATGGCCACAGAGTCCCAACTCAGCAATTTAAATGATCTGAATCCATTGTTCTGGGGGTCAGGGAGAAGTAGCATGTCTTCGTGTAACGATTTTCCTCAACACCCAAGTAGAAATCTCATTTCAGTTTGAGTTAAGAATTGATTAAGGACTAAAATGTCAAATTGGGTAGAGAAATTCCTTTTGAAACCATACAAAAGGAAGCCCCCCCAAAGAAAGCACATTCGTCTGGTGTCTACGTCGGGGAAAGAGCTGCTCCTTTCTTGAGTGAATGTTGGACTAGACAAGCACGGATATTTGTGAGAAATTGCCTGGTAAGAGAGGGAAATGAAGGCAGGTGGCCTTCAATATATGGGAACAAAAGTATCTTTGTTCTTTGAAACTGAGGAGCACTGGTAACACAAACAATCTCTAATCACAGTTAATTCTCTTTTAAGCATCTGTTGTGAACTCTAGCAACCAGAGAGTGTGCTCTCGGATGGAGGAGGGCAGGGGGAAAGCTCCCCAAGCCCTTAGCGGTGAGCCCAGTGACCGATGGGTGAGCCAGCATCTTCAGGCAGCAAGCACTGTCCCCTCACACTGTGGAAAGAAAAGATGTTCCTCCCGCACCGCCCTCCCCCCCTCCCCCCCCCCCCGGCCCCCTGCTGGCCTCTCCTCTTCCTAACACTGCCTGCCTTTGGATAGGTGGGAAGAGGACTTTTCCTTGAGAAGAGTGGATGTGAAGAGGAAACTGAGTCTGAGAACAGGGCCAGCCTTAGACCTAAGCCATGTGAGCTTAGCCCCAGGTACCTGCGTTGCTGAGAAGCCCTCACAAGCCACACATGCCGTTTGTGGTCAGCTGAAGGCTGTCCGTTTAAGGTCAGCCGAAGTGCTATTGCTCCAAACCTAACACTGGTTATACACACAAAGTGAGCAAGCTAAAGCTGGAAAAAGGTTGAGTATCTAGGCTATTCCACTACAGAAATCATTTGGCTCTAACGATCTAGATATTATTTTAGGTGCCGTTTAACAAATAACCATCTAAGAAGGATCTTTAAAAAGCAATTTCTTTTCATTCCCTTTGCCTCATTGAAGTAGTGTTAGTTTGGGTGGTAAACAGAAACTTCAACAAGACAATAATTAGAGTGCATTAAATAAATATAAATTTTATTAAAAACACTCACATAGCGTTATCAGGAATGATATAATAATAAACGCTTTCAAATAACCTGCATCCATAACATTACAATACTTACAGTATTTATAACCATCCTCAGGTTTTATAGACAAACCAAACATGAAAATGAAATGAAACTAAGTCTTAAAAAAAGCATAGAAAAATGCACACAGAGTTCATTACCTTAGTGTCAAACTGCAAAAGTTTCCTACACAAGTTAACCACTAGCTTTACAAGTGAACTGTACATACACCACTGTGCGTCAGTCAAGATGAAAAGTTCATTCAAGTAAAGTTGACACCACTCAGAAGCATTTTCAAGTATGGCTATATAGTTAACCTGATATTCCTATATAAGCAAATTGGAGATCTGCTTCCATTCATTCTAACTGAGGCAGGTTGGATATTTACAATTATAGATCTGTTATTTACAATATACCATTCGGTTTCCTCTCCTCCTCCCTCCTTACCTCTCGCCAAACCCCAAGCTACACTTCTTGTTCTCTTGTTGGCCAGCAGTTTGACAAATGACAGTGGATGGTACGGAAACCAAACATTCATATAGGGATGGCTGACTCAAAACCAACAGATGTGCACGTAGTAATCAAATATTTGGGGTTAGATGTATGACATACGCAAAATATTAAAATCGTGTGGTTTGACATATGCAAAGCAAACATTTTTGAAATGTTTATCAACTCGTCACAGCCAAAAATGGGAAATTGTTTTTCATAGACAAAAATCCCGTTATAAAGACTTGACCAGTAAAACTCAAAGGCCTTGTTTGATTACGAATTTATTTGAAATGTTACTAAACACAAATGTACTTAGACAAAAATGTAATTGATCAATTGCACACCATACCCCTACGTGTTCTGCCTCTGCGGGGGATGTCCGCATGGGCCTGGACTCTATTGACTCCAGGATCGAAACATTTTATCTAGAGTGCTGACTCTAGCCAACAGCCACTTGCCAAACTCCTGCCTTACAAGTTTCCCTTTATCAACTCAGTGCATTCTATTTTTGTGTATTTTTTTTTTTTCCTGCTTGAGACAGTCAAAAGATTCCCCAAACTTTTAAAATGCTTTTCTTTACAATAAAAAGAGCCAACAGATTTACAAAATTAGTTTTAGTTACATCAGGACATATACAAGTAAAATAGGAGGGATTCAAAATAAAAGGGTTAAATCCCTGAAAAAGAATATATTTATTAACCTACAACAATTTTACATAAACACAGGTGACATGTTGGCATAAGGAGAACATGAGCTGAAATATCCCTGAATTTTTAGAACAAAAAGGATGAAGTTCAAGTTATACTTGCTAAGAAATCAAGTATTGAAAAAAGATATGCTTTTTTAATAATAATAATAAAAAGACTTGGAAAAAAATGATGGTACATGATGCTATAAGCTTTCATTCTCAGTTCAATATCCTATTGCCAAACTAGTGTTGAGGTATATGACAAGTAGGAACATCACCCAAACCTTTAATGAATTCTTAGCTCACATTATGATATATTTGTAGCAGGCTGAGTAGCACCATCATGATGTGAATTCTGCTTCAAATCCATATATATATATACACATATATATGTATATATTTAATTTTTTTTACAGTACTAAAATACTAAAGCATTGCGTTAAAAAAGTTTTGTTTACAATTTAATTTACTTACTATACATCTCTTTCACTTCTTTATACAAATTAATGATTTATAACCACCACAGCAAACCAGCTGCCTGTTTTTTTTTTCTTTTTAATTAACAGATTCACATGGAACTAACCCTGTTTATTATTCTTATGCAGGCATCAGTCTGCTCAATCTTCCTGGAAAAGAGGACACTTAAGCTAAGAAATGACAACATCACAATGTACAATTACCAACACAAAAGCAGACTGCCATTGGGTTTGCTGAAGAGCACACAGATCCATAAAATAGCATCAGCTTAAGTGAACTAGCTTTGTTAAGTCTGTAGCATGTCATTGTTAACCTGCAGTTAATAGAAAATTCTTAAAACTACATATTTGAGCAATGAACTTGTCATACAATTTTGTATAAAACTGTTTTACAGTATAGCATGTGAGATGAGCACCAGAAAACGTGGACTAAAGTTATTCCCTTGAATCCAGTAAGCCCCATTGTGGATTTAACTGGCTATATTAAAAATGGACACATTGCTCATCAGCAGATGCATGGCTAAAAGCAAAAATAGTTTAAAAGCTTTCCTTATTTCCTTAAAAAGAATCAACTTTGAATTCTAAAATGAAAGTAAACTTTTTTTTTTTTTTAAACATCTCAGTACCTTAGCATTGTTCAAGTTGTCAAAGCTTAGGTAGACAAAGTGCTTCTAAAACACCATTTAAAATATTTATACATATACATGTGTGTGCACATATACATATGTGTGTATATATATATGTACATATATACGTTTATTGTCCTACAAGGACTTTACTGGATGAGCAAAATCCAGAAGCCTTTAAATGTCCACATTAAAAAAAAAAAAAAAAAAAAAAAAAACCCAAAAAAACCAAAACCTCATGTAAGAATAGGTAATTATGATAAAAATTTGAATGAAAAGGTACCCCTGTTATTCAAGGGCATTGGAGTACACTGATAGAATCTTGATGATATAAAGGCATTAAATTTTCAAATGTTAAAGACACCATTTTCTTAGCACCATTTCTTAAAACATCCAAACAAATTCAGTGTTTTGCTGTCTATTCATTTATGCTTCCTGTAGCTATTTTGATAAATAAAAGTTAATATTAAGATTACAGTAAAAACTGCATGTTAAAAAGCCATAATTCCAGTATTTCAGTACATTGTATATTCAGCACCAGATGGTATTTTAAAATTCCTGCCACTGTAATACTACAGTACTTGTTTGATTTGTGTTCCATGACTATGCAAACTCGGTATTATTAAAAGTGGTCACAGATGTGTAGAGTTGTAAGGGGGAAAAATCACATTTACATATCCTCTCGTCCAATAATAGAACCAGTGTTTAAAAATGTAAATTGTGGAACACTTTCCTCCCCACCTTCTTTTTGCATAGAATGCTTTGGTCTTTTGCCTAGATGCCATCTGTGACCACTTAGGAGTCGGGGGAAATTAAGTGCTATGGTAAGATGATCTCTTGTTTTGCTGGTGAGCTGAGGTTCTTCCCACCACATTTGTCATGAATCCTGTGTTATTTCCCCACTGCCCACGTCATGAGAACTATACTACGGACAGGTTGGTTGTGGTCTTTTCAAATGAGGTACCCACCACGAGGGGAGACATCATATGTATCTGTTGTAAGGCCCTGTGACCCGAGTGAAGGCATATGGAGATGTAGTTACTGTGGAGTCTGTGGTCACGGACATGGTCCTTTCGGCAAGGGATTTGATGAAGCGCAGGTAAGTGGGCTCGGAAGGTTCATGTGGCTCAGCGGGCTCCCGTTTCACTTTTTTGCCATGGGTTTTCTGAGGCACATAGTCTGGGCCATACTTCTCACACTCTTCCTCTTTCTCTCGGGCTTTTTCAGCCATTTTGGCTTCCCAGAGCGCCAAGCCATGTTTTGGCTCATTCATGCTCTTATGCTGATAAAAGACAAGGGAGATCCTGGTGGGGTGATTCCTATTGGGATTCTTTAAAGGGGTTGTGGCATGAAGCTCGCGCTTGGCACACTCGATGAGAATTGACCCATGAGTTGGAGCCACAGCCACTCCCCCGATGTCAGGATCTAGAAAGCTCTGCTCACTGTCTGACCAGACTTCATCATTGTCCTCGGCGGCAGGGGGCTGCTTTTCCTGACTGCCAGCATCATGTAATTTGTGTAAGCCTTCTTGGACAGGAGCAGTTCTATCATGGTTAAGACCTGGAAGCATCTTAGATAACCCATTAGCTGTGTGGGAAAGCATGTCATTCTCCTTGTTTTGGAGATGCAGGGCATGGAGAGAGCTGTTGAACATGCCTGGAGCTGCCCCGTAGTTATGGATTATGTGAGAAGATGGGTGATGTTCGCCATTCTTATAGTCTATGTTTGGATTGCTCAAATTGGGTGGTAATCTAGAGGCGGCTCCCATGAAGTGGCCATCCATCTCATGAGTGGAGTAAGGAGGAAATGTCCCTACATGGTGTACATTTGTTTTAAGAGTACAACTGCTGAAGGCATCTCCTTGCATATTTTGGTTTCCATAACCTAAGTACTTAGAAGTAAAACTCTGGCTATTTCCAAACCTTGGCTGGTAGAGTGTATGGATGGGTGGCAGACTGAGCTTAGAGAGAGGGTCTTGGTTTGGATACCTATATAGATCCATGGACTGAGACTGAGGAGAATAGGAACCCAGATATGGGGAGCAGTTGTCCACTGATACATTTCCATTACATTGATAGGATGGATATTGGTTACTCTGATTCAAAAGCCCAGGGTAGGGATTCATGGGATTAGAAGAATTCAAATATGAACCTGCAGCTTGGGATGAGGTGGAATAGAGGTTCATAGGGCTGGCACCTCCATAAATCTCTGAAGTGTGTGAAGAGCTCGGATAAGCCTGGATAACTGGATTGGGCCGTCTCATGTACACACTGGTAGATCCAGAGGAAGAGTAAGAGCTGACAGACTCTGACTGAGGGTTATTTGTCATGGGGTTATGCTGGGGCAGTGGTGGCGGCGGCGGTGGCGGCGGTGGCTGCGGCTGCGGCTGCTGCTGCTGCTGCTGCTGCGGGGGCTGCTTCAGTGGCTGTGGAGGTTGCTTCGGCAGTTGCGGGGGTGGGGGCTGCTGGGACTGTTGCATGACTGGTCCTGAAAGTCGCAAAAGTTCTGTGGACAGGATATGAGAGAGCACACAAACGTGTTCGATTATTATTTCACAGAAGCTAGTGAGGATGCTTAGCTGTATGTGAGAACCACCACTAAGATTATGCAATACCCATCAAATAAGGACAAGAGCAAAGTCAGGGCTCTGATCACTGTCTGGCATCATTTTTTTGTCTAAAGCATTAGACAAAATAGATCTCCAGAACAGTACAATTTAGTAAGTGAAGAAAAATGTAACAAACATCCAAAAGATATTTGACTGAGAGCATCATGTTTTCTGGAGGTTCTGTGTATCTGACCATGCCACACCCTACCTGAAGCGCCCTTCTCCCTCCACCCCGTCTCCCCGCCCTTCCTTGAGACAGGTATCCCTTCCTCAAGGAAGCCTTGTATGACCTCATCTGCTAGTGTATGTACAATACCCACTGAAAACATAAGTCAGAGCAATGTTTTGTAATATACTGTAATTGATCATTTTTAGCCCTCTCCTCCTCCTAGCACAAAGCAGTTCCTTGAAGGAAGGGACCATGTCCCTTTTACTTTATTCCTCCAATGCCTGGGGCATGCAGTAACAATTTGTTAAATAGTTGGAAGTTGCATAAAATTTGTTATTGAAGATTCATCAATGCTATGAGAAAAGGAATGACATTCACTTAAACACCCAAAGCATATCTTCTATAATTGGCAAACCCTACTTACACAGTTGTCAATAAAACTTTAAAGAAATTTTCAGCTTTGTAAATAAAATTTTCATACTTCTATTTTATGACCTCACTTACAAATCTACATATGAGAAGTGAACAAATAAATGGAGCTGTAAGGGCAGTCTTGAGAATTGAAATGATTATTACAGAAATCAGTTAGAAAAGACGGGAGGAAAAGTTCTACCCCAATGATATGATGATACGTTATGGTTAACTTACAGGAGAGATTAATGAGAGAATAGGATTTACTGCTCTTAGTATAAGTCAACCAACATATATTTATTAAGCATCTTTAGCACATTATTCTAAATTACTTAGTTTCTTTAAGTTTTGAAATGAATTAGTAGGGAACTTTGACTTTGTGAAGCAAACATGGTTGGCTCTCAGCAAACTGGTGGGCTAAACTTAAAAGATAAACATTCTTCTTTTGTTAATGGTCAGGTTAACCATCTGTGAAATGAGACGTGGACATTACATTTATGGCTTTTTATAGCAAATAACTGAAGATATAACCAAGGGGCTTTGAAAAGAAAATATCAACTTAGTACTGATAAATAATGCTCTATTGCTACTGCTAGAGATGTGATCTGTTTGCATAGGTAAAAGCTTTTATAAGATAACTACGTGTGGATACTCCTCCTTAACTCAAGACTTAATATGGCTACCCCTCCCTGATAAATCCTATTTCCAAACTTCTTATTTCAACAAATAGTACTGTCTTAGTTATCTAGGCTTAAAATGTTGACATCAATCTTAAATTTTTCTTCTTCTTCATTCTAATGTTTTGTCACCAATGTATTGATAATCATTTTGGAAGCATTCGCTACCATCATTTTTGCCAAATCTTCATTGCTATCATCCAGACTCAAGCTTTTATTACTTTACTCTTGGTTTATTGCATCTGTCTCCAAACTCATAGCTTCTCTGCTTCTAATTTGGCCTCCCTGCCACTGCTAGATTAACATGAATTTCACCATGTTACCTACCTGTCATATAAAACTTTGCCATTTATTATAGAATAAAATCCAGACTTTTCCATCAAGCTGGGGTTGAGGGTGCAGTATCTCATTACCATGTCCAAGAGCAAAACCTGGCCCTTGGGACTTCAGAGACAATTCTAGTACAAAACTGATACCATGATCAAATATAATCATCCAAAATTAACTCTTCATTTTTAACCTAAGTTTCATATAACATATCTACAATGCTTCATATTACATTTACCTGCCAACTGTTTAGCCTGGCTTGCGTTTTCAGTCTGTTTTGTACGAGATGAAGCTGACTTTTCCTTTTCATTCTTATTTGTGCTGTTCTCCAGAGAGGAAAGCTTTTCAGCTGCAGCTTTCTTGGCTTCTAGTTTCCTCTGTCGGCATGTCTTGACAGGCTCTGCTAACATCCTGACTTTCCGCCGAAAAGAACTCAGCACCTGAATGGCACCACTTTGTTTTTTCTCCTCCTGAGCTTCTACACTCCCAAACTCATCCACATCAGAGACTTTGTAGAGAGGCAGAACATGGAGCTGCTCGTCCTCAGGTTTCCCTCCAATTTCTCGATTGTCTTCTCTAGTGAGGGTGCATACCTGGTAGGGAGATAACACAGTACTGCCTCAGTTTCAGTCTAAAAGAAACTGTGGGTGTGTGTGTGTGTGTGTGTGTGTGTGTGTGTGTGTGGTACTGCCTCAGTTTCAGTCTAAAAGAAACTGTGTGTATGGTACTGCCTCAGTTTCAGTCTAAAAGAAACTGTGTGTGTGTGTGTGTGTGTGTGTGTGGTACTGCCTCAGTTTCAGTCTAAAAGAAACTGTGTGTGTGTGTGTGTGGGGGGGTACTGCCTCAGTTTCAGTCTAAAAGAAACTGTGTGTGTGTGTGTGTGTGTGTGTGTGTGTGTGTCTGTCTGTCTGTCTCCCTCCCTCTCAGCATTTAGATTTGTGGTGGTGGTCTACTGGGCCAGGTCAGTGACATGCATATTACCAAAAAACCACATCTGTCTGTTATTAAGGGTGATTGCATCAAAATGGTACAGGGAGATAGACAAGTTCATGTTGACTTTTTTTTTTCCTTTCCTTTTGTGTTTGGGTGGGGAGGGGGGCGGTCTATCATGGACCTGTGGTGACTTTGTTCTTCACATACATTTCTTACTCTAAGGGAAGAAGCAACACTCCCACAAAACAGAAGCAATCTCCCACTTTTCACCCTTCAAAAATAGATGTGAAGCCTCTTCAAAAAGAGGCCAAAAGTTATACCAAATGATTTCCTCTGTTTTTGCTAATATCACATTCACCTAATCTCATACTTTGTACACAATGAAATTTTGCATCTATCCTCACACTTGACTTCAAACTCTCCTTCACTGTGCTTAAGACA
The DNA here is from genome assembly GCF_028749965.1 of Puma concolor. Lineage (NCBI taxonomy): Eukaryota > Metazoa > Chordata > Mammalia > Carnivora > Felidae > Puma > Puma concolor. Next base: position 118,686,621 of record NC_141670.1, read on the forward strand.
TTTTCACAAGAGACCAAAGAGAAATATAAATATGTGAAATGGAAGATTTGGTTGATATAGGTAATGTGTAACTTAACACTGCTTCTACCTTCTTGTCTCCTCTGTACTTGTTAAACCTAACTTACTGTTTCTCTTCTCTCTTATTTCTTTTGTAGGATATCACAACATACAAGGGTCTATTCCAAGAAAGGGGGGAAAAAAACTACTTCTCTTGCTTTGATAATTTAATGATACTTTTCCTCTTTTGTTAGCCACAGTCACATTGGTTTTGATGAAAGATTATCTGTTGGTTTTAAAATACCAGATTTTAGTATTTAGTGTTTTTGACTAATGCAGAAAAAAATGTGAGCATGATTATTTAACGTCCGAGGCAATATAAAATCACTAGAAGATACTCTTGAAAGGAATGTGATCATAACAGACTTACCTTGATAGAGAAGTTTAATATGAGGTGGCACTACAATGAGTTTTCACTTCCTATACATCAAAGTCTTCCAAATCCATGTCTCTGATCACTTACTACCTTTTCCCACATGTTATTAGTTCTTACCTAGTGCTGCTTTCCTTTGCACCTGATGGAAACTGACCTATCAGAGGCAAATTCCCCTTAAGGCAAAGCCTTTTTCTCATCCCTGCCTACTCTTCATTCCCTTGCTAGAGTGAAACATGGTTATCTTTAGGATCTACCGTAGCATTTTTTTTTCCCTCCAGAATCTAGCCTAGCCTCCTAATAGTGAGCATGTGTTCAATACACAATTAGTGAAGATTTTAGATTTTTTATTATTAAAAAAAAATTCTGACTTCTGTTTTATACTATTAATCTGATACTTTTTCTGCTTTTCAACAAAAACTTCACACCAGGTTCTGTGAATTACTTCCACCATTGCTTGCCACCTGAATTCTTCTCTACCCTAGACTACAATTTTAGTTTCTGTATTCTATTTTTTTAATGTTTATTTATTTTTGAGAGAGAGAGAGAAGGAGAGAGAGAGAGAGAAGGAGAGAGAGAAGGAGAGAGAGAGAGAGAGAGAGAAGGGGAGGGAGAGAGAGAGAGAGAGAGAGAGAGAGAGAGAGAGAGAATCCCAAGCAGGCTCTTCTATGCTGTCAGCACAGAGACCGACATGGGGCTCCAACTCACGAACTGTGAGATCATGACTGAACCAAAATCAACAGTCAGACATTTAACCAACTGAGCCCCCCAGGTGCCCCATGTATTCTATTTTTCATTTTAAGTCTCACTGGTCATCTTCCTCAACTACACATATATCCATGTTGATGATTCACTAGGTAGATTACTTTATAGTTTCTTCACTTGAATTTTTCATTCCTTATTTTCACCCTGGTTTATGCCTCAACATGCAAGGCCACACTGTGGACTCTGTCAGTATGGAACCCTGTTCTACCCTAAGACCATGTCCATTTTCTCCATTTAGCATAACCTCTGATTATACAGCCTGATCCAGTCCATCTACTGTAATATGTAGTAATAATGGGCTCTTTTGTACTTTGAATCTTCTATAGTGTTGCTATGCCATGGATGATGCATTTTTCATTTGTACTTCTTTCTGCAAGGTAGATTGGTGCCTTGGCTTATATATTTCTTTTTCATTTTACTGATTATAACCTACCAGATGCCTGACATTGAATTTTGAAGGAACTTTTGGCAGCTAATGGTAGTTGGCAATGCAATCACTGGTTTAGTTCTGTACCAAGCGTTTCCATGATTTTCATGTGCTTATCAACTGTTTTCCACTCATGTGACAACCTGTTATAAGAGTACTAGATATGTCAAACGAAGGCACCTTTGCAACAGCAATTCATTCATGAAAACACTGTGCAATGACATCTGCAGAGAACATATTACTCTAATCACAGGATAACTTCCAGCCTTCCACTCTTCAACAGGCTGTGCTAACTGTTCTGTGCCCCACTTACCAATGTACTGCCATTCTGCATGTTGTGTAAGTCTCTATGGGCATGAGCACAGAAGTCCAAACATGCAGTGACCCCTGAGAATGGACGGCCTTCCTTCAGACCCAGTCGGCATTCTGGTGCTCTGTGTTCATATTCAATCTGAAAAACAGAAGCATGTGTGTGAATGGGGAACTACTTAGGCATTTGAAATTCTTAGGCATACATTTGAGAAAAAAGTATAAGACCTGTGCACTGAGCAGATCAGAAAGATTTTTTAGTATTTAGGTTATTCAGAATTAAAAAAAAAAGTTATACATGTTATACCCAGAAATACAGTGGAATGACAGAAAACAGACCAAACGTTTTGACATGGTAAAGTTTTTATTTTACAGTGTTGAAGTATAACTGACATACATTAAACAGTATATATTTAAAGTGTACTATTTGATTAGTTTTGACGTGAGTATATGTGAAACCATTGCCACAATCAAAATAATGTACCTATCCGTTACTCCCAAAAGTTTCTTCCTTCCCCTTTTAATTCATGTCTCTTCCTTTGTTCCCAGGAAACTACTGATCTGCTTTCTGTAACTACAGATTAGTTTACATTTTCTAGAATTTTACATAAATGGATCTGTTTTGAGTTAATTTTTATATATGGCATAAGATTAAGAGTCAAGGTTAGTTTTCTTCCATATCGCTATCCAACTGTTCAAACACTACTGCAAAAAAAATTATCCTTTGCCACTAAATTGTCTTTTTTTGAAAATCAACTGTACATGCTGGACTTATTTCTGGACTTTCTATTCTGATTGTTTGGTATATAATAGTGTAGTGGGTATGTATGTGTATATATGCCGACATCACTGTCTTGATTACTAGTAAATATAGATTTTTAGTGAATCTTGAAATCATGGATTATAACTCTCCAAATTCTGATCTTCTTTTTGAAAATTGTTTGCCTATTCCAGATCCTTTGCATTTGTCTTTCTATATATTTACAAACACCCTGTCAATTCCTTCAAAACACTTGGTAACATTTTGATAGGTCATATACTAAGTCCATTGAATGACTTGGGGAAAACTGACATATTAAAAATATTAGTCCTGTGATCCATAAACATAGTAGACCTTTCCATTTGGGGTCTTTTATAATTTCTCTCAGCAATGTATTATAGTTTTCAGTGCACGGGTCTTACATGTTTTGTCAAATGACAAATTCTTATGTCTAAGAATTTCATATTTTTGATGTTATTTAATTGCTATTGGTTTTGACTGCAATTTTTAGTTATTACTAGTATATAGAAATACAGTTGATTTATTTTTGCAACTTTGCTGAACAATTTATTAGAAGTTTTTGGGTCTTTGGAACTTTTTGTGTAGACAAGTGTCTACATTATAAGGACAATTTTATTTCTATTCAATCTGTACACTCCTTATTTCTTTTTTCTTGCCTATTTCCCTAAAACTTCCAGTTAGATATTAAATAAAAGTGGTAAAAATGGATGTCCTTGTCTTGTTTCTAATCTTAGGGGTAAAGCTTTCAGTCTTTCACTATTAAATATGAAGTTAGCTTTAGGTTTTTCAATTATGCACCTTATGAGGCTGAGAAAGTTCCCTTCTATGGATATTAAGTATTGCTAAGTGCTTTTTCCTCTATCTATTGAGATAATCATATTTACCCCATTATGTTGGCTAATGTGGTGAATCACACTGATTAAAACATTTTTAATGTTTACTTTTGAGAGACAGAGACAGAGTGGGAGAGGGGCAGAGAGAGAATGGGAGACACAGAATCTGAAGCAGGCTCCAGGCTCTGAGTTGTCAGCATGGAGTCTGACGCAGGGCTGGAACTCATAGACTGTGAGATCATGACCTGAGCCGAAGTCAGACACTTAACTGACTGAGCCACTTAGTCAATCAATCATGATGGATTTTTGAATGTTAAACAAAACATTACTGAAATAAATTCCATTTGGTCATGATATATCCTTTTTGTACACTGTTGTCTAATTGACTAAAATTTTGTGAAGAATTTTCATATCAATGTTAAGAATATTGGACTATAGTCTTCTTTTTCTTTTACTGCCTTTGTCTAGTTCTAGTATCAGGATATTTCCAGCTTTGTAAAATGAGTTGGGAAGTTTATTCCTTTTCTATTTTCTAGAAGAGTTTCCATTGAATTGTTACTATTTCTTCCTTAAAATATGAGTCAGATTTGAAAGGGAAATTATCTGGGCCTGGAATTTTTGGAAAAGCTTTCAACTAAAAAATCAATATCTTTAATAAATATAGGATGACTTATGGTATTTATTTTTTTCTTTAGTCATCTTTGGTAATTTGCGTTTAAGTACTTTTCTCATTTCATCTAAGTTGTTGAATTTATTGGCATAAAATTTTAATAATATTATTCCTTTAATGTCTGTAGTATCTATAGTGATGTCTCATCTCTAATTCTTGATATTGGCTTTTGGACCTTCTCTTTTTTTTCTTGATTGAATTGATTCAAAGTACTAGCTTTTGGTTTCACTGATTTATGCTCTTATTTTCTGTATTCCATTTCATTGATTTATGTTCTTTAGTTTTTCCTTCCTTCCGTCTTTTAGGGCTCATATTGCCGTCCTTTTCCAAGTTTCTTAGAGAAGCCACCTAGATCATTAATTTGAGACTTTATATATATTTTCTGAAGTTTATTTATTTTTATTTTACTTATTATTTTTTTAATGTTTATCTTTGAGAGAGAGACAGAGTGTAAGTGGGAGGGACAGAGAGAGAAGGAGACACAGGTTCTGAAGCAGGCTCTAGGTTCTGAGCTGTTAGCACAGAGCCCAACATGGGGCTTGAACTCATGAACCATGAGATCATGACCTGAGCCAATGTTGGATGCTTAACCAACTGAGCCATCCAGGTGTCCCAAAGTTTGTTTATTTTTGAGAGAGAGCACCCATGAGGACAGGGCCAGAGAGAGAGAGAGAGAGAGAGAGGAAGAGAGACAAACCCAAGCAGGCTCTGTGCTGACAGAGGAGAGCATAATGCCAGGCTCAATCTTGTGGAATGTGAGATATGACCTGAGCTGAAACCAAGGGTTGGATGCTTAACCAACTGAGCCCCCCAGGTGCCCCTATATTTTTCTAATAAGTATTCAATGCTATAAATGTCTCTCGAAGCAAGGCTTTATAGCTTCATTCCACAAATTTCAAGGTCATGTCTTCATATTCTTTTTGTTTTTAAATGTTTATTTTGAGAGACAGAGTGCATGTGTGCACATGCATGACTGAAGGAGGGGCAGAGAGAGACAATCTCAAGCAGGCTCATGGCTGTCAGTGCAGAGCTCAACATGGGACTTGATTTCATGAACCATGATATCATGACCTGAGCTGAAATCAAGAGTCAGATGCTTAACTGACTGAGTCACCCAGGCACCCCCAAGCCTTCATTTTTATTCAGTTTGAAATACTTTCTAATTTCCCTGTGAATTATTCTTTGGCTCCTAGGTTATTTAGGAATATGTTTCTCAGTTTCCAGATACTTAGAAATTTTGTGGAAATACTGGTACAGATTTTTCATTTAACTTCATTGTAGCCAGAGAACATATTTTGAGGCTTTATAATATATTGATACTTGCTTTATGACTCACTATACAATCTATCATGATAAAACTTCCTGTACACTTGAAAATAATGTTAATTCTGTTGGGTGAGGAATTCTATACATGTCAATAAGGTCAAGTTGGTTAAAAGTGCTGTTTAAGTCTTCTGTCTCCTTAGTGATTTTGTATTTGTTCTAACAGTTATTGAGAGAGATGTACTGAAATCTCTGACTCTAATTGTAGATTCTTTTTATAGTTCTATCAGTTTTGTTTAATAAAATCTGAAGCTCTGTACATAGTTAGGATTATCATGTTTTCTTGATGAACTGCCCCCTTTTTTATTATTAAATGATCTTCTTTACAGTTTATAATATTCTTTGCTATGAAATCTACTATGTTATCAATATGATCATTCCAGCTTTCCTTAGATTGATATTAGCATATTTCTTGGTTCCTGGTTTTTTTCAATATTATAATTATTCAATATCAATGTGATTATTTAGTATCACAAACTCTGCCTTTTTAATTGGGAATGTTAAAAGCCATTCACATTTAATATGATTTTTGATATGGTTGGGATTAAATATACCAATTTTCTATTTGCTTTATATTTGTCTTATCTTTAATTTGGTTCCATAATCCTTTTAAATACATTTTGGATTGATTCTATTTTTTTCCTTTTTACTGGTAGATTAGCTGGTAGATTTTTTTACTGCTAGATTTTTTTTTTTTTAAATGGCCGCTTCCCTTAAGGTTTACGATATATTCTTTATCTTCTTACACTCTACATTCAAGAAATACTATACTACTCTACATATAACATAAGACCCTTACAACAGTATACTTTCAATTCCCCAGTCTCTGTGTTACTTCTACATGTTATAAAGTTTAAGGCACATTGTTCATATATATTTCTAATAGCAAATTATCTTTAAATTTCTTTTGAAATAAGGAAAAAGTTTTTTTATTTACATAGCTACTATTTATGATGTTTTTCTTTCCTTTTTGTCAATACAGACTTCTATCTGGTATCATTTTCTTTTACTGGCAGGCTTCCTTTAATATTTTTAAAGTGTTAGTCTGCTGATGGTAAATTATTTCAGCATTTGTATGTTTGAAAAAAATTTTGTTTTGCCTTTACTTTTTTTTTTTAATGTTTATTTTTCAGAGAGAGAGATAGAATGAGAGAGGGGGAGGGGCAGAGAAAGAGAGAGAACAGAATCCGAAGCAGGCTCCAGGCTCTGAGCTGTCAGCACAGAGCCCAACACTGGGCTTGAACTCAAGAACCGTGATATCACGACCTGAGCCAAAGTTGGACGTTTAACCGACTGCACCATCTAGGCACTCCCTTGCCTTTACTTTTGAAGTTTTTCCTGGGTATAGATTTCTGGGTTGACAAGAGTTTTTTTTTTTCTTACATTTTTCTCTGATGTGAAGCTTAACTTCAACAATAAGACTTTATAAAATCAAGGAACAAAGCAGAGGAAGAGCATTTAGATATGAGAAATAAGTACAATATATCCAGTTGGGGAAGAGACAAAAATCAAATGGTAGGCTTTGATAGCATCCATAACCTCAAAAGGTCTTCCCATGTGCTGTGTGGAAAGACCACATGGCTGTTTTTTTGAGCTTTAAACAATATTAAGACATACGGATGAGTATTACCCAATAGTACATACTAGGCAATATAAAAAATACCTTATCTATCTTTAACCATGATTGATTTAATTTATATATACAACTATTTTTTATATATGAATGTATGTATATATGTAAATTTTATTTTGTGGTAAGAATACATAACATGAGATCTACCTTTTCAACAAAATTTTAAGTGTCCATTATTGTTGGCAATAGGTACACATTGCAAAGCAGATCTCTAGAGCTCATTCATCTTGCTTAACTGAAACTTTCTGCCCATTTATTAGTACATCTACACATGTATCGATATATAAATACTGAAACACATCTAAAGAATTATATGTAATCTTCTTGTTATAACTAAAATTTGGGGTACCTTCATATTTTGGATACTCTAAGTTCAGGAAATGCATAAAATGCTCCAAACATAATACAGTAGGGTGGAATATAAATGCTTAGAAAACCAGGTGTGTATGACACCATATATAGTAAGAATCAAAGGAGTAAAAAGAACACCAATGCTTTGTTATTCTGTCCCCTTTTCCAGCTAAAGCCATTAGGTTAATAGCACCTATAAAAATTTTTATTCAACAGAAAATAGCCAAACTTGAAATCTAGCAACATAGACTCAATTCGTTTTCTTTTTATAGCTTGATTTATTGTGTTTCTCACTTGGAATTATTTTATAACAGTACTAAAACATTCCATATACTTTTCTGTGATACTTACCAAAGTAGATAAGGTTGTAAAATAACAGTATTAATCCTACTACTATTAACAGCATTAAAAATAATCTTCATATACATCATATATATTTCTAAAAGCCTGAGTTGTGACATAAAACAAATTTATAAACAGATCGTTATTAAATTTGCTTCCTTTGCTTACACTTAAAAAAAGAAAGAGCGGAGGTTTGGGGAAAGTATTAAAGTCCACAATAGAAACAAGAGTAGCTAAATCATTAAATGAGTATTGGTCTCCCCTGTGTGTCTCTGCTATATAAATTAATCCCATTAGTCTTTAATGTTATTAAATGACAACGTTTGCCAAATGTACCTCTCTTCATACTTCCTTGTACCCCCTGCCACTGTGTACTCTGCTCTGGATACCTGCATCACTTCCAGCTTTCCTCCATTTATCAGTCTCTCTCTTTCCCTTAAATCTTTAACCTCCCTTACTCTATTGTGCCTACTCCCAGCAGTTACTTCACTGCTTTCTAATCCTCCACTCCTAAAATGTCAGTGTACTCCAGAACCCATCAGAATCCCTTCTCTTTATAGTCTCCACTCTGAAAACATGCATTCACATCTTGTGAATTCGACTACTTCTTGCATTTTGGTGACTCCCAAATCTACATAATTAGCCTGCATTTTTCTCAGGATTTTCCATCTAATTATACTAAAGGATGTCAAACATAGTATGCCCAAAATGAAATTTATCATTTCACCCGTTTGTCCGCAAACCTACTTTTCCTCACTGATTCCAAATACTAGTTAATAGAACAACCTGTCCAAGCCAGAAATTTGGTGGCTCCTCAAATTCTCTCTTCTGCTCATCCTCAAATCCAATTGGTAAGTTCTACAAGTTCTACCTCAAATTTCACATACTTATTTCCTTTATTCTTTCACTACTGCCATTTCTTTAATGTAGGACCTTAACATCTCTTGTCCAGTGACTGCACTAGCTTACTCCTCCAATTTAATCTTACACTAACCTAAGTTGTATTTCACTTAACTTGGCTTGTTCAGTGACCGTTTTAAATTAAATCACTTCACACTCTCCTGTCCCCAACACACACTTAAAACGCCCCAATGGTAGCCTTCTTACATACAGGATAAAGTTCAAAGTTCAAAGATCTTTATATGGTCTCCAAGGCCATTTGTGACCTTACATCTCTACTTTCAGGGAGAACTTTTTTGTTCCTTCAGAAATAAGCATACCTCTATCCCAGCTGTTAATGTATTATTCTGTAATTGTTATTTTACATATCTCTGCCTTAAAGGAGTTCCTTAAAGGAAGGAATTCCTTAAAGACAAAAACCTACAATACTCATCTTTACATCCACAGTGACTAAATACAGCATCTAGTTTATAACAGGTTTCCATTTAATGCTTCTGTTGTTGATGTCATAATGACAGGGAAGACTACAGTTTTTTTTCCTCCTTCATGAGCATTTCTGAACAAATGACCTAGCTTTCCAAACTGGTATAGCCTAGACCACACTCATAAAATAGGAAACAAGTGTTTCAGCTTGGTTCATGGAGCCAAGGCCAAATAAAATGAAGATAATCTAGCAAAATCAGACATATCTGGACACATGTATGTACACTTACAAAGTAGTACACTCATAATATGTATAGACCTTCTGTGAAAAGTTAATAGGTGGTTAGAACCTATGGTTTGGGTCACATAATTTTAATCACCAAAGTCTACTTACAGAAGAGATACGAGACAAGATTACTGGATACAACAGCTTGTTAGATTCACAATCTTTCCACGTTAAAAGACCAACAATAAGCTCTTTTTGATGATATTTCTTTGAAAGTATGTAGGTCATCAATAATAAACTGTTCTAATCATTGTCCATAATTATTTATAAACTTACCTGATTATTATATGCATCAGGTGCAAGTTTCTTGTATGTTGGTGCCATAAGAGTAGACAGGTTTTGTAAATGAGACTCCAGTTTCTCTTCCTGTTTAAAATGAATAATTCTACATATTAAATTCTAAATCCTTTTTATATGTGAGAGAGGCTATCAGTAAAAAATTTCCCCCTATATCTTAGATCCAAATGACAATATATAGTATCTTTCTTATTAAATAACTAAGGTTTCCTAACATGACTGTCTTTTTTTACATATTTAAATTCAAGTTAGTTAACTTACAGTGTAGTATTGGTTTCAGGAGTAGAACCCAGTGATTCGTCACTTACATATAATACCCAGTGCTCATCCCAACAAGTGCCCTCCCTAATGTCCATCAGCCCTCCTCCCACCAACCTCCCCTCCGGCAATCCTCAGTTTGTTCTCTGTCTTTAAGTGTCTCTTATGGTTTGCCTCCCTCACTGTTTTAATCTTATTTTTCCTTCCCTTCCCCTATGTTCATCTGTTTTGTTTCTTAAATTCCACAAAATTTCCAAGCAAAAAGTATACACCATATATCATCTATTTTTGCATGTGTTTCCAAGCAAAAAGTATAAACCATCTAATTTTGTATGTGTTATTAGAATATCTAGCTCTTTGGTATTTTTATGATGTTAATTTTATACTTTGTACGTAGATACTCAGCATTTTATAAATATAAGCCTATGCCAGTAATAGGATAGGAGTATGAAGCCATAGAGTCTTAAAGAGGTCACGTTCTCTACTCCTCCAATTAGCTGCCAAGGAAGATGAACTATTGGAAAGATTTGTTTGGCTCTCTTTATATTTTTAAGTGCTTATATTAAAAAGTTCAAAATTTGAAAAGATCTTTCCATTGAACAAAAAATTACTAGATGCCTCAAATATGGATAAAACTCTCAGAAGTAGAGGTATATTTGAAGAACTTTGTAAGGTTTACTTGAAAGGAGGAATGTTCAGTTGCTCCTCCTCCCTACAAAGAACAGATTTTCCAGGTAATATGCTTATAAAATGGGAGGCGATGATACTCAGTTATTCCATTCATCCTTAGAGGTTCTCATTTCATAGTAATATTTCTCTAAGAATGTTGATGTAACTACCTGGCAGAGATATACTAATTTGTATTTTAGAAGGTGAGGAGGTTTCTAAGCCAGGCTCTCCTACCGCCCTGAGGGAAGATGTTCCTATCCATCCCCAGGATTTGCTTTATATTAAATATGGTGAAAGTGATAAACTTTTATAAAATATTGGTTAAAAAAAAAAGCTCTCCAGTGTGGGAAATTAAAGTGGCTGATGACATGTAGCCCATTTAATAAAGTTTATTAAAAATATAATCCTGTGGGGGTGCTTGGGTGGCTTAGTCAATTAAGCTTTCGACTTCAGCTCAGGTCATGACTTCACAGTGTGAGTTTGAGCCCCACATCTGGCTCCTTGCTGGCAGTGCAGAGCCTGCATGGCATTCTCTCTCTCTCTCCCTCCCCCACTTGTGCGCATGCTCTCTCTCAAAATAAATTTTATATATACATACACACACACACACACACGTTTATATATATAATATATATAAAATCCTGTGAAGAAAATTACATCATGATTTCAAGAATTTTTGCACTTTATTAAATTTCCACTTACTATTATAGTCACAAATAATAAAGCAACAAAGTTTTCATTTAGAGGGACATATCAATACTATAGTATGCATAGTATAACTATAAATTTCAATTGCATTTAATCTTTGTAAGATAATTGTAAGGTTCAGAGAGTCAGTAAAAATTTGGTCATATCTAAATGTAAACATACTGAAGTTTTTGGATTATTCAATGAGTAAACTCTAGAAGCTACCCAAAAGTTGTTATATTTGAGACCCATGTGTAAGTTATTTTTGAGAAACATATAAATTCTTTAAAAAAATTTTTTTTAATGTTTGTTGATTTTTGAGAGAGAGAGACACAGAATGTGAGCAGGGGAGGGGCAGAGAGAGGGAGACACAGAATCCGAAACAGGCTCCAGGCTCCGAGCTGTCAGCACAGAGCACAATGCGGCGTTTGAAGTCACGAACCGTGACATCATGACCTGAACTGAAGTCGGATGCTTAACCGACTGAGCCATCTAGGTACCCCAAGAGAAATATATAATTTCAATTACATTTATATTAAAATCTAAATATTTTTTAGTTTCTCTAGTGCATTCATTATGATAACTTTAAGCTATCAAATCTCAGGGTATGAAAATGTGATTAGAAATGATCTTTACTGAACGTGGCAGTGATGAATATGACTTTTTAAATTCAGGTTTGAAAGATGAAAGTTGTAACAATGAAATGTTAACATTTAGTTTTAATACCAAAGTGACAGTTATTTAAAACTCTAGAATTAACATGAAAGATAAGTATAGAAGACCATAGGTATTAAGAGTTTATTTTGCTCAAATTTTACTACTTTGGTATCACATGGTTGTTATTATGCTAACTTTATCAAATATTATAATGTGTATCTACAATTTGGCGTAAATTTTGATTTACCTCAGAGGTGAAATTCTCTATGTTAATGAGAATTTTAACTGAGTATGTCATACTGTTCACTTCATCTGTACTCATCAATTCTCCATGAAAAATACAGATTATATATCAGGAAGTACACAAACCTCTTTTGGGTCATCCCCAAGCAGCTTAAATTTTCTTGGGATCTTGCTTCTGGCAAACTTACATCCATTGTAGTACATACTCCATGAACAACCAAAAGAAAATGAGGCACCACAGGTCTCGGGGTCCAGCCCTTGACAGGCACAGGTTCTCCTGAGGGATCAAAGGACCAAGTTCATAGCTATCAATAACATTTATGTAGGCTACCAATCTTGTATTCTGGATGTCTGCATGCAAAAATGAATAAAAATTAGTTTTAAAAGAAGTTTAACTCTATTAATTAAGCCTGCCATAACCACATCAGAAAATAACTATTTTAATTGATTTTGAAACACAATTTAAATGACTCTATTTTAACATATCACACAGAAAATTACACATAATTTTACAGCTTGCAAATGCTCACAAATAAAACCAAAGTAAAAGTAGCACCCAAAGTAAGAAACAAATATATACTGGCACTCCACAATCTCCTAATATGCCCAGTAAGCTGTAATAATAATTTCTATCAGAAAAAATTAGTTGTGCCAATTTCATTCTGTATACAGTGTACTGTATATATATATATATGGGGATGTATATGTATGTGCAGTTTTGCATATTTTTATACTATAGTATGTATATGTATATATATGTATATATATATATACACACACACATTTTTGCTTACTCATATATATACTATATAGCATATTTTTATTTTTATTTATAGAGAATACCATGTTTATTTTTATTTATAAATGTAGTATAAAAATGGGTAAAACTCTGTATATACACAGGTACACACATACACACAATTAGATAGTATAATCTTATTTGTGTCTTGTTATTTTTGTTCAACATTATGTTTGAGATATCCATATCATTGCATATAGTTGTACTTTTTCATGTATTTATTCATGGAGTGCAATTTTCCATTGTATAAATATTTCACAACTTAACCATTCTACCATTGATAGGCATTTGAATACTTTCCAGTTTTTGGCTAAAATACAGTATTATGACTTTAGAGCCTAAGCCAGATATATCCTAAGAAACATAAGCAGACAAATTCAGCAAAGAAACCAAAAACAAAAAAACCAAAGAAATAAAAAATGATGAAACAACCTACTAGGAAAACTAGTATTCTATTATGATTATTGTTATTAGTATTTATTATTCAATTATTTTTTCCAGATTTTTTGAGGTATAATTGACAAATAGTTAAGATATTGAAAGTGTACAAAGTGATTTGATGTATGTGTGCATTGTGAAAGGATTTGCCCACTGAGTAGTTAATATATCTATTACCTCACATATTTAACTCCCCTTTTTTTGGTAAAGAACATTTAAGGTATATTCTTTTAGCAAATTCCAATTATACAATACAGTATTATCAACTATAGTCCCCATGCTACACATTAGATCCTTAGACCTGATTCATTTTATAACTGAAAGACTGTACCCTTTTATCAACCTTTCCCTATTTCCCCTGTCCCCACAACCACTTTTCTACTCTGTTTCAGAGTTCTACTTTTTGGTTTGTTTCTTTTTGATTCCACACAGAAGTAACATCATGTAGTATTTGTCTTTCTCTGCTTGGCTTATTTCACTTAGCATAATGTCTTCCAGATTTATCCATCTTGTTACAAATGACAAGATTCCCTCCTTTTTTAAGACTGAATAATACCTTTCTCCTTCCCTCCCCTCCCTTCTCCTCTCCCCTCCCCCTCCTTCTGTGCCCCTATCCTTCCCTTCCTTTCTTTCCCCTCTCCCTCTTTCTCCATACCAGATCATCTTTATCCACTCACCCATTGGTGGACTCTTAGGTTGTCTCTACACATTTTTTAGTGCAGATAATGCTGCAATGAACACTGAAGTGCATAAACTCTTTGAGATAATGATTTCATTTCCTTTGGATATATACTCAGAAGGGAGGTTGCTGGGTCATAATAGAAGTGGTAGTTCTATTGTTAATTTTTTGAAGAATCTCCATACTGTTTTCCATAGTGTACCAGTTTATGCTCTCACTAACAGTATGCAAGGATTCCTTTTCTCCACATTCTTGCTAGCATTCTTATCTTTTTGGTAATAAACATCCTAACAGGTGTCAGTTGATATCTGATAGTTTTTATTTGTATCTCCCCAATGATTAGTGATTTTGAGCACATTTTCATGTACCTGTTTGCCATTTGTACGCATTCTCGGTAAAAATGTCTATTCAGGTCCTTTGCCCAATTTAATTGGTTTGCTTTTTTGCTATTGAGTTGTATAGGTTCTTTGCATACTTGGATATTAACCTCTTTCTGGGTGTCTGGTTTGAAAACATTTTCTCCCATTCCATAAACTGCTTCTTCATTTTGTTGATGGTTTCCTCTACTGTTCAGCTTTTTGGTTTGCTGTAGTCACTCTTACTTTGCTTTTGTTGCCTTTGCTGTTGTTAAATGCAAAAAACCACTGTCAAGATCAATTCCAAGAAGTTTACCCCTATGTTTTTTTTTTCCCTGGGAGTTTTACAGTTTCAGGTCTTCTGTTCAAAACTTTAATCCATTTTGAGTTGATTTTTGTGTACAGTGTAGGAGAGGTCCAGTTTCATTCTTCTGGGTGTGATATCCACTTTCCCCAATAGCACTTATTGAAGAATGATCCTTCTCCCATTGTATAGTCTTGGTTTCATTAAAAAAATTAACTGACCATATTTTCATACATGTATTTGTTGGCTTTGAATTCAGTTCCATTGATTAAAGTGTTTGTTTTGATGCCAGTACCATACTGTTTAATTAATATAGCTCTGCAATATAGTTTGAAATCAGAAAGTATAATGGCTCCAGCTTTGTTTTTCATTCTCAAGACTGCTTTGACTGTTTGGGGTCATTTGTGATTCCCTATAAATTTAGGATTCGTTTTTCAATTACCATGAAAAATGCCATTGGAATTTTGATAGAGAATGCATTGATTCCACAGATTGTTTTGGGTACTATGGGGATTTTAACAATATTGATTCTTCCAATCCATGAACATAGGCTATCTTTCCATTTATTTGTCTTTTTTGATTTCTTTCATCAATCTTTTGGGGTTTTCAGTACACAGATTTTCATCTCCTTGCTTAAATTTATTCCTAGGTGTTTTATTCTTTTTGATGCTTGTGTAAATGTGATTGTTTCCTTAATTTCTCTTTCTGTTGTTCGTTGTTAGTATATAGAAACATAACTGATTTTTGTATATTGATGTATGCTACAACTTTACTGAATTTGTTTATTAGTTCTAACAGTTTTTTTGATGAGGTCTTTAGAATTTTCTATCTGTAATATCATGTCCTCTACATATAGTGATACTTTTACTTCATCCTTTATTTGGATGCCTTTTATTTTCTTGCCAGATTGTTCTGGCTAGTATTTCAAATAATTTATTGAATGAAAGTGGTGAGAGTAGGCATTTTTTTGTCTTATTCCTGATCTTAGAGTAAAGCCTTTCAGCTTTTCATCACGGAGTATAATGTTAACTGTGGTTTCCTCATATGTGGTCTTTATTATGTTGAGGTACTTTCCTTCTATACTCAGTTTTTATTATGAAAGGATGTTGAACTTTGTTAAACATGTTTTCTGTGCTTCTTGAGATGATTATACAATTTTTATCCTTAATTTTGTTAATGTGGAATTGATTGGGTATGTTGAACCATTCTTGCATTTCTGGAGTAAATCCCACTTGATTATGGTATATGATCCTTTTAATGTACTATTGGACTTGGTTTGCTAATATTCTGTTGAGAGTTTTTGCATTTAACTTTTCATCAGGGATACTGGCAGATAATTTTCTGTTTTTGTAGTGTCCCTGTCTGGTTTTGGTATCAGTGTAATGTTGGCCTTGTAAAGTGAGTTTGTAAATAATTCCTTTTCTTCAACTTTCTGAAAGAGTTTGAGGACTGTGAATTCATCTTCAAATGTTTGGTAGAATTCACCATTGAGGCCATCTGATCCTGGACTTTTCTTTGTTGTGAGGTTTCTGATTACTGACTCAATATCCTTACTAGTAATTGGTCTGTTCAGATTTTCTTTTTCTTCATGATTCAGTTTTGGTAAGTTGTATGTGTTTAGGAAGTTAGCCATTTCCTCTAGGTTGTCCAACCTGTGGGTGTACAATTGTTCATAGTGTTCAGTTATAATCTTTTGTATTTGTGTGGTATCACCTGAAATGTCTTCTCTTTCATTTATAATTGTATTTCTTTGAGTCCTCCTTTTTCTTCGTAAGTGTAAAGGTTTATTATTTTGTTTATATTTTCAAAAAAGTAGCTCTTAGTTTCATTCATCTTTTCCATTGTCTTTTTAGTCTCTATTTCATTTATTTCCACTCTGACGCTTATTATTTCCTTCCTTCTGCTAACTTTGGGCTTAGTTTGTTCTTTATTAGTTTCCTTGAAGTGTAAAGTTAGGTCGTTTGAGATTAAAAAAAATTTTTTTTAAATGCTTATTTGTGTGTGTGAGAGAGAGAGAGAGAGAGAGAGAGAGAGAGAGAGAGAGAGATCGTGAGTGGGGGAGGGGTAGAAAGAGACAGAAACAGAGTCCAAAGCAGGCTCCGGGCTCTGAGCTGTCAGTACAGAGCCCAATGCAGGGCTCAAACCCATGAACTGTGAGATCATGACCTGACCTGAAGTCGTATACTCAAACAACTGAGCCGCCCAGGCGCCCCTGAGATCTTTCTTTTTTAATGCTGATATTTATTACTATGAAGTTTCCTCTTAAAACTGCTTTTTCTGCAGTCCTAAATTTTAGTGTATTTGTTTCAAGACATTTTTTAGCTGTTATTTCTTTAATAAGCTTTCTACTCCTCTCTCTTTTGTCTCAAGGACCCTTTTATATTGGTCCTCTTATGGTGTCTCATAAATTCCTTAAGCTATCTTCACTCTTTTGCATTCTTTTTGCTTGATGTAGTCTACTCCTGAACCCATCTAGTGAATTTTTCAGTTTAGTTATGTATTCTTCAGCTCTGTGACTTATGTTTGCTACTTTAAAATATTTTCTCTTTGTTAAAATTCTTGTTTTGTTTATGCAATTCTGTACTGACTTCAGTGAAAATCAGTCTTAGTAGTATTTTGAAATTATTTATGTATACTGTGACATAAGGAAGTAATTCTTAATGTCAATAAAAGAATTTCAGTGTAAGAGAAGTGTAAAAGATAAGTAGATATCCTGTAATATTAATTACAAACAGGAAATAACAATATAAACTCATGATTTGAGTTTAAAAGCTCAAAATCACTCTTTCTAAAAAATAATTACTATGTCTGCCCACTGAAAATGCCTAAAATTAACAGTATCTCGGTGACAATGAACATATCTGGGCAAAAATTATGACCTCTATCATTTCTCATCAAAATGAAATAGGTTAAAACCCCAAGTTAATAATGATACTAAAAAGAAAGAACAGACTAATTGATCATTTTGGGTGATCACTAAGACACCAAATCCCCATTCTCAAATTTCACAACTAAAGATATATACCATGCGTTTATCTGTTATTTATTCACAATCTATATTTAATGGCAATCAAGCAGTTGATAAGAAAAAAGTTCTTTAAAGATTTCTACCTAATAAATGCAGAAGGAATGTTGTAATTAGAAATTATCATTTTAGAGATGTCAGCAAAAATGGCAGAATAAGGATCTCTGAAATTTCCCTCCTCCATAACAGCATTGAAAATATTAACAAATACTGTCAGAATTAACTTTTCAGAAACCTGCAAATTAACTAAGACTTGAAGCATTCCAGGGAGTTGATTCAAGAAAAGCAATGAAATTTCAGTAAGAAGAAGCTTTGTGGTTTTTAGTTTGCCCTATTCTCATTGTTCCCAGAACTCTATGACAACCTTCAAAACAACTCACATTTATAGTAAAAATCAGCAGTCTGGCAACCACTGGAAGGGGCAGAATTAGGTTAGCTATCCTCTAGTGCTCCATCGTCAGAAAGGTGTCATTATTTTACCTATTTGGTAGTTCTCTACAAGACACTAATAGCAAGGCTGTCTTCATTTTACCTTAGAGTTCACCTAGTATGTACAGCCTTTTCCCCAGGAGGTGTTTGTAACTGTTAACCACTGTGACTGCCTGAGGTGGTGGATAACAGTTGGCATTTAAAAAAAAAAAAAAAAAAAAAAAAAAAGGCTAATTCAAAAGCTTAAAGTTAAAATGTTGGAAATAAGATATCCATAGGAGGCTTTCAAAAGCCAACATGTTCCTGGTAAGCCAGAAAGCCATATGCATATTGTATGTTCACTCACAAAAGACATAAACTCTAAACTGACTAAACTTGAAGCTCTGCACAAGCAGGGAATAAAGGGGTAAGGCAGAGTTGTAACTTGCCTGGCTGACTGTTAAAGGCATGCTCCAAAACACATACAGAACTCCCGTGGTAAAGACTGGAAGACTTACTGGTTTTAGGTAACTAAGGATCTCTGTCTAATCATTAGGTGACCACTAAGCTAACCAAGCAGAGATTTCCACAGCTGCTCATGAGGAAATAATATAGATTTTACTGAAATAGTTCAGGAAAGTCACTAAACTAACAACAATAACAAAGCCTGGGTAGGGCAGAGAATCTAATTTCCTAAATTACCACATTATATTATTTGAAACGTCCAGTTTGTAACAATGATAAAACATACAAAGAAACAAAGTGTGGTCAATATAGAGGAAGAAGGCAGTTAATAGAAATTGTCAATGAGGAAGTTCAGATGTAAGACTACTAAACAAAGACTATGAGTTATTATTTTAAGTATGTTCAAAAAAACTGAAGGAAACCATGCTTAACAAATTAAAAGTAGGGGTGCCTGGGTGGTTCAGGTCGTTAAGTGTCTGACTCTTGATTTAGGCTTGGATCATGACTCATGGTTTGTCGGTTGGAACCCTGAACCTCACCCCTCTCTCTGACCCCCTCTTTCAAATAAATAAACTTTAAAAAAGTAACTAAATGTAGGAAACATTAACCTATAAATGAACATTAACCTATACATTCAAGAAGCTCAGCTAATTCCAAGTAGCATGAAAATTGTTCCACACCTAGAATAATTATAAAACTGTTGAAAGCCAAAGGTAAAGAATCTTGAAAGCAGCAAGAAAACTCATCATATACGAGAGATTTTCAATAAGATTAACAGCTGATGATGCATAAGACATATAGAGGCTAGAGGTGCTGGGATGACATATTTAAATGTTGCAAGAAAAAGACCATCAACTAAGAAATTCTATATGTATCAAAACTATGCTTTAAAAGTGAATAATAAACTAAGGTATTCCATGACAAATACTAGAGTGTTTATTGCTATTAGCCCTACTCTACAAGAAAAAAATTTTTTTTTTTAATTTTTTTTTCAACGTTTTTATTTATTTTTTGGGACAGAGAGAGACAGAGCATGAACGGGGGAGGGGCAGAGAGAGAGAGGGAGACACAGAATCGGAAACAGGCTCCAGGCTCTGAGCCATCAGCCCAGAGCCTGACGCAGGGCTCGAACTCACAGACCGCGAGATCGTGACCTGGCTGAAGTCGGACGCTTAACCGACTGCGCCACCCAGGCGCCCCTCTACAAGAAATTTTAAATGGAGTCCTTCAGTCTGACAGGAAAGAACACTAGACAGTAATTGAATCCACATGAAAATACAAAGAACACCAGTAAAAGTAAATACATAGGAAAACAGAAACAACCTTATATACGTATGGTTTTTTAACTCTTTTTTCTATATGATGTAAAGGCAACCATATAAAGCAGTAATTATAAATCTGTGTTAATGTATATACAATGCATAAAATTGTATGACAATAACAGCACAAAGGAAAAGGGGTGATTGGAGCTGTATAGGAACAAAGTTTCTGTATATCAGTGTAATTAAATTGGTATTATTCTAAATTATATTGTTATAAGATGTTAACTAAAATCCCCAAGACAACTACTAAATATGTAACTCCAAAAAATATAATAAAAGTGACAAGGGAGTTAAAATGTTCCACTAGAAATATCCATTAAGCACAAAATAAGGCAGTGATGGAAGAAGAGTTAAACAAAAGACATACAGAAACTGATAATAAATTGGCAAACAATAAATCCTACTTCAACAGTAATTACATTTACTGTATATGGTTTAAATAATATAATTAAAAGGCAAAGACTGGAAAAATGGATTGAGAATTTCAACTATCTGCCATCTATGAGACTTGGTTTAAGGGTACAAATAGGCTGAAAATAAATGGATAGAAAAAATCATGTAAACAGTGATTAAAAGAGAACTGGAGTAGCTATACTAATAACAAAGTAGGATTTCAGACAATATTATTACCAGAAACAAGTACATTTTATAATAATAAAAGGGTCAGTTCATAAAGATGTAACAACTATAAACACACATGAACCTAAAAATAGGGTACCAAAATAAATAAAGTAAAAAATGACAGAATGAAAGGGAAAAAGATATATCTACTGTTGAAAGTGGAGTACTGAATAATAACAACTAGACAAAACTGAGGAACAAAAACACTAAGTCAACTAAGTTAACTAGTATCTAGAGAACACTTCACCAAACAGCAGAATACATATTCTTCTCAAATGTGCATGGAACATTCTCTAGGACAGACTATATGGCAGATCATAAAGCAAGGCTACCTAAATTTAAATGATTAAAATCATGCAAAGTGTATTCTTTATCAATGGAGTGAAATTATGAATGGAGAAGCAGCAAAGGTGGGTAATTAATTAATATGTATGTATGACACACTCCTAAATAATCAGTGAGTTAACTAAAAAAATCATAAGGGAAGTTAGAAAATACCCTGCAATAAATGAAAATAAAAAGTTAAACTTTATGGGATACATCTAAAGCAGAAGTAGAGGGAAATTTATAGCTTTACATACCTGTATTTAAAAAGTTCTGAAATCAATAAACTAATATTCTACCTTAAAAATCCAGAAAAAGAGCAAAGTAAAACACTGCAAATGGCATGAAGGAAATACTAAAGACTAGTGTGGAAATTAATGAAATAAAAAATAGAGACATAGAAATAAAAATGAAATTAAAAATAGAAATAGATAAAATCAAAGAAATCAAAAGTTTTTTGGAAGGATCAACAAAACTGAGAAAACTACACAGACTAAACAAGAAAAGTAAGAGAAAATCCAAACTACAAAATTAGGCATTAAAAACAGGACACTACTACTGACCTTATAAATTATAAGGGAATACTATAAAAATGATAGATCAACAAAGTAGATAACCCAGATGAAATGGACATATTCTTAGACACAAACTACTGAAACTGACTCAGACAGAAAGAGAGAATATAAATATAACTACAACCAATATAAAGACTGATTTAATAACAATAATAAACCTGCCAACAAAGATAAGCCCAGAACTACATGACTTTGCTGGTGAATTCCACCAAACACTTAAGGAATTAGCTCCAATCCTTTACAAATTCTTCCAAAAAATAGAATAGGGAACACTTTTCAATGCATTCTATGAATCCAGTATTAACCTGATACCAAAAACAAAGACATCACAAGAATGTAATATACTAATATCATTCATTAATATAAAGGTAAGAATCCTAACAAAATACAGCAAACATATTTCAACAACATGAAAGATTTATACATTATAGTCATTTGTGATTTATCTCAGGAATGCAATGTTGGGCCAATGTACAAAAAATTAAAGCAATAAAACACATGATCATCTTAGTAGATGCAGAAAAAGTCCAATATCTTTTCATAATAAAAATAACTAGAATAGAAAAAAAAAAATCCTCTACCTGATAAAGAGCTTCCACAAAACCTACAGCTAGCATAATACTTAATGGTGAAAAATTGAAAGTTTTTCCCCTAAAATCAGGAACAAGACAAAAATGTTTGCTCTTGTCAATTCCATTCAATATCTACTGCAGGTTCTAGCCAGGAAAATTTAGGCAAGAAAAAGAAATAAAGGTACTTAGATTGGAAAGGAAGAAATTAAACTATCTGTATGTGTAGATGAAATAATCTTGTATGTAGTAAATCCTAAGGAATCTATCAAAAAAGTTAGCACTAATAAATTAGTTTTGTAAGTCTGCAGAATACAAGATGAATACATAAAAACTTAATTGTTGCACGAAGACTTAATGAAAATGAAGAGCTAAATGAAAAAGAGATAAGCAATATGCCTAATAAAAAAAAATCAAAAAAATGGTCATAGATACTGGACTTGAAAGAAAGGTGAATGAACTCAGTCAGAACTTCAACAAAGAGAAAGAATGTATAAAAGTAACCAGTGTTAGCTGAAGTATTCAGTATCTGAAATGAAAAATGTCCTGGAGGGAATCCACAGCAGATCAGAGGATGCAGAAGAATGGATCAGTTATCTGGAATATAGGAGATGGAAAGCAACCAAGCTGAACAGCAAAAAGGAAAAATAATTTAAAAAATGAGAATAGCCTGAGACTCTGCAACATCATCAAGCAAAATAACATTCACATTATAGGGATCCCAGAAGGATATGAGGGAGAGAAGGGGGCAGAAAACATATTTGAAAAAAATAAGAGCTGTAAACTTCCCTAATTTAGGGAAGGAAACAATTGTATCTACAAAAATTAGTCAAAGGACAAATAAAAATATGTAAAATATAACACTGTATACACAAAATATGGAAGGAGCACAAAATTTTCATGCTTTTATGTGTTCAAATTTAAGTGCAATTAACTCAATACACACAGCTATACACACAAGATGTTCTATATGAACCCAATGGTAACCACAAATGAAAAACTTATAATAGGTACACAAAATAAAGTAAAAGGAATCCAAGCATAACATCAAAGCAAGTCATCAAACCACAAGAAAACCAGAGAAGAAAAAAGGAATAGAGACCTACAAAAAATACCAGAAACCATTAACAAAATAGCATTAAATACATACCTATCAACA
Organism: Puma concolor; assembly: GCF_028749965.1. Taxonomy (NCBI): domain Eukaryota; kingdom Metazoa; phylum Chordata; class Mammalia; order Carnivora; family Felidae; genus Puma; species Puma concolor. The sequence goes on from NC_141670.1 coordinate 118,709,949, forward strand.
ATTACTTGGAATGTAAATGAACTAAATGCTCCATTCAAAAGATATGAGATGACTGGCTGAAAAACAAGACCCATCCATATACTGTCTACAAGAAAAGAACTTAAACCTAAACACTCACATAAACTGTAAGTGAAAGGATGGAAAAAGATACTCCATGCAAACAGTAAAGAAAAAAAATGCAGTAGCAATATTTATATTAGACAAAATAGATTTTAAAACGAAGACAGTAGTAAGAGACCAGGGACAACATAATGTTAAAGGCATCAATCCAATAAGAGGATGTAACAGTTATAAATATCTATGCACCCAACATAAGAGCACCAAAATATGAAAAGCAAATATTAAACAGACATAAAGGGAGAAACGGACAGTAATACAACACTAGTAATACCCCACTTACATAAATGGATAGATCATCCAGACAGAATATCAACAAGGAAACATGGCTTTGAATGACACATTAGATCAGGTGAACCTAACAGATATATACAGAACACTCCATCTAAAAACAACAGAATAAACATTTTTTTTCAAGTGCACATGGAACATTTTCCAGGATAAATCACATTAGGCCAGAAAACAAATATAAATAAATTTAAGATGATTAAAATCATATTAAGCATCTTTTGACAACAATGATATGAAACAGGAAATCAATTGCAAGAAAAAAACTGGAAAAAAAACCACAAACCTCACAAACATGTGGAAGCTAAACAACATGCTACTAAACAACTAATGCGTTAACAAGAAACTCAAAGAGGAAATAAAAAAAATACGTGGAGATGAATGAAAACTAAAACACAACAGTCCAACATCTTTGGGACACAGACAAACCAGTTCATAGAGTGAAGTTTATAATATTACAAGCCTACCTCAGGAAATAAAAATTTCAAACAATCTAACCTTACACCTAAAGGAATTAGAAAAAGAAAAAATCCCAAAGCTAGTAGAAGGAAGAAATAATGAAGATTAGAGCTGAAATGAATGAAATAGAGACTAAAAAATAACAATAAGATCAATGAAACAACTGATTCTTTGAAAAGATAAACAACATTGACAAATCATTAGCTAGACTCATCAACAAAAGGAGGACTCAAAAACAGAAATGAAGGAGAAGAAATAACTGACATCACAGAAATACAAAAAATTATAAGAGAGTATTATAAAAATTATATGCTAATGAATTAGAAAACCTAGAAGAAATGGATAAATTCCTAGTAACATATAATCTTCCACAACCAACTCAGGAAGAAATGGAAAATATGAACAAATCAATGACTAGTGACAAACTGCATCAGTAATAAAACTCCCAAAAAAATCTAGGACCAGGTGGCTTCATAGATGAATTCCAGCAAACATTTAAAGAAGAGTTAATACTTATTCTTCTCAAACTATTCCAAAAAATAAGAGGCAGGAAAGCTTCCAAATTCATTCCATGAGGCCTGCATTATCCTAATATTAAAAACAAAGACACCATAATAAAAGAAAACCTAATGAACACAGATGTAAAACTTCTCAACAAAATATTAGCAAACCGAATTTAACAATATATTAAAAGGTTTATTCAGCATGATCAAGGGGGATTTATTCCAGGGATGTAAGGGTGGTTCAATATTCACAAATCAATCAATGTGATACATCACATTAACAAGAAGGATAAAAACCATATGATCTCTCAATACATGCTGAAAAAGAATTTGACAAATACAACATCTATTCAAGATAAAAACTCAAGTGAGTTTAATGGGAATACACCTCAACATAATAAAGGCCATACATAACAAATCCACAGCTAACATTATACTCAATGGGGGAAAACTGAGAGTTTTCCCTCTCAGATCAGGAACAAGACAAAGAAGTCCACTCTCACCTCTTTTATTCAACATAGTACTGGATATCCTAGCTGCAGCAATCAGACAAGGAAAAATAGAAAAAAAAAAAAAAAACCCATCCAAATTGTAAGGAAGAAGTGAAATGATCACTTTTTCCAGGTAACATGATACTATACAGAGAAAACCCAAAAGAATCTACCAAAAAACAAACAAATAATAAGGTTATAGGATATAAAATTAATATATAGAAATGTGTTGTGTTTGTATACATTAATAACAAAGTAGCAGAAAGAGAAATTAAGAAAAACGGTCCCATTTACAATTGTCCCAACAAGAATAAAACACCTAGGAATATATTTAACCAAAGAGGTGAAAGACTTATACTTTGAAAATTATAAGACATTAATGAAAAAATTGACCACAATACAAAGAAATGGAAAGATACATCATGCTCATGAATTGGAAGAATTAATATTGTTAAAATGTCCATACTTCCACAAACAATGTATAGATTCAAAGCAATCCCTACAAAAATACCAATAGAATTTTTCACATAAGTAGAACATATAATCCTAAAATTTTTATAGAACCACAATAGACCTCAAATAGCCAGAGCAACCTTGACAAGAAAGCTGGAGGTATCATAATCCCAGACTTCAAGATATGCTACAGAGCTATAGTAATCAAAACAATATGGTAATGGCACAAAAAATAGCCACAGAGATCAATGGAACAAGACAGAGAACCCAGAAATAAAACCAACCGTACACAGTCAATTAATCTATAAAAAGGAGGCAAGAATATACAGTGGGAGAAGACAGCCTTTTCAATAAATGGTATAGGGAAAAATGGACATCAACAGGCAAAAGAATGAACTGGATGGCTTTCTTACAGTATACACAAAAATAATCTCAAAATGGATGAGGACCTACATGTGAAACCTGAAAACTCCTAGAAGAAAAAGTAAGCAACAATCTATTGGACGTCAGCCTTAGCAACATTTTTCTAGATATGTTTCCTCAGGCAAAGGAAATAAAAGCAAAAATAAACTATTGGGAATACATCAAAGTAAACAGGTTTTGCACAGCAAAGGACACCATCAATAAAACAAAAAGGTTAACCTACTGAATGGGAGAAGATATTTGCAAATGACATATCCAATAAGGGGTTAATATCCAAAATATATAAATAACTTCTATAGCTCAACACCTAAATAAATAAATAAATAAATAAATAAGGTAAAGGACCTAAATAGATATTTTTCCAAAGAAGACATACAGATGGCCAACAGATACCTGAAAGGATGCTCAATATCACCAGGCATCAAGGAATGCAAATCGGAACCACAATGAGATATCACCTCATACCAGTCAGAATGGTTAGCATCAACAAGACAAACAAATGTTGGTGAGGATGTATGCAAGAAAAGAGAGTGCTCCTGCACTGTTGGTGGGAACATAAGTTGGTGCTACCACTATGGAAAACAGTTTGAAGGTTTGTCAAAAAATTAAGGGCACCTGGGTGGCTCAGTTGGTTAAACGTCTGACTTTGGCTCAGGTTATGATCTTGCGGTTCATGAGCTCAGAGCCTGGAGCCTGCTTCGGATTCTGTGTCTCCCTCTCTCTCTGCCCCTCCCCTAATCGCACTCTCTTTCTCTCTCTCTCTCTCTCTCAAAAAAAAAAAAAAGAATAAAACATTAAAAAAATTTAAATAAAAAAATAAAACTAGAAACACCATATGACTAGCAATCCAAGAATGAAATCAAAATAACTACATTTAATTACCATCAAAAAGAATACTTAGAGGGGTGCCTGGGTGGCTCAGTCGGTTAAGCATCTGACTTCAGCTCAGGTCATGATCTCGCGGTCTGTGAGTTCGAGCCCCGCGTCAGGCTCTGTGCTGACAGCTCAGAGACTGGAGCCTGTTTCAGATTCTGTGTCTCCTTCTCTCTCTGACCCTCCCCCGTTCATGCTGTCTCTCCCTGTCTCAAAAATAAGTAAATATTTTTAAAAAATTAAAAAAAAAAAGAATACTTAGAAATGTAACAAAAGTATGTAGGACTTATATACTGAAAACTATAAAACATCATTGAAAGAAATTAAATACCTAAGTAAATGTAAAGACATCCCTTTGTTAACCAATTGGAAGGCTTAATACTGTTAAGCTGTCAATACTCCTCATAGTGGTCTACTGATTGAACAGAACCCCTGTCAAATCCCATATGGGGAAATTGAAAAAGTGATCCTAAAATTATCAAGGACATGAAAAGAATCCAGAGTAGCCAAAAAAAAAAAAAAAAAAAAAAAAAAAATCTTGTAAAACAGTTGGAGGACTTAACATAAATACAGAGAGAGTGGTTGCCAGAGGGGAGGTGGTAGGGGGAATGGATAAAACAGGTGAATTCCAATTTCAAAACTTACTACAAATTACAGTCATTAACACTGTATAGTATGCCATAAGGACTGAAATGTAGGTAGATTAATGGAATAGAAGAGTCCCAAAATAACCCATACATTTTTGCCAATTAATTTTCAACAAGAGTGACAAGACCATTTAATGGAGAAAACAGTCTCCTCAACAAATGGTGCTGATCTATATGCAAAAGAATGGTATTGGACTCTTGCATCATAAAATTAACTTAGCAGGGATCAACAAGCTAAATGTAAGAGCTAAAACTATAATACTCTGTAAAGAAAACAGTGGTAAATCCCCAAGACCTTGGATTAGGCAATGGCTTCTTAGATATGACACTAAAAGTACAGGCAATTAAAAAATACATACATTTGATTTTATCAAATTTGAAAAATTCTGTGCTTCAAGGATATTATCAAAAAAGTGAAGAGGCACCCTACAGAATAAAAGAAAATATCTGAAAGCCATATATTTGCTAGAGTTCTAGTATCTGGAATATATAGAGAACTCTTGCAACTCAAAAAAATATGAACTCAACTTAAAAATGAGTGAAGAATCAAGTAGGCATGTTCCAAAGAAGACATACGAATAACCAGTAGTACATAAAATAATGTCTAACATCATTAGTCATTTGGGAAAAGCAAATCAAAATGACAAGATACACTTCACACCCACTGGGAAGGCTATAATAAAAAAAGACATACAATAACTAGTTTTGATGAGGATGCGAAGACACTGGAACCTCGACATACTGCTGGCAGGAATGAAAAATGGTACAGCTCCTTTGGAAAACAGTTTGGCATTTCCTCAAAGAGTTAAACATAGAGTAACCATATGACTAACAATGTCACTGCAAGAGAACTGAAAACATATGTCCATACAAAAACTTGTACACAGATGTTCACAGAAGCATTATTCATAATAGCCCCAAAGTGGAAACAATACAAATGTCCATTAATTGATGAATGGATAAGGAAAATGTGAGATATGTATACACACACACACACACACACACACACACACACACACACACACACACAAAATGGCATATTACTCATCTACTAAAAGGTATAAAACACTGATTAATGTTATGATATGGATGAACCTTTAAAACATTATGCTAAGTGAAAGAGGCCAGGCAGAAAGGCCAAATATTCTATACCATTAATACAAAATGCCCAGTACAGGCAAATCTATAGAGAAAGAAAGCTGATTAGCAGTTGTCATTTTAGGGGAGAGGAAAATGGGAACTGACTGCCTAATAGGTACAGGGTTTTCTTTTGGGAGTGAAGAAAATGTTGCACAACTTTGTGTATTATTACACAAATGAGCATATTGCTAATATTAGTGTGTTACTAATATTATACAATATTAGTATATTACTAAACCACTGAAGTTTCAAGCTTTAAAATAGTGAATTTTAGGGGCGCCTGGGTGGCTCAGTTAGCTAAGCATCTGACTTCAGCTCAGGTCATGATCTCTTACTTGTGAGTTCGAGCCCTGCATTAGATTCTCTGCTGTCAGCATGGAGCCCATCTCGGTTCCTGTCTCCCTCTCTCTCTGCCCCTCCTCCCCAGCTCGTGCTTTCTCTCTGTCTCAAAAATAAAACATAAAATACAATGGTGACTTTTATGGTATGTGAATTATAGCTCAAAAAAATCTCTGCATAACAAGGTAGAGTGACTTCAAGATGATTTCCTACATGAAATGGCTACTAAAAGGCATTTTTATTTCTATATTATTAGAATATTATTAAAATTAGCATTTGTCAGCTTCATTTTAACATGACTCAGAATTTGGCTCATGGTTACAACATTTGTTTACAACAAATCAGTAAAGCAACTGTAATAAAAATATTCATCTATGTAACAGATTTTTAAAAACATTCTCAACCTTTGAGTTACCATCTGGATTTCTACTGTAAAGGAAATATATAACTTTAAACTAAAAATTAGATCAGATATTCAACCTTATGCAAGTTTACAAACTAGCAAAATAAATTCAAATGTAATACATAAATTTATACTTTGAAAAATAAAAAACTTGTGAATTTGCAAACTCAAACAAAAATAATGGAAACAAGCAACGATCCTCAATCAATACACTACACCATTAGGTGAAAGTTTTCTGGGAAAACTTTAGGATGGACGAATCAAGCTGACAACTCCTGAACTCACTGAACACTCTTAACATCACTAAGAATGGAACAAAGCAGACATTTAACCCTCCTGATGGATATGAAGAATTAAGATTATTTCATTACCACTTACAAAAGCATTTTTGCCAATATATGCATACATATACACATACGTAACTTTTTAAGTCTCTTAATATCAATGCACAAAAGACAGTTGGGATAGAGGGATAAGGTGAATAAAACAAATGTGCAATTACATACCCAGAATGTGGGAAATTTTACAGAGCAAATTATATAATCTCTTTTACAAAAAAATTCACTAAAGAGAGGGGGAACTATTATAAATAAAAAGAGGCTTATGGAAACTATAATTTGTCTTCCAAACTGGGATATTTTTGAAAGTGATAGAAAGTTTTATTCATAAATATGCAAGACAAGAGGCATGAACTGGTACCACTCAAAAGCCTCAATCAAATACAAGGTATGGGCTTTCTTGTTGGCAATATAGTTTTGCTTTTTATTATTATTTAAAAAAAAATTTTTTTTTAACGTTTATTTTTGAGACAGAGACAGACACAGAATGAAAGGGGGAGGGGCAGAGAGAGAGGGAGACACAGAATCGGAAGCAGACTCCAGGCTCTGAGCCATCAGCCCAGAGCCTGATGCGGGGCTTGAACTCGCGGACCATGAGATCGTGACCTGAGCTGAAGTCGGACGCTTCACCAACTGAGCCACCCAGGCGCCCCTTATTATTATTTTTTGAAAAAGATCCAATTAGGAATCTAAATGTGGTCTGAACATGACATGAAAAGATATTAAAGAATCACTGTCAATTTTGAGATGAATGAAAATGACAGTGTAACTAGGTTTTATAAAAAACATCCTTGTCTGTTAGAGATATACACTGTCTGTTAGAGATGGTATCTGTGTTTTGCTTTAAAACACTGTCGGGGTGGCAGTGGGGGTAGGAAGTGTAGGGGAAATATGTGAAATAGTATTGATAAAATGTTGATAAGTATTGAAGCTATGTAATGGGTCCACAGGGATTCATTAGACTGCACTCCTCCGTTTATGCATGTTTGAAAATTTTTATAATATAAAGTTAGCTTAAAAAAACAAAAAAAAACAAAAAAAAACACAACATTTAACATCACCCAGCATGGCAAAACACATTTCTGGCTTTGACTTTCTTATAATGACACTCCCACAACTCTTAACTTGCCAAAAACATATTGGTTAGGCTTAGTCATAAAATGGAAATCTCAAAGGGAAATCTTTAAAGGAGAAACAGCTGGTTAATCTCAAAGGAAATGTAAAAATCCATTTTTGACTTTCCCACTGAAAGATTACTCTGAGAGTTCTTTTCTGGACTCACAGTGGTTGGTTATGGCGCATGTAGGCATTGGGATTTGTAAGAACTCGGTGACGAGATTCATACAGCCTTGAATATTAAACTGAGTCAGCAGCCCCAATTTGAGATTATCCTCTGTTTTTGGCAAAGTCATAATTCTAACTTCTGCCAAATATAAAATGTATTTTATGGGGTATTAGAAACTTCAAAAGCTATATCTGAATGAAGTCTCTATTGCCATTGGTGTCTGTTTTAACTGTGTATGTTAAGTACATTGTTTTGTTTTTTGAGAATTATTCTAAACACTCTTAGCCCCAAGCTAAAATTTAGTCTAAATAATTACTCACCCTTATGATGGAATTCCAGACAAAGAGAAGCAAAAGTATGCAGACTGGCCTTTAAAATGTTTTAATCATTGAAACACATATTTCAATAGTTTTGTACTCGCCTCCTATTTAGACCACTTACACTGTAATTTTTCTTAGATCCTGGCCCAATCTTTTACTGTTCATGGATTTTAAATGCAAAATAATACAATTTAGGAAAGTTCTTGACAGAATTTCTTTCTACATGTCAGATTCCATGACAGGCAATGGCATTTATAGAAATTACAGAAAAGCCTTCAGGGGAAAAATACCAGATATATAATAACTGAAAATTAAATCAATTACAAAAAAAAAATAAGAAATATAGTTTGCATGAAACTTCAAGAAATTTAAATTAAAACACTGCTATTTTCACAAGAAGTTCCTCAGTAGTTTAGAAGTTCAAGCCATCAAGTCTAAAAAGAAGTCTGCTTTAAAAAACAAGGCAGAGGGGGGGCGCCTGGGTGGCGCAGTCAGTTAAGCGTCCAACTTCAGCCAGGTCACAATCTCGCGGTCCCTGAGTTCGAGCCCCGCGTCGGGCTCTGGGCTGATGGCTCAGAGCCTGGAGCCTGCTTCTGATTCTGTGTCTCCCTCTCTCTCTGCCCCTCCCCCGTTCATGCTCTCTCTCTGTCTCAAAAATAAATAAAAACGTTAAAAAACAAAAAATAAAAAAACAAGGCAGATAGTTAATTCCTGAGAAAAGTGCTATCAGGGACATCATCTCAAGGTGCCTTAACTTCATGTTCTTTGATTAAAGGCATTTAAATACATCTTTTAAAGAAGGAGCAAGGGAAATTAGGGTAAACTGAAAAGTATTTTATACATAAAGCTGTCCATCATAGGTTTATGAGTCATATGTTATGAACCAGATTTCCACTTTCCAACACATCAATTATAAAAGTGGATTTATGGCAGTGAGGAACACACACACATACATGAGATTTTTGGATCATAACTACCACGGGAAGCCAAGTCCCCACCTTTGATATGTGAACAGTAACTTTCCTAGACATGTTATTTATAATTGGTTTGCATACCCCCCATGACCCAGAGAGAGAATCCATGTTAGTATTTACTAACCATGTTAGTAAAGCTATAGTAGTCAGAATAATAGTCAGCAAAGAAACAAATGAGGTTACAATGGGATGTTGCAATGAGTGGCATAGTATTTCTATAAATTCAGTAAACTATATTGCAGTTTGGTGAATGCAGAGGAAAGGAGACTAAAGGAAGAAATGCAAAATTAAAAAGAATTTTAGAACTGGGGCGCGTGGGTGGCTCAGTCGGTTAAGTGTCAGACTCTTGATTTCGGCTCAGGTCATGACCTCAGGGTTGGTTGGAAGATCACCCTGTGTAGGGCTCTGCGCTGAGTGTGGATCCTGCCTGGGATTCTCTCTCTCTCTCTCTCTCTCTCTGACCCTCCCCTGCTAGTGCTTTCTCTCTCTCTCAAAATAAACAAATAAGCATTTTTAAAAAGTTATTTTAGAGCCAGCTGTCAGTAAAATTACACTGTAGCATTTCAGTGTAGCACTGTGAATTCTCCCATACTCTTTTTAAAAAAATGTTATATAGGAATAGCAGAGGAAGAATAAAAATGAAGCTTTCTCCAAGTGAAGATTTAAACTTCCTAAACTGGATAAGGTTGACAAACAAAGACATACTAGTCCTTGGATGCACTAAATATATTTAACTGCATACCCCTGGCTCTGTTCCAAATGTTTATATTCCTGGAAAATAATGCATAAATAGCCACTAATTTCTTGATTATTTAGTAGCAATAAAAATGAAAGCAATTTTTATTGGTGTTGTGAAAATGATAAACTTGATTGAACTGAAGTCTGAATCAGTCTGTTTCTACAGAAATTCTATAAGCCTTATATTTTCACGTTTGCTACATTAAGGTCCTTGACCTGGGAATCCTAAAATTTCTCATCAAACTTACTTTCTGCTTCAGCTACTGCAACACAGGAATGGTGTCAATACTTACTAATGTGGTTGCCAGCCACACAAAGGGCTGTCACATGCACCAAGTGGACACACAGATACTTTCAAATTTACGGCACGACTGAGTTCATGTGGGTACGGACATTCAGACTTGCAGCAAGCTGCTCCTAACTAAATGTCTACGCCGTCTGAAGGTACAAAAGAATTCATGGAATCGCCTCGGATTACCCGTGTTAGCAAATACGACTTCCTACTGCAGGACTGGGAAACAGGCATTTCAATCCCCATTTAGTAAATGTACAAATGCAGGTTCAACTCTCTTCCCACAAACCAATAATTAGGTTTTGCTCTTAGTGGAAAGAGAGGGAGGCATCACTTACTCTTCATTCAGGGCACACCGACGATTGGTGAGAGTGCCGTATTTCCTCAGCGTTTCGGTGAGCTCTGAGTAGAGTTTGTCAGCCAGAGACAGTGGGATTCCTTCCCACACCAGGATGAGAATCACAATCACAGCCGCCTCACAGGTGTGGCCAGCTCGCTCCCGCACCAAACATAGTAGCTTCTCCTCGCTGCAGCTTCTGCGAACCACCTGTGTGGGTCACCATTCCACCCCAACACCCCCACCCCAACCAAAACAAAACAAGGGTCACTTGTGGCAGATGAGAGCATTGATTTATGTACGTATATTTTTGCATGTCTGGGTCACAATTAGGGCAATGTTTGCCAGCTCCTGCAACTTGCCTTTTGCTAGCCATCTATACGGTGGGGTCAGAATTAGGCGGGATGCAAAACCGTGCAATGTTTAGCAGACTGTGCCCAGTACAGTGGGGGGCAATGCCCCCTACATTAAAGCTAGAGCTACATGGAAGACATGCTCGTCTTTTTTCACAAAGTTCAAGGCTTTCAAAAATGACAACATAAATATTAATGGAAGGTATTTAAAGGATTAAGGGTGACTTCTTCCTATCCCAGGAAGAATCATACTTTTTAGCAAATTGAATGGACCTCGTCTTCGCTATTACATTCTTTCAATTAAATACAGTTTGTACCTGACTTAAAAACTAATCTGCCTTTTCTTTAAGAGATGACACAAAATAAATATAAGCAATGTTCATTTCAACCGGCATAAATGACTCTTTGATCTGGGTTACCCAATTCTCAGAGTTAGATTAATGAATCAAAATGCCCACGATTGAAGATCAAAGGCCTCATCAGGTCACACTTACCCATTTAGCAATAGGACATCCCTGAGAACTTTTGCCTTCTTTACCAGTATAGATGACTCTTTCAATCCTAATAGCTTTACCCTTCTGTCCAAACCTTAAAAGAAATCCACAGAAACACACACACATAAAATTAGCAAATGAAGCTGAGGCAACCAAAATACTGAACATTTGAGCATAATTTTATTCTATGACCACATCCTGAGAAATGAATGGTTTATTTTTAAAAAATAGGTCTAAGCCAAGCAAACTGGATAACAGACTTTAAGCTTTATACTTCTTCAGTATCAAAATATATGGATAATTGTAATGAACTATTTTGAAATTATATGTTGGGTGAAAATAATGGGAAAGCTTATTTTTAGACATAATTTCACAAAGCACAAAACTTTTTTAAGTTTGTTAAGTTCAGTCTTCTAAGACATATTACTATTTGGTTTTTGTCCTTTACTAAATTTAGCTATTTTAAAACTTGGGGAATCACAATAGATTCTAGTTAGAACTGTTCCTCAAAGAATCTCTAACATTTTTAAAAAGATGGTTCACAAATCACTAGCATCCAGCAATTTTGAAAATATAGGATAGTTCTAGAAATAGATTATATTTTTCCTTAGGACCAAGGCACTACTTACTGCTTGCTAGTAACAAAAGGCACTTAGGGTATCTGCCAGGCTACTAGATGATTATTTAGTGAATTTCTACATACTAATTAGCAACGAATAATTTGTAAATTGGGCAAGAATGATACAAAACATGTCCTTGCTGCCCAGAACGTCTCCTAATATATTTTAATGATAACACTGCCTACCTCTTAAAGAAAGGCACCCTAGCACAGTAACAGCTCACTGCTGGGGATACCAATATGAAAGTTTCTCTTTGCATTGATTATCTCACTCATTAGAGTCTTCTACATGCAGGACTAACTGTGTAGATTCAGGTAAATACTTGCATACCTGTGATTAACAGTAAAAAAAAAAAAAAAATGCAGCTATAAATAGAATCCTCTCTATTTCTATTCACACTTACCCTCTGCTCATACTAAGGGATAACGTCCCTAGAGGGAACTACTCGTTTACAGCTCTAGGTGAATTTAACTCAACGGCTCCTTTCTTGTGCCACATTTCCCCGCTGTTTCTTCTGCGACCCTTTATCATCAAGTGGGAAAGCCAGAGTGGGGCCTGTCTTTGCAGCCGGTGCCAGCACCCTTGCGCCTGGCAGGCTGGCTGGCTGGTTCTTGTGCGTGCCTGGGTTTTCTGGCATCCATCTCCAAGTGGGCAGCCTGTGCCAGCTCGCAGACTATTAGTCCTGTCAAATATTGTGACTCTCTGGTGAATAGCACAGTGTGTAGTGCTGGCAACCCTGGAATAGCTAAGCCTACTAATAATTACTCAATTTACAATTGTTTACTGCTTTGTATGTGAAAGCTGAAAAAATTCTGACATATACAAAAGGATAAACGTTAATCTGCCCTGTGCCTTTGCGTTAATTACCTTTCTTCCATGATTTCTCTAATAGCTGCCACATTAGGACCTGCTCCTAGATGGGTATAAAAAGGACCTTCATCTTTTTCAATAATTTGCTCTGTTGAGATAATAGAAGATTATTATTTTAGACCTCAATTATACTAAATATAAAGGCTACATCCACAAAGCTTATCCCCCAACTGCACATTAAGGGCCCTAAATGTGACTGTAAACATTTTTTTCTTTAAAATGAATAAATTGATGGACTAATCTATTGAAAAATGTGCCAAATAATTAAGTATATGTACATGCTGGCTGTTGGATAAAAATATATTAAATTACATTTCAGATACGGAATAAGAAATTATTTATTTTAAACAAAATAAGTGGAACTAAACAAAACAGTGAGGGAATTAGATTATATGTAATACCAACTAAAATTCAGTTTTTTGAATTGAAACAAAATTTTATAGCTAACTAGAAGCCTGCCTGATACTTGGATGTTAAAAGATTAAAAATAAAATTTCCTGTCTTCTCTCACCCCAGGATATTGCTCAGTTTTTATTGTCAAGGCACCTTTTTCTCCTCTTGTTTCCCCTCAACATTTAATAGCTGAGTTTTGAAAATAAGAATATTGAATCCAGACCCATATTTGTATGTACTTGAGAATAATTTGATGAGAGAAAATACTGGAGAGAGGGTCAGGTAAAAGGAAGAGGTTCTTGTAAACTACCAAAGATGGAAAGTAGGAGGAGAGGTTAGGATGATAGAAGAAACTGCAGATGATTAGAACTTACCTAATGTTATCTATGACTGCACCCCTGAGGCAACCTAATATTAACCACACAAAGGGGCAGTATGGATCCTCCCTCCATTCTTCTATAAAATGTGGGGTGTCCCGTTGTAAGAGGAATAAGAAAAGGCGGGCGGACCATTGGCCACATTAGTTTAACATTTGTTTTTTCAAATGTCTTCTACTGTGTCCAAGTTGAGGAACTGTAATAAAGTCTTCATATATACATATATTTATGCATCTATTGGCAAGATGGTTTCCCTATTCCAATGGACCTATTACATATCCTGAATTTTTTTTAAAAAAGGTGTTTGTTTAAAAAAAAAAAAAGAAAAGGAAAAAAACATATTTTCTATCAGAAGATAAAACTTTAAAGAGAAAATAGAATCAAAATAAATATAAATCGTACAATATTTCAAGGTTATCAAGGCAGAAAGGGCAACTTCATGAGTATTCAGAACGTCAGCATTACAATTTCCCCCAACTCACCAAGATTGAAGATAATAACTTCCCACTTATGTAGAAATTAATGTTGTGAAACCACTAATACATTCAACCTTGAATTAATACATATTAAAAAGCTCCTACATGAGTTTACATATTAGCAGTTATTTTCTCATTTTAATAGATGTTTTTACTGTCTAGGTGTCTCTCCAGGAGGTGATGTACAAAGAGTTAAACAGATTAATCTAAAACTGATACCTTTGTATTCTAAAGGGTTTTATTAGAGGAAAAATGAGCATGCACATTGTTTTAAGTTTTTGGAAAAACAATGTAAGTGAAGTTCTCTCTTGCACAGCAGAAGCATCTGTAATTTAAAGACAAGAAATGTAAGCTTCAGACTTTTTATGAGCCTTTACAAATTGCTGCCAGACTCAAGATTTTTTAAAAAAGAAAGAAAATCCCATATCTGAAGATGAATTTGCTAATTCTGGATAAACACCATGTGTCTCAGTACTTTTCTAGCACTTACCTACACATCTGCATGATGGAAAATCATATTGAGTCTTGACAGGTGTATCCAATAAATTTTTTATAGGAGTATCTAGTAATTTGGAAGGTGACTCTAAAAAATTATTGAGAACAGAACCAGCTGTTCTTTTGGTTGGTGTCTTTTCTGCAGAAGGAGTTGCTTGTTGCTCTAAAGTTTGGGTGTGGCTATCAAGTTCTGCAGCAGTGGTTTGTCTAGTTAAAACTGTGACTGGCCCTGACATTTCAACTTTCACTTGCTTCTGTGATTTGAGAGTTAGAGCCTTATGGTCAAATAATGACTTGACCTGAAACTTCTTCAGATGTTGCTCCATGGTCTCAAGGATGCTCCTTTGCTGCACATTATCACAACTCGGGGGTGGAATCTCTTGCTTAGTTACCTTTTTCCACATTTTGTTTTCTGGTTGTGCTGCCATGGGGCGCATACAGGTATGGGGCTTGGATCCAGGTTCAACCTTAATTGGCCTGTGCATCTGATTATGGCAAGACTCAGTTTGGGGTTGTTGTGTTTGCTGCTGTTCTTGCTTTTGCAAGAGGTGCCACCGTAGAGCAGCATGCTTTTGAATGTCCTTCTGGGGAGGGGTCTGAAGGTGACTTCCTCCCTGGTCAGACACAGGGAAAGCATTTGCTTGGTTATGCATCAGGTACCTTTGCTGAGGGGGTTGTGCCGCTTGGTGACCAGACATGTCTTGGTTTCTACTTCTATATCCCTGTAGAACTGAAGCTTGTTGTGGCTTCTGCTCCTGTTCTTGAAAGCACCTGTGAAGAACATCTTGCTTTGGAGTCACATTATTTGGAAAATATTGCATGTGATGCAAATTTTGAGTCTTGTTTCCTGCAAAGAGGTCAGAATTGATAGTGTGTTCCTTATTTTCTGGAGCTAGGTGTGTATTGTTCGAACAAGAAATCTGTAGTTTGCTTGTATTTGATTTCAAGGTCTGACCATAGGGGGAATTTCTACTATTCATATTCTGCACTTGCTCCAATCCCATTTGACTATTATGAGTCTGGAACTCACTTGATTTCAAATACTGATTTTCACCACGGAAACATTCTTCCATTTTAATCTGGCTAAAGAATGATCCTTCTCTTTGCTGATCGTTGTTGCCTTGGGGGTGAGAAAAAGTCTGGGACATTTGTTCTTTATTCTTCATTTGTAATTTTTGCTGCTGCTGCTGGTTTTGAGCGATAAGTGAATTCTGGGATGGTTGCGGTTGTGCTGCCTGCTTGTGAGGCTTGTGTTGTAAAAGGTGCGAGTTTGAGAATGGCTCAGTCTCCGAAGCCTGCTGATTCAAGTGCTGTTTCAATGTTGGGGGCATGAGTTTCTCAGTTTGGGGATCTGGTCTTTGCTGAAAGTAAAACCTAGGGGTGCACAGTGACTGCACGTGAGCTTCGGATGAAGGGTCTGTCTTAGAGAAGTGCACCTGAAGTGAGGGTTTTTGGAACTGGAGCTGTTGGTCCACTGTACCTCGAAACTGCCCTTGATTCATCTCACCTTGGTACCTTTGTGGCCTCTGCTCTGGCTGCATTATTTTCTGGATGTATGCCTGCCCTGGGAGCCCCCCAGGCAGGTTGGAATTTCCAGTGTATTGTTTGGAGGTCATTTGAGTGGAGGGGTTGGACCGATACTGAAGAACTGACCGCAGTGATGCCTCATGACATTTTGGATGGGATTCTGCTTGATGAAAGTGAGGGGGCTTCAATTCAATCCACCCTGGTTTCAGATAGGGCTGTGCTGGGGGCACAAGACCTCGTGTTTGTTCCTTGTCTCGACCCTTCGGAATATCTTGCTCTTTGTGTCCCATCAACTGCTGGCAGTGGTCCTGTGGATCCCCACTGCTACCAAGAATTGGTGGGTTATGCTTGAGGCGTTCTGATATTTGTCTCGCTTTCTCAGAACATGAGGGAACAGTCACTGTCCCTGGAGTCCGCATGTCATTCTTGTTGACACAATTATTCTGAGGCCTTTCTGGTAGCATCAGAGAGTGGTTGGCTACATGCGTAGATTGATTAGGACTCGGGGATGACTGTGCCTCGGGCTGACCCTCTATTTTCACTTCCCTTAAAAGAGTTGTGTTACTTTGGTTGGGGTAGTGATGGTGTTCTTCCAAAACTCCATCGTTCAGAGTGCTTTTTCCATCTAAAGGAAGCTGAGAAACCTGTGAAAGAGGAGGAGGGGGAGAAAGAAGCAATTGTGATGGTGGTGGTGTGGTAGGGGCAGAAAAGGAATCCTTAGTGAACACTGAGCTCTGCTTGAAGTAAGCACCATTCATTTCATTTTGCTTTAAATACCGTTCAGAGCTGCCACCAGGAGGCTGCAAATCGCTGCTGGAACCTGAACAGAATTCTTCACCAGATACTAGATTTGCGGTTCCTTGGATATTACTGTTTTCGTCACGAGACGGGCATATCTCAAAAACTGATTTTTGTGTTTCTGGTTTCTGAAAGGGACAGGTCCCTACCATTGCAGCTGTCTTACTGGCTTTGTCAGCATCACAGGCCTCAGTCACCACTGCAACTGGCTCTGGAGGCAGCTCAGAGTTCGAGGTCTGTGGGAGATTGATCTGCCCTGAGGTATGCGATGGGTGAGTGATCTCACAGGACAACTCATTAGTAGCCTGACTGTTAATGGCATGTATGTGAGATGTGGTTTTCTGCACCGCAACGGAAACACAATCTGGATAATATTGAGACAGTGTTTTTTCCAGGAGTTCACCATGTGTGTTTTCCATGGAAGAGGCAGAAACTGTAGCACCATTAGGCATTAGCACTGCCTTGTTTGTAAGAAGTAATATAATGTTCTTGTCATGGTAGTTAGCATTTTTCTCCTCCTGCTCTTTCAGAATCTGAAGCTCTGCTTTTTCAGACCTACTGCAGTTATGTGTTGAAAAGCTGATGAGATCTTTAACTGCATTTTCTTGGACTACAGAGCTTGCAGATTCTCTCTTATCACTCAAGTCGGAGACATTCAGTTGACTGCTGCCTTTGCCTGGATTTCTTTCTTGGCTTTCCCCGAAGTTCTTTCTTTCTCCATTAGCCTTTTGGTCTTGTCTCAATTTCTTGTTCTGATGAAGCCCAGAGAGAGAAGGTTCACTAACTGTGCGTTTTATTCCTCCATTCTGCAAGCACCTGGAATACCCTCTACCTTCTTGTATAAAGTCCGGACTCACGCGACTATTCTGGCTTCTCTTCATATGGGGTATTCCATAATAACTTTTGAAAGACTGCCACTTGGTGTCTCCATTTACTTCTGGATAAGGTCTCTCAGTTAATGGGCTTCCATTCTGGAACTTTAGAGCCAGAGGTTCTGTCTGGCAGATGGGAGAAGGAGATGGTGTCAGGAATGGACTTAGTCTGTTGCCCTCAACATGGTTGGTTCTATCCTGTTCCATCAGGCTTGCTTCGGGGCCATCCACAAGGCTGCCCTCTGAATGAATTCTAAAGAGCATGGAAACAGAAATTGAAGTGCATTAATACATATCTGACACTAATAATAAATCTTAGAGAATAATCATGGCCTTAATATTATCAAAATTCCTAGACTTAGCAAACTATGATACTCCTTTTCATGTTTCAGAGGGACAACCAATAACTACTCAGGATCTGATTATTCTTGTCTTCCCAGCAGCTCTCAAATATTCATGGTCATAGAGAACAAAGATAATTAAAATCACCAGCTAAGGTGGTAAGTTCATACTGCATTAGTAAATAGTATCAACTTCCTTCCCAAATTCTTTCTGTAAAAATGCTAAGAACAAGAAAGACTACCTCCTTTCTTTCTTCTCTAGTACTTTATATATCCAATTAATTCCATTTCCTACATATTCCTTGAATTATCTTCACTGCTACTTGGTAGCCAAACCAATATTATCTCACTTCATTATCTGTTGCAGTCAGTAGCTTTTTAAAAGGTTTCTTCCCTAGCCCAGCCTGTCTTCTCTCCAGTCCTTCGAGATTCCTTCAAATTGTTACCAAAGGGAATATTCTCAATGCAAATCTGATGTCATGTTCTCCTTTAACACACTTTATGGCTCCATATTGCCTGCATCAGTAGTTCTCAAACTCTTTCACCCACACACCTGAAAGACCAGGCATGCTCCCTTTAGTGTTAACTTCCCAGGAAATGGAATGGGGTAAAAAGTGTAGTTTATAAAATGTCATTTCTAGGTGATTCTATGTCTTCTTCCACAGGGGCTGGCTGCCCACTTCTACTGACAATTCCTGCCTTATATAAATGGTTTTTCATTGGCAGATTTCTTTTTTCTCTCCTACTTCCTCTCACGTCTGAAGCTCCAACTATAACAATAGCTTATAAATACCCAAACATGGTAACTGTTTCAGACATTCATGCTGTTGTTTGTTGGCCTAGAATGCTTTTGTAGTCCCGAGATTTGTCCAGTGATCCCTACACGTCCCTCTAAAATGGTCTCAGATATCACTTCCCCTAGGATTCCTTCTTTGATTTTCCAAGAGAATTAATCACACCCATTCCTATGTTGTTTCTATATCTTGTATACGGTCTACTGCTGAACATATCATACTCAATTTTATTTTGTTTGCACACTGGACTGTGAACTTAAGAATACTTTGTTCATTTTTGGGGCATCTGGGTGGCTCAGTCAGTTGATCATCCAACTTTGGCTCAGGTCATGATATCATGGTTCATGAGTTTGAGCCCCATATTGGCCTCTCTGCTGTCAGCCTGTCAGTGCAGAGCCTGCTTTGGATCCTCTGCCCCCCTCCGTCTGCCCCTCCCCACCTTGCACTCTCCCAAAAATAAATAAATCTTAAAAAAAAAAAAAAAAAGGAATACTCTGTTCATTTTTGTGCTTAGTATAGAGTGAGCAATTGATATAATTTTGCTCATTTCTTCATTCACTCATTAATTCAAATATTTCCAAGGCAAATACTCATGGAGATTTCAAAGTCCAAATGATTAGAGTGCAAGAAGAAATGAGCACTGAAAAACATAAATAATCTATCCTACAAAGTGAATTCGGCCCCATTCACAATACAGGCACGCTTTATTTTCTCAGTTTTTCTCATCGCATTTATTTTAAGGATGTAAGTAGGAAAAAAAAAAAAAATCAAGGCTATTTTCCCTTTGGGCTATAAAAAAGCTTTGTTAAAATAGTCAGTGGTTACTAACCAAGACAAATGAAATAGAAAAAGAAATAAGATATAAACATTGGAAAGCAACACTAAAGTTATCATTTATAGATAATAAGATTGTATACTGGTCAACCAAGAGAATCAACTGAAAAACTGTTGCAGTTTACGAGAATTCAGTAAAGTAGCTGAATACAAAAATCAATAGCCTTGTTATAGAAAAGCAAAAACCAGTCAGAAACTTTTGTGGAATAAAATACTGTAACAGGAAAAATATTCTTAAAACACTAGGAATAAATTTAAAAAGAAATGTAGAAGACCTATTTAAGTAAAACTTGTTAGTTTTATTTGTAAAACTCTGTAAAATTTATGCATGCAAAAATAAACTCATAAGCAAAGTTAAAAATCATATAAAACTTTGCTTAATATACAGAACTTTGACAAATTGACAAGGAAAAGACCAGTCATTGAATATACAAATGACCAAGAGACATGGACAGTTCACAGAAAATGAGATGCAAATGGCTCTTAAATGTTTAAAGAGATATCTAGGATCACCCATAAATAAAAAAATATAACAAAACTTCAACAAAATTTTTTTCTCAAGTTGGCAAAGGTCAAAAGTTTGATAATATACAATGTTGGCAATCATGTGAGGAAACAAACAGACATTCCCTTGTGTGGTTCTTGGGAATGAAAACTAGTATAAATACCATTAGTAGCAATTTAGCAATAATCTACAGAGTTTCATAGAAACTTCAGTTTTAAGAAGTTATCTAGCAAATATGCTCATATATATGTTAAATGATGTACAAACAATCTTTTGCAATAACAAATGGTTGGCAACAACCTATATTTTCAGGTGCAAGTATTTCTAAGTAATTAAATGAAATACAGCAAGCTGAAGAACAGTGTTATAAGAATGCCACAACCTGTAAAGTTACAAAAATAAATATCAAATCAGCTCTGGGAGAATTTACAACAAACTTGTAATAATATTTTGTGTCTGGAAAACAGAACAGATAGTCTAGAGAATAGCACTGGGAAGGAAACTGCTTTTTATTACTGTTTTTGTAACTTTTAGGCAGGTATAGTAATTAGTAAATAGAACTTAAATTAGAAAGTCATAATTCCTACCGGACAAAGAAAACAATAGAGCAAAATGATATCTTTATTTCTGTTAGACCAACTTCCTACTAAATGTTGAGATGGGCTAGATGTGCATAGCTAGTAGTTACATATGCTATTAAGCCCTTGAAATATGGTGAGTAAAAATTAAGATGTGCCATAAGTGTAACTAACACTGGACAAAAAAAAAGAATGTAACTCTTTTAAAAATATTTATTACATATTGAAATAATAAGATTGTAGATATTTTAAATAAAATATATCATTAAAGCAATTTCACTTGTTCCAAAATTTTTTACTTTTAAAAAAAATTTTTTAAAGTTTATTCATTTTTGAGAGACAGAGCGTGAGTAGGGGAGGGGCCAAGAGAGAGGAAGACACAGAATCCAAAGCAGGCTTCAGGCTTTGAGCTGTCAGCACAGAGCCCAATGTGGGGCTCAAACTCATGGACCATGAGATCATGACTTGAGCTGAAGTCTGACACTTACCCAACTGAGCTACCCAGGTGCCCCTATTTGTTTTAATGTGAGTACAAGAAAATTTTATTTTATTTTTTTTAATTTTTTTTTTCAACGTTTATTTATTTTTGGGACAGAGAGAGACAGAGCATGAACGGGGGAGGGACAGAGAGAGAGGGAGACACAGAATCGGAAACAGGCTCCAGGCTCTGAGCCATCAGCCCAGAGCCCGACGCGGGGCTCGAACTCCCGGACCGCGAGATCGTGACCTGGCTGAAGTCGGACGCTTAACCGACTGCGCCACCCAGGCGCCCCAAGAAAATTTTAAACTTCACATATGGCTTATGTTGTACTTCTATTGGACAGCTCTGAGCTAGACTAATACTTTTTTTCTTTTTAGACTAATACTCTTAATCATCAATAATTCTTAATAATTAAAAAAAAAACTGTAGTTCTAGAATCATGAAAATTGCTTTGCTGTGTTTGATATAAGGAGTTCCTGCAAAATCAGGGCCACTACCACTTTTCAGAAATTAAGGAAAAAAGAAATAAGCCTAGATAAATCGCTTAGAGACTAGGTCAACTAGCTTTCCAAATACTTTAACAATAATGCTTTCTTTTGGCAACTGTGAAATCAATTTACACTCATACCAATCAAAATGTATTTACATACACACACATACATTTATGTTACGTATTATATAAAACATGCAGACTCCATATATAATATATATTGTTCTTCTTAATTTTCTAGATATAAAGTACTATAAGCATTTAACACATTATTCTTTATTATGATCTATTGCACATAATTTGGATATTCTTTGCAGTGTCAAAGGCAGAATTACAACAGATGGAGTTTGCAAATCTTTTATGAGCATAAGAGTTCCTAAGAAGAAATGAAGGTGACTTAAAATGAAATTTATTTCAATATGGAGCTTTAAACACAATAGCTGTCTTTAAATACTAAACTATTAGCAGAACTATTCTGTCTGTGACAGCAATTTCTTTACTGAGTACAACCACTGTATGTGAAAAATTAAATGGTTAACTTATAAGGAGAGCAGGAAAATTATATGGTATTTTTTCATTTTAGTAGGAGGATAATTTTTTGAGGATTATTTGCAATTGGTTTATGAATCTAATTTTGAACATATTTAAATTTATTGATTTAACAATAAAGTGTCATTGTAAAAGAAGAAAAAAAATTTTGTTCCAATTCGATGTGTCCCAAATCACATTGTGTGTGTATATATCCTATAATATCGCATGATGCAGTAATCCCGTTGCACAGCACACTTTTAATTTTATGCTGGCACTGGTGATTTTATACTAACACTGGTGAGCTTTCTTTCTCTTTCTTTCTTTCTTTCATTCTTTCTTTCTTTCTTTCTTTCTTTCTTTCTTTCTTTCTTTCTTTCTTTCTTTCTTTCTTTCTTTCTTTTTCTTTCAGCATTATTTAATTAAAAAAAAGAAGAAATGAGACCTGTTAATTTTGCTCGTTGTAGAAATATTTAAAAGGTGTTGATGCTATCTTTACAGTGTCACTTACATAAAGTTTTCCCAAGCTTACTAAAGTCAATAATTTATATATAAAAGAAAAAAATCTTCTAAGATGGTTTTTTTTATAGATATCTACATGGTAATCATTGAAAACTGAGTTAATAGGTTGTGTTTACAAGTTTAAGGGAAAAAAGAAAAATTTTTCTGAAGTTAAACTTTTTGAATAAATGTAAATTTTCACCATAGAGATTTTTGTGTGACATTCCTTTTGTTTCTCAGAGCCTAGAAATACAAATAGCTTTTATTCATTCATATCTGGTCTTATAGGTGACATTAGAAATATTTTAAATTCTCATAGCTGAGTTTTTTGGGATTGAGATAAAATATCTTTTATTTTGTCTTATACTACAGAACATTTAATTACTGTAATATACAGGATAATATTCCCTTGTGCAAATAAATATTCAAATGGTTTTTAAAGTAATGCTATCTCTCGGAGGTTTGGTGTATGGTAACTTATGCCAAATAATATTATATCTATAAAAATCAGGAAAGAGAATTTTTATTTTAGGAGTCTCAATTTTACAATAAGGACAGTGACTCACCTAAGAGGACACTGTCCAATCAACATTAAGGCATTTTTTTCTGTAAAATTGTTAAGAAGTTTATATGCAAGAGTATTGTCAGAAGAGCTTCTGGTAAATCTGGTATGGATGACTAGCTTAAGCTTACCTGAGGATGTTTTTCATGGTGTCGATATTTCATGTTATAGTAATTAGTTACAATTTTAAAATGAATTCTTTACGGTATACTCTTATGGGTCATGGCTGATTTCAAGCTGTCAACCTTCAGCTCACAAAATTCTTGAAAATTTTACAATCTGCTCTCACAAACTGTTATGAGCCGGTTCTAACACACTGCTGTTAGAGCTACCAAAATATTAACCAATGTTATTACTGTCTTTTTTTTTTTTGAAATGGAATAAAAAGTTCCCCGAGATCAAATACATGACATATTATTTTGATAGTCTTATATCCAGGATAGTACTGGACAACAGAAACTCTTGCTCTGTTTCAGAATTACTGAATTGCATTTTAAACTTTTGGAAAGCTAAGAAATTTTATAATGACATATCCAAAATGAGTAATAATATGTGATGATGATGGTTCTAACAACGTATAAAACATTCCAGAGTATAAGAAAGGATCTGGTTCCATTTTCTCATTTTACAGATGTAAAAACTGAATGATTTGTTCAAGGTTAGGCATCAAAATAATCTCTCTCACAGGGGTTAGACTGGTAGCTCCATAATATCAAGAAAAATATATAGTTCAGGGAGAAGGTTTTAATTTGTTAATAAATTCATTTCACCAACATTTGAGTCTTTTTAGGATTAGGATGAAAAAATAAAGGATTCTGTTTACATGTCTGTAGGCCTGTAATTATTGGCACAATTAAGGGCATTCTGCATGTATTTCAAAGTACCACTTCATTTAATTGGAAAAGGATAAAAAAGAAAATGTAAACATTTAGCACATGGAATTTGAAACTGCTACAGTTATTCTGATCCCTTCTTTGCCACCTTTCTGGATTCCTTCTGCAATCAATGCTGGGTTGCTGATCATTTTTTCCTTAAAATATTTGAGGACAATTTATAACTCTCCCTGGTAATGTCACTGAGAGAATTATAGCTCAATACTCATTAGTTCATTTGTACATACAGTCAAGCATTAGTTGAATCCCCACTCAGTGCAAGTGCTATGGAGTAGAGCTAACACAAAGATGTACAGGTCCTGTATTAACCCTGGACTGTGGTTATGGTAAGGTAGCATGACTGTTCAAGAGCCACAGGCTATAGGAGAAGGAAAATGCACTAGCTGTCAGGGTCTGCATACCATCAACCCAAATCTGTCTCATGAAATTTAACTTCATTCTCTCTTGCCTTAGTAAGAAAGAAATACACATCCCACTAAGTCAAAATCAGTTTTAAAAGGATAACAATGAACGCTCATCAGCAGGTCTATCAACATCATTGAGGCAGAAGAACTAGTGTCTTAAGTAGAATATATCAGTAGTCATCAAGTACAGAGGAAGACTATGTAAAAAAACTTGGTAGAGTACATTGTTCTAAAAATCGAGTAATATTCAACAAATGACTTACGGAAACTGTTCTGACTACTGAACCCTTAACCTAGGAAAAGACATGGCATATGCTTAGCTGCTTTAACAGTTATCTTCACTAATCAAAATGCAATAAATAGCTCATTATTTAAATTGTACACACACACACACACACACACACACACACACACACACACACACATGATTTTTGATTATGTGGGACAGCATGAAGTTTCTTCATAGGTCTATCAAAAAAGGCAATGTGTCCTAAACATTAAAAATGGACAAAATAAGGGGTGTCTAGGTGTATCAGTCAGTTAAGCATCCTACTTCAGCTCAGGTCAGAATCTCATGATTTGTGGGTTCGAGCCCTGCATCAGGCTCTGTGCTGATAGCTCAGAGCCTGGAGCCTGCTTCATATTCTGTGTCTCCCTCTCTCTATTGCCCTCCCCCCCATTCATCGTCTGTCTCTCTCAAAAAATAAATAAACATTAAAAAATGGACAAAATATAACACTCAAATTCTAAAATTAGCTTTGGAATTTTTTGAAAGCCCAAAGAGGCAGATTTAGAAATTATTTACCTACATGACAGATGTCAATTAAATCACAACCTAAAATATCACAATTCAGATCCTATTAGTTATATTATTTATGTTTATCCCTTTATTCTAATAGTCTAATATTTCCCATAAAATATGGCTTTCTAAGGAATGTAAAAGAATAGTTTTATCAGCCATAAATATCACCAACTTTGTTGGAAATTCTAAAGGTCAAATTATCACCAGGTAATATAATATATATAGGAACATGCAAAAATATGTTATGGTCACCCTATGATTTCAGCTAATGCTTGAGCATAATTTATCAAAAGCTATGTGAGAGAGAAAGCAAGAAAGAAAGTAAGATATTGAGACAGAGACTGAAAATGCCAAGTATGTCACCCTTCAACTTCTATGTCAGAGGTACAAACTTCTATGAAAATACTGGTCTTTTGACTAGCAGCTAACATTTTGGTTTCCTAAGACCAAAACAGGCTTAGCTATAGCAGTTTTCCTTTGGTATTTGATTTCATTCCTTCTCCTGCCTCTCTGACAATAATTTATTATGAATTCAAGTCACATAGGCAGCATCTGTGAAACAATTACTGCATCTAGGACTGACTCTGCAGTCTAATCCATCATAATTATGACAGACCTCTTTGAAGATGCTATGATGCATGACTTAAAAATAGCACATTAGTGTGCAAATGGATCAGCATCTCATTTCACCAATATGCATTTAGGGTTGTAATTTAGCTCAACACCATTTGACTCTTTTTGAATCACTCAAGAATGGTAGCTGTATCTCTCACCACATAAAGCTGTAGATGATGCTCAAAATTTGTGAAGAGGGCTTTCTGTTTTTGCTTTTATTTTTTGGTTTATTGATTTTGTTGGTAGTGTGTCTTTTACTGTTCTAAGAGAAAAAATACACGTCATTTAAATCTCATGTCAGCTTTTTTCAAGGAGACAAAAGAATCAATTTATAGATTTGCATAGTTGCCATACTATAAAGCAGTGAAGTTTTTTTTCTATAAAAAACTTTAAATTTATATACTAATATTAAAAATATATAAAATATTCTGCCATCATCAGATGAGTCCTGTGTATTAACAGAAGCAAATTATTGGAGAAAAATTCTTAAGAGCAGTTACTTGTAGGGACTGTATCTACTAAAGTCCATGTGATTTAGCATCAACCTTAGGAGACGACTGTGTATGTTTCTAATATGTCCACTGACAGGCTTTTCCTTATAGGTAATTTGGGCATTAAGAAATTAATTAATTATTGACATAGAAAACGCTAAATAATGATGATATATTTGACTCTATTTTCATAGATGGTACTAATCTCCAGATCTATTTTAGAGTCTTCCTACCCAAATGGGACATAATTTGTGTCAATTATACATTTATTTCAAGATATGAGCAGGACAATGGGCCTCAGTATTATCTATTAAAACATCTCTAGGGATAGGGCTCTAAAATCCTCATCAAAATGTTGGTTTCAATCCTTATCTCCTGCATTTATCAAATTCCATGTAGTTTGACTTTCTTTCTTCATTAATAAATAATATTAGTATAGTTGTTAAGTGTCACTCTGGTAGTAAGCAGAGTTTTTTTTATAGGGCATTACTCATGAAATGAAAAACTATTCTTTATTAGCTTCATGCTAATATTAAAACAAAAAAATTAAAGGTAAAGAGTCAATCAGTCCAAAATATATATTTTCAACAGCAAAATTAATGTATCTAAGCTATATGTTAAGCCTGGAATATAATGCTTTATATATGCACTAAGTATGTAAACTATGAGGTGAATCAGTATTTTCATGGCAAAACTGACTTTTATTTCTCATAAGAATTTTCAACCTTAATATTAAGGAATTTGTGAACACTTCACCTCTCTTGAAAAAGGATCAGTGAACACACAAGCATATCAAAATCTAAGAGCAAGTTCTTGCATTTCCGGAAGTACATTAACAAGTAGCTGCATACCCATGACAAGCATGAGCATTGCTCCTGTGGTATGTTGCATGCTCACAGGAGAGATCTTGTCAAGTTTTTCATAATCCTCAATAGTGACTATTTAATTCCAGTGTTTGAAGTTCTAAAATTTGTTCCTTATCCTAAAATAACAGTATAGACAAAATTTAATAACATACAGATTATTTGAGGGAGGAGACTCAGAAGGAATGTTACTGAAGATTGGAGAAGAGGCTTAAGACAGAAGTCTGCATTTAAGACGTGGAGACAACTGACAGTTTAGAAATATATGTTTAAAAAGATCATGCTCATTTTACTCATTGGTAAAATCTGTCAGTTCTCAATTATCCACATATCTGTGAATTCTGGGGTTGTTTCTCAAATTTGGGAATATTCCTCCTGGTCTCTAACTCTCACCAAATTAATATGTGCTGAGGGAAAAGACAATCAAACATAATTTGAAATGTCCTTTGTCACAAGCATTATTTGTTTCTCATAAATTATATAAAGTTGATCCAATTTTTTCAGTTTCATTCCACGCCTATCATTGGAATTGCTAATTGTGAGCTGCTTGTTCTTACTAGGATACCCTCTAGGGTACACTTATTAGGCTACACACAATCTAATGCTTGACATTTTTAATTAAAGATATATATACTACAGAAACAGTAGTTGTTTGGGCTTGATCTTGCTGATACTCTATGTAGAATCTGGCCAGTTGGGGCAAGCAGACCCAGCAGAAAGACATTGCAGAGTAGATTCTGTAGACAAGGCAGCAATAGGCAAGGTGACAGAAAAGATGAAAAGGAGGGAGCTGTGCAGTTAGGACCCCTGCAGGCCCCTCTGAAGAGCCCATGCATGTCAAGAGAGAAGCAGTATGTGAATGCCTGCTGCACAGAGGGCTTCCAATGTCCAGTCAACATCAGCTACCAAAAGAGCAACATCCAAAGTCTTGTAGCCTCATTCAGGTGAATAAGGAGACCTTAAGCCCTAAGCTTTGTTTTCCATCCTTCCCAGCACTGCTCAACCTTCCAGTGGCTGGTGCTTAAAATGGGTGGCAGGTGGAGATATTCTTGAGTTAGACTCTTCCACTTTTAACTGCAAGTGTTGGAGCCAGAGGTCAAACATGTGCTGGGGAAGAAGACAACTGAATTAGGCTGGACTTGGGAGTTGTACAATGAATAGGACTCAATTTCAATGACTGGAATAAAATGCTATAAAAATCAAAAGATGCTATGAAAATCACAGAATCTAGTTAAGAAGATAACATAGGGAGAGTAGGGTGGGGGAAGACTATCATAGTATATTTGATGGGCAATTATAGGGAAAATGCTTTCATTTTTGTATCTTTGAAGTATGGTTTTTTCCAATAAAATGGTTACATAAATCCAATAAAATGGTTTCTAGTAGCATGGAAGAACTTTGTGTAAATTCTGACAGGTTCATAATCACTCAATGTCTTTACATAATGACAGTGGTAGAGTCATAAAAATAGCCTGTCAATGTATTCATTCTTTTATTCAACCAATACTTGTTGAACACATCCTACGTGCTAAGGCACTATTTATTGTAGCCAATAGCAGTATGCCACTGAACAAAAGAGACAAACATCCTTGCTTTATTAGAGCTGATATTCTAATGGGGAGAGAAATAATAAACATAATAAGGAATAAATTATATGGTATAATAAGATATTGAGTACTAAGGGGAAAATGAATAAATAATAGGGCAGGGAATGAGGGATCAAGGGCACCAGGGAGGGGTTTGTAGGTTGCAGTATCGAATGTCATAGTCAGAGTAAGTCTCATTGACATAGATCTGAACAAAGTCTTGGAGCCAAATTATATAATAGACATTCAACTCGCTGACATGATCTTAATTAATGTGTTAATTCTAAATTATTGGATAAACTATTCTATGTCTTAAGCCCTAAAATCAAGAATGGAAAAAAGCAAAACCATCAAGATGTAAAAGATAACTATATTAGAACCAATTGGACCGTGACATCGCCAGGGGCTCTAAAAATGTCAACATGAAAATAACATACCTAACATTTCATTAAAAAACTCTACACTAGGGATCCCTGCACACAGGCATTTTGGCAATTATGCACTGAATTGTATTCATGAAATCTACTCCTTCTTAAAGGTGTTTCATTCCCTATCATTGCTTCAAAGGACATGTCATCTGTGTTTCTAAGAAGTTTTGTACAACCTTGAACTACTCCAACTTCATACCAGTCTTGTCCTAATCTGATACAGTTACCATGAAAAGCTAGTTATTTTTCTTCTTCCTATTTTGGAACAATTAGTGATAATTGTGTTTCAGTTAACTTGTAGGGTGTTACAAAGTTATACTTAAGGGCAAAATGAATATTCCACTTAAATATTAATAATGGAGATGTTAATAAGCCCCTTACCCACCAACAGCTATCAATCTAAGATCTTCAGTTATGTGCCAGTCCCCCCCAAAAAAACTGCCAACATTCATTTATAATATAAATAATTTTGGTCTACTCAAAAGAAAAAAAAGTAAATTTTTAGTGGGTAAAGCATTAGGAAAATGAGAAACATCAACTACATAGCTGTTTTAAAAGAATAGCATATAACCACATATTCATCAGAAAAAATGTCCTCATATTGTTACTCTCATCTTTTTTGATCATCTGTTCTATTAAAAGATCTGATGAATACTTCAGATCATCCAAAATTAGAGTGCACATTTTATTTTTTTATTTATTTATTTTTTTCAACGTTTATTTATTTTTGGGACAGAGAGAGACAGAGCATGAACGGGGGAGGGGCAGAGAGAGAGGGAGACACAGAATCGGAAACAGGCTCCAGGCTCTGAGCCATCAGCCCAGAGCCTGACGCGGGGCTCGAACTCACGGACCGCGAGATCGTGACCTGGCTGAAGTCGGACGCTCAACCGACTGCACCACCCAGGCGCCCCTAGAGTGCACATTTTAAATCGTATCAAAATAAAAACAGAAAGACTATTAAAAAATTTTTTTCCTCAAAAAAGTTTGTTAGTTTCTTACTTCTGAAAACACAATCTATGGGATCCTAAAGTAGTATCAAATATGGTCTCTATCTTTAAGGATTTTAAATTATTTAACTGGCAAGACAAGACATAAACATATGAGAATAGCTATTCAGAATAAGAAAGTGGGTTTCTAGTTCTGGATATGGATTTCTGAGCAAGTCACAAACTCTACACATCACAATTTAAAAAATCTATAATGTAATATGAAGGAAATGAACAAGATTACATCGAAGGTCTTTTTGAGTTCTAAAATACTACAATCCAGTAAAACTGGCAATGACAAACATCCACTGGGGTCTTATTGAAATAAGTCATCACAAAGACTACTTTTGGTCTGGAAGGTATTATCTTCACCTCATTTTACATATAAGTAAACAGCAGCTAAAAAAAAAAGTAAAGTAGATTGGCATAGGTGATATGAGGCAGGGGTATGTAAGGAATTGAGACCTGTCCCAACTTTCAAGACACTGTGAAAGATGGGGTGGGGTGGGTGGTCAGCTCAGGGAAGAGAAGTAGATTTGGCACTCTTTATCAATACCGTCCTAGAAAGGAAAACTCTGGATTGGCTGATATGAGTACAGTCACTAGGAAAGCAAATTCTTCTATGGGACAGGGATGACTTCACTGAGATCTGGATAATAAAATATTCCTTAAGACTCCCTACCTCCAAGAAACACTGGGTAACCTTGATGCAAGTACTTTGGATAGTGGATATAAACCATACTTTGATCATTGCACATAGGAGTTCCTGCTTATGAACTGACAGATATATAAATCTGTTTAAATACCAATCTCAGGTGAGTCTGATTAAAATATGTCTCTTTCTTTAAATCCAATCAACTCTGAAGAGAAGATTAAATTGGGTTAGTGGATCTTCAAATTAAAGCACAGATCTTGGGCAATGGTGTCCACCCAGAAGTGAGATCTTCCTGACATCTCTATCAAGTCTCTTTATAACGGTACAGTGAATTAATTACAGATAAGTCTGTATGTGTAGGTTTGTGAACACAAATACATACCCATACTATTGGAACAGAGTCACATCACATGGATTTAATACATATTAATGAAAAGGAAGGACCAGGCTGAGAGAGAATAAGCAGGGAAAAGGGAATTAAAAATAAATTTAAAATTTTATTTAATGAAAGTCCTCCAAACCTATAATATGATGAGGGGATCTCTAAAAAGGCACTGTGATACGTGTCATTATTGAGTATATTGAATATCCCATGGAATCGCACATCCTGGAAAACCCTAATTCACATGTATATGATAATTTTGTGTAGTTTTAATACGTACACCAATCTGGAGGTGCTGATGAGAACCTATGGTCTAGGAGAATATAAATTTGTGTCACCACTCATAAGAGCTATAAAAGAGCTCCAAGTCCATCTTCAAGAGCCAAGGACATACGCAATGTACATATGCAAGTCTTGCTTTAACTTCAAATTAAACATACAAAAGCTGAACTATTTTCCTCATCTTATTTCTTCCAATTATATTGCCATTCTAATTATTCAAACTCTTCTTTAGAAATGGTTCCTGTTTTTAGCTCAAAGTCTCTTCTGTCCTGGTAAAAAATATTCAAAAGTGGATATAAAATCTCAAACTGAAATAATTTTGAAACGGTAAGTCATAATTCTGTAATTAATAGTAAATTTTTCTTGATAATTCTAAGAGTAGAAGCCATTTAATTAATGCCAAAAGTGATGTTTATTATATATACATACTTTAAGAGAAAAATGAGTACTTAGTTTTAAATTTTATAAACATAGCCTTTGTGATCTCTATGTTCCCATGTGCCACATCAAGAAAGCTATTTCTAATTGTCCAATACAAGATCACAATAAAATGTAATGGAAGCATTAGGATTGAAATAAGGTACATTTTTATGTATTAAGTATAAATAATAAAAATGAAATCAGATTAGAGTTGAGGAAATACAGTGATATAAAGGATATTATTGAATACAATAGGAATAGAAAACTTAGCTTTTTAATTCTTTTTTTTAAATATCAGAAATAGTACTATTCTCATATATAAAGGAGAAAGAATTTTGTATCAAAGATTTCTCCAGCCCTTGAAGTAAACACATTTTCCTTCTCAATCTTTCCAAATACACCATGTATTAGATAAAATGGTCTTTAGAACTAGTGTTGAATGCAATATAAAATAACCCTCAAGTGTTATTTTAAAAATGAAATTAAGAGAAACAGGAAAATTCAGATTCCCAGCAGAAATTTTATTTACATAAAACCATCCCATCTAAGTCTTTACTTTGCCCAAATATACAGAAAATTGTTAATTTTTTTTCGTATGAGCTAAGTAGACCATTTAAGTTATGTCTTCAAAGTTAAGAGAAAGGTCTGTTCTCAGGGTGTAATCTAAGTGGCTGTTCCTTTAATATAGCATTGCTATATTCATAAACTGATGTGTATCTTTATAGAGCATGCCAGGAAGGATGAAAAAAAAAGAATATTAAAAAAAAAAAAGAAGGATTGTAAACTCACTAAATCTAAGCATTGAGAAAAACTAAATATATACTTCCACATATGTCTGTATTAAAAATACCACTTGAATTCAAAATAAGACTTAATTACCTACAAAATAATTTCCATATAATCATAGCATTATTTAGGGGCTAACACAGATTCAAATTCATATGTCACACTGAATGATGCATTTAAGACTGATTTGGCCACTGGCTTGCCCAATACACATAGCCATGCATCACTTATTTATGACTATAACTAAATCTTCTAAAAGATGAATTAGTTTTTTGTTTGAAAAAGCTTTAAACTAATAGATCAGTAAATAATTTCAGATTTATGGCATTTTCCACAGAACAAAAATAGAATTTCCTAGACAAAAAAAATCTAATAAAAATATCCCAATGTTCTGCCTTAACTTGTGCCAAATCAGTACTTTTACATTCCAATTATATTTAAATATGGCAGATACAATATAAATCTGAAGCAATGTCCACTTAAAATGTCACCGACCCCTGTAAGTTGCTTTCCCTGTTCCTTTTCTCTCTGTTTTCATCTTTCAGTGGGTACAAGAACTCTGGTTTTAATCACCATCTTATAAATATGATATATCAACCAGTTAAAATAAGCACTGAATTAGGATAAAGAGAAAGAAATTCTCAGATTAACTTATATGTTACAGAACTGTAGTAACCAGAAGCGCCAACATTCCCATGAAAAGACTGTTAAAATCCAAAATAATATTTCCTTTGAATTTTCCCCTTAATCTACTGCAAAAAATTACACAGAAATAAATATATTTGAAACATTCATATGTTTTAGTCTTTGGCTTTAAAAATACTCTACTTGTCCTCTTCCATCAGCTCCAGAAATGCTAGCCAAACTCCAGGTCCACTAACTCTAACATTCACAGTGCAGAAGTGTTTTACACTGTCTTCTAAACCCACAGTTAACAATAAAGATCATAAAACACTCTGAAGCTAAAATAATTTTATTTAAGGGGGAAAAAAGGCTAGAAGGAAATGGTAGGTAGTCTCCTAATAGGAAAAGTACTTTATTCACATATGAAGAAAGCAGAACTCTGAATTGTCATACTTTCAATTCAAAGGTATTGACTTCACGGTTAAAACATTACTCGTTTATAGTATTGCCTAAAAATTCAACACTGCTTTCCTAAAAGATGTTATGGGTTAGAATCCAACAACTGAGTTGGCATTCCAGTCCCCTTTCAGTTTCCTACAATTCAAGGCAAACTCTTTCCCATGCTTAAATGTTCTCTTTGTGGCAAAATACAGAGTGAGGAAATGGTGAAAATTCTGCAGCCAAGAGAACAAAACACCTGCCTGAACTCATAACTTCAGTTACTGCTTTGAGATGATGCTTAAAATGGCATTATGGAAGCAATGCTGGGAACTGTTGTATTCCTTTCTGTTTCTCTATTCAAAATACTTTTAAAACACTAAATCTTTCCTCAGAAACCACTTTGGCATTTCCAGCTTTGTAAGACTGCCACAGAGCTACCAATCTTGTAAGGAGTTAAAGTACCTTTTAGCTAATTTAAGTTTTAAATAATTGAAATTATAATGTGCTGTGTAAGAATTCAGACATTTTGGTAATAAATAAAAGTCAAATGTCATCAAGTTTAAAAAGCTCTTTCATTAATTTTCTTGAATATATATTTCATGATCTTGCAAATGATTGTAAGATGTTATTATAAAGAGACACTGAGAAAATCCATTCTCTTCAGTTTAAAAGCTATTTAAAGAAAATTAGATTTTATAAAAAGTTTTCACATGGCATTTTCTGTCAAAGTAAGTATTACACCTTTATGACTATACATGGCGAATGTTTAATGGTAGCTTTTGACACATATTTTCAAAACTGTAGTTCAGCTCATTGTTTCTTGAGCCCGTCAACTGAGTACTGTGCTATGTGCCATGAAAAACACAAGGGTGACTGGCCACAGTGCTCTCTGGGAGCTTACAATGAATATAGAGGTAGATCATGGAGTTAGAAGTTAAGTACCATTAGGCTCATATGAACATAGAACTACAGTAACATCAAAATGAAGATGATTGGTAGAGGACCCTAAGAATTTTAAGGATCTCTTCAGTTGCAGTGACAGAAGACCATCTTAGGTAAAGGGAAACACATGAGAAAACTTATGGAAGACTTAAAGCACAGAGATCTTAAAATAACAAGAAATCCATTTGGTTAAGCATAGGTATATATAAAACCTTAGAGAGAGAAAGGTACAGATGTGATCATAATTAGGATGTCACTTTTAGAGAGGCTATTTTTGATTGTTACTACATGCTTTGGTGCATAATTACTCAACTTGATTAAAATTGCTTTAAAATTTAGTATGTCTCTTCTAGATTTTACTTCTGAATATATTTTCAAAGCTGAGAATCTTCCTAAATTCTACTTCCATGACCTTATGATAACCAAGTATATTGCCAAACTTAAGCAGGTTATGTCACAGTGTGCTTACAGATATTGAAGTCTAGTCCCCAAAAATAGTCACTTAGGCTATTTCATACTGTGGCTACACATTTCCACGTCAGAAGAAGGGTTGAGGAGTTTAGTCAAGATTTAAATTCAGACTTGCAAAACTAGTCTACAGAGATAAAAAGAAATTAGATAGGCAGATGAATTTGTAAACTAAAACTTCCACAATGTCTTATGTAAGTGGGGAAAGTAGGATGCAGAACAAATGCTTTTTTTTTAATAACAGAAAATTAGCAAATCAAGACTAATAACATTAATTCAATTTTTAATGTATTTAAGCTAGAAAAAAATAGCACTAGAAAATATAGACAGCCGTAACGATTTTAGTTTCTAGAATTTTGGGAATCCTAAACTTTGATTTAGTATGTTCAAAGGAACAATTTTATTCTACTTTAAAACACTGTGTGTAAAAAGACCTGTAAGTTAGCAGAAGGAATGAAATAATAAAGATGAGAACAGAAATAAATAAAATAGAGAACGAAAAAATAATTGAAAACATTAACAAAACTAAGGGTTGGCTCTTTGAGAAGATAAAATTGACCAACTTTTAGCTGGATCGACCATGAGAAAAGAGAGAATACTCTAAAAAATATATAAATGAAATAGGAGACATTACAACTGATACCATAGAAATACACCCAAAAACTGGAATATCCTGGAAGAAATGGATAAATTCCTAGAAACACACAAACTACCAAGTCTGAATGATGAAGAAATAGAAAATCTGTGCAGACCAGTAATGGGTAAGGAGACTGAATCACTAATAAAATATCTCTCTACAAAGAAAGGCCCAGGACCAAATGGTTTCACTGGTGATTGTTACTAAATGTTGAAATAAGAATTGAAATTTGAAGCCAATACTTCTCAAACTCTTCCAAAAAACTGAAGAGGGAATACTCCCAGACTCATTTTATGAGGCCAGCATTACCCTGATATCAAAGTCAGATAAGAATAAAAACTACAAGAAAAGAAAACTACAGGCCAATATCCCTGATGAATATAGATGCAAAAACTCTCAAGAGAATACTAGCAAACCAAATTTAGCAGCACATTAGAAGGATCATATACCAGGGTGCCTGGGCAGCTCAGTTGGTTGGGAGTCCAACTTCGGCTCAGGTCATGATCTTGTGGTTTGTGGGTTTGAGACCCCATGTCAGGCTCTGTGCTGACAGCTCAGAGCCTGAAGCCTGCTTTGGATTCTGTGTCTCCCTCTCTCTCTGACCCACTCCTGTTCATGCCCTGTCTCTCTCTCAAAATTAAATAAACTTAAAAAAAATCATACACCATGATTAAGTGCAATTAATCCCTGAGATACACAGATGGCTCACCATACCCAAATCAAGAAATGTGACATGTCATGTTAATAGAATGAAAGAGAAAAATCACATGATCATTTCAATAGATTCAGAGAAAGCATCTGATAAAACTCAGCATCTGTTCATGTTAAAAATGTTCAACAAACTGAGTATAGAGGGAACATACCTTAACATAATAAAGGCCACATAAAATAAGCCCACAGATAACATCATACTCAACGGTTTAAGGCTGAAAGCTTTCCTCTAATACCAGAAACAAGACAAGGGTGCCCACTGTCACCAATCTTATTCAACATAGTGCGGGAAGTTCTAACCAGAACAATCAGGCAACAAACAAACAAACAGAAATAAAAAGCATCAGAATTGGAAAGGAAGAAGTAAAATTGTCTCTATTTGCTGATGACATGATTTTATATACAGAAAATCCTACAGACGCCACCAAAAAACTGTTAGGTATAATCAATGAATTCAATAAAGTTGCTGGATACAAAATTAGCATGCAAAAATCAATAACATTTCTCTATACTAGTAATGAATTTGATGAAAAATAAAGAAAATGATTCCATTTATAATAGCATCAAAAACAAAATTCATAGGAATACATTTAAGGAGATGAAAGATTTGTATGTTGGAAACTATAAAACATTGATGAAAGAATTAGAAGATGCAAATAAATGGAAATTATCCTGTATTCATGAATTGGAAGATATGATCCTCTTAAAATGCCAATACTACCCAAAGGCATGTATAGATTCAATGCAATCCCTATCAAGATTTCCATAGGATTTTTTTTAGAAGACAAAACAATCCTAACATTTGTATGAAACCACAGAAGACATCAAATAGCCAAAGCAATTTGAGAAAGAACAAAGTGGGAGTCATTACACTTCTAATTTTAAGCAATATTATAAAGCCATAGTAATCAAAATGGTATCACAGACACAAACACCAGTGGAACAGAACCAAGAGCCCAGAAATAAACCAATGCATACATAATATATGACAAGGGAGCCAAGAATTCTCAATGGAGAAAAGACAGTCTCTTCCAAAAGTGGTGCTGGAAACACTGGATATCCACATGTAAAAGAATGGAAATAGACCTCTTTCCTATACCACTCAAAATGAATGAAAGACTTGAACATAAGACCTAAAACCATAAAACTCCTAGAAGAAAACATAGGGAAAAAGCTTCTTGACAGGGGTCTGAGTAACATTTTTTTTTTTTTTTTTTTTTGAGAGAGACAGAGAGAGAGAAAGCAAGCACACAAGAGTGGAGGAAGGGCAGACAGAGAAGGAAAGAGAGAGAGAAAGAGAGAGAGAAAGAGAGAGAGAGAGAGAGGGAGGGAGGGAGGGAGAGAGAGAGGGAGAGAGAGAGAGAGAGAGAGGATCTTAAGCAGGCACCATGTCCAGCAGGCTAGATCTCAGTGAGATCATGACCTGTGCTGAAATCAAGAGTTGGCTGCAGAAATGACTGAGCCACCCAAGTGCCTCACCATTTTCTTTTATATAACCTAAAGCACAAACAACAAAATAAAAAATGAATAAGTGACTACATCAAATGAAAAAGCTTCTGCGTAGCCAAAGAAATAATCAACAAAATTTGAAAACAACCTATAGAATGGGAAAAAAAATCTGCAGATCATTTATCTGATAGAAGGTTAATATCAAAAATAAAGAATTCATACAACTCAATAGCAAATAATACCATCACCAACAATCCAATTAAAAATGGGCAATGGACCCAAACAGCCATTTTTCCAGGGAAGAGGTACAAATAGCCAAAAGGTACAATACAGAGTGCACAACATCACTAACCATCAGAGAACTGCAAATCAAAACCACAATGATTGGGGCGCCTGGGTGGCTCAGTCGATTAAGCATCCAATTCTTGATATTGGCTCAGGTCAAGCCCCATGTGGGGCTCTGTGCTGACACTGCAGAGCCTGTTTGGGGTTCTCTCCCATTCTCTCTGCCCCTACCTTGCTCACTCCCTCTCTCTCAAAGTAAGTAAATAAACTTAAAAAATAATTAAAAAAAAAAACCACAATGAGATACCGTCTCACACCTGTTAGAATGGCAATCATCAGAAAGATAAGAGATAACAAATACTGATGAGGGTAGGAAGAAAAAGGAACCCTAGTGCACTGTCGGTGAGAATCCAAATTGGTACAACTATTATGGAAAATAATACGGCAGTTCCTCAAAAAATAAAAAAAATAGAACTACCATATGATCCAGCAATTCCTTTTCTGGGTATATATTTGAAGGAAACAAAAATACTATGCCTTCTTTGGAAAAATGTCTATTCGGGTCTTTTGCTTGTTTTTTAGCCAGATTATTTGTTTTTTGGATATTGAGTTTGATAAAATTCTTTACAAATTTTGGATAGTAAACCTATATGTCATTTACAAGTATCTTCTCCCATTCCAAAGGTTGCCTTTTAGTTTTGTTGTTTCCTTTGCTGTGCAGAAAGAAGCTTTTTATCTTGAAGTCCCAAGGGTTCATTTTTGCTTTTGTTTCCCTTGCCTCAGAGGTATCTAAGAAGTTGCTATGGCCGATATCAAAAAGGTGTTTGGTGGTGTCCTCCTCTAGGTTTTTGATGGTTTCCTGTCTCACATTTAGGTCTTTCATCCATTTCGAATTTATTTTTGTATATGGTGTTAGGAGAGAGGACCAGCTTTATTCTTTTGAAACTAATACTACACTATGTTAGCTAACTGGAATTTAAATAAAAACTTGAAACCCCAAAAATATTAAAAATTAAAAGCAAAAATAAAAACACTACATGGAAGAAATATTTGCATGCCCATGTTCTGTGCAGCATTATTTATAACAGCCAAGACATGGAAATAACCTAAGTGTCCATCAACAGAAAAATGGATAAAGAAAATGTGATATATATCAAACATCAAGTGATCTGCACAAATTATTTTGCAAAAGAGAACAATAAAATGCTAAAGAGGAGATTTTTTTCATTCCAATTACAAGCAAACTGGATTTGTCAAGCATCTGACGAGTGGAAACTGCATGGTTCAAACATTTTGAAATGTCTTATATTTTGAGACAGATAAAGGGCTGATATGAGAATAAAGGCACATCTTATTTTATTGCACTGTACTCTAATGTGCTTCAGGGATAATGCAGTTTTTACAAATTGAAGGATTGTGCAAACCTGCATTGAGAAAGTCTGTCAGAGCCATTCTTCCAACAGCATTTGCTCACTTTGTGTATCTGTGTCACATTTTGATAATTTCCACAATATTTCTTTTTTTTTTTTTTTTTTTTTTTTAATTTTTTTTTCAACGTTTTTATTTTATTTTTGGGACAGAGAGAGACAGAGCATGAACGGGGGAGGGGCAGAGAGAGAGGGAGACACAGAATCGGAAACAGGCTCCAGGCTCTGAGCCATCAGCCCAGAGCCTGACGCGGGGCTCGAACTCACGGACCGCGAGATCGTGACCTGGCTGAAGTCGGACGCTTAACCGACTGCGCCACCCAGGCGCCCCAATTTCCACAATATTTCAACTTTCCCGTTGTTCTATTTGTTATGGTGATCTGTGATAAGTAACCTTTGATGTTACTATTGTTGTTTTGGGGCACCACACACTGCACCCATATGAGATGGTGAACTCGATCAATAAATGTGTGTGTTTTGACTGCTCCACTGACCAGCTATTCTCCACTGACCAGCTATTCTCGGTCTGTCTCCCTCTCCCTGCTTCCTCATTTCATTAGACACAATAATATTGAAATTAGGTCAATTAAAAACCCTATAATGCACTCTAAGTGTTCAAGTGAAAAAGTCACAAACCTCTCACTTTAAATCAAAAGCTAAAAATGATTAAGCTTAGCAAGGAAGGCATGTGTAAAGATGACACGGGACAAAAACTAGATCTTTTGTACCAAACAGCCAACTTGTGAATGCAAAAGAAAAGTTCTTAAAGAAAATTAAAAGTGCTATTTCAGTGAACACTGAATGATGAGAAAGGAAAACAGCCTTATTACTGATATGGGGAAAGTTTGAGTGGTATGCATAGACAATCAAACCAGCCACAACATTCCCTTAAACCAGAGCTTAACCCAGATTAAGGCCCTAACTCTCTTCAATTCTATGAAGGCTAAGAGAGGTGAGGCAGCTGCAGAAGAAAAGTCTGAAGCTAGCAGAGGTTGGTTCATGAGGTTTAAGAAAAGAAGCCGTCTCCATAACATAAAAGTGCAAGGTGAAGCAGCAAATGCTGATGTAGAAGCTGCAGCAAGTTCTCCAGAAGATGTAGCTAACACAGTTAATGAAGGTCACTACACTAAAAAACACATTTT
The DNA here is from genome assembly GCF_028749965.1 of Puma concolor. NCBI lineage: Eukaryota > Metazoa > Chordata > Mammalia > Carnivora > Felidae > Puma > Puma concolor. The sequence goes on from NC_141670.1 coordinate 118,750,980, forward strand.
CAGTGCAGACGAAACAGCCTTCTATTAGAAGATGCCATCTAAGACTTTCATAGCTAGAGAGGAGAAGTCAGCGCCTGGTTTCCAAGCTCCAAAGGACAGGATGACTCTCTTGTTAGGGGCTAATGCAGCTGGTGACTTTAAGTCGAATCCAGTGCTCATTTACTATCCCCCAAATCCTTGGGGTCTTAAGAATTATGCTAAATATACTCTGTCTGTATTCTATAATGGAATGAAGCCTGGATAACGGCACATCTGTTTACAATATGGTTTACTGACTTTAAAGCCCACTGTTGAGACCAACTGCTCAGGACAAAAAGATTCTTTTCAAAACATGACTGCTCCTTGACAATGCACCTGACACAAGAGATCTAATGGAGATGGACAATGAGATTCATGTTGTTTTTATGCCTGCTAATGTAACATGCATTCTGCAGCCCATGGATCAAAGGAGTAATTTCAACTTTCAAATCTTATTTAAGAAATACATTTCATAAGACTATAGCTGCCATACATAGTGATTCCTCTCATGGATCTGGGCAAAGTAAATTGAAAACCTTCTGGAAAGGATTCACCACTATAAATATTATTAAGAACATTCATGATTCATGGAAAAAACTCAAAATATCAACATGAACTGGAGTTTGGAAGAAGCTGATTCTAACGCTCCTGGATGACTTTGAGGGTTTCCAGACTTCAGTGCAGGAAGTAACTGCAGATGTGGTGGAAACAGCAAGAAAGCTAGACTTAGAGGTGGAGCCTGAAGATATAACAGATCTTCTGCAGTCTCATGACAAAACAGGTAAATTGATTCTTAAGGATGTGCAAAGATAGTGATTTCTTGAAATGGAATCTATTCCCGGTAAAGATGCTATGAAGATTGTTGAATGATAACAAAGGATTTAGAATATTACATAAACTTAGTCAATAAAGCAGTGGCAGGGTTTTGGAAGATTGACTCCAATTCTGAAAGAAGTTCTTCTATGGGTGAAACGCTATCAAACAGCACTGCATGCTACAGAGAAATCGTTCATGAAAGGAAGAGTCAAGCATGGCAAACTTCACTGTATTATTTTAAGAAATTGCTACAGCCACCCCAACCTTCAGCAGTCATCACCCTAATCAGTCAGCAGCCATCAACACTGAGATAAGACCCTCTGCCAACAAAAAGATTACAATTTGCTAAAGGTCAGATAATGGTTAGCATCTTTTAGCAATAAATTATTTTTAAATTAAGATATGTACATTGTTATTTTATCCATAATACTATTGCACACTTAATAGACTGCAGTACAGTGTAAACATAACTCTTATATGCACTGGGAAACCAAAAAATTCATTTGACTTGTTTTATTGCAATATCTGCTTTATTGTGGTGGTCTCGAAGTGGGCCCGCAGTATCTCCAAGGTATGTCTGTAGTTAATTTTATCCTTAACCTCAATTTCCCATAAGGCTATAATGGGAATACTCAAAGTTAATGTTTTCTGTCTTTACTGCCATCATGTTTAATCACACATCATTCTATCACTGGCATACTGTTATGTGCTGGGTTAATACAAGATATCTGTAGAAAAACTCAAAGTTGACTTAAAGTTGAAGTAAGAGTAAGATTCACAGTCAGGCAGATGTGTATTTAAATCCTCATTCTTCCATTTACTGTGTGATCTTGATGGAGACTTGGTTTTTTAATCTAGTGACAACACTAACACTAATGTGGTTACTTGAAGTATTAAATGAGGTATGTGAAAGACAAATGAGATGACTCTCTGTTCCCCAAACAGGCATGTGTTTTCTGCCCCTAGGTCTTTGTGCTTCCATTCATTTCTTCTTACAAGACTTCCTTACCTAACTTCCAAGGTTCAATAAAAATTCACTTCCTCCAAATAGCTTTTTCTGCTCCCTTTCAGCCAGAAGGACTGCTCTCTTCTCAACTATCTTCCTTCAGACCTGCATTAGGGCATTTCACTTTAGTGACACTTTGGTCTTAGCTTCCTCAATCTCTCATCGTTCTTTCTCAGTCCCATAAAGCTCTTCTTTCTGTGCTTACTCCTTGAAGGCTGGTGTCCTCAGGGTTCTAGCCTAGATCATTCATTCATTCATTCTATTTAATAGATAATATTTGAGGTATCAGTCTCAGTACTAGGGATGTAGGAGCGAACAAGATAGTCTGGATCCTCTCAGTAGTGAAGATTTTTTAGACAATCATATAAGGTAACTGCAGATTGAGAAATGCTATGAAGGAAATAAATCTGAATGATAGTATAGAGAAGGACTGAAATGTGACTACTTAGTTAGAAAAGTTAGCAAATGACATCTATCTGAGCTAACAAAGCCAAGGGTAAAATGAGCTGGGGGGATAATATTCCTTCCAGAAGGAACAGAGAATACAAAGGCACCAAACCATAATTGAGCTTGGCATGTCTGAGGAACAGAGAAACTGGTCTGGTTAGTTCTCAGCAAGATAGAGAGGGAGTGACTGTAGAATGAGGTTAGAGGTATGTAAAGGCCAGGTAAGGGTAACGTACTTAAATTACTATTTAAATCCAATAGGAAAAAAATAATAAATCCAATGGAAAGCCATCAGAGCATTACATATAGAATAGTTGCATGATCTGATTTGACTTTTTTTTTTTTAACTTTATTTATTTTTGAGAGAGAAAGAGCATGAGTAGGGGAGGGACAGAGAGAAAGTGAGATACAGAATCAGAAGCAGGATGCAGGCTCTGAGCTGTCAGCACAGAGCCCGACACAGGGCTTGAACCCACAAACCGTGAGATAATGACCTGAGCCAAGTTAGATGCTTAACAGACTGACCCACCCAGGCGACCCCTGATTTGAACTTTTAAAATATCATTCTAGTAGTTTGTAGAGAGTGAGCTGAGGGAATTAAGAGTAAATGTTGGGAGACAGTCATAATCCAAGACAATGGCTATGATATCCTGGACTTGGGTGACAATGGTGGAAATACAAACATATGGATAGATGGATTTAGGATACATATTGGAGGCAGAGCAGAAACAAAACAACTTGGAATTAAATTGGATGTAAGGGAATAAGTGAAAGGGAAGAAACAAAATATGGCTACTTTGGGTTTGAGCCATAAGATTGAATGAAGAAGGTGCCATTTACTGAGATAGCGGTGTATGGGAGTACCAAGACTGATGGGAAAATTAAGAGTTCTGTCTTGAACAAGTTAAGTTTGGAGTGCATATTATCATCCAACTGGATATATTAGGCAGGCAATTGGGTATAAAAGTCAAGGGCTAAGTAAGGAGTCTAAGCTGAAGTTAACTTCAAGTTGTGTCAGTGCATCATTTAATGGTATTTAAAGCCATAGGACTGGATGGGATTATCCTGAGTGAGTGTACAGTTAGAGAAGATGGCCTAAGATGGGGGCTGAGAAAACTCTAAATTTAGAGATTATGAAGAGAAAGAAAAGACATCAAGGTGATCGAAGAGATAGCTAGAAAGAGAGTGAGATAACCATTTGCTGGATGACCCATTTAAGTCCCATGAGCTCTATGTGCAGATCAATCCCAGATCTCTACTTCTAGTCCTCAGCAGAGTCCCCAGTCTGCACTTGCAATAGTCTCCTAGCCATCTGTGTATCCCAAACTGAATTCATTGTCTTTCACTCCAAACTTGTCGCCTCTTGTGTGTTTCCTATTATAGTGGGTGGTAATATCATTTACATATTTACTTAAGAAACCTTGGATATTTAGTTCTTTCTTCCCTCATACAAACATCCCATTAAACACCAAGTATGACTGGTTCATACTTTACAGAAATTAGTTTTCTGATTGTTTCTGGAATCCATAAATTATCCACATCCTCATTTTTACTACTATGATTCTTGCTTTCATCATCTCATTCCTGGTTATCTAACAAAGGTCCATTAAATAGACTTCTTGCTTCTAGTCCTGCTCATCTTCTACCTGTTCTCTATACTAAGGCCCAGTGCTCAATACCATCACTTCTCTGCTTACTTCCCACTTTTCAGTAGCTCCTCTTGGCCTTCCATACCCATTGATATGACCCTAAAGCTGTCAGCATCTAGCCCTAGTCTCCTCTCTGGGATTTTCTCTCATGCCCATTTGCCCCAGCCTTTTATTGATACATTTATAATTTATAGTTCCTTTTACACACCATGTTCTCTCTTGCCCCTGTGCCTTTATCCATGTAGTCCCTCTCACTGTAACAAATCTTCCTTATCTTTCTCCTCTTTCCCCTTACCACTCTGGACAAAGGAACTCTCACTTATTCTATTCAGGTTATACTGTAGACAATACTTCCTCTAGGAAATCTTGAATGACTTTCCAAGAGAGTGTTAGATGCTCTCCAGAGAGTTCCAAGAACACCCTATATTTTTCCTCCTCACAGCACTTAACACATTATGGTGTATCTGCTTGTTTCCTACATGCATCCTCCACCAGGCTTAAGCTTTTTGCAGAGTAAGAGCTGTGTCTATTGGTTTCATAGTCAGAACTAAAATACTTAACTCAGTACCTGACAGAAAGTAGATATTCAATACATGCTGAATGAATGACGGACAGTGTATACATACTCTCTTTTCTGCTGGTTTCTAGCAGTCTTAAGAATTGCATTTAGCAAATTATACCTTTTAACATAGAAATTTATTTTAGTGACCAAGCATATTAAAAGCTGAAACACACAACATTTCTAGAAAGAGAAAGAGTAGTGTCAGGTATAGATACTACCTAGGAAAATGAAACCTAGTCATTGAATTAGCAGTTGAGGAAAAACAAGTTTAAAGTCTCTTCCCACATGTTTATTTTAAACCTAGATCCCAACACACAATAAAACAAATCTTCAAAAAATCGCTTGACTTCAATAAAAATGATTCACTTATTTTTTTAGCACATTGAAAAAAAGAGCAAGGACTTCAAAGGGGTATGGAACCTAAGTTCTCTTAGTAACTCCTCTAGTTATCACTAACATGGTTTGTCCTTTGGCTCAGTTATTTCTGAACTCCCTATGGGCAAATTCTATGCTTTATCTACCTTCCCTCCCAATCTTAAAACCTAGCACAGGTATGCAGCAGATGCTCAAAACCTGCCTGTTGACTGAATGGAAATAGAATAGATATGATTATCCTTGATAGGCTCCACTGTAAATAAACAAACCTGAAATGTCAGTAAAATGTCTATAACCCAATAGTTTATGCCAAGCACATGGGGAAGATCTTAGCATTTTTGCTCTGCCAGGTGATTAGAAATCTAAGTTTTCTGTTTCTATTTGAAATACTTGTTTCATAGCTAGCTACAAGTTTTAAGATTTCTGAATTTTCCTAAAAGCATCTTTTATTAATATATATAGAAGAGTATAGCAGAGTATAGTCACACATTTAATTTAATTAAGAAACCCCCCCAAATATGAGAGAAATCTGCTATCAGATTTCTGTTCCGTTCTCACTGTAACAAACCAAGCTGGCATATGTACTATTTTAGTTAAAAGAAAGCTGTTAGAGGTACTTCGTTATCAGCCATGGATCGAATCAATGGGTACAGCATATTTAGACCTCTAACCTTGGAAGATAAATCAACTATATAATGTGAAGATCCAAAGTCAATGGGTTGTGTCCAGAGCATCTCGGTTAGGGTAAGAACAGATAGTTCAAATTTTAAGTTTCCTTCCAGATAAGGTTGAAGACTTGTTTGGATCTAGAAACCTGTTATTACACTTGACTCATCCTAGAAAAATGCAAGCTTCAAATACTGCTAATCAGATGCAAACCTAACTTGGAGGGTTTTTTTTGTTTTTTGTTTTTTTTGTACAATCACATGGGTTGAATAACTGATAGCTGGAATGAACACCAAAGGTGAATGTATAATCAATGCAGACTTTCATCCCAGTGTATTCAGTTTTGCTGTAAGAGGTCTCCACCCAAACATATACACCATGCATCAGGCATATCTATGTTCTTCTGCTGTGCAAGTTGTAACTTAATAAATACCAAACTTCATTAAACTGGTATGCATTTTGTTTTCCAGCAGATGCTGAAATTTAATAGCTTTGGCTCTTTATTCCTGTTTCACTTTAAAACACTTATCACTATTTGAATTTGAGATTACATTTGCTGACAGTTGAGTTTTTTGGTGGAAGGAGACTGGCTTTAATTGGTACCAAGTTTCCTGCTGTCTCCTCTTTGTTACGGCAGGTCACCATGTCAAAAAAACCAACCAAAGAAACAAACAAACAAAAAAAAAAAACACAAAAAAGCAAAAAACAAAAAAACACATATACAAAAAACAAAACAAAACAAAAAACAGGAACACACCAAAGATCAGATTTTATGCTAAATTAATCCCAAACTTTGAGATTAATTCGAAACACTGTCTACTCACCACTGTGCCCTACACACTCCTATTTTACTCTTTTTTATCCAATAAGCTAGCAAATAAAATTGAGCAAGCTCAGCAACTTTTCTATGATTGGAAAAGATTCAAGAAATATAAAAGGGTTAAACAGTAAAATAAAGATGGCCTATTTAGGTCTTCTAACTTGTTGCTCATAAAAATAAATCAGGTCTCTCTGTGTCCTTAAACTTCACTTAATGGTAAGAAAAATAATTAGATAATAAAAATAAATGAGAACACCAGAGCTTCCCCATTTGGGAAACTGATTCTTCAGAGGACTTACCATGTAATACAGAGGAATATGTTGGAGAGTCCTGCTCAATCCTGGATAGTTGTTCACAAATTGAACAATCAGTTTGCTCAATTTTTGCAAAAATTTGTTTTTACAAGCCCACCAAAACCAAAACCAAAAAAAAAAAAAAAAAAAAGCATATGAAAATATTCTGATACATCAGAAGAAGGCATTCTGCTGATGCCTAACTGCAAAATGAATGTATTTTTAGTGAAATACCTTCAGCAGAAAAAGTTGTGTTCACAGCAAAATAGCTGGGCTCTTTTCCCCTCTGCAACCACAGGAGTACACAGTTGATATCATGACCAATCATTTCACTTCCTTCTTATGTTCCCTTAATGCAGACATTGAAACTGAAGCCATGTCCAAAAGAAACTGAACATGCTCTCCACTTGTCTTTAAAACCCCCTTGTCCTTCCTCCTCCAGCATACCAGAGAAACGACGCAATACAGGATCTTGTTTAAAATCTGTGGATTATTCTGGATGTACTTCAAATCATAGCAAATCCAGCTTTCTGCACTCCAGTTTCAGTTCTTTACTCCCCTTTTATATAGTAAAAAGAGTTTTCATGATTAAAGTTTTCATGTTGGTGCTAAAGCAATCTCTTGTGGAATTAGGCTTATTATCCAAACTAAAACTCATAAGGTAATGAATTTTGGCCTTAATTTTCTTATGCATGTTCAGCATTAGTTCCTAAGCTCTGAGATCCTGTTGAGAATCCTGAAAGCAACTGGTCCCCTCTTCCTAGCAAAATTTATGTAAAATTTCCAGACAGCTTACAGATTCCCAGAAATTAATGCTTAGAATGCTTATGAGTTAAAGTTTTTAGCTCTTCAGTTTCATTTGAAGAGTTCAACTTAAATTAGAATTGTAAAAAAAAAAAAAAAAAAAAAAAGAAAAAAAATTTTTACTCCAAAACCTGTTTCATAAGATTTGGCTTATTTTTGTCCTTGTGAGACTGGCTGATAATTTATTCTCTTTTTTTGAAAGCCTGCTTTCTATTTTGAATTTCCTTGAAAGCAGCATCCAATATTAAATCCATCTGAGGAGCTAATTTTCATCACGTTCATGAACAAAATTAGGCTGGAGGACTTGTAGAGAAACGGTAACATAAGAGCAGACATCCAAGCCCTCTTCCTAGTGAATGATTGAAGAGATCAAAGAAAAACAAAAAACTGGAAAACATCCTGCATCAGCACTAAAATACCAGGGAACACTGCCAGCTGAGAGGCAGGAAGTTTGAGGAATTTCTGGATAAATTGCAAATGAATCCATATTAAGAAACTTCACTAAGAGTCAAATCATAGTCCCTCTTCCTAAGCCAGCTGTGGAAAATAAAGAAAACCCTAGCTGACTGCCCCAGTACCCCTTATTTGGAGGGCATGGGTTGAGGTTAGACAGGGCTAACAGGAGAGAAGGAGAGTTTGTAATTGAAGCTCTCCACCCTGGTACCACAGCTGAGACGAAACTGGAAACACAACAGAAACCAGTGATGTGATATCTCTCTCTGAGCTACAAGCTCTTGTGACAGGCGTACTGTGTAATAGTCTTCTCAACCAAATGTTCCCTCCTAATGCAAAGGAGCAAGAGCTAAGGGTGAGGGAGGCTTTGGGGAAATAGGCATGTCTTATTTAACCACAAAGCAGCCCAGGGAAAGGAAATATGCACAAACTCACCAAAAAGAACACCTGTGGGTGGCAGGATTCTTTTCTAACCTGGCTTCTCATTTAGAATGGCTCACTTGGAAAGGAGTGCTCAATTTCCTAAACTGGTAGGGCTCACTGGGGAAAGTGGGGTCCAAAGGGATAGAGCTATTCCCAACTAAGTGGGCTAAAGCACTAAAGGAAGGAAGGAAGGAAGGAAGGAAGGAAGGAAGGAAGGAAGGAAGGAAGGAAGGAGGAAAGAAGGAAGGAAAGAAGGAAGAAGGAAGGAAGGAAGGAAGGAAGGAAGGAAGGAAGGAAGGAAGGAAGGAAAGAAGGAAGGAAAGAAGGAAGAAGGAAGGAAGGAAGGAGGAAAGAAGGAAGGAAGGAAGGAAGGAAAGAAGGAAGGAAGGAAGAAGGAAGGAAGGAAGGAAGGAAGGAAGGAAGGAAGGAAGGAAGATCAGACAAACCAAATTATAAACCTGGACTAGCGACAAAGTGAAAGAGAAATACAAAGACAGATTGGCAGGCAGGGGGAGCTGAACTCTTAAGCAATATTTTCAACAAATATAAAAAGAAATTGCAGTGATAATGTACTAAATGTCCTAGTTAAAGAATGTTTTGATGTTTTGAACAGCCTAAGATACTATCACACTTTTGTGGTATTAGGTGAATCAGCTCTCCTTCAAGGATGTATGGGGGGTGGGGGTGGGGTGGGGGGAGACAAATCCAGAACAGTGCCTATGAAAAAAACCAGAACTTCAATGAAAAAAAAAAAATTAACATATTACTCAATAGTAGCTGAAGAGCATGCTTTCAGAAATGATTTGCTTATGTTCTAGAAATAAACCGTAGATCTGTGCCTTGTCCTGCCAAGGGAAGTTTTCACAGGTACTCTTTGAAACAACAGATGGATGATTAAATTAGAAAACAGGCTGAAATGAAGAAGAGAAATAGAGCCCAGTAACATAATTCCACAGCAAAATATAAAACAGAATTAAAAGAAGAAAAAAAAATCCCACAGAGTTAATACTGCAAAAATCAGTCAAGTAGAGAATAAGCTGAAGAGATTTTTGTTTCTTTTTCTAAGTAACATTTTGCTCAAAGAAGAAATGAAAACTTTAAAAGAATTTATAAAAAAAAAAAAAGGTAATGAATACAGCACATCTTGAAATACATGAGCTATAGCCAAATTATAACCAGAGCTTTAAAATCTTTTATAGACAACACAATATAGAATTAAATAAATGACATATGCATTCTAACCCAATAATTTAGGAAAACAAAATAACAGAAACTTAAGCAAAGAAGGGAAAAGTAATTAACAATAATTAGAGCATTATATAACAAAAAAACATACATAGTTGGTTTAATGAATAAATCCAACAGTAAATTCTTTGAAAAGGAATACAGTGAAAAAAAAAGAAAAGAAAAGGAATACAGTGGGTAGAAAAATCACTAAGGTAATTAAAAAAAAAAACATAAAAGTGTAGACAGAGGTGCTATGTCTACAAATTAGAAAACCTGGAGAGACTGAATGGTGTTACAGGAAAGTGTATACTGCTAAAATAAGCTCTAAGAAGGTATAAAGCCTAAATAAATTTATATCTTTGGAATACAATTTTTAAACTTCACAAATTGTTATCTGGCAAATAGACCAGGGCTCAAATGTTCTCACAATCACATTCTTTCAATTTTCCAAGAAATATGTAACTCTAATGCTGTTTAAATTTTAAAAAGCACAGAAAAAGAAAGGATTACCAGAGATCTCTCCACAAGTAAACTATTCTGAATGACTGAGAGCACTTTATTCTATCAGCTGCATACCTGCTATTACATGGTGTCTGTATTTTTAGGCAATAGTAGCCCATTATTCATTTGAATATTAAGTGCCTTGTATGTACTAAGCATTCAACATTCTTGTTCCTGAGGAAGAGAGAGAGATACTTGAAACATCTTAAGGAAATAGTGTGGTAAGCTTTCAAATAGATTTTTATACAGCATGCTTTGGAGATAGAGAAAAGAAAGGCTAAATTTGTCTCAAGGAGTTGGAAATGACTTCATAGAGGTTGTGTATTTCTTACTGTAATTAAAACTCACTCAAATCATGCCCAAGACGTTTCCTCAACATCCTTAATCATGGCTCTGGCTCTTTCTGGGATTGCCTACTGCTTGTCAGCGTCACTACTATAATTAAGAGTTCAGGTAGGTGTGTTTCCCAAAGCCAGACAATCCTTTCTGTGGGATGAAATGTGCTAATACTCTAATCAATATATACAAAGACCTTTCTCTGACACAAAGCACATTTACTTCCCAACTATTCACAGTATTGTTGAGGATTTTAAAAACTTAGAAACAAGATTATTTTCCAATAGATCCACAGTTTAAAACCCTCTCCTATTGCATCCTTTTCCAACTATCTTCTAAACTAATTTGGTGCTTTGTGTACCCTGGTGAAATTATATAGGCCAAATATAAATTTCTATGGGGCTCCATGTAAGAATGGAAGTAATTCTTAGGATAGCACAGTCATATGGCTCACTTTTGTTTTCCTCCCTAATCTCACATAAAATGTTCCAAAGTAAACAACTTGATATTGATAGATAGCACTTTCCCAACTCTCTTCCTTGTTTAGTAAATCAATGATAATCATTATTCATCTGCCAACCATTTATTGATTACTTACCATGTTCCAAGCACAGTATTAGGGATCATAATAAGAATAAAAGAGAAGTTCAAGTACTTCAGGAGCTCAAACATCATTAGGTCATTTTCAGCTTATTGGGAAGACTATGCAATTCAAATGTTTCACTGACCCTTCTTAAACATTAAAAAAATATTTGGCCAGGTATCCAATTATATTTGATACGTTTCTTGACTCGTGTTCTGCTTTGGTCCAGAAAACATTTGCATTTACTAAATTTTCATTTTGCCTGCTATAGTTCACAACCATTCCATTTCTTCACCATAAACTCTTTATGGTGTTAATATTGTGTCCCCTATTTTGTTGTCAGTAATCCTATACAAAACAACAGAACATGAAGGGTGGTACTTTCTCTTCAATAAATTATCAATAATGGAGAAAAAAAAACACCCAAGCTTCATAACAAAAAGTAGAAATATGGTTCAAAATAAGGGCTTAATATGGCCTTGATTGATTAAAGTTATGATGGTACTAAAAATATTAAGTATCACTCACAAGAGGACAAAAAAAGATTTATTGCCTTTAAGGAAAACAGAATTTCAGAGATGAAAAACAATCACTAAGGTATCTGAGAACAATGAGTAATTAGAAAAGTGTTTCCTTTAATAATTTCTTTAATAACAATGTATCAGTGTATAACAAAAGATTAAAAAGAAAAAACTGAATTACAGACTTTTTTAAATGGAGGTTGTGTGCAGCAGTGGGTAGAAAGTTATTACATAAGCATTCAGAGCACCTGAGAGGTGGACTCAATGCAACCAGTAATTCACCTGCTTACCCTGAAGCAGTCAGCCTACCTCCCAGAACACTCAGGCTTCTCAAAGGCAAGGGCTAGGAAAAACAGAATTAATTTGGTTTTCATATTACTTTCAACATCATCCATCCATTAAGTAAGATTAATATATGCTATTTATCCACAGTTTTTGCAAATCTTCTGTAATAATAAAGTTTGAAGAGATATGTGTGTGTGTGTGTGTGTGAGAGTGTGTGTGTATGTACTCATTCATATATTTCTCTGGGAACTAGTTCATTGGACATACATCTATGTTCAAAATATATCAAGGAATGAAGTTGGGGGACAGTGTTATCTCACAAAATATGCAGCAGTTTCCATGGTCACACAGATCTGGAGGGCAGGAGTTGGTAATGTAAAGATTTTGGATGAAGGTGTCCTGTTAATAATACCACAGTAAACTATATTGGCAGGAATTCAACTCTATCCCCAACTTGGAGGTGACCTTCTATTGCTTTATACTTTGCTTCATATAATCCATGATTAGTAGTCCTGAAACCCCCTCAGTAAAATTAAGTTAAAAAAAAAAAAAGCTCATAAATAAGTAATACCTGCACTTACTAAAGTGCCTGGTTTAAATGTTATCAACTGATAATTTTATCTGCAGAAAACTACTGAGCACTGCAATGGGAACAGAAACCAGCATAGCACCAATGCACACATTATTTATCATTTTTAAATCTTTTATTTTTTTGCCTCACATCTGTTATTTATTATGAATACATGAAAATATACTTACACGTCCAACAAAATTTTTAAGACATACCTTGCATTAAACAATAGAGCAAGCAATATATATTAGTATGAATCATTTCAATAGGAAAAGTTTTCTTCTCCATTATGTATTTGGGAGAAAAAATGGAGCCTCTTTTGGAGAAGTGATTTTGTTTTAAAGGGAAATTTATCCAACTTTTAAAAATATATTGAATGTAATGTTTCCAAATCAAACTCTTGATTTGTAAGTACTTAAATGATTCAGCTGAAAAACTGATTTTATTTTATTTTATTTTTTTTAGAATGATTTTTCCTGAGCCAATTTATTGGGTTGAGCCTTCTTACACAAAGGGACTTCTCAAGCCCACGTTTGTTCTTTCACATTGCCCTAATGTATCTGCTTTATTATTATTATTATTATTATTTTAATATGAAATTTATTGTCAAATTGGTTCCCATACAACACCTGGTGCTCATCCCAAGAAAAACTGATTTTAAAGACAATTCTTCTCAATCTTCTAGGTATAGGATTCATCAACAGGTATTTCAATCAAGTTGTCTCAAGACAATTATCTCATGAACATGAAACACAACAACAGCATCCCAGTGAAGTCAACCTTCTTTCTCTTTTTGATTAAAAGTGTGACCTAGGTGTTAAAAAAAAGTGTGTGTGTGTGTGTGTGTGTGTATTCATATCAGACAAAGAAGAAGCAGTGTTCTCAGAAAGGAAGTAAATGAAAAGTATAAAGGTAATTAGATTGTGGTTGAGTGAACATATAAAGAGTAGGGAGTTAGCAGATATTTTTATATATAAACATCCCTTTTCCAATGTTGACAAAACTCTTGAAGGAATTTTCCCAAATAGAAATAATGATGAACTGATGCTTAGGGAAACAATAGTGGAAGTTTAAAGCTTAAATACATCAGTTCTAATGTCCTCTAAAAACAAATTCACAGTTCTTCATATCCTTGCCAGTTGTGCTTATTATATCATTCTGACCCTCATATTCTAATGTGACTTAGATCAAACATTCTCAGGTTTCTATGATCTATTATCAGGTGTATTAGCTGCTATTCCTGATAAATTGGTTATATGGAAAATTAAGTCTATCAATGGATCAAAGATGAAAAATGCATTATCTGCACAACCAATGGAACAGTATGTTCCCTCTTCCTAAGCAAAGGTAAACGGAACCACAAATTCAGAACTGAGAAAATTGCTTCTACATGTTCAAGCCTATCTTATTTTTATTTTTTAAGTTTATTTATTTTGAAAGAGTATGAGTGAGTGAGAGAGAGAGAGAGAGTGTGTGTGTGTGTGTGTGTGTGAGAGAGAGAGAGAGAGAGAGCAGAGAGGCGCAGAGGGCAGAGAGGGGCAGAGAGAGAGAGGAGAGAGAGAGAAAATCCAATGTGGGTTAGATCTCACCAACCATGAGATAATGACCTGAATTTCAATCAAGGGTCTGGCACTTAACCAAGACTGAGCCACCCAGGTGCCCTCAAGCCTACCTTCTAATACATCCTTAGGTTCATGATTCATAATTGTGTCCAACTCACTAAACAAAGTCCTTAAAATGACTCCAGTAAGGCCAGGCCAATTCAGTATTTGTCCTTTGTTTAGGAAAGGTGGACAAGGTGGGGGAAGGCTAGGGGAAGAGTGCATGAATAAGAAGTATTCTAAATTTTAGTAAGATTTTAATTAAAAACATATGTCTTGTTCTCTCAATGATTATCCACTTAAAATTATATCAAAATTTAAATCAGTAATATCAAAGACAACACAGAAGTCATCCTCATGAAATGTATGGAGGAAATGAGAAAGGGACAGAAGGGAGCATGTGTTTATAAACAATAAATGGAATGGAAACAGATTTTCATAAATTTGCCTAGGCTTAAAGGAGGAACTAAAAGTAAGAAAATGGAATTTAATGAATTAAGTGTTAAAACCTTCAACACTGATTTAGACCATCACAGTCACAAAGTTTCAATGGGAGAGATTTGGCTTATCAGCTGCTTGTGTGATGAAAAGTATGTTGTAGCTTCAGTGTGATGGGGCAGAGTGGTCTGGTGGGCAAGAAAGCAAGCGTGCCTCAGGACTAGACTGATAGAGGTACAGCACCCAGAGAAGTATAGGGGAACCCTAGGATCATCTGATGGTACCTGAAATACCCAACACCAAAGTTTAATCTTTAAGGGATCTCTGTATGAAAAAGGGATCCAACATTCTGTACCAAATGTAGACTGTAGCTCAGCATGACACTAGACAAGTGAAATTTTCTAAAAATGTACTAAATCATTGAGTGGACCATTATTAGAAGAACCCAATGAGGTGCTAGATTAGTCCTTTCTAGGAAGGCAATAAAGAAGAGTCCTACACGGGGGCACCTGAGTGACTCAGGTCATGATCTCATGGTCAGCTCAGGCCATGATGTCACAGTTCTCAAGTTCAAGCCCTGTGTCAGGCTCTGTGCTGGCAGCTCAGAGCCAGGAGCCTGCTTCAGATTCTATGTCTCCCTCTTTCTCTGTCCCTCCCCTGCTTGTGTGCTCTCTCTCTCTCTCTCTCAAAAATAAATAAAATGTTAAAAAAAAAAAAAAGAAGATTCCTGCACGGCATGAGAGGAAATAATCATTTTCTTTGAGCTTTTAAAATACATAACTTTTCTCTCAGTTGACAGTAATAGCAATTTTGTAATTTTACAAAATTTGCAATTGTAAATTACAAACTTAGTAAATATTTTGAGTCACATAAATTAAGTAAACTGCCCTCTTTATCTTCTGGCCACTTCTCTCCCCCTTTCTGCCTTAACTGGCCTCAATAAAGATTTAAAGTAGGCATTTTATGATATATTCCAGTTATATGACCCATGTTAATGAAGAAAAGTCTCTTCTACATCATTAATAAAAATTAAAGTTTTTAAAAAAATATTTTGATATTATCTTCTTTCCTATATGATCATAACCCCTTCACTCAACCAAAAACTATTAAATACTTACTATGTACTAAGCATTCATTCAAATATGTTTTACTACTTTGCTACTCTAGGAAGACTAATAGAATAACCATCATAGCAATCTCAGTTTTTAAAATGTCTAAAAAGTGACTCACCTTGAGAAGGTAGAACTTTTGAAAATGAAAATTTGGACAACTGAAGTACAAATTAAACAAAGACATCTAGTACATTTTACTTTCAGAAAGTATGAAACTGAATAAGAGAAATAAAACCTTTTTGAGACCATCTGTATACTTTTAATAAATATGACACAAGGCTACATATTTTTTTGTTCTAGGTGAAATACATTTAAAATTCTAAGTGTTCAATTCTGCATTTTAATTGAGAAGATTATTTACTCTCTTCTATGAATTCCTACAATCTAGAAAAGCTATGGATTCTAAAAAATCACTTTACTCTTTGGTTAGAGAACCTGGAGCTCAAAAATCTTTCCAAAAATGCTCTCTAGAGATCTAGCATATTGATTCAGCCCTGCGAGCTTGCATACAATCCCAGCTATGTCCTCCTAATACCACAAAGCACCTGGACAGCAATGCCAAACATATGGCCTCCCATAGAGCCTATACTGTAAAGTACACTGACCACTTTTCTCCTCCTCCCTGAGACTGAAAAACAGAACAAAACAAAAAACTGCTAGATAAAAAAATCTATCAGCAACTAAACTTTCTGAAATTTTCAAAACATTTCCTGAATTCACGTTTTTTTACTGAACAAGGGCTTGAGTGTATATATTCATTAAAATTATCACCCAATAAACATTAAATATCATCTACAACAGCTTTCAAATTTCTCTTCCTAGGGTGAAACATTTATGTTCATCAAGACTACTGGAATTAGGGGGCGCCTGGGTGGCTCAGTCGGTTGAGTGACCGACTTCGGCTCAGGTCATGATCTCATGGTTTGTGAGTTCGAGCCGGGCGTCGGGCTCTGTGCTGACAGCTCAGAGCCTAGAGCCTGCTTCTGATTCTGGGTCTCCCTCTCTCTCTGCCCCTCCCACGTTCATGCTCTGTCTCTCTCCGTCTCAGAAATAAACATTAAAATAATAATAATAATAATAATAATAATAATAATAATAATAAAAGACTACTGGAATTAGAATACTGAATACATCCCTAAAGTCTCCCAAAATAGCCAACAAAAGCACAAATCCCAATAGTAATACATTTAATTTGGGTAGGATTCTGCAGCAGGGCGGTATATTTCAGGCATCAAATGTTACTTACACAGGTGTTAGTTACAACTGAGTATGTCTGGGGTTCAAGCTCTGAAACGATGTTAATTTTGTATATGATATTGCTATGTCAAGTTCCAGCTACTCACCTTCCTCGTTTCAGAGCTTGAAACTTACCTCCCTGCCTCCCATCCCCACACTCTGAAGAGTGTGATTGAGTGCCTACTATGTAACCAGACACTGCAAGCTCTTAGGAGTAAGAAGATAAGGCACAATCTTTGTCCTAGAGATTTCAGTTTGTAGAGAAATAGACACAAATGACTACAGTAAGTATGGTGTTTGAGGAACACGAGTGCTACAAATATGAGGCTTGGCTGATGAGAAACCTGAGCTGGGTCTTTATGGAAAAGGGGGAGGAGAGGGGCAGCCAGTACCAAGGCTTGAATGTGTAAAATATAATGTTATGTTCAAGACATATAAAGAGTTAGGAATAATTACCTCACAGAATCTGAGGGACAATATGGTGACATGGAGGTTGACGAGTAATTAAGAACCAGATAGGGATATCAAGTGCACAGTCTATTTTCTGTAGGCTAACTGTTTTCCAAACTGAGTATTTTAGGTACCAGGGGTTCACAGAGCTGTTCTGGGCCACACTAGCTAAAGAGGGGGTAAGTAGGTGACCCCAAGAACCCCCACATTGCATCTGTCTCTGCATGGACCACAAGAATTCCATTATAATTTTAAAAACTTTGTGGGTTGGCATTGGGGGGAGCTTCCTACTGCTTTAGCAAAGTTTAACAGTGGGTATCCATCAAAGGGCATTAAGGAAGAGTGTACATGGTTAGATATGCACTTAAGAATGAGCATACTGGGACACTTTAAATTGACCATCAGAAAAAAAAAAAAAAGGGATAGAAGCAGAAGGAACAATCAGGAAATGATTAATTCATGGAAAAAGTGAGCAAATTCTGAAAAGAGGTAAAAGTTACGGATATGCTGGATTTAGAGGTATGGGTGGAAAAGAAAAGCAGAAGTTCTTCCCCAATGAGTTCAATATTCTCAATAAAGTAGGAAGCAAGCTGGCTAGGGGGATTTAAGGAAGGATGTTACGTGAATATGTGTGTGTACACATGCGTGAGTATGGAGGAGATTCAAGATCTTGAGAAGATGGCCAACGTTTTTTCTTTTCCTTAAAGTCCCTCCAGACCCCCAGCAAAATTCAAGGACCGTGCATGCCTTTGAGAATTACAAAATTGCTACACACATATACAACATTAACTATACGATCACAGATTCTCCAAGAAACCCATTAATTGTTCTCCCAATCTTCTCAACATTAAAAAAGCCAAGATAACACATTACAGTAGTCTGGCTCCTCGCTCCCGCCCCTCCCCTGCCCATCAGTGGTTTCACTTTCTGCGATTTTGGTTATCGGCGGTCATCCACGATCGAGAAGCAGATGATCTGCCTTTTGACTTATGGTCACAAGGTCAGTAGTAGCCTAACGCTATGTCATAGTGCCTACGTCATTCACCTCACTTCACCACATCCTATAGGCATGTTATCTTCTCACATCATCACAAAAAGAAGAGGGGTGAGTATAGTACAATAAGGAGAGAGAGGGTACATTTATGTAACTTTTATTACAGTATATTGTTATAATTATTCTATTTTTAGTTGTTGTTAATCTCTTACAGTGTCTATAAATTAAACTTTATCATAGGTATGTATGTGTAGGAAAAGACAGTATATATAATAGGATTTGGTACCATCCACAATTTCAGGCATCCACTGGGGATCTTGGAACATTTCCCCCATAGATAAGAGTAGACTACATTATTTCACATTTTGAGAAAAAGCTTTGGTCAGATTAACATCTGTAAATATGGGTAAACATTAATAATGTCTTTATTTGCATTGCAACTTTCTTTCAGAAGACAAAGTGTCTTCACCAAGACTTTCATTTCTGCTTAAATATCCTATGAGATCAATGGAGACAACTGATACTTCACTGTTTGATGGGGAAACTGAAACAAGAATGGTGAAAATAACCTTCATAGTGTGTAGTCTATTTTAGCATGGCTTACCCGTTCTAAACACATAGTACTGGTCACATGTGGATAGCCGTTAATGCAAATAAAAAATGCTACAGTGCTATTTGTGAATTCAGGGATTGCCAAAGTTCTTAGCAGAATCCCATGAGAATGTCAATAGTTTCTATAATTCAGTCTCTTGGGACATAGAGACAATGAGACCAATCTGGGCCTTAAAATATATACCAGATAAGGCTTTCACATGGTTATGACTTGTATCATAATGTGCCATGTATAATGGCGAGAGTAAAGAAACAAAGAATTGTAGCACTACTATAAAATTTCTATAAATAGAAAAATAAACATTTTCCTTCTTTAAATACACTTTTGCACACTTGCTAGATAATTACATTTTATTAAAAAGAAGGAAACAGTAACAGATGGGTAGGAGAGTAATCGTTTGAAGACAACTGCCTTAGATGATGTCTAGGATCTATTTTTGTTTTAAAGTCCTGTGACTCCATGGATAAATCAATTGGGTTTGTTAGAATAAGGATGATGGGTTTCAGTTCATAAAACTGGTCTGAAAGGAAAGGACACTTGGAGTCTTAATTTTCAAGTCTAGGTGATTTAAGTTTGAAATAAGAAAAGTGATTTTTTCTTCTGAAAGATAAAACAGAAAAAAATGCAATATTAGAGATAAGTGTTCTGTTTCCAATTATTGATGAAATAGAAAGATGACTTATTTTTCAATCAGGATACATCAACCATGACGATAGGTAGGAGAGGATGACTAAGAATGAAGCTTCTAAATGAGTAGGGTCTGTTTCGTGACAAAGAGTGAACATGTCCATATTAATTAGAAGAATGGCTACAAGAGAGTTCTAATGGGCAAATCCAAACCTTCTAACTCCTTTCTCCACAAACAAGATGGCAAAATACAAATCACTAGCATTTCTTACAGATGACAGGGAGGTGCAGTAGGTCTCAATATGGCCACCTGGGGCCAGGTTTTGCCAATAGCTAACGGTCATTGATATGACCGTTAGGAAGTCATGTGTCATGTCTGGGTAACTTTTAGTCTGCCATAATATTAGCCAATTGGACTAAGGTGGTATCTAATGGCCCACTTTTGAGCAACACTTTTATGATTCTCTGTTAATCCAGCTCGGTGTAAAAAGAAAAAAGGCAGATTCTCATGCAATTTTTTTTGTGCCAAGTTAATATTTACATGGATTCCAATGCACAGTGAAAGTTGCTCTTAGCAATTCAATTCAGCCTGTCAAACATTGCATGGACTTTATCCTTAGTAGTTTTAAGGACACCTACAGTGGGTTATCTCACCTCAGTCACCATGAATTCAGATGCACAATATGCCCTAATATCCTATTCCCTTTAATGCCGACACTTAATGGGTCCTTTAAAACCTGTAGAGAAACCTTTGACTCTTCTTCTGTATCTCCTAATGGCAATTAGTGATCAAATCCTCAGGATTTTCCCTATCAAATCGATCTTCCTTTTTCAGTCCTATCTCTAATATCACAATCCATGTTCTCAACCCACTCCTGAATCACTTCAGCCACTTCCGCCATCTCCGTACTCTGCTAAACTTGTATTGTTAGTGACCTGAATGCATCTTTCTACTCACCTGCTTCCATTGCTCCTTGCTATTTGTATGATGGCACGTAATAATCTTTAGCCTGGACTTAGGGCTTTCCAAAATTTGGCCTCACCTGCTTTTCTAGCTTCTTTCCCACCACTTGCCATCTCTATACCAGATAGCCTCCCATTGCCTTCTTCCCCCTTGTCCTTTGCCTAGCCCTCCTGCCCTCAAAGCCAACATCCTTATTTCACTCCTTATTTCAAACATCTTATGTTTCTCTTCTACTTCTCCACTAGGATGTCATTCTCCATTTGGTTTGTTGTTGTTATTATTGTTTTTATGGCTGATAGTGTGAGGGCTATGGAACTGTGATGTCTAACAATAACTTTTATTAGAACTTCTTCTTTGGAGATTTTCTTTCAGCGTTATTTTTAAAGTGCACAATGTGATGATTTTCTATTTATATACATTGTGAAAGGATTCACCCTCCATCAAATTAATGAACATATTCATCACCTCACATAGTTTACCTTTTTGAGCCTGTGAAAACACTTCTACTCTCTTAGCAAATTTCAATTATACGATACAGTGTTGTCAACTATAGACAACATATTATACATTAGATTCTCACACCTTCTTCATCTTATAACTGAAAGTCTGTATTCTTGTGCCAACTATCCAATTTCTTCCTATCTTTCAAGATCCAGGCCACCATCTGCCATCATCCTTTGTGAAGTCCTCCTCTAACTGTTTTAGTCTAGATGGACCCTGCTATTCCTTGAACTTCCAAAGTTCTTACCTATATCACTTATATGGGTATATCACTTACAGATGATATATGATTTGGCCATGTAAAATCCTCTGGTTCTGTCTGAATCATTCTGTGAAAACTTTATACTCCTCTAGGTCTTTGTGACCTTCTCCTCTCCCTTTTTATTCCCCATATGACTTTATGGTCTGTTTGTATACTTATTATGTTTTTAGGTTTTCACTCAAAAAATAATCTTCTCATGAGGTCTTTCCTGACTACTCCATCTTTAATTGCTACCTCACCATCTCTCCAATTTTCTTTTCCTGTGTTAATTTTTTCATGCTTAGCACCTCTTGGTATTTATTTATTTTTTTTTTTTTAATTTTTTTTTCGACGTTTTTATTTATTTATGGGACAGACAGAGACAGAGCATGAATGGGGGAGGGGCAGAGAGAGAGGGAGACACAGAATCGGAAACAGGCTCCAGGCTCCGAGCCATCAGCCCAGAGCCTGACGCGGGGCTCGAACTCATGGACCGCGAGATCGTGACCTGGCTGAAGTCGGACGCTTAACCGACTGCGCCACCCAGGCGCCCCAGCACCTCTTGGTATTTAATGTGCTGTACATTTTTATTTATTTATCTTGTTTATGTCTACCACTCTAGATTCTAAGCTAAACAAGGACAGGGACTTTTACCTTTTTGTTCAGTAATATACCCCAGTTCCTAAAGAGTGCCTGGTACCTGACAGGTGCTCAAGAAATACATTTTGATTAAATTCATTATTTAAAACTGAAAGCAACATTAATAACATTAATAATAATGAACAACTGCTAATATAAAATTTAGAATTTACTTCTGCCAGGCCCTGTATATATTATCTACATATGTACATATATCCATATATGGATATAATCCCATTATTATTATGACCTATTTTCCTCCTTGCCAAATAAAACAGGACTTAAAGAGGTTAAATAATTTCTCCAAGAACACAAAGCTAATAAATATTACTAAAAATAAGTCCTAGGTTTATTTACCACTGAAAATATCTCCCAGGCTAAGCTTATCTCACTATAAAAAGCTAAATGCAAAATAATATTCTTCTTTGGATTTGAGGGAAGACCTCTTCTGGGAGTTAATTGTGGAATCTCTCTCTCTTACAAATAGCTAATACTTTAATTTCTTCTTTTCTTGTTAGTAATTTCTCTTACATTTTTCCCTAAACTTTGCACTTCCTTCCTTACCTATCCTTTGTCTCTGAGGAAAGTTCTGTTATGATTTTACTAAAGAAGTAAAACTTCCATCTTCAAAATGCATCTCAGTTCTCATGTAAAGGTCAAGTACAGAATGAGTAGCCACAGTCCTCACAGTGAGAGGTAAAGCATCCATTTCGGGAGGAGGGGAAAAGCAAAGAATGCTTTATTCATAATTACCTAAGATTTTCCAGCATGAGAGGGGAAAGAGGAAGTCTATTTTCAGTGACAATGAATACGCTAAAAATATTAGCATGCAAGGGGAAAATTTTCATTCTGAGAGTTAGTAGTGCTGAGTTCTCTTTTCCTTACAGAAGTGACTTAAAATTCCCAGAGCAGAGAGGTAATCTAGGCAGATGTACTTGCCTTATGTCTTGAAAATGGCAACATCTAGGAATCATGGGAGTTTAACTGAGGACACACTGGGAAGGATTTCTCAGCACCAGGTCAGTCTCTAAGAAGTATCAAGTGGCAGAGTGGATACTTATATCTTCAGGCGTCTAGAGTGAGGGCAGAGATTACAGCTACACAGGCCTTTTAGAAGATTTGTTATGCTGAATGCATAAACAAGATTCAGTGAAACTGAAAATGAATTACCTGCTAAAAGAGTTACAAAAGGAAAAAAAAAAAAAGACTCATTCTTTTTTTTTTTTTTTTTAACTTAACCTCCATTTTCTTTCCAACAATGCCCCTGAAATTTTAACTGACTTACTTATAGTACAGGCAAAGGTATACATGAAATTCATTCTGATGTCCATGTTAAATATTTTGGAAAAAATATCAGTTCCTCACTTTTGTTTATCTATACAGATGGTCTGATAAATAACCTTTAGGTTGGGACACTCATTAGCCTGTCAGTGGCATTAAGAACAAATTGATCTTTATTAACATCAGTGTAGATGAAAAAAGTAGTTGGTATCTCCCTCTCTGTCAGTACCTCTATTTATAGTTTCAGAAAAATCATGTGAAAAATTACATAGGCCCTCCTGGTATCTGCCACTGTGTACTCTGGTTCTCTGATAGTTTGGTGGAGCTAAATTATCATGAAAACTGGCTGCCTAGGTTTAGTAGGTGCTCATTTTTCTGGTCAGCAAATCACCACAAATAATCAGGTTTTTTTTTGGTCCTAACAAATTGAGACAAAGTGGCCATAAGTGAGGTACAAATGGGGAGGAGAAATAGTGTGACAAGTGGTTATAAATATCATGTTTCTCCATGCTTATAGCTATTTTTGAATGGCTCTTTTTAAATTCAAAGACACTGAGAATATGATGAAAATCTTCTTTTTCTCCAGAAAATTTTATATATACACATACATACATATGTACATACAAACATACAAGTCAATACAAAACTTCAGGGAATTCATAGGTCATAAAATCCAACCCATATGTCCAAAGCATAGATAATTAAGGTATTTGAAGGAATACAGAAAAATTTAGAGTTGAACGTTAGAAGAGAGACTATTAAATTAGGAATAAATTTATATTCCTTAGAAACCAAGAACCAACTGTCCCCAGTGTCTTACCAGCAGTTCTGTCCCTTACTGCTCCTCCTGGATCATGGCCTGTTGGCTGCTGCAAAGCCCATCTCCTGCTTCCAAGGGTGGTAACTCAACAGGAGCAAGGGCGAGTAGACAATCTTGAGAGGGTCTGCTGATGATGTTGGCCAGCCTAGAAAAGACACAGAGTTTGAGTATTTTTAAGTTGGCAAAAAGGAACAAGAAGTACATCTAGTCTGAAAGCTATTATGTAAAGTTTAAAAAGTTATAGGTGTCCATAACTGGATATTTTAACAGCCAGTGGCTGTTAAAAAATTCAGGGCTGGAGGATATTTCTCAAAGCCGTGAAAATTCCCAAATGCACCATAATATAATACTAGTTATTTGTAGAGGACTTTGCAATGTCCCCAGGACCTCTGCCTAATCAGCAATTCTCATATCTTGATCATGATAATCAATTAGTCTTGGGACCTACTGGCTTCATTACTTCATCTACTGAATCCAATGGTTCTCAGCTTTGTTTGCAATAGTATCACCTGCAGGAAAAGCTGAGGCCTCATGCGCAGACATTCTGATGTGCTGGGCTAAAATGAAGCTTTATTTCCCAGGTAATTCTAAGGGGCTGCCAGGAGTGAGAATCATTAATTTAAGGCCTTAAACTTATTGAGATGCAACACTAACTTAACTTATAAATAGCAAATGTTGATATAGAATATACTATATCAAGCCAATGTGCTAAATGCTATGAAAAAGGTAAAAGCATTATAACATGTGGTCCCCATGCTCAGGGATTTTATTAGTCAAAAGATTGAATATAAACTTTAATATGATCACCTAACAAGACACATGCTTTGAAAATATAACCAAGTGAGGCTTCAGTAGTCTAACATGTAGTGAAAATCTTGGATGCTACAAAAGTAGAGATGACCGTGAATTTAAATAAGGGAGAAAGTTTAATGCATGAAGAAAGTCACCTGAGTTCTAAGGGCAGGGTGAAAGAGAAAAGACAGGAACAGGGAAAGAGCATTGTTTTCAGGCAAGGACACAGCTTCAAGAAAAAGTGCAGCAAATTGAGGGAGACTAAAAAGCCCATTCTGACTGATGGCTTTCCATTAAGGAGCATTAGAAGAATATGAAGAGGCAGATTTGAGCCAGAATGTAAAGACTAGTGATAAATGGCTAAATGAGTTGGGCCATTTTCTGGAATATCTGGGAATAGTATGTGGAATAGTACTGAAAGCTGTTGAAGGCCCATGTCCCAAGGGGTCCTAGTAAATTTACTGGGTTCTTAGTAAATGCCAGACACTGTGCTTGATGTACTACATATGTTATCTCATTTAACACAAACATCTGGTGAGGTAGTTATTATTATCCCTATATTACATAATAAGAAGGGAGGACACTTGATTTTCTCACAATTCCATAGCTAGAAATAGTAAGCCAAGACTACAGACATGCTGTTTCTTTAGAAACAAGGCATCATAAAAGTTGTGTACTGAGTTTTTAAAAATTGAGATATAATTCACATGCCATAAAATTCTTTTAAAGTGTACAATTCTGTGGGTTTCAGTCAAAAAGTTGCCATTGTTGCCACTATCAAATTCAAGAATTATTTAATTATTTATTTTATTTTATTTATTTAAATGTCTATTTATTTTTGAGAGAGAGAGACAGAGACAGAGCATGAGCAGGGGAGGGGCAGAGAGAGGGGAAGATAATCCGAAGCAGGCTCCAGGCTCTGAGCTGTCAGCATACAGCCCGATGCGGGGCTTGAACTCACAAACTGTGAGATCATGACCTCAGCTGAAGTTGGACGCTTAACCGACTGAGCCACCCAGGTACCCAAATTCAAGAACAATTTAATCACTCCCCAAATAAATCCATTACCCATTAGGAATCAGTCCTCGTTCATCCATCCTCCAGCTAATCCCCCTTCTGTTTCTGTGTATTTACTTCTTTTGGATATTTCAAATAAATAAAATCATTCAAAATGTGGGTTGTTTTATGTCTGGTTTCTTTCTTTTAGCATAATTTTTTCAAGTTGATCTATGTTTAGTGTGAATCAGTACTTCACTCCTGTTTATGGCTGAATAATATTCCACTGTTAGGAATACCACACTTTATTCATGATGGATATTTGGGTTATTTCTACTTTTTAGCTATTATAAATAATGCTGCTATGAACATTCATTTACAAGCCTTTTTATATTGTGGTCAAATATATACAACATAAAATTTAGCATTTTAACCATATTTTAAGTGTATAGTTCTGTAGCATTAAGCAGTCTTATTGTTGTTATGCAACCATCCATCCTTATCTAGAAATTTTTCATCTTCTCGAACTCAAACTCTCTGCCCATGAATCAAGAACTCCCCAGGGTGCCTGGGGGGGCGCTCATTCAGTTAAGCATCCAATGTTTGGTTTTACCATAGGTCATGATTTCACAGGTTGTGAGTTCAAGCCCCACATCAGGCTCTGTGCTCTGCACTGAGATTGCAGAGCCTGCTTGGGATTCTCTCCCTCACCTTCCTTCTTTGCCCTTCCCATGCTCATGCATACTTTCTCTCTCTCTCTCTCAAAATAAATATACCAAAAAAAAAAAAAAAAAAAATCAAGAACTCCCCAGTCTCCCCTCTCCCAAGCCCCTGGCAAACACAATTCTACTTTTTGTCTCTATGAATCTGATTATTCTAGGTAACTCATATAAGCAGAAGTATATTTGCCCTTTTGTGACTGGCTATTTCATTTAGCATGTCTTCAAGATTTGTCCATGTTGTAGCATGTGTCAGAATTTCTTCCCTTTTTAAAGCTGAATAGTTTCCATTATATGTATACACCACATTTTATCTACTCATCTGTAGATGGACATTTGTGTTGCTTCCATCTTTAGGCTATTGTGAATAATGTTCTTTGAACATGGGTATTCACTATTTGTAAGTTTTTGTGTGGACATACATTTTTAATTCTCTTAGAAGTGGAATTCCTAGAAATGGAATTGCTGAGTCATATGATAATTACGTATTTAACCTTCTGAGGAATTGCCAAACTTCTGCAGAGTGGCTATGCTGTTTTACGTTCCCGTCAGCAATGTATGAGGGTTCCAATTTTTCCTTATCGTCACCAACACTTGCATTGTCTTTTTTTTTTTTTTAAAGTCATCCTAGTAAGTATGAAGTAGTAGAAGATTTAGCTTCTAAGTGATTAATACAAGATACGGACTTACTGCAGTAGTTCAGATACACTGAACAAGAGGTGAGTCTGAACAAGAGGGTGGCAGAGGAAATAAAATAAAATGATCAAGCAGGGAAATATTACTGATTGGGAAAGGAGTGGATATTTACTAACATTCTAGAAATAGGGAGAAAAAGAAAGGCTCAGTTGTGGTAGTAAAGCTTTGAGTTTAGTTGCAAAGAAAAATAATGGTATTAACCAGAGATAATTCTGAAAAGAAATCTGAAATGACAAAATAAATTCTTGACATGATATGTTTGAGAACCTCTATATTCCAAATAAATAATTATCAGACAAGAGGTCAGGGTTGGAGACAATGAAATATCTTGTGTTTTTAGAAAGGATCAAAGAAGCATTGGAAAGATTAGAAGAGGGACATTGTATAC
Organism: Puma concolor; assembly: GCF_028749965.1. Classification (NCBI taxonomy): domain Eukaryota; kingdom Metazoa; phylum Chordata; class Mammalia; order Carnivora; family Felidae; genus Puma; species Puma concolor. Next base: position 118,778,444 of record NC_141670.1, read on the forward strand.
GCCTAGATTCCTTAAAGCTGGGTTTACTTATGGCTCGAAAGTTAAGGAATACAGAACAGAACCATACAGTTGCCCTCCTGTTTTCTGCTTAAAATAATATAACACTTACATAGTAAAATAATATATTCTTTATACTCGGAGCTTTACCAGAACTTTAGCTGTAAGTCCCTTGAAGTGGTATTAGATTTTTATCTATCCTTTCAGGCACTCAGGACACCAGTGCCCTAGGTTCAGAATGGTGTGAGCAGGCTTAGTGGTACCACTAAGGGTTGGCACAGATCAAGAGTCCTAGAGAAATGAGTGTCACTACAAGCAGTAATCTGGTGGGCTGGAAACCAGCTGGCAAACTATCATGGAGAACATGAAGTTACACTTTTTTATGCCCCAAACAGCCCCCTTAAAAAAGAAACCACCCCAACAATTAGAATGTACACCCACAAGAGACCACAAATCTCTCGTCACAACATAGTTCTTCAACAGTCCATGACCCTGGCACTGTTCAGTTTGGGAAAATCTCCAATATAGAAACATTCAGAAATCAATAGAGGGATGACTCATGTGCTGGGTACCTTGAGTGAAAGAAAAGTTTAATACTATTTAGGATGCTATGGTAAATATTCTCAAAGAAAATGCAAAACATTGTCAGTCAGCTTACACATTGAGTTTTCCCTCTGACCTGATATACTGAGATTATACAAAAAATTACCCAGAAGACAAAACAGAACAAACACGAAGGCAACTGCTGAAGACAAAGGTTAAAGTAAGAGCCATAAGAGAAAAAATAATCTCTAAGAGGGAAAGCCTATGAGTATGTTTAAATGTTCTCATTCCCACACACATATCCACATTTTTATTTTAATGAAATAAACCTCAGGGTCAAAGTTGTAATCTTTCTGAGGATAATGTGGTTCCAAGACAGATTTTTGTTTCCTAAATTAAAGTCTATTCTGGCATTTAATCTTCATAAACCATTCACTGTGTCTTAAAAGGATAGTATCTACTCTCTACAGTATTTTCTATAATGTAGATTAAAAAAAACAATGACAATAAAAATTGCTAAGATTTATTGAATGCATTCTTAGCTATTTAATCTTCAAAATATTGTCAGCTGTGTCCTTTAGCACACACTTTGTAGGTGGTGGACGTCCAGAGCCTGTGCTCTTAGGTACCATGCTTCTGACCAGGTAGAAGAGATTCAATGAAGGAAACATTTCATTTTGGTGAAAGAAATTATTCTGTATTTCAAACCCTAGAAGCAGACACTTTCTCTCAAAATCAAAGTAAAATTTTTCTCTGCCTATAAACATGTTACTTTACCTATAAACATGTATATATCAATACAAACTATGCATCATGTACAGAAATCTCTCTTTGGGGCCTTAAACATTGTCCTTTCAATCACTGATCAAAAGTCATGAATACTTTGATCACAAACTATGTTTATCCTGATGGATCTAGTCCTTCCTTTCCCCTTTGTGCTACCTGTCCATCCTCACTGCATGTCTCTTCAAAGCTCCCAGCAATAGGTGTTTCCTTCTGTTGTGATGCCGCCTCAGCTGCTCCCCTGCTCAAATGTGATCCTCCTCCAGGTCTAAATGGGGTCACACTGGAGTTCACTGAAAGCAGGTTACTGACATCAGCAGGATATGCCCATAAAATGGTTTTCCTCCTCCATCTCCCCCTTACTCCCTCCCATACCCTTTCTCTGCAAGTACATGATCCCAATTGTATGGTGCCCAAAGGGAAGTGCTATTTCAGAATGTCAGCTGCTTGGCAGAAATGACTATTCTATTAATGCTTAAAAAAAAAAAAATCACTATAGCAGTTAAAACTCTAAGAAGAAAAGTAAAGGAAGTTTTCATGCATATTTACTCCCTAAACTTCCTAACAGAGACAAAGTGGTGACTCCAAGGAAAAATTCAGTAAGCCTTGAAAGAACAAATTCCACTACGCTAAAAACAAATATGCACCAAACAAGGGTGTTTCTAATCAATAATCTTTAAAAATCTAAAACTGCCAAACAAAGCTGAACTATTAGGCAGAAGCTGTAAATTGTTTGGCACCGTATTTCCATTACACAAAGAAATTATTTTAAGAACCAACCACAGTGGGGCATCTGGGTGGCTCAAGTGGTTACATACCCACTTTTGATTTGGGCTCAGGTCATGATCTCATGGTTCGTGAGACTGAGCCCCACAATGGGCTCTGCACTGACAGTGTAGAGCCTGCTTGGGATTCCCTTTCCCTCTCTCTCTGTCCGTCAGCCATGCATGTGTGCTCTCATAAATAAATAAATTAATTAATTAAAAAAAATAATGAATCACAGAAATGTAGATAGACAGACATAAATTCATTTGGTATTTTATGTAATTATCAGATCAATTTATATATCTTTCAGAAACAAACAAAAAGTTATGATGGAACAGATATTTTTAAAAACCAAGATGGAGACACCAAATTAGAAGAAAACACTGAATAAAATTCAAACAGAAAATAACCCACATATAAATTTTTTCATCTGAGATGAAAACATTTCTTTGACATTCTGACACCTGCTAATATTTGACCTCTTTGGTCTGAGACTGGGCTATTATAAAGAAACAGATATGTGCCCAATATCTTAACTCTGAAAAGCCAACAGAGAACGTGGTTTACAATTCCCTGTAACAGAATTGCCATTCCTAACATCCAAGCATTTGGGGGATCCTGTCTAGAAATTTCATGTGGTGAAAGAGAGGAAAGAGGTAAAGAAAAGCATGTGTACTTATTTAATGGCTTGTCTGTCATTTCCTTTTTTCTTCACACACAGAACTTGGAGAGTTGGCAACTGTATTTATATGGTTGACTGCAGGACAATAATTCTACTGGGAGCTAGGTTTTGAGCTAAATCTCAAAAGAAATTTCTCTCTCATAACCCTTACAAACCCATAAACAAACTAAGGAAGTGGGAAGATAGAAGATATAACCAAAGTATAAATCCATCTCAGGTTCTAATTTTGACATTAATCCTCCATAACTTCATGATCTTGAGCCAGACACTTGAGGAAAATGAGGACTAGAGAAGTCTATAGAATGCTGAATTGTATTATCTCTGTTCCAAATCAGGTTTAGGCTTTATGATTCTATGACTTAGATACTATCTAATTTGATATGGATGGAACAAATACATGTATTTTAGAAAAGGAGGTATTGCAAAAATGAACAAGGTGTAAATAATTAGCAAAATTATATTGGTAGATTTATCCCAATTTAAATATGCTTATATGACATTAAAACCTTATAATAAATAATTCTTACATTATAATATGTAACTGTAAGCAATGGCCACGATGCTCATCATTGATTGCAAAGAAATTTTTACATGTATGTTCTATTCTAGAATATACAATATGTGTTCTATTCCTTCAGATATGGCAATTTCATGTTATAAAGTGCTGTAATGAATTTTTCAGAGTAATGAAGCTACTACCATGGTTCATTTAGAGTCAGTTGCTAATTACATCCACTTATAACAGCCATAGATTGTGGATCAATAACTTGGTAGACTGTGCTTTTTAAAAAACTGTTTCAAATCTGCAACATTAACTTAGCTATTTTTAAGGTGAGTTCATTCTCCTTACTCTTTAGTAAAATTATTAAATTTCACTAAATTTATTTAGTATATACTTTAGTATATTTAATAAATTATTAGTACATACTAACCCAGTTTTTTTAGGACAGATGGAAAGTAAAAGAATAAAATTTTAAATCATTAATTATGATATAAATTATTCAACAGCCCAAAGAATATCTTCATGTAAAAATGCTAGAAGTCATATGGGCTATGTGAGCTAAAGTTTAAAGCCATTACATTAATAACATCAATACAAACATCAAAGGATCAATGGAAAAAAATTCTAATGCTTGACGAGATGACAAACTGTATAAATAAAATTTTATATTGTATGTAAAACTGCCAACACTTGATTTATTACTATTTGTAAAAAGCAATATTGCTTCAGTTATAATACTGTCTACATTTTGCGCTCTAAAATTAAACAAGGAAATGTTATCAAGTCCTTTTTCTAATTAAAGGCAAAGAAAGGAGAATGGAAACTCCACAAATTTCTCAAAGATTCGAATTTTATTTTGTTCCTTAAAATGGAATATTACACTGAAAAGATGCAGAACATACAGGAAAACTCTGAAGCTATGCTTACCAGGACCGTTAAAAACAAATTAAGCATTTTGCAAAATTGAAGTGTCATTAAGATGATATGAAATACTTTTATCATAAGATCTTCTTAAAAACAGTTTTTTAACCATGAAATTAAGACAAATAAATGGTGATTCTCTTGCCATGGACATGAGTGGTAGCAAAAATAGTTATAGCTGGCATGATGAAACATGGGTCATAGGGCTGGAGGAGGGTTTTAGAGCCCATCTACAGGCTATATATTATTATTTTAGTTACATGATTTTGGAGAGATCTAGGGAGTCATGCAAAGGGAGTCACAGTATCTTAGGGAAGAATTCTCTGACTATTTTGGAAATATTTTGGTAACAATCAGAATAGCCACATTCATGTATACCTGCTGCCTATCAGCTCAGGCTGTTTGTATAATTCTTAAATACAGATTTTAAAAAGCATAAGCGGGGCGCCTGGGTGGCTCAGTCGGTTGAGCGTCCGACTTCAGCCCAGGTCATGATCTCGTGGTCCGTGGGTTCGAGCCCTGCGTCGGGCTCTGTGCTGACAGCTTGGTGCCCGGAGCCTGTTTCAGATTCTATGTCTCCCTCTCTCTCTGACCCTCCCCTGTTCATGCTCTGTCTCTCTCTGTCTCAAAAATAAACATATTTTTTTTTTAAATAAAAAAGCATTAAGCATTTCTTTAAGTGTTTGCACTTAAATCTACTACTTGTTGTTGGATAAAATGTTAATTATGAATTTTGGCAGTTAGCAAGCAACATCATGGGGGAAGAAATGAGAATTTAAAGATGAAAGTGGTTTTTCTTTTTAATTTTCAAAATGAAACAAAAATTACAAAAATATTGTATGACATTATCAAAATTATCAAAAATGAAAATACGAAGTTAACTTCAAGTAATGACCAGGATGACAGAATTTAAATATCTTTCTCCCTAAAGATCTTTAGAATAAAAAGTTGTAATCACACTTAAGACTGGAGAATCATATAAATGAATGAGAAACTCAAATAGGTACTTAAATAACAAAATTTTGGGGCGCCTGGGTGGCGCAGTCGGTTAAGCGTCCGACTTCAGCCAGGTCACGATCTCGCGGTCGTCCGTGAGTTCGAGCCCCGCGTCAGGCTCTGGGCTGATGGCTCAGAGCCTGGAGCCTGTTTCCGATTCTGTGTCTCCCTCTCTCTCTGCCCCTCCCCCGTTCATGCTCTGTCTCTCTCTGTCCCAAAAATAAATAAACGTTGAAAAAAAAAAAATTTAAAAAATAAAAAAAAAAAATAACACAATTTTGACATCATAGTTTTTCACCAAATTATCATGTTCATATTAAATGGGATTTTCATATATTAAATTTCCTGGAGATAATGTTCAACTATTGCTACTTAGTATAGCTGATCTCTTAGGAATAAGCAAAATCATAAGGAACAAATAGCAGCATAATTAAAAAAAAACATTTGATACAATGTTACAGAGATGTAGAGGGTGGTCTATATAGAACTGTATATTTAGAAACTGTTTTAAATCATTTTTTATTTGCTACAGCTTCTAGGTGGAATACATACATCTAAATAGCATGAATTTATTGTTTATTGTCCTCTTGTTGAAAGGAATTAAAGTCACCTAGCAACCTCTGTGTTGTAGAAACCAAAATAGAATAGTTGGTTGTCTATTACCAATTCATCTAAAATGGAAGAGTGCAAGCAAGTAGAAAAGTACGGTTTGTGCTATGCTGTGGTGCTCTGATGCATATTTTTCATCACATAACAAGGTAAAAAACATCAAGAAATTCTCAGGGAAAAAAACCTCCTATAAAAGCATATTAAGTGTTACTAAATTGAGAGCTTACAAATCTCGACCACAAAGACAGACATATATACACACAACTCCAAAAAAATAACAAAAGACTTAACCAGAGTATATAGATCACAGTTTAGAGTAGGGGACTAATAAATAATGGAAACTTTGTTAAGGGCTTTAAAATATTCTAGGTAGAAATAGAAATAGGCATAATAATTTATAGAAGAATAGACTTTATTTTTGAACTTACTTTTATATAGGCAAACAAGGAATGAAAATTACAGTAGGACAGGAGGTCGTTAGCGAAAGCAACTTTAACATGGAGGAAAGATATGAGCATTTGAATTATAAAGAATGATAAGAGGATAATATCAATTAGAATGTGAAATGCTATTTGTGATAATGGAATGACAGTAAATGATAGAGCATATTTAGATTTCAGAAAGTTGTTGTTTTTTTTTTTTTTTTTGAGTGTCATTCCAGAGTGCAGGAAATAAGCTCTACAATAAACATAACTTAGCTCCCTAGTAAAACAAAGAAACTATATATTTTAAAAGGAAAGAGCTCAATAATTATAGAACACATATTTTATATATGTGAATATATAAGAGCAGAAAAGAGGAGTATGTAAGAATTTGTATTTTCCTCTATGTATTAATGACTGCGGTTTCAGAATGTGGGGCAACAATTCTAGATAGTGAAAGAAAAGTCACCATTTTTAAATCATCATCAAGCAAAGTGGAATTTGGGGAAAAGGAAGCCACTGACTCTGCCTTCAGAGAAGAATGTCTGGGAAAAGTCCTTTGTGCCAAGTTAACACTGGTTCATAGACCATGGAAATCAATATTGAATGTCTTGATTCTTCATTGGTTCTAAGCAGATGAGAAGGTACATGAAAATTGGAACATCTAACTCCTATACTTGGTGATATGAAAATGTCATTCCTAAGAAGGGTCAATTGTCAACTGACCAGAAAGGCAAACCTACTCTAACCTCCAAGAATGAACCAATAAAGACGGGAAGGAAAACAAATAAATAACCACCAGTATATGCATGTTATTTCAGCTCATTTGGCCATTAAAAGCTAGATACACTGCATGCAAAAAACCTCTTACCTTTTGAGAAAGATGAGTAATACTGAAGAACTTAATAGTGGGATAAATTTAATCAGGTCTCACTAGGAATGCAGCTGCTTTACAGAACCTTACTGCAGAAAGTCTTATAGTGGGATGTCAATCTTCCCTCCAGCAAGTGCCAATGAAATGACTTAACACTCCAGGTTTATGCCAGGTCAGTGTACACAGGTCATGTCCAGAGCCATGAATGAAGTCATGCTTTATCAGAAAGCAGGTCAGAGGTGACATAAATCACGTCGGTGTAACAGCTGACTAAAAATAAGTTTCTATGATAAGCAGTCATTTCCTAAATGAAGAAGATATATCCCCTCCGTTTTTGAGGAGTGACAGGAGGGGGATCCTCACATAAAACCAAATAAGTCTTTTTCATCTTCAACACTCTGAGAAAAGGCATGGGGTCTGTAGGTACATGAATTTGGCTGGTAGTCTTTGATGTACCATGGGCACCAAATGAAGCCACTTGAATTATGCCTATCAGCTGCCTCTGGACATCCCCTGCCTCCTCTTCCACTTGCCTTTTTATGAAGGACTAATGCTACTTGTTTATTGTAAGTATGGTTGTAGGTCAGTTGAGAAGGAGATGAAGTCATTTTTCCTCAACTTCAGGTTGGAAAACTGACTGACTTGAATCGAAACATTACAGCTACCCATAATAAAGAGAAGACATACTTGTATTGCCTAATTTATTTCCCTTTTATCCATTTAGAGGTTTTTTTTTCAGGTTGCTTTGTGTTTTTAATAAACTTTATTTTTTTAGAGAAAATTCAGGTTCACTCTAAAACTTAGCAGAAAGTACATAGCTACACACATGCACACTCTCCCTATCAACATCCCTCATCAGAGTTGCACATTTATTATAACTGATGAACCTACACTGATACTATACCAAAGTCCATAGTTTACATCAGGGCTCACTCTTGGCGTTGTATGTTCTGTGAGTTTTGACAGATGTATCCACCACTGTAGTATATTACAGAGTAGTTTCTCTATACTAAAAATTCTCTATACCATGCTTATTCATCCCTTCTTACCCCCAATCTGTGAAAAACACTGATCTTTTTGCTATCTACATAATTTTGCCTTTTTCAGAGTGTCCTACAACTGGTCTCAGACAGAATGGCTTATTTAATATGCATTTGAGTTTCTTCCATGTTTCTTTATGGTTTGATAGCATTTTTTTGTTTGTTTTAGTGCTGAATAATATTCCATTGTCTGACTACCAAAGTTTATTTATTCATTCACTCACTGAAAGATAGTTTTGGCAATTATGAAGAAAGCCGCTATCAACACCATGTGCAGGTTTCTGTGTGGACATAACTTTTTAACTCCTTTGGGTAAATATCAAGGAGTACAATTGCTGGATTGTATGGTAAGAACAAGTTCAATTTGGTGAGAAACTACCAAACTTTCTTCTAAAGTGGCTGTACCATTTTGCATGCCCACCAGCAAGGAAGGTTTTTTGTCACTCTACATCCTTCCCAGCATTTGGTGTGTCAGGTATGTAGTAGAATATCATTGTTAATTTGCAATTCCTTAATGACACATGATGTTGAATATTTTTCACATGCTTACTTGCATCTGTATATCTCTTTTGGTGAGGTATCTGTTCAGGTCTTTGCCCATTTTAAAAATTATGTTGCTCATTTTTTTAAAGTGTTGAGAATTTGAGGTATACTTCGTATATTTTGGATAACAGTCCTTTATCAGATGAGTCTTTTATACATAGTTTCTCCCAGTCTGTGACTTGTATTCTCACTCTCTTGACATTGACGTTAGTAGGGCAGAATTTTTTAACTTTAAAGAAGTTCAGCTTAAAAATTATTACTTTCATGAATCATGTCTTTGGTATTGTAGGTAAAAAGTCATCGACATATCTAAGCTCATCTAGGTTTTCTCCTATGTCATATCTAGGAGTTTTATAGTTTTGCATTTTACATTTAGGTCTGTGATCCATTTTGAGTTAATTTTTGTGAAAAGTGTAAGGTTTGTGTCTACATCCATGTTGTTGCATGTGGATGTCCAGTTGTTTCCATACCATTTTCTGAAAAGATTATCTTTATTGTACAGCCTTTATTTAGCCTTTGTAAAAGATGAGTTGACTGTATTTATGTGGATCTATTTCTGGGCTCCTGTTCTGTTCTAGTGATCTATTTTTTGATCCTTACACTGATACCAGCCTGTATTGATTGTTGCAGCTTTATAGTAAGATTTGAAGTTGAGTTGTGTTGGTCCTCCAACTTTATTCTTCTCCTTCAATATTGTGTCTGAATATTGAATTTTCTGCCTCTCCATATAAACTTTATAATCCATTTGTTGATATTCACAAATATTGGGATTTTGATTGAAATTGTGTTGTATCTATAGATCAGGTGGGGAAGAACTGAAAACTTGACAATATAGAGTCCTCCTATCCACAAACATGGACTTTCTCTCCATTCATTTCTTTTTTAGGTATCTTTCATCAGAATGCTGTAGTCTTAACCTATTTTGTTAAATTTGTACCTAAGCAGCTCATTTGGGGGGATACTAATGTAAACGGTAATGTGATTTCAACTTCAAGCTCCACTTGCTCATTGTCGACATATAGGAAAAGTGATTGACTTCTGTATATTAACCTTGTACTCTGTGACCTTGCTGTAATTGCTTATTAGTTGCAGGACATTTTTTTTTGTTGATTATTTCAGGTTTTCTACATAGAAGATCATGTCATCTGAGAACAGATTTCTACTTTTTCAATTTATATACCTTTTATTTCCTTTTCTTGGCTTACTGAATTAACTAGGACTTCCATTATTATGTTGAAAAGCAGTCGTAAGAGGGGACATCCTTGCCTTGTTCCTGATCTTGGGAAAATTTTGTTTCTTACCATTAACTGTGATGTTAGCTGTAGGCTTTTTGTAGATGTTCTTCATCATGCTGAGGAAGTTTCCCTTTAGTCTTAGTCTGCTGAGACGTTTTATCATGAATAGGCTTTGGATTCTGTGAAATGCTTTTTTTTATATCCATGGATACGATGATATAGTTTTTCTTCTTCTAATCTGTTAATGCAATCAATTCATTAATTGACTTTTGCACAATGGACCAAACTTGCACACCTGATATAAATCTAACTTGGTCATAGTGTATGATTCTTTTTATATATTGTGAGATTTAATAATTTTGTTAAGGATTTTTGTATCTGTGTTCATGAGAGATACTGTTCTGTAGTTTTCTTTTCTGTAGTTTCCTTTCTATGTCTTTGTCTAGTTTTGTATTAGGGTAATGTTGGCCTCAGAATGAGTTAGGAAGTATTCCTTCCGCTTCAGTTCTGTGAAAGACATTATAGACAATTGGTATAATTTCTTCCTTAAGTGTTTGACAGAGATCACCAGTGAACCAATATGGGTCTGATGCTTTCTTTTTTGGAAGGTTATAAATTATAGATTCAATTTCTTTAGTAGATATAGTTCTATTTAGATTTGCTAATTCTTCTTGTGTGAGTTTGGCAGACTGTGCCTTTAAAAAATTCATCCTTTTAATCTAATTTACCAAATTTGTGCACATATAGTGGTTCTTTTATTAACCTTTTAATGTCCATGGGATCTGTAGTGCTGTCCTCTCTTTTATTTCTAATATTAGTCATTTGTGTCTTTTTATCTTAGTTAACTGGCTAGAGGCTCATCTATTTTATTTAAATTTTCAAAGACCCACCTTCAGTTTTGTTGGGTTTTCTCTATTATTTTCATTTTCATTGATTTCTCTTCTAATTTTTTATTTTTCTGCTTATTTTGGATTTAATTTGCTTTTTTTCTAGTTTCCTAAAATAGAAGCTTAGATTATTGATTTTAGATCTTCGTTTCTAATATATGCATTCAATGCTATAAATTTCCCTATAAGCCCTATTTTCACTGCATCACACAAACTTTGATAATTTTTATTTTCATTTTCATTTAGTTCAAACATTTTTCATATTTATAATAACTTCTTTGCACCTTTTTTTTTTTTAACAATGTGGTCTGAGGTCCTCAGTGAAATTCTCTGACAGCAAGAAATCACAAAAAATGAAGTAAGCAGACAGTAAAACCATAAGTAGCACTGGAACTGCATGACAAATCAATGTCAACTAGAGTAGTTCACAATATTTTTATAGATCTTGTGATTCCTTCCTTGATCCATGTGCTATTTATAAGTATGTTGTTAAATCTCCAAGTATTTGGGATTTTCCAATGATCTTCCTATTATTGATTTCTGGCTCAATTCCCTTGTGGTCTGTGAGCAGGCATTGCATAATTTCTATTCTTTTAACCTTGTTAAGGTATGTTTGATGGCCCAAAATATGGTCGTGTTGGTTAAATGTTCCATGAGAACTTGAAAAGAATATGTAATCTGCTGCTGTTGGATGGAGTAGTCTATAGATGTCAATTATATCCAGTTGATTGATGGTGCTATTGAGCTCAACTATATTCTTACTGATTTTCTGCCTGCTGGATCAGTCCACTTCTGATACAGGAGCATTAAAGTCTCCAATTATAATAGGGGATTCATCTATTTTTCCTTGCAGCTCTATCAGTTTTTGCCTCAGGTATTTTGACACTGTTGTTAGATGCATGCACATTAAGGACTGTTAGGTCTTCTTGGAGTGTTGACTTCTTTAACATTAAGCAATGTCTTTTTTATGTCTGATAGTTTTCTTCACTCTTAAGTCTGCTCTGTTTGAAATTAAAGCAGCTACCCCAGCTTTTCTTTTAATTAGTGTTAACATGCTATATATTTCTGCATTTCTTCACTTTTAACCTGCATCTATCTTTATACTTAATGTAAGCATCTTTTAGATAATATGTAGTTGGGTCTTGTTTTCTTGATCCACTCTGATTATCTTTTAATTGGTGAATTTAGGCCATTGATACTTAAGGTGATTATTGATATAGTTGATTAATATCTGCCATATTTACTACTGTTTTCTAATTATTGCCTTTGGTCTGTTCCTATTTTTGTCTTCCACACTCTTTTTCTCTTTTATGTTTTTAATTGAGCTTTTTTTTAATGTTCATTTATTAATTTTTGAGAGAGAGAAAGAGCAGGGGAGGGGCAGAGAGAGAGAGAGAGAGAGAGAGAGAACTCCAAGCAGGCTCTACACTAACAGTGGGAGCTCGAACTCACAAACTGTGAGATCATGACCTGAGCCAAAACCAGGAGTCAGATGCTTAACTGACCACCAATGTACCCCTAATTGAGCTTTTTATAGGTTTCCTTTTTTTCTTCTTTCTTAGCATAGTAGTTTTACTTCTTTTTAAACTGTCTTTAGTGATTGCCTTAGAGTTTGCAATATATGTTTACAACTAATTCAAGTTCACTTTCAAATAATACTATACCACTTCCTGGGTAATGCAAGTACCTTATAATAACAAAATATTCTTAATTTCTCTTCTTGTTTCTGTATCATTTCTGTCATTTATTTCACTTATACACTTAGTAAATTGTTATTTTGAATGAACTGTTATATGTTAGAATTAACAAATGAAACAGAAAAGGTTTTATTTTACCTTCAGTTATTTATTCTTTAATGTTCTTCCTTTCTTTATGTTGACCCTAGTTTCTGATCTATGTCATTTTCTTTCTCCCTGAAGAATTTTTAAAAACATTTCTTGCAAGGAAATCTACTGTCAATGAATTCCCTCAATTTTTGTTTGCCTGAGAAAACTCTTTATTTCTCCTTCACTTTTGCAAGATAATTTCAGAGGGTACAGAATTCTAGGTTGGTGGGTTTTTTTCTCTCAACACTTTAAATGTCTCCCTCTACCTCCTCTTGCTTGTATGGTGTCCCAGGAGAGGTCGGATTTAATTCTTATCTTTGCTCCTCTATAGGTGGAGGTGTAGTTCTCTTCTGGCTTATTCAAGAATTTTTCTTTATCTTTGATTTCAGAAGTTTGAATATGATATGCCTACATGTAGTGTTTTGCTTTTTTGTTTTTATTTTTATTTTCTTTTTTGGTATTTATCCAACTTAGGTGTTCTCTGAGTTCCCTGGATCTGTGGTTTGGTGTCTGACATTAACTTGGGAAAATTCTCAATCATTACTGCTTCAAATATTGCTTCTGTTCCTTTCTCTCTCCTCCTCCTCCTCCTCCTCCTCCTCCTTCTTCTTCTTCTTCTCATATTCTCATTATGTCTGTATCACATCTTTTGTAATTGTCCCACAGTTCTTGGATAGTGTTTTTCCCCTGCACATTTTCTCTTTACTTGTCAGTTTTAGAAGTTTCCAGTCAGAGTCTCAAACTCAGAGATTACTTCCTCAGTCATATCCAGTCTACCAATGAGTATATCAAGGTATTTTTCATTTCTATATTTTTGATTTCTAACGTTTTTTTGTTTCTTAAAATTTCTATCTCTCTGCTTACATTATCCGTATGTTCTTGCATGATGTCTACTTTTTTCATTAAAGCCCTTCATACATTAACCACAGTTTTTAAAAATTCCTGGTGTGATAGTTCCAACATTTGTGCCATATTTGATTCTGCATCTAATACATGTTCAGTCTCTTTGAACTGTTTGAACATAGAAGGTTAGAGGGAGCTAAAGTTGGGAACTGCCCTTCTCCCAGGTATTTTGGGCTCTGGTAAAATAGTTTCTTTTGAAAGCAGGCCTTATTAAGAAGAACAGAATGTTCTGGCATATTTCAAAATGGTTCATCTCCCCCCCTACTGAAGTACAAGGGGACTTTCCTCTGATATTTACTGAGGGTACCTGGTAGATCACCTGGAGGTGGAACTCATGAAAGGCAGGGGGAATCCCCATACCTGTGTCCCCCTGGGTTTTTTACTCTATGACATCCACACTGAGCCTCCAGCAATTTGTTTTACAGTTCAGGTTTCTCTACCCTGGCACTAGTTCCTTTGGATGTTTCTACTTCTGTGGGTTTCTGCTCTGATAAGTTATGGTTCTCTATATTTGCCTGTCTCTCCACTTTTGGGGGCAGTGGTTTGCCCTCTGATGTCACTTCTCTGACAGAACTAAGAAGAGCTGTTGATTTTTTCAATTTGTTCAGTGTTTCACTTGTTGGGATGGTAAGCTCCTTACATGTTAAAGTGGAAATTGGAAACATCAGGGTTTTTTTTAAATATATTTTTTAACTTTTTAACCATATGTAATCCTAGTAATATATCAACTCTTTTTTTTTTCTAAATATGTATTAGGAAATACTAGTAACTATAAATTCTGTGTGTATGGTGAGACATTTCTCAAAAAGGGCTCTTACAATGTACAAATCATCTGTAAGAAGAAAGCAGTGGTAAAATGTCTTTTAAGGCCTATCAAATAAGGTGTAGGGTTACCATAGCTATGTACATAAATTTGCTCTTTTCTCTCTTTGATATCCCTAAAATTTGATTCATGTATCTACTGTAGTGATAGAACAAACTGAAGTTCTAGGTAAAAATTGAATTAGCACATTAAACTCATGGTTATAATAATTTTGTCAATGTGTATGTTGACAAAGAGATCTATGGTCCTTTGAAGTCACTGCTACCTACTATTAAGAAACAATACTGAACTGACCCTGAAACAATGTGGGGGTTGGGGTGCTGACTCTCTTCACAGTCAAAAATCTATGTATAACTTTTGACTTCTCAAAACTTAACTATTTTTTTTTTAATGTTTATTTATTTTTTTGGGACAGAGAGAGACAGAGCATGAACGGGGGAGGGGCAGAGAGAGAGGGAGACACAGAATCAGAAACAGGCTCCAGGCTCCGAGCCATCAGCCCAGAGCCCGACGCGGGGCTCGAACTCACGGACCGCGAGATCGTGACCTGGCTGAAGTCGGAAGCTTAACCGACTGCGCCACCCAGGCGCCCCTCAAAACTTAACTATTAATAGCCTACTACTGACCAGAAGCCTTGCCGATAATATAAGCAGTCAACACATACTTTGTATATGTATTCTATGTTGTATTCTTACAATAAAGTAAGCTAGAGAAAATATTAATAAGAAAATCATATGGAGGAGAAAATACATTTCCATTGTATTTATTAAAAAAAAAAAAAAAAATCTGTGTATAAGTGGACCCAAGCAGTTCAAACCTGTGTTGTTCAAGGGTCAACTGGACAATTTTTACAGGCATGAGTAAAATGTTTTATATCTCCATGTATATACATCTACTGTCAGTCAATATTTCATTAAGCTGAAGTCCTGAAAAAGTCTCAAGATTTTTCATAATCAGTATTAATCTGTTAAATTATAATCCTATTTATACACCAGCTTGTTTGAGGAATTATCCTAATGATAGTAGCCTGACTTCAAAGACATTTTAATTTATGTAGTATTAGTATCTTAATAAATGGACCTTTGCATTCACTGAGAAATAGAGAAAATAAATCAGAAAATTTCTTTGGATTTCCTAGACTCATCAACTTTGTATTCTCCTAGCAAATCTGTCATTTTCAAAACTAGACTTTACTTCCTTTACTTACTAAAATGACTCATTATTATCTCATTTTTCAATAAACTTGATATTTTCTTAAAAAATTAATCCAGGAAGTTATCACTTTAGTATACTATATATAGTATGTAGCAATTTTATGTAAATTTTCCTTTAAGGATTAAAGATAGGTAAAGTTTTTATCCTTTGGTTTGGCATGCAGGAGTGAACATCCTCTTAAAAAACAAAATCTATATACTTAACAGGTCTGAGAAGCAGAATTCTTTTTCCTATCTATTCTCTGAAGGGATATTTAAGGTTTGGTTAAAGGAAATAAGACCAAAGTAATTTTGCTCTCTACTCTGTCAGAAAAGTATTATCATTGCATAACAAGATAGTAGTAGCATAGTCAACTTAGAAAAAACTGTTAATTGCTTCTATCAGTTTCATTCCCAAAAATGTATCATCTGCTAGAACACTTCTCATGAATACCCTTTCCCTCAGGTAAAGATTTTTTTTTTTCTTTTAAATTGGACAAAGAGCTAATCAGTTTCACATCTTAGGTCCACAAATATTCTCACATTATGAGAAACACTGCTGAAAGTAAAAAGACTATCTGTAAGACACCCTGACTTCAACCTTAAGAGTTTTGAAATGTTTCTCCTAAACATACAGGCATTTGAACGTAATATTATTTTTTTCTTTGAAAGGAAATAATAATGTGGTCATTTACAAAATGCAATAAAACAAATTAACATCAGCTATATGCCTCAAGTAGTCACATATAATATATATCTGCTATGCTGAATTTTAAGTTCAGCGAAATTTCAAAAAATGTTGTCCAAGCCCTTCATTTGTTAAATGAGGAAACTGTAAACTTCCTGCCCAGCATCACATGAAAGGTCAAAGCCTCATTTAAAGTCAACAATGCCATTTGCAATACAAAATATGCACTAATTTTTTGGCCTCTGAGAAATGCATACTATGGACATATGAAGGAGATGACAAGCCTTGAAAGAAGGTTAGAAAACAGACTTCCCAAACAGGTAAAGGCAAGAATATGAAAATGAATAATGCACTCTGAAAGAGTCTGGTCTATTTCTATAGGTCTGTCCACAAATATGAATACTGCCTTACCTATTCCAACATCTCAGGTATCACATTATACTTTTCACTATTAGAGATAGGTATAATACTGGCAGCATGAACCAACATCCTTTATCAAAAAGCAGCTGTAGCTCAAGAGCTGAACCTTGCTCTCACTCCAGAATTTAAATATTACAGAAGATGACTCAGTAAGTTATACTGTTTAAGACTTTTTGGACCTCTGGGTTTTTGTTTTGGTTTTTTTTTTTTTTTTTTTTTTTTTTCATTTTCTTGCAATTTTTAAAGAATAGAAGATCAATAAGGGATTACTGGTTCCTGCTACCTGGTTATATATTATTATGTCAAAAACTCATTAATCAATTCTCTGATTTCAGAAAGTCCTCTATACTTGGAAGAAAAGTAAAGAAGGAGGCACTCTACCTATTTGTACTTAATTTCATTAGTATTGAGTAGAATATTACTCACTCTAGGTTTCTTATGCTACTAAGTCTTTGGAATGACAATTCTCTGGAAGTATTGGTCTGCATTCAACAAATATAGACTGTAGCTTATAATGTTCCTGGCATTATGCTAGACAGTGGAGATAACATTTTGAACAAAACAGAAGTAGAATGCCATCACAGAGCTTACAAATCAAACTCAAATTCCGTAGGATTTTGAAACTTTAATAATAAATACAATAATAGCAGCAAGAAAATGCACTCAAAATATTACGGATTTATTTTAGCCATATTTAAAGTGAATAAAGAAGGTATTTCAAAACCAGTGGAAAACATGCATATGAAGAATCATCTACCTATAACTATTTTTCATTATGAAATAAATGCCAAGTTCTCTCGAACCCGTAACTAAGGAACTAATTGAATATTATCTCATCATGATAGGAGATACTGAGAGATCTTGGAAACAGTGCTATGTCTTGTAGCCCAGAAAGGAGTTGGTAGCCACACAACTGAAAGAAAGGAAGCAGAGGGAAGAACACAGGCAGTGCTCATCTTTCAGGCGGCTTGAGCTCCAAAGTCTATTTATAAATCAGTTGTTTATTTTATTTTTTTTGTTTTGTTTTTTTTAACGTTTATTTATTTTTGGGACAGAGAGAGACAGAGCATGAACGGGCGAGGGGCAGAGAGAGAGGGAGACACAGAATCAGAAACAGGCTCCAGGCTCCGAGCCATCAGCCCAGAGCCTGACGTGGGGCTCGAACTCACGGACCGCGAGATCATGACCTGGCTGAAGTCGGACGCTTAACCGACTGTGCCACCCAGGCGCCCCATAAATCAGTTGTTTAAAACGTAAAGTAGTTTTGTAAATCATCCTTATAGTTTGAACTGGTCACAAAAGTCTCTTAAACACACAATGTAACTGAATACTATTCAAATGCAGTAACATCAGAAAGTACAGTTGCCAACATACATGGTATTGTAGCTACAAATATTTCCTTGGTTCCAGAGCTCCTGGGATAATGTCTGAGATATGGCACATGGACCCCAAAGCCTCATTTCACCTATCTGTGCTCAGTGGATATTTTATCTATGTTTATTTTCTGATGGGAAGAATAAGGAAAGAAAATACAACACTGGTAGCCTTATGAGAAAAGCAGTAAAAATAAATTTATATCATTACCATTGTTTTTCACTATTTTTATTCACTCATACATTCACCAAATACTGGCTGAGTGCCTACCACTGCCAGCCATGGCTCTGTATGCTGGAGCTATATGTCAGTGATCCAAAAAATGCCTCTGTTCTCCTAAAACTCACATCTACTAGAGGAAGCAAACAAGAAACAATTTTCTTTTAAAGCAGGAAAACACATACTCTGCAAAGTGATGACAATCTTAAGAAAGAAAACAAGGCAAGGTAAGAATGCCAGTTCCATTAGACAAAATGATTAGGGAATGTGTCCCTGAAAAAGTAATGCTTAAGGAGAGATTAGAGAGAAGGGAAAGAAGCAGTACATGTGGATATCTGAAGGAAGGGTGTTCCACGAAGAAGGAACAGCAAGTGCAAAAACCTGCAGGAAAGAGGATGCCCATCTTGTTGCCAGGACAGCAAGAAAGCCATGAAGGTTTGAACAAGAGACAAGAATGACCGTTTACTGAAATGTTAACAGTGCCTGGATTACCCGACACCTTGTAGGCCATGGAAAGACTTTGGCTTTTATTTTGAAATAAATAGGGATCCACTAATGGTTTTAAGCAGAGAGGCAAGAGCTGACTCAATTTTTAAATGATCACTTGATGGGGCGCCTGGGTGGCGCAGTCGGTTAAGCGTCCGACTTCAGCTCAGGTCATGATCTCGCGGTCGGTGAGTTCGAGCCCCGCATCGGGCTCTGGGCTGATGGCTCAGAGCCTGGAGCCTGTTTCTGATTCTGTGTTTCCCTCTCTCTCTGCCCCTCCCCCGTTCATGCTCTGTCTCTCTCTGTCCCAAAAAAATAAATAAACGTTAAAAAAAAAAAAAATGATCACTTGAATTTCTGGGTTTGGGTAAAATACCATGGTGAGGTGAGGAGGGAGCAAATGCAGAAGTAGAGAGACACGTTATGAGGATATTAGGGAAAAAATATTCAAAGACATCATGATGGTTTCAGAGTGTGTGGAAATGATGGGACATAGGTTTGGGATGTATTTCAAAGGTAGAGTTAAGAGATTTTGTTTAGGAATTGGGTATTTCTTGTCTGTTTTTTCTAGTGTTCCCTTCTTTCCCTCAAGTTAGGGAAGTGGGGCTCTAAAAAGATTATGTTTTATGGATTTTGCATTTATCTTCAAAGTTTGCTGAGCAGTGCAAAAATGGTGAAATTTAAATTTCATCTCCTCTTCTTAGTTTCTGGTATCTGTTACAAGCAGCAAAATAGGTAGAAGATATGAAGATGAGCAAAGTAGCTTTAAATATCTAGGAATTAGATAATCAAAATTAGATCTGCACACGATGAACCACCACTGTTAGGACTAATAAGCACATTCATTGACTCTATCTAGGTATTATAATACTGCAGCATGATAGGGGAATATGAGGGCTTAGTAAACAATCATACACACCAAGTTTGGAAAATTGGTCAGTAATGGACTCTAGCTCTATTATAACTTTTTTAAGGAGTATAAAGTACCAATGAAACTATGAACGTATGTATATGTTTTCTATGTACACATTATACATATAGTACACACACACATTTTTTAATATTTGTTGCGTTCTTAGAGTTAAGATAAATTTAATTCTTTGTTGCTCTAATTTTTTTTTTTCACAAAATTTCATTAATTCCTTAGGATTTGAGCTGCAAAACAGCCTTCCATTAGAAAGAGTCAATCAGAGGATATAAGAATTTGGGGAAATTAAAATTTCTTTTTTTTTTTTTTTTTTTTTTTTTTGAGAGAGAGAGAGACAGAGATGTGCAAGTGGGGAGGGGCAGAGGGAGAAGGAGAGAGAGAATCTTAAGCAGGCTCCACACCCAGCACGGAGCCCAACACAAGCTTGATCTCAGGGCAGTGAGATAGTGACCTGAGACCAAATCAAGAGTCAGACCCTTAACTGACTGAGCCACCCAGGTGCCCCTAAAATTTAATTCTTAACATTTAAAAAAGATCAAAAGCATTGTGAAAATATGAGTTTAATAAGCAAGAAAAATAAATTGAGGGGGTGAACAGTTAACTCATGCACAGTTAACATGAGTTCCATAAAGAGAGAAGAAAAAATAGAGGGGAAAAAATAATCAAAGCTAAACAGATGAAAAGTTCCTAAAATGGAATAAAGACACTTGTTTCTGGATTGTACAGGATCATTTAGTGCTGAGTAGGATGCATTTTAAAAGAACTATGCCTAGACAGATCTGGACTTAGATTTTCCTGTGACTTTTTAATTTTCTAGGTGGAATTTCAGAGCTGACAAGGTAAAGATCCTAATTACCATTTAAATAAAAAAAAAACTTACTTTAAAAAAATGAAATCAAATTTTTATCAGATACCTATCTCATAAACAATCCTGGATAAAAGTCTCCCAAGTTTTGAGGGGGATCATATACACAATAATTTATCAATTAACTCTGCAGAAAAATTAAGGAATTTTGGATATGCAATCAATCAATTTGCTTCCTATCCACCATCTCTTGAAAACAAAACAAGAATAAAATCTTGGGGATGTATGCAAGGAGAAAAAAAAAATATCTAGAAAGACAAAGGAGTGAAGTAATAAAGTAGACCTCACCAGGAAAATTATGAAAAGAAACTCTAATTCAGAAAAGAAGAACCAGGGGGGGCGCCTGGGTGGCTCAGTCGGTTGAGTGTCCGACTTCGGCTAAGGTCATGATCCCGTGGTCTGTGAGTCTGAGCCATGCGTTGGGCTCTGTATTGACAGCTCAGAGCCTGGAGCCTGCTTTGGATTCTGTGTCTCCCTCTCTCTCTGCCCCTCCCCCGCTCATGCTCTGTCTGTCTCTGTCTGTCTCTGTCTCTCTCTCTCTCTGTCCAAAATAAATAAACATTAAAAAAAAGTTAAAAAAAAAAAGCAGAGAGCATAGAGAAGAATGACTTTAAGAAGAAGGTATATTTCATTCACCAAGTGATATAATTAAGAAATTGGAAAAATCATTTTGATATGATGAAAGCATAAAATTCTTCTATCAAAAATAGCAAAGGGGGAGATTAGAATTTTCAAGAAAAATTTAAAGCTCACAGAAAAATATAAGTCCAAATGTGAAAGAAACTAAAATATGGCACAGTTTTGAGGAAATAAAGGAATTTAAGAAAATGGAATCTATTTTATCTTGATGCTTAAAATATTATCTTTGGAACATACTAAGTTTTAATGCTATGGGATCATTTTTTCCTTCTCTGAATATGCAACTGTACCACTTGGTATTATTATACTGAATTCTATTTTTTATAATCATAACATTGTAAATGCTGTGTTGCTGTTTTTTCAATTAGCATTGAGCAACAAAACAAGCAGAGGAGAAACAGCTATAGATCAAGAACAGAGTGCAAAGATTACAAACTTAGCGATATAGAATGGTATAGAACATAAAAGTTGGCACAAGGCAAGGAAGGAAAAGTAGATGCAAATGTGAAATACTCATGTTCATATCTTGCATAGTAGGGAATCAGAAGCTGTGGCCTAATGTTGATAGTTTTGAAAACTAAGTGTATTATTGTAGGAGAAATTAATAAAGACATATTTATGATTGTATTGTTTTTGTTACCACGTATCTGTATTTTTTGAAAACTCACTGCAGAAACTAACCAAACATCTCCTTTTTTGTGTTTCCTATTTCTCAGAAATGATAGTTCAGACAGGGATGGTACTCAAGAATATTTCCAACCTACACAAGGCAACCTGTCTATCTATCTACATATACTGAGGGTCTGCTATGCACTTGGTTGCATGTTAATTATTGAAGGGGATTCAATGGACATACAAGATAGGATCCTGGCTCTCAAGGAAACTTCTATCATGATGAAAGGAGGCAGTTGCTGACACATAAATAGCTGATATATTTTAAACTGTTTAGTAATTGGGAGACACTCCAAAACATCTTTCACATGGGCCCCAAATCCCATGACACCACCATGTAAGGAATCTTCATTCTTACGGGAAGCCCCTGGGATTAGCACAACAAGACTATCATCTATCTTTGAGCAAGGTGTGCCAAAGTATCTGTTCTTGTTCCTAAATACAGGATATGAAACAGAATAAGAGCAAGTAACATCTACAGTCCTTAGTTTTTAAATCATGCATGCTATCCTTCTGTATTTCTATGAACAAGCTTGTGTTCTTTCAGTGTACCTAATAAAGATAGTTAGAAGATGATTGTGAACAGATGAAACTATGGACTCATAATTTTTATCCTAATTTAAATAACAAAAGGGACGGAAATGTTTCCCTCTAGGGGCATCCTTCAGAGACCAGGCTGTCACACTTGTACAATCTCTGTCAGAATCCAATGTTGAAAAAGCTATGCCAACTCTTGTGCCTGGGACCATTCAGGAATGGTCATACCTTTGAACAGAATCATACCTTTGAGCAGAGGGCTGGATGCATCCTGGGAAATTCCCCACCTGACCAGTCTGTGAGTCCTACAATTTCCATCTCATTATGCTTTTTAAAAGATCATGGTTTTCTTTCTTATGACTGTATATATTCCACAAGTGCAAGGAGAATGGCTTTCTTCTTTCCTAATACATAGATGCTCAACATAAGCTTGAAGAATGAATACTTATTCAATCACTGCAACTGTGGCAAGTAATATGCTGGATGTTTTATTTATATTAACTCATAATTTGTTCTCTCTTGGCAACATGGGAGATAAAAATTATTACGTATTCCTATTTCACAGATGGAACAGATTCAGAGAGGCTAAAGCTACTATGTTGACTAAAAACATACACAGCTTATAAGAAGGAAAGTCAGGATTCAAAACTAGATCTTCCTAACCCCAAAGGCCAAACTGTTTAATGGCAGCCGGCTGTTTAAGAATTCATTGTGATCCATTAGAAATAAGGAGGCAATATAGAGTCCTTTGGTAGGAAAATATGGTGAAAAGCAAGAATAACCATAGAAGGATGGAAAGAAAGGTCACACAGGTCAGAACACCAAGGAGGAAGAAATTACAGTACTATAGGAATGGGGTGAAAATAAGGCGATATTAAATATAATTCCAAGTGTATATGGAGGTTTAAAACCCTATGTCCTGTTTTTTTTTTTTCTCAGTAAAATGGGAATATATAGCACAAACAAAAAAAAAGAAGTTATGTGAGACGAAAATAAGATAATCTCTGTAAAGTGCCTAGCATGATGCTTAACACAATGTAAGAACATAGTCAATAGTAGCTATTATTAGAATGATAGATATCCTATTATGTAATTTGAGGTAACTGTCTCTCCCTTCCCACGGCTACATTTTCTCAATTGTAAATGCAACAGATAGGTTGGAGAGTCTCTCAAGTCCTTTTTGGCTGATAACAATTTATGGCTCTATTTTTGAAAATGAACTATATTTTTGCAAATCTGATGAATGATTTATTGAAATGTTTGAAGGTGGTGGGAATCCAGGTGGAAATATCTTATAAGGAACTGAAAACAACTCTAGTTTACATAGCTAGATCTAAAATATAAAAACATATTCAAACACACATATAAGTGCAGAGTTAAACCCACAGTTCAGAAAAAAACTGTTAAAAGTTCAAAGGAAGGTAGATGAAAAAGTCTTTGATAATTTGTCAGAAGTAGGAGAGTTTGAAACATATCTTTAAAATGTTCATAATTTGTGAGACAGCATTTATTCTTAAAAACTCTTTATATTCTAATTTTTTTTACATGTTTTCCCCTCACCATTTTAGGAATTTTTCCATGTTAAACATAATTGCTGGCATTTAGTTGAATGAATGCCACCACTTTGTTATTACATATTTTAAATTATCACTTACCTTTTTTCCTTTATCATGATTCTACGAGATAACATGGGGGTTCCCCCTCCCATATTGTTGCAGATATAAACACATTATAATTTAAGTAGTTCTAAGCAAACATATTCAGTGATTTTGGAAAGCATTTCTATATGTACTAGGAAAGGCATATTTTCAAACACAAAAAAATAATGAGGAAAGAACAATTTTAAAACATGAGAAAATGGCAGCTCTAACTCCAATCTTTTCCAGCAGGTATGCGGTAACATTATTAGAGTCGGTTAAGTTGCCACAATAGCTTCTAAGAGTCTGAGTCAGCTTGGTTGGTTATGAGACACAGTGGCACTCTTAAGAGCTTCGTCACCTTCAGTCTTTGGATACTAAAGCGCTTAGTCACCTGTCAGGGTTAAAAGCTACTATTTTAAGTTCAAAGTGGAAAGCTCCCTTTGAGTGGTAACAATAGTTTAAAATAACAATGTGGGGGGTTGGGGGAAGCCTCCTTTATTCATCTACCATTCCCTCTACCCCAAATATTACTACAATCAGTGCTTTCTTATTCTGTTATCAATATTCGCGATCCAGGCCGCTAAACAATTTGAGATACAGACCACTCCTTCTACCCTCATTGTTGCATCACTGGTGTTCAGAATTCTGGAACGGTGTGTGTAAACATTAAAGCCACGTGTGCCTGACCACATGGGAAGGCATCAGGATGACCTGGAACTCCGTAGCAAGAGGGAACGCCTGGCGCCAATCTCTACATCACCAAGCCAGCGGTTTATGTGTATGCTATTTGATTCCTCAGCTGTCTTACAAAAGAACCATATAAAAAAAAGTTTACACAAATGACTGAGAATTTTGTGCAACTTCATGGTATCTGTAAAAATGCATGCCATCAGTTATTTTTCTCGCTTTATATTCATAGACAGAAACTTTTACTATGGTTCATTTAATTCACCATTTCTACCAAGAGGACTTCACTCATATCAAAAGTCCAAGATACACATAAGCAAGTACATGTGTGCACACACACGCACATATACACACACTCAGTAGAAAATGAAAGGGGATAAACTAAAATTTTGATATTGCTTTTTGGTATATATCTTTCACATTCAATCTACCATTTTGATATTTTGAAATAATTGCCACTAAGTCTCATCTTTATGAAGGGAGTCCATCCACTAAATAAATCAAATTTTATATTACACGCTTGCCTCTTCAAGTGAAACCAAAGTACAATCAGATGAAAGTAGTATTTAAATCTTTTCTTAACAGAAATGTTTTAATGTATAGACTTTATCAAATTCTGAGCACTTTCAGCTTATAATCATATATAATTTACTGTCCAATAAAGGTATAAGAAGAGAATATTGGGGCACCTGGGTGGCTCAGTCGGTTAAGTTTCTGACTTCAGCTCAGGTCATGATCTCAAGGGCTTTGGGTTCGAGCCCCGCGTCAGGCTCTGTGCTGACAGCTCAGAGCCTGGAGCCTGCTTCAGACTCTGTGTCTCCCTCTCTCTCTGCCAGTCCACCCGCACACTCGCGTGTGTGTGCTCTCTCTTTCAAATAAACATTAAAAAAAATTTTTTTAAAGGAGAATATTAATGTTCTAATATAACACAAGATAATTCCTGTGAACCCCCAAGAGTATTTAGAATTGGCACTGCTCTTAGGAGAAAAGGATACTCATAAGGAATTTCACACTAACTTTCATTATCTGGGGCAAGGGTGATTAAGATAAATACATTATCATCAGACCAAAACAATAAAAAGCAAGCAAATGAAAAGAATCTTTTTAAGACTATATCTATTTTCACCTATCTCAAGTCAATGTATTAGAAATGTACAATATATTTTAACTGATAAACACTAAATAAATTATATCTTTTCAAGTCCAGAAGGAACTTTTACTCAGTAACAGGGAGAAAAAATGCCCATCCTTAGATTTCATTGTGTTGGTTAAATGAGTCACTCTTTTGGCAATTTCTTCCATATAAGAGCAGATTCAGATGTTAAACAGCTAAACCTTAATTTCTAAGCCTCATATGCAAATAATAAATTTGGACAGATAATCTCTAAATTATTTCCGATCTAAACTTCTCTTATACCAAACAGTACTTAAAACAATAGATTTTTGGTGCTTGGTTTATCTCTTGGGGAAGATTCTTTATTTTTAAAAGTTAAACAAATTCCTTTTGTTTATGGTACTGCATTTCAAAGATTCTGATTTTCCTTTTTTTTTTTTTTTTTAGAAAGGTAGTATAATTACAAAAAATATTCTACTAAAGAAGAGTTCAAACAGGCCTTTTTAATTAACTACGAGTTCACTTGTTTATGATCTAATTTCAATTCTTTGTTATGAATCGTTTCTATTTTTAGATAATCAATGATGATGCCCATCTAAAATGATCCTTAGATGCAATACAAAAAAAAAAAAAAACCCTCAAAATTTATTCATATTTTAAAGATTCCAACAAGACAGCTTACAATTTATGATGAAAAGCACCAGAAAAGAGTATACCAGATACAAGATTAGACCTTTAAATTAGCGTGCTTTAATTTTTTGTTTTTTTAACTCAAGACTTTCTGTTTATTGATAAATATAAATGAAAAACTCTCAAAATCTATCTGAGAAAGGAACAACAATTCTCTAAGTATAGAAACATATTTTTTGTTTTTTTTTTGTTTAAACCCAAGTCTTAATGTAGAACTTAAAAGCAGAGGAGGGCTGAGGGAGGTGTGATATTGAAGAATTGAAAACGGATGGGGGGGGAGGGAAGAGTGGTGACTGCAGGAAGGGATAAGGAAGATAATTAATCGTCCTTGAGTATTCTGTGGTTTGAGTGTTAGTTTGGAAAGTCAGATTATGAATTCTATTGCATCTGAAGATGCTTACAAATTTGAAAATACACGTAATACACTTTTTTTTAAAAGGCATTTGTGAGACTGGGTGGCAGGCGAGAACACTTCAGTCTCAGTGGCACTGTAAGTTATGACCAGAACCAAAGTACAATCTGCCTGCATTTTCCAAAATCACAAAAAAAGTTTGGCATAATTGGTTCCATTTGCTGAAGGAGGAAAGAAAGATTAATCCTGTGTTAAAGCACAGCCTTTGAGACTTCGGTCGGAAAACTGCATATTGGGCGGATCCTGACCTAGACACCTTGATCTTTGGTTCATGACCCTGTCAGAGCCAGACAAGGGCTCCCGGACTATGAATTAAACTGTTTGATTCCTCCGCCCACAGACACACAAAGCCCGCACTCTCTCAGCTGTTACATAAGAGTCTCTGGAATTCTAGGATGGTGTTTGTAAATAGCGCTGCCATGCGCACGGTACCCACGTGTCAGAAGTTGATGTGACCGCGTGTAATTGGAAGGCGAGAAAGCATCAACAGGCTCCAAAGAAAAACCTCCCATTTCTTTGGCCCTAAAAATGAGCATGTGCTTGTCAAGAAATGATCTCTAAGTGATTTATTTTCTTCTTTCCCTTTCCTCCTTCCCTTCCCTTCCTTCCCCAAAAAATTGCTGGGAGGAAGAACAGGAGAAATGACCAATACCCATTGCATTTCTTTCTTTCTTTAAGAAGCGCCTAACTAGAGGACAGGATCACAAGTAACGCATTCTGAATGCACTTTCTACCTCCTCTTAAAAAAGATTTCTCATTCTTTTTTTTTTTGTTCACTTACTTCAGTGTGAACTGAAATATGAGGTAGGATTATACAACCACTAGAGAGAGATACACTAAGTAGGCAAATAGTTTGCAAGTGACAATCTGCATCTAAATAAAATTACAACATGACCCTTTCAGCAAAAAGTATCCAATGGCTATGTCTGAGTAAAGAGAAACACAATTTAATGTTTTACCTGTCTTATTTTAATTTTCACTCTCATCTATATTCATTGCATCGTTTACAGTGAGTTTGTGAACAGGAAACAAACTCCATTTCTAAAGGAGGCTGAATTCTAACCAAAATTAGAGAAAAATGTCAATATCAAGTTGTTTTTTTAAATATTTTTAATGCTTATTTATTTTTGAGAGGGGGACAGAGTATCCCAAGCAGGCTCTGTGCTGGCAACAAAGAGCCCCATGTGAGGCTCAAACTCACAAACTGCAAGATCATGACCAGAAGTCTGATGCTTAATCAACTGAACCACCCATGTGCCCCTCAATATCGAGGTTTTTTTTTTTTTTTTTTTTTACCCCTAAAGATGGTATGTTTCCCATAACCTTTGGTTTATTTAAAGCATGACAAATTGTAACAAGGAAAAAAAAAATCAAAGTAAAACTGTCAGCAAATTAAAACTAGTGATTTGAAAAATACTCTGATTTCAACAAAATCTCAAACATATTTTTAAGTCATTTTAAAATGTTATATCTTATCTCTTATACACTTGGTAATAAAAAACATTTTTATTTTTTCATTTTTTTGTTAAAAAGTTTTTAAATTATATATTAATATTAGTTGATATCTATAAAATTTCCTACTTGAAATAAGAATCACATTTAAGAGTAAACAGGTTAAGTTTCAAAATACTGAAAAGTCATTTCCCAAAGTTAATAACCAAATGTCCTTACCAATTTTAATTTTCAATAGAAACACACAATTGTATTAGAACTATTAAAAAGGTGAGCCATTAGCAAAGGGTCTACTAGCTTTGCTTTCTGCCAGTATGTTTTGCTCCAAGTTACAATAAATACATAGACGTTCCAAGATTAAGTACAATTAAGTTGTCTTAATTTCAACTGTATACATTCTAACTTCATAGGAAAAAAAAAACAATCATTTGAGTGGCTCTATTGGAATAAAGATAGATTAAATCTAGAGTACAAAGTTTAAAATATAAGCTTTCCTGCTAAAATGTACCTGCTTCTCTTTTTACTGAAACAAATAATTAATGTGGTATTTTTAAGTTAGAAAATTTGTTCTTCCTTCATGTTTGAAAAGTACCCATATATGGTATTTTTTCCTTTCACCAGTTCTCTTTGGTACCTTAAAATATAAATGTAAGTGAATTAATGTTTTAATAACTGGATTCACTTTTTAAGATGCTTATTCTAATTTTGTGAACTATTACTTTATTTGCAGAAGTGATTTCTTGTTCTGTTACGATGTATGCAGTAAAACAAACAAAAATCTAATAATCATCTAAACTAATTAGAGGGTGTATAAAAGTAATCCTTTTAATGCAAAAATCATGAGAGGTTATAAAAGAGCTGAGAGAATTTTATAGCCAGTGGCAAATATGAAAATTCTATAACTTCAAAGTAAGAGACTTCAAACAAAAAAAAGGAAAAAGTGCTGAAAGAACAAACAGATTAAAAAATAAATTAATAGGAACAAGACCGTATGTTAGGGATGGAATCTGGGTGTGGTGTCATTGTATTATTTTCAGTTTCTGGCACTTTACTTTAGAAGCAGCACAACTAATAATTAAGGTATTTTTTTAAATGGTTGTCCTTGTTTCTTAATGTACAGGGAAGAAAAACAGGAGGAATAACTCAGAGATGGATTGTGTTATATCCTCTGGGTTTCACTATTATCATGGAAGCCTTTTCTCTTCCACATTGCTAGACAAAAATATACCAATTTGAGGAGAAATACTATAATAAAAACTCATCATGAGAGCTGGGTGAATAGTTCCCATTAAAGTATAATCTGGACATAGAAACTAGTTCAATACTCTATCAAGAAAACAAGTGACTTGAAAAGGCAGGTTTTAGCAATGGCTAATGAGATATGACAATAGTAATTAAAATTATCATTACTTTGTAGCATGCACAGGACAAACTACAACAAATCTCAAAATTATAAAAGTAACAAGTGAAAAATATCAATACTGTGTATCTCATGCCTTAACTGGAGATCTGCTATGTCTATGCATGACCATAGACAATTTTGTTCCCTGAAGAGAGCAGTCCATCAGCAAAAATTCACAGCCCAACATATCCCGTATCCTATATTTTTGATTTGAAAAAAATTTACAATTTTTTGGAAGTACATTTAAAAAGCAAAGATGGAGTAGCACATTAAAGCCCAGTGAACAACTTTTGAGTATTACGGAGATACTATTATACAAAAATATTATCAACTGTAAAGTATTAAGAGAAACAAGAGAGAGTAAAACAACAAGCAACTATTCATTTTTCCTATGAGGAGGACCAGGCCTATATTGTACCTCAATGCTTTGTACAACAATCACTCCATCAGCTTGATAGGATAAAGATTCTAACCTGAGTGTCTAACTTGCACCTCTTGCAAATATACAACAAACTTACAGGTAAGTGCTGTATATAATCATACTTCCTAAAAGTACAATTCTTGGCCACTTCTACAGCTACTCCTTGAAAAAATCATGACTACAGCAATCATACGAAGCCAAGGCGTTTCTTTATCGAGTACAATAACATTGTTAAAGCCGAATGCTTCCGATCATTGAATCTCCCCCACTCCAGTTATATCTTAGTTCCACACTATGGGATCAGATTGGCAGCAAATCAACATTCTCATCAGAATAAAAAGGAGAGAAGCATTGCTCAACAAGAAGAATGTCTGGTATCTAGAATTACATTAGGTTAGAAATTCAAATAAACCCAACCCTAAGTAATTCACCCTGTGTGTCCAAAACTAAAAGTATTAATTTCATAGGGAGAGTCCTACAAAACTCACTGGTGCCATGTTTCTAGAAAGACATGCATAGCACCATAATTCAATTCAAACAGTACCCTACATTTTTTTTTGCATGAGACATGAGATACTTTCTCAACATGAAATACCTTGTCAGTGGTATGCATTTTTTATAACTTTAGATTTAATTCACATAAAATAAAATTCACTCTCTTAAAGTATATAACTGAGTACTTTTTTGGAGTTGTAGAAACATTACTATCTAACTATAGGATGGGTTTATTGGCTCCAAAAGAAACCCCTTATCTATTAGCCATAAGTGCCCCTTCTCCCCCCCCCCCCCCCCCCCAGCCCCCTAGCAATAAGTAATCTACTTTCTGCCTTTTTAGATTTTCCCATTCTGGACATTTCATATAAGTGAAATCATATCATATGTGGCCTTTTATTATTTACGTCTTTTAAAGTTCACCTATGATGCAGCATGTATCAGACCTTCATTCCTTTTTATTGCTGAATATTACTCCATTGTTTGGATATGCCACAGTTTATGCATTTATGAGCTGATGGACATGTGGGTTATTCCAGTTTTTGACAACTACTAATAACGCTGCTATGAATATTCAGGTACCAGTTTTTGTGTAAACAAACTGTGAGTATTCTAAGTCTTCTCTTATGACTTTCCCTGCATAGCCTACATTACATCTTCACTTTTTTTTTTTTTAATGGTAATGAGGCAGAATAGCATAGTTGTTAAGGGACTGGGCTCCAGAGACAGGCTAATTCAAATCTTAGTCAAGCTACGTACTGGCTGTATGAATTTGGTTATCCAACCTCACTATGATTCAGTTAGCTCGTGCGAGATGAGGATAACAAAACCTATCACTAGAGCTGTGTGACAAGAATTAGATGACGTAAATTACAATGTAAGAAATCATTAAACAACTTAAAATATTTTGAACACAAAGGCCATTTTGTGCGAAAAACACTAAGTAAACAAAAGCCTATATTCTGATTAACATTTTGATAAGGAATGGTAGCACCACCACATGATCGATGAAGCAGAACTGTGTTAAACCTTTCTGTTTCCAGGAAAAAAGGGCTAAAGATATCGGATAATGTGACCAAATGGTATGGAACCAAATATACAATACACAAATGAACACATCACCTTGGGGGAAGCTGAGTAAGACTGGTAGACTGCATCAATGACAGTATCTTGGCTGTGATAGTTTAATTTTACCAAAAGTTACCAGTGGGGGAAATTGGACAGAATGTACATGTCCAATTATTATTTCATACAGCTGCATCTGAATCTATAATTATCTTAATAGAAATTTCAATGAAAAATATGTGATTTCCATGTAAATTTACTAAAAATCATTAAGCTGTATGTTTACAATGGATGGCTTTTGTGAGTCATTTGCCATAGCCTGTAGAAGTTACACTTAAGGAAAATCCACCATCATCACCATTACCAGTGAGAACAGATTATACATTTTGTAATTAAATGACATTATTCCTGTTTTAGGCCATTCGGGACTTTTTCCTCGGCTTTTAAGATACAATTGATACATAATATGTAAGTTTAAGGTGTACAATGCAATGATCTATGTATATATTGAAAATGATTACCACAAAAGGTTAACACACCCATCACCTCACATACTTACAATTTTTGATATACTCTTTTAGCAACTTTTAAATATATTTTGAAATATCGTTACATATTTTCAAATACTGAAATACATTGAAATATATTTTGAAATATGGCTAATGATAGTCACTGTGCTATCCATTACATTCCAGAATGTACTCATCTTATAAATGGAAGCTGTCCTCCCTTCATTACATCTTGACTGAGTAGAACACCACTACGTTCAATTATGGAATAAACAGACACAGAAATCAGTGCCTCTCTTCCAAGAGACATAAATGTAATTTAAAATAAATATTTACAGCAATGTTAGCGAAGCAACCGGTTCATTTTACGTCCTAACCTGTCCTCCAAGAACACTGCATCTCAATATATTCATATCTTAATTTAATTCTCAGATTATTTGGAGCTTGATTTCAAGTCAGTTTGAGTAACAACCCTGAGTAAATACAAAATATTGAGTTCCAAATTCTTAAAACTGCAGGTAGGTTGACATTATCACTGAATATGTTTTACACAAAATATTGAAAATCCACCTAGTATCTATTTCTACTTTTTGAAGCCTGGCACATTTAACTGCATTTCATGTCAAGTGGAAAAAGCATAAATCAAAGCTGATAGAATTTTACTATTTTGGAATGGGCAACCAAAATCTTTTTTTTATTGTGGAAAGATTATATATCTATCTTAAGTCAGAGATTTTCTGCAATATACAATCTAGGATCAGAATAATGTTGGAAACAGCAGATACTTAAGACTCTTTTTGGCTTGCAGTCACAATGATTCAAGGGCTCTCATTTACCCTGTCCTCTTGTGGAACTCTTCTTTCCTACTGTATATATGTGTGTGTGCGTATGTATATATATACATACGTGTGTATATATATACACATATATATATAGTGTACTATATATATATACACATACATACATACACATATGTATATAGTGAATTATACACCAAGGTGTACAGATGTACTATATACTCTCCTTGAATAATGCCACAGTATTCCCTGAGTTTTGGCAGGGAGTCAAAATAGAAATTGGAGATCTAGACCAAGTAAATACTGTATATTTGACAAAATCATTTGTGGTTGTGTTCTTCAGCACAATTTCCAAGATAACCACCAGCTCTACTTGGCAACTCAATTCTCCCACAGTTAAGACTCCAATTGTAAAGTTGGCTTGTATGAGAGTTTCCTGCTACTGGCTTTGGTGCCATTACCTCGCTTAAAGAACTACTGTGCAATGGTGGCATAATAGTTGAGGAAAATGTTACTTTGATGAACCAACACTGACAGCTGCTCCAAATTTTACCCTGTCTATATGGTTGTTTATAAAACAAAGAAGTCTCCCTCTAGCACTTTGAGATGGCTAGGTAAGACTATTAAATTCTAGTGGGCAACAACCGAACTCACAGAAGAAGGAATTAGAACATAAAAAAATCAGGTTTCATATTTCTAAGTATTAGACATTCTAACGTCCTTTTGAAGACACTTTATTTCAAGATAATTTCAAAGAATTCATAGGAATTTACTAACTTGGATCTGGGACATAATGTAAAATCAGGTTTCTCCTAAAAACCTGAGTCTGAGAATTATAGGAAAGGTGTCTTACTGAGATCAGCAAATAAGGAAACACATTTTAATAGTGACATTTGGCTTACAACATTGTGTGGGTGGAGCCTTGGAGGAATTGATAGAGAAATTATAACTTCAGCAAGTGAAACCAAAACATTAACTTCAGGTTTTGTTACCTAATACAAGTCCAATGCCCAAACAGGACTTTGGAAGTCTGTCATAATAACTCCTTGGCAGGTGCATTTCTGGAAGTAATGTTGACTCGTCCATGTCTATGTTCATGTGCCACTGCATCAAGATCATACCAACCCCTTTGACTTCTGTCATGGACCGGCACGATGCCAGATATAATTAAGGCCATAGTTGGTAAATGTGTGAATTTAAACAAAACAAGGGACTCCCTTCTTTCCAAGTTAATGTCTCATTAACCATTAGTTCAGTAAGAAAATAAACAAAACAATATTGCAGTTTAAGAAAAAGATCTATCTTGTAATTGTTCACTATCACTCCCATAAAATGCAATTGCTCAAGACAGTTCTATCTATGAAATTCTGGAAACATCCAGGTGGTACTATCACACATATGGCAAATGAAGAACAGACATGATGTCTTTTACAGTAAACTATCCTATACGGATTCAAATAACTGCTCTTTTGTAATAAATGTGAAAGTGGTACTTATATTCAGATTGGTGAATATATGTACATCTCTTCCTTACAATCATTTAAGCCCTTCATACAATATTAAATTAACAGCTATTTTCAGCATACAAATAGGACACATAAAATAACAAAAAAGTCTAAATTTGATAATAGGAAGGAACAAATCTTCATGGTCACAATAAAATTATTGTACTATTCTTATTTGCCAATATGAATGAAAATATTACATCTCTTATCAGTTAAATAACTTGAAGAGAGCATATACCACAACATTTGAAAAGTCCCCCAAAAGCATTTAGATATTAGTCTGTCAGCAAAAAGAGCTGTTTATCTTAAATTCCGATTGCTGGAATAATTAATCATAGTTTTCTCAACAAATAGTAAGCATTTATGCTAAACTCCTCAGTATTTCCTTTATAATTTTAGGACAAGTAAGAACTAACCAAAGGAGCTGTTTCTGTTCCAGAGATCAGTAATACTACTCCCTTGTCATCATGTGAAATAATCTCCAGTATCAATGATTAAAGTGAACTTAACTGCTTTTTCAGAGATCAAAATAGAAAGTGTTACAGAGTGAACTACAGAGGACAAATGATTTCAGAAGTCTGATTTATGGAGTAATGTCCATTATTGTGCTCTTTATTCTGTCCATTTTTAATCAAATACATGCCTTCCAAACTTAAGTTTGACTTTCCAATCCTTCACTAACACTTCTCTGCTTAATATAAAAAAAAAAAAAACCACCCAATATTTATTGTGTTGAAATTTATATTCTACCTCAAACCTATTATAAAACACACACGCAAACATGGAAAAGGATATAACCCTCCTCCAGTATTTCGAATTTCCATTAAAATGCAAATATAATGATTTCATTAACCAGGCAACAATACCCACAGTCTTAAACCCAAAGCAAAGCAAAGCAAACCAGACCTATATCTTTTCTCCCTACATCCCAATTTCCCCTAAGGAACAATCTTACTCTTATGTTGGATCATTGTTGATGAATACTTTTATTTGGATTTGCCAGTATTATCCCTTATTAGAGAGGAGAAAGCACAATGCAAGACTTGAGATTTCAAATTCATGGATGTATCCTTACACAGGAAAATATTTAAAAATTTTTTTTTCAGTAAATCTTAAGCAAACAACTCGAAAATAACCCTCCGTTCAATTCCTAAACGCTAGATGAAGGGGGTGGGGGGAACTACTCGATGCAATTAAAAGTATGTCATGAAGGCAATAATCAGTAAATAACACTTATATTTCATAGTCGACCTTCTCAGGAGTCTATCCAGGCCACACTTTATTTTGTCATAGGTAGAAAACTCCCCACAGAAACTCTGTTAGCTTCATAACACTGGACAAGCAGCCCCAGTGAAAAGATTCGGCAAGACTGGAGAGTGTGTGTGAGTGTTGTGTGTGTGTGTGTGTGTGTGTGTGTGTGTGTGTGTGTGTGTGTGTGTGTGTGTGAGTGAAGAAGGAGGAGGAAAAAAAAGAGAGACGGACACAGAGGCAGATTAATAAAAGACCAAGGAAAAGAAAGCAGCCAAGACAGAGAGAGAAATTTGGATGGGGCTGTTAGAAATCTGCTCCCTACTTGTGCGTTTCTTTGCTGGGATTGGGTTTCATTTCTTTCGGCGCCCCTGACCTTGCAGTCTTCCAACTCTCAACTCTGCCCCCCTCCTCCCGCCCGCCCGCCCCCTCCCCCGGCCTGCGCCTGCCTTTGTGTCTGCCTGTCACTTACCGGGGAACCAAACGAAGCTGATTCGGGAGAAGCACAAAGCCAGGACCCAGATTTGCCCACAAATTCTCTTACACACGCTCCCCAGGCTGGCAGGCACAGCCCATCGCGGAGCTGATGTACCTGGAGAAAAGTGGGATCTGGTCTGGTTTGGGGGACCCGAGAAAACTATGCTCTCCTCTCTCACTCGGCGCCCCCAGCCAAACGCGCGGACTCCAGGAAAAAAAACAAAACCCCACTTGGTGTGCTGCAGTTCGACTCCCCATGACACTCGCTCAGCTCGCCCCCCGAAAAGCGGACACGGGGGCAGCCAGGGGCTGACGCGGACGCAGAGCCAGACCCAGACCCCACAGCAGATAAAAGGGCCGAAAAACACTCCGTCAGAGTTCTTTTCCGGGGTGGGTGAGGTTAAACGAGAGGCTGGCCTGACTCACAAGAAGGGGAGAGGGTCGGGGAGGATTCCAGGGAAAAGTAGTGCCCCCCAAAGCTGAACTATTTGAGAAAGGGAAGCCAAGAAAAATCACTTTCCTGAAGATAAAAGGCCGGGGCGCCGGCTGGTCGCAGTCACAAAGGTAAGTTTTCTGGGTAGGGAGGAGAGGAGCGTTAGCAGGGGAGAGAAGAG
The DNA here is from genome assembly GCF_028749965.1 of Puma concolor. Classification (NCBI taxonomy): domain Eukaryota; kingdom Metazoa; phylum Chordata; class Mammalia; order Carnivora; family Felidae; genus Puma; species Puma concolor. Next base: position 118,815,341 of record NC_141670.1, read on the forward strand.
AGCACAGAACCACAGGTTTAAAGGGGGGGGGGGGCGGAATTAAAACTATATTTGTCAGCCATGTTGAAGAGGCTCCAGTAATTTGTGAAGCTTCCCTCTTCCCTCCTGGTATTTGCGGGTGACACTGCAGGGTCTGCTCCCCAGTGCCTGGAAGCCCGAGAGAAAGCGAGGGGGGGAGGAAAGGGGGAGTTCCGCGGCCTAAGAGACGCGCTCTGACCTCGTTCTCGTCCCGCAGCCTTGCAGCCAGCCAGCAGTTGCAGTCGGGTCTCCTTTCTAACAAATCCTAAAGGGCAGCCATCTTGCTTCCTTTTGCTCCTCTCTACGAAAGCAGCCTAGCCTCCGCATCAATATTCATAAGGCAGTTTGACGTGTGTTCTCATCACTCGGCGGGGCCGGCGTCTCGGGGCGGCCGCGCCGAGGGGGCGGACGTGACTCGCATGCGAGCCGGGCCTGGGCGCGCGGCGCTCGCGAGGAGGCGGCGGCGGCCGCCCGAGCTCTGGCCGCAGCCGCTGCTGCCGGCTCCCCTCCGCCTCCTCCTCCGCCTCCGCCTCCTCCTCCTCCGCCTCCGCCCCGCTCTCCTCCTCCTCCGCCGCCGGCCTCCTCCTCCTCCTCTTCCTCCTCCTCCTCCGCCCCGGCCTCCGCCGCCGCCGCCGCCGCCCTGGGGCTCTCCGCCGCGGCTCCCAGGGAATCAGCCCCCTGCCCGGGGCTTCCCGCACAAAGGCCGGCGGCGGCACCTGGGGGCCGTACAATGCGGTGCGCGGTCGAGGCCGGGGCGGCCCTGGCGCGGTGCGGTGGAGCCTGGGGAGCGGTGCGCGGGGATGAGCGCGGGGCGGGAACGAGCTCGGGGGAAGGTTCCCCCCCCCCCCACCCCCGCACCTTCCCGGGCGCCGCAGCCAGACCGGGGCGCCCCGGTGACCCTTCGGAGCGGTAGCCACCAGGGTGAAGTTGCGGGGCAGGCGCGCAGGGGGAGGTGGCGTGGGTGCTTGGCACAAGGATGGAGACCTCGGATTAACCTTTTAAACTTTTTCTGAGTACCGCACTCCACCACCCACTTAGAGGTCTGTGCGCACCCCTCACCCCAGCGCGCACCCAGCTCCGCCCGGCAGCCTCGCACCTTAGCCCTTACTCCCCACCGCCTTGCAGGTATCTCCGCACGCGCCCACGCGCGCACCCACCTCCACCCGCAAAGGCCCGCACCCCCGCCCCCTGGAAGGTGCACCCGCTCCCGCCTCGCCCCCTCTCTGGCATCCTCTGCACCGTCGCTTTAATCTCGCTCTGCAAAAGCGCTCCCCAGTTTCTCAGAGGGCCTGCCCTTAGTGCTTTAGGGGCCTGTAGTTTTAAAGACTCGACAAATTAGGAAATTGACCGAGTCCTGCTTCACCCCGCCCCGGGCCCACCTTCTGTTTACTTTTGCCACGTGGGCTGGGAAGGAGAGGAATTCTCACAGATCCAAGACGAATTTCTCACCAGTGACTCTACTTCTCGCTAGATTCGATTGTAAGAAAGAAACCTGCGCTTTTCAATGCCTACGTTTTCTCCAGTAAGAGCTTCTAGTTTGAAAATTTTCTACCCGTACGTATAATTAAGTAGTGAAGAAATCGACCCATAAAGAACTAAATTCCAAGCAACGGACGATATTCCTTGACGTTCCTGATTCTATACCTACCTCCTTCTATTGACAGTTTGTCTCTTCTATTGCCGACTAGCCTTAATTCGCTCTTTAATCATAAAATTTTTATTTGAAGATAAGATAAAGAACAAAGCCCATATGAGCCATTACATCAGTGGTTGTTGAGATTCGTCCCGTAGAAGAAGTTTTCGCGTACCGACATTCGAATTTTAAATAGATATTCTGGGCACACCTTTTATAGGATCACTGCATTGTGATCCCAATACCTTTAGGTCAACACAAGTTATTTTGTGTAGCCCACTTTTTCTTTTCCTCTGTAATTTCTTTAGAAGTAAAGCCTCTCCTAATTTTATAAAAGCAGAATGTTTCCCCATTTGAAAGGGGTTAAAAAGGGAACTCTTTCTATGTGTCACATAGTTACTAAGGAGAACGTTTAAAGTGTGTTCTAATGAAACATTGTATATTCCCTTTTGAGGCAGAGTTCACTCAGATTTCGGATTTTGCAAGGGCTAAGCAACATTGTTCATTTCTCCTTAAGCATTTCACGTGGCATTAAATTACTGTCTTTTCTAACTGGACACTAATGTGTCATTGAGGTCTTGACAATTGTTAGTGTACTTTAAGCTGTTTGGGAGGTTCCTTCTAATTTTTTTGGTCAAGTCCAGAAAGTAAAATTTTCCAAAGGCTATGACATATATTTATGTAGTGCACAATACAGCAGAATTGCTGAAAGCACGGGCTTTGGAGTTGGACAGATATGGTTGAATCCTGACTCCATCCCTTATCAAGTGTGTGACTTTGGGCATGCAACTTAACTCTCTCTGTATCCGTTTCCTCCTGTATTAAACACCTTCTGAAATAAAAGGGTTGTTGTGAGGATTAAATGAGATATGAGGTACTAGGTGTCCAGCTGGCGATTACTATTACCAATAATAAACCATTTACTTCCAGAAGTTTTTCTTGATTAGAAATACATAAGTAATTATATGCCTTCTTATATTGAATAACATGTGGATAATATTGTATTCACATGTGTTCGATATAAATATCTGCATGTTCCCTTAGCTGTTTATATTATAATTGGGGAAATGATCTTTAAGGTCACCTCCTCCTCATTTCATCTTTGAAACCTCTCCCTCTGTTGTAACAGGTGGTTCTTGTCTATCTGGAATCATACTTGGCTTGCAGTTGGTTTTGCAACAGGCCCTGAACCTTTTCTTGCCAACTTCTTTCTCTGCACCCTCACTCCACCCTTAACCACGGCAGCATGTGTTAATTTAGAAGAACATACATTACTCCACTTGGCTATTGTGACTTTTCAATAGCAAAAGGAAGCAAAATTCTGCAGGTCTCCAATTGTGAAATATGTTAATGAGATTTTATATTGTTGATTTAAAAAAAAAAAAACACCTTCTTGCTTAGTTGCTGTTTCTGGGAAAGAAAAATAGTGAGCACAATCAGTTGTTTACTGCACATTAGTGCATATTGATATGGGTAACTCAGAGCCAGCTTTTATTAATTGTGTGCCTTCTTGAGATTCTTCCTATAGGTGTGGGTAATCTATTTTTAAAAGGCAATTTGTTGTTGTTTTAACATAAATTATTGCCAAATTCCTTACTGTTTTTTCTGAAACTAGAAATAACAGCACTGGATCCACACAGAGAAATTCTTGCTTCCTTAACGGAGAGTGAGAGAGAGAGAGAGAAAAAAAAAAAAAAGACTAATAGAACAAGTTCCACAACATGCATTCTGTGTTAGAAAATTGACTTGATTGGCCTGGGCACCTGCTGTCTAACTCAGTTGCTCAACTCAGTCTCTAAGCTTCTTAGGGTGGGGGCAGCTTCCTGACTGCTCCGTCCATCAAAGAGCTGACAACAGCAGCTTGCTTTACAATGCAAATTTCTTATATTGTACTAACAAAACAGAACAAAACAAAGCCAAAAAAAGAAAAGAAGGTGCATTCTTAATTTCCTCCCCACCTGCAGAATAGGAAATTTTGTTTAAGGACTTGATATTCTCTTTAACAGATAGAAATTATTGTGATATATATTGCTTTGGAAGAATTATAGCAGTTTAACAAAAACATTAAATCATGGCCTGTTGTTTCCCATTTCCAAAAACATATTTCTGAAGACGTGATAAAGATTCTCTGCATGCTTAAAAGACAATTGACCTTCAGACAGCACAGCAGTCATTGCTCTTAGGGGCTTTCTTGTTTCTCTCATCTGGTAACATTACTGCACACCATACTAAGGTACATATTTAACATAGGTAGAATGTGAATTTTAAAAGTTTCCAATAAATGAAACATTTAGACATAACACTAACTTGTTGGTACAAGTTAGTATTATTACTAAAAACCATTATTGTCTAAGGCCAGGGATCATACTGTCATGAGATCTTGGTAATTCTTCTTATATTAATATGATTTCTATTTTTTTCTGACTTTATTTCTATAATTTATCTTTCTATAATTTGGAAATTTTTAAGAAACAGATACACATGATAGAATACTAACTTACTCAAGTCAGGAGCTAGTCAATGTGTATACTGATATGATGGGGGCAAAGTGAAATGTCAAATAAAACTCAAAAGTCTAATCTTGTTAAAACATTGCTAAAGGCATTATAAAAATATTAGGATCATTCGTGGGACAAACATCATGGAAATGCTTTCAGAAGTATTGCAAATACGTTGCTAATATCAATCTCTTTTTTCCTCATGAAATCTGATTTCACATTCTAGTAACCACTTTCTTTATTGTCATCCAAATTTGGTAACGCATGAAATACCTCCCTTTCTTACGAGAGAATAATTTTTCAACTTTAATGGTGAACCTCAATAATAAATAAATTTTAACTATTGGTAGTTACCTCAACACCACTTTACATTTATATCGTACTTTATAGACTTCAAGGCATCTTTTTATACACTAAACAATAGTTTTATTTGGTAAAGTCATGCTGTTATGTTTAATATTCAAAATCATATGCCATATTCCAATTGGCATTGAATTCAATTCCAACCCTATGAAATACGAGTTTAAGTGATTTTCTCAAGGTCATTCAGCCTGTAAATAGAGGAAGCAGCACCTCTTTAACTCAAGTTGTGTGAATCCAAGTTCAGGCCTAATTCATTACACCAAAATTAGCCATATATCTTTTCCTGCTCAGCTTCCTCTAAATTTTTTTCTTGCTATTAATAGTACCAACTGATCTAGGAATCCTCCCTTCAAAACTCACAATAATTTCCCATTATTCTTTGTTACTTAGAAAAATGGTCTCAGCATTTACATTTACTCATATTTAGCACTCCAAAGGGAATACGATTGGCTAAATACTGGCTATGCACCAAGCATGGGAATAATTGTTTTACATTTATTATCTCTTTTAATTTACTACTTATTAAAAGCTAATAATGTAGGTATCATCTTATTGAGAGTTAAGGATTGAGTAATTTGGTTGGGATTAAATATTAAAGAGCTGGAACTAAGGTCTAAATCTAGGTTTGTCTGATTCTAAAGCTCATGTTCTTGCAAACTAACATTGTCCTGTCTCCCCACTTTAGCAGCTATAGATGTCCATGTTTATACCATAAGTTCTTCACGCAGCAGTTTTTAGCAGTAACATCAGTATTCCCCCATCTCCTTCATTCATATATATGTATATTTAAATATTTTTGTCTAAATCTCTACTTGGTATTTCTCATTATTTAGTCTCTACTCTGTTTCTTTAGTTTCCATTTCAGGCTAGGAAGTTGGCATGCTCGAACTCTTTGGAACAATGATTACATTTGTGTAATAAACATGATGCCACAGCCTTGTCCAACCCCGCCCCCCACCACTGTAACGTAAGTCTCCCCCCCCATCCAACAAATTGTTTGCAAAGATAAGTTCTGCTATCTGTTTTCAGTATTGATGTGGTAAAAGAGAATTGCACCCTTGATTTGCTCCTGACTTCCTTGAATGACTTGTGAGTTCATTCCCGCCAACAGGGAAACTGGCAGGTGTAAAGAGCGCCACCTACTGAAATCGTTACTAAGACATGGGTCTTTGGGGATAAAATGCTCAGAATGGGATAGCACCAAAGCATTCCATTGGGAAAATGAATCAGAATCACCTGTGGAGCACTTAAAAAATATGCATAACTATGTTCCACTTCAATACCCTTACCAGTCTCTTGGAGATTCTGAGTAATGAGGTCTGGGATGGGGCTGGAGTAGCAGTATTTTTTAAAAGATTCATGGACGATCACGTGTACAATTTGCTTAAAAATCACGGGTGTACTTCCTATGTGAATATTAATAGGCACACAATGTTGTCGTTCATAGAGAGTCCCATGACAGAGAGCAAATAGTGTGTATCCCTCTATAGTCTAGTAAAGCCTTCACACCTTTGCAAAGATCCAATGAAGCTGACCGTGACTCTCCTTCTGTATTTCAGGTTGATTGAATTCATCTAAGTTCTCTCGTGACAGGCTAAAAAAAAAAAAAAAAATCTCCTTTGAGGAAAAGATAAATAATTAGCAGCCTAAGAATGACTCAGATTATCAGCAGTGAAAAAGAAAGATTAGGGTAAAATGTAAGTGATAGTACTGATACCCTGATGCAATGGGGAGAAAGATGATTGCAAGTTGCCAGAGTTCAATTTGTGAAGAATATTTTGGGATTTGTATTCCCATGGGATACTGAATTGGTCGATCTTTGTCACACTTTTTTTCTAAAAATTTTAAACCATTTTTTAAGCTAGGTAATTAAACTAGCTTACCAATTTCACTTTTCTCCCAAATAATGGCCATGTAATAGTTTATGAATGTCTTACATAGCTCCATGCTAGCTATTAGTGTAGTGCTTCTAGAAGGAAGAGCTACAGAGATTAAACTAATTTGAGGCCCGTGTTTGATTCCTCCCTGTCTTATAGATACTCTGCATGAAAAAAAGAGAAAAAATTAAAAAGGAAATAGGATAGCTATTATTTGACATCCAATTTTCCTCAAATATTCTCAAGCATGTTATGTTTCATTCTTTCTAGAGATGAGTGAGAAAGTCTAATGAGATCTGACTCATGCTAACTCAGAGCTAGGGTGCAGGAGGGGCTGAGTAGTTTCCTGCAAAACTCTTCACTACCAACCTCTGTTTAATTTGTTTTCTTATTTTACATCTTAGAGTACAATATTGTTACTATTTGGCAGGACACCTTCTTGATCTGTCAGTAATTAGGCATGCCTCTAAGGTGAATATGTGTTGATTTTCAAACACATATTCTGACACTTCACAATGACGTTGTTCCCAAGAAACTAAAGTATATCCAAGCAAGGAACACAAAGTAAGCGAATCTGAAAGAAAGATTGGAGTCAAAGGGGAAAAGAAACGCACACACACACACACACACACACACACACACACACACGCACACACACACACACACACACACACACACAATCAGAACATCAAAAACAAATCCTAAAGGAACATTTCATTAGTGGATCCCTAACTTTTATTGCCCTGAAATATTATGATCATTGACTCTAGTTAGACTGGGTAGGGAGAGGGAAGGAAGTGAGAACTATTGGAGACAGGTGTGTTTAGTGTGGGGCTGGTGGCTGTCAGGTGGGTACAATCTTAGTGATGATAGGAATACATTTTTATGAAGGAAACTTTCTTAAATCTTCTGAAACCATAAAACATCAATAGGGACTTTCTACTAGTGAAAAAGAACTGAAAGAACTTCTGTCTTTACCAGAAAAAGGTAAAGTCATAATTTTGATGAATGAGGACTGCTGTTCAAGGTAAAAGTAGTAGGAACTCACAAAATAGATATTCAAAATATTTAGAAAGCGTAAGTAGTAAAAGCATCATTATTGAAAGTGGTAAACTGAATCTAAGTAAATGACATGGTCTAAAATTGTAGTCTAGATGCTGCTAATGAAAACCTAGCAAGAAAACTTTAATATTACCTATCTCATTTAGTATTTACAATTATTTTGAAAAATAGATGCGACAGTTATGACCCAACTTATTGGAACAAAATATTAACACTGGAGAACATGTGCTTAACACATGAGGGGACATGACAGAGAGATTAAGTAACTTGCCCAGGGTCACACAGCAGGTGATAAATTCTCAGATTTAAGTCTTCTTCAGTATTCTCTTCAGAAGCTAAAGGGAAACAAATAAACCAACTTTAATTCCTTCCTTGAGGCAGAAAAGAAGCGCTGATCAACTTGTGACATTGTATCTTAGGATGATACATTTTCATTCCTTGTCTTTGCTCACCCAGATGGAGGAGAATGCTACATTTAGGAAAAATGTGTTTAGTGTATTTTTTTAAGGTAGGTTATCCGTTGTGGTAGGAATTCTGTTCATTGCAAATGTGAAGTGAGAGCTAATCTAGTCCCTAAAAACATTTCTAAGGGAGAGAATAACACATTACTCAAAGGTAAGGAAGATAAAACATTGGAGCTCTTCCTTGATTTCTTCTCGGGCCACAGAGAAAGCTGTTTGGAGTATGAGTGTATGTAATTAAAGAAGCAGACTAGGGGCGACTGGGTGGCTCGGTTGGGCATCCGACTTCGGCTCAGGTCACCATCCCACGGTCTGTGAGTTCGGGCCCTGTGCTGACAGCCCAGAGCCTGGAGCCTGCCTCGGATTCTATGACTCTCTCTCTCCCTGCCCCTCCCCCACTCATGCTCTGTCTCTCTCTGTCCCAAAAATAAATAAACATTAGAAAAAAAGAAGCAAACTTGTTGGACAAAAAGACACAGCCTCACATTTTCATAAAAAGCAAAAAAAAATTTTTTTTAAATATCTGAAATTCACATGAACAATTCCCTTTTTATTGTATAGGGCTGGAGAGAGTGGGGTTTGGTTGATTTAGTTTAAGTCAGACTTCAAACTCACAGATTTTCTAAGGAAAACAAAACTCAGAATGAAACTTCATGCACACAGTCTGGAGTAAACGAACTGTTTTCTCTAAATCATTTCATGAAAAGACAAGTTTCGTGCAATTTTAGCAAGTAACAGTGCCCTCCCAACAGGGCTGCTTGCCAAGCAAAAAAAACACCTTACTACATATCCTAGATCTTTAGAAAAAAATAATGTAGAATAAATTTATGATAGAATTGTTAATTCTTGGTGACAATAGTTATTTTACTTGCTAGCATACATCTTTAGTTTTGAATTTTTAGAGACTTCATGCATGGTAGCCTATGTGGAGGGCACTGGTTTTGGTAGTAATACATAAAAATCAGAGACATAGCTTTGGGTGACAAGAGAAATAAAGTCCCAACTAAAGGACCTTTTGTATTGCTTTGTTGTTCAGGAAAGGGTTGTGCTATGAACTGGATGTTGGAGAGAAGCTTACAAAAGGTCTTGAGATGAATGAAAACTAATCTAGTTGGGACATCTTCTCAGAAATGTTAAAAAGAAAAGAAACAACTTTAGAAATGAAGGATTGTTAGTTTCACTTTCCATTGCATAAATGGTTGTTCAGGTCTGAATTTCTTTTCTTCTTTTTTTTTTTTTAAGTTTTTTTTAACGTTTATTTATTTTTGAGACAGAGAGAGACAGAGCATGAACGGGGGAGGGTCAGAGAGAGAGGGAGACACAGAATCTGAAGCAGGCTCCAGGCTCTGAGCTGTCAGCACACAGCCCGAAGTGGGGCTCGAACTCACATACCGCGAGATCGTGACCTGAGCCGAAGTCGGACGCCCAACCTACTGAGCTACCCAGGCGCCCCACAGGTCTGAATTTCTAATTCATCTTAGTTTATGGTGGTACTTGAGATACTGGTGTGTATTTGTACTTCAATGTTCCCATTCTTGAGAGGCGGTTTAATCAGGGCATGACCAAACTGAGTCAAACTGCATCGTTATGGGGGTCTGTTCAGGAAATCCTCAAACACAGAAGGATCAAAAGTGAATGGAAATACCATCATAGAATGTCCCTCAAAAGAGCGTTATGAGAACAACATTATATTCTCATTCTTGTTCTGCATGGGTGGTGACATTTCCCATGCTCTACTTTCTCAGCCTTATTGTTTAAAATTAAACACATGTAGTGATGGACCACAGCAGTGTTCTCAATCCAATATACTCCTATTTCTTCTCTCATTCAGCGATATAATAGTGAACATGATGGGTCTCCTGCCCTCACAGAGTATAGTCAAGGGGGAAAACAGACATGTGAATGGGCCATGAAAACATGGTAAGATGTGTGAACAAAAAATGTGAGGATGCAATAGGCAATATGCAATATTTGAAGGTTCAGAGAAAATATCCCTTAAGAGTAAGATTACATATGAGATCTTAAGAATAAATGGGAATTATTAAGTCTAGGCAGAAACTCAGAGAAGAGTATTTGGTAGAGATAAAAAGAGTCTATCAAGAAGCAGGGCATGACAAAGCATGACATATTTGGGAAAAAAACAAAAAACAAAAAGACAAACGTTCCAGATGCCATGTTTAGAAAGCCAAGAGCAAGAGGGTGAACTCTCAGACTTCAGCAGTGTGCAGGGAGCAGGGTTATGATCATGAGGGTTAGTATAAATCATAGTGAAGAGTTTGGATTGTGGCCTAAGTTGCAATGGGAAATCAATAACGGGGTTTAAAAGAGAAGAAATGATTTGGGCTTTGGAAATACCTTGGTTGTTGCAGTGGGGAGAACAGATTGAGAGAACATGACAGCAGATGCTAGGAACCAGTGAGGAGACAGGAGAAGTACGTTAGGAAAAATTAGAGTGGTCTGGGTTAGAGATTAGGCAACAGGAAGGAGAGAATTGGAGAGGTTCGTGGATATCACAGACTTAGAAGAAATGGAGCAGAGTAACTAGTACTTTGAAGCAGGGGTAAGGCCGAAGCAGGGCTCAAGGATGTCACCCAGGTTTCCGACCTGGCCAAAGAGATGGTTGTTGGTGACTTTCAGTCGAGATAGAAACAATGGGAAGAGAAGAGGGCATGCAAGTAGGAGTTTGGGGGCCGTGGGAAAAAAGCAATCATAAAAAAAGTTACATTGAGACACCTGAAGGTTGCCATCTGAGAATGTGAGAATCCAAGCAGTTGGATAGCTGAGCCTGAAATCTTGAAACCAGATTCAGACTGGAGTTACAAACGTGTGACCCTTCTGCATCAGGATGGCAGCTGAGGAGGAAAACTTTGTGCCCTGAGAAGAAAAGCGGAGCTCTTAGGAAGGAAACAGAGGAACACCACCCTTGAGTTCTGACAGAAAGACGAGCGCCCAGAGGAGGAAGGCAGAGGTGGGTGGTATTGTGGGAGCGAACGAGCTTCACGAAGGAGGTCTGACCTGTTAGCAATGCCACATACTACTGAGCTATCACCAGAGACAAGTAATGAGAAGTGTGCCTTGGGTAGGACAGTGGGGTGTTCACTGCAATCTTGGGCAAGGTACGATTCAGCTGAAGACCAGGCCTAACAGAAGCCAGGTTGCCTGAGGCTGAAGGATAAACAGGAAGGGAGGATGAGGAGGTAGGGAGTACAAATGACTATTTAAAGGTTAGCTCAAGAGGGGAGGAAGGAGATAGCAAAGTTAAGAACAGAGGGATATAGGCATGAGGAAAGAATTTTTTAAGCTGGAAAAGACTTGAACATGTTTAAATGGGAGAGATCAAATTGAGGTAGGTGGTTAAAGATGCAGAAAAGAAGATAAAACTTCTTATACAAGGTCCCTAAAAGGTGAGGTCTTTTAACAAACTATACAAATGATCCCAGAAAGTATAGTCTTAAAGGTGAGGGTCTTTAAAAAATTTTTTTAATGTTTATTTATTTTGGAGAGAGAGAGCACAAGCAGGGGAGGGGCACAGAGAGAGGGGGCAGAAGATCTGAAGCAGGCCTTGTGCCTATAGCAAGGAGTCCGGTGTGAGGCTCAAACTCACCTACCACAAGATCATAACTTGAGCTGAAGTTGGACACTCGACCGACTGAGGCACCCAGGTGCCCCAAAGGAGGTCTTTTAAAAGATTATTCTGCTGAGAAGCTGAGGTGGGGGATTGGCCAATCCGTTCAGTGTGAAGTTTTCTTTACATTTCTTATAGTTCAGGTAGGGTGTAGTCCATGGTTACCGACAGAGGTTAAAAGAGTTCATTTCACTGTGCCCTACCTCCCTCTCCCTCTGTAGTGGGTCCCAGAGACTATCTTCCTGAGTTTTATCATTGCTTTGTAGAGAGGGAGGAATGGGGTCCGTGAAATGCATTATGAATAAATGCTGATGTTTTGGACAAGGCTGGGTGGGTCTGTTAGATAATTTAAAGTTCTAGAAGTCAGAGCTTCCTTTAAAACACGAGGGTGTATTGTAAAACACTATAGGTAATATCTGAATAAAGTTATCCTAAGGTGGCATGGGGATCTCCTGTAAGGTGATGTGAAGTCATGGCTATGATTTCTAATTCATACTTCGTACTATAGCGACAGGTCTGTGATCCAAGAATAATCATAAGAATACATATCAAATGTTGATTGTCTACCTAGAGCTGAACACAAACTATAGAAGACTTTTATATTCTAACAAGAATCCGGCCAGGTAGATATCATTATTTTTAGTTTATAGATAAGTAAAGGCTCAGAGGGAATAAATAAGTTGCTTACAAAGGGCTAGTAAATGGCTCTACCTGCACTACAACCCAGGCTTGTCTGTTCCAGGGTGTGAACCTTTTGCATTGAGTACCATGATGCATATTGCAGAAATCATTAAATTAAATTTATGTAAATAATTAAAATTATTCTTGCTCTGAATTCCTTTCTTATTCATGTGTTATGCAACTAAACTATCTCCTCTGTTCGAAAATAGTGAACAGCTAACATAGGGAAAAATTGGTATTGGTATACAAGGGAGAGAGAGTTGGAGGAAAACAGGATCCCGAAATACAGAGATCGGGGGTGTAGCTCAATGGTAGAGCATTTAACTGCAGAAATACAGAGATGAATGGGAGGAAAAAAAAATCGTTATTCCCAGCATCACATATTCCTTTTGCTTGCTCATTTCTTCGTGCACTTTGTTTATTCATTCAATGAATAATATTTTTAAATTTACAGAGATATTTTATCCTCGTAGAGCTCAAATAATAACATAATTAAATACTTACTTGCAGTTATGACAAGCCCTACAAAGGAGAAGTTCAGAGGCTGTGGGGGAAGATAAAAGGAAGGGAAAACTCAGTGAAGAAGTCAACTTAAGCTTTCCTTGAGGAAGTGATAATTGAGCCGACTTTTGAAAAATAAGCAGAAATGAACCAATCAAAGAAGGCATGAGGAGAGGCGTCTTGTTCTAGGCAGAGGGAATTATACATGGGAAGGTCCAAAAGCAGGAAGAGACATGGCATAAGGCCAGTGTGGCTGGAGCTCAAAAAGCAAGTAGGAGAATGTAATTAAATGAGATTCCATAAGGTAGGAGACAGAGGCCAGAACATGCAAGGCCTTGTGGATCATATGCAAGGCCTTGTGGATCATATTAAGTATTCTTTTTTATAATTATGTATTGTTTTTTATCTGCTCAGGGCTTCACCTCTCCCCTCCTTTTGTCAGGCAATGAATTACATATGATTTACCCTTGGGGAACCAATCTTTAAACCATGAATGTCAGGGAGAACTAGTCTACCATGAGTTTCAAGGGTGAGCACATGTTAAACCAGCCTTGGCCAATCAGAGAATAACCTTCTTGTCTCCCTACAGGAACTGTTACAAGAGGGAAGCATACAACTCAAGCCAGGCCAGTCAGAACCAATAGGGCTAACTGACAGCCTTTTGCAGGTGTTGTTGCAGAAAAAATATTCTCTTTCTGTGGGGATTGCTGGCTTTGTGGGATGTAAAGCTCAAACTATGGCAACCAGAAGGGGGAAGCTCAATTCTCTCAAAGGAAATGTCTCTCCTACAGTATAGCCAACACAGAGGAAAGCCGAGTTGAGAGATGAAGAGATAGGTCCAGTTGACATAAATGAACAGATCTACTCCATAAATTTTTAATTTTGTGTAACGGTAAATTTCTCTTGGCAGGCAAGCCTGTTTGAGATATATTTTAGTCACACAGATCTGGAAGAGTCTTGATTTATTTTTTTAAATATGGTACAAGAATTGAAGTGTGGTAGGTAACAGACTCTAAAATGTGGAGTTAGCCGAATGTTGTTAGGGAAGACGCAATGATGACCTCTCTTTCTTTAGCTGAGAAATTAACGCAGCAGCTGATTAACTTGCTACTGGGGCATTTTGAGACTTAGATCCCAGGCCTTTGAGAGTAGGGATTCGAGGGCATGTTTGAGAAAAAATCTGGAATGTATTGACTCCTTCTTGTAAGGTTTAGGGAAGTCCCTAATGAAAGGAGCAAACTGTAGTTAAAGCTGGTTTGTCTGGAAGCAGTGAAAACACTCAAGAGCAGCCCTTTACCCCTTATCCTGAAATCCCAAACAGCCAAGAGTCAGAAGTACTTTAACTGTTTGGAATTTACAAAGTCAGGTCCTTTCCTCCAATTTAAATTTAGTGGTAGCAGAGTTGGGGAGGGTAGAATGAAATTGGAAAATGAGATTGAAACCAGAAGCCCTACCCACTCCTGTTGACAGAACTTCAAAGTCAATAGTTAGAAGACAGACACAACCTGATTGGAATCGAGAATCAAGGATTAGGCCTCAATACCAACTGTGGCTTTTGTTGCTAACTCACCGAATTTACTGGAAACAAATAGATTGTAGAGTTTACCAAGCTTTTAAGGAACTTGGGTTACCAGAGAAACTCAAACACCCATAAACGCAGGGGTGTGATTGCTCAACCTACAAGGCAATCCTTAGTGGGGATCTTTAAGCCACACTAACAGAAACAGCACTGTTAGATATGATAATCAGAAAGTAAATATTTCTCAGTGCCTTTCTCAGCTGTGGCCATACAGGACAAATCACAAGGGAAATCATCCCAGAAAACAGGTCCAAGAGCAGACAGAAGAGACCCCCAAGAAATTCACTTTGAAACCAAAACAAGGGGTCCTTCTCCTCCTGTCCAGCAAGGTAGTATGTATGCATATAGTAGATTGCATACTGCCCCTCCTCCCATTTCTCCTTTTTCAAGTAAGAAGTTTTTATGGTAGCTATTTTGTGTCCTCCTCATAAATGTATATTATGTTTGTTGGAGATAGTTAAACATCTCATTTTACAATAGGTTTCTTAACCATGAGGAAAGCACATTAGAGAGTCTGGACTCAGGCTGGATGCAGTAAGCCGGATAAAACTTGAGTGGTACTGGTATACATATGTTTTTGATTCCATCTGATATTATTGCCTAATGTAGGCCTGGGGAATTCCAAAAATTTAGGTATAAGAAAAATAAATGTGGATGTTGTGTACCCAGAAAGTGAACTATAATAGCTGTCTGTGTTTTGGCCTATCCAGAATCCAATTTCTCATAGGTTCACTCCCTGATTTTCTCAGGGGAACTATTCTCCCCTCCCCACCCACCGCCCTTCCATCACAGGGACCAGGTGAATCTAACTTCACGTTCAGCCTCAGAAGGCCAACACTGACATGGACCTGGCCAATCAGAACATTGTAAACCTCTGGGACACCTGGGTGACTCAGTTAAGGGTTGGACTCTTGGTTTCAGCTCAGGTCATGATCTCATGGTTCGTGGGATCGAGCCCCGAATCATGCTCTGCACTGACAGTTTGGAGCCTGTTTGGGATTCTCTGTCTCCCTCACTCTCTGCCCCTCCCCTGCTTATGCGCTGTCTCAAAATAAGCAAACATTTAAAAAATTAAAAACAACAACAACACTGTAAACCTCTGATTTTAGTGATTGGTTCTGGACATCTGAACCACATGTTCATACCTAGGCCAGTTAAATCAAAAGCAATGAGGCAGTTCTGGGGAGGAGGCGTTTTATTTCTGCTGAGATTGCTGCAAATATAGAATATAAGCTTGGAGTTTCTAGCACCTATCATAAATGAAGAACCTACCTAGCAACAGGGATACAATAGACAGAATAAGAGCAGAGAGAGAGTGAGACTCAGTCCTGGTGATAGTGTTGGAGCCATTTCATCTGGGTGAATCTAAAGATAATCTATCCTTGATATTTTTTATTATGTGAGTCCCCTGCCCTTCAACATTTTTTGGAGGAAGGGGAAATTTAGCTTATGTTGGGTTTTTTTCCTTCCCAACTGAAAGAGTTTTTAATTCAAGAGCAATGGGATGTCATGAAATGGTTTTTTACCAGGAGAGGAATGTGATGAGACTTGAGATTTTTGAAGATGAGGCTTTGATTGAGTAACTCTTCTTGAAGGAACACCACTAACGCCATTCCCGTGTCATTCCCAAAAAGTAATAAAGAAGACAAATCAGTTGGCTTACTGGTTGTACCTATATTGCACCCAGTGTTTGTAAAGAGACCAAATATAACTGTGGTTAGGGGTCATTACTGGAGACAAGGTAGATGAATATTGAGTACACATCATTTTGTTTATTCTTCTTTAGGTTTATTCTTCAAAGTAATCTCCCTTTACTTTGCATAGAACTGTATCCATGAACACTTTTATACATTTACCAAGCCGGTTAACATTTCACAGATGACTAATTTCTGGTTCATTTGATGGTTGTGAATTAAAGGTTTGAGAAGACAGTTGGTAGGACTCCTTTCTCTTTAAGATAGAAATATATTAAGCGTTTTTTATGAAAAGATAGAAAGGAACAGGCCCATTAATTGCTATAATTATCTATAGCAAAATAAAGAATGATTGGCATTGATTATGTCACATGTATATGAAATATTGGGAATTTTCTAATGAAGTTAGAAGTGTCTGGCTGTCTTCTGGCACATTGCATAAACTAACCTGTTTTTTAAAATGTCTTTTAATTTTAGCCAATAGGTAAAAGTAAAGTATACAACTTATATATCACATTTTTAAAGGAATTTTGTTGCCCTCTATTTCATCTCCTTGCCCCACTATGGCCCAGATTGTGCACATGATGGTATGAGCCAATGTTGACCATAATCCTTACAGATGAGGCCAACACTTAAGAGGAGGCAGACTAACAATGGAGAACTAACTTGGATCCTCAAATGACCTCCTGGAGTGGAGCCACCTACTCACCTTGGGCCACAGATGAGAAATAAAATAAACTCTGTTTTATCTAAAGCATGGTATTTTGGTAGCTCTTTATTATATCAGTTCAGCATGTACTTTAATTATATATCCATCAAATACAATGGATTACTATTTCCAAATAATCAGTGGTGTGTGTGTGTGTGTGTGTGTGTAGCAGATAAGGTGACCAAAAGCTAAACAAAACCCAACTGTTCCTTTATCCTACTTAGGATCGCCCTACATGACGATGGCTGTCAAACTTTAGAATGCATAAGAATTTACTGGGAAGCTTATTTAAAAAGATAATTTCTGGGGCACCTGGGTGGCTCAGTCGGTTGAGCGTCCCACTTCGGCTCGGGTCATGATCTCACAGCTCATGAGTTCGAGCCCCGTGTCAGGCTTTGTGCTGACAGCTCGGAGCCTGGAGCCTGTTTTAGGTTCTGTGTCTCCCTCTCTCTCTGCCTGTGCCCCACTTGTGCTCTGTCTCTCTGTCTCATAAATAATAAATTAATAAACGTAAAAAAAATAAAAACAAGATAATTTCTGATTCTACTCCCAGAGATTCTCATCTACTTGGGCAGGAGTGTGGTCCAGGAGTCTACATTTTAAATAAGCATTACAGGTAACTGTGATGTAAGTGGTCTGAGAAACTTTATGTGTAGATTTGTCGACACTATCCATGGAAAACTGTGTGTACTTTATGAAAAGTATGGATATGTAACAGAATAACAAGGGATGTGTCTAAATTCACAATTTTTTAGCAGAAAAATTTGAATATTATTACTTAGTTTATAAGTAATGTTATTATATTTACTCTTAAAATTTTTTTTTTAACATTTTTATTTACGTTTGAGAGACAGAGCATGAGGGAAGGGAGGGCAGAGAGAGAGGAAGACACAGAATGTGAAGCAGGCTTCAGGCTCTGAGCTGTCAGCACAGAGCCTGACACAGAGCTTGAACCCATCAACTGTGAGATCATGACCTGAGCCGAAGTTGGATCCTTAACCAACCGAGCCACTCAGGTGCCCCTATATTTACTCTTTTAAAATCAGTTTGAATTTGGGGCACCTGGGTGGCTCAGTCAGTTGGGTGTCTGACTTCCGCTTGGGTCATGGTCTTGCAGTTTGGAGGTTTGAGCCACGCATCAGGCTCTGTGCTGGCAGCTAGGAGCCTGCTTCCGATTCTGTGTCACCCTATCTCTCTGCTCCTCCCCTGTTCATGCTCTCTCTCTCTCTCTCATAGAAACATTAATTTTTTTTTAAATCAGTTTGAATTTAATTCTACCTAATATATACACAGAACTTGAAACACTTAATTCTGGGGGTGCCTGTGTGGCTCAGTCAGTTAACTATCCAACTTTTGATTTGGGCTCAGGTCATGATCTCACAGTTCGTGAGTTGGAGCCCTGCATCGGACTCTATGCTGACAGCATGGAGCCTGCTTGGGATTCTTTCTTGTCCTCTCTCTGCCCCTCCCCTGCTCATGCTCTCTCTCTCTCAAAATAAATAAATAAAATTGAAAAAAAAAATAAAAAAGGAAACACTTAATTCTGTATGTTCTAATGTTTGAAATATGCAAAATTATGAATAATAATTGAATTATAGGAAGTGATTGAGAATCTGATATATATATAAGAAAGGTATAAAACAGGAAATAGAATTCTTGCTGCAATATTCAGTTCTTTATGTAATAAATAAAGGTTCTAAACTTTAATTTTTTAATGTTTATTTATTTTGAGAGACAGAGCATGAGTGGGGGAGGGGCAGAAAGAGAGGGAGACACAGAATCTGAAGCAGGCTGCAGGCTCTGAGCTGTCGGCACAGAACCTGATGCGGGGCTCAAACTCAGGAGCCGTGAGATCATTACCCAAACCAAAGTCAGATGCTCAACCAACTGAGCCACCCAGGTGCCCCTAAAGGTTCTAAACTTTAAATTAAGCAAACATAAATTCAAGGATAGAATGACAAACAGTATTTGTTTTTGGGATATTTCCACAACTTGTTGAAACAGCCAGAAATAAGCAAGCAGATAACAAAAAGGAAAGGAAAGGAAATACTAAACTTAGCCTCCTCTTGCTTCAAATCCTCAAGTTTAAAAAAGATTTAAGAAAAACTTTATGTTATAGTGCCTTGGAAGAAAGCAAAAGCCAACCTGGGGAAAAAAAAATGCCTCCATAAATATGGAGAACAAACAGAGGGTTACTGGAGGGTGGGGATGGGCTAAATGGGTAAGGGGCATTAAGGAATCTACTCCTGAAATCATTGTTGCACTATATGCTAACTAATTTGGATGTAAATACAAATAAAATAAAATAAATAAAATAAAATAAAATAAAATAAAATAAAATGCCTCCAAACCACCTTAAACTCTTTCCTTCATTTTTGTAGAATTATGGGTCCTTTACCTCTTGCTATATATTTGCTATGAAGAAAAAAGGACCTATTTTTCAGCTGAAGACTTATTCCGCTTCCTCAGAATGCAAGAAAAACATAAAAAGAGGAAAATTATGACCTAATGCAAATTTTTCTTCAAGGTAGCTATGTTCATTTTGTGGCATGAAGCAGCTGACACAAGGAGGCCTGAGCAGCAACAGAGAAGCATGTTTCTCTTCCAGACAAGGGGCTTTAAATGCTTCTCTCACTCAAAGGAGGAAACAAGTGGGACTTAACATCTATGCAACTTGAAAGTAAAGAGGTGGGGGCGCCTGGGTGGCTCAGTCGGTTAAACATCCAACTCTTGATTTCGGCTCAGATCATGATCTCATGGAGATCCAGCCTGAAGCTAACAGCATGGAGCCTGCTTGGGATTCTCTCTCTCCCTCTCTCTCTCTGCTCCCTCTCCCCACTTACACATGCTCTCTCTCTCTCTCTCTCTCTCTCTCTCTCTCTCTCTCTCTGAAAAATGAATAAACATTGAAAAAAAGTGAAGAAGTGAAACTTTTCACCCCTTTTAACTTTTTTACCTTTTCACATTTTCTTTTAGTGGGTTTTTCAAATGGTTAAGCAGTTTACCTTCAATGGACATTTAAAAATGCTCTCTTTTGGTGTTTTCATTCCAGAGGAAAGAATGTACTTTGTGCTCTGATATAACATTATTAGTGAGTATTAATTTTTCCTTCCAAGAGAGTCAAGAATTACTTTGTATAAACAGATTCCTAGAACCTAAATTCTTATTTGGCGTACATATAAATTTAAAAATGAACTAACAATCAGCAATATCAAATGTCTTGACAACCTGTTATATATATGGACTTGGGTGAAATAGTGTTATCTACTTTTTATTGCAAAGCAAAAATTCAAAGTTGGGTGTTTACACAAACATACTCTCAGTGTCATACCACTATGAGGAATAATTGGGTAACATAATGTTGGTAATATATAATATGTCTGATTGAAGATTTTTAGGAAAAATAATTTTGAAGAAAGCAAGCCTATGTTTTCTTAGTGGATTTTTGTTTGCTTTTTAAACAAATGCTATTGACATAATTTTTTTTTAGTTTAAAATTGAGTTGCATGAAACAAGTGAAGGGGTTTAAGATGTATAAACTTCTAGTTATAAAATAAATAAGCATGGGGACGGAAAGTGCAGCCTTGAGAATATATTCAATTAAAAATTTAAAAAAAAAGTAAAAAAAGTAAAAAAATTTTTAAAGAAGTAGCACTTTTCCCCCTTTTAATGTTACCACCACATTATTACCTTCTAGTTGTGAAATTTCATGATTTCATTATCATTAGAAAAATCTAGAAAGCTCTGATGCTATAATGCCTGTCTTAGCTTCCCACTGCAGTCTTCCTGTGTTAAGATGCTAACCTCTATACAGATATTTTGGTTTGCTACTTACCTTCTGTCCCCAAATGCTTCTGGGCTCCAAGACCCCCTTCTTTATAACAATGTCCTTTTTTTGGTCTATAACTGTCCACATGTTACTGAGGAAGAAGGGCCTAAAAACCTAGATCACTGGATTTTGTGGGTGAAGTTTTGCTTAATAACTGACTGAAAGATATTTGCATCAACAATATTGACAGTATTTTATGTAATTCATTAGACTAATTCTCAGGAAAAAAATAAGAAATACTCTTCTTGAGACTGTTTACTCAACAAATTCAGAACTTAACATTTTAAACTGTTTCCCTCTGAGCAGAAGCAGAAGATGGAAAGCATGAAGACTAATTTACTGTTTGACAGAGTTTGTTATTCAAAAACAGACTTTTGTGGCCAATTCTAAGTGGCCGAGGTTTGGGGCAACCCTTTTGTGGTTTTACAAGTGATTGTCCTTAAAATCTGAGTTTCTTAAGATGAATCCACATACGCATCAGTAAAGACCACAGCTTCAGAGTAACCTCCCCACTCCCCATTCTATTTTAACCAATATATAAATGTGAATTTAGCCACAAGAAAATTGGCTGCATCCATAATGTCACGGTCCTCAGGACATCTGCCAACGATTTCAAAACATAGAGGGCATTGGCTGGCATCAGAGAGATAAATGGGATTTAGTTTTGAAAACTGATTTTGCAAGTGTTTTTGTTTCTACTATGCCTCACGGAATCTCATTCAAATATGTTTCGCAAAAGTGTGGTTACTACCATATTGATCCCTGAAAAAAGACAGGCACTGTACTTTTTGGAGGAGAAAATATTCTCATTACATTAGGTTAAGGTTAATTTATGAACCCCAAGTACTTTTCATGTCAACATAGATTTTTCCATCTGTCCCATGGACAGCTACCTTGGACAGAAAGAACATCTACAAAAGCAAATATTTTATTAAAATGTCCCTATTTCTTTAGAGAAGAATAATTAAATTTTGTTTTATAAAAATTCAAAATAATGATCACAGGTTATGATAAAAGAGACACCCACTTCCAAAGGTCCAGAAGTGTGTTGAAACTGTCTACAAATAGCTTACATGAGGGGATTATACTGCATAATTGGATAGCCATTTTTTTCTTCCATAAAGAGCACAGAATAAGATTTCTTATTAAAAACATGTGCTGGAGCACCTGGGTCGTCCCATTGGTTAAGCGTCCAACTCTTGATTTCAGCTCAGGTCATGATCTCATGGTTGGTCATGAGATGGGGCTCTGTGCTGGGTGTGGAGCCTGCTTGGGATTCTCTCTCTCTGCCCCTCCCCCACTTGTGTGTGTGTGTGCGCACGTGCTCTCTCTCTCTCTCTCTCTCTCTCTCTCTCTCTCTCTCAAAAAATTAAAAACAAACATGTGCCAAAGATTTATTTGTCCAAATCTATATGTTATTTACCACTTAGAAAAATATTTATGTATAATTTCTTTCTTAGAACTGGTTAATAGCCCTTCTCAATCAAGGTAAACCTTAGAAATCAATCGTATAGAGCTAAGAAAGTCAAGACCTATGTTACTTAATGGATCTTTTGTTTGTTTCTTACATTCATTTTCCAAAAGGATATTTTGATCCATAGAATGTACTACTTCCAGAATTTTTATTCTTGCTAGAATACTGTGTACACAAGTCATGGAACATGGGAAAATACTGACATTTAAAGTTTTTAGATTGTGGCAACTTTTAAAAACTAAGCAACTTTTCCATGATGCTATTTTTTATTTTTTTAAATTTTTTTTATTGAACAATAGTTATTGAATGCAGAAGGTATACCTCTGTTATGGACCTTTATAATTACATTAAACAACTTGTAGTTCATCAAATTCCAATTAATTCTTCTGCTCATTAGTTTACATTTTAGGTATACCATACTACTATTTGATAGACACATACTCAGAGTTGATCATTCCTGAAATAATACTTCAGGGAATATAGCCCTTAAATCCTTTAGAAAAATTCCAATAAAAGAACTGTGAGTCAGTGAGGGTCCCAGCTGGAAACAGAGGGCATACTCAAATAGCTTGAGAAGGATTTAATAAAGAGATATTTTAGATGTTTGGAGAAGACTTATGGAAATCACAAAGGAGAACACTATTATAACCTGTAAGCTTGAAGGGGCAAGATGAGAACTTTAGGCAAGAACCCTAAAGTAGAGCAGTGTATAAAGTAGGCCACCTTGAGAGGATCTATGACCTTAGGATAAAGGACAAAGCCAATCTGAGATGATCCCACAGGGAAGGAGTCAGGGAAGAAATATCCCAAATAGACTCTTCACCCTCTCTCTGATCCATTGCCAGGCATCCCATTGAGCTAAATTGCACTGTTTATTGTGGTAGCCTAGTTGCAGATGTCTACTGAGAGCTTGAAACGTGGGTGTAAATGTAAAACGCACACCAAAGTTTGAAACCTTAGTATAAAAAAGAATGTAAAACATCACATTAATAATTTTACATTAATTAAAAACAGGAAGTATAGTATTTTAGACCTATATATTCAATGTATGTATTATTAAATTTTAATTTTCATTATTAAATATGTGTTTATTATATATAACATACAATAGGTATTAATACTGATTCTACCTATTTTTAAATTTTTAAAATGTACTACTAGAAAATACTTATAAAATTAAAAAATATATTTATACAGTATCATACAACATCACATCATATACAACATATATTTTTCTTGGAGAGCACTGGATAAACTCAGCAAAAGTAAGGGGATATAGGAGTCTGTTGATGGTGTTCATTAGAGGCCAATTTCCTATAGCAGAAAGTAGGATGGAGAGGGATGGAAAATGGACCTGAAGGAGCCAACAAAGATATCTGGCTTGGGCTGTTAATAAAGAAAATTATCATAAAAAGATTCTCTGAAATAAGAGGGTATTTTTTTAATGCTTTCTATATAGTTGGCCTGTGGAATAGTTTGCTAATTCCACATCAATGAAGACTAATTTTTTTTTTTTAAAGCAGCATTGGGAGTGAACCAAGTAATCAGCTGAGTCCTTTAGAATTGTAAGTTTTAACTTTTATCCATTTTCCATGTTGCTTAATCTTAAATATAAATTGAAATTCATATTATAGAAATATCTTAGGTCTTCAAAAGATGGCTACAACAATCTTGACAAGTAGAAGACATAACAAACACAGTCTTTTAGGTTGGTGTTTTGATAAAAATATTTGATACAAATTTAATAAAATATTTGATAAAATTTTAGATAAAAAAGATAATAAAAATCTTGTTGAAAAATGTTTGCTTAATTTTAATGGCATCTATCTGTTTATTCAACAAATACTAAGTTTGAGCACTTTTTATATTCACCTGTTGAACTTAGTCTAATATTAGAAAAGAGATATTTAGCAAGTAATCAAGCACATAAATAATATTAACTTCATAGGGTCTTATATATTATGAAGGAAGAATAATAGATTAACATACAAATAATGACTGAAGTGTGACTTTTAGATTATTTTTTTAAGTTTATTTATTTTGAGAGAGAGAGAGCGCGCGCGCGCGCACACACACACACACACACACACACACACACACACACGAGTGGAGGAGGGGCAGAGAGTGAGTGGAGAGAGAGATTCCCAAGCAGGGGGACAGTGCAGAGCCTGATGTGGGGCTTGAACTCACAACCTGTGAGACCATGACCTGACCAAAACCAAGAGTTGGACACTGAACCAACTGAGCCACACAGGCACTCCCTAGATTATTTTTAAAAATTAGAATGGCAGATTAGTTTTCTGTTGCTGTGCAACAAATTACCACAAATGTAGCTATTTAAACATCACCCATTAATTATCTTATGGCTCCGTAAATCAGAAGTCTGGCATAGTGTGACCGGGTTCTGCTCAGGGTCTCACAAGGCTGAAATCAAGGTGTTGGCTAGGATTTGTTCCCATCCGAAGGCTCTGGAAAAATATGCCCCCAAACTCAGTGCTGTTATTGGCAGATTTCAGTTCTTTGCAGTTGCAGGATAGGGTTGCTTCCCTGAAGGCTGCCAGCCGTGGCTATGATTGCCTCCCACATTCTTTGACTTACTCTACCTTTACAGCAGCATCAGCATGTGAAATCCTTCTCATGCTTTGAATCTCTGATTTCTGCGAACAGCCAGGGAAAATTATCTATTTTTTAAAAGGCCCATGTGATTAGGTCAGGTCTACCCGGTTAATCTTCCCAATTTAAAGTCAACAGATTTGGGACTTTGATTTCATCTCCAGAACCCCTTCACAGCAGGATCCAGCCTAGTGTTTGAATAACTGGGAGAAGGTATGTAGGTACACCAGGGCCAGGAACCTCGAGGGGCTATCTCAGAATTCTGCCTACCCAGATGGTTAGGAGGGAAAAAGCCTCTCTGAGGAGCTTCCATGTGAAATAAGGCTGGATGATGTGGAAAAACAAAACAAAACAAAAAAACAAAAGAGTCATAAGTAGATTTGAGGAGTAGGAGAGGAGGACATTATAGCCAGAGAACAGTAAGAGTCAAAATCCTGAGGCAAGGCAGAGATGTATATATTCAAGAAGCAGAAAGAGACCAGTAGGATAAGACTGTGGTGTGGAAAAGTGTAGAGATGAGGTCAGAAAAGTAAGCAGACTTAAGACCAAGGGAAGTAATTTAGAATTTATCCTTATTGCCATAAGAAGCTATTGAAGGGTTTAATTGAGTTAGGGACATTTTCAAATGACTAAAGGAGATCTCTGGTTACTTTAGTGTCCTTATCAAAATGCATACTTGACCAAATTCTAGCGTATTAATTCTTTCCTTCCTGGTGATCTACCACACAGAAGTCAGATTCCTGGGCTCTTTTGGTAATGAGTGCAAGGCTTATATTTGAAATCCTTTTCATTGAATTTGTTTTTACAGTTTTGAGTGCTGTAAAAAAGTTTTGAGTATACACTACTGTTATACTTGTTCTAAAGTGGATACAAATAAATATTGTGGAGAGAACATTAAAATTAAAGTCTTGGGGCGCCTGGGTGGCGCAGTCGGTTAAGTGTCCGACTTCAGCCAGGTCACGATCTCGCGGTCCGTGAGTTCGAGCCCCGCGTCGGGCTCTGGGCTGATGGCTCAGAGCCTGGAGCCTGTTTCTGATTCTGTGTCTCCCTCTCTCTCTGCCCCTCCCCCGTTCATGCTCTGTCTCTGTCTGTCCCAAAAATAAATAAACGTTGAAAAAAAAATTTTTTAAATTAAAGTCTTTAATCTCTGTATAGCCTTTGATAGAAATTAAGAAGTTTACAGGGCACATGGGTAGCTCAGTCGGTCAGGCATCCGATTCTTGATTTGGTGGTTAGGTTTGTGAGATCAAGCACCACATCAGGATCTGTGCTCACAGTGTGGAGCCTACTTGGGATTCTCTCTCTCTCTCTCTCTCTCTCTCTCTCTCTCTCTCTCGCTCTCAAAATAAATAAACTTAAAAAAAAAGAAATTAAGAAGTTTGGTTCAATTAATATTAGAAAGATTATTTAAACAATCTTTTATATAAACTTGAGGGAACAAATGAAATTTTCTCTTACATGAGAAACAAATATGCTTTGTTGAGATTTTGAAATTTATTGATATAAGAGGCTACCTTATTTGACTTTTGCCACTTGGATAATTTTCACATTCCTTTCTGTACCCAATGTTCTGGATCGTCTGCATAGCATACCAAAAGCCCTGATATTTGAGATGATGTACATTTCAAATTGGCATTTCCTCAAAAAACTATAAAGGGAGTACAATTTCAAAAACTCTGGAAGCCTCTGGATGCATACATACCATCAAATTCTAGAAGTGAATGATGGCTATCTCCATGTGCCTATTATTCAGGTGCTGATTTTAAGTACTAGAGTTTGCCAGAGAAGGTTATGTAGTGAACAACCTTTTAGGGTCTTAAACTTTTTATACTTCTCAAATCTCTATTCTCTTCCTCTTTTTCTAGGCTCCACCCCTTGTTCACATTCCTCATGTATCTTCTTGTTCCATATTCTGCTTCCTTTACTGTCACAGAGTCTTAATCACCATATTATGCCTTCATACAATCTTTCAAGTGGTCCAAATGTCTAGAAAAATCTCATCTTTCATCAACACTATACTGTAAAGCTGAAGGGTTTGCTCTAGGCAAAAATAGGAAAAATTATCCCTCATGGTTCTTTAATCTTTCCTTTAAGTCTTGGTTGACTTCATTTTAGCACCATAGGTCTCAGGACTTCTCTTCCAACATTAAACAGATGCAGCTAGAACATATTGGAAACCTCTCACAGGTATTAAAGCTTAAACAATTGACGAGTAGTTTCATGTGTGCAGGGAGTGTCTGCATTTTAATATGGAGTAATTGGTTAATTCAAAGGTCTGAGGATTTAACCATGAAACGTTCAGAACCAGATTAGGTGCCAACTATGGCCAATGTTCTTATGAACTGCCCTGATCAGGAAGGCAGCACCGGAGGCTGTTTGTGCATTCTTAGTACAGTCACACACTAATTTGACCAAAGTGGGTACCTGGCCAACCAAGACCTACCCATAAAAATACCAATGACCTATAAGACTGATTGGTCCAAAAGGTTCTACCCAAGAAAGGTGTGATAATTCATCAAGCCAATTAGCCCATCTTCTTCCAAAGTTTTGTCTTAGATTTTGGGGGCAATTTCCCAGTAAGAGTGCAAGAGCAGAATGAGCAGGACAGTCGGGAAAAACAGAGATGCCATAGCAGAAAGTCTATAAAGTAATAAAAGAGAAAATAATGGGATCCCCTTTCAATGTACTGAAAGACTGTTGTTAAGTTCATAGAACAGTAAAAATGCAAAGCTAAAAAATGTGAAACAGGTCTTTATGGAAGATTTATTTAAAAATTTGTGCAGAAGAGAAAAAAAGGACATCTGGTCTGACAGTATGAAGAATAAGGAGTGAATATGTGTTGAAGAGGGGATATTACAAAGGTTCGATATTTATTTTATTGTGCCCCATTAATTGAGTGTAGGTAGAATACATATGAATAAATTCTTTTCTGATCTATCTGAAATGACAAGGGCTTTTGAGAATACATGCTGTTTTTGCATCTCATGGGCTAAAAGTGTATTTAGAATGCATTTGACATATGTCTCAGGAAACCAGGCAGAATGGGGGACGGGGTGGGGCAGGAGGTACAGGCAATAGCCAAACTGGAGTTACCTAGGGTAAAAGAGATGTACCTGTTAATGTGTGGGAAATGAAACCCAAGGCACTGGAAGGCAAGAGAAAACTCACATTAGGGCTAGAAGACTTCTATTTTGGCCCTTTCTTTTCTCTTTCTCCCTTCCTCCCTCTATCCTTTTCTCCTTTCTTTCTTTCTTTCTTTCTTTCTTTCTTTCTTTCTTTCTTTCTTTCTTTCTTCTTTCTTTCTTTTTCTTTCTTTTTTTAAGAAATAATTATAAGACAGGTTAGGATGCTCACCCAAAGTTTCATAATTACCTGGGTACAGCCATTTGACTTCATGTATCTACCACACCATACACACGAGTGATATTTTGGACCTTCCAAACATCACCCCTCCGGTTCTGTCACCATTTATGAGATCTACTTCCCTTGTGTTTTCTTTTAAGGCAGGCTTTTCTTTTAAGGTTTATTTATTTATTTTGAAAGAGAGAGAGAGAGAGATTCTCAGAGAGAGAATCCCAAGCAGGCTCCACACTGTCAGCACAGAGCCCGACATGGGGCTCAAACTCATGAACCGTGAGACATGACCTGAGCCGAAACCAAGAGTGGGTTGCTTAACTTGCTGAGCCACCCAGGCGCCCCAAGGCAGGCTTTAAAATCATAATTTTAAAACAACTTTACTTGTTTTAAATCAGGCTTTCTCAAACTTGAATATGAAGATTCTGATTCATTAGGTATGAGATTTTGTAGTTCTCATAGCTGCTGTGATGATGATGTTGATGATGTTAGTCTGTGGGCCACGCTTTGAATAGCAAGGAATTAGGTTACTGGGATCTCAAAACTTATCCTAAAATACCAGTGGAAATCACCAAGAAATTAATAGTAGGTATAAATGCCAAATGAATTGTATTTCTCCAGGCTATTTGTTGAAGAAATATTTGTCAAAAGCTTACAGTATGATAGGCATTGTTCTAGAAAGAGAAAAGATGAAATTTTTACTGTCACTTCTATTACTATGATAAAACAAAGTACCGAAGTTGTACTAACTTAGAAGTCACTTTTGATATGCTCAAGCAGAGTTGCTTTCAAATGCACTTTGGACATAAATTACATATACTAAAAGACCTTTTCCAGGAAAAGATTCTTTCACTCGATCAGTATAGTGTTCCAGTTTCTAGAATTTAGAAATACTTTTGGAGAATACGCTTGGTAAAATGTTCCTTCAAAATAAAACATTTCACCAATTAAACAAATGGAAAAAACATGTTTACTTTTAGTCCTCAGGGGAAAACCAGCTTATATCATATGGTATTTGAACTTGTTAAGCATGCACAGAATGCTTTGTGTGACCCTCATGCTAGGATTGCTGATTTGCTTCCACAGCTGCCCCATGTTGTCTTTTGCAACATAACCCAGGTCAGGTTGACATGCTAAATAACTAACATTGCCAAGTGCCAACCAGAGAGAGCTAGCTCAAGTATTCGGTAGTGTCTTCCCTCATTGCAAGGGCAACACCTGCAGTGTTTATTAATCCAATGAGATACTTTATAATTAACATGGGGGCTGCATCAAGTGTCTAACTGTACACCTGACTGCAAGAAGGTGAACTTTTATGAGCCTTGAAACTCTCTCAACATGTTCTGTTCTTGAAAGTCTCTCAACACACGTTCAGTTTTGCAGCTATCAGTTGGTGGCTTGGAGAGTAAAAAAAAAATAGCAGTCATGCTGTTGCAACAGTGATTTCCCCAGCCTCTTCTTTCAGTTAATGAAGTGTTGAAAGTTTGAGACCTGTTATTGGTGGAACTAACAAGAACCAAAAGGATACTACTTGCTGGAAAAGTCTTTAGGATTTAAAACTTACTCAAGTCATGTTATCAGAACTGTATTTTGTATGAATTTACTAATTCATAATGCATTTATTTATGAATGAATATCTTTGTATCACAAAGGTGTAAGCTACTTGTGAGCAAAGATAGTGCCACCTGTCTCTCCACTGTGCTGGTATACAGCCTTGTTCATTGTAAGTTCTCAGAGTTGCTTAGTGAATAATAACAACAAGATGCAGTTCAAATACTTGTCTTATTTACTAGCATCAAATTTCCTCTGCTTACACCAAAGAGGTTTTTTTAGCGCACTTCTTGCCTTCCTGACAATGGCTGGATTAAAAATTAGACTAGTCCCTCAATGCAGTTTGGATGAATTCCCATTATTCCACAACTGACGTTTCTACAAAACAAAAAAAGTACAGATAACCTAAAGTGTCTGAATATCTTCTTGTATAGTCCAAACCCTGAGGGTTGGCTTGGGGAATACATTAGGTGGCATTCGAGAGGTGAATTCCTTCCCACATTGGTTTCAGGAGGACCCGATTTTGCTCTTCAGTTTCCCCTCAAGCACATATATTCTGTGGGGCTCAAGAAATAACATATCTGGATATAATTTTGCAATTTTTTTTTCTGAAAAATCTCTCATATCCCTATTAGTCTATTACTTAATATAATATCTTATATGGTGATGGAACTAGGGCACTGAAGATGTCTTCAAGGAATATTCCCCATGAATATTCTGGCTATAATGGAAGTGATTCTAATTATAGAACAAAGCCCTATAGTATTAAAGATGTGCCTTATGCTGATGACCCCTAGACCCAATTACTTGCTAAGTAAAAGTGGCAGATTAAAGAGAACCAATGGCACCTGATGTTCACCTAGCATCACTGCCTGCCAAGCATTGTACTAAGAACTTATATGTATCAACTTGTTTGATATACATGATAACCCTATAAAGTATACATAACTTTTGTGCCACTTTAGAGATGAGGAAATGGAGGCAGAGAGAGAGATTAAGAAATTTACCCAAAGATACTCATCTAATATGGACAAAGGAATTCAAACCCAGATTTCCCCCCATTCTTTTTTAATTGTTTATTTATTTATTTTGAGAGAGAGAGAGAGAGAGAGAGTGAGAGAGTGAGAGCTCATGAATGGGGAAGAAGGGGCAGAGAGAGAGGCGAGAGAGAATCCCAAGCAGGCTCCACACTATCAGCGCAGATCCCAACATGGGGCTCCATCTCATGAACTGTGAGATCGTGACCTGAGCCGAAATCAAGAGTTGGTCATAGAGCCCTCATTCTGATCTCTAGTATACTGTCTCTCTTCTAAACCAAGCTTCTTGTGAATGGCAAATAGAATTGTCACCAGTTCTAAAATCATACTGTAAAAGGTGAAAATCTAAATGCTCTCACCAAATTGGTATAAACAGTTTTTCTAATCTTGAAAACATGATTTTTATGTCTTGAAAAGATGGTTTTATAGCAGAATAGGCTGAGGAGTAGTGGAGATTTAACATAAATTTCACATAGATAGTCTGTAGCAGAGGTGAAGAGAGAATTTTTATTTGCTGACACCCCAAAAGATATATTTAATATGGTAGATGTTGCTACATGCATGCATATCTTTTAAAGAGTGATTAGCATGAATCTACTCTCATAACAGTAGCAAGTTCTAAGGAATTAACTCCCATTCCCAACCTAATTTTAGTCTCTAACAGATCAACTTTTCCTTGTGCTCATGACTTTACATGGCTGCATCAAAATGCAGATGTAATTTTTAATTCTATACACTTTGCTTGACACTACATATTAGCATTTTCTCTTTTTCTTGTATAGTCTTATGTTTTATGTACAAAATGTTTTATGTACTTGATGTATGTTTATGCAAACATTCATTATTCTTGAGCATTTTCTTTCCCCCTCCTTTTCTTTTAAGTATCTGAAATGACTATCTTGTTATGTATAGTTCACTTTTCTTCCTTCCTTCCTTCCTTCCTCCCTTCCTTCCTTCCTTCCTTCCTCCCTTCCTTCCTTCCTTCCTTCCTTCCTTCCTTCCTTCCACCCTCCCTTGCACCCTCCCTCTGTCCCTGCCTACCTGTCTCTGTTTCCCTTATTCCCTTTCTCTCTCTTTCTCCATCTTTTTAAGATAAATTGTGAGAAGTTATCAAAGAAAAAGATTTTTGCAACTCTTGAAAATTTGCCAATTTAGCAAAAATGTATCAACTTATGCTGAAATTAGTAATGTATGTATCATTTCTTTTCATTATAATTTTAATGAATTGTTCATTATAATTTTAAATGGTAGAATGCTTCTTCATTAGCAAAAATTCTGCCTTTTTGAGAGAGTTCTTTTTTTGTTTCTAAGGGATGGACACTAAAAAAAATTCTTTTTTAGAGGAGGAGGGAGAGCATGAGCAGGGGAGAAGGGCAGAGAGAGAGAGAAGCTTAAGCCACCAAGTGTGGAGCCTGACATGGGGCTCGATCCCATTATCATGACCTGAGCGGAAATCAAGAGTCAGATGCTCAACTGACTGAGCCACTCAGGGACTCCTTGAAAGAGTTCCTTTAAAAGCTTTTCATCTTTTACATTGTTAGAAAGGTTAAACTTGTGATTATCGAAAAAATGTTCAATATACTTCTCTCTTTAAAGATAGACTACCAAAATCAGTCTATATCTTCCCAAAATGTATGAGACATATGGCTGTATTTGTCAACTTATCCCTCCTCGTTTGTACTAAAGACTCTACACTGCTACCCCAATCTAGGAAAAGAAATTCCCTTGGGCTATCCATTTTGTTTTTTCATCACAGGCTGATTTTGCATTTAGAGGTTCCCATTTTCTTTCTTTTGATCTTACCCAATAGATACCACAATGTAACTGGCAGTGGAGAACTCTTGTGGCTCCATTTGCAAGAAGAACACCAACCTCCAAAGATCCTGGTGTTTTTATGTGAAGAGCTAATGAGCAAGTAGTACTGATCTGGTTTCACACATTCTCCCTTTGATGAAGTGGTAGGGGAGGAGGGCGAGGGACAAGGGTGGATGGCTGAAAACTCATTTTTTGGAACCAGTATCACAGCTTATTTACTCAAAGGTTTCTTGTGAATAACATTGTCTTTAATTTTGAGAAACTTTTATTTGCAACAATATCAAACCTACAGTCAAATTGCAAGAATAAAACAATGAACACTTAGAGATTCTTAATCTACATTCACTAATCGCCAACATTGTGCCACTTTTACTGTGTCTCCTTTTCTTTTCTTTATTTTCTTTAGGGAGAGAGAGAGAGCATGCAAGAGAGTGAGCATGAGCAGGGAGGGGCAGAGGGAGAGGGAAGGAGAAAATCTTAAGCAGGCTCCACAATCAGCAGAAAGCCCGAAAAGGCTGGATCTCATGAACCTTGAGATCATGACCTGAGCCGAAATCAAGAGTCAGAAGCTTTAACAGACTGAGTCGCCCAGGTGCCCATCTTTCCTTTATATCACAATTTTTCCTCTGAGTCAGTTGACAGTAAGATATATGTTACCGCATTACTTACCCCTAAATACTTTAGCATATATATCCTAATAATAAGACATTCTTCTACTCAACCACAATATTATTATCACTCTCAGAAAATTTACTGTTGACACAATACTATGGTCTATATACAATGGTCTATATACAGTGCATATCCAATTTCTCCTGTTGTCCCAATGCCTTTATAACTTTTTTTTTTTTAATTTAGGATTCTATCAAAGATCATGTGTATTCTTTAGTCTACTTTAATCTAGAACAGTTTCTCAGTCTTCTTTTTTTTTTTTCTAGTGTTTCATGACATTGAAATTTTGAAGGTCCTAAACCTTGTCCTCACCCTATTTTTTGGAATACAGAAGATGCCTTTTTGATTGTCATGTCAATCTACTTTTGATGTCATCTCTCTCTATGTTCTCTATGTGTCCCTTCTATGTCCACCCCACCACCCACCCCCATGTCTCTGTACTATCCCTTCATTTATGTAGAAAGCCCCATTCTTCTTTTTCATCAGTTTTGGGGAGGTTTGGTGTTTTTTTTTTTTTTTTTTTTTTGGTTTAAATTTATTATTTTTTTTCCTTAACCAACTTTCCCCCTTCTCTGTAGGCACTCATCTGTTTCCTTGAGATAATACTATTTTTGGAATTACTTTGGTATTATTCATCTTCTTTCTGACTCTTTACCACCTTCCTTTGAGACTGTATGTGCTCCCTCCAACTACAAACCCTTTGTTTTGCAAATATTTTCTAAAGTGTGATTTAAATTGTCCTTTAAGACTTGCTTTCTGGCACTTTCCCAGCTCTCTCTCCTTTAGGTAGATCTTAACTGAAGTCCTCATTTTCTGAGTTGTCCTAATCTAGAAGTTTACTTTCTTTAAAATTAAGTTCATTTAAAGTGTAATATCCTATCCTTGACTCTTTGGTAGAAAAATGCTTTTTGACATATTTCTGGTTCAACATTCATGAGATTTCTGTCTGTTTCGGTTAACATAGACCTCAGGTTTAAAGTTTAAAAGAAGCAAAATGAGCTTATACCTCAGCGAACACACCTGGTGAAAAATGGCTATTATAAAATGGCATTCCAGTTATTTCAAGATGATCTGATCAAATACAGTCCTACTAGAGAGAACGAAAGAGCTGGAGGGACCTTGGAGATCATGAGTTTACTGCCCTCAGTTTTCAGATGAGGAAAACCAGAGCCCGAATCACTTAAGGTTACAACTGGTAGCAGAGACAGCACCGTATCCTGATTCTCCATTCACAATTTTTTCTTTTGTGCTTCAGCTTAATATTTTCCTAAAAATAACATTCAGATATATAACAGAAATCATTGCAAAACACTTGTGGGAAAGTGTGATAATGAAATGTCAAGAGGGCCAGTCACAGCCTCATTAGCTGTATTTTCTGATTGTTTAAAATAGAGTCTTGCTTTAAAAAAGAGAGACAAACCAAGAAACTGACTCCCGACTATAGAGAACAAACTGATGGTTACCAGCGAGGGGATGGGTGAAATAGGTGATGGGATTAAGGAGTGCACCTGTGATGAGCACTGGGTGTTTTTTTTTTTTTTTTTTTTAATTTTTTTTTTCAACGTTTATTTATTTTTTTTGGGACAGAGAGAGACAGAGCATGAACGGGGGAGGGGCAGAGAGAGAGGGAGACACAGAATCAGAAACAGGCTCCAGGCTCTGAGCCATCAGCCCAGAGCCTGACGCGGGGCTCGAACTCATGGACTGCGAGATCGTGACCTGGCTGAAGTCGGACGCTTAACCGACTGCGCCACCCAGGCGCCCCGCACTGGGTGTTGTATGGAAGTGTTAATCACTATATTGTACACCCGAAACTGATATTTAAATTCCAGTTAGTTAACATACAGATGTTTAATTTAAATTAAACCCTAAAGACTATATAGTCTTGCTTTGTTGGCTACGGCTACAGGCCTAACATTTATTGAATTATTTATTTGTTTGTATTGGATACCATTCTATATGTTTTATATCTGTTCATTCATTTAATCCTTACAATATCCCCCAAAGTTGGCATATTATTATCATCCTTGTTTACAAATGCAAAGATGGAGACACAGAAAGCAGGAGTAACTTGTGTAAGGTTATTTATTGACTGTGTCAGAATGGGCTGCAAACTCATTCAGTACGTTTCCAGGGTTATGCACATAATCATTATGATATACTGCCTCTTGTGGTCTTCAGGGCTTCAAACACAAATAGGATTCATTCTTTCCCAGAAGTAGAAACTGAGGCATAAATATGTTTGATTGATTTATTTATTTTTACCCAGTCAATGAGATGCCAATAGCTATTCAAAACTACTTTGCTTTAAGTTGGAATTTCCCCAGTATCGCAAAAGTGCTGTATTCTCTATTCTAAGAGGATTGCTGGTGAGACTCCCAACAGGGATTTTATTTACAGATACATTGATTTGCCATGTTGTGTCTTCTTGCCAATGTGAATTGGCAAGATGGCTATCTGTAGTTTATGTTCTATCATCTCTGATGATAGAGTGGTTTCTTTTCCTATTCAGAACTAAGTCACTTGTACCTGCTGGAGACTATGTACTTAACTAATTAATGCCCTCCTTTTAAATATTAAAAATGTCTCACTAAGCTAACTACATTTATGATTGATCACTTTCATTCAAGCATTATTTATAAAATAACTTTTTAAAGGTTATTAGGATTAGAAATAACTTAAATATGGTCAATAGCTAAGTGCATAATAGATAATTGACTTTTGTCAAAGAGTATGATATATGAACTAAATTGTGAATTGGAGTTGACCTAACAGAGGGATAAATTTTGAGCTGATGGCCTAAGTCTGAATGCTTCAGACACCTCTGGAAAGATGAACTGGAGGATATTTTACTTTTTACATAATGTATGACACCACAGTTACCCTCCATTAAATTTAAGACTAGTAGGAAGTGATACTTAAAATGTTGGAAAAATTGGGCTAGATCTCATGAGGTAGTGTTTCTGTCTGCCCCCTTCTCAGTGTTGGCTAACAGCTAAAGAAATAATTTGAGAAGAGACATAGGGCCTCTTGAGGCTGGCTGGGGACTGAGGACTTAAGGCTTTACCTTGAGCTAGGTTGGGCACCAATACATAATTTCTCTAGACAATCTGGAGAATGAGAATGGCCACTAACACCTTGGAATGACTACTTGTCCAAAAACCCACTGGTGTCTCCAATAAAAGTCCTCCTATTCTTTTGGTGGGCAGTGTACAGAGCAGGTAATCACAGTTAGGCAAGAATGTAAGTCAGCCAAGGCATTATCTTATTTGGCTCATCTTGTGTAAAAAATGAAGTGTAAGAGTTTAATTCAGGAAGAGTATATGGCTGAGTAAGTTTCTAGGGAAAGGACTTGGAGAGACAAAGGAGGAGAGAATAATAGGGAAGGAGAACGCCGAATATAACGGTTTTTGGTCTTCTAGATGCTGCATAAAATTCAAGAATCTTCTAAGTCGTGTCCACCATACAATAAATTCTATAGGGAAACTTTTTAAACATGTAAGGTAATGCCCCAGTTTTGTTGAGAGGTTTTATTGTCAAAGAACACCCAAATGCGAATTTGTTATTCGTGGCAAAGGATGGGATGTACCTTAACACAAGCATTAACTTTAAAAAAATTATAAACGAAATTTAAAAACTTAGGTTGATATGTGTCAGCTAGGAATTTGGAAGAGTACATACACTCTGCTGTACATCTTGATGATTCTTGACTTATGAATGACACACATATACAGATGTTTGATGTCATGGGAACCATTTTCCTGGGATACTATGAGAGCTGCTTTTCCTCTGGTCCCTAACTTTGGAGTTCACAGTGGCTTGGGACTCAAATAACTTGAAATGTAATACTTAACATTTGGATGGTCCAGCTTTTCAACTGCATGATTTTTAAGTAGAATTTCTCAGATTTACCAGGAACCTGAACTATGGATTTAGTGGAGAAAAAATGTCCTAACTCCAATCAGCTGATTTACAAACGCGTTTTGGAAAATATTCTTTTTTTTTTATTCTGAGTGTTTGTAAAACTCTGCTCTGTGCATTTATGAAAGACATGTAATATGTTGTTCTCAATCAGGTATAGACATTTTGGGGACTGCAGATGCTGTGTCCATTTGGGCCTGTGGAAGGGTGTTTACTTAAAAGCTCAAGGCTTGCTCTCCTCCCTTTTGGCTAATGCCAAAGGAATTATATATCTCATTTCTGGCATTTGGCTTGATACCTCCCTTTGGGATCAAGTGAGACAATTTTCATATTTATGGATTTTCTAAATGCAAATTTTCCAACTGCTTACAATTTAATGAGGAGATTTATTACTTTAATTTTTAAAAATTTCCCAGAAAGGTTCCAAATGCTCTCTTAGCCATTCTGATCTCCCCATACACTTCTTCACCTGCAACTACTAGATCCATTAGATCCAGCACTGACTTCACCCCTTGTGCTCCCAGGAATTGGAATCAATGCCCTGCTGGCACCCTGATGGGAAGGTGGCATAGGATCTGTTCCCTGGCATTGGTGAATTCAATTAATTTCCTGGTGCAACAGAACTTTTTAAAAGATTTTTCAAGTTTATGTCTTTGTCCCTTCCTTCCTTTTATTCATTAGCTAATTAGAACCAGGTACAATATCATTTTCCTAAGGGCCAACAGATGAAGAGAAGGAAGTAGAGTCAACCTCTGGCTAGATTTCAGGCATTTTCAAGGAGTCCATGTTCATCATCAACCATATTACCTTGTTTGGCGTATCAAGTGGGAACAAAGGTTAATAAACAGATTACAGAGGCACCTGGGTGGCTCAGTTGGTTAAACATCCGATTCTTGATTTCGACTCAGGTTATGATCTCTTGGTTCGTGAGACTGAGCTCTGTCAAGCCCCATTGGCTCTGCGCTGATAGTGTGGAGACTGCTTGGGATTCTCTTTCTCCCTCTCTCTCTCTGCCCCTCCTCTGCTCATGCTCTTTCTCTCTCTCTCAAAACAAATACGCATAAAAAAAAAAAAAAAAGAAAACAGAAGACACATATCACCCTGTAGAACAGGGGCCTAAGACAAAATATAAGTCCTCGTTCCTTATATTCTATAAGAAGCTTTTAAAAATTCCTGAAGAAGTGAACTAGTACCATTTCCCTACTAGGGCAAATGAAAGAAAGATGTGCCATTTTGGGTATTCAGAAAATAAATTCCAGCTTGCTCTTGAAACATGCTTCCTGAACAATTACACATGGTCTACAGATGGCTATTGTCATGAGAACCAACTTCCTAAAATGCTATAAAAGCTGCTCTTTCTGTAATTTCCCATCTTCAGAGTTCTCAGTAACTTAAGATTCAAATATACCTGGGGCTTAAAACTTAACTGTTTCCCATCTTGCATGCTCTTTTGCATATAATCTTGCTATTCATCCATTAAGAGGTAGAGTCTGTTCCTCTTCCCCTTGAATTTTGGCTGGCCTGCGGCAATTTTATCCAACAATTAGTAGTTTTTTAGCTACATCATGGGCTGATGAGAATTCCTTTGATTCATAGAACCTAACCACAGATATTGTGAAGCTACATATGCCAAGCTCCAAACAGTTGTATCCACAGATTTGGCCACAGGAATTGAGCCTGGTTTGGTAGATCCAGGGCAAATGATGGTTCACAGAGTTGCTAATGTTTTTGATTCAAGAACATTGGGAACAGAGAATTTATTATTGTACTTAGGGCTGGATTTCTGAGGCAAAAACTAGGAAAAACAAAAGGAATAGAAAGATCAAGGTAGAAGAAGTTGGACTAAGAGGAGACTATGGCAAGAACACAAACATGGCAGTTTATGAAGATATACAGCAAAAAAAAAAAAAAAAAAATGTTGAGAGTTCTTGGAACACTCCAGTCAAAAGAGAAGTTATATCAACCTCCAATAAATAAGAAAAGGAAGAGGAATAAGAGGAACTATAGTGAAAAGGACAAACCATAGAGATGTGTCCTCAGGAAATGACTAATTGAACTAAAAGTCCTCTGACCAGGGCCATCTGCTCTTAAAAGACATTCATTGGATGGAAGGAATGTGGGGACTTTAACAATAGTCATGTCTTCTCAAAAATTGAGTGTTTTCACTATGCATCTGTTTTATTATACATGAAAAACTACAATGCCAAACTGTATAGCAGTCATTTCTACACTCTTCATGAAGTTTTGTAGCATGGACTTGGAAGCAGGGTAACAAACTTCTTTATTTGGCCATTAAAGACTCAGCAATCTGACTATAAGCCAATTAATGATCTTTCTCACATTTATTAAATATTATTTATGGGTATTATATAAAGTGATGAAATTAGGCATGAGCCTTGAGACTCAGAAATTTAAAATCTGAGTCAGAATATTACAGCACTGTTGAAGTACAGGACTGGTGAAGATACAGAATAAACAAATACACCTGTTTGCACACACCCCACACGTGCGCACACACACGCACACACTCAATCCTAAAATACAGGATTAAAAGAGGGATTGCTTTTTCTGCCAAGAGAATATTAGAGAAAAGTTATATGAACTAACCTAAATCTTGATCCCCAAAGCTTAAAATTTTAGTTGCGCTTATTTAAAAAAAAAAAAAAGTGAGTGATCCAAAAAGAGGATGGTGACAGCATGAAACCTAGACCAAAGGGCAGTAGAACAGGAAGGGTGACAACACTTCATTCATTAATTCTCTTATTTATTCATTCATTCATGGTTGAGTGCTGCAGTAGGTTTGTTTCATTTTCAAATATGGCTGCAACATTTCCTGGTCTCACATGCTCTTTTGCAATAATCTTGCTACTCATTTACTGGGAGCTGGAGTCTGTTTCTTGCTCTTGAATCTTGGCTGGCCTGTGGCAATTTCATCCAGCAGTATTGGCAGAAATGTTGCTGTATAACTTCTGAGGTGGGGCTTTGAAAGATCTTTAGCTACTGCCTTTGCTCTTTGGAATCCAGCCCTGATGCTGTGAAGAAGCCCACGGCTCCTCATGAAGAGGACACTGAGTGCCCTGGCAAACAACCCCAGCTGAGCTCCTGCATGTCCACTGACAGTCATGTGACTAAAGCCATTTTGTATCTTCCAATTGTCCTAGTATCCTAGATGACAGGACATGAAGCAGAACTGTACAGTAAAACTACAGAATCAAGAGAAATTGTGATTTTTTTTTTTTTTTGCTTTAAGTCACTGAGTTTAAGGAAGTTTCATTATGCAGCAATATATAACTGCAAGTGCTTACTATCTATCTGTCATTGGGCTAGTTGAAGAAAAAAGACACACTTTCTTTCAGAAACAGATAGAATTAATAGTCCAGTGGGAGAGACCTACATATTAACTATGCATATGATATGTGGTGATAAATTCAACAGTTGCATATTCACGTACAGAGACAACACAATGAAGGAGATGATGAATACATTCTGGGTAATTACGGAAGACGTCTAAGAGAAGATAACATTTAGCCAAGGTATTTAAATAATGCATTTTAGATTGTGGGAATTGCATGCACAAGTATATGGGGGCATGAAGCACTGTATATATGTATCAGTTAGGACACATCTGATGGTCAATAAAAGACAATGTGAATCAAATTAGGTTAAGCTAAAAGTGAAAGTATTTGATCATACACATGGACAGCCTGGGGTAGACCTGGCTTCCAGTTTGGCTGCATGTAGGGTCTCCAGTGAGGTAACTGGTATCCAGTTCCTTTCTCTCCATCATTCACTTTGTTTCTTCTGTGTTGGCTTTCTTCTTTTTAAAAAAATTTTTTTAACAGTTATTCATTTTTAAGAGTGAGAGAGATGGAGCATGAGTGCGGGAGAGACAGAGAGAGAGGGAGACACAGAATCCGAAGCAGGCTCCAGGCTCTGAGATGTCAGCGCAGAGCCCTACGTGGGGACTGAATCCACGGACGGTGAGATGATGATCTGAGCTGAAGTCGGATGTCCAACCGACTGAGCCACCCAGACGCCCTAATGTTGGCTTTGTTCTTAGGCTATCCCCTGTAGTCTCCAGATGGCTGTCAGTAGATTCAGAGGTTACACAATTCTGGGTTTATGTTTAATAGAAAAGCTTGAGAATTTCTTTCTCAAGATCCCTGAAAAAATAAATTGCAACATGAATCACTGGCTCTGACTGGGTAGTGCCCATTCCTGGTATAATCACTGTGGCTTAATTGTAAGCAGCTACTCTGGAAAAGGGAGGAGAGGATGGTCCCCCTGAGGGAACTTAGAATACAGTTTCTGGAAAGGAGAATGGATATTAAAATGCCTACTACAGAGTGTTTGGAAGCTTAAGGTACTTGATATTTCTAGAGCATGAAGTGGCTTAAAGGTGAAAATAAGAAATGAGGCTGGAGACATAGGCAGAGAAAGACTATCCAGGATCTTATAGGCCATGCTAAGGAACTCAGTCCTTAACCTGTAGGCAATATAGAACCATTGAAAGGGCAGAGACATAACTTGCTTTTTAAAAGCCTGTCACAGCATTAGAGAAGAAGGTTTGGAAGGTGTAAGGTTGCAGTCAAGGGGAACAGAAAAGGAAACACTATTCAAATGATAGATTAAATATTCTCGGGAGGTAGAGTCAACTGGATGTAGGAATTGACTGGATGAGTATTGCTGAAGTAAGCCTGCAGAGGTGTGAACTGCATTACCATTCTGTCAGCCATAGAAACTTCTGTTGTGTTAGAGAGGGGTCTGGGGCAGAAGGCAGGAAGATGCTCAGGTTAACTGGTAGTGTAAGCTATAGTCTTTGTCGTCTCATTGGTCCTCATACTATAATCGATTTTTATCATCCTCATGTTCCACTACCAATGCTAGATTTTTATAACCTTCAGCCAATACTTAAGCTGGTCCAAGTTGTTTGCTTTGTCAAGTTGAGGGGGTCTGACTGAGTCTTTGGTTACTTAGCCCTTGTGAGGCTATAATTGCTCCAACTGCCAGTTAGCAGTTATCATCAGGCGTGGAAATATGGCAATACACTATGGTTAATGTTCCAAGTTGCAGATATAGTCCACTTTATCTCTGTTCTGTGGCAAATCTAGCTCTGCAAGAGAATCCCATTTAAATGTTTCTATCAATAGAGTATCTCTTATTTTCCAGTTGGTCCATTGACAGGAGGAACTATAGCTTTAGGTTCAGTGGAATACTTACAATGTTTCCTAAAGGAAGAGTTCCCTGATATCGCCACCCCTTTCAGAGTCAGAACCTCTAATTCAACACAGCCTTAGACTGCAGAGAAAGAGCACAAATTTTCCAAGTGCATAATTGGCAGTGGTCAGAGTGCTCCTCTTTCCCCACTATGCAATTCACTGTGGTAAATGGTCACAGGTCCTTTTGGTAATGAAATAGGGAATGCTGTATATGTGTTTGCAGTAGTATATGTAATATACATATGTTCCTTAAAGAAATCTTCAAAGATTTTTCTTTAGGACGAACCATTCCCTTCAATGACTGTCTCTTTGAGAGCAAGATCTAATCTCAACTGGTTTGATGACTGTGATTTTCCATGGTGGAGACGTATATCAAACTTCTGCTTGCCAGCCCTTAATTTATGTCTGTAGTCAACTGCCCATCTCTCTCACTCCTTGGGACACCATGGTCAAAAGTCTTAGATTGCCTTTCTAGATTCGATGCCCATTGTGGTAATCATTTCTACCTTGCCTCTAAATGCTACAACCTGTCTCTGATTTTTTTGAATTCTGTCATCCTCATTGACACAAGGGATATGCATTCCACCACGGCATAATTTCCTACTATCTGCCCTAGCCTACTAAGAAGTTACCACTGAAATTCTCAAATATATAATGGAGTCTCATAAAAATGTATGCCTCATTGTCTTAGTAGGGGGAGTATCCTGCAAAACGTGGTTAGGATGTGTTTTGTTTCACATTTCCTTGATACTTCAACTCTTTCTCCAATACTCTGTCAAGGTGGTTCCAGTATTTCTACCTTTATTACTACAGGCCAAATTGTGACTAAGCTTCAGGGAGCCCTCCCAGCGTTGGGTTAGGACTGGATCCAGGTGTTCTTGCTGAGACATTAAGTTCTGAGTCATGGAAGACCATACTTCAATGTCAATAAATCTTATTCAGGTTTATATACTGCCTCCCCCATCTTAATCCTTAAAATCCACTCCCACACATGTTCTGCCAATTCCTGACAGTACATATAAATAGCACTACATTTTCTGCAAAAATAAATAGATAAATAAATAAAAAGCTATTTCCTTCTGGGGCAAGGACTGTATTTCCCTGCTAAGTTAATGCTGATCTTCATTAATTGGTTTGTAAGCTATAATGGGAGGCGATTGTGGATCTTGAGGAGGCAATATCATCTTGCTAGGCATTTGCCTCAGATGAGGTCTTTCAAATCTTTGGGTAAGAGAGACTTCTCTCC
Organism: Puma concolor; assembly: GCF_028749965.1. Taxonomy (NCBI): domain Eukaryota; kingdom Metazoa; phylum Chordata; class Mammalia; order Carnivora; family Felidae; genus Puma; species Puma concolor. Next base: position 118,858,773 of record NC_141670.1, read on the forward strand.
TCTAGAATGGGGAGGGAGCTGCTTCTGCCAATTTGGGGGATCCAGGAGAACGTGGGGGTTCAATCTTCTTAAATGAATCCACTCAGTGTATCCATATCAAGTTTCAGGATTCCATTACTTTTCCATTATGGTTGTGTCTTCAGCTTAGGGGCCCTCTCAATACTGTACATTCTGTCTTTCCATAAAGTTTAGATATTTTAGATATTTGCCCTGTCACCATAGGCAGCCCTCTGATTGTAGGAGTTGAAGGTCTTTTGGAACCTTTCTGTGGAAGCTTCCTGATCTTCACAGTGCGCACTGAGTTGATAGCTGACCTGAGATTGGTACCTTATCTCTATTCCATATTCTATTTTTTCAAAGCTTTTAAGGCATTTAGGATAAGCCATTCAACTCCATAACCATAATTAGCATTGCCTCATATCATTCAGTGCAATGCTTTTCCTTTCCGCTATACTTCATCACATCCATTATGGATGAGAGTCCTAGTAATTGAAAGCTATAGCATGCTAAGTCTTGTCACCATCCTGCTTACCACCAGTAATTGGGTTATTGGTATCATCCAAATAGAGATAATACAGATGTAGAATCTCATTTTGAAAGTCTGCTTTTTGGGACCATACCTGGTACCCAATGCCTTTGGGTTCCCCCAAAGCAGTACCTGCAATAGGAACTTGGGTACAGGTGGCTTACTTGGGAAGTGATCCCACAAAGCAGGAGTGACCAAGTAAGGAGAATGAGATAGTGAAGGAGAAAGATCCAGTGTAAGAGAACTTCACTGAAGTCAGTGCTCTGGTCAATAAGGGGACTTTTGAGAAGAATAAAGAATGCCTCCAAGAAGTAGCCTATCTGAAAGACAGGAGTCTAGAGCATTTACCTATTGAATCCCTCATTGCAGTTTGTCCTGGTTTAAGTGGGCAAGCCAGCTCCTATTATAGAAGGTCTTCGGGGTAAAATATGGAGAGACACATAACAGCAGGCATGTGAGGTAGGAATTTGGCAGCAGGAGCTGACTTGGAATTGTCCTTAATAACCACAGCTGGTGACAACTGAGATAGGCATGTAAAGACATGAGGACTTAGGAAGAAAGTCTAGGCTAGAGATACAGATGTGAAAATAAAGAATACCTAGTTTTAAGAAAAAGGGGGGAAGAGAATTCAGAGAAGGCAGAAATGAGCTGAGACAGAAGAGAAATCCAGTAAAATAAGTACTAAGAAACATTCGTTGTACTTATCAATAATTTTGGCCACTGTCTTTTTAAGTTTCAGTAAGGTAGAAAGGACAAAAGCCAGATTTTAGTGGGTTAATAAATCAGATGGGGGGTGCATAGAGACACTGAATATGGCCACACTTTTAATTTGGTCCCCTGAGAAGCAAAATAGATGTACAATATTCAAGATTAACAGGAAAGGAAGAGACTCTCGAGTGGGTGTTCATGTTCCAAGGCTATAAATCAGTCAGCTCCAAGATTTTTTTTTTCTTTCTTAAACCGGTTCATTTGACTAATTCTTTATTGAGGAGCTGGTTCTTTAGCCAGTTAATAAGAGTCTCAGCTGCTTTAGGAAATGTCATCCTTTTATTTATCCTCCTACCACTTCCTCTTACAAAAGGAGAGGCTTGGTTTACAACTTGGTTGTGTTCTACTTGAACCAGCATAATTCGAGTGAGGGCCTGGGTTGTCTAGAGCCTGGAAACAGGAGGAAAAAGTGATTAAAATAAACACAAAGCTTGTTTACATATTCACAGGAAACTTCCCACGACACATTAAAATGGAAACAAAGAGATCAAATTGAAGAAAGGGATGCAAATGTTGAATTTCTCTTAATCCACAGAGGCCAATTTTCTTAACAGTAAAAAGCCCTGAAATAGAAAATTAGCCAAATGCACTACTGTTTTCCCTGGCTGCCAGCTTTCCAGCATCCGGTCACATTGTTGCACTGATTTTCCCCCTTATTATAGGCAGGCAGGAGCTTGAAATCCCTGCTAAAGCAGAAGGAATCCGTGCAGATGCATATCATAGGCAATTGCAGTGTGACTCACATGGTGAGGCTGGGAATCTTGGGAGTTGAACTGAGGACAAAATGGGAGGGATTTTCCTTCCCTAGGCTGGTCTCCAAGAACACACTCTTTACATGCTCCATTTTTAATGTAAGCTTACTGCCTGGTTAGATAGCCTCATGGAGAAAGATTATGAAGCCTCTATGGAAAGTTAGTGCTTGTTTTCTTTCTTATGTTTCTTGACTTTGTGCTTTACTTGCTCTTACTGTTGCCTTTTTTCTGAAGTTCCCCAACTTTATATATGAGTTTATGAAAATTTTGGTCACTAAGTTTGGTGATGATGATACTACTACTTAGAATTTGTAGAGCAATTATTATTGGAGAGTCTAAAGAACTGTGCAGATCTAAACTCTTGCAACACTTGTTAGGAGGTATTAGGAACAGTTGTTAGGATTAAGACTAATATCTGATTGTAGGAAGAGCTGAGTAGGCAGCTTTCCCTTGTTCCCACATACCCCCCTCTCCTTTCGACCCTCTTTCCCCTTCCTTCCTTTCTTTCCCATTCTTCCTCTTTCTTCTTAATGACACTGTGTTTGCCCTGATAGTCTGCTCTTCACACAGGATTATTATGAGATTAAATAACACATAGAAAACTACTTTTACTTTCATAAAGCACTATGGGACTGTCTTATGATTAGAATGATCACCCTAGTGCCATTTTGGAAGTCAGATCAAAGATGATGTCACTGATGGAAACACAGCAATTGATGCATGAATATTTCTCTCCTTTACCCTGAACATGAAACTGAAGTAGATGTAGTAGAGGACTTGTCCTATTGTTTCTTAACTAATTGATTGGTAACAGTTATAACACTTTTGTCTCAATTCTACCTATATATGGCCTTGAGTGTATCAAGAGAAATTCAACATTTGCATTCCTTTCTTCAATTTGATCTCTTTGTTTCCACTTTAATAACTCTGTCCATCCCAACCTCTATCTCTGTATCATCTGTATCATCTCTATATCGTATCTATCTCTGTCTCTATATCTGTATCTATTACAGATGTTTAGGATTATTAATCATATATTATCACATATGGGTTGTTCAAACTGTTTTCTGATTTGTTGATGCCACAACCTTTGTAGGGTCTGACTGTAACCTTCCTTCTTGGTCTCATCTTCCTTCCCTGACAGTTCTTAGCATACGAAAAGATCTGCTTGTCACCTGTTTCTGGCAGAATGGGCCGGTTTATTTTCTGAAGTCCAGAATTATCAGAGCATCCCCAAAGCTTTCCTTGGTCTCCGAGGCCACAGTAGCTACGTTTCATATGTTTCTGAACATTCAGTGAGCAAGACATCAGTATATGATATGATATACTTCTGGGAAATCAGATACCCTCAGATATTAGATACAAAGCCAGTCTAGTGGACACCTAGTAGGGCTTCTGGAAGATGCTGGAATTGCTCATATGAACATCTGAGCCATCTGTGGTAGGTTCACATTTCAGGACTGTGTAGAAGGTTGGCCCATGCTTGTCAGGTGAATACTGTCTCTGTCCTTTTTTGGGTAGCTCAAAGTCTACCTGGAGCCGATATGCTCGCTTCTTGTTTCAGGAATATTATTTGAGTTGGCTAAATCTTTAAATGGGAGGGAAATGTAAAAATGAAGTCGAATCTTTTTCTGTTGAGTTCTCTTTGATCCCTCTAGGTAGTTTATCTTCCCTAGGTTGACAGGCTGGGATTTTTTTGTTTTAAAGATGCCATTCTTTTCTCTCTGACCCCACGAAATCATAATAACATATCAAGAGTATCGCACTTTAGGTGCTCAGTCTTTGTTGAAGAGTCTGCAGGATGTTTAGCCTTCTTTGGGGACCAAGCACTGTAAGAACTCATTGGCTCAGCAATGGGGGCAATATCTATAGACTGAAATAGAAAACACCATGCACACCATTTCTGGGGCTTGGCAGTTTTCTGATTGTGTAATAATAACAAGATTATCTCCTCCAAACTACACCCTTCCACCACATAACAAACTATGCTTACAGATGCTTCTAGATGTCATAAGCATAAGAAGTAATTTGTTAACTGTGGACATCAATTTGGATTGCTCCCTAGTATGTGTGTTTCTGGTTCTGTGATTTTACTGGCTACTGAACTTTCTCAGAGGAATCAGTGTTTCCTTTGAGATGGAAGCTTTATGAACCTTGTTGGGACACAGGAGTTGCTTTTTGTTTGAAATTAGAGGGTAGAGAGAGAAAAAAAGACTTTCTCCCTCTCCCCCAATTTGGGTAGGACCCTGACACTTCCCATGGAATTCTATCACCCTCCACCCCCCAATCAGCTCAACATTGTATTGTTTAATCACTTCACGCTTAGCCTCGTATATATTACAATATCACCTTGAAAAAACCTCCCAAAGGCATTTAAAGTTACAAATGTTAGACAATTTTACTAAGCTGGAACCTGACCATGATACTCTTGGGTACGTAGCAGAATTTTGTTTGAGGGTTTTAGTTTCATTGCTGAAGTGGTGTTGCATGAAGATGATCAACCTTTAAATAATACTCCATTCATGATTTAATTTTAGTTCAAAACCAGTGGGTGTTCAAAATGAAGCATAGAGCTCAAGTCTTTATTTCTAGGAGAGTGGCTGCAGATGCTAATTTAAATTTATGGAGAAAAACAATGGCCCGTGGCAAACTAAGTAGAGCATCTGGGAGGCCATTGGTATTCTGGGAGGACACTTCCTAATTAAGCTGTACACCTCCCTCTCTGACCCCCAAGACCCAGCGGTTGTTGTTTATGACAGATAACTTACCATTTGTTATTGTTTTCATTTACTTCCTTCAAGGTTTTGGATTTGTATTTCTGCTAGCAAATTTTGAAAATTACCTAATTCACTGGACAGCTCTCCCCAAAAGGGAAGCATAAGCTTGAATTAAAAATTAACTTTTACTTCGGAGCCCTGGAAGTATCCTTTCATGGGGATATGACAGAAGAAGTTTGTCACAATTTCCCCCTTGTGCACTGGCCCAGATTACTCTCAGGGATACACTGAGAATTATCAGGGAAGGAAGGAGGAGTGGCAAACAGAGGTGCTGTGTTATCATTTCAAATCACCAAGGGAACCCTATTAATAAAGTGGAAACTCAGCTCTTACAGAACTCACTCCACACGAGGTACCATTCTTAATTTCTTTTCTTATTCTGGCTCTCTCCCCCCTTCACCCAGCCTTTTCTCTACTGCATCAGCACTGGTGTATTCCTTAACTTGCCCAAGGTTATATTTCAGTAGCAGATTGTCTGGGTTTAGGAAGTACCTACTTATTGATAAGCAAAGGTGTTGAATGATCAGAAATAGTGACTCTCAAAAAGTCAAAGTGAAGTGATTGAACTGTTCACAATTGTGTGTTGTGCAGAGGTCAGGAATGATGGAGACTGCATGGCAGGTGAAAGAACGTGCTACCAACTTCTCCCAGAAGTCCCTGTGGTGGAGAGAAGGTAATGTCAGCAATGACCTCCTGAGCTTTAGTTGTACTGTAGTCAAGTCTTTTCTTACTTTTGCAGTCTCAGATTTTTCCTTCCCTTCCTTTGCTCAAGCATAGGTTTCCTATTGATGAAATGATGCAGGCTAATACCTTAAGAAAGCAATAGTGAGTATTCTGTCTTGGAAAATCTGGCATAAGACCATTGATGTGTTAAGGTTTAATGACTGGCTATCTGGGTAAAAAGTTTGGATTTGTAGTTATCTGCTGATTTCCATGGTGTGAATACTCCCACTGTCTAATTTCAAGGTACCAATGTGAGGTCATTGAATTCAGAGTTGAGAAGAGATGGGCATAATTAACTTTTGCAAGCTGGTATTAGCTGGCTTTGGCACACTACTGAAGAATGAAAGTGCTTAGAACACATGGCTTGGAACAGAGTAAATAGTAAATTGATGCATCTTTTTTATCAGCCATTATTAATTACTATTGTGATTATTATTGTCTTCTGTTTCTCTCTTCCTCTTCTTTTATGAATGTATGTATGTATCCAGTGATGTGCTGGAAAACTCTAAAAATATGCTTTGATTTGTATCATTTGCCAACTTCCTTTATTTGCTCTTGTTGTTGAAACATAGTTGACATAAAACGTTACATTAGTTTCAGGTGTACAACATAGTGATTTGACAACTCTATACAATATGCTATACTCCCCATGAATAGCTACCATCTGTCACCATACAATGCCACTGAATAGATTTCTTTTGGTATACCTTTTATCCCTATGACTTATTCATTCCATAGCTGGAAGTCTGTATCTTCTGCTCCCTTTCACCCATTTTGCCCATTCCCTCACCTTCTCACCCCCCATCTGTGGCAATCACCAGTTTGTTTGCTATATTTGTGGGTCTCTTTCTGCTTTATCTTATTTTTTGTTTTATATTTCAGATATCACATATAAGTGAAATCATGTGGTATTTTTCTTTCTCTGACTTAATTTAATTTAGCATAACACTCTCTAATTCAATCCATGATGTTGCAAATGGCAAGATGTCACCCTTTTTTATGGCTGAGTAATATCCCATTGTGTGTGTGTGTGTGTGTGTGTGTGTGTGTGTGTGTGTGTATACATATATATTTATATATACACACCACATCTTTATCCATTCATTCACTGATGGATGCATATATTACTTCTATATCTTGGCTATTGCAAATAATGCTGCAATAAATATAAGGATGCATTTATCTTTCTGAATTAGTGTTTTAGTTTTCTTCAACAAAATACCCAGAAGTAGAATTACTGTATTGTATGGTATTTTCATTTTTAGTTTTATGAGGAACTTCCATAATGTTTTCCATAGTGGTTTCTATAGTTTGCATTCCCACCAACAGTGCACAAGGGTTCCCTTTTCTCTACATCCTCACCAACACTTGACATTTCTTATCTTTTTGATACTAGCCATTCTGACTGTTTGAGCTGATATCTTACTGTGGTTTTGATTTTCACTTCTCTGATGCTTAGTAATGTTGAGCATCTTTTTATGTGTCTGTTTGCCATCTGTATTTTTCTTTGGAAAAATGTCTATTCAGATCCTCTGCCCATTTTTAATCAGATTTTTTTTTAAATTGGTGTTGCGTTGTATGAGTTCTTTATACATTTTAAATATTAACCCCTTATCAGATATATTATTTGCAAATATCATCTCCCTTTCAGTAGGTTGCATTTCATTTTATTGATGGGCCTCTTCACTGTGGAAAAAGGTTTTTAGTTTGATATAAACCCAATTGTTTACTTTTCCTTTTGTTTCCCCTGACTGAGGAGACAGATCCAGAAAAATATTGCTAAGATTGATGTTTAAGAGATTACTACCTGTGTTTTCTTCTGGGTGTTTAATGTCAATCCCTACTAAATAATATTTTTTCACAGAACTAGAGCAAATAATTGTACAATTTATATGAAACCACAAAAATTCCTGAATAACCAAACCAATCTCAAGAAAGAACAAAGCTAAAGACATCACAACCCCAGATTTCAAATTATACTTCAAAGCTATAGTAATCAAAACAACATGGTGCTGGCACACACACACACACACACACACACACACACACACACAAGACACAAAAATTAATGGAACAGGATAGAGAGCCCAGAAATAAACGCAGACTCATACAGTCAATTAATTTATGACAAAGGAGGCAAGGATATACAACGGGGAAAAGACAGTCTCTTCAATAAATGTAGCTAAGAAAACTGGGCAGCTAAACGTGCAAAAGAATGCAACTGGACAGTGGGGCACTTTCCCATGCCATATACAAAACAACACAACACACACACACACACACACACACACACACACACACTACAAAGTGGATTCAAGACCTAAGTGTAAGACCTGAAACCACACAGTGTGAGAGTTGTCTGTCAGGGATGTCTGTATTGTCCTTAGGATTTTTGTTCACAAACACTGAAAGGACAGGTTATAATTTTTAGATTGTTTTAGTGAACTTTTCTCTTCTGAGTAATAACCTATGAACATGTGTTTTCTATTTCTTTCCCACAACTCCTTCTTCTTTTTCTATTTGAATAATTTTAATCTCAAATGGCAAAAAAAAAAAAAAAAAAAAAATTTAGAACCAAATCTTATAATACACAACTCTTCTGACATTTCCTGGAAAGCACTATAAATTTTAGAGTCTTGGACTTTGAACTTCTATAGTTAGAAATTGAATCATCATTTTGACTCTTTACAGTTACTAACCCTGTATTTGGACAAATCCCAAATCAAGGCTAATAGGAAATATCTCAGAGGGTAACTGTGAAGTATGTGAAGGGATGTTACAAAATGTGCATAAACATATGGTATGTACTTATTGTCTTAAGAATCAGTGTTGTAGCTAATTCCATATTCACTTGTGCAAGGAGGCAGTGGGTGGATGGATGATATGAATTTTTACTGTCAGAATTTGAATGAAGAGATCATTAAGATTAGGACAGTCTAGAGACACTCTGGGAGTAGAGAAAATACTTTGGATAGATAGAAAAGAATGGGCAGGATGTCCTAGGTAGAAGAGGTATATAAATAAAGTAACAAAAGTAGAAATAAAATCAGTAATTGTGCTTGGTTCCAGAGCACAGGAATAAACATAAGACATAATTCCTGTATTTCTAGCAAATAAGACAGAATTCCTATATTCCTTCCTAGACTCTGAGATCTGGTAAGAGAAATTGGAGAAGATGCTTTGGGAAAAGGGCAAATTAAAGGGAAAATTAAATTTTGTTGGGTAAATTGAGGTAATTTGGTGAAAGGATGTAGAGTTTTTAATTATCAGATACATAATTAGAAGCCACTATAGAATTATTAGGAGATGAGTGACAGAATTAAAATGATATTTTGCAATGATTAATTTACGTGAAAATTTACATCAGTTGGACATGAAAAAGCAAAAGAAGGAATCAGAGGTTTAGTAAAGAGGTTGGTGAATTTTCTGAATTTTCTATATTTTCTCGAAAGCTGAATAGCAAATATTTTCAACTTTGCAGGAGTGGTCTCTGTTGCAACTCTTCCGTTCTGTCATTGTAGCATGAAAGCAGCAGCCACAGACAGTGCAAAGGTAAAGAAAGGAGCATGGCTGTGTCCCAGTAAAACTGGTGGCAATGGGGTTGGCTTACCGGCTGTAGTTATCTGACGTCTAGTTTATAGTGTTGAGACGAGGACAAGAGTCATTGTCCAGAGGAAAGGATTATAACTTAAGTTTGGGATATGTTAGGGTTAGGTGACAAAAGGGAAATCTAGGTGGAAATATGGAAATTTAGGATTGGATTTAGGATGAGAGATTAAGTTTGGATTCAGATTTTAGTTCTTCACTATAGATGTGAAAGAAAGAAAGGTGAGGTGCATTTATGGTCAAACCAGGCACAGGGAAACCAGAAGCAATCTATTGCAAAGAACTGATTAAACAGGTGATGACAGAGCTAAGGAGAAAAATAGGGAACAATGCAGAGATTGGGAACAGCATGTGGCTAGGGTCCTACACTGCGGCTATGAGGTGGTGTTTCTGGAGCTCAGCACTGAGTTGAGGTGCATAGCTACGATAACAGCTTGTAGTGAACATTTCCTTGTGTCCAGGCTGTTTGCAAAGGTATATCACTGCTCTCTTCACTAAGAAGCACAGTCTCTTTTTCTATCCCTTTGGATTAAGGCTGGGCCTTGTGACTGACTATGACTAATAGAATGTGATAGATGTGCCTTTGTGAGAATTCTGGAACCTCTAGGCCTTAAGAGGTCTTGTAGTTCCAGTCTCGGCGTCTTCAAAACTTCAGACCACAATGCTGTGAAGAAGCCCAGTCTAGTCTACTGATAGATGAGAAGTTACATGGAGGAGAACCCAGCTAGTAGCCAAAACAAATTGTCAGATGTGTGAGTGAAGCCATTTTGACCGAATTGCAGCCAAGACATCAGAGATGGTGTCCAAGGGAGAAAGAGGGAGGCAGAGAAATACCCTGGCTGCTCTTGTCCTTTATGCTATCATTCTCAGTGCCTCCTTTTTCCCTTAAGTGCCCCCATTTGGTCTAACAAAATGAAACAAGCTGATAGGGGACCCAGGGACCCTACAACATGAAGTAGAACTGGGGAAATAAAAGCAGGATCAGCACAGTTGGTTAAGCAAAGAAAAGCAAGTATGAAGTGGGGGAGGGAGAAAAGCAGAGGGTTTAGTCCTGTTGTGTCCATGGAGAAGGGAGAGGAACTCATAAAGCAGCAGAGATGGGCCAGCCAGACAGGCTGGAGACGCAATGATACAATGTTGGCCTGAAGTAGGAAATGAGAAAATTATAAGGAAGAAAGAGAAGTCTGATAAATGCTGTGAAATAACGCAGGGACTTCAAAGAGGGTGACTAGCAAAAGAGACAAATTTATTTGCTGACGTGCAATAATTAGTGACCCACGAGTGGCCTGTAAACATTAATTTTTTTCCTTCCCACACTGTGATTTGAAAATCCTCAAAGGTTTGTGAAAGTGTCATAGGGAAGTCATCATTAAAAATGGTAATGACAGGGATGCCTGGGTGGCTCTGTTGGTTAAGCGTTTGCCTCTTGATTTCTGTTCAGGTCATGATCTTGCAGTCGTGTGATCGAGCCCCTCATGGTGCTCCATGCTGGGTGTGGAGCCTGCTTAAGATTCTTTCTCTTTCCCTCCTTCTGTCCCTTCCCCGCTCACACACTCTCTCTCTCTCTCAAAAAATAAAAATATAAATATAAATATAAAAATGGCAATGACATCTGTTTTGCTTTCTAGCATGTTTTCAAAATTCTTCATTTACTTGGTAGGTGTATAAAAGATTGTCAAATGTAATACAGCTCTATTAAAAAATACAGAAATGCATAAATAATTAAGATGATCCCTAATTCTGTTTTTTAAAAAAATCTCTAAGTTAAATGATGATGTGATTATTTTTTCTTTCAGAACTGAACATTTTGAGGGGCTCGTAGGGCAAATTGAGTGGCCATGCATACCAATCACTGGATATAAAAGGATTATATTTGTGATTTGCTCACCTAGTTAGATACCTGTAGCCATTGCTTTGCTTTTGATTACTATAGAGCTAAATATTCTTTTTATCCTTAAATACCTCTTAAAAATTGTTTTTCTTATTACATTTCTTTATTTTTGAGAGGCAGAGAGAGACAGGGCACGAGTGGGGGGAGGGGCAGAGAGAGAGGGAGACACAGAATCCGAAACGGCTCCAGGCTCTGAGCTGTCAGCACAGAGCCCAACATGGGGCTCGAACTCACCAACCATGAGATCATCACCTGAGTCAAAGTTGGACGCTTAACTGACTGAGCCACCCAGGCGCCTCCGTACCTCTTTAATTTATATCCATGATGGGACTTTTGATAAAGACAAAAAACAAAATGAACACTGAAGTGAAATCTAAGTTTTTTTTTTTTTTTTTTTAATTTTTTTTCAACGTTTATTTATTTTTGGGACAGGGAGAGACAGAGCATGAACGGGGGAGGGTCAGAGAGAGAGGGAGACAGAGAATCGGAAACAGGCTCCAGGCTCTGAGCCATCAGCCCAGAGCCTGACGCGGGGCTCGAACTCACGGACCGCAAGATCGTGACCTGGCTGAAGTCGGACGCTTAACTGACTGCGCCACCCAGGCGCTCCGAAATCTAAGTTAATTAAGGGTGTAAAATAATAGTAGTTCTCTAATTTGCTCCAAGATGTCCTGCACAAGATTCTTAAGTTTGATTAAATTAAACACAATTTTTATAGTAGCACACCAAAATCTCCCGTACTTTCAAAACCACTATAAAAAGAAAAATAAAAGTGCAGAAAAATATATCCAATTAAACCTTTTTTACTTATGCAAATCAAGATAACGCATATCTGTAATTCAATATTGTAAAGAAGTGCTGCCTTAAATATTTTTTGTTGTTGAAAAACAAAATGCAAATACTGTATACTTCCATTTATATAAAATTGTGAAAAGTCAGATCTAAACTATAATAACGGGAAGCAGATCAGTGGTTTCCTAGGACCAGGAGTGGGTATGGATAATAGCAAAAAGAGTAGGTAGGAACTTTGGGGGCTGATGGAAATATTCTGTATCTTGGTTATGGAGGTAGTTATGCTTAAATTCAATGAACTGTACATTTACAGTGGGTGAATGATATTGAACATAAATTAGATCACTAAAAAAACAATATATAGGGGCGCCTGGGTGTCTCAGTTGGTTAAAGCATCCGACTGTGGGTTTTAGCTCAGGCCATGATCTCAACGATGATTCATGAGATGGAGCCCTGTGGTTGGGCTCTGCACTGACAGTGTGGACCCTGCTTGGGATTCGCTCTCCTTCTCTCTGTGCCCTTCCTCCACTCACACATGCTCACATTTATGGGCTCACACATAAATGCTCCGTGCTGGGTGCATCTCTCTCAAAATAAACAAATAAACATTAAAAAAACCAATATATAAATTTCATTAAAATAACTCAATTTATTTTTTTAAATATTCAATTAGATAGCTTCAAATGGAAGGTCACAGAAGCAGACTTTTGTCTGCAAGGACGAGGACTGGGGTGAGGGAAGTGAGACTTCCAGGGCATAAAATTTAAAGAGATACTCACTGCCAGATTTCTTCAAGGGTCAACCCTGCACCTGCACATCCCTAAATTTTCTCTCAAATTTTGTGCTCTGGGTGCCTCACTTGCCTCACTGTTTTTGATGACTTACTAGAAGTTGAAATTTCATCCCATCTTTTAATATACATTTGGTACCTGAACCAAATGTTATAAAATATGCTTTAATATGCCATTAAACTTTATTTGTTGCCACATAAAAATTAAATGAACAAACAAACACACAAACCCTGGTGTGATTTGTTAGGCTTCTTGAGTGTGAGGATTGCAGCCTTTCACTCTGGAAAAGTCTCAGCCATTATTTCTTGGAATAATGCACCTCTCTCTCCTTCATTTTCTCCTTCTGACACACTGATTGGATGTGTGTCAGAGCTTCTCTGTTCTTCACGTTCTGTAACCTCTTGTTCATATTCTCTGTCGCTTTGTCCCACTGTACTGCATTCTGGATAAAACTCAAGCTCTCTCTTTAGTTGTTATCCTGTGGCTTGTCCTGTCCAGTGAGTTTCTAATTTTAGTCATTATTATTATTTTTTTTATTTCTTCAAGTTCTATTTGTTTAACAAATCTGCCTGGTAATTTGGACACCCTCTTGTATTTCTTTAAAAAACTTTCAGACATTCTTTCCATTTTAAATGCAGATATTAAATATCACCAAAATAGCAGAAATTCAGTTTTGCTCATTGATGTGCCTGATCCCAAGCACCAAAAATAGCTGCGTACAAAATGGGAAATCTTTAAACATTTGTTTTAAAATTCATCATTTGCTGTCTTTGCAGGTCAGATGCTATTCATTATCTCTGCTGACTCTTGCTAACAGCAGCTTAATTCCTTAGATGCATTGTGATTGTTTGTGTGTGTGTGTGTGAACTCATGTTACTTGGAATTTTATTTGGGAAAACTTTGTGTCCTGGGTTTAAGGTGCTTTCCTTTGGAAACTTTCTGTATTTGTTGTTTCAAGATGCCTTGAAGTCATTTACAACCACAGACTGCCTAAACTAAATGCTCAGCTTGAGATTTTTATGGCTTACACAGGTAGAGTACATGAGTCCCCAGTCTACATGAAGACTAGCTTATAATTAAGAATTCTCACTGGAGACCTTTTGTTTTCCTCATGCAGGATCAAGGCAGATTTTTTTTTTTTTTTTAATCATTTCTCCTAAAGGTAGAGATGGAAGCGTAAGAAGAGTAAGGTCACACAACTAGAAAAGGACTTAGGATGACTACATATATTTGTAGGACTTTGGACCCCATGCTTTCTCTTTATACCAAGTATCTTCAAACGATTTGTGTCCATGTATGAACCTGACTTGAACCAGCTCTTGAGTGGGTAAACAGGTTAGAATTTAAGGGAAGCAAGTCATATCCAGCTGCTAGAGTGGAATCAGAAATGGAATTGGAATAGAAGTCTGTGGAAGGTTGTTGGTTCTTTGTGGCCAATGCCTCTGTAAGTTCACCATAAAGGGTCAAATGGTAGCCCCGTTTTGCTATTTGTCAGTAGAGCAGGCAGTCAAGTAAGGAGATGGACATAGATCAGGGAAAGCAGGACAAACTGGAATCCTTTTTGTCTTTCCCTCTCTATTGAGCAACCATAATCTACTGAGCATAATGGCTGTTGCTTTATTTCACTTCCCAAATCTCATTACACAGGAGTCTCTTGTGCCTAGCACTAACCCAGGACTATGAAGGGAAGGGGATTCTGGGAAATGTAGTTGCAGCTTATCTAAGCAGACACAGCATACAACCACCAAAGAAGGGAGAAAGATAGGCAACCTACATATGCTGGTCGCTTCTTTCTCCTCTGACTAGAGGAAACATAGTGTTCACAGACTCTTCATAAGTGATCACCAGCTGCCTTACCTTCTCACCATACAACTTATCACCCTGAGAACAAGTGTGGGAAGCTGCATATCTCTTGCATCTAGTGTTAAAAGTGTATTTATTTTCCTGGGTTTTTTTGTTTCAGAAGCAAAAATATGCAGTAGTTTTCTATCCATAATTCCTGTAACTTTTTTATTATTTAAAAATCTTGAGTTCCTGTAACAACGGAAAGCTGGGAATTTTGAAGCAAAGATATGGTAATGAATGCTTGCCATGGTGACGACTTCATGTAAGGCGACACAAACATGTGAGCAACTGACCTAGTGAGGGGGAAACATGACCTTGGCATGTTAACGTGACCCCCATGTTCTATGGGCAAAGGTCATCTGAAACCCTGCAAGCTCTTTGAAAAACAGGATCTTCTATCAGCCTACCCTTTGCCTTTGAAAAAAGCTCTCAGAAAGACGTGACTTGAATTTAAAGCCTGCAGAGTTTCTTTCAAAGAATGTGTATTAATGTGTCTAAAGTCTACTTCAGTCAGAATAGATTTCATTTTTTTTTAATGGGATTATAGGGCTGGTGTGTCTCCTTTTCCTCCAGTCCAGTCCAGAGAATAAGAACATAGCCTGAGCTACACCATCTACCAATTTCTAGTACTTCTGGGCAACTTCCACTGTTTTCAATAATAATAATAATAATGGTCATTATTATATTTAATATTATGATTGTTATATATTATAATTATTATTATTGCCATTATCATTCCTCTTGCTCCTTTTTTGCTTCCAGATGCTTTTAAAATGTTTTACCATTTGCAAAGCTTTCACAAACATTTTCCCATTTCCTGCTTACAAGATCCCTGGAAGGGAACATTTCACCATTTCCATTTTATAGATGGGGAAACGGAAGCTCAGAGACTGAAATGATTTGCCTGGACTCTAACCATCAAGGTCAGAGCTGGGCTCAACTCAGGCTATTGTCTTATTCCCTCCCATTTTTTTTTTTAATCATTCTTTCTATTTTTAACAAGCCTGATTATTCCCATTTCTAACATTTGGTCACTTATATAATGTGAGCCTTTTGGAGTAAGAATTATGGAAAGATCACCAATTTACTCAATATTACCTGTTTGAACAGTGAACATATGTGACAATCACTTCCTGGACAAACTGATGAATTTGTACCATTTGTTCATCCTCCCTTAAAAAATGATATTTCAGGATCAATCTTCCAGGTAAATTACATATTCGCAAGAAACTGATTAAATATGGGAACATTTTGACTCCTTCAAATGGCCAGCCCACAGAGATGGGTAGGGGATATTTCCTTCTGCCCACACAGAACAGAATAAAAAATGATTCGTCATGCACTGATAATTACAGCACAAAAGAAATGTGACTATTTTTAAAGCACCATTTTTCTTTCTAAGACCCAAAGCTTCCCAACCTCTTATAAAAATCCATTCACCTGATTTTAAAAGCTCCGTTCCCTGCACCAAACCTCATCTCTGACCCGAAACATAATGGCAAGTTCCAAGAAAATGATGCAGCCGCTGCCACAGTGGAAGCCTTTGTTGTTTGCACTTATCCTCACACGCAGACATCTCTGAATAGAGAGGCAGGTGCTTTTTGATTAAAAAAAAAAAAAAAAAAAAACCTCGTCCCCACAGTAAATGTGAACTGCAGTCAGAGCACATTTACATTTTTTTATTCTCTGAGGCAAATGTTAGATGAGTTTGGAATCTCGCAATAGCCTCCTGCAGTTGAATACCCACCTCCCTTCAGCACTGACCAATTCCAATATTTTAAAACAGTGTTGAGTTGTTAATGCATACAAGTTGTTCAGATGCAGGCATCCCCGCAGATGACAAAACAATGACAAAGAGAAAAATCATTGTATATTTCAACTGAAAACCCTGGTTTTTAGAATTTAAAGGCTAGGCTAGCATAGTCCCATTTCTTATTACTTAGGAAGGTTCTTTGGAGTTGTTCTTTGCAGACACAGCAAATTCATTGACAGGATTAAAAAAAATTTGGAGCTGGATTTGAGATGAAAGTGTTACCGTCTGCATATCAATGCCAGCTACAAATCAGCACAAACAATTGTTCCGTCATTAGCAAAAGCCTGTGAACAGGAGCAGTCCTAATATTAAGCCTTCTGGCGCTCTCGTTGGATTTGTTTGACTTGATTGCATCCCGTTACATTTACAATCTGTTTTGTGTTATCGGCACATAGACTGACAGACTTTTAAATTCACATTTAGAAAATTTGAGAGTTTTCAAAAAACAAACACTCCCCGAAAGAGTAATATATCAGCAGCATTGACTTGCACTGCCAATAAATAATATTTAGCCACTGGAAACAAATAACCTGATCCAATTAAAGAGGGATCCTAGAAGTTGAGAGACCCAGATACTGCTAAGGGTTTTCTTGGTTTTACTTTGTGCACGTGGAGTTAGCTTTCTATACTACAGTTCTTTTTTTAATAACGAGGCCATTGTATGTGTTCCTGCCTTTACTAGCATAACTAAAGTAGACAAGAATTAATATTTGCCAGGGTGTTGGTCCTCTGAGATGAAAGGTGGCTGTGGAAATGCAAAGACCTATTAAGATAGTGAGTTCCAAATGTTGTTATCATTCGGCTCAGACACAAGAAGCAGCTAGTCGCATGCATAGTGAAAGTAATGATGAGTATGAATTCCTATTTAATGAATGTTTATCATGTGCTGGCCATGTGCTAAGTGCTTTACATTTGCTCTTCCTTTTCATTCTCACAGCAACACTATTATTATCTCTGTTTTACACACAAGGAAACTGTGGTTAGAGAGGCTTAGCAACTTGTCCAAGGTCACACAGCTCAGTGTCACAGACAGGATTCAAACGAAAGCTGGTCTGTCTCCAAAGCATGTGCTCTTTACCATGAGGTGAACTCAGAAAACCACTGCCGAGCCCCTATTTTCTGAAGTTACCTTTCATAATCTGTTCCCCACATCACATGGGCTCTTTACTTTCATGCTTCTGACTGGTCATCTCTCCAGAGTAGGGAAATTCAGGGGATGAGTTCCTGGATTGGGGGCCCTGTTGATTCCCATGACCAATATACATTCCCATGACCAATATACATTTAGCTGAGAAAAAGCTAAACAACTTTGGGTTCCCAAGAAATAGAAGGATTTTAAGGCTTTTGAGAAGACCCTTCCATTATGATGTGTGTCCCAAAAAATAAAGAAGATGATGTGTTTTCCTAATATTCTGATGTGTTATATCAGAGTAACTGATGAATTAGCAGAGAAATGAACTGAGTTGTTTGAGATTTCCTTTTTGGCTCAACATATATAAATTAAGTACATACAATATTCAGGCCTTATTCTAGTTGGTTAGGGATGAGATGAATTAGACATGATAAGTGTCCTCAAAGAGTTTACAATTTAAGTGAGAGAAAATAGATCTATGAACAACTACTTGAAACAATGTGGTATTTACAGGAGTAGGGACAAAAATCAGTGTAAATTTTATATATTTAAAAATATATAACATAGGAAAATATTCTTTTTTATCTTGGAAATAAAATTAATTAAACTAACAAATTTCTGTAATTCTTACGGAAGGTCTACTTTAAATGTTTTTAATGGAATATACAAGGCTCTGGAGTCTATTATTGATTATTTCTGATAATTAACTGAGTTACCATGGACAAATTACTTAACTTCTATAAGCCTCAATTTTCACTTAAGAGGTAGCTAATAATTCCTTTTCCAGTTTTGTTGTAACAATGAAGTAAAAAAAATATCTGTAAAGTGACTGAAGTAGTACCTGGTATAAATCAGAACTTAATATATGTTACAAGCCAGTAGGATATTTTTCTTCTTTCCAAATTAACAATAGGAGAGATGCATTTTAGTTAGAAATAGTGGTTATAAAACAGAACACATTTTAAGGTCATGTCTGTAAGAGATAAGTGCATCCTGTTTTCTTTCTTGTGCTGTTCAAAATATAAAGTGCTTAACAATGCTTTTAATGAGGAATGGGGGTTGCAAATGCAAAGAACCAGCCTCCAAGTCTACCTGTCTATACAGGGAATCAGGGCCACTACATTTCTTTGAAGAACACTCAGGGGCTCTTCTTATCCCCTTTTTTATTTGCTGTTTTTGTTTTTTTTGTAGTGAACATATAAATGAACTGTTGTTAAGGACCCTCACCATACAGATTCTGAGCGAGGCCTTTCTGTGTACATCTACCATCAGTTCTTCTAACAGTTTTGTGAGTAAAACCAGATATGGGAGAATTACAGACTCAGAGATTATCTGATTCAGGATTACAAACTTGAGAGAGAGAGAGAGAGAGAGAGAGAGAGAGAGCGCGTGCAAGCACGGGAGGGGCAGATAGAGATGGAGAGAGAGAATCCCAAGCAGGCTCCACACTGTCACCGCAGGCCCAACAAGGAGCTTAATCCACAAACCATGAGATCATGACCTGAGCCAAGGTCAAGTGTTGGATGCTCAACTGACTGAGCCACCCAGGTGCCCCATCTATTTTTCTTTTTACAGGTGTCTGTTCCCCACGGTAGCCTGAAGGCTCTCCTTGTCTCCTCCCTCTTCATCGTTCACAGGAGTTTCTCCCAGTCACCATCTTGCATGTGTAATCCTGTCTTGGTGTCAGCTTCTAGACTGACCTGAATGGATATAGTTGATACCAAAAGCGTTCTGATAGATCGGGTGGTAAGATGGTTTGGGGGCTTGGCTCACTCACTGCTCAGCAAGCAAGGAGGATCCCATCCTTACAGGAATATAGGGCACAGAGAGGTCTCTGGCACAAGATGGCAATCCAACTGCTGGACATTTCACCTGTAGTATCTTGCAGAAACATCTCAATGGAGAATAATACGCTTGCAGGTGTGATGATTCCCCGTTTGAAAGATATGGGGATGGGTGTGCAAGGACAGAAGAATTGCCAGTAATTACTAAGCTATATACTGATGCTCTGCAGGAGGATAATGAGAAACTGAGGCTCATTAACAAACAAACAAATGCTAAGACTGAGAGCCAGAGAGCCTCCTTGTTCTTTTATAAAGAGGCCCTTATCTCTTGCTACATGTAGTGAACAGCTGAAGAGCAGAATCAGAACCTGAGTTCTAAAAGCTCCAGGGATATTTGGATGCTCAGCCAAGGCCTGTCTTTTCTGGGCCCTGATTTCAAGGCCGGGATCTTGAAATATGGGATGGAGACATTTAGATAAATACTGACAGAGGATTTTGTCTCTATAGACCTCCTTGAATGTTTAAAATTTACAGAGATAGTCCACTTCTCTATAGTAAGAGTTGGCAATCCCTGAGTATGGGAGGTGAAATTTCAGGGACCCGCACTTCTGTGAAGTTTGAAGATGTACAAGGGCTAGGAACTTGGTAGAGTGTGTCCTCCTATACAAAAGTCAAGTTGCTGTGTCTTACATGGCCACCATGAGAAAGGAATCATTGCTCCTGGTAGGTATCCTCAAGTTCTAGAGGCAACACCTTCTATAGCTAGGAATCCTGCTTTTGTCCATATACTTGGTTACATAGAAGGCTGTCAGCTTTGAGTGGGCACCTGTGTCGGAAAGGGCTCTCCAAGGCTTAGACTGAAGTTTAGGGGTCTAGGTCATTGAGTTATTTGATCCTTCTGACCCTATGGTGTTGGAAGTGCCAGTGTTAGGAAAAGGTGTGGTTTGAAGTTTATGGCAACCCCTAGTAGGAGAAACCCAAGGCAGGACTTTGGGCGAGCAAGGCCATGCCATCTTCAGCAAGTTCATGCCATCTGCAGTAGAGAATGACATGCTTTTTTGAAAAACAGCTCCCGTAGTGGTATTCGGTCCTACTGGAGGTGGAACTCTTGACCATGGGACGCCAGTTGAGCTGCTCATTATGAGCTAATTTCTGTTGGACTGGCCAAACCATAAGTATGGATGGGCCTGCAGCAGTCTATCATTAGAAATGTTACAAGTAATAACAGAGCACAAGGAAGCTGCATGGGCAGGTAGCCCAGACCCCCATGTCACTGAACACAGTCACACCAGTGATTTTTCCCTTAGCTTGCACCTTTGCCTATGGTGGGGTAGGAGGAGGTACAATCAACTGATGGAGAGTGAACATACCTGAGCTTGATTTATAGAAAAGTTGGCTCACTGTGAGAAAATGGGAATGGACTGTATTACCAGGATATGCTATATACTGGCATAGCTACAACTTATGTACAAATATTTGACTGTAACAGTAGTCACTTTTTTTTTAGTTAACTATATGTCAAATTTTGTAATGTATAATTTTTTCTTTTCTGAAGATTTTTTTATCCTGAAAGATTTTTTTTTTTAATTCAGGAAACCTATAAATTATTTGGGTTAGTGTTATATTCTCTGATCACCTAATTATGATAATAAAATTTTTAGTTTTTACCTTAAACGTTCCCATCTGCCCAACAAATGGAGTCCATCTGGAATTACGGTTTTTTTTTTTTGGTTTTTGTTTTTGTTTTTGTTTTTTTTTATTATATGGGTAACTCAAACCAGGATCACTCATCTGAAGAGACCATGGTTGTTATTTCCTAGATTTCACACATGAGCAAATTGATCTATAGCTATGAAATGAATAATAGTGTTATTCGACTATGCAGTTAAATGTAAGTCTTGGAAATTATATTGTTGAATATTTTGCGTTATTATTGCTATTTTCTCTAGATTTCTCTTTGGGAGCACTGTTACACTTAGAATTTTTCCTCACTTTTCATTTATCTATTAAACAATGAAAAGGACTGTTTTGTTAGTCCAGGGCTGATAAGCAGTTCCGGAATGCTTCATAGATGTGACAAAATTACGACAAGTTAACACTTCTTAACGCAGATTCATGAGTTTAAAGTCAGTGCACTGCCTTTCCAATTAGTGATTGACTCTGTCCCCAAATGGAATCATTTCACAATATGGAATAGAAGATAACTGGATAATTCTAGAATGCAGTTTTATTTTCTCTCCATCTCTCCATCAGCAGAGTGACATGAAACAAACTCTTGTATCTAGGTTACTTGTATTTGGCTTGACTTCTTCCCTGTATAATTGCTGTGACCTGCAGATATCACTTAATTTCTTTGTGCCTCAGTTTCCTTATCTGTAAGATGGGTTAGAGTTGATATATTTTCTTCCAGCATTGATTTTAAATTTCTATAAACTAAATTTTTAATACAACTAAGGCTGACCAACATGAATATCCAACTGCCCCCAATGTATTCTTCCTTAAATAGTCTCTTCAAATGATGTTTGAAGGTTAAACAGATTAACATTGTGACTTAATCTTCTCACTAACAAACAATTGTGTTAAGTCCTTATGATTAATTCTTTATTCTCCCTCCAACAAGATGACATTAAAATGTCTCATTGTAATATTTTAAATTATTTTCTGGCAGAGTTAGACCTTGAGAGATATTGATCATAATTTTAAAAAGTCAGTTATCTGAACATATGTCACATGACATCGTTTATATGGCATATTTTATACAGAAATTCTCAAAGATGGATAGACAGGATTTACCATATATATTGTTCATTCTCTGCCCTTTCCCTGTTCTACTACCGACAGTGTTCATGCCTCAAATTTTATCCAAACATTTTTTACACCCATTTCACCTTTCTAAAAACTTTAAAGTAGTAAATTTCATAATTTCATTACACTTTTGTGAAATAGTAATTATGGTATTTGTCTACAGATAGCCTCATTCATTTTATTCTAATATTCACCTGGGTTCCTCCTATCAACTGATTTGAGGATTATTTTTTATTCTGTACATTGCTGATAAAGAATCTTTATTTTGAGAATTCACCATGGAAGAATGCTATCACAGGAGGGCTGATGCTTGGCTACCTTGAGAAATTACAAGTAAAGTCTTGGTGTAATGTTCAAAGGCTTACAGGCAAGAAGGAAATATGCTATGACCTTCACAACCCTAATGTTCACAACAGAACCTGTCCCAGAGTGAGCGCTTAATAGCCATTTGCTGAATAAATGAAGGGATTAAATTAGCACAATAAGTTTTGTTTTTCTTTTAAGCTCAATGCAGATGGTGATTGTCAGACAAAAAAAAAAAAAAAATACTACCTCAAATATTTCTTAACCAACAAATGTCATCAGATCCCTCTCCTAATTTTGGAGATTTTATCATGTCTAGCAACAATACTGTAGATCAAGATTAAAATCCATTTTGTTGGTTTTAAGGTCCTAAAAATATGATAATTAGAGCATTCTGGATGCTTAATCTTCCTGTTGGAATTATATTGATATTATCATTTCACTTTTTTTTTGGTTTGTTTCTCATAACAGCATTCCCATCTTGGCACTTAGGCAGAAAGCTTCACTTGTTCTGGTTGTTTCACAGTTGATTCCATCCTTGTCTTCCTGTTTTCACAATTTACCAGCCAATCAAAGATATCTGTGGTTTCAAAGCATGTGTCAACTGAACAGATATCACGAATAAAGTGCACATATACATCCCAAAAGACTTGTGTCAAAATCAGTAAGATTGCACAAGGCAAGAACCTCGGATGGCATTTTAACAGAAGAAAATTGTCAGAAATTAGTTCATTCTGTCCAGTATCTGAGCTTCAATAAACCACGTCTTATCTCCTTTGGCCAGTGGACAGCTTCTAATTGGTAAGGGTCCAAGGTAAGGCAAACAAATGCAAGGAAACCTGTCTGCCCGGCTTTCTATATCAGCAAGATAGCCCTATCGTACATCAACGGACAGGCTTCAAGTTGACAACAGGAAAAATGTGACTCAGCTTATACAAAAGGGGAAGTCCCACATTGGGCTCAAACAATGGGCCTATCATTTTACTGCTTTGCCTGTCTGTTTTACCATCTTACCCTTTTTGAAGATATGCAGGGGCAGAGGACTCAGTATTCTTCTCTGAGTCTTGGACGGGGACACTGAATTCAGTATCAAAGGAGAGGGTTAGGGCAGAGCAGAGGAAACAAGGTGGAATTTGTGGCCAGGCTGGAAAATGACACCTTAAATTCCAGGAATTCTTCATTTGGGTAAGGATACAGGATGGGCCCAGCAACAAAACAAAAGCAGCAGAAAACCCTCCCAAGAATGATGAGTCTCCTGAATGAATAAAGCAAAGAAATCAGTCTGTGAGGGATAAGTCTCTTCTCTCCTCCCCTATCTGCAACTTGCACTGCATAAGAGAAATCCCCTTTCAAGGATCATCAATGCAAAAACATTCCACATGAGGCCAAACACCATGCACATGTGATTGACATCATGTGCTATTTGGATTTTGGGGTATTCTTTACTTAGACCCATAAGGCTGAAAAAAACTTTTATTTCTCTGACAACTGAGCTCCATCTTGCATAAACCACACCACCAACACCAATGGGCAGACCTCACTGTAGAGTCAGGGGCAGAGAGAGAGCGTGTTCTCCAAATAAGCTGCTCCAAGAGGTCTGTGGTCTCTGACAACCTGACCACCATTACCCTCTGTGCTTATGGGTTGTCCTGAGTCCCTGACTCAGGGCTTCACCTCACTTCACCGTTTCCAATTCTTCTTTATTGACTTTTGTGAAGCTTCCATCATCTTCCTTTCTTGTGGTGAGGTGAAAATATAGTAAATGTGGGTGATTAAAGCCTGTCAGTGAAACACAGACTTGCTAACAGGAACCAAGAGGAGTGGCTAGATGTTGCTACGGTTACAGAGTTTTATGGGAAAGACAGTGACAGTAGTTAATCATTGGTAAGACCATGAATTATATCTTAAGTTTCAATCCTTTAGAATCCACTGAGCAATGTTTAATATGTTTGACTGGATTGTTTCTAGAGTATAACAGACATATTTTGTTGTTTCCCTGTGACTTGAGGTCATTATTTTATCATTATCACTATGGATAGAGTTTCATCTTCCTCATCTTTGTATCCTTCGTATATAGACAGGACCTTAACCGTCAATCACTTAAAAACATATTTCATTGCATGAATAAACTTTTAACTGTTTTTTTTTAATGTTTATTTATTTAGTTTGAGAGAGAGTATAACAGGGGAGGGACAGAGAGTGAAGGAGAGATAGAGTCCCAAGCGGGGTCTGTGCTTCATCCCACAACCATGAGATTATGACCTGGGCTGATATCAAGAGTCAGACGCTCAATCAACTGAGTCACCCAGGCACCCCTGATTAGCCATGCTGAAAAAGGTCCAAGGAACAGAGAGATACAATGAGATAGGAGTAGTATAGATCAAGGATTAAAACAACAAAACTAGAATTCCCTTTTCTGGGCCAGAAATTACACTCCTTTGGTTGCCACAGAAATATAGAATAAAGGGGGGAAAAAAACAGCTAAAAGATGTCTTTAGTGGCAGCATAGAAGCTCTGTGAGTTTAAAATGTCAGATTTAGATAATTTAAGCTCATTATAGGGAAGAACATTGAGGAAATAGCAAAGGTTTTGACTTCATACTGCCCACAAGATTTCCAGAACCTTCCTTGATCTCAGAGTAGAGTGAAGCTCCCTCTCCTTCCCAACCCCACCCCATTCTTGAGTTCTATGCTTCTCCTTTCTCTGTTCCTGTTCTCAGTCTCCCATGCCGCACAACAGTAACAAAATGACTAAAACCTTACTCACTGAATTTACTGTGTGAGCCAAAAGCAAGTGTTTTGGCCATTTGGCGAACTTACCACATCTTCTGAGTCCCAAGGCAGCACTGGCTGAAAGTCGTCTATGCAGCTGGGAAAAGAAAGTGTGATGCATTTTTTTTTTTTTCTCAAATATCCACTTGGCTACCTCTACCATCTCCTTCAAGTCTGATCAAATCTCACCTTCTCACTGAGGCACACTCTATTCTGTTGAGTGTTTTAACCGGCACAACCCCAACCCTATATCCTGGCACTGCTCGTATTTCTTACTCTACTTTTCCTCCTTTTATGGCATTTATCATCTTGTAACATACTTAGCATGTCTACTTCATTGCATTTCTTTTCTTTCTTCCTCCCACTTGAATATAAGCTTCGTAACAAGAATCTTAGTTTACTAATGTATCCCAAGCCCAAGAACTATACGTAGCACATAGTGGTTATTCAATAAAAATTTGTAGAACAAATGAATAACAGTTCGCTGCCCTCCTTTAGCTAAGTTTTTCAATGGAGCAGCTAAAATCTCAATGGAATTTCATAGGATTGTGTACAGGAATTGTAACCAAAGTCTCGTCAGATACTCGTGTAGGATGACAGGTCACAAGTGAAATATGAGGGGGAAGTTAGTTAACTTCAGTTTATTAAAATGTTTTCAATGCCTATTCTGGTCCAGGAACTTTGCCGGGCACTGGAGAGACAGAAATATATAAGCCATTGCTCCTATTCCCAAAGAGTTTACCATCTGTTAGAAAGACAGATACAAAGTCACATAATACGGTAAGATCCATTATAAAATAGCAATATAAACCAAAAGTGATGGAATGTGAAGTTCCATCAAATGTAGAACATTTCCATAGAAAAGTTCTCTGTTCTGGAAAGGTAGCCACAGTGAATCATCAGAGAGAGCTGAATTGGTGGAGGTATAAAAAGAGACCCACTGTGTGCTGTTAGCTTCTCTTCCCTCATTGGAATGGGATCCCCTTTGGGCCTTTTCCTGCATCTGGTATTACAGGTTGAGCCAGCAAGTGGATTTGAAAGAATGAATTGGTGAACTGGAGCTGGCCTATTGAAGCTCTTGGTTTCCAATTCTCTGGTTGGCTAAAATATAGACCTCCTTTTTTTTGTTTTAATCAGTTACTGTAGGTTTTAGGTTTCATAAAACTTGTTTCTGCCCAGTCTGCTCAGTGAGGTTCTAAATAAATTGGTCACCTTGTGATCTCTTCTTACAGATTTCATATTTCCTTCTCTCATTCCACAAAAACAGTCCGTTTTGCCTTTTCTTGGTATTGCTGTACTCTTGGTTATCTGCACCTTGACTTATCTTTTCTGAATGAGAAGCAGATGGCAGATGACTCATCAGTACAATCATTATGACTTTCTTTGCTGCTCATAATTTCAGATTCCTGGCCTGGCTGTTTCTTCCCACTTCTGCTTCAGATGAGTCATAGGACTTCAGGTGGAGGATTAGAACTCTGCCTTCTCTGCCCTAACCAGTTCCGAGTATCCACTTTTAGGTTGGTGAGAGTTTAGAAGTTTTGCCACTGAGTAGACCCTCCCCAATAAAAAGAATGGGGAGAAGTTCTGTGGTTGTGATATCGTATTTTCATTGATTGGCAAAGGATTGTTGTATTGATCATTACCCTAAAAATTTTGAAGACTTCATGAGTGAAGACAAAGTATATTTTTAGGCAGCTACCCCTATTTGTTGTGTTCTCTGTGGCTTTGGAAAGTGAGAAACAAATGAGTTACATACCTTCTTTGTGAAGCTTTTACTTATTTCCTAAGACAGAGGCTGGGAAACACAAGGGAAAGTACCTAACTATTTGCCTAACCACCTACTAGCAGCAATGTGCTAGTAAATTTTCTGCTTCAAATTCATTTTTGCATACCTAGCTCCCAACACTGGGTTGCGCATACAGTAAGGTATCTCACAGATGTTGTGAATTAGTGAATGAAAGAAGGCAATGGATTAGCCTGCTTAATCATATGAGGAATAACATGGAATCTGCCCCTTCACCTTCTCATCTCTAAGAAAGAAAATATATGCCAATCAATTATCTACTATTGAGAAACGTTATAGGGTAAATCGAACAGCTGAGATTTTTAAGTTCAACAAAATGTGTAAATATTACATTTCTCCAATTTGACAAGAAGGGAAAATTAAGTTCTATCTACAAAGTACAAGATGAGGGACTCTGAATCAGAGTCTCTTGGATGCCTCCTATGATACTGCCTTCCCTCCTACCTGGCTGGTGATATCCATCAATAGCACTGGCCTTCAAATTCAAGGACTAGGTATTTTTGTAGAGAGCACACATCAGTGAGAGTGAAGAGAAACTGTTGAGGATTTTCTTAAGCCTTCTTCTTTTATAGGTCTTTTCCACCTTGCTAGCACATGGGTATAAATGAGGCAGAATTTCCCAAACTCTGTGGATTCCTATACCACATATATTCCAGGCTCAATGGTTATTATTTATCTCCATATCCTGCTTAATTTTCCTTCATGGTGCTTATCACTACCTGAAATCACATGTTAGTCTTCACTATCTGCCTTTATCACAAAAAAGTATAAACTCCTGGAGGGCAGGGATTAGTTCATGACATTTTCAAGGTATGAAAACAGTGTTTGGTGTATGTAGATATTCCATAAATATTTGAATAAATGAAGGAACATCATGATGTAAAAAAAAATCTGTGGAAAAATTTATTTTGAAAATGCTGGCTAGACGAAGACATGAGATTCTTAGCTGAGAGGCAAGTCTGCTCTAGCTACTCTATTAGAAGTAGAAGTGCGACCAAATTATGTTTTTCTTACCACTTATTTATTGAATAGTTAATACCAGGAAATATGAAAAATGCTTTAGATATCCATTCATTTATTAAATATTTACTGAGCACCCACTAAATGCTTAGTACTTTTTAAGCACATGGGCTAGATCAGTGAAAAACACCATCAGAATGTCCGTCCTCGTAATCTAAATTCTTGTAAGAGTAAAGATAAAGAAAATAAATATTATTCGTCTTTGTTGACAGATGATAAAGCCAAGACACAGAGAGATTCTTTAACTTGCTCAGGGCCAAATAGTTTATGAGTGATAAAGCCAGAGTTGGTGCCATGGGGCTCTCTCTGAAGCCCTACAGTATTCTGCACGGAGTATATACACCTATTGGACCTGTCTCAAGAGTGAAAACATGGCCATTTATGTATTTTGAAAGTCTTAGGAGGATTGCCTATACCGACTCAAGTTATTATTCATAAAATAGGAACTTTCTTTTATGAAGAATTTTTGTAGAAAAGTTTTTGTTCCGTTCTGATCAATTTTTTAAAAGTTGTTTTTAATGTTTATTTTTGAGAGAGAGAGAACATGCACATGAGCAGGGGAGGGGCAGAGAGAGAAGAGGACAGGAGGATCTGAAGCAGGCCCTGTGGTGACAGCAGAGAGCCTCACCTGGGGCTCGAACCCACAAACCACAAGATCATGACCTGAGATGAAGTCAGACACTTAACCAACTGAGCCACCCAAGTGCCCCTGTTCTGGTCATTTTAAATGGGCCTACTATGCTTTCAAAACCAAGAAGTGAGATGGGAAACATTTCTGGGGAGGAGCTGACCTCATCTTAGTTTACAGCACTCATCCCCACTGTCTTTTTGGATGCTTTGATCATGTCACCACTTCTGGTTCCTGTTTCCCATGATTCTCAAACCACACCACAGCCATGCCATCACTGATGAGTGGCATGGGTGTACTTCCTTGCTTGACTCTTAATATGCCCCTCAGGACATAATCTTGGTTTTTGCCTTTTAGCTCTGCATACCATGGGTGAAGGTAAGAAGCCCAATGCTATGCAGCCTTCCTACCATTATGACTGAACAGCATTAGGTTGATATTTAAATATTTCAGCTGCTCACTTAGTCCATAAGTCAAATTCTTTGCACTTGAGTTCCCTTTGGCTCTCTAGACACACAGAGTAAATTGTTTTTTAATCTGGCATTTATTTTCACTTGACTCATTTTTAAAGTCTTCTTCATTTTTTTCTGTTCATTTATAACTCTATTAGCTTGGAGATACCATTCATTTTGTAAGCAGTGCTTTAAACACATTTCATCTATCAGGATTAATTTTGCTGAATGCACCACCAAATAAATACATTAAAAACAACTGTAACACTTCATTAATCAAAATGTCAACTTTCGAAGATGTAAAATGTCCCCCACTTTTAAAATTCTCTTTTTTTGCTTGTGAGTGCTTGTCTGTTTGACTAAAATATAAAAAGTAGTACAAAATGCTGTCATTCTATTAGAATATACATGCAGGTTTTGAAGGTGCAATCCATTATAATTAAGGCTAATTAATTATTACATGGTCAAATGAGCAACAAATGCACATGCAATATCTAAAAAGTTAATTATTTGAAAATTGGTTAATCAATTGTGCATTCAAATGCACATTTGTTTTAGCATGCAGTTTGCACTTTTACAAGAAATTAGTCTAGATAAAAAAAAACATTAAAATAAAACAATTTTGAAGTATCTCTGCTCTACGGGGAAAGAAAATACATTAAAATCAAATGGATCAGATTCTTAAAAACCAAAACTGTGTTTTCCAATGAACAGTCTTCAAGAGAAAGAAAAAATATTAGTAGGAAATTAATTTACAATGAAAAAAAGGAAGCCGTCTAGATTCCCTACTTTGTGGGAGCCACTCAACCTGAACATAATTAAAAGAAAGTCTCCACCATGCTCCATGGCCTGCCACCTGCATAAAGTCCCTCCGAAGGCTGGTCTCCAGATGAAATTGCTCTATTTTAAAAACAAAAGTAGAATCACATAAGGATGTACAAGTCCCTAGTCAGCTAAGTGATTTCAAGGAAGTTCTTTTCATCCTTGAATTTCACAAGCTGCATAACTTAAAAAAAAGCGAGGGCAGCTCAAGAGACCATGACAGTGGCAGCGATAGCAAAAACCCTAACAAACTACAAGAAAGAGATGAGAAGAATGGTTGCCGAAAGAACCTATAGTACATGTTATCCACTCCTTTGTGTATTCATCAGGGAGTCAGCTCTAGTGAAAGCAGAGAAAATGTTTTATGGGCTCCTGCATATCAGAAAAAGAACATTCTGTTGTTCGTTCAAGGTGATTTCCTGAAACCCCCCGTGGGGGGAAGCAGGAGCAAAGTTGCTAAATGGGGAGGGGGTAAGTGGCGGCATGGCAGGGTAAAAGCACAGAGGTGAAAATGAGCTGATCTCACTATACAAAATTATTCATGTGGGGAAAATAGACAATTAATTTGGATGCATCAAAGGCATAATAGTTGGCTCTGAAAGGCATTCTCATGAATCTGGTCTTTATGCAATGGGTAGGGTGTAATCCCTGAAGGTTTCTGGCTAAGAATTATGACTTCATTTACTCTAAATTTTAAAAAGATCAATCTGTTTAGGAGAGATGGGAGAAAAGAGCTATTTGTGACAGAATTGTTTGAGGTTATTTAGTTAATTGAGGTAAATATATCTGAATTTTGATGAAGGAGGAAGAGTGAAGCATTAGATAGAGACATGTCAACGATTGTATCAACATGACAAGAACAGTTAGAAATGCCTTAAAGATTTCATGCTCTAAGACTAGAAAAGTGATGGCCCTGCTGGAAGAAATAGGAAAATTGGAATAAATAACATATTTGAACTTAAGATGATAAGTTTAGTGTTGGAAACTTTGAGCTTGAAATGACCACAGCACAACAAATACTGATACAGACATTAGTAGGATCACTTTCACTGAGTTTGGGAATCATCTAAATCAGAATGGATCTGCTCAAAGAAAAAGGTTAAGGAGGAAAGGAGGTCTAAATACAAAGTCTCAGGAGAGGAGTATAAAAGGAAAAGAAGAGTAAGGTGAAAAGAGGAAGCCACAAAAGAGGCAGGACAAAGACAGAAACCTAGGTGGATAACTAGAATGACATAGAATCACATACGCCAGTGGTGCAGATGATAGTCCATAACAAATCAGCAGGGTATTAAGGAGTGGAGCAGAACAGGTTTCCTCTGTGCAAATAGTTAATTAGCATTTAAAAACAGATCAATAAAATTAAGTTATAAAATAGGGTCAATGGATTAGGGTTTAGGATAAATATCAAAGATGTGTCACTAAGCAGAAGGAGTTATGGAGCACATAAGTAATGAGATAATCAATTAGTTCGTTAGTAAACAATGAACATTGACTGATTGAGCATTTGGTGCCGGTCAGCATAGTAGGCAGGTGACCTGAGATATGAGTCACATTCTCAAAAAGCTCACACTCTGGTTTGGAATATGGAAAGGATAAAAATGCAGCAAGTGATCATACTCAGAAGAAAGATGCACTCTATAATAGTTACTAACAACTGATACATGGAAAGAGGGCAAGCCCCATGGGCAGAGGATGATGCCCAAGGCTTAACAAATGGTAGCCCTAAGCTTGGATTTAAGGACATGAAGACTTATGTAAACACATAAAGAGAGAAGAGAAGGCATTCTATGCAGGAAAGACTAGATGCTGAGGAAGTGTTAGGTGTTACGACAAACATACTTTAAAGCCTACCCAGTGTTAATTCTCCAACACCCTATTTTTCTGCTCACAGAATCTCTGTTTATTCAAGTAGCAATGGGGAACTCCTGAACTCAAACAGAGCCTTCTCCTAGCTTCAGGGAATGTGACTGGTCTACATTAGAAATGGTATTTTCAGGGCAGCTGGGTGGCTCAGCCAGCTGTGTTCGACTTCAGCTCAGGTCATGACCTCACGGTTTGCGAGTTTGAGCCCTGTGTTGGGCTCTGTGCTGACAGTTCAGAGCCTGGAACCTGTTTCAGATTCTGTGTCTCCTGTCTCTCTCTGCCCCTCCTCTACTTGCACTCTGTCTGTCTGTCTGTCTCTCTCTCAAAACTTAATAAACATTAAAAAAAAAAAATGGTATTCTCATGTGCTTTTGCCATTGATTGCTTTGAGGTAATCATGTATTTCAGTTTTGCCAATGAAATTATTATTAAAAATTTCTTTTTAATTTTTAAAAAATTTAAAAAGTTTAAAAAAGTTTATTTATTTATTTATTTTGAGAGAGAGAGGCAGAGAGACAGGGAGAGAGAGAGAATCCCAAGTAGGCTCCACACCATCAGCGCAGATCCTGACACAGGGCTTGAGCTCACAAATGGTGAGATCGCGACCTACCTGAAATCAAGAGTTGGATGCGTAACTTACTGAACCACCCAGGTGCCCCGAAATTATTATTTCTTAATAAAAATTTCTTAATTAAAAAAAAACTTAGTTGGCCCAGCCTTTTGTCCTTTTGGCTTTTCCTCTTTGTTTTGCTTGTAAAATGGACTAATTCGTCAAGGAACTGTAGCTAACTTGTAACCATGTTGACAAGCAATGAAGATAAAAGTCAAAACACTAAATTTTGACAAGCAGACAGGTAGAAAAGAGCCTGAATCTTTGTCATTGTCATTGATATTGAGCACCTGCTGACCTGGAATACCTACTTCTAGACTTCTTGTTTTACAAGAAAAAAGCAACTATTTGTAGCATCTATTTAGTCATTTATGTTGGTATTGTTACTTGAAGTAAAATAATTCCTAACAGACTTAGATTATGAGCAATTATTAACAATGGGACATTAACAAGGTGAGTGGAAGAAGGCCAGAAGAGATTTCTGGAGCCATGGCAAACTGAATCTCTAGACTCACTGTTCTGAGAACAAAGCACTGGGTAAAATATAGAATAATACTCTTTAATTGCTTTCATTAATGGCAAGAAATAAAGAATATGCAGGTCAGGGGCACTAGGGTGGCTCAGTCAGTTATGTGTCTGACTTTGGCTCAGGTCATGATCTCGCGGTTTGTGAGTTTGACCCCCACAGTGAGTAGGCTCTGTGCTGACAGCTCAGAGCCTGGAGCCTGCTTTGGATTCTGTGTCTCCCTCTCTGCCCCTCCCCCACTCATTCTCTCTCTCTCTCTCTCTCTCTCTCTCTCTCTCTCTCTCTCTCTCTTTCTGTCTCAAAAATAAATAAAATATTTAAAAAATATTTTAACTTAAAGAATATACAGGCCAGAATCTGTGGTTCACCTAGGTACCAAGAGAAGGGCATAGATAACACTCAAAACAGATTTTGTTTGTTTGTTTCTTGAGGGCATGAACCACATCATGAGAACTTTAACACTGGTTTTTGTGAGACAGTGAAATTTAAGGAAGGGAAAAAACATTCTGGAAGACACCTAAAGTGTAAGTCTAATAAGAAAACACTCACATAAAGCTGGGGTCATGAAGGACTTTACACCCATAGTATGCATTGACTAGAATTAAATATACTTCTTCTTTCTTCTTGGGAAACTATAAAGAAAATTGCCAGCCTCAAAACTTGGTGCTTCGTAGAAAAAATTGAAAAATTATCCTTTGATATTTGCAACCACAATTCAATTTTGTGACCCAAATACATGCTACCTGGATAGCAAAAAATCCTCCAGACAGCTGAATGGAACAAAGGCAAGTTCTTTCTAGAATAACCTTCCTTCAAATCAGGCAATGGCATATTTATACAGATAAAGTTCTAAGGCATAAGAGCAGTATATAATTTAAAAAAAATCATTAAATACAAGGAAATAAGCTATCCTATACAAAAAAGGAAATAGAAACAGATATTCAAGCTTCATATTTTAGAATTATAGGACACAGAATATAAAATTATGTGAATAAATTAAAAAAAAATTTAACGTTTGTTTATTTTTGAGAGAGAAAGAGACAGAGTGCAAGCGGGGGAGGTACAGAAAGAGAGGGAGACACAGAATCTGAAGCAGGCTCCAGGCTCTGAGCTGTCAGCACAGAGCCTGATGTGGGCTCAAACTCACAAACCATGAGATTATGACCTGAGCCAAAATCGGATGCTCAACCGACTGAGCCACCCAGGTGCTCCTATGTGAATATATTTTAATAAGTAAAATAAAATATGAGTAACTTTTAAAAAGCATAAAACAGAACCAGAAATGAAAACAATATTATTTTATTTTTTTAAACTTAATGTTTTAAGTTTATTAATTTATTCTGAGAGAGTGAGAGAAAGTAAAAGAGAGCGAGGGAGGGAGGGAGGAGCAGAGAGAGGGAGAGAGAGAGAATCCCAAGCAGGCTCCACACTGGCAGTGCAGAACCTGTCGCAGGGCCTGGACTCATGAACCATGAGATCATGACCTGAGCTGAAACCGAGTCAGATGCTTAACAAACTGAGCTGCTCAAGCACCCTGAAAACTATATTTACTAAAATGAAAAACTCAATGGATTGATTGTAGAACAGATTATACATATTTAATAAAAGAATTAGTACATTAGAAAAAAGCACAGCTGAAGAGATCTTCTTAGTAGCCCACAGAGACAAAGATGAAAAATATCAAAGATAGGTCAACATATAGGAGAATGAAGAGAAAATGTCAAACACATATATGTGTTTATATATATTTAGTTGAGATTTTTGTTTGAGTAAAGAGAAGGAAAGAAGCAGAAGACATCTTTGAAGATATTATGGCTTAGAACTTTCCAGAAGTGATGAAAGATAGCAATATCATTCAACAAATCCAACAGATTGCGAGAAAATTTTAAACCTAGTTGTACCACAGTACAACTGAACATCCAAAATCATCCAACGGATTATATGCCTTTTGAAAAAACTCTTTGCACACCACTAGACAATGGCAGAAAAGCAGTGCATGACTATGTATCTGGAACTTCCCATCACAAGCTGGGGTCTTGTCACAAGATGGGACTCCTCGAGGTGTACAATTGGGTGGACCCAGCAACAATACATTGTAAAATAAAAGTAGGACATCTGGAATAAAGGATAAGCAAAAGGCAAAGGCAAGCTGACTCCCATCTTATCTGCCATTATTACACCAGCAACCACTTAGCTTACAATTTTAGTTATAATTTTTTTACATTAAGATGATTGAGGAAAACAAAGCCCAAGCTTTGTGTTATGAATGTCAGCTTGGTCTGTTGAAGCTTGCCTAAAATGGACTGCAAATTCACTACAGCCAAACTGAGTGGCTTTTAAAGACAATGGTGAGAGAAACTAACCCCATCCCCTGCCCCCGACCACCCATAGGTGGAGTTTTGGGTGATGCATCTGGTCATATACTTTGGATAAAGGGATATATGGACTTGTGGTCAGTGACTTGTAAGGAGAAATATTGGGTAGTCAGGTACTAAAAGGTATGGGGGAGAGACATATGGATGGAAATATAGGAATGGGCACAAAGTTTAAAACCTTTGTATTACTTACTAGTCACTCCACAGGGTAGCTATCCCAGAAAAGACACTCAGAAACAAAGTACACCAAATAACTTAGCTGATTAATGCCAACAAACCGTCATCAGCTATCCCAGTGCTAGAACAATAGGCACATGAGCAAAGAGGCTGTTGTGATTAGGGATGTGATTCTCTGCAGGGAGAATTCCCACTTCTTAAGACTGTTCTTTCTAATACCACCATCAGATGCCAAACCTGTGGTAACATATACAAACATTGACCTCTAATATGGACAGTCCTTGTGGAGACCAACTGACCACACGGTGGCTTGATGTGTGCACCCTGTAGCATTTCAGGGCAGGGCAAAACATTGGCCTTCCTAGCCCTGGGCTGGCTTGCCACAGTATTTTCAGTGGCATCTCCACTGGGGCCTCTCACCCACTCCTCATCAACTTACTGATGTTTCTTTTGGGGTTGTTCATCTGCCATGGGTGTGGATGTAGGCCTGTGGGAAGGGGAGATTGACTCTCCTGCCCCTAATGGATCTGCAGCTTTCACTTTGAACTAAGCCCTGCAAATTATGGAGCTGGCCCTGCTCATAGGACTGACAGGAGCGGGCTCCCTCACACCACTGATAAGTGGTAAAGTCAGATTCCTGGGGATTCATAAGTAAAGCTCTGATCTCCACATTTGACAAAGAATAAGGGACTCAAGATGTCATTTCTTATTGCTGTTATCATTAAGAGGAGAAACAGAAAAGGAAAAACAATGCTAACTGCTTTGCAGAAATAGGCTTTGAAGATGGAGGAAAGGGGAGGGGGCACAAGACAAGGGATACACATGGTCCCTAGAAGCTGGGACCCTCAGCTGATGGCAAAGAAATGGAACCTAAGTCCCACAACCACAAGAAATTGGATTCTGGTAATATACTGTATAAATAAGGAAATGGATTCTCCCCTGGAGGCTCTAGAAAGGAATGCAGCCCTCCTGACCCTTTGATTTCCAACCTTGTGGGATCCGGAACACGGAAACCAGCCAAGCCCACCTGGGCTTTTGACCTACAGAACTCTGAGATAATAACTGTGTGTTGTTTTATGTTGCTAAGTTTGCAGTGATTTGTTATAGTAGTTATAAAAACTAACACAATCGTTATCTGTAATTTCCAAATAAAAAATTGACCTATAGGAGAAGTGTGTGTGTGTTGCACACACATATGCACACAGTCTTCACTTATTAGATTGATTAGATTTTTATTTGCTTTTTCACTGCTTAGAAAGTCTTTTCATAGTTCAAGTTATTTAAAAAGCTTCTTAAAGAAATTTGTCTAATGAAATTTTATTTTTCTCTTACCTGGTTGTGTGATAAGCAAAGGTAACAAAAATCATTTCATTATCCTTACAGCTGGGCTCAAAGTCATGAAATGTACCTTAAGTGACTTCTGTTCATTGTTGTGCATGGTGACAACATGATAATACTTGGTAACTCTTGTGGGCATTTGTGATTTTTTTTTTTGTGGCTGCTTGGTGTATAATTTTCCTTCTCGTTGGGGGAATTCTCCATTGTACAGACTGGTGAGATGTGACGTCTAGTTCCCTTTACTCTCCCTATCACCACTGCGTATAAGTCAAGGCATAGATTCATGAACTAGGCTCTGAATGCTTGTACTTAGAATTTTAAATGTGGAGGCTGTGCATCAATGAACTAGAAATAATTTGAAAGTATTGAGAGGCCAGTGGTGGCTGCACCACACAGTGACATCAGGCAGATGGAAGCATAGTACCAGTGACAGCAAGGTCGCTAGACTTTCTTGTGGTATGGCTTTAGTTTTGGTTCTGCTGCCCTGAATCCATTGGTTCCTGCTTAACTTCTGAGCCTATTTCTCTACTCATTCCCCACCCCCGCCTTAATTCTTTAATCCACTCAATATTTTCTAATCAACTTAGCCATAGTTGGTTTTAGTGACTTAACACGCCAGAACTCTCACTGAAACTGGTACCTTGTAAATGCTTTTAGATGTGGAAGTCATAGACCTAAAAGATGTGGTTTCTTTTTTTTTTATTAATTTTTATTTTTTATTTTGAGAGAGAGAGAAAAAGAGAGAGAGAAAGAGAGAGAGAGAATCTTAAGCAGGTTCCATGCTCAGTGCAGAGCCTGGCACAGGGGCTCCATTCCACGACCGGGATCATGACTTGAGCCGAAATCAAGATTGGGATTCTCAACTGACTGAGCCAACCAGGTGCCCAAATATGTGGTTTCTGAATGCTGAAAAGTACAATATAATGAGAAGCTGGACATACTAAGCAAAAATTTTACAAGAGCATGTATAAATGTAAAATAATATGCCCAAGTGCTATAATGGAGGCCCATGTGAGGAGTGGAGAACAAGAAGAGTAGAGGAAAGAGTGTTTACTAGGGAGTCAGGTTTTTTCACAGGGTGGGGACTCTAGAGCTGAGGAGACACCTGGCAGCAGAAAGCAGACAAGTGGAGGAGTAGGGAAGGGATTCTAGGCAGAGGGTATAGCATGAGCTATAAGAGGATTATATCATGGAATACTGAGAAGTCACTAAGGTGATGGGATAGATGCATGATGGGAAAATAGGAGGAAGGAAGACTGAATATGGAAGTAGATGCCTCAATAAGGGCTTGAGAATTCAAAGGAGAAATTAGATTATTTGAAAGATCTTTCTGGCAAGGAGAAAGTGAATGGGAATGCTCCACAAGGCAAAGAAACCAGTTAAGATTGTGGTGTTTCTCTTCATAAACACCACAGTTTCATATTTTCAGTAAATCTCCTATTTTAAGGGGCTGAAATTACCTCTCTTCAGAACATCTCCAGTGCTCCTTTGGCAAAGTCACAAGCATAGTGTCTTAAAAGCAGACCTGACTTTTTTGACTTCCAAATATTAAGAACCAACAAGCAAATCTTTGTAGTCTTTTACGGGCTTGGGTTCATTTGTCATGTATTTACATTGTATTTAACCTCTTCACATTATTGGAAAGCAATAAAAAATTACCTAGTTAGTAGGAAGGTTAAAACAAAACTTTAAAGTTCTGTTTAAATCTCTCAATCAATTGAAGAGTATCTTCACTATGCATGTTGCTATTACATTGCCAAAGAAATGGGTGAAAGCAGAAGTGAGGTAAGGGCAGCAAGACAGATGCAGATGGCTGAAGACGTGGAAATGTTCATGGGGACAAGGAGTTATAGATAATGAGATAAGGTTGGTAGAACTGAACGCAACAGGATGTCTCAAAACATTTAATAGAAGACAATGATCAAAGCGAAGAGGTCCCTGTGTGCAGAGGGCAACATACACAGGCCTAAGTTCTGCAAATACATGATTTGTGTTCCCTTCAGTTACTGTGTCCTGTGCCTGTCCCAGGGTAGGCTATAGCCAGGAGGATGATGAGGACCAAGTGTGCTCATGGTCTTTTCTTGCTAAAGCCCATAGGAGAAGCCATGGTAAACATAGTGACTTAGTTCCCAGAGCAATCCTCAAGTTTTATTTTAACAAATACTGTGGCTGAAACATTATGGAAAGAGGAAGTAGGGCTGGTGGTGATGGTAGGAGGGGCAGGAATGGTAGGGAGGGAAAGACAAGGGAGGGGGAAGCAGTAAACAAAGAGGAGGAAGAGGGAAGTAAGGAAAGTCTACAAGGCAGTGAAAGAAGACAGATCTGCTCCAAAGAAAATAATAAATTGAAGTAATTCCAGCTGCTGACTGGTTTAAATTGGTCTTGTGGGCCAGCCAGGAGTCTAAATACTCTTTAGAGTAATTGTTCCAATTCCAATCGTTGTGGAATGTTTGTTGAATTAAAAAGATTTAAATAAATGTTTGGATTTTAAAGAGAGAGACAGTGGGAGGAAGGATAGGGCTGCCAAGAATAAAAAGGAGCCACTCTCACTGCAAGGAGTGATGATGGAAATGATAAAACATTATTACTCTAAAATAAGGGAGCAAATCACTTGTTGGGGCGCCTGGATGGCTCAGTTGGTTGAGCATCTGACTCTTGATTTCAGCTCAGGTCATGATCTCACAGTTTGTGAATTTGAGTCCTGTGTCAAACTCAGCGTGCAGCCTGCTTAAGATTCTCTAAAATAAAATAAAATAAAATAAAATAAAATAAAATAAAATAAGGAAACAAATCACTTGTTATAGATGAGGTGAAACCAGGAATTTTGGCAGAAAATGCTAAGGCTTAGAGAAGATGCACTGCCTGTGTTGTCTAAAACATTTAATATGCCATGGAAGAGTGTAGAAATTAAACTCTTCTCTTTAGAGAGCAGATGTATACAAGACCTCTGCTGGGATTTCAGTTCGTTGGATACTGTAGATCTGGCACACGTAATTATTTTGGCACTGTTTACTTTTGTGTCTTATGAGATTTAAAAACTAATATTTAACTGTAACTCGGTTTATAAAGAGCAGAGCTACTGGCCATGGCTTCAAAATATACACAAGTTTCTGAAAGGATCCATACCAAGCTGCTGACAGTGGCAACCTGCGGGAGGTGGGCTGGAAATGAGCGATGCTTTCACCTGTAACTTTACACATTTTTGTAACTTATACTAAGGTTAACTTTTTAAATGTTTATTTATTTTTAAGAGAGAGGAGAGAGAGAGAGAGAGAGAGAGAGAGAAGGAGGGGAGGGGCGGGGGAGGGGCCGCCCTCTGCCCCTGGGGGAGGGGCAGAGGATTTGAAATAGGCTCTGAATGTCAGCAGAGAGCCCCATGCAGGGCTTGAACTCACAAACTGTGAGATCATTACCTGAGCGGAAGTCAGGCACTTAACTGATTGAGCCACCCAGGCGTCCCTATACTAAAGTTAATTTTTAAAGTTAACACGTTAAGCAAGTTTACTCTGTTTTCCCTCTCCCCCTTCCATACCTGAAGGTTTTCTTAAAATTACAAAATGGATACATGCTTGTTATAGTATTTTAGGGTAACTTAATTCCTACTGACACATTTTTAGGTTGTGTCTAATTTTTTGCAATAACAAATACTGTTAAGGTGATCAGGCTCATATGTTTCATATTTCTGTGTTACTGTAGGATAGATTCATAGAAGTGAATTGCTGTGTCAAAGTGATCGTGCACCTTAATTTTGAGAAATGTCGCTAAATGATTAGCTTGCTGAAATATGGTAATATATGCTTCCCCAAAAGTGCATGATTGTGCTAATTTCCCTTTACATTCCCTAATACTGGATATTATTATTATTATTACTATTATTATTAATCTTGCCTGTCTTATAAGTAAAATTAATTCTTCTTGTTTAAAGTGGAATTATTAGTGGGGTTGGGAATAGTTTCATATGCTTCGTGGTTATATTTTTTAAAAAATTGGTTTGTCACAGCCTTGTCTCTAGAGAGAGATTTACCCTCTACCACACATGTTGAAAATATTTTCTTCAAGTTTGTAGTGTCTTTTGCCTTTGTTTATATAAAAATATTGTCTTCATATAAAAATGCTGTGGTTTCATGAAGTCAAATGTGTCAATCTTTTTTTTTTTTTAGGGCTTCTGGGTTTTATATCATGATTAGAAAGAATTATTAAAATATTCTCATCTACATAACTGCCATTTATTGGTGAAGAGTGGGAACTCAAAAACTGGTTGTAAAATTCATAGGATTTTACAGACCTAGGCAACCAAGTTGACAGGAAATATTAGCCACCTTAAAATTATTAAAAACACCTCCTAGAGAAATCATTACTGACTTTCTTTGACATGAGTTTTTGGTCTAATATAATAACTACAGAGCAACAACAAAAAGATGTTGGATATTAAAACAATGTAATCTTGAATAAGAGCTAAAATTATGTTTTAAGTTGTCTTTTTATTTGAACTCAGGGGTTGGATTTGTGATTCTTTGAAATCTACATTGTAGCCACACACCTCGTGGATAATGTGTATGGGTGTGTTTGAATCAAAACAATGTGACTTTCTTCAAAGGAAAAATAGCTAATTAAGTTGCTATCATTCCTCAATCATCAACAGAGAAGAGCCAGTAATTGATTTGGGAAGGAGGAGAGAATATTACACAAGCTGGCACTGATTTTTTAAAAATAATTTTTATTTTATTGAATCTGTCTCCTGATGATTAACACAGAAATTCCTCTGGCAATTATGGACTCTCTTCTAAATGATTGTCTCATAATTTACAGCTCACCAGGCGTACCTTCAACTCAAATGTGTGCAGT
Source organism: Puma concolor (assembly GCF_028749965.1). Classification (NCBI taxonomy): domain Eukaryota; kingdom Metazoa; phylum Chordata; class Mammalia; order Carnivora; family Felidae; genus Puma; species Puma concolor. The sequence continues at coordinate 118,900,312 of NC_141670.1, forward strand.
TCACCTTTCTGGCGCACTTCCATCACATCAATACCCCCGATCCAGACTCTCTCACATATATGATATGCTCTGTGCTGAGAATATGTGCCCCCTTTCCAGAAAAATTGACCTACCATAGAGACAATACTGGGCAGGAAATTCCATAGCTTAGGTTTCACACTTCATTCTAATCACTGATTTCAGATTCCTCCCCTTCTATCAGTTTTTTTCTTCCTCATCTTTATTTTTTAAGTTATTAGAGATCTGGGCAAACAACTCAGTGTACAAATTTAAATTTTAGTTCCTTTCCATTTATATTTCCCCTTCTCTAGTAGGGGTGCTAATGATCTGTGAAATGGCCAAAATATGAGTATTAATAGATAAAATAAAGAAGAAAATAATAACTTGGAAACAGTATGAACCAAAAATACCTCCTTGAACAATAAGCACTTGAACATGGAACTGTATTAAAATTTCCCAGTCCTGTAAAAGATGTGTAATTTGGCATTAATGTAGCTCTTATCTTTATTAGTAGTAACATTTACATTATTATTAAATGGGCCTATTTCATTTCTATTGTTCATGGTAATAGTGGGCTGAGGAAAAGCAGAGAGACATATTAATAGCATTGGGCCTATAAGGTGGTGGGTTACATTTCCAGGAAGATAATTTGCTAAAAATGTATTGCATGCCTACCTTTTTCAATGCACTGTACCTTGCCAGGCTTCCCAACATGGATTTAGGGAAAGGCTATCGATGAAGGTGAGAAAAGAGTATAATCAACACACAAAGCTGCAGAAAATATTATATCACAAAGGGTCTGCCAGGGAGCCATAAACATGGTGCTAAAGGGACCAGTCTGGGATCAATGCTCAGTTGCCATTTATTCAGTCCACATTTGTCATTCACCTATGGTGAATGTGAAGCAAAGTTCTGGGGGACGGAGAAATAAATATGAGAGGGTCACTGTACTTCCCACCCAGTTTACAGTCTAGTGTAGAGCTGGGGATGCTGGTAGGAGGTAGCAGCAGCAGCAAAGATGATTAGACATGAGGACAGAATGAAGCATGGTGAGAATTGGAAAAATATGCTTAAGATTCAAGGCCCTCCTAAGTGTAAATGTTTCTTTTATATTGCCCTAATGTGGACTTATCAAGCTGAGGACACACAGTCAATCGCTGAAAAACAGAGATAGCTAAGACATAGTCTTTGAGTACAGGTACTTAAATTTAGAAGGTGCCACATGTAATACACATGTGTTACCATATTACAAGACAGTATGTGCCCCATTCCATTAGAGAGGGAGGGAATAAAAAATTTTACTGAGGGCCGCTACACTGGCTATATCACATTGTCTTCAATGCCCAGTGTTCCTTCTTTGATACAGTTGCCTTGCCCTCAACTGCAAACTCAGAGGAACAATAATGGGCTATTTTTTGGTGTGGCCAGTGTTCGTACTGTCTATGTATACCTGAGCAAATCAGCTCATCTATAGCCTGGTAGATAGTATATGATGCAGCCTGGTCTAAAGATATGAATTCATCAACTGGTTCATTTTGCATTAAGCTTAGAGCCACTAAGAGAACAAAATGATTAGCGTGGGGAGGTAAAGTGAAGTCTTGATTCAGAGCAGTGAGAGACACTGAGCAGAAAGAAACAGGAGCAGTGGAATCAGGACCAGAGACACTGAGGGCTTCTGCACATGCTGAGGCACAAGGAATGCCCTGGGCTCCCGTCTTCCATCTAACTAGGAGATGATTTACCAATGCAGGATGGTAAGAACAGATTTGGAAGAATAGCAAACACCTGAATTGGTTCAGGAAAGACTAGAAGGGAAATTTAAAGCAGTAAATATAGTCAACTATTCTGAAGACTTTAGATGTGAAGGGGAGAGAAATGGAGCAGTGACCAGAGGAAAAAGGGGTCAGAAGAGGTTTTTGTTTTTTTTTTTTTTTTGTTTTGTTTTTTGTTTTTTTTTTTTTAATTTTTTAACGTTTTTTAAATTTATTTATTTATTTTTGAGACAGGGAGAGACAGAGGATGAACAGGGGAGGGTCAGAGAGAGGGAGACACAGAATCTGAAACAGGCTCCAGGGTCTGAGCTGTCAGCACAGAGCCCGACGCGGGGCTCGAACTCACGGACCGTGAGATCATGACCTGAGCCGAAGTCGGCCGCTTAACCGACTGAGCCACCCAGGCGCCCAGAGAAGAGGTTTTTTTGAGATAGGGAAAGAAGCATATTTTTATGTTTGTGGGAAAAATTCAGTAGAGAGGGAAACAACCATGTGGGAGAAAAAAGAGACGGAGTTGTTGGAGTTGATTTTCTGGAGCAAGTGAGAGGGGTTGTTAGAGCTGGTTGATCAATGAAATTTATTCTTTGTCACAAGAAGGTGAAAATGTGCGTCACTTGCATTGAAATCAGCGACTGTGGCAATAAGCTTGTGGAGGTTCTCTGACTGCTTTTATTTTCTCAGTGACACTATAAACAGAGCAAGCAGCTTGAGAGTAAAGGAAGGATAGGTGGTAGAGGGCATTTGAAGAGTGAGAGCAGAGTATGAAATGGGTGAGAGAATGAAGTCACTGCAGAAATGTGATGATAGTACAGCATTCAGGGCCACTTGATGGTAAGCGACCATGACTTTAAAGTGACACCAGTCAAAGTCTGCAGCATTGTGGGTCTGGGATAGGCTTATACTCAGCTTTAGTAGTATTAAGATTGGTCAAGAGGGGCCTACAAAGGGAGCTAGACAAGCGGAAGTAGGGGGTATAAAAGGGAATGGTTACTGTAATTGACTATGGAATTTAATTTCATCAGAGGCCATGAGGGAGTGGTAGGTGGGGGGCCCTGGTGTGAGATTGAGTGGCTAAGGTAAGAGAGCATGCAAGATCCCTCGAAGACAGGAGGTCAATGACATTTTCACATTCTATTAAAATGATCTGTTAATGTGTCTGTTTCTCCCACTAGATTGGCACTTTGGACTGGATAATTTGGGGGGGGGTGTCAGGGGAAACTCTTCTGTTTATATTGTAGAATGTTTAGCAACATGCCTGTCTTCTACCCATTGGATGCCAGTAGCACCATCCCAGTGGTGATAATAAAAAATGTCTCCTGGGAGAAAAAAAAATCAATCTTGAGTGAGAATCATACCACTGGACGATTGGATTCTTTTTCTTTTCTTTTCTTTTCTTTTCTTTTCTTTTCTTTTCTTTTCTTTTCTTTTCTTTTCTTTTCTTTTCTTTTCTTTCCTTTTTTAGGTTTATTTATTTTTGAGAGAGGGAAAGCGCAAGCAGGGGAGGGGTAGAGAGAGAGGGAGACGGAGAGAATTCCAAGCAGGCTCTGCCTGATAACAGTGGGGCTTGAATCCATGAACTGTGAGATCCTGACCTGAGCCGAAGTGGGACACTTAACAGACTGAGCCATCCAAGCACCCCTGGACCATAGGATTCTCAATAGAGATTGTACCTTATTCATTATTATATTCTCAATGTTTAAAAGATACTTAGGCACATAGTGAAAACTCACTCAACTCAGTGATACGCTGAAGATTTTGAGGAATAGTGAATAAGCTGTTGGGTTGAAGTTCTCCAAGGTCACCCCTAGGTTTGGTGATTTGCTAGGAGAACTCATAAGACCCACCATATAGTCATACTCAAAGCTATGATTTATTACAGCAACAGCACAAAGCACAATCGGCACAGGGAAAAAGCATGCAGGGCGAAGTCTGGGAGACCAGGTGTAAGTTTCAAAGAATCCTTTCCCAGTGGATTCACACAGGATACACTTAATTCCCCCAGCAACAAGTTATGACAACTCATGACTGGCTGTTGCCAACCAGGGAAGCTTGTTCAAAACTCAGTGTTCAGGGTTTTGAAGGCTGGTCATGTAGGCATCCTCTCTCTGCCTGGCACTCAAATTCCAGACTCTCAGAGGGAAAGCAGGTGTTTAGGGTAAACCATATTATTTGCAAAGTTTAGGCACACCAAGCCACTTTTATCAGTCCTGAAAGTGGTGGGAACCGACACCCCAAAATCCAAGTTCCCAGACATGATCAAGGTCACCCTTGTTGTAGCAGATCTTTTACTTTCAAAGGATAGAAGTCAGATCTGCTGTTTTAACTCTGCTGCACAGATTTATGTTACACATCACATGATAAACAATACACTTTCCACTTAGTCCCCTGTTTTCAAAATTCCCAATGCCCTGCCCAAGTTCCTTATTTTCCATGTCCTTTTTTCTAGACCAAATTGAAAAAAAAAAGTCTCTAATACAACATCACATAACCCTGCATACCCCATTTCATTAGGAAGCAGTTTAGGGATTATTTATTGTTTATAAGGATGTCAGGTGGTCCAACACTCTTTAAAACTTACACAAACTGCCAAGAAAACAAAATATCCTCCATATTATTTCATATAGGATAAAAGGAGGGGATTTAATTTGTCTAATATTAAAGAAAACTTTTGTATCCTCTGTCATAGCTGCATTAGCCTTAGAGCAAAATAAACTTTTGTTTCTTAAAAATAGGGTTTACCACAGCGAAAATATTAACACTACCTGTTTGATCTGTTGGCCAGATTTTTAAAAAGTTGTTCAATTAATTAAAGCCTGTCTCAAAAAAATAATCCATATGCTAATTTATAATCTTCATAACTATGAAGAGTTTATTAGTGAAGGCCACAACAGAGAACAGAGAGGTTGCAGGAATGAGAAATGCTGAGCTGCTCTCTCTGACTCCACCCCTTGCTCAATTAAATCTCCTCTTAAAGAAGGTGTAATGAAAATTAATATGTGGGACTATGTCAAAATAAAAAGCTTCTGCACAGCAAAGGAAACCATCAACAAAATGAAAAGGCAACCTACTGAATGAGAGAATATATTTTTATATATCTGATAAGGGGTTAGTATCCAAAATATCTAAAAAACTTTATATAACTCAGTAGCCAAAAATCCCAATCTGATTAAAAAATAGGCAGAGGCTCTGAATAGGCATTTTTTCAAAGAAGACATCCAGATGGCCAGCAGGTACCTAAACAGATGCTCAGCATCACTGATCATCAGGGAAATACAAATCAAAACCACAGTGAGATACCACTTTATACCTGTCAAAATGGCTGTTATAAAAAAGATAAGAATTAACAAGTATTGGTGAAGATGTGGAGAAAAGGGAAGACTTGTGGACTGTTGGTGGGGATATAAATTCATACAGCCACTATGGAAAATGCTATGGGGAAGTTACCCAAAAAATTAAAAATAGAACTACCATATGATTCAGCAATTCCACTTCTGGGTATTTATCTGAAGAAAATGAAAACACTAACACAAAACTATACATGTACCCCATGTTCACTGTAGCATTATATACAATAAGCAAGACATGGAAGCAACCTATGATGGATGGATAAAAAATTTGTTTTACATATATGTATATATATGCAATGTACTACACGGTGCGTATAGTTAACAATGTTGGATTGAATATTTAAAAGAAAAGTTCTCACCACAAGAAAAAAAATTGTAACTGTATGATGATGGATATTAACTTGACTTGTGATCATTTCTTAGTACATACAAATACCAAATCAGTATGTTGTATACCTAAAAGTAATACATATCAATTATACCTCAATAAAAAATCTGAAAACTATAAAAAAGAAACTAATCAGATGTGAGTAACAATGTGTATTTTGAGAAAATTTTGAAATAGTTTTATATTTTCTATTTATACCTTTTATATGCTTATATTTTTTAAAAAAATAATTAATTTGTTAGCTGCATAGTCATTAACAGCATGGAATAGAATCATTATGATTAAAGGATCATGCCTAGTAGCCATGACCTCTGGTCAAGTAACAACTTCTCTAAGCTTAATTCTCTCCTCTACAAAATAAAATACTAACTAGTCCCTACACCCTAGATTTTGAGTAGTAAAAGAGATAAGGCATGTGAGCACACAGTTTGTCCTCACAGTATTAGCCCATAGTATATTCTCAATAAATTTCAGCTCTTGTTTTAGTGGCAAATTATTTGCTGTTACTATTTGACTATCCATGCATTCATTCAAAAAGTTTCATGTGGCACTAGACTCTGCTCTAGGTGGTAGGAATATATCAGTGACCATGACAGCTGTGGCTTCTATCCTCAGAGTGTTAAGAATCTAACAGGCAACTAAGTATGTGATGAAACAAAATAACTACTAGAATAAGCACGAGTGACAAAATAATCAAAGCATAACCCACAAATTACTGAGATACATCAGTGTTAGAGACTGGCTTTCGGAACCTCTAAATTAGAAGACAGGCATGGGGATCTATCCCATTTTGTAAAAACAGCAGTAAAAATAACCTAAAAATGACTAATTATGTTGTTGACCATGTGAAAGATATGAAAGATGGATACCAGTTTATTCCCAGTGTTGGCAGGAGGAAGAGAGGATACTTTTGTATAGTTTTCCCTACATTTACAGATTGGGGTTAACGTGTTACTTTTGAGATTTTTGAGAAATTTTTAATTTAAAAAAGTGTTAAGAAAAATCATATTTCTATATAGGGAGATTGTTTTAAAGACTACTGTAGAAGTCTTCATAAGAAATGATATGTGTCTGACCAAGGTATTGGAGGAAGAGAAGGAACAACAAAAAGATGATTCTAAGTTGCCATTATTAAACCTTGTAACTGGTAAGATGTACACATGGAGAAAGAAGAGGAATCAAGGACAACTTCTAGATCTCTAGCGAGATAAGAGGATACACTTAGCTAACCAGAGAATATAACGAAGGGATGGGATGCTCGAAACTGAGGGATTGTGATTTGACCTTTGAGCAAGTTGACATATAGGCTCCTACAGGACATCAGAGAGGAGAAAGCTGTTTGACAAGAGGCTCTCTGTTTCAGGAGAGACATCAAAATCACAGATAAATATTGACTGGAAAATCAGCTTATCGTTCATTTATCCACTATCTGCTCTGTGGCAGGCACTTGCTGAGACTGTAAATGCTTGTTTCCTGCCCTCCATTCACTCCTCCACTTAGCCTCTGACTTTCATGTCCCTATCTTACAGCTTGTCATAACCAATAACTTCAACTAACTTCACAATCTCAATTCTGAGCTTTTTACTTTCTGCTCACTACCTCCTACCATTCTAGTTTCCCCTGTCTGGTGCCCTGACTCCAAATGTTCCTTTGCCTCACTGGAACCTAGAATTCTTACAACCCTTCCACTGTCGATTCTTAACCCCCTCGTGTTTTCACTTTGCCTCTTCTCGAGCTTAAATTCTAACCCCTTTTCCCTTGATTACTTCTGCAGAGCCTGACTTTCTCAGTCATCTCCCCAGCAGTTAGGGGTTTTCATGTGACTCATTTCTGGCCCATAAACTGTCAGTAGAAACCTGATGGGTTTTGTATGGGTACAGGGGTGGTTTTGGGAACACTCCTTCCTCCCCACTTTGTCCTGCCATAAAGGAGGGCAAGATGGCTAAAGTCTTGGCAGCCATGTTGCAACCATGAATGAAAAGCCCTGAGAAAGAACTGCCAAGATGCTGGCTGGCCCAGACACACTGGAACAGCTGAGCCAAAGGCAGCAACTGCATCCCTCTGGATATCTTTTCATGCAAAATTCATTCCCTAATTGAGGCAGAGAACATTCCTAAGTATTATGCCCAAATAAAAATGACGGGTGTTTTGCCGAATCCATGTCCTTTTGAGTCTTTAGTGTTATTATGAATGTTTTCCACTACAGGCAATGGTGAAAGTGGATGTTTAAACAATGAAAAGACAGCTTTAGAGCTGTATTTTAGAGCCCTCAGTTGGATATATGGAAGTTTGTTTATTTATTTATTTATTTATTTATTTATTTATTTTTAATGTTTTTTTGAGAGAGAGAGAGAGAGAGAGAGCGGGGGAGGAGCAGAGAGAGAGGGAGACACAGAATCCAAAGCAGACTCCAGACTCTGAGCTGTCAGCACAGAGCCCAAAGTGGGGCTTGAACTTGGGAATGGGAGATCGTGACCTGAGCCGAAGTTGGAAGCCCAATCAACTGAGCCACCCAGGTGACCCAAGATATATGGAAGTTTATAGAGGGCAATATTTTCCTTCCTTTAGATAACTTTTCCTTTCTCATTCTATGTGGTCTTGGTGAGGGTCAAACATAGCTCCTGACTGCCTGGACCTAGTAATTAGTCCAGCAAATGAAATGTGAACCAAAGAGGGTCAATCAGAATCCATCCTTAGGATTGTTCCAGTCAGAGCTAGAGGGAAGGCTTAGCCCCACTTCTAGGACAATAGAGCTGGGATGCTGTGAAGTTCCAGTCACTCAGGCCATGTAATTCACTGTTACAGCGAGTTTCCTGGAGGCAGACAGAGATGGAGTTTGGAGTGCAGGTATTCATTAGGGATCAATCAACCCCTGCAAAAGGAATGGAGAAAACACATGGTTGGCCAGAGGGAGAAGTGGAATTGAGAAGCAGGTTTGGCAAAGCTTCAGCTAACCTGGCAGGAAGCTCTGGAGTGAGGAAAGCCCATCAATGTCCTGCATAGGTCTCAAATGGCTGATCAGCTTCACTTAGTCATCAGATGCATGCTACCATCAAAAGGTGTGACCCTGAGTGAGGTGGCTGTCTGCAGCTGAGGCAGACCCTAAAGGAACTGACAACTGGAGGTTGTTGGCTCATTGCATTTCCCACAGTTGGCAGCAAGTCTTTTCTAGAAGAGGGATTTGGCCAGTACATCTCCATGTCTATAACACCACCATATGGAGAAAGTCTGCCTGCAGTAGGTGAGAATGGGGCCAACACATTGACAAAACGAGAGCTGAGGGATGGAAAAAGAAACCTAATAATAGACTTGAACGTATAGACCCAGTTGTACTTGAGTCCAGAACTACTCTCACCTTTCTTAGTTATTTGATGCAATTGATTTTTTTTTTTTTTTTTTTTTTTTTTTTTTTTGCTTAGCCATTTTAGGTATGTCAGTCAGGGTTGAAACCATTCTGTTTTCTGTTTTTAAGACAATAATTGATTTGAAGGGAGAATAACTAGTAGAGAGACCTTTATAGGTATTTGGGGAGAATTGATGAAGGACTAAGATAGTAGCAATGGAGATGTAAAAATGTTATGTGGAAGAACTGACAGGCCAACATGACCAGTTTAATGCATGGACCAAGAAGAACAAGGATTCTCAGATTCACTCCCCAACATTTGGCTTAGGTGATACGGGAAAATAGTGAAGCTATTTATGGAGATAGGGAATAAAGGCGGAGCTGGAAAGTGGGAAGAATTTATGAGTTTAAACATGCTATATTCCAAGTACATATACTGGATTTAAAATCTAGAATGCTAATAAAACTTCAATGAAAAATATTTCTACTAATAGGCAGGAAAACTTAAAGCAGTTGGGCATCTCAAGAGTTTTTCTGGTCAGAAGTGCTGTTCATAAAAGTAAATTTAAATTGGAAATTTGCTTGAGTCAGGATAAATTAGTTAAATGATGGTTTTTAATTATCATGAAGCTGTGACACCCATCTTCAGAAGGATAGATCCACCAAGAAAACTTGAATGTTGTGTCAGTTGGCCAGAATACCTGTGCCATGGGCAGTCATAGCTAAAATTTGGAAAATACTCATTACCTCTGTTTTTATCTCCAAGACTCAGTGCAGACTTCCTTTTTTGTTTACCATTATGTCATCATTTCATGACATAAGTTTCAACTTATACGCTATTTAAGAAAGTTACTTTCTGACAGTATCTAGGGGTTTGCATTTTGCTTCATAAGGTAAATTCTATGGAATCACCTTATGAGATGGGTTATGTGGAAATAAATATTATTCACATAAATCTTTACTTATGGAAAATGGTACCGATTGACCTTTGCCCCACATGTGGATGTACATCTTCCTTTAGTGTCATTACCCTTGTTTTACCATCCAATACCAATACATGAGTAGTGGAGATGAGAGGAAGGCAAAAATCAGGAAGGAGTCCATGACTGGTGTAGTATTTGCTTTATTAGATTCCAAAACCTGGAGATAAAGCTATTATATGTTATATATACTATTTAATGTCCTCATTTCACCTCAACTATAGATTTGGAATCTCTACTTATGGGAAGAATTAGTGATATAACAACACCTGTTATATTCATGATATGCAGCCATTCTATAATTGACATTATTGTGAGTCAGGTGCTGCCCCAACATTTTACCTGTCTAAAAAAGTGTATAATCCAAAGGTACAGACAAAAAAGGTGTTGGATAATTGTGGTTACTAATATTCATATTCTGCATCAGTTCCTCATTTTGGTAACTCTGCCTCATTATTCTTCAATTTAGTTCTTTTTCAGTTAACTCATGATCTCTTATTTGTCATTGCCTCACACTGTCTGAAGATTCATTCTATCCTCACTAGGACTTCTAGTCACTTAACCCTCCCCAGTTCTCCTGAAACATGAATTCTTGATGGGAGCAATATCACTCCCAAAGGGGCCAGCTGTTAAGTAGAAACTGGGCAAGAACATCTTAGATATTAGAATGGTTTGTCATCCTCCAAAGGGCCATAGTACATAAGCAGATATATAGTATATTTTTGGTTTCAGTTTCATGGGGGAATGACTATAGAAAAATGTCTAAAAAGGCACCTTAGGGAATGATAAAAGAAAAAAAAGGCCAAGAAACACTGACCTAGAACAACCACCTACCTGAATGTTCAATTTAATTCAATACCTACTTACTCTCACCCTCCCCTTCCCTGTCCTTGTGATCTTTCTGTAGTGTCCAATGTTGTCTAATAGAAATAAAATGTGAGTCTCACATGCAGTTTCAAATTTTCTAATAATTGTATTAAAAAAGGTAAAGAGAAACAAGTGAAATTGATTTGAATAATGTATTCAACTTAATCTATCCAAAATATTCAACATATAATCAGTATATTAATTATTAACTAAGTATCTCATTCTTTTTTACATAAGATAAATCCTCAAAGTCTAGTACATATTTTATATCTACAGCACATTTGAATTTTCACTGACATTACTTGATCTGTTTCCATATCTTAAACAATGGTTTAAAAGTAGAATCACATATCCACGTTATTCTCAACATATTTAAACATTCTTAAGAACCAAATATAGTATCCAGTATTTTAATTTAAATTGAAATGAATTCAAGTTAGGTAAAATAAAAATTTTAGTTTCTCAGTCACTCTAGGCAGATTTTAAGTGCTTAAAAGTCATGTATAGCTGGTGGCTATCGTAGAAAAAGTAGGTTTGTTCTACAATTCCTTCCCAAATTTCTTTCTTTCTTTTTTAATTTAAATTATAGTTAGTGAACATGCAGTGCAATATTGGTTTCAGGAGTAGAATTCAGTTTTCTTTCACTTCTTTTTTTCCCCTGCATTACTGGCTACAAATGTGGTGAAGATGTAGAATTGTGAGATGCTGGTCAGGACAGATATAGGATATCAAAATTCACTTGAGTCCTCACTGTTACTAGGCAATCATAGGGCTGATGTCTTGTGGACTGCCTTGCACAGGATAGCTACTAACTTGGTACAATATCACAACTTCTGTATTCTGACTTCAGGGCAGACATCACAAATTAAAGATGGCGCTCTTTCCCACAGAGCTCAAGTGCAGTCTCAGAATACATTTATAGGTTATTTCAATTCACATAACTCCTCTTAAGACAGAGTTTCAGTCAGCCACAATAAATATATTGGAGTTACCATAAAAGTTGAAAGCATTCTTCCATTCTTTTCTTTGTTTATCCCATCACATTCCTTTCCAGAATATATTTTAAGTGAACATAATGGGTTTTAAAATGGGATATATAATGATTCATGGGCATTAGAAAGCAAGTACCTGTAGCATAGGAGTAAAAAGCAAATCCCCTGTCATAAAACAGGCTTGGCCTTGAATCTACTTTTACCACTTACCACCTGTATAATCTTGGGCAAGTCACCTAACTTCCCTGAGTTTTGTTTCCTAACTTAAAAAATTGGAATAACACCTGCTTTGCAGGATTATAACAATTTAAAAATATAAGACATATCATGCAATTATCGGGCATAGAGCCTGGCACATAGTAAGCATTTAGATTAAGTTGATATCTATCATCTTGAGATCCTTAAGTATATTATTATATAAATGATCAGTGTTCACATTTTTTGGCTTCTCTACTGGATTTTAACTTCTTGGAAAGAAGAATTATGTGTCATTCCATGTTTTTTATCCTTTCCAGACGTTAGCAAAATTCTAACCATTGGGCTCTACTTCAGTGAAGTACAAATGAACTTCAGTGAAGTACTGAATGAACAAATCAATGTATCTGTAAAGTTATAATTTCTCTCATAATATTTAAAAGATAAATATGCCTTATTTGATAAATGGTTAGTATCCAAAATATATAAAGAACTTATACAACTCAACACCCCCAAAACAATCTAATTGAAAAAGAACAGACATTTTTCCAAAGAAGACATACAGATGGCCTACAGATGGCCAATAGATACATGAAAAGATACTCAACGTCACTTATCAGGGAAATGCATATCAAAACTACAACAGCACCTCACACCTATCAGAATAGCAAAAATAACATAAGAAACAATAGGTGTTTGCAAGGATTTGGAGAAAGGGGAACCCTCTTGCACTATTGATGGGAATGCAAACTGGTGCAGCCACTCTGGAAAACAGTATGGAGTTGCCTCAAAAAATTAAAAATAGAACCACCCTATGATATAGCAATCTTACTACTAGGCATTTACCCAAAGAATACAAAAATACTAATTCAAAGGGATACATGTACCCCCATATTTATAGCAGCATTATCTGCAATTGCCAAATTATGGAAATAGCCCGTGTCCATTGATTGACAGATGGGTTAAGATGTGGTAATGTACACACACACACACTGGAATATCGCTCAGCCATATAAAAATTAAATTTTGACTTTTGCAATGACAGGGATGGAGCTAGAAAGCATTACGCGAAGTGAAATAAGTCAGTCAGAAATTGACAAACACCATAGGATCTCATTCATATGTATAATTTAAGAAAGAAAATAAATGAGCAAAGGGGAAAAAAAGGGAGAGAGAGAAGCAAACCAAGAAACATGCTCTTAACTATAGAGAACAAACTGATGGTTACCAAAAGGGAGGTGGGTGGGGGATGGGTTAAATAGATGATGAAGATTAAAAAGTGCCCTTGTGATGAGCATGGGGTGATGGATGGAAGTGTTGAATCACTGTATTGTATACCTGAAAGTAATGTTACTCTGTATGTTAACTAACTGAAATTTAAATTAAAACTTTAAAAAAGATAAATATGCCTATTCAGTTCAAATAGCTATTAAATATAGGCTGAGGAAATTTCTGTGACACTAGAGTGAAGTCTAAAGACTGTAGGTGGGGGCAGGTCAAAAATTCCAAGATCTATGTCAACATATCCTGATCATAGGAAGAATAGGACAACATGGTAAAGACATAGTAAAAAGCAGTTTCACAGAGGAATGACAGCAAATTGAAAGGTCTCAGCATCAAAAAAATAGGAAGTAATTAAGTAGGAGTTATTTAGGGTAAGATTGGCAGTAGGCAAGAAATACATGTCCCAGTAGGGGAGTATAGCATATCATACATAGTTGGGGAACACATGGTTAAGGCAATCAAAGGGACAGCCTGTCAATCAATTACTTTCAAGTATATTTGGTGTCATGTAGAAGTTCAGCTATTGAGACAAACTTGGAGTAGAATTTTAACATCTAGAAGGGACTGTGAGGGGTAAGTTAGGAAACCAAGTCTAAATGAAACACAATAGTAGTGGGCAAACCAGAAAAACACTCAACGCCATGGGTTAAACTACCATACTTTTGTACTTGAATTATGGCAGTGGGGCACCTGCGTGGCTTAGTCAGTTGAGTGTCTCACTTAGGCTCAGGTCATGATCTCACAGCTTGTGAGTTAGAGCCCTGCATTGGGCTCTGTGCTGATGGCTCAGAGCCTGGAGCCTGCTTCAGATTCTGTGTCTCTGTCTCTCTCTGCACCTCCCCCAACTCACGCTCTGTCTCTCTCTAAAAAATAAAATAAACATAAAAAAAGAATTATGGCAGTAATTTTTTATATGGCTTCTCTTCCTCCTCCTTTCTCCCCTTCCTTTCCTATCTCCATATGGCAGCCAGAATGGAATTTCCAAAATGCACAATTGATCCTCTTGTTCCCCTGGTTCATACCTTTCAAAAGCTCCAAAGTGCTGTTAAAGTTCAAACTCTCTAACATGGTCTCCCAGTTCCTATAAAATCTATTCCTTCTTAATTCTCTGACCTCATTGCTCAACATTGGATTTAAAATCCAGCGACACTGAACTCTTTCCAGTTCTCCCAATAGAACACCTGCCATGGTCTCTTACTTCCAGGTTTCTCAAAGCTGTTCCTTCTGCCAGATTATTTTACATCTCTTCTGTGCAAGGATAACTTTTAAAGCATCATTTAGGTCTTTGTTAAAAGGCATTTCTTCTAGGAAATGGTCTCAAAACTATCAAGTTTGATTTAGTTGCCCTTGTACTTCCTTCCATGTACATTCTATCTCCTTTTTGTAATGTCATCACTTACTCCCCAATTCAATCAGGATAGGGATCATATATGTCCTCTTCAGTTATCTCTCCAGGGCCCAACATGTATAATGTATTCAACAAATATTTGTTGAGTGAATAAATGTATGGTGGAAGCTTGTTTATAGGGAACAAGGCTGGTCTCTGATTCTGAGCACTAATACCATAGAGCAAGTAACTAGACTAGCTAGATGCTGAGTCTTGAAGTACTGAACAGAGGTTATAAGAAATCTCCTTGATTATATTCAGAAGATGGGAACAGGTAATGTTTTAGTTGTGGTTAGGATGGAGATGGTTTCCTACCCATGATTTTTTTTCTGTTTTCAAGCTAATAATAAAATATAATTATTGTTAGCTATGTTCACATTAGTACTGACACCAAAAGAAAAAGGGGCCCATGATAGTTACATCTTGTAATTTTCATATAATTATTACACATTCTAATAGTGAATATTGACGGTCTTTCTCTAACCTAGATTAGTATATAGAATACATAATAAGCATTTTAATAATTGACTGACAATTTAATATGTAGGAAGAGCAAAAACACCATATTTTCTTGATCAGAATTACCCAGAACAACGATTCTGCTTCACTTGAAGCATTCTTCTCTAATGAATTTTACTCTAAAATTCCAATATTTACATATTTAAAAAAAAAACTACATTTTTAGCCAATTGTTTTTCATTTTGCTGATGACCCAAATCCTTAAGCAATATAACCAATATACAATATTTTGTCCTTATACATAAAAACAAAGTAGAGTTTCTTGCCTCTGGAAGATGCTTATTGTGACCTTGACAATTGTGACCTCTATTGTGAAATGCCATCATATTATAATAATTCAGAGGCATTAAAGGCATTTAATTGGTCACATACTTTCAAGGATCCTGCCAAATTTCATTTGGTGAGTAAAGCAGCATTGAGTTACTCTCTTGATTTTTTTTTTCCTTTCCAACTTGATGGTGACGGTGGGAGTTTACCCATCCCAATTCTTATTGTACCCTACTTGAAAAAAGTCCTCTTGTACTCTCATAGCACCCTATAGTAGCTCTTTAAAGCATTTGTTGGAATATATATACTTACTGGTTTATTATGTTTTATGTGTTTCTGAGTTTATTACAAATAAGCACAAGGAAGGCAGGGGTTAATCTACTTAGCTTGTATTCCCTAGTGTCTAGCATAGGACTTACCATATAACAGGCATTGAAAAATAGTTCTTTGAATTACTTGAGTAAGTGTACTGAACATTTTAACTGAGTGTGTTCAGATTTTGTCAGAAAACAGGAGTCACTCAAGTATTTTGGGTAGGAATAAAATTAATTCAGAGCATTGGAATTGCTGTGGGAGAAACCTGGGTGATTGTTTTTCCAGCAAATTTGAAAGGATTGCAGGAGAGGCCCTATCAGTGATGCTGGTTGCGGAGTACTGAAGTGGGTTATTCTCTGGAGGATGGCTGGAGCCACTGGAAGCTTCTGCTGATGATCTCAGCTGCTTGCTTACAGCAAGTGATTCCTGGGAGAAGCACTGAAAGTGAAGGAGCGCTGCCAACAATGATCTCATCGGTCTGCAAACAGCTGCTGCTGAGAAAAATGGCTTCTTTTTAAAATCTTTGCAAATGCCTCATTGGCAGAATCTAAACCTGAATAATACTAGAAAGGGATTCTGGGACCTGTAGTTCTACAATGTAGACAGGGATAAGGGTAAAATTCATAAAAGGCAATTCAGTGCACTGAGCCTTTAGGAGGGAGCCTCTTATCAGAGTAAGAATGAACTAGACTAAGTTCCATGATGAAAGGGATTCTTTTTTTAAATTGGTCTATCCCCAGCACCTGAGTTATCTATGGCAGTGATAGCTAGCTGAGCAATACAGAATCACTCTCCCCTTTCACAGCCTGGAGTTGTTTCTGGGAAGTAGCTACCTAGTTACTTTCCCAAGCCTCCCTTGCACATAAGTGGGACCATGTAACTAGTTCTTGCCAACGCACTTTAGACAGAAGTAATGTGTTTCTATTCTGAGCTGAGATTGTTAAGTATCAGGCACTCCATTGTCCAAAGTCTCTTTCTTTTTGCTTGTTGTCTGGCTGAGGGAAGAACATCCAGCAGAGGATTCTGGAAAGATCCTAGGATAAGGCAGTCACTAATGGCAATACACAGGATTTTGACATCACTTGGATGAGAGCTGCTGACCGGGAATATCTGATCAGACTTTGTGTATGAGAACTGAATTATATAGTGTAAAACCAGTGAAATTTTGGGGTTGCATGTTATAACAATTGGTCCTAATGCTTAAGAAATATTTGCTGTATATTTCCATAATTTGGCTATTGTTAACAGAGCTGCTATAAACATTGGGGTGCATGTGCCCCTTCACGAACTAGAGTGTACTATGCTAAGTGAAATAAATAAGTCAGAGAGGACAAATACATGATTTCACTCATATGTGGAACTTAAGAAACACAACAGATGAACATAGAGGAAGGAAAGGAAAAATAAAATAAAAACAGAAAGGGAGGCAAAGAGACTTTTAAATACAGAGAACAAACAGGGTTGCTAGAGGTGAGATGGGTGGGGGATGGGCTAACTGGTGATAAGCATTAAGGAGGACACCTGTTAGGATGAGCACTGGGTGTTAATATGTAAGTGATGAACCATTGGGTTCTACTCCTGAAACCAATACTACACTGTATGTTAACTAATTTGAATTTAAATAAATAAATTTTAAAAATATCAATAATAAAAAATTTCTCTATTAAAAAACAAGAAAGATTGATGAGGAAATAAGTAAGAAAGAGAGGCTTGCCATATTCTGTGCAAAGACTGCTGTGTTATTGCCTAAGGATAAGCGCCCAACACAGACTCCATTCCAGCATATTCTTAGTGTGCTTTTTCCCCTTTACTTCCTGCACATTCCCCAAATGTTGTTCAGAGACATGACAAGGCTAGTTTGATAATGAATCAGAAAGGATCTCCCACTGTTAGGAATTAAAAAAAATTTTTTTTAAGTTTATTTATCTTGAGAGAAAGAAAGAGAGAGTGCATGTTGGCAGAGAGAGAATCCCAAGCAGGGTCCACACCATCAGCACAGACCCCGATGTGGGGCTCAAATGCACAAACTGCGAGATCATGACCTGAGCTGAAATTGAGTCGGATGCTTAACCAACTGAGCCATCCAGGTGTCCCAGAAATTAAACATTCTTTGTTAACACAGCTTTCTAATCAAAATTTTGTAGGAAAAAAAAAGCAGGAAGAGGTGTCATGCCTTAACGTAACTAGTTTGCTTGATTAAAACTCAGAACTCCTGTTGAGTACTTTCCTACGTGTAGTAATTTCTACTTGACAAACCAAATGAGGATCCCATGTGACAGACCTGAAATTTCTCTCTAATCTTGTGGGAGGATCAGGTATTGGCAATTAGCCAAATCATTATTTTCTGATAGGTTTTCAAATCCTTCTACTAAATCACTTTGATCCTAGCAGCAGAGATAAAACAATGATAGACAACAACACAGCAATAGACACTATATGAAGTACCACCAGCTCATTAATTCCACACACAAAACAACTTATTATCACGATTTTACTGATGAGGAAACTGATGCTCAGTGAGATTAAGAATCATTCCTAAGGCCACACAAGTATTTAATAGTTTCCTTTGATCTAGAAAATAATTTGAGCATTTGTTGGTAATTTGCCCAATATGCTCACAACTAGTAGGTTTTCTTGCCAAGATTGTGTTTGGTCATTATTTTCTTTACTAAATACTCCGTTAAGGAATTATTTCTGTTAAGGAGTTATTTCTTTATATATTTGGCAAGAAGTCTCTCTTGATTTCAAAATCTTTCATTTTATACTAATTTCTCCATGTCTGCAGACTGTATTCTTTATAGAATTTATCTCTTGCTCTCTCATTGCTTTTAAAACCAGAGACCATTTGGTTAACCTGGTCTCATTGATTTAAAGACTGAAAAACATTGGCATTCCAGTTTCTTAGAACTAGAAAGTAAAAGGGCTTTATTAAAGGAATTTTGTTTAAAATAACTGTAAGCTTCAGTTACATACCTATGAATATTTCACATGTCAAGCTTTCACAAAATAAATACCTAAAAATAGAATAACGTGAGAGCTTTTGATTTGAGATAAAAGCTTAGAATTTCTCTCTTGGTATGTGCCAATAACAACTAACAATAATAACAACTGCAAATACGATTGCTATGATTATTCCTCTTATTGCCACAATTATTTATTGGATGCCCATTATTCCCATTCACCATACTAGGCATTCGCATACAAGAACACTCATCTTTAAAACAACACTGTGAGGTAGACGCTATTTTATAGGTGCGTAGGTTGAGGCTAAGGGAGATTGAAAAGCTTCTCTCACAGACATAGATAGGGCTAATTAGGGCCACAGATTAGATTTGAATCTGACATCGAGTCCTGCTATCTCCATTACATCATGCTGCCTCTAACTCATTTATAAAGACACATCTGAGACACAGTCTCATTTGCTTACCTGGAATCAAAGGAAAATGATCAGCAATATATTTGAGTGATTCCAGAACATACATTCAGGTGTCCTATTTCTGTGTTTCTCCTTCCTGTGAGCCACCTTCCTAATTCTCTTCTGCTATCCAGGTGCTGGCCAGCCAAAGGTGTACATTTTTTGAGGTGGTAACAGGTAAATGCTAGCCAGGTAAATGCTTCTCATATAAAGCCTCCCCTGCTTTTTTCCATGCAGATGATTCCTTAAGCAGGACTTGATAGGAGGAAGGGCTGGTCTGGGGGAGTAGAAAAGAAGAATCAATGAGTCAGGCAGTCAGCTTAGCAGACAGATGGAGGGAGCAAACATAATTTACTTTAGCTCCACAGGTTCACTGAAAACTATTAAGAAAAGGCATGACATCCCCCCCTAATGATGAACAGCATTGCTACCATTAGCTATTGCTTTAGCTCTATACTTTTATGAAACAGAAAAGGAGGAAAAAAATTGAGAACAGAAGCAAAGTTTGACCCAACAAAGCTAGAGGTTTTATTTAAAAATTTAAGTGTGACTTTATTCTCTACTGGGTGGCTGCTTAACTATTTACATTGCTGCCAAGGAGCTGCGATGTCTGATACACAGCTGTTTCTCACCCAGAAAGCTAATACCCCAGCTGAGCAGCCTTAGAATCTGGATGAGAAACTAACATATGGCTTGTTAGAGCAGTGATTCTACACATTAGAATCACCTGGGAAACCTTAACAATCCTGCCGTCTGGGTTTCCTGCTCAGAGATTCTGATTTAATTGTTCTGGGTACGGGGGAATCTCAAAACGTCCTCAAGCATTTCTAATATGGAGTCAAAGTTGAGAACTAGTGAGCAAGTAGGCCAGCCCGAGGAGACTCCACGCGGAGAATCCTCAGGATTCATAAGGTAGAATGACACTAAACAGCTATTCCTGATACTTTCCTCCTATATAAATTCTTCAGTTTCTTTCTTTTCTTCTTCTTTGAAGAACCCAAGACTGTCCAATGAGAAAGAAAATGGGACCCACAGTTGTTCTGGGACATTAGGCCTCTTTGAGACTGGCTGCTCTGGGTAAGAATTCATTCTTTGGCTGGCTGGCTGGGAAATGAATAGATTAGGGATGGTGGAAGATGAATTAGAGACTAAGGAAATATGGTACAGTGGGAAAAATTAACTTGGAATTAAACACTGGAATTCATTTCCGGCTTTGCCACTTATTGTGTGTGAATGATTCTTTTTCCTCATTAGTTGAAGAAAAGATTGGACTATTTGATCCTTGAAGTATTTTCTGGCTTAAAAAAACTCAGTAGGAGAGAAGAGTTGGGAAACTCTACTTGAAGTTCAGAAAGCACTGCTTGGGTAGGCTCCAGCCCCTTTTCCGACTTCTGTTGGTTTGCAGAAAACTGGAGGAAACTCAGCTTCATTCAACACTTGTCTGGTTTCAAAAAGCATCATGAACTCTGTGAGGAAGAGTTTCTAATCCCAAGTAGTAGCTGAGGCTTTCCCATTCCTTAGTTTCCATCTCCCTGACACTTCTTCCTGGCTCACAGGGATTTTCTGCTCTGTGGGTATGATTCCTTTACCTCAGTGGTAACCCACACTTTAACGTTTATTTATTTCTGGGACAGAGAGAGACAGAGCATGAATGGGGGAGGGGCAGAGAGAGAGAGGGAGACACAGAATTGGAAACAGACTCCAGGCTCTGAGCCATCAGCCCAGAGCCCGACGCGGGGCTCGAACTCACGGACCGTGAGATCGTGACCTGGCTGAAGTCGGACACTTAACCGACTGCGCCACCCAGGCGCCCCTGTAACCCACACTTTAAAGGAGCCCTTCCACTGTGTCTACCTGACATTTCTTTTCTTTGCCACTTCCAGACACCTGCACTGCCCTGTTCAACCATGGCTGGTGCTCTAGGTCCAGCTTATCTAATCAGATGCTTTCCCCTGAATCTAGGGAATGGAGAGTTCTGCTCCTTGGAGATGAAGGGGCTACTTCGGAGTTGAGAGGGAAGTGGTGCTCTTTGTAACAAGTGACCTTGGCCCCTTCTCTATTTCCATCTCGCATGGGCAGAAGGTGGTCACGACTCAGCAAAGGGATAAAAACTTCCCTTCTCCCTGGGCTTTCTGCACTTGATTGAGAGGGATTGCTCTGGGGTGACTGGACCCCACTTTGAAACCCCAGCACCTCAGAGCCGAATGGGAGCACAGCCTTTCAGAGCTTTGGACAGGGTGTGCTCCACATAAGAGAGGACAGAAGAAGCTTAGAGGACGTATAATACGCTTCCTGTCCCTGATGGTTCATGTTGTGGCCAGTGCTCAATGGGAAGCTAATGGCAGGGATTCTCTTCACCTGGTAGAGGTGGGAAATGGTTACAGTCTACCTTGTGGTTTTGAAAACTTATGCATTAGAATCACCTGGGGGTCTTCAAAAACCATACAGTTGCCTACTCCAATGGGACTGTTAGAGTAAATGAAGGTGCATTATGAAGAGAAGACTGAGGGAAGCAGATCTTATCTGAAAATATTTTTCCAACAATAGTGTTAATAACAATGAGGAGGCACACACTGTATACAGGGCACTAGGTAAAAGCCCTTGGCGTGGAAAGACTCAGAGGTAACTGGCTGAGGTTACAGTTTGTCAACAGCAGAAGCCAGACTTTAATGCAGTATCTTCAGACCTCGTTCATTCTTAACTGTTTTATAAAACAGCCTTCATGGGTGGTGAGTAGCTGTTTTATCACTCAGTTAAGGTTTCGAATAAGCTAGAGTGGATACAGGGAGGAGGTAAAATACCCAGAATCACTTCCTGACAATGAAAGGTGCTCAGAATCTGGAAGGAGGAAGATAGGAAGGCAAAAGAAGCTAGGGTAGCTGAAAGCAGTGGTTCTCAAAGTATGTCCTCTGCATCAGCACAACAGCATCACCTGGAAGCTCATTAAAAATGCAAATTCTGGGGGCACCTTGGTGGCTCAGCGGTTAAGTGTGTGACTTCAGCTCAGGTTATGACCTCACGGTTTGTAAGTTTGAGCCCTGCGTCGGGCTCTGTGCTGACAGCTCAGAGCCTGGAGCCTGCTTTGGATTCTGTGTCTTCATTTCTCTCTGTCCCTACCCAGCTTGGGCTCTGTCTCTCTCTCACTCAAAAATAAACATTAAAAAATGCAAATTCTGGGCCCCCACCCAGACCTATTTTACCAGAAAGTCTGTGGGGAAGGGCTCTGCCCTCAGGCTTAACAAGTTCTCCAGGTGATGCTGATGTCCACTAGGGTCCGAGAACCACTATCTCCTAAGAATGACCCCGCTCCAGGCCAAGGTGTAGACACCTAAGCTGAAGTTTATTGCTGTGCAGGCCTCATAACAGGAGCTTAAGGAATGGAACAAAGGGGCTGTTGTGACCTAGGTGAGGCTTGGCAGGAGGTAGAATACCAGGCCTTGGCTTCAGGGGGTAGGGAAGGATGGCACTCCTCCCATGCCTGTGTCCTCCACACTCCTATGGGGAAGGTCTTATATTTTCTTTCTCCACTTGTGTAGGGTCTGGTTTATTTTCCCTGACTGGTGGCTCTGGGAATTGTGTGTGTGACTTTCCTGCTTTATGGTTCCCTCTGCCCCACTGGCAACTGTAAAGGACGCTGTTGGTTCACAAATTGGTCCCCTTAAGCGAAGAGCATAGAGAGCCAGAAGAAAGAGGCCGAGCAGGAGGTTGGTAATAAGCAAGGAAACGTACATAGGAGGATTGTCAGTGCGCGGCCGCAAGAGGAATAGATTTCCACCGGCTCCCTCCAAATCTTAGAAGTTTATACAGATGTTCTAACGGGGTTCAGTGGCATATACCCTTTAGATAGTCTCAACGAGACATTGCTCTTTCAAGACCACATCCTTGAAACAGTTCCCATTATTGGAACGGTGGGCTAAGTGTGCATTTCAGGGACAGGGGAGGGGGTTAGGAGCCGCCTACTGACCGGGGTCAGTTGCAGGTCAACTGGCAGTCACACACCTCTTCTAACAGCTGCTAATCAGTGGAAGGTGTGGCATGTGAGCTGCCCAGGAAAGGGAAAGAGCTGGGGAAGCTCCTGGAACAGGTGTGACAGATGCTGGGAAATTGCAGAATCACCAGGGAAGCAAGTGTCTGGAGGTGGAGGGAGGCTTCCCCAGGAATAAAGCTCCTTACCATCCATAGCACCCATGTACCCTCCCTGTCTTTTCTTCCCACCCGGACACTGACATTCTCAACAGCCTGAAGTGGTCAGATGGGGAGCAGACCACACAGGAATGGATCAAGCCTAATAAATAGCAGGTAAGGAGGGAGGGGAAAGCATGTGGGGAGGTCAGGGTGTGCAGGCTGGGCAGAAATGAGCTGGAATGCTTTGGTGAGTTTTGAGCCTTTGTTTCTCTTTCTCACACCTCTCTTGTTCCGTCTTGTAGAAAAGAAAGAGAGTTGGTCCACACGTGACGAGAAGCCTCAAGAAGCAGGAGGCAGTAGTTTTCAGGGAAAATGAGCAACTCCAGCAGTTGCTGGTCATGCTAGACAGGGATGTGGCTGAACTCCTGGGCTGCCCTTGGGACATTCTCACTGAGTTCTCATGTGATGGCAAGAGAGAGGAATACACGTTGGGTCAGGCTCGTGATGGATAAACAAGTGGTTATTAAGGGCTCAAGGCAGGGGAGGGGGGTAAGAGGGGCGAAAATGGTGTTTTCTCCAGAAAATTACCGTTTAATAGGAGTCAGCTGGGAAACAAGTCCACTTTCTAGAATGCTTCTGCTTGTGAGCTCCAAAACTGCTTGCTTGATGGTTCCTCTGTATTAAAGGCAGTCCATTCTCCCACTTTTCCTTCGTATACAACTTTCCCCTCCCTAGAAAGCTCACTTGCATGTAGTATTTGTGAAAAACTGACTGACGGTGCAAGCTCAGTGTCTGAAGTTCTTAAAAAAGTGCCGGTTTAGTTGTGCTGTTTGCAGGAGGAGTGAGGGTTGGGGAAATGCTGAGCAGGAGCGTTCTCCGTATGTGGTCTAGTTGATGGTCCCGTCCCTTAACTATTCCCAAGGGTGAGGACTACACATTTTGGTTTATGTCAGTCTCCCTGTCAACAAAGGAAAGGGACTCCCTGCTCATCAATTTTAGCACTTACAGTGACCTCTATACTCTGCCATCCAACCCAGTCCGCTCCCTTTTTGTTAGTGTATCCTGAGTTTTGTCTGGATGTAATTTAAAAAAGTCTTTCAAGAACTAACCTACAAATGTTTTGCAGAACTTTACAAGGACTGTCATTAATTATGTTTACCTGATGTTGGATGCTGTTGTCTTGGTTCACAGCCCTCTTTTCAACTCCCATCATCTATGATAAAGCCTGAAAGTGACAAGTACTTCTTAGCTGCCTGTTCCATTAGAGAGGACACGTGGCTTAGTTTTGACCAATGAAGTATAAGGAGATAATATTGGTGATCTCCTGGGAAAGAATTTTTGATTAAAAAACATGTGTGTATGAGAAAGCTCTCTTCTTCACCTCCTTGTTGCTCCCAGATGTGTAAGGAGTGAGGTCTGTCCTGGTAACAGCTATGTATTCATGAAGTGGCAATTAAGAAGATGAAAGCCAACCTCTTTAGGATGAGGAGTAAATGGGTTGAAAATATCTTAGTCTTCAAGAAAATAATTTCTTCAATTCACTGAAAAGAAAATTAATAATCATGGACACCCATGCTGCTGTGTGGCTACAAAAATTCCATCTTTGGAGTTTTTGGATAAGTGTTCTGTGACTTGCCTCTTTTTAATATCACAATTTATCTATTTCTGGAATCTATATCTTACTGTGGTGGTATGTTGACTGAGATCTTCCCTTTTTGGATTAAAAATTTTCTTAATGTTTATTCATTTTTGAGAGACAGAAACAGAGCATGAGTGGGGGAGGGGCAGAGAGAGAGGAAGACATAAAATCCAAAGCAGGCTCCAGACTCTGAGCTGGCAGCACAGAGCCCGATGCAGGGCTCGAGCCCATGAACCACGAGATCACGGCCTCAGCCAAAGCTGGCCACTTAACCGACTGAACCACCCAGGCACCCCAACTGATATCTTTCTTTAGGTATCCTTTTTCAGGAAGATTGCAAGAGTGGTATGCAAAACTTTGAGGAACTATATCTGGGAATATTTTTCCCTTTACATGTAAATAACTTCAGCACTATATAATTCTTATTTTAGTTGGCCTACAATATTAGTTGCAAGTGCACAACATAGTGATTTCACAATTCTACACATGACACAAAGCTTCCCGTGATAAGTGTAGTTACCATCTGTCACCATAGGACATTATTATAATGTTATTGACTATATTCCCTATGCTACTCTTCATCCCTGTAACTTATAAGTGGAAGTTGTACCCTTAATTCCCTTCACCTATTTTGCTCTTACTCCCTCCCCTCTGACAAACACCAGTTCTATTTGAGTCTGTTTCTGGTTTTTTGTTGTTCTTTGTTTTGTTTTTTAGATTGCACATTCTTGGCTCATAGTTTTTTCCCTGAAATTTCCATACAAATTGCCCCATTGTTTCCTGTATCTATTGTGTTCATTAAAAAGCTCGGGGACAGCCTCATTTCTTTTCTTACCACCCGCCCCCCAATATCGCACCATGATGTAACCAAGTGTTTGTTATTTTTTGTTACTTTTCTTAGTATATTGTAAACCCTTTTTATCTGCTTGAATCTTTCTTCAGTTTAGGAAAATAGTCTACTGTCTGTATGTAGTATATTTTCTTTTAAGCCAGGTATAAAGATGTCTAAAAACACTTATTAAGCTAATACTCATTCACATATTAAATATCTAGGCTGTTTTCATATATTTTATCTACTTCACTTGCTGTTACCTTTTTAATCTAATTCTGAAAGATTCCCTGCAGTTTATTTTCTGTAGTTGAGTCTGATCTTTGCTGTTTCTAGTGCCATTTAAAATGTCACTATACTATTACATTATTTTTCTTATTTATTTATTTTTTGCTTAATGTTAGTGTTCTTTTTTTTAATTTTTTTAAACGTTTATTTATTTTTGAGACAGAGAGAGACAGAGCATGAACAGAGGAGGGGGAGAGAGAGAGGAAGACACAGAATCCGAAGCAGGCTCCAGGCTCTGAGCCATCAGCCCAGAGCCGACGCAGGGCTCGAACTCATGGACCGCGAGATCGTGACCTGGGCTGAAGTCGGACACCTAACCGACTGAGCCACCCAGGTGCCCCAATGTTAGTGTTCTTTTTATCTCCTGTCTTGTGTATTCTTTGTATCTTTGGTCCCATTAATTTTCTCTAATTTCTCTATGGGTGATGTGAATGGTTGACTTCCCCACCCTCTCCGCCCCCCCCCCAACCCACCCAACTGTCTGGTGCTTCTCCCTGTACTGAGCTGGAGCACATCTGTCCACTGACTCCTATTTCCTCCAAATAGTATTTACATGGCTATTGATAGCTTTTTCCTCCTAGAAGTTAAGGTGCTTAACTGAATTCTGTTAAATTTTCATTGATTGGTCAGTTTGAGGGGTGTGGGGAGGCAGAGAAATGCATCCACTGGGAAACATTTCCACAGTTTGGTTATTTGGAACTGCCGTGCTAAGGCTGCATTTCTTATACTCCGGTAACATAATGTTACGAGGGCCAACCCACCTTGTTGGTAGAAATAGAGAATGCTCTTCTACTTTGGAAGAGTGTATTACCATTGCTCTTGGTGAGAGCAAGATCAGAAATCTACATTGGTGAGAAGCAAGATCAGAAAACATTCCATTGCGGTTTTTATTTGGTATGGCCAGGACTCCTCTGAATGAGACATCCTGACCCTGGTATGTGCTGGTGATAGGACACTGCCAACCTCCCAGCTAGCCCTACCACTTCTAATTTATAAGTATTTATTTTTGTTTTTGTTTCCCCTAGGATTTCCTTCTTCTTTCCCACTCCCATTACTATTGGGGAAGCGGAATTGAGCATATGTTCCTGTTGAGCCCTTCAAGCTAATACCTTCATTATATGCAGTAAAAATCCTTGAGGCTTTTGCCATGCTGGGTTGAGGAGACACCCACATGCCTGTGGATGATCTGGGGAACTGACTTTCAGTATCTGTTTCCCCCTCTTTCTAGGTGCCTTTCTGTATTCAAGAGCTGAAAAAACAAATCAATTTCCTAGATACTCTTTCAGCTAGAATTCTAAATGTGGCTTAGGTTTACCGTTCAGATACAGTTGCATGTGATTTGGAAGAGAGAAGTGAGGTGTTGGCCGTTCTGACTTCTGCTAGCAAATGCCATCCTCTGGTATCCAATTTTGTGGTGGCTTCCTGATTATGGGGTGTCATCTTCCAAGTTATGCATGTAGGTGCCTGATTACAAAGCTGCCATTTTCTTCTTAGCTCAGTTCTGTAGTGTCATTCTCAGTCATTTCTGAAAACTTACCTGATGATTCAATTTTCTAGTAATTCTGATAGCCATCTAATATCCTATAAAAACTCTTCTGCATAAATCAATTAGACTCACTATCTGCCTCTGGAATTTGACCAATGTGAACTCCAGTGTAAGATTTTTTCCTTATTTTTCCTTTATGATTTGGCTCAGTTTCTAACGATTTTGGGTATCTGCTACCATACCACCATCTTTTCTAAAAGTCTTTTTTACATTACATTGTATTTCTTCATATGTATTCTTTATTTCAGATCAGTTATAAAATTTCAGGTAGTTAATCAAAGGGGTGTCTGTGTTTGCATCTTTGAAGGTTTGCTTAGGTAGTAAGATAATTTTTTTGGTGATTTCGTACACACCCCACATCTTCAAAGCCTTTTTGGTAGTATAAATCCCATTTTACTATAAACCAGAAAACCTCTGTGTGCATCATTTTCTTTTTTTTTTTTTTTTTTTTTAATGTTTCTGAGACTGAGACAGAGCATGAGTGGGGGAGGGGCAGAGAGAGAGAGGCAGACTCAGAATCTGAAGCAAGCTCCAGGCTCTGAGCTGTCAGCACAGATGCCGATGCGGGACTCGAACTCACAAACCATGAGATCATGACCTGAGCCGAAGTCAGTCGCTCAACCGACTAAGCCACCTATGTGCCCCTGTGCGAATCATTTTCTACTGGTTTATTTTGTGTAAAAAGTTTTAATTTTATAACCGTTCTGAGTTTTTGATGCCATGTTTTATTTCTGCTTTCACTTTCAACATTGTTCATTTTATTGCTGTCACTATCCCACCCTCACAGTGTAGTGTAGTGGGGAAATTGAAGTAAATGTGCTTTCTTTCTTACCTGTGTATGCATCTATCAGATCTGAGCATATGGAAGGGGTAGAAAGCAAGGCTTCCCATAAGATGAATATTTAAACTGATTTTAAAGAAGCTGTAGGCTTTAGTATAAAAGAGGGAGTGACAGTGCTCTAGGTAGAGCAATGTTTGAGAAGTACGAAGACTCAGATGTGAGAAAAACATAATGGGTTCTATAAACTGCAGGCTACTCTTAGAGCCAGAGCAGGGCAGGAGGGGGAGCACTAAGGGGAAGTCCTAGTGGCCAAATTAATAGAAAGTCTGTGCATTTCACTTTGTAATGTGAATAGAACCCAGGGTCCCACACAGCCCAGTTTCTCTGTGGAGCGGCACATAAGAAAGCTCAGTCTAATCGCAAAAGTCATTAACTAATTCTGATCTCTACTTCGTTTCTCAGAAGAACACTAAAATCCTCTTCTCACCCCCAACCCCAATTCCTATTTTCTAGGACCTTAAGACTACCCTTGCATCTCTTATTATCCAATATTTTCTTGGCACTAGGTTTCATGTCTCTTCTCTGCTCCCACCCCCTTTCTCATCTCCTCAAGTTTTCTTAAATTCTTCAGGTCTTTTCCTGGCCCTTTCTTTGTCCAGTTAACCACCTGATCTATATCCCAAAAGATGCAAAACAGGGCTGCTGGAGGCAGAACTTTCTTTAGAGGGCAGGGACTAGAGATAACATTTTATTATGAAGCCTGTGGCAGAAATAGAAGGACATTTAATCAGAGGATGACCTAAGTTTGCATTTTAGAATGTTTACTTTCATAAAATTATCAAGAATAAACCATTACTTCAGTTACATAAACTTGGTAAGTGCTTAGCCTTTATTAAATTTACATATGTACAGACTCTTCTAATATAGGATATAGGGGGATTTTTTACTTCCGGAAGACTTTAAACCACTTGACAAAACATAAATAGAAAATTGGGACCGAGGAAAAATCTCTCTGCAAAAAGAAAGTGTTACAGTTTCTTTTGATTCAGCTTTAAGCTTATCTCCAGGTTGCTCAGTTTCCCAGCTCGAAAGAGGAATATAAGGGAAGAGGAAACTAATTCCTCAGGAGAAGCCATGTCTTCCAGTCTTGAATCACATACATAGGAACTCTTCATGACTGGTGCACGGAGTAATAGAGCTACCAAGCTTAACATGCTGTAGCAATTACGGCGATGGCTTTCAAAGATGATTTCTTAGGGGTGTTTTTGAGAAGTTAAGGACCACACAGTAAAATGCAAATTTAATGTAAGAGGCTGTAAGGCCTGAATATATAGCATTCTAGTGTGTAAGATTCAGGGACCTGCACTCCATGCCTAGAGCATGAATGGTTTGCATACCCATTAGCTTTCCTATATCTGTTAATTCTCTCAGATTTGTGCAAGAGGCAACTATAGAGTAGGACAGATACTACTTTCATCTGGAAGGATTTTTTTTATTATTTTTTTTAATGTTTATTTTTGAGACAGAGAGAGAGCCATAGCATAAGCAGAAGGGCAGAGAGAGGGAGGGAGGGAAGGAGGGATGGAGGGAGGGAGGGAGAGAGAGAGAGGGAGAGAGGGAAGGCGATACAGAATCTGAAGCAGGCTCCAGGCTCCAGGCTCCAGGCTCCAAGCTCCAAGCTGTCAGCACAGAGTCTGATGCAGGCCTTGAACTCACAAACCACCTGAGCCAAAGTCAGACTTTTAACTGAGTCATCAAGGTGACCCCGGAAGGATTTATTTTTAAACGTTTATTTGAGACAGTGTGAATATATGTGAACAAGAAAGGGGCAGAGAGGGAGAGAAAATACCAAGCAGGATCCACGCTGTCAGCACAGAGCCTGACGTGGGGCTCCATCCCACAAACGGTAGGATCATGACCTGAGCCAAAATCAAGAGTCGGGTGCTAAACCAAATGAGTCACCCAGGTGCCCCTCATCTGGAAGAATTTTAAAGCAGATGTTTTAAGTACACTTTTGACATAGACCTATCAGACTGGGAAAGCCTGATTCTAAGGACTGTGCTGCAGAGACCTGCTTATGCCATAATATGCATTTCTAGTAACTGTTTGCTAAGTGGTATGAATTTATAGTGGCCAAGTGAGTTTTGAGGCATTGCCAGTAATCATCATTAGGATATAATGATGAAAGGGTAGACCCTTTCTTTCCTGCAGCAGATCAAGGTATCCTCCGGGTTTACAAAGGAGTGCCCAGTAAGGTCTGGCATGGCATTTAGTGGACAGGTGTGTGGATTAAATAAGACATGTAGGAAGTATCTGCACATAGTCAACCCATAGTAAATATGAATTCCCTTTTCCTTCTCAAGTTTCTAAGTTCCAGACAACAGTTGTGTTGTCATTAAATCTGATTGCCATGATGAACATAAGAGGATTACTATCTCTAACACACCAGTGGAGCCTCATTTTCCATTTTTCTTTTTCATTGACTGTGGTTTTGTGATTCTATTAAGATTGAGAGAGGAGAAAGGTGAATTTGATGGTTGGAAAGCTATAGTTGGGTTTAGAGAAGTAAGGTAATAGCCCAATCAAAGGGAGAAACATGAACAAAAATGGAGAGATGTGTGATGATCAAATTCTTGTGAGAAGAGGACATTCATCCTTTGGGGAATAGAAAAAGATACTCAGCTGAATGAAATTAATCAAACCTGTGTTTTAAAAGTCACTGGGGATATACAAGCTACCAATTTATGTGAAGTGAAGGTGGGACAGTTTGGCAAAACTTAGTGATACAGAAAACAATTACGTATTTCACATTCATTAGGCTGAAGTTTTTTTTTTTTCTATTTTTACACTTCAATTCTATACTAGTTCCCCTTTTTGCTATAGTGCAATGTTGAAATGTGTTTATTTTTAACTTCTAGGTAAACATTCACTATCAACTAATCAGAAATTCTAGATTTACACATGAAGCATTTCACAGGTATCAAAAGGAGAAACTTTAAAATAAAAATGTACTTCAGATATAAGAAAATAGAATTTCTGGTTTCTAGTCTCTTTTGAAAGCAGGAGTATTCTAAAGACAACTTTATCTTAGAATTGCAGCTAAAATGTTGATATTTAAATTTGGTTAAGGGGAAAAAAGTGAATTTTAGGTCATCAGTCATATGGCAACAAAGGTGTAATTTTCCTAAAAATGTTTTAATAGGAATATTTTCATGCAGAGCATCTTATTTTACTCTGAAAGTCCTGCTTTTCCCAGCAACCAGTAATTTCATTTTAGTATTTCAATCGGTATTTTTCTCTTTTCCACAATCTGTTCATAGTGGTGGGAAACTCGGACTTAATGCTGTTTAGCCATGCAGATCTTGAAATTAGAATGTCTTTCTCAATGCGGACATCATTTGAATAGGGAATCAAACTATTGATAAAAATACCGAAGAAGCAGTTCACTGTGATATCATAAAACATTCATAATGAAAATTACAAGGAAGTTGCAAGGGAAGGAAAGATGTCTTAAGGTTCAAACCCTCCAGAAAGATTCAATAAACCTAGAGAGGTAATTTTCCATCAGCCTGGTAATGACCCTCTGTTAAGCTTTAAACTGAAAAGAAAGCATTACTGTTTTTGTTTTTAAAGCTTAAAAACTATAAAAGAAATGAAATGAAACACGATTTAGACCACTCTTTTAAAGTTCTGAAGATGATTCTAATATCCTGCCAATGTTGAGAAATCTTGCTTTCTTCTTGACAGATGACCTTCTCTTTGACTCCCTTAGCCAAGATTCCTGAAAGTAAAGCCTTTCTTAATTTCATATTAAGCCAATATTAGAAAATATCTATATTAAAAATTCTTCTCCTGGGAAACAGGGGTTTTTAGCTATTGTAGCCTTGATTATTCTGTTCTACCCTAGTAATTTACTGTGAAATCTTCTACCTGTTCTGTAAATCATTCTCTACCACTTCCCCTTTCTTCCTTACTCTTGACTCTGTAACGTCACCATTTAGACAACCATTACTTTCCTCACCTCCATATGCAACTTCTCCTGCTTTTACTTTTGCCCCCTATTTAAACTTTGGTCATCCTCACTCTGTTTGTTAAGCAGCCCTGACCCGCTGCCATCCCACAGGCTTGTGTTCTGCCCACGCTGTATTCAGTTTGTGCTCCTGTTGGAGATCCTGAAGGCTTGGCTTCTGCTTGGAGAAACTTCCATTCTTCTCATCCTGCCAAATCCCTGTCTACATGTAAAATGTAGTGTGAATTTTGTTTCCTGATGAAATGATAAAAATACCAGATACCGCCCCTCCCCAGTCAAATGAAGACCAGTCTTTATAATAAAGCACATATTTCTAGAGACTACAGTTTGGTTTTGTAAATCTTGTAAGGGTACATTAGAAATGATGACTTTAGAAATCCTCTAGGGAGAAAAAAATCACTTGAAAGTATCCTTTTGGCATGAAAATAATCACAAAAACTTTCTGATATCTTCATAGAGGATAAGCACTGTAAGGCTTAAGTATTTGACAACTGGCATAATATTCTCTTCAGTGAGTTTTATGTAGAGTTTGGTTCCATGTGTCTTTTTCTCACCGTGTCTAGGCTACACTTAAAGTGGGTTAAAAGGACTTTAATTTTCTCTATTGCCTGTGTTAAAAAAAAAAAACAAAAACAATTTACACACATAGGGGTGGGCTATGTGATGTGACTTCTGAATCTGTGAGGAAAAACTTGAGGTTTTTCACAAAGCACGTTACCAATGAATCCAGAATGGGAGTTAGATATTGAAAACCCCAATAGGAAATGTGCATTAAGAGCATCAAAAATGAAGCAGGCAATATTTTTCTCCCTGTTAGTTTTGATTGGATTTCATTTGAAATCACATGTTTGCTTCTGCAGAACACAAAGTTCAGAAAAAGACGTAAATCTCCTTGGGAGGTCAGGGGAGAGTAATCAGGAAGGAGGGGTCTCCAGAGGAATAATTCAATGAATGGGGCTGTTTGGCTGGCAAAACAGTGCTACCAAGGGGCCTAATCACTGTTTTCAAAAATTTGAAGGGCTCTTGTGTGGAAGCTGCACCCAACTTGTTCTGTAGATACTAATGGGGAGAGATTAGCAATACAGAGTGTATTGAAAAAGATGTGAAGAAGAATTCATGATATAAATATTATGGTCTCCAAGGAAACATTTCTATATTCTGGGATATATACTATTTTTCTACACATTAATGTCTTTGTTTTAAATATAATTTATTGTCAAGTTGGCTAACATACAGTGTATACAGGGTGCTCTTGGTTTTGGGGGTAGATTCCCATGATTCATCGCTTATGTACAACACCCAGTGCTCATCCTAACAAGTGCCCTCCTCAGTGCCCATCACCCATTTTCCCCTCTCCCTGCCCCCCCATCAACCCTCAGTTCGTTCTCTGTATTTAAGAGTATCTTATGGTTTGCCTCTCTCTCTGTTTGAAACTATTTTTTCCCTTTCCCTTTCCCCATAGTCTTCTATTAAGTTCCTCAAGTTCCACATATGGATGAAAACATATGGTATCTGTCTTTCTCTAACTTATTTCACTTAGCATAATACCCTCCAGTTCCATCCATGTTGTTGCAAATGGCCAGATTTCATTCTTTCTCATTGCCGCGTAGTATTCCATTGTGTATATAAACCACATCTTCTTTATCCATTCATCAGTCGATGGACATTTGGGCTCTTTCCATAATTTGGCTATTGTTGAAAGTGCTGCTATAAACATTGAGGTAGAAGTGCCCCTATGCATCATCACTCCTGCATCCCTTGGGTAAATTCCTAGCAGTGCGATTGCTGGGTTGTAGGGTAGTTCTATTTTTAATTTTTGAGGAATCTCCACACTGTCTTTCCAGAGTGGCTGCACCAGTTTGCATTCCCACCAGCAGTGCAAAAGTGTTTCCGTTTCTCCACATTCTCACCATCTGTTGTTTCCTGAGTTGTTAATTTTAGCCACCCTGACCTGTGTGAGGTGGTATCTCAATGTGGTTTTGATTTGTATTTCCCTGATGAATGATGTTGAGCATCTTTTCATGTGTCTGTTGACCATTTGGATGTCTTCTTTGGAGATGTGTATATTCATGTCTTCTGCCCATTTCTTCACTAGATTATTTGTTTTTGGGTGTTTGGTGAGTTCTTTATAGAGTTTAGATACTAACCCTTTATCTGATATGTCATATGTAAATATCTTCTCCTTTCTGTCAGTTGCCTTTTAGTTTTGTTGATTGTTTCCTTTGCAGTGCAGAAGCTTTTTATCTTGATTAGGTCCCAATAGTTCATTTTTGCTTTTGTTTCCCTTGTCTTTGGAGACATGTCGAACAAGAAATTGCTGTGGCTGAAATCAAAGAAGTTGTTGCCTGTTTTCTCCTCTAGGGTTTTGATGGTTTTCTTTCTCACGTTTAGGTCATTCATCCCTTTTGAATTTATTTTTGTGTATGGTGTAAGAAAATAGTCCAGTTCATTCTTCTGCATGTTGCTGTCCAGTTCTCCCAGCACCATTTGCTAAAGAGACTGTCTTTTTTCCACTGGATACTCTTTCCTGATTTGTCAAAGATTAGTTGGCCATACATTTGTGGGTCCAATTCTGGGTTCTCTATTCCATTGGTGTATGTGTCTGTTTTTGTGCCAATACCATACTGTCTTGACGATTATAGCTTTATAGTGGAGGCTAAAGTCTGGGATTGTGCTGCCTCCCACTTTGGTTTTCTTTTTCAACATTACTTTGGCTATTCTGGGTGTTTTGTGGTTCCATACAAATTTTAGGATTTTTGTTCTAGCTCTGAGAAGAATGCTGGTGCAATTTCAATTGGGGTTGCATTGAATGTCTACACATTGATTTCTTAGTGAATTGTCTCCCAGTTAATTTAGAATTTAGAATGGGCTATTTCTTCTTTACAACAAATGATATGAACTTAGGTTATTTAGGTTTTCTTGGACTCTATTCCTACCCTTACCACGTAGTAAGCCCTTTGTAAATATAAGACATTATTATTGTTGCCTAGCAAAGGTGTTTTAAAAAGTACTAAATCCTTAACATGGCAGTGTGTTTAGAAAAGAAGAATGAACTTGATGATCTGGGACAAGTTGTTCTGATAAGTGGGTGAATGATGAGGTTAACTTTCCAATATCCTAGTCTTATGTATACATTTTATAATTTGAATGAAGTACCTCTACCCATTCAACTGCACATCTGCAAAAATATTGCAGATGAGTATCAAGTATCCTTGCTCAGGGCAAATGCAGGAACAGAGGCACAGTTATTCCCCTTGATGGGCAAAGCTGAATTCAGGATGGGCATCTGCTCTTGCAGAATTGTTCTTTTCCTATTCAGTGTGAGATACTAAGGGGAAAAAAGGGAAAAAAAAACCCCAAAAAAGTGAAATTGTTTGAACTTTTCATTGGTTTACTTTTTATTTTAAAAACTGTGCACGGAGGCACCTGGGTGGCTCAGTTGGTTAAGCATCTGACTTCGGCTCAGGTCATGATCTCACAGTTTCACAAGTTCGAGCCCCAAATTGGGCTCTGTGCTGACAGAGCCTGGCACCTGCTTCAGATTCTGTGTCTCCCTCACTCTCTGCCCCTCCTCTGTTTGTAGTCTCTCTCTCTCAAAACTAAAATAAACAATAAAAAATGTTAAACAAACAAACAAACAAAACTTTGCATGGGGCACCTGGATGACTCAGCCAGTTGAGCGTCCGAGTTTGCTTTGGTCATGTCATGGTTTGTGAGTTTGAGTCCTCAGTTGGGCTCTGTGCTGACAGCTCAGAACCTGGATTCTGCTTTGGATTCTATGTTTCCCTCTCTATCTGCCCCTCCTCCACTGTCTTTCTGTCTCTCTCTCAAAAAACAAATTTAATAAACATTAGAAAATTTTTTTTGCAAACAATGAGTAAATACTAAGATTTCCTTTGTTAATATCTCTGAAAAAGGTAGGTATGGGCAACATTCAAATAGGTGTGCAGAAAACATTAAAATATAGAGAAAAAATATCTTATGAGGCCCTGAAACTTCAGAAGTAGTGACAATTGAGATGAAACCTGGCCATGTGCGCATAAATACCATTTTTTTGTTATTAAAAGACAGCCTACGTTAGATATTCTGAATGCTCCTCCTAACTGAAACAATTAAAATGCTGAATAAAATGGAAAAAAAAAGTCATAAAAGTAAATTTCAGAATCAAGGGTAACTGAAATCGTATGCAGATAAAATCACCATAAATGTATTCAGGTACTTCATTTCATTTTTATGTAGAAAATGCTCTAGGAAACTGGGTTGCTTCTCACAGAGCAGGATTAAGAAGTCTGGCTTAAAGTTTTTTATAGGTCTAGAGTTTTCCATACTTCTCAGAATCTTGGTAAAAGTATTAATGGTGTGGTCCCAGAGATCTGTACTTAATTTGTCTGGGCTGGGACCCAGATCCTGGTAGTTCTCAAAGTTCCCCAATCTTTCTAATGTCCTGCCAAAGTTGAGAAACCTGCACTAGTGTAGATTTTTATTGTTGATTAATGACCACCTCCTCAGCCTGTGCAGCCCGGATTCCTAAACAGAGCTGTACTTTTCCTTACTTTGGGTCTTGGAGTACGTAGCTGTTTCATGAATTTGACTGTAAAATCACTGCTGATGACCCCAAATCACTATAATCCTATCATTCCTCCCAGGTCTTAAACTATATAACCAAATGCTTATTGGACATTTCCATTTAAATGATTTTTTACCCCAAATATTTACTGCTTTTTGAGAGCAAGCATGAGCATGGGGGGGGGGGGGGGGAGAGAGAGAGAGAGAGAGAGAGAGAGAGAGAGAGAGAGAGAGAGAATTTAAAGCAGGCTCCACACAGTCAGTGAGGAGCCAGACCTGGGGCTTGAACTCACAAACTCTGAGATCCTGAGCTGACCCAAGAGTCAGATGCTTAATTGACTGAGCCACTCACGTGCCCCTTCCCTTAAATGTCTTCTCTCAAACTCCCCATGCCCTCCCATAGCATTAGCAGCACCTCCTGTGAAAGCCTGCAGTCATGTTTGATATTGCTGCCTCCTGCCGATTTCCTTTCCTCTGTCTGAAGTTTCTTTCTATTGCTTCCATTAAGTAGAACCCTTCGGCCTTTCCATGCCTGGAGTCTGTTTACTCCAGGTTCTCACTAGCTGGCATGGCTATTATTCGTAACAGTTTTCTGGCCTTCCCAAATGTAGGTCTTCGAATCTCCAAGGTATCCTATTTATGCCTAGTGGGGGGAATTTAAGCATTGCTTTAATTTCATTCCCACCTTTCATTGATTCCTGTTTTTATTTTTGGCATGTTAAAGGTCTGCATAATTTGACCTAAGCCTTTCCACCTAACATTGTTTAATGCCATTTGTTCATCTTTTTTTTCTGGAA
Organism: Puma concolor; assembly: GCF_028749965.1. Classification (NCBI taxonomy): domain Eukaryota; kingdom Metazoa; phylum Chordata; class Mammalia; order Carnivora; family Felidae; genus Puma; species Puma concolor. The sequence continues at coordinate 118,937,984 of NC_141670.1, forward strand.
AGTCTGTCATGTATGCTCCACAGTGTGCTTTGATTAATTCAGTGTTTCCCAAAGTTGATGCTTCTCACTGATGACACTTGAGATGATTTTGGGTGGTATATGAATACACTTCAAGAATGTTTAGTTATATATTTAAGTTTAATGTAAACTAGCGAAACGCACATGTACTTCAAATCCATGATTTGACAGATTTTTATGGCTTAGACTGAGACTAAAGTAAATATTCAAGTTTTTTAAAGTATCAATTTAAATAAAATGTTAAATATGTAATATGGAAGAACTGCGAAGGTGATACATGAATAGCTGACATCCATAAAAAGAGTGCTTTAGGTTATTTTCACTTTCTCGAATATGGTGGGACAGATTCTACCCCTTCTTTCAGGCCTGATTTAACTTCAGAAATCTTCATAAAATCAACTATGCCAAACCTGCTGGAGAGATGTAGAAGGATGAAGAAAAACAAAAACCATTGGTTTTGACCCAGAACCCTAGTAACGTGTGAATGCAGGGTTTTGTTGAATGGGGAGCTGATGCGGAGCTCCAGATGGGCTACTCATTTGCACAGCAAAGGGAAAAATGACTCTAGGGGCATTACCAAAGGTGAGACCCAGCTGAGCATACAGGTAGCTCTGAACTGCCATCCACACAGCCAGCTCCTTCCTAAAAGTTGGACAAGTGCAGATTGAGAGAGACCCAACAGAGCTATAGTCTCGCCGTAACTTTCATCTTCTCGTGTACCATCTCTTCTTCCTCTTCTACCCAAATCCTGCCTTGTATGCATTCCCAAAGGAAACCGGGGACTAGTTGCTAGTCTGGGGTTGGAAGGGTGTGAGGCACAGATATTTGAGGTGAGAATACGTGCTGCGGGCTGTCCTAGCTTGTCTGGGCCCTTTATGCTTGAAAAACCAGTCCTAGAGTACTTGGGGGAAGAAGCCCAAAGTGACAATTAATGTTATTCATCCTCCCCCACTCCGTAAATGGAGGCTTTTCCCATGGTTGAATCATGGTTAAATCATAGGATGTTTGTTTTTCTTTTCCTGTACTTTCTCCCTCGGGGAACTCCTACACTCCCACGCCCCCCACAAATGTGCCTGACTGGATATGAGTCCGGTAATCACGGTGACTTTGAGGTATCCTTTCGTCTCCCCCTGGAATTAAGTCTGTCAACTGTGAAACCAGTTTCTGACAATTATTTTTAGTGGTTTCACTCTTTATCAAACAAGAGGAAGAAGTTCAAGTGAAATCAAGAGTGTGCGTTTGCAAGCGTGTGTGTGCATGCATGTGTGTTAGTAAAACCTGAGCTAGGGTTTGGGTGTCAGGTGTTACTTTTAGCTCTGCCTGTAACAAGCTGGGTGTGTTTCCCCATCAATAACAAGAAGGGTGGGACTGGAACACCTCTAGATTGCTCCTGGCTCCATCAGAGTGAAGAATGCTTTTCCCTTGAGTTTTATGATGGTGTTTCCCTCTATTTCCTTAAATCTTCCAGGGATTTCCTGCCAGATACACTGGTATCAAGTGTATCAACTGATTTAAAAGGCTCATTTAAGGGGCAGGTGGTTAGGTTTAATTCAACTGCTGAGCGCATTCTGGATACTTAGGGGAGATAAGTGATTAGTTTTATCAGCTCCTGCTTTGAATAAGAAGTGGTTAGTGTTGGAGGAGGTGGGATTAGAAGAAGGTAAAAAGATGTTTTGAAACATGAAGGTAGGCCACTTGATTACGAAAGCAAAGACATCAAACTTGGTTAAGGAATAAATCTTCCTCTGAAGAGGGGCCGTGAAAAATCTGAACGCAACCAACTGGAAATTTCTGGGGATCTGAAGAAATCTGGCAATTGACTCTTCTGCCTCAGGAAAACTTTATATTTTAACATGTGAAGCTTCACCTCCTGCTAAATTCTTCTGGTGTTTGAGAGCTCATAACATTATACATCCAGATGTTCCATTTACAGAGAGGGCTGACATACTTTATTATTTTTTTAATTTTTAATTAAATTAATTATTTTTTAAATTTACATCCAAGTTAGTTAGCATATAGTGCAACAATGATTTCAGGAGTAGATTCCTTAATGCCCCTTACCCATTTAGCCCGTCCCCTCTCCCACATCCCCTCCCATAACCCTCAGTTCTCCATATTTAAGAGTCTTTTATGTTTTGTCCCCCTCCCTGTTTTTATATTATTTTTGCTTTCCTTCCCTTGTGTTCATCTGTTCTGTGTCTTAAAGTCCTCATATAAGTGAAAACATGATGTTTGTTTTTCTCTGACTAATTTGCTTAGCATAATATCCTCTGGTTCCATCCATGTAGTTGCAAATGGCAAGATTTCATTCTTTTTGACAGCTGAGTAGTACTCCACTGTATATATATACCATGTCTTCTTTGTCCATTTGTCCATTGATGAACATTTGCACTCTTTCCATACTTTGGCTATTGTCGATAGTGCTGCTATAAACATGGGGGTGTATGTGCCCCTTTTATCCTGTGGATAAATGCCTAGTAGTGCAATTGCTGGGTCGTAGGGTGGTTCTATTTTTAACTTTTTTGAAGAACCTCCATACTGTTTTCCAGTGTCTGCACCAGTTTGCATTCCCACCAGCAGTGAAAAAGAGATCCTCTCTCTCCCCGCATCCTCGCCAACATCTGTTGTTGCCTGAGTTGTTAATGTTAGCCATTCTGACAGGTGTAAGGTGGTTTCTCATGGTGGTTTTGATTTGTATTTCCCTGATGATGAGTGACATTGAGCATTTTTTCATGTGTTGGTTGGCCATCTGGATGTCTTCTTTGGAGAAGTGTCTATTCATATCTTTTGCCCATTTCTTCACTGGATTATTTGTTTTTTGGGTGTTGAGTTTGAAAAGTTCTTTATATATTTTGGGTACTAACCCTTTACCTGATATGACATTTGCAAATATCTTTTCCCATTCTGTCGGTTGCCTCTGAGTTTTGCTGATTGTTTCTTTCGCTGTGCAGAAGCTTTTTATTCTGATGAGGTCCCAGCAGTTCATTTTTGCTTTTGTTTCCCTTGCTCCAGAGATGTATTGAGTTGATGTAAGAAGTTGCTGTGGCCAAGATCAAAGAGGTTTTTGCCTGCTTTCTCCTTGAGGATTTTGATGGCTTCCTGTCTTACATTGAGGTCTTTCATCCATTTTGAGTTTATTTTTGTGTATGGTTTAAGAAGGTGGTCCAGGTTCATTTTTCTGCATGTCACTGTCCAGTTTTCCCAGCACACTTGGTGCAGAGCCTGTCTTTATTCCAGTGGATACTCTTTCCTGCTTGGTCAAAGATTAGTTGGCCATATGTTTGAGTCCATTTCTGGGTTCTCTATTCTGTTCTGTGGATCTGAGTGTCTGTTTTGTGCCAGTACCATACTGTCTTGATTATTACAGCTTTGTAGTATAGCTTGAAGTCCAGGATTGTGACGCCTCCTGCTTTGGTTTTCTTTTTCAAGATTGCTTTGGCTATTTGCAGTCTTATTCCATACAAAGATTAGGATTATTTGTTCTAGCTCTGTGAAGAATGCTGGTGTTATCTTGACAGGGATTGCATTGAATATGTAGATTGCTTTGGGTAATATTGACATTTTAACAATATTTTTTTCTATCCAGGAGCATGGACTATTTTTCCATTTTTTGTGTGTGTCTTCTTCAATTTCTTTCATAAGCTTTCTCTAGTTTTCAGTGTATAGATTTTTCACCTCTCTAGTTAGATTTATTCTTAGGTATTTTATGCTTTTTGGTGCAATTGTAAATGGGATCTATTCCTTGATTTCTCTTTCTGTTGCTTCATTGTTGGTGTATAGGAATGCAACCGATTTCTGTGCATTGATTTTATATTCTGCCACTTTGCTGATTTCATGGATCAGTTCTAGCAGTTTTTTGGTGGAATATTTTGGGTTTTCTATATAGTATCATGTCATCTGTGAAGAGTGAGAGTTTGACCTCCTCCTGGCTGATTTGGATGCCTTTTATTTCTTTGTGTTGTCTGATTGCAGAGGCTAAGACTTCCAATACTATGTTGAATAACAGTGGTGAGAGTGGACATCCCTGTCTTGTTCCTGACCTTAAGGGGAAAGCTCTCAGTTTTTCCCCACTGAAGATGATATTAGAGGTAGGTCTTTCATATACAGCTTTAATGATCTCGAGGTATCTATCCCTACTGTCTTGAGGGTTTTTTTTTTTTTTTTATCAAAAAAGGATGCTGTATTTTGTCAAATGTTGTCTCTGCATCTCTTGAGAGGATCGTGGTTCTTGCCTTTCTTTTTTTGATGTGATGGATCACATTGATTGTTTTGAACATATTGAACCAGTCCTGCCTCCCAGGTATAAATCCCACTTAGTCATGGTGAATAATTTTTTTAATGTATTGTTGGATCTGGTTGACTAATATCTTGTTGAGGATTTTTGTGTCCATGTTCATCAGGGAAATTTTCTATAGTTCTCCTTTGTAGTGGGGTCTTTGTCTTGTTTTGGAATCAAGGTAATGCTGGCTTCATAGAAAGAGTTTGGAAGTTTTCCTTCCATTTCTATTTTTTGGAACAACTTCAAGAGAATAGGTGTTAACTCTTCTTAAATGTTTGGTAGAATTCCCCCTGGAAAGTCATCTGGCCCTGGACTGTGGTTTTTTGGGAGATTTTTGATCACTAATTTGATTTCTTTAAGGGTTATGGGTCTGTTCAAATTTTCTATTTCTTCCTGTTTCAGTTTTGGTAGTTTGTATGTTTCTAGGAATTTGTCCATTTCTTCCATATTGCCCATGTTATTGGTGTATAATTGCTCATAATATTCTCTCATTGTATTTCTGCTGTGTTGGTTGTGATCTCTTCTCTTTCATTCTTGATTTTATTTATTTGGGTCCTTTCCTTTTTCTTTTTGATGAAAACTGGCTAGTGGTTATCAATTTTGTTAATTCTTCTGGTTTCATGGATCTGTTCTACTGGTTTTTTGGTTTCAATAGCATTGATTTCTGCTCTTTATTCCTGTCTTCTGCTGGTTTGCTGTTCTTTTTCCAGCTCTTTCAGGTATAAGGTTAGGTTGTGTATCTGAGACCTTTCTTCCTTCTTTAGGAAGGCCTGGACTACTATATACTTCCCTCCTATGACCACCTTTGCTGTGTCCCAGAGGTTTTGGGCTGTGGTGTTATCATTTTCATTGTCTTTCATGTACTTTTAAATTTCCTCTTTAACTTTTTGGTTAGCCCATTCATTCCTTAGTAGGATGTTCTTTAATCTCCAAGTATTTGTTATCTTTCTAAATTTTCCTGTGGTTGATTTTGAGTTTCATAGCATTGCAGTCTGAAAATATGCACAGTATAATCTCGATCTTTTGTACTTGTTGAGGGCTGATTTGTGTCCCAGTATGTTATCTATTCTGGAGAATGTTCCATGTGCCCTGGAGAAGAATGTATAATCTGCTTTAGGATGAAATGTTCTGAATATATCTGTTAAGTCCATCTGGTCCAGTGTACATTCAAAGCCATTGTTTCCTTGTTGATTTTCTGAGTAGATGATCTGTCCATTGTTGTAAGTGGGGTGTTGAAGTCCCATACTACTATGGTATTACTATCAATGAGTTTCTTTGTTTGTGATTAATTGATTCATATATTTGGGTGCTATCACATTTGGAGCATAAATGTTTACAATTGTTAGGTCTTCTTGGTGGATAGACCCCTAATTATGATATAGTGTCCTTCTTCATCTCCTGTTACAATCTTTAAAGTCTAGATTGTCTAATAAAATCTTTAAAGTCTAGATTGTCTACTCTGGCTTTCTTTAGTCGATCGTTAGCATGATAGATGGTTCTCCATCCCCTTACTTTCAATCTGATGGTGTCTTTAGGTATAAAGTGGGTCTCTTATAAACAACATATAGATGGACCTTGCTTTCTTATCCATTATGTTACCCTATGTCTTTTGATTGGAGCATTTAATCCACTGAAGTTTAATTTTTTTTTTAATTTGTTTATTTTTGAGAGAGACAGCATCAGCGGGGAGGGGTAGAGAGAGAGGGAGACAGAATCCAAAGCAGGCTCCAGGCTCTGAGCCTCCAGCACAGAGCCCAACGCAGGGCTCAAACCCACGAACCATGAGATCATGACCTGAGCTGAAGTCGGACGCTCAACCAACTGAGCCACCCAGGTGCCCCTTAGTCCACTGATGTTTAGAGTGAATACTGAAAGATACGAATTTATTGCCATTATGTTTCTTGTAAAGTTGGAGTGTCTGGTGGTGTTCTCTGGTCCTTTCTAGTCTTTGTTGGTTTGGGTCTTTATTTTTTCCATCTTTTCTCCCCTCAGAGAGTCCCCCTTAAAATTTCTTGCAGGGCTGGTTTAGTGGTCATGAACTCCTTTAATTTTATTTGGGAAACTTTTTACCTCTCCTATTTTGAATGACAGCTTTGCTGGATAAAGAATTCTTGGCTGCATATTTTTCCAGTTCAGCTTTTGAATATATCCTGCCACTCCTTTTCTGGCCTGCCAAGTTTCTGTGGATAGGTCTGCTGCAAACCTGATCTGTCTTCCCTTGTAGGTTAAGGACTTTTTTTCATTACTGCTTTCATGATTCTTTCCTTGCCTGAGTATTTTCTGAATTTGACTATAATATGCCTTGTTGATGGTCAGTTTTTGTTGAATCTAATGGGAGTCCTCTGTGCTTCCTGGATTTTGATGTCTGTGTCTTTCCCCAGGTTGGGAAAGTTTTCCTCTATGATTTGCTCACATAACCCTTCTACCCCTTTTTCTCTCTTCCTTTTCTGGGACCCCTATGATTCTGATGTTGTTCCTTTTTAACAAGTCACTGATTTCCCTAATTCTTAAATTGTGCTCTTTTGCCTTAGTGTCTCTCTTTTTTTCTGCTTCATTATTGTCCATAAGTTTGTCCTCTAGATCACTGATTCCCTGCTCTGCCTATCCATCCTTGCTGCCGTGGCATCCATCTGAGATTGCAGCTCAGCTATAGCGTTTTTTTATTTCATCCTGACTAGCTTTTACTTCTTTTATCTCCGCAGAGGAATTCTAATCTATTTTCAACTCCAGCTAGTATTCTTATTATTGTGATTCTAAATTCTGGTTGAGACATCTTGCTTGTATCTGTGTTAATTAAGTCCCTGGCTGTCCTGCTCTTTCTTTTGGGGTGAAGTCCTTTGTTTCATCATTTTGAAGGGAGAAAAAGGAATTAATGAGGTAAAAAAAACTTAAAATTAAAACATTAAAAATAGCACACACACACAAATCAAATAAATGATGCTAGATCCTAGATGTGTTGTGGTCTGGGTGTTGAAAGGGGCTTGATAGATTAGAGAAAAAAAAAAAAAAAAGGAAAACATTTGAAAATTTTAAAAAATGAATACAATGAAATAGAATAAAATGAAATGATGGAATAAAATAGAATTTGAAAAATTTACAAAAAAGTAATATAGTAGAAAAAATTTAAGAAAAATGTTTAATAATAATTGAAAATAAAAAAGTTTTCTTTTTCTGTATTCAAGAAAAAGAAAAGAAATGAAGAAAAGAGAACATCGAATAGATGGACCAGCTAACAGACTGATATATGATTGAAGTTACATCGCTTTCACCTAGAAGTCAAATTATGAAGAACTTTGTAGTCTGTAAACTAAGCAGGTGGAGAGACTTGTGGTGTTTCTGAAGAGCAAGGTTGGCCCACTTGGGTGGGGCTTAGTGTAACGGCTTCGTTTTCCACTAGATGGCGCTGCTTAGCTTACTGGGGTGGATTGTTGTTGCGCTTGTAGGTGTGTATGCCCATGTGCAGGAGGGGTGAAAATGACATCACCCAGCTACCTAGTCTCTGGTATTGGAACTCTGTTCTCCCCAATCAGCAAGTGCGCACCTGTCCTTTGTCTACGGCTTCCCTCCACTTCCTGCTTTTACACTGTCCGTGACCAAGCCGTCAGGTTGCCAGGTGGCACCTCCTTCCTGAGTTTTATCTCACATGTGGCTGTTTTTCTTGACCCCTTCTGAGGGACTGTGGCTTTGACCTGTTCTGCCCCTCTGTGGGAGGGTCTTACCAAGAAATGGCCAGGTGCCAGCCACACCCAGGAACGTTCATGGGACCGTACTGCTGCCAATGTCCAGAGACTGTGTCTGGGTGCCATCCTGCCCCAGAAAAAGTTCATGCAATCATGTAGCAGCCACATTTCAGGGATCATGGCAAATCACAACACGCATCTGGCACTAGGCTTCACCCCCAGCGACCTTGTTCCAGCACCAGCGAATGTGGTTGTTCTCCAGGGTCCACTGGGGCCTTTTTGGGGAGGCCACACAGCCTCCACCAAATATCCTCCCAGTAGGGGGACTACCTCACCCCATGTGGCCTGAGGACCACCCGGACTTCACTCTGCTCCTGGGGATTTGCCCTTTTCACCAGAGCACCACCAGGTATTGAGCTGCAGAGTTTCAGACTCTGCGTTCTCTGTTTATAGAGTCTTAATGGAACTTAAACCATCTCCTTTCTCCTTTTCCCTTTTTAGTTCAGTCTGTGTGGTTGTTTCCATTTTTCTACTTTCTCTCCAGCTGCTTTTGGGGTGGGGTGCTTTTCCCATACTCCACCAGCCCCCTCCCCCCACCCCCATCTCCGTCCTCTCTCCACAAACAAAAACAGCTCCCTGCCCTCCGTGGCTTCTTTCTCCACCAGTTCACCTCTCTGTGCCATGTACCTGCGGATTTCTGTGGTTCAGGTTGTGCAGATTGTTGTGTTAATCCTCAAATCAGTTTTCTTGGTGTGCAGGATGGTTTAGTGTTGATCTGGGTATATTTCATGGATGTCAGACACACAAAAAAATTCCATGCTATTCCACCATCTTGGCTCCTCTAAATTCAAAATATTGGGCTGACATCTTTGTATGGTGTTTTTTTTTTTTTTTTTTTTTTTTTTAAGATTTTTTTTTCAACGTTTATTTTTGGGACAGAGAGAGACAGAGCATGAACGGGGGAGGGGCAGAGAGAGAGGGAGACACAGAATCGGAAACAGGCTCCAGGCTCTGAGCCATCAGCCCAGAGCCTGACGCGGGGCTCGAACTCACGGACTGCGAGATCGTGACCTGGCTGAAGTCGGACGCTCAACCGACTGTGCCACCCAGGCGCCCCTGTATGGTGTTTTCTAGGGAGCTGAAAAACACTCTGGTTATATATACTATTGGTGTGTGTGTGTGTGTGTGTGTGTGTGTGTGTGTGTGTGTGTGTTGCAACACTATTTTCTTTCTCAGGGAAAGCTCAGCATTTAACAAAAGGATACTCTGCGTGGTCATTCTGCTTGTGCACCTGACAGGTCAGAATTAGGCTGGGAGATTTTAATGTGTCACTATTAACTTTTTCCTATATTTTCTGTTTTTACATGAGAGATCCTCTCTGATAAATCCTTGTTCTCAGGAACCTAAAAGTTGTGAGAGCTCTAAGAATGATCATTCCTAACAAACATTTTACCATAGGCTATCCCTGCACTCATTGATCACACCATACGTCATTTTCCCAGGAACATGACTCAAAAGGGTTAATTTGAGCAATATATAATAGTATCTAACATTCTGGCTGAAAAGAAGGATTCTATCTTCCCCTATTATGTCCTCCTTTCCAAGGAAGATTTTTAATGAAAAATGCTTTGGAAGAGAAATTTACGTCCTGAATGATGATGATTCTTTTCAAGATGTTCACTATTTCCTCAATATACAAACAAATGAGCATCACAATAATCTTTGTTTTACTCTATTTAAAGAATAGCAATAATAGTGGATACCATTTTTAGGCAGCCACTGAACTCTAGGAGTTTGGTGTATTAACTCATGTGGTCCTCCTCACAAACCCACAGGGTAGTGATCCTTGTTTACCAGATGATGAAATGAGACTCCAAGAGGTTAACTGACTTGTCCAAGGTCATACAGCTAATAACAGCTCTGGTCTCTCTCTTACAAAGCTTATACACTTTATTATACACTAGATGGATTTTTTTTAAATAACTGTTTTCCATTTACAAGGGATTTTACAATTCTTTTAAGAACAAATATCAACTTTCAAGTTCTAATTAAAAATGATTTTTTTTTTTTTTGGAATTCACTCAGAACACAATTAGAACAAGCCATACACATGCATCCAAGATTTACAAACAAAACAGTGGATAGGTTTGAAGTAATAAGTTAGGTTCCCATATGATCATCTCTTTGGTGTTGGAAGGAGCTTTTGCAATCTCATCAAAACATCTGGTGGAGGGATTCCCTCTGCCACTGCCCTTAGGGAAACTACGTGAGCTGCTTTAGTGATGGGACATGCAGAACTTTTCAGGCAGAATTTTCCATTTTTGGACAGCTTGCATGATGAAGTAATAATACTTCACCTTTATATACTCTTTGCAGTTGACCTGGTACTCAGCCCTTTCCCACATCTTGTTTGATTTATGAAAGCTTGTTCTTACTGGGAGTCCAACTCTGTTCTCCCATTTCCTGCAGCTTGTAGGAACAATGGAAACTTTTTCTACATAGAATGTGAATGGGGAGGGGGACAGTGTTGGGGCAAATAGTTTCTAACTTAGTATTCCTGATGTATCTTTTTGCTAAGGTTGTTTTGGTGGACATATTACTTGTAGATGTGACTGTAATAGGTATTTGCTTTCCTCTTATATGAACCCCTTTGAAGCTACAAGACCAAGAGTTTTGCTGATACAACTCTGTGTATCCTCCTTCTCATCTGCACTCCCAGGCATGAAAAAACAGCAACATAGAAGATCAGAATGTTTCTGACCAGCAGCAATAATTTGACACTTTAGTGACAATAAGTCTGACTGTAAATAGGCAATTACAAAGTAAATCTTTGGGTAGCTAAGATGGTTGGGTTAGTTTTAGAAATTGAAATTTTGACTTTTGACCGATTTGTTAATGTCAGTGTGGTAAAACATACAAAAGAACCCTATACTACATACCCTTAATTGCACTTTTTGTGCTCTTTAAAAATGCATCCTGGGGCCTGATATTTGCAAAAGAACAAACCTCGTTTTTTCCTTCTGATTTAGAAAGGGGCCATATATATTTTTTTCTTTTTCTTTTCTTTCTTTCTTTTTTTTTTTTTAGGGACCATATATTTCTAACTTGAGACCATTGTGTATATATAAGATGTATCCTTGGTTTTTTTTGTTTTGTTTTTACTTTTCTCATTCTTTTTTTTTTTTTAATTTTTTTTTTTCAACGTTTATTTATTTTTGGGACAGAGAGAGACACAGAGCATGAACGGGGGAGGGGCAGAGAGAGAGGGAGACACAGAATCGGAAACAGGCTCCAGGCTCCGAGCCATCAGCCCAGAGCCTGACGCGGGGCTCGAACTCACGGACCGCGAGATCGTGACCTGGCTGAAGTCGGACGCTTAACCGACTGCGCCACCCAGGCGCCCCAATTTACTTTTCTCATTCTTGTGTGTAAGGTGTAAGCGTACAAAAGGGAGAGGTATTGTGCAATCAGATATAGTTCAGAAAATGCATATGCAAGATTCACATGGATAAAATCATGTGATTTCACTAGACTCAGTTCTAATTCCTGCGTGACTCGAGTCTGTGGAACATGATTATTATGTGCCTCAGTTAAAGAATCAACCACACCATTGGTGCAGCTCTCCCATCAGGTTTATATCCCCATAATTTTTATTTGATAGGTGGATTTTACCTTTTGATTTGTGGGGAAATATGCTCCAAGATAAGAATTTAAAATTTGAAATCTACCTGATCTTTCACTTGATCAGAGATTAGTCTGATAGTACTTTATTCAACCATGCTGTTTCCTTCTGAGAATCTCCTCAAAGTGTTGCCTGTTGATAAATTTTCCTACTCGTTTTTCTTCTTCAGAAATGTCAGTTATCTTATACCAATGGATATTCCTTTTTCTTTAAGGAAGATGAGCAGTCCCCACCCTTTCTGTTTCCTCATCCTTCCTCTCCTAGTTCTGTTCTCTACAAAATGGTAGCTGATGGACTGTCTTTAAGAGGCCCCTCTAAAAATTATACTGGAATCAAAACACTGTGTGTGCATATTTTTATGACTGAATTTATGTGATAGTCACAACTTACTGAGTGTTGTATACTGGGTTTTAATCCTCAAGTCTAAGTGGCATTATCCTTATTTTACAGCTAAAAAGACTGATGATCGGAGTGTTTAAGTAACCTGTCCAGTATTGTTAGTAAGTGGACTCAGGTAGCAGAGGTATAAAATCAGAAGGGTGGTGAGGTGGTTGGGTAGAAGTTAATGTGAGAGACTGTGCAAAGAATTGGCTATATTAAATCATAACCATTGGGGAGTTAGGGGTATGTTATTTATTGTCAATTAACTAAATATCAAGGACAAGGCTTATAGTTATTCTCGTATAGTTCTAAAGAGAAGAAAAATGGTGAGGCATTCTTTTGCTCAAATATAATAATAGTTGTGAAAATATGCTTCTAGGAAGCAGAATTCTACCCTCATCCTTACCCCACCCAAAGATCCCCATGCATCTGAGCTTCATCAAGAAGGATTTGTCATTGGGGCGCCTGGGTGGCTCAGTCGGTTAAGCGGCCGACTTCGGCTCAGGTCACAATCTTGCACTCTGTGAGTTCGAGCCCCGCGTCGGGCTCTGTTCTGACGGCTCAGAGCCTGGAGCCTGTTTCAGATTCTGTGTCTCCCTCTCTCTCTGACCCTCCCCCGTTCATGCTCTGTCTCTCCCTGTCTCAAAAATAAATAAACGTTAAAAAAAAAATTTAAAAAAAGAAGGATTTGTCATTTAGAATTGTCTTAAGATATGGGACTATTTCCACTACTTCCTAAAAGTGTTCAGGTAGTCACAGACCAATTGTCAATGATGTTCTAGACTTTCTTAGTGTTGGACAGTATGGGTATAACAAGACAGGCACAGTCCTTTCCTTGCAGTGCTTATATTGAGCATTTTGCTCAATTTCCAACATTTGGAAGAGCCAGAAAGTAGAAAAGGTAGGGAAGGAGTGAGTCAACAGGGAAGCTGTTCAAAAAAAGGACAAGGCCTGAGGGGAGGAGCTGGGATGCTTCAGAACTGTGGCTGGGAAGTGGCATCTTGGTCTAGGTTGCACTGAGTGCACCATGGCAAATGACAGGTTATCCCAGCTCGCAAGCAGCTGCTAATCTAGGTGGGTGAGCCACATCTTCAGGAGTGTCGATTGCTCCTGCCTGGGATTCAACCCTTGGGAACTGACCTGTTTCTCTGTGGTGGTCTCCTTGTGGATTGTGAGCTCTTTTGGTCTATTTTTCTAAAGACGGGGTCCTCAAGCCTGGGATGCACAGAGTATGTCAGTTCTTAGGTCAGCACTTCATTCATCCTAGCATTTTCTCGGAAAATAATAAGCCAGTGTCTTTCAGCAAGTGCTTCCAAAAGCGTAACAACTGTGTAGGAGTGTCAGTGTTCACATTATTGTTCAGTAGAGACAGCAAATGCATGTGTAATAAATGTGGCACTTATTTAATTCATATATTTGCATTAGAGATGAATCTACTTTTTAAAAGTATGATGAACAAAGTATAATTTGGCCTCTTTTAAACATTTTCTACCTTTTTACTTCTACATTGAAGTATTTCCAATTTTAACTTCTAATGCTCGGGGATGTGTGACAAATGTCCAATAGAGCACCAAAGCAGTACATTTCCTTTTATTATTGTTGTTATTTATTGTTGAGACATGCTTCATTAAACAGTTCCTGTCTCATTACTGAAACAACTTAATATGGTTTTGCACGATTAATGTTTTTCATCAGCATTCATCATTGAATTGTTTTCCACCTAAGAAATGGGGTGGGTTTTTTTCTAAATAGAGTCTATGCTAGGAATGGGAATCTCATTACTAAACAGGTACATAGTAAGTTTTGGGAGGAAACTAATTTAAATCAATCAATAAAACTGTCTCTGTAGAGAGTTACATGACAATTATGATAATGTACTACCTATCTTTTTATTTAGGTGGTTAAACATCTACTCATTTCTTTCTGCTTGGCCAGTAGCAGAGAAAAAACACCTTGGGGAGCCTGAGGGGCTCAGCCTGTTGAGTGTCCAATTTTGGTTCAGGTCATGATCTCATGGTTCGTGAGTTCAAGCCCTGTGTTGGGATCTGTGCTGACAGCTCAGAGCCTGGAGCCTGCTTCAGATTCTAGGTCCCCCTCTCTCTCTGCCTCTATCCTGTTTGCATTCTGTCTCTTTCTCTCTCTCCAGGATACATGAAGATGAAAAAAACTTATAAAATTAAGAAGGAAATAGCACCCACATTTTGGCTTGAAATAATTCAAATGGGCATTTCTGTGTAAGAAAGAGAAGTGAGCTGAGATGCAGGATGCATGTGGTGTAGCTGAGCTGTGCCATGTGTCTAGTCCTCAGCTGCCTCATCTGTAAAATCAAAGGAGAGCTGATATTTTTCTCTAACTTTGCTTCCAGTTCTGATGTTTTATGGTCCTCACATTATCTACTTGCCACCACAAAATGTCTTTTACGTGTTAACGAAGGAATGAAGGCAAACAGAGAAACGGCTCACCAGGGGCACCCGGGTGGCTCAGTTGGTTAAGCACCGAACTCTTGATTTTTGGCTCAGGTCATGGTCTCATGGTTTGACAGTGTGGTGTCTGCTTGAGATTCTCTCTCTTGGCCCCTCCCACACTTGTGCAGGCGTGGTTCTTCCTCTCTCAATAAATAAGCTTAAAAAAAAAAAAAAAAGAATTCACTCACCAAAACAAACAACCAAACAAAAAACAAAAACAACTGTGATAAAGAAGTCTCCTATGATGGAAAGAGAACCCAGCCAGGAACTACAAGAGTTGGGTCCCACTTTTAGCTCTGTCCACAACTAGCTTTGTGATCTGGAATGAGGTCTTTCCTCAAGTGGTTCATACAGTTGTTTTCAGCTCTAAGATTTGGGAAGTTTAAAAAATGAAGTCAAAGTCAGAATGAAGGCCTACCGCTAGCTATACCTGATATTATTAGGAAGTGACCTTAGGACTGGGGAGACCTCAGCGAACTTGGATTTGATGAGTTCCTCTTTCTTTAATACAGGGTAGGTGTTAAAAGAAACATAGCTTTTTAGATTACCTTTGACAAGACATTGTTGAAGTTTGAAGAGGTAGATGACCAATACTTCTACCCCATAAATACCCTGAGTTTGGAGATGAATGAGAAATAGGCAGAGCCGGATAGATTAGGATCAAATGATAAACTCCTAAGGCCAGATCTGAGTGTATGTCTTAGATGTTCCCGTAATCATGGAAAACTTGATTGTTCTGACTGTTATCCTAGAAGTGTATGCTTTGGGATGATCTTCCAGAATTCTATAAAGAAGGCGTTCTCCAATTTCCTGCTTCACATCTGCTGAACTCCAGCAGGTGACACAGAGGAAGATGGTTCTTTTAAGAAAGAATTTTGGGCCCTGGCCCATGAATATTCACCACACGAAGTTTAATATCCAGAGAAGGCCATTGCTAATGAGAGGGGAGAAGCAAGTATAAATAACTGGGGCTGGTTTTCTGAAACAGGTGGGAATCTGCATACAAAGCTCCATGATGAGTTTTGTTAGTCTACTCTTCTTTGGAACCTCCAAAATATTTTTTTTACCAGAACATGGAATGTTTTCTATTACCTTATAGAAAGCCCTGTATTTTCTGTAGCCCTCAAAGAGTGAGGGTGGAAGGGTTGAACCATACTTACATAGTTCCTTGTTCTAATCTTTCCCATCACCTATGTCTTTTCTTCTTGTCTAGGGAGCACAGATGGACATGTGGGGAAGCTGGAGGAAGGAAGGGTTACTCTAAAAGCTCTTTCTTTCTTTTTTTTTTTTTTCTGCTTTTCTTTCTTAGTTTATCCATTTATTTTGAGAGACAGACACAGAGAGCCAGCAGGGGAGGGGCAGAGAGAAGCAGAGAGAATCCCAAGCAGGCTCCCTGCTGTGAGCACAGAACCCAACATGGGGCTCAAACCCATGAACCATGAGATCATGATCTGAGCTGAAACCAAGAGTTGTATGTTTAACCACTGAGCCACCCAGGTGCCCTGAAGCTCTCTTAGAAACAGGTGACTAGGGCATTGGTAATTTTCCCTAACAGGTTTTCTTATCTTTCTACATGTACTGGCAAATATTTATTAAAAATACTTTTTAACACTAAAGCTGAATATGCAAGGCAAAACTGGTGTTTATAAAGAATTATACATTGGGGTGCCTGGGTGGCTCAGTCGGTTAAGTGGCTGACTTCACCTCAGGTCATGATCTTGCGGTCTGTGAGTCCGAGCCCCGTGTCAGGCTCTGTGCTGACAGCTCAGAGCCTGGAGCCTGTTTCAGATTCTGTGTCTCCCTCTCTCTCTGACCCTCCCCCGTTCATGCTCTGTCTCTCTCTGTCTCAAAAATAAATAAATGTTAAAGAAAAAAAGAATTATACATTGTTCTAGCTCGAAACCTTTCTTCCCTGCTCTTGGCCTCAATCTAGTGTGAACACCTAAATTCTTGTCTAAGAATTCCATATAAGTGTTCTGGTCTTTTTCCAAAGGATCCTTGGGAGAATGAGTTAATATAAGATCTAATGGAGGTCAAGGAGTTACTTAGATGTCTTGAGATACTATTGAAATCTGTTTCTTGAGAGGAACTAATCTATTGCATTGTTAAGTTACAATGGCCTTGGTTTTTTTCCTTAAAGTTTGGGGCTATAATATCTGGTTTTATATCCAGTCATGATAGATTAGCCTGCTTGAGTGTGGCAGAAATCCTGGGAGCTTTGATGATGATAGATGGTAGAAATATTGATGCCTTGATGTAGAGGTGACTTAGATATGGTTTAATTTAAAGAAAAGAGAAGCTCTCATCTTCCTAAATGCTATTTTACCTGTCTTTGTGAATATACCTCGTGGATAATCTCCTAGACGCTGTCTTCCTACTCCTATGTATTTCAGAAACAATGGGACTGGACTTTTGTCATAGCTGCTCAAGAATACTGAGAGATTTATGTCCAGGAGACCACGAAGACTATGGAATAGAACTGTATCTAGAAATCTAAAGACTACAAATAAAACTGAGTAAAATTAAAACACACACACACACACACACACACACTAGGATTTGTGATAACAGACTGTCAATTCAAGTACTAAATCTATGGCTGTTGCTTTTGAGAACACTGAAAATACACAAGTGGCTTTACATCGCATCCATTGAATTCAGAGAAAAACCATTAGGCCAGGCACTGTTCCAGGTAGAGTAGAGGGGGAGAGGGTAACAGAGAAGACAAAACCCTGATTTATTGCTATCTGGAACTTGTCTGCCTGGTTTAGAATATTGGCTCATCATGTTATCTTAGGCAAATTATTTAAACACTCTGTGCCTCCGTTTCATCCTCTCTAAAATGAGATTAAAGATGGTAACTGCTGTTCCAAGGATGTCCATGTTGGATGTGATATGGTAAAAGTGGTACAGCCAAAGAAGAGGAGCTTGGAAGGAAGAAGTTTATTATACGCACAGGTCCCAGAGAAGGGTCACTGAATACCACACTGGGCCGTGGGGGAAGTGCCATGTCTTGGTCAGGAGGTATAAGACAAGAGGGAAGGGAAAATCTGGGTCAGAGTTTTTCTTGGGGTTTCCATAGGAAGGGTAAGGCAGGGAAGGGTAAATAGTTTAGAACTGGTCAGTTTGAATAATTCTCACAGGCTTCAAGTTATAGGGGTGGTTTCTCGTTGTCTGGTATCTGGCTCTGGGGGTGGGGTGGGGTTAGATTTCATGCAGAAATACAGGCTTGGTGTGTGAGAGATAAAGAGGTGGTTAAGAGGTATAGACTTAGGATTGGCTGGTTTGTATATAGGAGATATGCTCCCAGCCAAGCTTTTTACTCTAAGAAGGGGCCAGCCCTTGGAGGGGCAGCTCTCCCCAGGTCTGTGAGGCATCTAACTATCGTAGCATCAAACACACAGAAGATATAGTTAATATAACTAGCCATATGATAAATGGATGCCAAGTAGACATATACTGAATCTAAGAAAACACAGAATGCCTAACTTATTGTGAGGTTTAATGATTTAATGTATAAGTAGTTCATCAGCTCAACCTGGTCCTACATCCCCAGCCTAACTGTGTGAGAGGCTGAGGTGTGGAGGGGGGCACAGCTATTTCTGCCATAAGTAGAACAGTAAGACCTTGTGGAGGATGTAGGAGAATTTGGAAAGCAACTTGAAGGCTTTAAAAATGGTCCTTGGTGAGTGGCATGTGGAATTGTACAGAATAGTTAAGCTGAAATAATTTATGTACATGATTTTCAAATAGTTAATTTTATAATATGTAGGTCAAACTGTGTAGCATCAATTGGACTAAAAGTTATTTACAGAATTTGAACTCGTTTGGTTGGCACTTTGTTGATATCCAGGAAGGAAAAAAATAGGCTATGAAAGGAAATACATTACTAAGAGATGTTTTCTCTTTTGTAAAGTTAAAGATCAGCGGTTACTTCGGTTGATGCAGGCTTGAAACAGTGTCTGCACTGAGGCTGATTTGAACTTTACAATGCTATGAGTGTGACACTATGAGGGACAGTTTTTGCTACGTCTTCCACCATATCTGTGAACTGGAGTTAAATGGTGGGAGTGTTGGTCTTGGATCTACAATAACCAGATTAGATTTGTATCTGCTACTTCCTAGCTATGTGACTTTGAAGCATTCCCATCTGTAAATGGAAATAACAGTGATTTAATAGGATGGTCAGGGAGTTTCAGTGAGATAATTTTTTGGAAGTGTTTCCAATGAGAGCTCATTTGCACTATCCTAGCTTCTGTTTCCGGTCATAATAACTGCCACATGCACATTCCCTGATTTCTTGAAGTTCACTAGGAAGTTAGATTATTCCTGCCACTCATGGGGATTCAATTTTTAGGGGCTTTTTTATTGTGCATGTACATGGATGAGTTCAGACTTTACATTCCATCTGAAGTTGTTCCCCTCAGCCTTTGTTTTCTCCTCATTAAAATGAGGATAATATCAATTTCATGGGTTGTCATAATAATTAAATCAAATTACCTGTAGATTCCTCAGCTCGGTACCTGACACATAATAGTCACTCAATAAGTGGTTGTTATTAGTCTCATTTCATGTACACATGAGGGAGTTCAATCTATGCTTTCGGGATTTAGATACAAACTAACCAGTGTCATTAGCAGAATCAGAAAAAAGTAGGAGTTGACTAAAGTTATGATGTAATTATTGGTCAAAAGAACAGTTACGAAAGGACAAATGAATCTTCTATATCTTTCCACAAGGCTTTGCTATAGCTCAGGGTGTTTCTTTGAGAAAATGTAATGCTCTGATAGAAACCTATTGACTCTTCATAATTAAAGTCCTAAATTCGTTACATTTCTTGATTAGCAATGAACTTTGATTGTTAATACTGGCAGCTAGAGTAGTACTAATGGCAATAAGGAAACTGTTGTTTCAATTAGATGGAAATTATTTAAAAAAGAAATACTGATGAGTGTTTAATCATATAAGTAACATGCAACTGTTATTTACTGGACATTAGAGTAAGTGTCTTAGGAGATAGAATGGTCAATAAGATCCAATATTTACCATAAAAATATATATATTTAAAACAATTAGATTTAGCCTGGCACTTAGGAATTCAAAACCTATTACTTCCTCCTTCTCTCAAAGACCTTTTAAGGGGTGTAGAGAAAGAAGACCTATAGAAACTAAGATTTGCTACAAAGGATTAAAACAAAATTATCACTTGAGTAGTACCTACAGCAAATGCTGTAGAAATTCCATTGGTTCATCAAAGAAAGCTTCTAGAGGGAGGTGATTTTAATGTGCCAGGAAGTTGTGAGATAAAGCCTGTTAATTAGCATAAGCTTGAAGCCAAATAGCTGGAAAAACATGTTCCAGGACACTGCAGATCAAATCATATTTCTATAAAAAGAAACTGCTGGATGTTCAACTGACAGATCATCAACCATAAAAGGATCGTTTAATGGATTTCAATCATTATCTAAATACAAAATCACAGAGCCAAGTTTATGTGCATTGTTAATCACACGTTGTAAACCTGTGTTTTTTTTTTTTTTTTAAAGTAACAGAAGCTTCAGGTAAGATGCTTTTCCTTTTCTGATTTTAAAATCACAATATTTGATTTTTGAGAATCACTGGAAAAGTGGGTTTCTTGGGGGCAATCACTCTTATTAGAGAAACAAAATGGTATAACAGGAAGAGCTCTGAAAGTAGTGTGAGTGCTTTATCAAGCTCCTGAATTCCTTGTTCTGCTAGTATTTACATTCTAGAAGAAAGCATGTTCAAATCCAAAGGATTCATATGTATATATGTGTAGGGCATGGTATGTGTTTGTTTGTTTGTTTGTTTGTTTATTTATTTATTGTATTTGTTTATTGCTGAGACAGAGCATGAACGGGGGAGGGGCAGAGAGAGAGGGAGACACAGAATCCAAAGCAGGCTCCAGGCTCTGAGCTGTCAGCAACAGAGCCTGACGCGGGGTTCGAACTCACAACCGTGAGATCATGGCCTGAGCCGAAGTCAGTTGCTCAACCGACTGAGCCACCCAGATACCCCAGTATGTGTATAGTTTAAACCAGCATCACCTTTTCATTTAATTTCATTTCATTTAATTTAGTTTTTATTTTTTTTTAATGTTTATTTTTGAGAGGGAGAGAGAGTGCGAGCGGGGGCGAGGCAGAAAGAGGGAGACACAGAATCCAAAGCAGTCTCCAGTTTCTAGGCTAGTCAGCCCCAAGCCTGATGCAGGGCTTGAACCCACAGACAGTGGACTGTGAGATCATGACCTGAGTCAAATTCAGACACATAACTGACTGAGTCGCCCAGGTGTGCTGCCTTTTCATTTTAAATTATACTGTTCACCCAATTGTTTCTTGAAGTATTTTAAAACAACTTATTTTTGAAAATGTTGAAAAAATGATATATCTTTCAGGCTTATTAATGTTATAAGAAAATATGGATATTCATTAAGGTACATGGGTACAAAATAAAGCCAGTTGCTTTTTGATCTATCATGTTCTTATAAAGAAAATATAAAGGGAAACCTTGCATTTGCTTCTATAGCTAAATAGCATCTAATATCTGGAATAGTCCTAAGACATGTGCAAGAATTAGATGAATAAAACTACAACATACAGAATAGTATGACAAAAAGATTTGAGAACATGACAAAAGATTTGAATAAATGGAGAGACATACCTCCATTTTGTCCTACTTAGACAAAGTAGGCTTAACTTATTTTAAGAGAGGTCAATTTGGTTTAAATTTATGCTATACACAGTGTATCATCAAAATCTTGATTTGTTATAGGGAGGGTAGTGAGGAATATGCCAAAATGATTCTAAATTTCAGTTTGAAGAATAAACATGCAAGTATAGTTGAAAGAATTCTGAAAAACACAAAATACTAAGAAGAAACATTGCCTAACCAGACATTAAAGTGTATCAGAAAGTTGCTGAAATTAAAGTAACATGGTACTGAGACACAGATGGTTAAACAAATTAACATCCCTCCTCAGACTCAAATACGTATAGGGATTCAGCATTTGAGAAACTTAGAATCTTGAATCGGTGAGGAAAATCTGCATTAGTGAATAAGTGTTTCATACACAACCATTTGGGAAACTATAAAACTAATAGAAGAAAATATGGGTAGATTTTCAAGACTATATTGTGGTATATATCTTCACTGAAGATATTTTTGTTACACTTTTTTTTTTTTAAAGTTTATTTCCTGGCTCACATAACTGGAAAGTCTAGAGGGTATACTAGCTTTAGGCATGGTTGGATACAGGGGCACAAACTGTCATTAAGGTTCTGCTTTCTTCCACTCTGGCTCAATGTGGGGGGCCCTGTTGGTTCTAGCTTTTCATCTTACAAAATTAAGCAACTTCAGTAAAGAGAGTTTCTCTTTCTGTACAGTACAGTTGACTATCACTGCACTACCTGAATCACATGACCATTCCTGAACCAATCGGTGGTGATAACCAGTTGGACCATGCTGGCTGATTAAGTCTGAATTATATGTCCATCCATGAAGCTTAAGGCTGGATTAGACCGTGTGAACCAGATGGACTGAAAATAGGACACGTGGTTCCAAGAAACATCAGAGATGGAATGGAAGCTAGGAAAAAATTAAACTATATTTTGAGCTAAAGATTCACATGTAGTTGTAATAAATATAGAGTTCTTTTAATCCAATTTCCCCTAATGGTCACATCTTGCAAAATTAACAGTATAATATCCCCAATCAGGATATTGACATTACAATAGTCAAAACACAGAATGTTTCCATCACCTTAGGGATCTGTCATGTTGCCGTCTTATAGCTATACTCACTTCCCCTCTGCTCTTCTGCCCTGTTAAACCCCGGCGACCACTAATCTGTTCTCCATTTCTTTAGTTTTGTCATTTCAAGAATGCTATGTAAATGAAATCATACACTTTGTAACCTTTTGGGATGGCCTTTTTTTCACTTAGCACAATTCTCATGTAGGTTCACGTAGATTGTTACGTGCATCAATATCCTTTTTATAGCTGTGTTGTGTTCAATGCTGTGGATGTACTGCAGTTGGTGTAACCAGTCACCTGTTGAAGGACATCTGGGTTGTTGCCAGTTTTTGGCTATTGAACATAAGGCTGCTGTGAACATTAGCATACAGGTTTTTGTATGACCACGGGTTTTCATTTCTCTGGGATAAATGCCCAGGAGTAAAATAAACATGGTTTTAAATGAAGGTTATTCCATCTTAAAGAACTTCTCCATACTTTTTAATAAGTTTTTCAAGGGTGTTCCTCTCTTCAGCTGAAGGGCTGATTATGAAAACAGAGTTAAATAAGCAAAAAGAAAGTTTGGTAGAGCTTCAGAAATAGAATGGATGAATAAACAGCTAAAAAGACAATGGCCCATCATTGTGCTTTAATAATCCCTTAGGTTGATAAGTAAAGACAATTTCAAGCAAAATTCCATGAAGCATTAAGACTGCTTTGGAAGTTTTGAGATATGACTTGTGCCATCTGGGATGTCTTGGAAACTTTGTATTCTTTAAGGTGATAGTTATATGAATGAGTTTAAAACTTCTTTTTCTTTAATAATTATATTCCCCTTCTACATGCAATAGTTTTAAAATTATTTAAAAATTTTTGTAATATTTATTTTTATTTTTGAGAGAGAACATGAGCAGGGGAGGGGCAGAGAGAGAGGGAGACACAGAATTTGAAGCAGGCTCCAGGCTCTGAGCTGTCAGCACAGAGCCTTATGCAGGGCTCGAACTCATGAGCCATGAGGTCATGACCTGAGCCGAAATCAGATGCTTAACTGACTGAGCCACCCAGGCACCCTAATAGTTTTAAAATTATTAAAATCAAATGTCACTGGAATTGTTTTAAATAGAGGTATGACTTAAGCTTTTATATTTGAAAACTCTTTTTTGCCCTACCTCAGTTTTCCTATAGAAAAGAGTGTTTTTGTTGTTGTTGTTGTTGTTGTTGTTGTTGTTGTTGTTTTTGGCCCTAGAATTGAGAATAATTGCATTCTGATAATGTTTTTGGAAAGTAATTTATTAGAGTAAATTAGGAAACTTATGCTCCTGCAGTTGAATCACACATTTTGAACATAGAATTTTAAAGCACATTTTTATTTGAGCCCAACACGTTCTTAATACAACCTGGTTAAGGTGACTGACAAACTCTATGTAATGTGCATTCGCTTCTATAAAACATTTTTATTATAGGATCTCACACACTTCAGAAACAGAGTAGAAAGTTATAACAATGTCAGAATCTGAATGATACCCATAGCAGTATTATTATAATTTAATATTCATTGAGTGCCAGCAGCAAGCTAGACTTTCTATAAAACACAGCAGGAAAGCTGGTTCCTGTCCTCTAAACAACCACCCTGTATATCAAATTAGTGTTGAGGCCTTTTGTTTCTTTATAAAAGCAAAGCACAAGAAGTTGCCATTTGAAATGGATAGAATGATTCTGATTAAATGGAAGCTCAAAAGGTAAAATAACTATAGTGCCATGCCTTACATACCATAGTGAAGAATTATTTATTGACCCAATCATGGACTGCTTATTTAGGCTTAAAATTTCATCAACTAGTTCACATCATTCATCTTATACTATTCATTAAAACCTTGCCATATGCAAAGCCAAGCAGAGAAAAGATATGAAGGTGGGAAAGTGTGTGATGTTGGGGGCAATGATAAATTGTCTGATGGGACCACACTGAAGGCATGAAACAGAAGTTCTTATGTAGGATGATTTTGGCTGCAAGTAACAGAAAATATGACTAACTGTGGCCTAAATAAATAGGGGTTTATTTTTTTCTCACATAGCAAGAGGCAAGATGATAGGTGGTTGCTGGGCTGGTTTCTCTTGTTCACAACGCTGTCAAGCATATAGACTCTGTATAGCTTTCCATTCTGTGTTCCTTCAAATTGCTGGCTCTTCCCTCCTCTGCTTGAGGCTGGGTGGTTTTTCACATGGTTGCCACAGCACCAGGCATCATTTCCACACAGGAAGAAGAGGGAAGAGGATGTTCCAGCCACATCTGTTCCCTTTATCAGGAAATATGGTCGCTCCTAGCTGCAAAATGGGTGCAAAAATGACTGTATTGCAAGGGGAAATGTTGTGATTATTGTCTTAGAATGATCATGATGAGTACCTACAGACTAGAGTTCTAACAGCAGAAACCAGGCGAATTGGCCCTTAGTGGTCAGCTTAGATATTCCACAGAGGAGGAGGAAAATGAAGCTGGTGGCAAAATCTTGGAGGCCTTTTAAGCAAGTTTAAGAGTTGAGGCTTTATTGACAAAGACCTAGTATTTGATGGGAGTCTCCTGTTAATGGACTGGGTGCTTGACTGTCCTCAACCATGGAATACTTCTCAGATTTTTAATTTTTTTTTGTGATTGAGAACTTTCTGGGTATCCCAGTTTTATTTCCTAGAAAAAATACTTGTCAAATAGGCATTAGAGAAGGAGTTTTATGCAACCTATTGAGCAAAATAACCAGAAAAATGTAGGAAAAGATGGATCTATTATTTACCCACCAGAAGCCAGATTTATCACGGAGCAGCCTATATGGCTTCAGAATTCCATAAATATTTGAGGGAGGGAGATTCAAGTGTCCCCTACATCCTGACAATCACAAGTGACTGGGAGGCTGTTTTGTCTTCCAACTCATGGACTGCCTGCCCTTAAGACGGTTTGTAAATACTCTGTCAACACATACTTCCTCAGTATCTCATGACTAAATAGGATGTGCAAATAACAATGGGATGCTTTTGGAATGTTATCTGTACACACAGAATTTGCCTGCCTATGTATTTAACTTACCATTAAAATCCCAATAATCTTTGACTTTATATGGCAGATGTGAGGAGGCCTAAAATACCATGACTTACAATATTTTGGAAAAACACTTTTAAGTGTTTCAGAGAAAATCTGAGCATTTAACTAGGCATTTTCCTACTTAGTGAATATGTATCTGTTTGGTATGGGAATGACAATTTGATGGTGAGTGGATTCTATCTTTTTCAGTATCACTTGGTGCTAATTTTTAGTGATTATGCAAATTAGCTAAAGCTTTTACTTTTTGGAGAATTGTTTCCTTTTTAGTTGCTCATTTTGATGTGTAATAAATTCTAGATCTTTGTAAGAAATGTGACCACTGATGGCATCATTGTTTAAAAGCTAAACTCCATACGGGTTTCCTTATTTGCAAATGAAAGGATACAGGGATATATACGAGAATATTCAGAGACCTGTGTAGAAAAAAGGTGGGGAGAGATCATTATGCCTTAACTTGATTCTATTTTACCATGTTCCGTTCCTGTGGCGATTCATTAAGACAGGTTAACCAGAAAGTAGAGTCCCTATGGCCATTTCATATCTAGAAGCAAAATTATGTAACTGTTGCTAAGACAGATTTAATCAACAGGAACCGAGGCTTGAGGCAATGACAGATAAACAGAGATAGAAGTACTGGTGACAATGTAATTAAGAACATCTGGTTATTTCTAACTGACCTTTTAAAAGGCCTTCCAAAAGCATTTTGTTAGGATTCCTGTACTGTCAATCTAACATAGGTTATGCTATTGTTTCATGAAGTATTGTTCTGCTATGTCCATTGGAAAGTAGAAACTTTAACCACTGGGGGCAGCTAATGCATCATAGGTCCAGAATGTACATTTTTGGAGCAATCGTAGAAGGATCTAGGTATAAAGATTGTAGCTCTAGATGGTCACCTCAAAACCCCTGCATATCTAAGTTGTGTATAAACTTAATTTCTTATATTAAGATCTTTAGTATTATACGTGCATACATACTACCTTTTGTAGTAAAGGCATTTCTAGTTTGATCATTTCAATTTTCTCTGGATTGTTTAAAATTGTAAACACCGGTATGTTTCTGTGAATAATGAAGACTGTAGTTGGGTGGTTAGAGATGTGCACAGAAGATATAATCCCAGGTGTCCCTTTAGGGCTGTGGAGTAGGACCCAAGTAGATGGTTGCTTCCTCCCTCTTCCGACCCTTTCCTCCTAGATAGCTTGCATTTCCTCTTTGGGTTGACATTTTTAAGAACTACTTAAGCCCTAGAATTAAACAATATTTGGCAAAAGAGAACACTGGACATAAGCGTTGGAAATAGCAAGCATGTCTTCACACTTTTGACTCCAAATACTTTCCAATACCACAATCTTTTAGGCACCAGTTGATGCAATAAAACAACATAGCATTGTTGAATTGACATGTAGTTTCAGAAAGTGTTCAACTGGATTGCAGAGTGTAACCTAGGCAATTAAGAATAATGTTTTGTCTATGAAAGAACATTTATATGTTTATTTTGTGACTGGTTTTAATGGGACTACCCAGAGCAGAGCTCCATTTGATGATACTTCCCACATGTTTTTGACTAGGCTAAATGAGCTATTTCTGTTTTGAAGAGCACTGGATTGTTTATGAAGGGTGTTGGCCCATTAGAATTATATAACAAACATAGCAAGAATTTTCAAACCACCTTTGTATTCAAGTAGATAAATGTCAAAACCCTGCAAAAGGATCAGTGCTTACTCTGTGGGAAGGGTGGTGAGAGGAGCTTTCTTAGAAATAATGTGTTACTGAGGACTTTTATTCTCTGAAGTTCATGTATTATGTACAGTTAAGAAAGAGAAACACTTTGCTGATAGATGGAAGTGTCTTCTATTAGGATTTCATAATGTGTTAGGGGGATGCTAATGAACTTTCCATCTGGAATACTGCATGTGAACTGTTTGTGGAGGGGGAAAAATAACATAAGTTATGGGATTTTCTAAATTGCTTGACATAACATGTTCTAACCTTAGGCTTGTCTGTCTTCAAATATCTCTTAAGGAGCAAAGCTATATATAAATGAGACCATGTATTTTGGAAGACTGGTTACAGGAATAATGCATGTCATTTTCATTATCTTCAATGTCTAATTTACCTGGACTCAAGAAAGTGATGGGTTTTTTGTTGTTGTTTGTTTTTTGATTTTGTTTTGTTTTGTGATAGGATTACCATTTGCAGGCTTCGCCAGTTACCCAGGGGCAGGAATTCTATAGCTTCCAGAGCACATAGGACTCTCTCCTATTTGAGGGGAGTCAGGCTTGATTTACAGTGGTAGCCAGGTCCAAAAAGGAAAACAAACATCAGATCTGGATTCACTCTAGATTACAATCTGCCAGTTAATGTTGTGTTGGTGGAGCTAGCTTAAAAAGGTGGTGTGTGTGTGTGTGTGTATGTGTGTAGGTGTAGAGATAGTTTTGGCTATCATGGGTGACTTCTTGTTTTGTTGGACTTGCTGAATGAATCGCCTTATAGAAAAGAGCCCTGTCCTGTTTATCAGGTTTCTTTAAACTCCTTTTTCTCAGTGCTATCCAGAATGCATTTGCCATTATTCTCTTGTGTGTCAACATGCCTTCTTTCTTGAGCATAGCAAACAAGGCAGCCTCCCTTCAAATGTAATCCAACCCCTTAAGGGCAAATTTTTTGTCATCATTTATGTGGATAATTACAGGTATTCCTGCTGTAATTTACAAAATTATAGGAAGTTTAATTTTTCTTAGTTGTGGGTTTTCATCACAGAAAGTCATCTGACCAGTTCCAATGCTTCACTCTCAAATCCACTGTAATATATTAATTTTTGACTTTGAATCGCAGTGCTACTATTCTCTACAATCACGATGGGTAGGAGCACATGGTAGATGAGATAGAAGAGTTTACACTCAAAAAAGCAACGACGGTCCTCCAGGAAATTCTGATTTGAGTCTAGCTGAAGTGTTTTGTTTTTGATTGATTTTTGCCCCCGAGATTCAGCATCTCATGAGCAGTTTACCACAAACCTTAAAAGTTATGTATTATGAGAATAAAGGATTGGCTATTTCTCCCTAGATCCTCGCAGTGCGTTAGTTTGTAAACAGAAAGTTTCAGTCAAATGCAAGTAAAATATAAGTAAATAAATAGTAAATATTAATCCTATTTTATTCCAGAAATAATATTTCCTTTAATCATAGTAACATTCCATTTTCCTTTTCTGAAATCATACATTTTGTTACCAGAATGTGTTTTGTATAAAAGAGGTTAAAATAAATTATTAGATGGTTTTAAGGAAGTCACAGTACAATTGAATGTACAATTTAAAACATAGTCTAAGTGTAAATGCTGTGTGTGTGTGTGTGTGTGTGTGTGTGTATGTGTTTAAATTTCCCATTGGTTATTTCACATAACAGTAATCAGAGTCATTGGCAATACATTTTTTGAAGGGCTTTTCTACAGGGAGCAAAAGTAAAGAGAAATTTTAAAAGCCATCTTGATTTCACCTGTATTCTGACGTGGCCAACCTAGATAAGAGGATACAGGGCAAAATTGACAAGAACGTTTTTTTAATTAAAAAAAAAAAAAGCCTTCTTTGGCACAAGGATAAATGAGATGTATCTCCTAAGTGACCCAAGGAAAGAGAGGGAGGTTTTTGTTGTTGTTATTACTGTTCTCAGGAAGAAATCTTCAGAAATACTTACAACAGGACCAGGCATTTATTAAACAAAATATTTACATTCTCCCCGCCTACACCTTTCCTGTAGGAGATGAGGGAATGTGTAACATTATCAGGGCCAGTATATCCTCAAGAAACATTTGTTTTAAGAGATTTTTGCCTATCTCCTTTGCTATATATTCTAACCACATTTCATCTTTTCTAGCACATCGAGGTAAAATTTTCTGTATGTTTGTGGCTTGAAAGTATTAAAGAGTTTTCTTTAAACTGATAGTATATTCTCTAATGACTAAGCTAACATGTAAGATAATACATATCTTATTAATGTAATTTGTCAGATTAATGACTTTAAGCAAGTCATGTTAAATTTAAAAATAGTAACGCATGCCCATTGCAGCTAACTTAGAAGATAAAGGCATGGAGAAGTAATGGCTATGCATAGTTACATACCTTTTATTTCACCAAATTAAATTAAAAGGGGACCAAGCGTCCGTCCATATGTTGATCTAATATCTCATTTGAGGTTCTCCCTCTCTGAGCAGGAAGAGCCCTGGTGTTAAATCTATCTGTGGGATTTCCTGCTGCCATTTTTTCTGCTGTACTCCTGTGGCTCTGTAAAAGGATCATCTTTCTTTAGATGACCACCTCTCATTGACACTGCAGGAGAATGTTATTCATGCTGTCCTTGTTAATCGGATGTTCATGAGATAGCGTTCAATCCAGGTTGCTTCTCCTTGAGGTCCAGGGTTTATACAGTTCCTGGCACCCAGCAACTTGACTCCCTGGGTCAATTTTCTTTGAAGGGACTCTAGCTTCTACAAGTCCTGGCATAAGAGTGGTATGCGGTCTGCCTAGTATGGCCTACAAACACATCCATTTTTTCAACCTGGGAAGTCATCTGAGCTCTTTTCTTCTGAGCCTTCAAGGTACACATGAATTCCTAAGATCACTCGTCCCCTATGGCTGACTTGCTGGTATTTGTTTCACAAGAGAAAGGGAATAAAAAAATTACACTACAGATGGAAGCATTAGTGTGGCATCATTTTTAAGCAAATAAAAATCCCTCAATACTATATTATCCATCCTACAGAAGGATAACCACCATCAGAGTCACTAGGCAAGGCAATAACAGAGGGTACTCTTGGTGGAGTCCTTTTAACTGGCTTCCCTTGGCGTTGTGCTCTGTACAGCTTTCATGGCTCTGACTGCGAATTAATGTAATTATTTCCTTTTCATTTATTTTTCTATATTTACTAAATTAGTAAATATGCATAACCTTGTAACAGCACCTTATTTTTTTTTTTTTTTTTTTTTTTTTACAAGTGCTATGGGGTTGGCCATCTGAGACTAAGGCAGTCAAATGACCCTCCTCGGCATATCTCTGAGTACACAGACTTAGATTCTGCCAGAGGAAATTTGGGCAGCATTTTTATACAGAAGTTTCATAGAAACAGGATTTCCTATGAGGAAACCTCAGCCTTGGGATAATTTTCAGTTTAAAAGTTATTAAAACATCCAGTAGGATGGACTGGGATGATACTGACCAAGTTCAGATGTCCATAAAATGCAAAGGAATGCCCTGCTATCTGATAAACAGCACATCTAGAGATTAAGTTAAAATACTAATAGGAAAATGTAGCGAGGGAAGGTTGGTTCTGATTCTCCAAGGAGCTTAATTCAGAACCTTTTGGAACCCTATCATTTTGGAATAAAAGTGTATGTGTGCATTAACCCAAAGAGTTGCAGCTTCGGGAGCTCAAGCCAGATTTGACATAGGAGTATCCTTTGACGTAATTAAGAACTCCTTTTTCTGGACTGAAGTCTGAGCTGGAAATTCTGGCAAAGCCCAGAGGAGGTGTTTCTGTTCAAGCCCATCTTTATAGGCTACTTTGGTTCTACTGCAGCTACAGTGGTAAGCAAGGACCCCAGGAATCCCCAGTATGTAATCTATACAGGAGGCTGCATCAGGCATGGCTATCGAGTCTCCAGCACTGAAAACATCAATACAGAAGGAAGTTCTGGAAGAACAAGCATCAACAGGGCAGTCATCATGCAGTCATCGACCTACAAGGGATCAAGGGGCAAGATGAGAGCAAACAATGTTGGTCCTCTGAATAGAATAAGCATCATGGGAATAATTGGACATACTAGGGAAAAGAATTCAAAAAGATACTGGGAGACTTGGAGTTGTGCTTTGAAATATACTGCAATCTGTTTGTATCCCAAGCTGGGGAAGAAGAGGATACCAATTACATATTCAAACTCCATGGTATATACGTAAAACTTTAAATTGTGGGTATTTTCCAAATCATCAAAGGTTTTTCAAAATCGAGTTTGAATGGCTTCATAATAGTCCATCCTATGGTGTGAAGAGATCTTTCTAAGCTCAATATGTAATGAATGAGAAAGATAGCCACATCATACAATGTGATCCCAAAGGAGTCTAATACATAGTGAACAATGTACGTAGTGACCAGAACATAAGATTGGAGTCAGAGACTTGACTTCAAATCCACGTTCTCCTCTTTTTGGCTGTATGATTTTGCTAAAGTTATTTAAACTTTCAAATTATTTAAAACTTTCTGTGCCTTAATTTCTTCATCTGCAAAATGGGGATAACCCTATCTCCTTCAGAGTGGGGATGAGAGGAGGAAATAAAATAGTGCTTATTTAAAAAACTGAATAACCATGAACAACAAATACAAGGTGGTTATTGTAATATTTTCTACGTGGGCAAACTAATTCTTCAACTTCTCATTTTAGTAGGGTTTAAATTTATACTATTAATGTAGCTGTTAAATAAGGCACATACTTTTTGGTTTTTAAAAGTCCTTTATGTTAAAAAGTGCCCAAAGGAAAACTAACTAAATACACATTTCTGCTGTGATACCATCTCTCTCCAAATATCATTGCACAATTGTTGGTTTGCAACATTGCATTGGCTTAAAAAAAAAAAAAAAAAGAAATGCAACATGTTAAAGCAAATATTCCAAGTAAACAAATTGCTTTTATAACTCAGAAGTCAATGTGGCTAATACCACAATGGAAAGTCTTACAAGATAAATAACTCTTATTTTAATAATTTTTGCTTTTTAAAAATTTATGTTTACACATACAGTATTCCTTTCACCCTAGATTTCCAAATTGCAGAGCAGAGAATTAAAACTATTTGAAAAACCTCTTAGGATAAGGGTATTTGTGGTTCTCAGAATAGAGATGGCCCTTGGCTTGGTGTCTGTGAGCTAGTTCATGGCATGATGAGGGCTTACCTTTTAACTTTTTTTTTTTTTTTTTTTTTTTTAAGGGCAAGTGAGATTAGCATTTGACATACTAAACAGTATATTTAAAGAAATTCTTTTTGAGTTGACACCATGTTACATTAGTTTCAGGTGTACAACATACTGATTCAACTTCTCTGTTAAGCTCTGCTTACAAGTGCAGCTACCATCTGAATAGTATATAAATAGATGATAAAACTACCCATAATCCCATCAGAGATAATTACTAGACACATGTGAGTCTTTTAAAAAAAAATGCATTTATACCCATTTTACTCGGTTTTTTAAAAAGGAGAATTTATTTTGAGAGAGAGGGAGAGACAGAATCCCAAGCAGGCTCACGATCTGTGAGATCATGACCTGAGCCGAGATCAAGAGTCAGACACTCAACCGACTGAGCCACCCAGGCGCCCCTAATTTACTCAGTTTTATCTGCTATGGCTTATAAAGAATGGAGGTTTATTTCTCACTGTTCTGGCGGCTGGAATTCCAAGATCAAGGTCCCAGCATGGGTGGATTCTGATGAGGGCTCTCTTCTGGGTTGCAGGCTGCTGACTTTTCATTGTATCCTCACTTGGGGGAAAGAAAGCCATGTAGCTCTCCCAACTCTTCTAAAGGCGCATTAATCCCATTCAAGAAGACTCCACCCTCATGACTGATTACCTCCTAAATACGATCACATTTAGAATTAGATTCAACAGATGAGTTTAGGGGCACAAAAATAGTTCATAACAACACTTATATATACACATGCATTTAAAGCAGAAGCTCAATCACTCATTTGTAATTTTCATTTATCAACCTAGCAATGTGTTTTAAACATTTGTCCATATCATCGTTTTTTCTTTACATTTTTAATATCCAAAGACTTCCACTGCATGAATAAACCACAATTTATTTACCCAATCTTCTATTATTAATCTTTTAACTTTTTACTTATTTTCACCAATTATGAATAGTATTTTCACAAACATTTTTTTGTGGCTAACTCTTTACACACATGTGTGGTTTTTGTTCAGAGGGAAATTCTGGGTCAAAGGTGTATGCAAAAATAATAGAAGTGTTGGATGCATGTTACAAATTGTCTTCCAAAAGCAAGTTACAAAATGACTTTTCCTCTAGTCCTTCAGTGTGTATTTCCCCAAAGCCTCAACTGCTGATTACTATTTCTCTTAAAAAAACAAAATTGTATTAAATCAGTGAGACTAAAAAGCATATACTTTACATTTGTCCTTATTCAATTGTGTGATTATATTTTCTTGTGTTTGTCTATTACTGGTTTGCAAAGGTATCCCACGTGAATATGCAAATGTTAAAGTGCTTAAGTTCAGATCTGTTTTCCTGCTTTTATTATTAAGGCTTTACTGTTCTCAGCCCCTTTCTATAGGCTCTCACACAGTTCCTTAAGTGAAGTAGTCCTATTTAACTTACAAGGAAGTGAAAATTGAGTCACCATGGGAGTTCAAATGGTAGATCAAATTCATGATTTATGCCCTTTTGAAAAGGGCTTGCTCAAATTCAAAAATCCATCAGCATACATCACCTTACATTATTCCTGTACCTTTCACCTATGGATCAGGTGGGACTAAAAAAGTAAATGTAAATATTATGATTCATCATTCAGAGATCTAGAATGGTGCATGGAAAGGGTCTTTAAAGTTCTAGTTCAACTATTTGGTCGGTTTACAGAGGGAGAAGGTAAAAGTTGGTGAGGTGACTTGGTGTCATGGAGAACCTCTAGACTTTAGAGTCAAAACCTGTGTTCAAATCCTGGTTCTGTCACTTGCCAAAAGTAAATAGGAAAATGTACTCAACCTCCTGGAGCTTCAGTTTTGCCATTTCTCACACATGTTTAACATTAACTGGCTCACTTGACTATTGTGAGGTCAGTTCCTTTCCTGTCCCCTAATGACTTACCTGGAGTCACTTACCTAGTTAACTGGACAAGACTGACTAGAGCCCTTATCTCTTGATTATTCACCCTATGCTCGGTTCAGTATATCCCAGATCTTGAAGCACAGCATATCAAGGTGCAGCATTTTAATTAAAAATATGCTGGAAAGAAACACAGGTGTTGTGAATACTCTTGTTTGAGCCAATCTTCTGTCAGTGCTGTCCAGTGACAGACTACCAGGCACACACCTATGATTGGACAAGATGGATTTATTACTGGGTGCCAGGAAGCAGACCTTCCTTAGGAAAACATGGGGCATTTCAGTAGAAATTTTTGAAAGGATTATCATAGGATTGGGACTAACAAGTGATTTGGGGGGATGGTTTAAGGAAGTGGCTTTGTCCTGGCTTGGATGTTATCAGGAGTTGGGGATAATTCTGGGCATTTTCAAAAATCTTGTGTATGAGGTGATAGAAGTAAAGTGAGGCTAAAATCAGAATTGGGAAGGGAGCATCGGTTTAGGATATGGAGATGTTTGGTATTTCTGTGGTTTGCACAATGACCTTGTTTCTGTGCTTAGAGAAGTTATGAAATAGTCTTGTTTTTATTCATCAGGGTCACTGATGGTGATTTGGAAGGTTGTCTGTGGTCCACAGTAGAATACCAAGGCCTATATGTGACTGCTGCACTAGCCCTTAACAATTTAAGGCCTAGCTTTAAGTGTCAGGCCAGTTTTTGAATTTCTGAAGTTGCTTTTCTTTTTCTCTTTGCATCTTCTCTCTTGTCACTTTTAGGCCAACGGTGACTCTGGGACAAAATTCTGGCCAAAGAGATACAAACATGTTCTGGGAGCTTTCTGTTAAAACAGGATATTACCTGTTAAAACAGATATTGGCACCATCCCTTCTTGCTGTCCTATCCTCTTCCCCCTCCTTGGTGGAGAGGGGATATATTTATAGAAGCTGCAGCTGCCTTTTTGTAATAATGAGGGAAGGTCAAGGAAAGCTGAGTCTTTGGCATGATTGATCTGCTGAACCAATCTAGCATTGGTAACTGGATTTCTCTGTATGGGGAAAAAAAGAAAAGCACTCCCTAATTTAACAAAACACAACACTTTACTTAGGTTGTTTGTTACCTGTAGTTGAAAGCTTTCTTAAAATATTAGGTATCCATGTTTATATTTACTAAACTAGATACTCTTCTGGCAGCCAAATTTTTATAATGGCTCAGAGAATATTCTATTTGGAAATATATAGGCTGGAAATACCCCCTACCCCCCTTTTTTAAAATAAGGCTTATGTTAGATGGAAAAACTTTTTTTCTGCTTCATAGGGTTTGTCATTACTTCATTCAGATGCAATTGCTTCCTTGGTTTCAGAAACCTGCATAAAAATGAAGGCTTTAGAAACCTTCCAGATTGAGTTCAGCAGAAAGAAGTGTGGGTACATTTTTGTAGACTTGATTATCGAAAAGGTGAATACAGCTGTAAACCCAGTTGTTGGATAATTGCGACTTCACCATTGCAATTTTCTGTGCTGACAGAAATGAGTCCCTACAGCCATTTCAATTTGTTAAGCTTAACAATGTATTGGTTGGTTTTAATGATCATTGACTAAGGGGTAGGAAGAATTCCTGTCCTCCTAGAGGGATAATTCCCTAGCGACTCTGTACCGCTGTGGTTAGCGGGTTAGACCCCACAGTACAGAATCAATTCCCACTGGAAAACTGATAATGTGTTGAGAGGTGAGGATGAGGACAATAGCTAATTACTGTTAATATTTAGTGTGTAAGAAAAATAAACCACAGGGGCCAGTAGGAATTCAATGTCTGCTAGATTCTGAATGTGAGAGGTCTTAATGAAGGATAAAGGTTCAGAGAAACTTCATGTATTGACGTTCAGGACTCCTATATTGAAAATTATGTGTCTATGGTCAATAAACTTAATCCACCAACTGGGAATTATTCTACAGGTGTTTCTTATCTCTCTCTTTACCTTACACATAGTGGGCGCAAAATAGTTCAAGAAATGGTTGAAAATGCATTCAAATTTGGCTCTGCCAAATGGCTTTGCAATAGTGACAGTAATAATTTATCAAAATATTTTTTATAAACAGTAAATTACTCATCAGGTAACAATTCAACTAATACATTACTGAGTAAAATATATTAACGTTAACAGTGGTGAATATAAACTATCCAGATGCAAGGAAATTGAATAATTGATGAGGAAGATCCTTGTCCACTTAATTAAAAAGAATGTGCATCTTGAACAACTTGCCTGTGCCAGGAAAATGTGTCAGTGCGTGAAGCAGACCAGTGTCTCATTTTCAAGAAAAACTTAAACAATGAGAAAATAACTTCACAACATAAGTTTTATAGTCTACACTCAAAATGTTTGTAAAAGACTGATTTCTTTCTTCCAGTTCTTGTATACACACATGCAGTGAATTCATCCAGATTAAATGATTCCTACAAACAGGCCACCGATGGGTTATCTGTTGCAGGTATGTGTTGAAATTATAGGTATTATACACTTTCATTTTAAGAGAATTTCACTAAAAGAGGAACATGCAGAATCTGTTTTGTGGTAGTTCTATTCAGAATGATTGTCGTTTGGTACGTTTCTCAGAGTTCCTCTCTATTTTGTGTTCTCCAGGAAAGATGCTCTTTGAAATGGATAGGAATTGCATCCTGGGAAAGATACTGCAAAAGAGGTTTAGAAAGTTGTCTGGTCTTCTATTTTGGTGTTTTTATGGTACTATCAATCTTCCCACAAAATAAAGTTCTGGTGAAGTATGTGTCATGATGAACTTCTTTTCAGAACATGAATGAATGAAAGAACAAACTCTCAGCCTTTATTTAGAAGTAGATTTGCCAGCCACTTCTCTCTCAATCTGTTAAAAGCTGTATAAGGGCAGGGAAAGAGGCAGTTAAAATCAGTGAAATAAGTACTCAATTACATGTATCAAATCTGCAGTGAACAAAGGAGTGGACTTATTTTCTGGAGTGATATTTGAGATCACTCTTAAGGAAGAAGTAGAAGTTTTCCAGGTGGACACAGGAGTAGGGGGACAGAACAAACCATTTCTCACTGTGGCCAGCGGCATTCTTAAAAAGGGCCATGGAGCACATCAGGCTGTGTGCTGACAGCCTGGACCCTGTGTAGGATTCTCTGTCTCCCTCTCTCTCTGCTCCTTCCCTGCTTATGCACACGTGTTCTCTCTCACTCTCTTAATCTCCCTCTCTCAAAATAAAGAAACATTAAAAAAATAAAAAGGTCCATGGAAGACAATGGAATGAATGTTAATGAGTACATTATGTTAAGACTCTTAAGTCTCGGCTTTTTCCCCTTTTTTTTTCTGGCAGAAAGACGGGTAATGAGAGGATTTTATGCAGGTTGTTCAGAAGTAGATCATGCAGGCATTGAATGGCATGCTAAGGTCTTTTGATTGTGTCCTGGGTCATCGTATGTAAGCTTCACGGAGGCAGCAATCGTGCCTACCTTGCCCAATGCAACAATCTTGGTGACGGGAAAGTGGCTGGAATTGTGTATTTATTAAGGGAATGACCAATAAGCCATTAAAGAATTTTCAGAAAAGGAGCAACTAATTAAGATTTAAATTTTGGGAGCATCACTGATAGCAGTGGGAACATGGAAGAGAAGGGTGTATTTTCTATTGCTGCTGTAACAAATTACCACAAATTTAGTGGCTTAAAACTACATGATTTTAGGGGCGCCTGGGTGGCTCAGTCGGTTGGGCGTCCGACTTCGGCTCAGGTCATGATCTCGCAGTCCGTGAGTTCGAGCCCCGCGTCGGGCTCTGTGCTGACAGCTCAGAGCCTGGAGCCTGTTTCAGATTCTGTGTCTCCCTCTCTCTCTGACCTTCCCCCATTCATGCTCTGTCTCTCTCTGTCTCAAAAAGGAATAAACGTTAAAAAAAAAAAAAAAATTAAAAAAAAAAAAAAACCCTACATGATTTTATTGTGCTACAGTTCTTTGGGCCCGAAGTTTGACCTGAGTCTCACTGGACTAAAATCAGGGTGTTGGCATGGTTTTCCTCCTCTTGGGAGGCTCTAGAGGAGAATCCATTCTCTGCCCATCCCAGCTTCTACAGGCTGCCTATGTTCTCAGCTCATGACCTCTTTCCTCTGTCTTTCTGCCTGCACATTGCATCTCTTGAATCCTTTTCTGTCTTCCCATCTGTCTCTTAGTGCATTCCAGAAAGGGCTCATGTGATTATATTGAGCCCACCTGGATAATCCAAGATAATCTCCCTTTGTCGGAGTCCTTGATCTTAATCACATCTGCAAAAGTCTCTTTTGCTATGTAAGATATATTCACAGGTTCTGGGGAATAGGAAGCCATTCTGCCTATCACAAGGGGCATGAAGGTACTTCATAGCACTAGAAGTAGAAGACTGGTAAGGAAAATGATTGTGCCCGGATAAGCTAATCGACCAAAACGGTTTTTGCTTGTCTTCTTTGGCAGAAAGGTAGGCTACATTTTAATACTTTCTTTGCACTTAGTTGTAGCCAGTAAGAATGAGTTCTGGCCAAGAGGAGTTATGTATGTCTTCTGTGGTCCTGGCCCATAAAACACCTGTCACTCAACCCTCCATGCTCTTTTCTTCCTCACCGGCTGGCTGGCTGGCTGGCTGTGGAGGGATCCAGCAATTTCTTTGAGGCCTCCAGGAATAGTAGAATTTCTAGCTAGAGACAACTGGGTTCTTTTGTGGAGCAGAGACCCCTACCAAAGCACGTTGCACCATGATTTGCATGATAAACCTTTATTATGTTAGTCTCTAAAATTTAAGAAGTGTTTGCTACAGTAGATAGCCTAACTTGACTGATCTTGAAATTTGCACCTAGCGGTGGGGTGCTGCTGTAACAATAAATAGGACACTGATTTAGTGTTCGGCCAGTGGGTGGTGAGAACCCTAATATTAGGGGCTTGAAATATGGTAACCCATGTTTTAAATGGGAAAAACCTTGGATGTTGTCTGGAAGCCCATAAGCCACAATTTGTGCTTAAAAATCTTATAGATTTAAGATAGTGATTCTTAATTCTGGCTCCATATTAGAATCACTTGGAGAATTGTAAAAAACTGTCCATGCTTAGACCCCACTCCCAGAGGTTCATTTCAAAAAAAAAAAAAAAGTTTATTTTTGAGAGAGAGTGCACAAGCGCGAGTGCAAGTTGGGGAGGGGCAGAGAGGGAGACAGAGAATCCAAGGCAGGCTCTGCGATGTCAGCACAAAGTCCAGTGTGGGGGGCTCCAGAACTGAGATCATGACCTGAGCCAAAGTCGGATGCTCAACCCACTGAGTCACTCAGGCACCCCAGAGATTCTGACTTAATTCCTCTGTGTGTATGTGTTGGAGAAGGAGAAGGGACGTTAGTATTATTTTAACAGTTTTCCAGGTAATTCTGATATGCAGCCAAGCTTGAGAACCAAAATTCTGGGGGAGATATTGGAATTGTTTTTCTCTAAAGTTCCAAATAGTAAATATTTTGGGCTTTGAGAGCAATATCATGTTTGTGACAAGGATTCAGCTCCTGCTGTTATAGCACAAAAGCCACCATGACGATATGTAAGAATATGGATATGGCCATGTTCCAATAAAACTTTATTTACAAAATAGGCATGCAGCTGGATTTTACCTGTGGGCCACTGTTTGCTGATTCTCTCTCTAGGACCATGATTTTCAAAAACTTTTGTCTCAGGACTCATTTACCTTTTTAAAAACTGAGGATCACAAAAAGTTTTTGTTTATGGGTTGTATCTA
Source organism: Puma concolor (assembly GCF_028749965.1). Lineage (NCBI taxonomy): Eukaryota > Metazoa > Chordata > Mammalia > Carnivora > Felidae > Puma > Puma concolor. The sequence goes on from NC_141670.1 coordinate 118,977,953, forward strand.
GCAAGAATTACCATATTAATATCAAAACTGAAAAGTTAATATGCTAATGAATTGAAAATAATCGTAAATCTATTATGTCAACAGAAGCAATATATCGGTAAAAAAAAGAGTGGCGTTGTTTCACATTTTTTCAAAACTCTATGTTGTCCAGCTTAATAGAAGCCAGAGAGATTTTCATTTGCTTTTTCATTTACTCTGTTGTGATATGTTGTTCTTGTTGAAGTACATGAGGAAAATCTGGCCTCACACAGATATGTAGGTATTTCTTGTTGGAAGACCAGTCTCCTTCTGAAGGAGTATTTTAATAGCCTTTTCAGATAATTGAGGATATGTTTTAATACCATATAATGATTCAGCAAGTGATAATTTAAGTTGATTGCCATGTGGAATCTGAAACTATATCAAGGAACTTCTCCCACACTATTGCATTAAAATCTATTGGTTTACTTGTTCTTGTAAGGGATCTCTTACCTATGCCTGATTTTGTAATATCTTACATTGGTTACTTAGGAAATATTGTTTCATGGATTTGTACCTTTGGCGCACTTCATTATACACTGTTTCTAAAAATTGCATTTGTTAATATCAGTACTGATCTCTTCAGAAAAGTCTTTAAGGATTCAGAAGCTGGCAAGCACATGGTGGAGGATACAATTTTTCCAAAATTCTAATTTTTACTTGAAAGCTGAAGTTTTATCATTGGCAACAAATACTGTCAGGTTGTTCGCCTTCAAGTGACAGGCTCACTTCATTTATTTTCAAGAAACCGACTGCCAAATACCCAAGTCTGAATAACCATATTTTGTTTATCACTTGTTCCCTCAAGTAAAAATGGTGTTCCATGAAAAAGAGAGGAGTTCAGTTCGCAACTCAAACAATCACATATTGCTTTCCCTCCAGACAGCCATTGTATTTTGGTATGCAGCAAAAGTGCTCTATGTGTTCTTTCCTTCTGATCCCACAGAATGTGTGAAAGACTTGTACTCGAGGGTTGAGATTTAATAAAGTGAATAATTTTGCCTGTTTCAGCAAGGTCATTCTTAAGCAAAAGTGGCTTTAAAAAAAATGAGTATATGGTGACAAACAGGATGCAAAGTCCAATGACACAGTACACAATGCAGATCATGTGCCTTCATTTGCACTAAGGGACCAGCAGATTTACCCACCGCCACTCATTGTAGTGTAGCATTGGTACAAATGTTGTCAACACAGTGAAAAAGGGCAAATAAACTGAGGGTTTTTACAAAAGTATTTTTAAATTTTTATTTAATGTTTATTTATTTTTGACATAGAGAGACAGAGCATGAGTGGGAGAGGGGCAGAGAGAGAGGGAGACACTGAATCCAAAAAAGGCTCTTAGCAAGCTGTTAGCACAGACCCCGACCTGGGGCCTGAACTCACAGACCACGAGATCATGACCTGAGCTGAAGTCGGATACTCAACCGACTCAGCCATCCAGGTGCCCCTACAAAAGTATTTTTGACCTTGTGGATTCACTAAAAGGGTCTTTGGGATTCCTAGGTATGTTTGGGCCACACTTTGAGAAACCACTGTTTTAGGGGATGGTTTAAAAAGAATCAGCGTGTTTCAACAAAGAGCTGTGTTCAGAGAGAATTTGCCGGTTTTCAAGTTGACTAGAAAACAACGGAAAGTCCAAAAACTTGGGGTGAAAAGTGGTTGGGGAGCCAACTGTTCCATTTGGGGCCACAAAAGTCCAGTAAAACTTTTTAGTTGGACAACATGATTTAGTTCTGTCAAAGATCAGATTAAGAGTGGAGCCTTCTGATGAGAAACCATGATAAAAGTAGCTGTTAAGGAGAGGAAGGGGAGGGAAGGGAGAGAAGGATCTGAGAATTGTAGATGGAAGTGAGTACATCAGAAGTCCAGCATGTTTTTGATAGAACTTGTGTTGTCAAGAAATTCAAAATATCAGACTAAAAAAGCTCATTGGCTGAGCTGTAAAATCACATTTTGGCTCTCAGACTTTCGGTAACACTCATTTCAGCTGTGACCAAAGAGAATAAATAGATGATAAGAACTAAAATTTTGGGGTGCAAGGAGGAAAGAGGAAAATGAAATTATTCCTGAGCAGTAGAATTAAAGTTTAATCAAATAACCCCCTTTCTCCGCAGGGTAGGGGCTTTAATAAGACCCGCCAAGCAGGATTTCAGAACTGCAATAGACCAGTGAACACTGTGTATCTCCTATTATTCCCCTTTTTGAACGGAAGTTTTAAAAACTCATCCACCATTGTACATAGACCAGGCCCATAACAAACTCCACTCTCTCTCTTGCCTGCCTGCCTGCCAGGTTTGGACAGAGATTCCATGCCATGACGAGGTGGTATCGCCACCAGATGGAGGAAGCCTGGTTACCTGAATGGAGCAGAGGCTTGCCCAACACCACACTGGATTGTGACACAAGCAAGGAAGAAATTGTATTGTTCTGAGCCAAAGATTTTAAACTCTTGTTACAAATGTTTTCTGTTACAGCGTTTAGACTACTCTGAATAATGTAGAAGCTATTTCATTGATCTAAACATGAGAAAAGGAACTGAGGCAGCAGCAGAACAAGAATACATAGTCTAGAGGTAGAATCAATATCCTTCAGTAGACTAAGGGGGTGGGGGTGGGATGTGAGCAGGAGGGACAGCAAGGAGTGTGGGATGAGTTCTAGTTTTCTGGGTCTACATGGGTGGAAGTTTTGAATAGTACTTGATAGAACAATCCAGTGAAGTTGTCTAATAGGCAGTAGTAATATGAGAGCTAAGAGCTGGGGACAGAGGTCCAGAAAGGAGGCATATACAAGGCAGTCATCAGGGTATAGGTGATGGGTGAAGCCAGGGGAAGGAGCAATGGTGGATAGAATTTCCTGGGAAGACCACTGAGAAGAAGAATACAGAGGTCATCTAACTAATAGAGTAGAATCCACAAGAGAATAATAATAAACGCCCAGAAAAGAAGAAAAAAATGGCAGAAAAAGGGTAGGTCAGTTTGAGGAAAAACAGTTCAAAGAATTATGAAATGTTAGAGTCAAATATTGCAAAGAGATCTAATATAAGAGTTAAATATTAGATTTTAAACTTAAGGGAGTATTGGTGACCTTCATCAAGATAATTTTAATGGAGCACAGATGTAAAATTCAGATCATTGTAGGATAAATGCCTTATGATTTATGAATAAAAAAAAAAGACTGAAGGTGTTAAATCTTGACCAAGGTCCACAGTAAATGTTGGAACTTGGCTTTGAACTCTTGCCTATCCAAGACCACAACCTGTGCTCCTCCACTCTTTTAAACAGATTCTGAAAAGTGTACTTAATTAAAATGCTGACTCAGATATAATTTTGATTATAATGTTGTCAAAGCAGTATAAAATAGAAGGCTCACAGAAATTGTAAAGGTCAATATTTTCAGAGAGAAAGGTGTAGGTTAATTTTCTATAATATTTTCTGAGAGGATTTCCCTGCCATTCCCCCCCCCCCACTTTCTTTCTCATAAGCTGATTGTATTGATTTTATTGGTAAATAGGAGTTAAATTTTATAATATGAATGGGTGTGTCATTGTTATACACTTATAATATTATTTTGGTTTTAGAATACAGGTTGTACCATTCTGCTGAAATAATTTTTTCTCAAACTACGTCTAAATAAGATGACTGATGGAACTTTTTCTCTCTAAAGTCTTATGAAACTTAATTAGCAAGATCAAAGGCTACAAGAGCTTAATAGCCACAATCACATTTACCAGATGCCTTGTTAGTAATTCAGCATTTAAAGTGTAATCTCCAAACAAGTCAAAAACAGAGACAAATGTTTTTTTAGGAGATTTAATTTAAGATTTTTTTTTTTTTTGTTAATAAACCTAATGGAAAATCTTAAGTGCTGCTATAGAGCACTATTTCAAAATAAGCTCCTTAGCAAAATAAATGAAAGACATGTAGAAACCTGAAGAAGCATTTATTTTTGAGAGCCAAGGTGTCTGCAAAACTCATGTAGGAAACCTCTCTTTCTTTCATATCATATAAAGACCATTTTGTGTGAAATAAAGGAAAGTAATTGGCATCACTTGAATTCATTATTCATTAAATTTAACTATTTTTGGCTTGGCATGTATTGATTTCCTAATCTGGAATGCCTGCTAAAATATTTTCATTAAGATGTGTTATTTTGGGTAGTAAAAGGACCTTCCAATTTAGGACTCAGAACATTCAATTTGGAGTATATATAAAGTCAAGAATAAATACAGTCAGCATTATTAAACATAAACCTTGCTACTGCCCTCCTTCAGCTGCAAGTTTTGATTGCATAATTCATTCTTGTTTATCCCCTGTGCATTTCTATAGCAACTATATCTGTGGATTTTATGTGTTTGGTTGAAATGCCCCAGTAGAACAAAAGAGAAGCATTTGTAAAAAATTTTTGAAGGCTGTGTGTAGTGATGAGGAATTGAGAAATGACCAGCCTTGTTTGCAAAGCAATTAAAAAATATATCTTTTTATCTGTGTTCAAATGTGTGTGCAAGCATGTTTGATGCATTTCCCATTTTAAAGACATTAAGCCCCATCTGATTACCCATATTCACTTAAAATGGGGTGGCAGGTGATAATCTCTTCTTAAAAATTAGTTGATATGAAGCAATGTAGACAGCAGAAACATGCAGCCTCATCCTAAAAAAAAAATTCATGTTATTATTAAGTCACCTATGTGGATTTTTGTAAAATAGAAGTAGAAAAATGTAGCTATCACATGCCAATTACGCATATTCTAAAAGAGCTAGGGTAATGGGTGTCTCCATATTTTAAGGGATACTATTTTGCAGTATACACTGCCACATAGGAAATTCAAAGAAAACCAAAAATAGTTTATAAAAAAAACAAAATTAAACTAAGTTTATTTTTGTTTCCAAACCAGGCTTATTAGCAATGATAGAATTCTATCATATGCTGGAAGGATAGCATAGCAACTTCTGAATCTTTTATCAAATGTTAAGACTGTTTAACACATTTTATAAAGACCATGAAAATAGAAGAGTTACCAATTAACTTTAAGTTTTGCATTTCTAACATTTTTAAACATGTTTTGTATGCAGGTGAAACAAAGCTGAAATTTTTTTTTTAGAATTGGAATAGTTGTCTTTTACGGTACTAGTTATCTATAACACAGACAAATGAAACAAATACTTAGTCATTTTATACTGATTTTATTTATTCATTCGTTGAACAAGTATGAATTATTTACTCTGTAACAAGATATTATACCTATATCTCTGGATGCATAACAAAGGTTTAGCTACTCAACACTTTCTGGAACCTAAGGACTCATTCTTCTTGTCAGTATGAAGCAAGATTGTTTGGTGCATATCCCAAGTGAAAGGGAAGAAAAAGGGCAAACAAAACAAACATGTATGCCAATGAATTACAAAAACTACTATTTAACTGGGTTGGGACCAAAGGTTGTTAGTGCTATTGGCCACAACTATCTGAAAAGAGCCCAAAATGTCAAGCTGACCTCTTAATGGTGACTGGGTGAAAACCAAGGTTCAGTGGTTGGTTCTTGCTGCACATCCAAACATTTGGATGTCTGTCCGACATTTTTAGTTACAACTTTTTCTTCTATTGACAAAGTTTAGGGAAGTGTAAAGTAGAAGTTGAACGCTTATGGTTTTATTTTTATTTTTATAGTAAACAAATGAAAGCAGTTCATATTTTGAATGTGCTTCCTTAAGTTCATGTGGGGCTAAAGTGGCTTGGCATTAGTTATTTATGAATCACTGTTGATAACAAGAATGTAAATGTGAATTCAGAGGGACAGGAAACCTGAGGGACAGAAAATAGGTAAGATCATTATAGGCTATGATGTGCTCTGTGAAAGACAGAAAGGGGGGGGGGTGTGAATGGTGGTCATGGAATGAGGCCAAAAAGAAGCTCTCTGAGGAGGTAACCTATCACCTGAGGTCCAAAGGATGAGAAGTCCTGGGAAGAACCAGGGGAAGAGTCTTGCAGGTAGACAGAACTAAGAGTGCAGGAATATGAAGTGAAAGGAGCTTGTTGGTTAGGAACAGGAAGGAGGGTAGCTTAGACTTCCCTGATTAGGATCTTTCTGACTTAGGTAATTTCATATCCAGTGGCGAGCACCCTGCTGTCACGCAGGATAGCCTGGGTTTTGCTACCGGAACCGACCATCCCCAATTGCAGCCACTCCAAACAACTAGATTCATTTCTTACTCACTCTGTATGTCCATTGCAGCTGGCTAGGTGCTCTGCTCTGTGTGCTCCACCCTCCACAACCCTTGCCGACAGAGCGTCATTACCTGGAACACAGAAGTTACTGAGGCAGTGTAAGAAGAAAGCATGGCACCTCCGGGCTCTTAAAGCATAGCACACATCACTTCCTCTCGTATTTCATTGGCCAAAGCAGTGACTAATCTCAAGTCAGCAAGGAAGTGTGGTTCTCCAGCATGCCTGAAACATGAGTAGAACTAGAAGTATTGATGAGTGGTAGTAATATCCTCTGTGGGGGTCAGTGAATGACCTGGAATTGCATGTACAAGTCGTGAGTGTGTGTTGGGCTCAGAGGTGGGGGGCGTGTCTTCAGGGAAAAGGTCCATTGCTTTAATCAGATTCCCAAGGGGATCTGTGACACAACAATGATTAAAAACCGCTGGACCAGTTGAAAACTGTCATGTAAACAGATAATTGCTATACAAGGCAATTTGCAGCATGAGTGAAAGGCTGCAGTGATTAAAACATTGTGAGTGGTGGTGGGGGGGATGTGCACGTGCATATGTGCACACAAGAGTGTGTGTGTGGCAATAAAGAAAAAGTTGAGCAAATTTGTAGACCAAAGGGTGGAAGGCAGAGAATAGAAAGCAGTGGATTAAAGACACCAAAGGGTTAGGGGAAATTACTGACGTCCCGGAAGATGCCCGAGGAGATGGTGTCCAGTATTCTCTAGAAATGTTAAATTCGGGGATCAGATAATTCTCTGATATAAGAAGAAGGGAGGGAAAAGGTAGCTGTCCCCATGGGTCAGGCTGCAGGCAGAGGGGAAAGAGAGGACCTCTGTTTTGTCTGATAGATGGACAAGGGCATCTACTTTGAATGAGGGGATTGTAGAGCATGTTGACAATTCGGAACAGCTGTAGGGGAAATCTGAAACGGAGCTGACGGGGGACAAATGAAAGGACTGCCAGTAGCACTGAGGGCTCAGCTGATGTTGGAGAACACAGATTTGGTGCAGTGCCAGGAAACAGGGTTATAGGATTTTTCCTTATCCGTGCTCAGCTGCCTGGAAGCAGGAGCTGAGAAAGTTAACGGTTGGACTGATTCTGGGCTGGGGATTGGCAGAACAGGTGTGGCACTATGCTTTGCTGATAATATGAAGTTCAAGAATCTCTGTATGGGCAAAAAGGACTAATTTCGCTTTTGATTTTTAAAATTAAGCTGGTCAGTAATAGCAAGAAGCAGCTTTACACCTGTAGTTATTCTTTGTGAGCTGTGGTTCTCACTCCCTGTACAACTTCGTTCTGTTTGGAGTTCATAGCTGATAAAACCAATATAACCAGGATGGTTAAGGACACATAGTATAGCTTATTTTTTGTTGCTTAAGTAAGGTTAATCATGCTACAGCCACAGAAGATTGTATGTGTTCCTAATATTCCCTTACTCCCCCAGTAAAATCTGATGGAAGAAAGGTAAAAGAAAAAAAAAATTAAAGCTCTAAAAATATAATTACGTATTCACAGACAGAATTGCTTAGCTAAGCATCTTGCTATTAATTACTATGTTGTATATTTTGCTGCCTTGGCTGATACTAAGACATTGTATTTAGGGAAACCATTAAATGAAGACAAAAGGAAAACATCTGGAATAGCTTAGCTCCAAAGCAGTGTGTGGTGTGAAATAGCATTGTATTGCACTTCTCTTTCCCCCCGTTGCCTGCCAAATCCCTGAATTTCTCTGATTTCACTGAGGTTACATCATAAGCCTTGGATAAAAAACAGTGTTGCTGTTCGTAAAGGGTGCATATGCATACTTAAGGCAAACACAGTCATAATAATAATTCTTCTGTCTTCCTTGAAACCTGTCATTTTATTTTCCATTTCCTCAGGGTGGAGGCTTTGTCTCTTAAGTGTCTATTGATGACTGACAGGTGAGGTGAGCAAGTCTGATCATTTAGAATTGTGTTTGAGGCTGAAACTAAATGAGACTTTTCACATCCTTCTTCCACAGAAAGAAGTTAGCTAGCAGGAGGCAAGCAAGTAAAATTCTAAAAAGAGATTGTTGCTACAAATGGCTCTTCCCCAGAAGACCCTCTCTCAAGAGTTTCAGTTGTTGATAACTAGCAGGTTTTATCTCCAGGAATGAAGTTTCTCTTCGCTTCTGGCCTGCCAACTTATAGACGGTCTTCAGCTGAGGAAGTGCTGCCAGAATGAATAGCTGGAGAATCTCCTCGACTTTTCTATTTATTTTAGAGTATGATAATTTGAGGGAAAATTAAAATTGCCAGTTTTCCATTACATGTGAAAGCTCTCGGTGCCGGCTATCTCATCAGCCCTCACAAATATACTTCTGCGGAAAATTGTGTAAACAGATGAAAAAGCCAAGAAAAGGGGGGATCAATGTCTTGTCAAAGGCCACACAGTGTGTTCAGGGGCAGGACCGGGCACCTGCACTTCGTGACTGATTTGACCGAGGCCTTCCTGCTCTAGCCTGGGACAGGGCAGCACGTGGATGCTGAGATCACAGAGTAAACACCAAGCAGAGGGCTAGTTATGCAAGGGGCAAGGATGACAGATTTTAAATGTGTACATGTTGACTGTGACAGGCTGTTCCTGAGGCCCAGAGACTACGAGCACCCTGAGAGCAAGGCTATCCGTTCTTCTTTGCAAATGGCACCACTGCGCTCACTGCCTGGCAGAGTACTAGACATCCAATCAATGGTGAATACTGTCGACTGCAGTCAGAGCCTTTAAAAATGACTCAGATAGTCTCATTTCTCTGCTCAAAATGCTGCCATGGCTCCTCATTCTCCTCAGAGTCAAAGTCAAAGCCAAAGCCCTGACTTAGGTGATTTGCTCTTTGCTGCCTGTGGGGCTGCATTTCCTATTTCTCATTCCCCGCTTTCTCCTCGAGCACCCTCCTCTTGCTCCTTTTCCATGACCATTGGCTGTTCTTTAGTCCTGAGCCCTTACTCTACATCCCTGAAAGGCCACCTCCCTTACTTCCTTAAAGACTTTGCCCAAATGTCGCTTTTCATTATCTTATACCCACTACCCTTTTAAAACTCAGAGACCCCTGCCCCGCTGTACTCCTGAACTCCCTCAGCCTACTGTTTCTTTCATAGCACTTACCACCTTCTGACTCTAACTTAATATGCCATTTACTTATTATATTGATGTTTTGTTGTCTGTGTCTTTTGCTAAAACATTAGCCTACAAGAGTGAGGATTTTTTTTTTCTCTCACTAGTATCCCTAGTGTTCCATCCAGTGTCTGACACATAGAGAATGCTCTGTAGACAATTGTTGAATAAATAAATTAATAAAAGTAGATTAGTGAATCAAGTGAGTAGATGAGTTGGAGAGTGAAAAGGATATACCATTAAAGCCAGTTGTAAAGGTGAACCATCCCTTGTGGTAAATGTATAGAGGCAAACATTCATTTTCATATTCACAAGCTCTTGCAATTCATGATGAGCTTGGCCAACTTTCAGAGTCTAGGCTGCATACATCCAGCCTATTAACTGTCAAGCTCTCTTGTCAATGTGTAGTTTAATCCCTGATGAATTCAGACAAACAGCATGTGTGTGGTTTGGTATTTCCCAAAGTGGGATATGAGGCTGTCTCTGCATTAAAATTGCTTAGCTAATATTAAGATTCCCAAAACTTATCCAGTTTACTGAATAATCTCTATGAGAGGTTATTATTAGATTCCCCAAGTGATCCAAATGCATGCTAAAATTTGAGAATTACTAGTACATAGAAAACCTATAGAAAATGATGGGTCTGTAGTAGAACAGAATCTCCCACTGTGGTATGATTGTTCCATAGGATGCAATTAAAAAAGTGTACATTGAATTAATGGTAACTATGGATTAGTTTTTTTTTTTTTTTTTGTAATAGGAATTCTCAGAACCTTTATTAAGCTGGCATCATTGTGAATTTCCAATAGTAAGATATAGTATATAGCATCCCAGTTTTATTTCAGAGTGGGTATCTCTTTTTTAGGTATGTCTTACTAACTTTTGGGGGTGAGGTTTTTTTTTAAGAAAAAGTTTGAGCATTGCTATTATAAATAATAGCTAAGATTCATTCCTAATTCTAAAAATCTCAAATTTTCTATAATTCTGTTGTCTTTTTTATTAACTCTCCTTAGTTTATAATCTAATTGGGGTGTCTTACTCTCCTGAGAAATTATGAAATAGTATATCTGCATTGCATGGTTCCCAGACTCACTCTTACAAGTGAAAGATGTATTTGTGTGTGTGTGTGTGTGTGTGTGTGTGTGTGTGTGTGTGTGTGTGTGAGAGAGAGAGAGAGAGAGAGAGACAGAGATGGGGTGGGGTGGGAAGTAATGTCAGTTCAGAGGACACACAGAATAGCTTATGTGCATACCCTGAAGGAGTTGGATCTGGTTGTTAAAGTAAAACTTGTGGATGAGTAAGTGGGGGGGGTGTGTGCTGTATTATATGTTAGTGGGATGCACATGTATAAATATCTCACTGGGTATAAGCATATCTGGGGCCTGTTCTTCTGTATTGATCACCACTAATCTATTCCTTCTGTCACTTTCCATTCCTTTGGCATGGCCCCTGGAAACAAGATAGGTATGTGCCTAGAATAAACTGCCTTCTCCCCCTTTTGAAAGCCATTCGGGGTCTACAGCACATTACATCCTTCCGTGTAATGGAAGTATCCACACATGGGCAATCGCTGTCTACAGATGTAATGAACCAAGTGGGAGGTAATGAGAAGTGACTGTCACACCATCTCTAGGGCCCTGTTCCTCCCGCCACACAATTACACTGTGACCCTAGAGAAACTAAGACTGTAGCATTCTTCCCCCTTCCTAATGGTCTTAAAATCAGGCCTAGCTTACCAGGGGGAGCTGAAATGCAGCATTATTCATTTGAAAGTCAGAGGACGTCCAAGGAAATATATGATTATAATACAGGAGGCTGTTCTATACACAATCACACACTGTTTCCACAGTTCTGACTTGGCTTTCTGCCTGAAAGATGCCAGTAGACTAAGACAGTCCTTTCCTGCTTTTCCCTGGCATGTGCTTTTGGGGTGAGAACTGTTCCTTCTTTCAGACCAGGAGAGTCTAGGGATCAGGCGGGTGGGCAAAGCTTCATTTCTGTTAGAGGAGTACATGCTGAAGCTTTACCAAAAGAAACCCCTCTCTTTTAAATAATGGTGATAAATGCAGTGAGAACAGCTCCTGGATGCTATGTCTCTCCAGTCTTCTTTCTGAGTTGCGCTTCACAGCCAGCATTGATTGCGGTGACCATTTCCACTGGCTTATTCTTGCAGTGGGAGAGAGGTGGCAGAGTGGCAGAAACGGTAGAGGGTCGCCTGCTGAGTCAACTTTTAGAGAGCCTACAGAAAGCACAGAAAGGTGGAAGCCTTTTAAAATTCCTTCCATTGTCTTCATTTTGCTCGTATAGCTGAGGCTTGCCCGAGCTCTGAGGGCAGTCTGCCAACTGCTTGCTGAATAGTGAATGGGAACAAGCTGGGCTGCTGTGTTGCTTGGCAGAGAGAGAATAGCAGACAGGCTGGCTGCTGGCTGGACGACACCATTTCCACTCCTCTGTGCCTCTGCCTGCAGGAAGCCCCCAGGTGGCATTAGGGAGAATTAGTGTGTAAATCACAGGGCCTGCTAATTTCTCACCACTTCATTAGCTGACGGTTCAATGAAAGCGCTCTCCTGCCATTCACCTCACGTCTGTGGTGCTGACGCTTCTCATCAGCAGAAGCAGAGTTCAGTCGTGCTGTGTTGACACGCTTGTGACTTTTTGGTCACCCCCCTCAGCGTGTGCTAGTTTATTCTCTGACCCCGCCACTGGCAAATACTTCCTTGGGCGTCCCTGTGACACCTACCTCAAATTTCCTTTTGATTCAGACTTGGTTTCACATTGCCAGGAAAAGCTGGACATTTTCTTGCTCCTGTCTGTGTCTTTTTACAGGATGGGTTTGAAGATCTACCACAAAGTGTTAAAAAAAAAATACTCTGTATGTTAAAGGACTCTCCCTTGCAGCATCACTAATAGCAAATTTTTTTGAGAGCTTAATACGTGCCAGGTATTGTTCTAAGCACTTTGCAGGCGATTGAATCCTGTTACTTCTATTTTATGCGGAGGAAACAGAGACAAGTTAATTTTGTTACCTAGGACACACAGCATTGAAATAGAGAAGTCTGGATCCAGAGCCCACACTCTAAATAGTAAGGCATTTTGCCTTAGTCAATTACTTAGTTAATTACTGGAATAATTCAACAAACATTAATGAAGCACTAAATATGTATCGCTTATTATGCCAGAGTTTAACATATTACAGTTTACCTATCCTTTGATTTTTATTTTCATCACACAGAAGGTATTTGTCGAGCACCCCTTATGTCTCTAGAGTTGTGCTCATGTAGATGCAAGAGAAATACAGGGTGTGATCTTGCCATTGAGAGATTTATAGACATGTAGACCAGAGGGTGACAAATTTTTCTTTATAAAGGGGCAGATAGCAAGTAGTTTTGCAATGAAGTTCAGGTGATCTCTGTCGCAATAAGTATGAAAGCAGTCATAGACAAAATATAAATAAACAAGCATGTCTATATTTAATAAAACTTTACAAAAATAAGTAGTAGGCCATATTTGGCTCATGGGCTGCCTGCCATAGAGGATAAAACCAGCACTAAGAGAACCATATAGAAATAGTAAATAATGATAGTGTAACTGAGAGCTGAACTGTGTGTTTCTGCCAGTGAGGTGCACAAGTGAAATTGTGTCAGAGAGCAAAGAGAACTGTGTAATTTCAGTGATTAGGCAAATGGTTTCTAGAGGTGGAACATGAAACTTTCCTAAAGTGGGAAAATCTGATAAGTACCTGGAAGGTTGTGAGGTGGCTTTCATGAACAAGCCCATTGTTGTTAGTACCATGTATACCAGGCAAGTTGGTTGCCTCATATCCTTTGTCTCTTCCTTCCTTGTTATCAGAACCCCAAATCTGTTTGGTATCACCATGTGCTCAGCTCCAAAGATGCGTTGATTAAAGGCAATCATAACAGTTGTCTTCTCTAATTTCCCAGCCAACTGATCCAATTCTGATCAATTACAAGTAGAGGATGCCTACTACGCTGAGAGGGATGAAGATCTTTGGCATTTCTGACCAAAGGGACAGACAAAGCTAGTGCTGCACATCCCTCCTGTTTTCCTGCCACGGTGTGAACGTGAAGAGGAGCTGAGGCAGCCATCTTAGGGCCTTGAAGGACTAAGCCAGCATGTAGATAGGGAATGGGGGGCAGAGAGGAGGAGACTGAGGCTCTGACGATGCCACTGAGCTACTGCGCAGGTGCTGGGTTGCCTACCTCCAGTCACTTAACAATTAACTAAATGTTTTCAATGTTTTCAGTTACTATTAGTTAAATAACAAATGTGTCTCTTAAAATATTTCAGGAGAACTGTCTAGAAATTCTAGGAGTTTCCCATTTTCTTAGATATCTCAGAAAATTGTGCTAAATCAGATGAGAATTATTTCTGATACTTTTCACTTTCTTTGTATTTCCTTCTCCATGATACACTAATTAGGAAAAAACATAAGAATATCAGCCCATTTTCATTTAAATATTAGTGTAAATGTTTTAAAATATGTCTGAACAGGGTTAACAGTGATTATGGCTGGGTAATTGAGTCCCTCTAGATGTTAGAATCAGGACTGTGGTTTTTTTTGTTTGTTTTGCTTTATTTTTATAACTTTCCCATAGGAAATATATAAACAGAAATTTAAAAATGGCTCTGACAACACCAAACTAATCTTATTATGGCAAGCTTCTTTTCTGGCTGACACTGTTTTCCTCTTCTTCTTTTCTCTCTGGCTTTCTAAACTCACCTCTTAATTTTCTTTCCCATATTGCTGTATTTTATTCATTTGTTTTATAAAAGGTCGTTCTAACACATTTTCCATTTTAATGTAGTCTGTAACAGTCTGATGTTGCAGGTATGAATATGGAGTCCTTGAAGTCTGAGTCTTATTTTGAAAAGTCTCACCCAGTAGTCTTCTAGAGTCATTCCTCCATTTAATAAATGTTAACTGTCTCTTATGTGCCAGCCATGGTTCCACGTGCCATGGAATTAGGAGGAACAAACATTTGAAACTCCGTGTTATTCTCTTTTACCCTCTTCCTCTGGGCTATCACACATCAGCTCATTCTATAAGACCCAACATAAGTGCTATTTCCTCCATGAAACTAGAAGTGACCAACTCTTTGGTTATTTTCATAGTGATAGTATATTACGTTTCTTGGTTTACATCCTTGTCTAGATGGTGGATTCCTCTAGGGGAGCAGTATACTGTGTCATTTTAATCTTCCCTTAGTGTCCAGCCCTGTGTTGCTCCCTTTAAACAGCCACACCTGTATCTATAGTAAGGGCTACATGCTCAGATACATGCTTTCTGTGGAGAATGTCCTGGACTTGACCTGTATCTTGTCACACTTTAGTCAATTCTCACAGACACCAATGACACTTATTGTTTTCTTTTTTATCTTCTCACCGTTCTTCAGGTATGCTTCGCTCCTTTCCTTTTCCAGACCTTCTCAACTGTGTCCCCTCCGAGATTTTCTCACTTTGACAGGGAGGCTCATGTAGAGGGACCTAGAACTGATTATATTTTGCACTCAGCAAGCCCTCAGTAATGTGTTTAATAAGTAAGTGGATGGGCAAGTGAATGTTCACAGAAAATATGCATTGAAAAATGCTTTTTCTAGTAATTTTGGAGTGAAAGAAAACCAGTACGATACTATTGGCTGCTGGTGGTATTTCTTGAAATGTGGGAAGGCACATGAATAGAGGCCTGAAAACTCCATTGTGGCACATGAAGCCAGTATTCTGGTCACCCAGTCCCTCTGCATCACATTCTTGTTGGTATAGGAACCCTCTTTAAGGAGAAAAATAAGGAAAATAAGAAAACACAACTCTTTCTGAACTCAAGTTAGATCAGGAAATTGTGGCAATTTCTGGAATGTCAAGAATAAAAATAAGGAAGGAAGAATTAATCCTGCTAGCCCCAAATGAGAAGCTGTCACCACGAAAGCTGTAACTCTCTAAATGAATGTAACACCTCTGAAAACTCTCACAACTGTGCCAAGTATTTACATGTTCTCTGTGAATGTGGCATCTCACAGCAAGTGGTTTTGGTTGTGAAGCACACCATCTGTGTGATTACCCACCCCTTGCTAGAGTACTCTGAACTCAGCAGTTGTACAACAGATGCATTTAAATATACAGTATTCCTCCTCGCATAGTTCAGAATGGGTGTTAGGAACTGAGGGAAAACAACCAGCTTCCTTGAAACTCAGGCTCCATCTGACATCTTTCCAGACACCTTTCATAACCGTGCAATTCTGGAAGATAACAGTATCAGAATTGATTTACTGATAAATGGGTCAGCTTGACCCAGCACACCAGTACTGCCTTCACAATCATTGAGTCACTCAATTTGGAAGGTGAAACCAGATAGATCACTGTTTGGTTTTCATTTAAGTGGACGTCTGTGTAGTCCTGGGAAAAACAAGTCCATAAAAGTCCAATTGTATGCGCTCCAGATAGATGAATAAAAATGGTGTCATTGTAATTCATCACTATCATTTCAGTAGGTGTGGATGTTTGGAAAAATAACAATAGATAGTTTTTGATGACAATATGAAATCAAGAATACCAGATTGAATTCTATCCTTCATATTTGGTTTGTTTAAATATTCCACAGGCATTCACCAAGGTATTTTATTTGGAGATTAGTTCATCCTAATTGCAGGAATGAGATCTAAAGTTGTATTTATCAGAGTGTGCATATTAGAAAAGGCCGTTTGGCCCTTCTGACTCATGTTCTTATTGCCATCAAGAGATGAGGTGGCCTCATGCTCTTTCAGCCTGGTCCCATGCCATGCTGGGTGTGGGATGGACATGTCTTACCTAAAAGGGGGAGCTCTTCCACTTTGCCGACAGGCCCTTCTTCTGTTTTTCCCAGGGGTGGTGTGTATGGGAAGCAGAGGTGCAGTCAACACTGAACGCGCACATTCAAGGAATGAAGTGATGTAGCCTGCAGAATTTGAGGGAAAAAAATGGATGAGGGCTTTGTTATCCTCCATCTATGTGATAAAATTCCAAACAGGAAATTTAACACAACCGGAAGATGAATTGTCGTTAATATTTTCTGAAAACTTTGGATAAGACTTGCATTTTGTTCATCATCATAAAGCATAGTCCATGGAAACCTGTATTCATGGGCTGCTCCGTGGCTGAGGAAGTCTTTTTAGTGACATAACCAGCAAGCATTCGATAAATAATATTAAGATATTGCAGAGGCAAAAAGATCTATATCGTACTACTACAAAAATATTCAAAAAGCCTTGGCATTGTGGGTGATAACAGCATTGCTACTTTTTTTTTTGGTCTCAGTGGGGAAAAATAAAAACATAATTATTTTGAATTCAAATTAGGTCAGGAACTGGCAATAGTTTCTGGAATGTCAAGAAGAAAAATAAGAAATGAAGAAGAAATGCTTTTAGCACAAAATGATTGTCACCATCAAAAGATGACAAGATGGTTACCAGACCTGAAAAGGAAGAGAAGGAGCTTGGGCCTTAGGAAAAATCTTAACTGCTCTGATGAGTCTATCTTTTCTACCTATGACTTTAAGTCTTTGTTAGTAAATCAATATACCTCATGTGGATCTATGGATTCTTTTTTTTTTTTTTTAATATAATTTATTGTCAAGTTAGCTAACATATAGTGTATACAGTGTGTTCTTGGCTTCGGGAGTGGATTCCCATGATTCATCACTTACATACAACACTCAGTGCTCATCCCAACAAGTGCCCTCCTCAATGCCCATCACTCATTTTCCCCTCTCCCCTGCCTACCCCCCCCCCATTCAACCTTTAGTTTGTTCTCTGTATTTAAGAGTCTCTTATGGTTTGCTTCCCTCTCTGTTTGAAAGTAATTTTTTCCCCTTCCCTTCCCCTATTGTCTTCTTAATACATTTTTAATCAAACTGTTTATATAGATGGGAGCTTTGCCAAAAAAAAAAAAAAAAAGCCTACAACCCCACACACCCAAGTTGTGGCCCTGACCAGGAGAGTGAGATTAAAGACTTTAAACTGTATTTCATAGTCCATAGGTAAACACTGAAAGGATATTTAGCATCATGTAGCAACCCAATTGTATTTTGAATTATAATAATGCAAAGGGACTCTGTGAGGTGATTTATCGTCCATGAAAGAAGCAACCACAGGTCCAGGAAGTTTGGGAGACCAATACCGTGTCCATGTGAGGGCAGCTTCACTGAGCCAGGTGGAGGGATGGAGGTTTCTGAACAGAATTGGTGACATCTGAGGAAGAAAGATTTTTTTCCCCCTTTTGAGGGGAAAGAGAATGTATTTGGAGTTTTATACTTTGGAACATTGCTTATTGAATTTGAATTTTAAGAATGATGACTCTGGTGCAGTGTGTAACTACATTTTGCTTGCACTGAAATCCAAAGGTCTTTTGGCTGCAAATTTCTCAGAAACATTAATTAAATTGTTGAACAATCAGAAAGTTTATTTAGACATTTAGCAGAATTTTCTCAACCTGCCTTTAAGCATTTCCAAATCTTTAATTCAGTTTCCCACAACAAGTAGAGAAATGGTCTGTTTTTCTGTATTGAGACCTACCATCCTCATCTATATACAGCAACACTTTGAGATCTAACAGAAGACTATAGATAAAAAAAAAAAAAAAAAAAATCCCGGAAGTTCTGATGTTTCTGGCTTGTTTCTGCTGAGGAATATGAAATTCAGACCACATCACCAAATGATTATTCAGATCGCACCCCTTTAATCTTGCACTCTCCTAGAATAGAAACAGGCCCAGTCAATGTTCCCATGCGGGTAAAGAAACATTGCTCAGAGTGAGAGAAAGTTATCCCAGGGTATGTGTGTGGATGTGTTTATGTGTGTGTGTGAGAACAAGCAAGCCCAGTGCTCCAGGATCTTACCAAGTGGAAAGTGCTGACTGTGACCAACAATTCAATATAATGTAAGGGCATGGGAGATAAAAATAATTATCAGTGGTTATCAAAATTTAACAGTTATGCTGTTGTAAGAAAGGTCTCAGATAGACTTGGCAACTAAGATTCTCTTAGAATGCTTGTTTTCTTACCATGCTGTGAATTTTTGTATTTGATGACTAATTTGGCAAAATTCTGGGAAGTACTACGTGCTGCTTAATGTCAATTAGGTGGCAGTGAAGGGGTTCTACTCACAAAAGATCCTAGTATTTTGGGTTATTTTGGATTCTTTTTATTTAATAATAGACTGATGTGTTAAAATTCTAAATAAATGTTTGGGGAAGAATTCACAATAGTCACGGACGATCTAGCTTTCTTTTTTGAAGTCTAAAACCTTTTTTCTTTAACATTTTCATGACATGGTTATTAAAAGTAATAATGCTTTTATGAGGAGCAAATTGGACAGAGTTTAAGGGATTTTCATACAATCAATTGTGTATTTAATGTCAAAGCCAGAAATATGAGAAGCGGGAACCCCAGGACATTTCTACTGGATCATACTTTTCCTCTATTTGCTCTGATTTTCAATTCAACTTAAAAAAATATACATAGTAGGTGATATTTCACAGACCTAAAATCAAAATTAATTTGACCTAAGTTTAGAGACCCTTGAAAAGATTTAATCATCCCATTATTTAAATTCGGTAATTCCTAAGAGCAAAACTTTTGCTTGTGACCATTCTCACTGTTTCCCTTTTACTCAAAAGGAAAGATTGTTTGAGTAGTTTTAAAATAAGAGTAAGTGATTTAAAACTCAGCCTCTCTTATACTAATGGCTGAAAGTTAACTAAGCTGTATTATGGGAACATGCCCTGACTAGATAACTGATTCTAGACCCATTCTTGCAGTATCTAGTTAATTGTTTTAGGAAAGTCTTCCTTTCTTACCTTCCCCTCACCTCTCCTTTCTTTCCCTCTTCCCCCATCTCCCTTCCTCCTTTTATTTATGAATCCCATTGTTCTCATCTGACAAAAGATTGGGAATAATAAGATCTAGCACATAGCTGACACAGAGAGCTATTGGGACGATGTTATGAGACATGTGAATAGTTAGATCCCCTTCCTCCTGTCTTAGTAAATAGTATTCCCATCCAGCCTACTCCTCAGTAAAATCTTTCTGAGTCTCTCCGATGCTTTTCTTCTTCCCCAAACCTATCCAACTGCATGTCCTTCACAATATCCTTTACATTTCTTTCTTTCTTTCCTTTTCCACTGCTACCATTCCATTACAGGTTATCCAGACAACTGTAACACCCTCTAATTTGTCTCCCTGCTTCTCTCCCTTTTCCTCATTGAATATATTCTGTTTAGCAGCCCAAATAATCATTTAAAAACACAAGTAAAATCAGGTCATTTCCATATTTTAAAGCCTCCAGTGGCTTCCCATTAGTCTCAGGAAAAAACGCAGAATGCTTACCATGGCCTCTGTAGCTGACTCAAGATGGCCACACAATCTTTGACCTTCCTCCCTTAGAGTAGAGATGTCTGATTCTCTTCCTTTTGAATCTGGGATGGCCTTATTGCTTTGTTTGATTAGTAAAAAGTGGGAGAAGGGATTTTCTGAGACTTCAAAGAGAGGTCATGTAGAAGGCTTGAAATGTGGGTCAAGGATTGCTTTGGGGGAAGACAGTCTTTGTGTAAGAAGACTAACAACCATGAGGCAGCCATGCTGCCATCTTGTGAGAAGAACAATTAATTTGGAGAGGCCCTAGAATGTGAGGTGCCATATGAAGAAAGGAGTCTAGGAGCATTAAGGGACAAGACACTGGATGAAGAAATCACCAGGAGGTAGGTCTTCCAGCTGTAGCTGCCCTAGCTAATACCACATGGATCAGAGAGAAATTGCCTGGAAGAACTTTCCCATATTCCTAATCTTCAAACTGTGAACAAAATATAATCTTTGCTTTAAGCTACTATATTTTCGGGGTGATTTTATAGAAATTGGTAGTCCAGTCACTTCCAATAACCTAAAAATGTGGTTCTTGATTCATGTAGATGAAATACAATGTGGTCTTGTAGTTCATCTCCTGTTTTCCCTCTGGCTTACTGCCCAGGAGCCACACTAGCTTCTTTGTAGGTCAATTTTTCCTGTGCCAACACCTTGGTACTTGTTGTACCCTCTGCATGAACTCTGACCCCAAATCATTTCATCAGTATCTCTTCTTATAATGGAACTTAAGTGTCCTTTTTTGCTAGGCTTTCCAGATCACTCAGTTTAAATTAGCCTCATCTCACCCATATCATTTTAGTTTATCATTGTTCTTTATTTTGAGTAGAGCTTTTAACTATCCAAAATGATTTTGTTTATTAGATTTTGCTAATTAGAATGTAGACTTTTGAGACCAGGAGTCTTATCTGTGTGTTTCACAAATGCATCCCTAGTTCCTTTTGTATTCAATATAAATATTTATTTATTTATTTTTGAGAGAGAGGGAGAGAGAGAGAGAATGAGCAGTGGAGGGGCAGAGAGAGGGAAAGAGAGAATCCCAAGCAGACTCTGTGCTGTCAGCATGGAGCCCAATGTGGGGCTCAAACTCACCAACCGTGAGATCATGACCTGAGCTGAAAACAACAGTTGGGTGCTTAACTGACTGAGCCACCCGGGCACCTCTCAAAATAAAATTTTTAAATAAATGCATGTAAAAGTGTTTCAAACCTATAGGGTTTCATTATTATCTCATATCAGGAAACTGTTGCATGAAACCACTGAATGCTGGATGAAATACAGACTGGACTGTACTCAGACATAAACCACTAAGATATACCAGTAAGATACAGAAACTTAGAGTTCTCTAGAATTTTATAGATTTATAATTATCCCATAATATCAGTGCCTTTAATTCCACTTGAGTTGATCATAGCAGTACATTTCCATGATTATATCTCCTTTAGAAAATTGACAGTTGGGTTGTATGATTTTTCTATTCCCCCTCCACACCTGGCTCAGCCTTTAGTCTTCCAGCATCTGTTTTTTAGTGATAAAATGAAAAGTAAGATATTCTTTTTTACTTTTCCCATCCGTAAAGTCATTAAAGAGAATTAATCATTTAATGAGAAGGGATTGGTCCCTTTCAAAGAAGTGAAAATGGGCTCACAATCCAAGTCATGAGAGCTTCTGGTTTTCTTTAACACCCAGTGATCGCTTGGGAGAAGACTGTTGTTAATCAATAGTATTTAAACTAACCAAGGGGAGAGAGAACATACAGAGCTTAACAAATTTGTAGAAAGAGCATCACTCCAGAGACTTAAGAGATGAGTTTGATTTGATTTGATTTCAACAAACTTATTGGCATGATAAACTCTATAATTGTCAGCGTGTATCAGGAGAGTAAGTTTAATACATATTACTATAGTGCGCATTTTAATATCGTGAGCTAGAGAAACTCACTGACTAGCAAGGAATTGAAATGTTGAAATGGAAATCCAGGCTTTGAGATTCCTAGAATCTCTGAACCATCTTGCATCTTTCTCTCCATCTGCCTGTCAACATGACTTTCTGAAATAACTAATCTCAAAGGAATACTTTAGAAAAAAAAATCATGTGGATATGTTTTTCCCCCCTAATAAATGCCAATCTTAGGCAGTGTTTTTGTCAGGAGTCTCTGTTCCAGCTTTAAAAGCCAAAAGAAAGATGAAAATGAGTACACCAAAATGTAATTTAAAATGCAAATGCAGATTGTGCAGAAAAGCAGCAAAAGCTAATTGTAGTTTTTCTTCATGCTTGGCTCCATAGACACAGTGTGTTGTTGTTACCTTCCGCCTGCTGGGGATGTCAGACTGCAGCCGCACTGCCACACCATGACCTCGCAGATAAAATACATTTGACCTAAAAAGCAACCCCCCCCAAGCCCCATAACAGAAATCAATAGGAACTTTACCCTATACAGTACTAGGTGGAAAGGCAACCATATGTGACAGTGGGGCTGTAAATTTATGAGAAATCCCCAGACTAGATATAGCAGTTACATATTATAAAGAAAGGGCATCAAATCTATATTCCCCAAGAGCTCACAAAACACAGATTTTAAAAAATTCAGCCCCTGAATTAAAGACCCCATTTGTTTTTCAGGGATCAGCATTGTACAAATATTTCCTATTTAGATGAATTTGGAGTCAATTCAATCAATTTTAGCTAATTTTTGTTTTTATTCCTGTCATACGTGGATAGTTGTAGACTACATATTATGCTGAGCTTGGGTAAATATATTATTTGCACTAAAACCTTGTTGACTTTTAAATCTTAGGACTCGCTTCCAAAAACTATAAAATTATTTGTGGATTCCAATTTTTTACTCTGCATTTTCCTGGAGTGGATGAGTATTAATCAGCCTTTTGTCACAAAATGTGAGTGGTCTTGTACAGAGCTGCTCAAAGGTATCTAGAGTCCAGGAGAGAGAATGAATTGACCAAATCGAATAACTTAGGAAAAGCTTGTCAGTCACATAATTAGAATTTTGAATTTGTAAAAATGACTCTGGGACTCAAGTGGGATCTACTCCATTATGTATGCTAATTAGGGCCACAGACCCTGTGGATAGAAGTGATTCTTTCTTAATCCTATCCTTCATGCAAAACTTTAGGAACTCAGTTAATAGAGTTCTATTGGTTCTTCATGCCCTTTCCTGCCCTCTAGTGGGGGTGCTACGGTGCTAGAAAACACGAAGAAGGCTGTGAGGTGGAGTTTGGATAACTGCATTAACCACACCAGGGTATAAATGTAGTCCCTGATGGCTACACACATGCCAAGGTCCAGAAGCTGTCAGGACTGCTCAGTGAGGAAGAGGTATGGAGATTCCCTTGTGTAGGCTTAGACAGCACAAGAGCTTGGGACCCATAATGATTGTATTCTATTGCTTTCTATGTACCTCAGTTTCTGCTTCCAGGCTTTACCATCTGGTGGTGGTCTGCCTGATAACAACTCATGATTCATTTTAGCAATACATACATTTTTACGATGAAGGGCAGAATCCTTTGTTCAACGCTATCAATTACTTGCACAAGGAATCAAATCAACCTCTTTACGCATCTGTGCTGGATCTGAGGCTGAAAGCACATAAAGAGGAAGAAAAGGGGGCGCCTGGGTGGCGCAGTCGGTTAAGCGTCCGACTTCAGCCAGGTCACGATCTCGCGGTCCGTGAGTTTGAGCCCCGCATCAGGCTCTGGGCTGATGGCTCAGAGCCTGGAGCCTGTTTCCGATTCTGTGTCTCCCTCTCTCTCTGCTCCTCCCCCGTTCATGCTCTGTCTCTCTCTGTCCCAAAAATAAATAAACGTTGAAAAAAAAAATTAAAAAAAAAAAAAGAGGAAGAAAAGGAGTTAGAGATCCCTTCCGAATTTTGTGAGAACTATCAGTTTACAGGAAGAGCAAGTATTAAAGCAAGTTTTGCGTGTATCAGTCACATGTATACCAGTCTTAAAGTTTTACCAAATGAGTCAAACTATACCAGTGTTCTTCATGCATAACTACTTTCATTTTCTCTGCAATTTCTTGCATTTAGTTCTAAAGATTTTTTTTAATTCAATCTTTTCTTTGAGAGGGGGAGAGGATATGAACTCTTGAGTTTCTCTCCCCAGAAGCCTTATGCCTGCATTCATCTGTACAGAATAGAGAGGAAAAAACACCTTCTATAATACTATTCAGAAACATGTTTTTTCTTTTGGTTATTATTTTTGCATGAGTATTGTACTTTGTTTCATAAAATGAAGACTGGAGCTGTTTTTTTTACTGCCTGTCATACAGTATTCAACTTAATACTTCTTTCTGGAACATTATCAACATGGTACATGTGATGTCAAATTGAAAACAGAAATTTCAAATGAATCAGGAGGTAAGGGAAATCCAAATTCAGGAGGATAACAGAAGGTCAATCAGAAGTAGGAAAATGTTCAGAAAAATCCTGTTTGGGGCTGACTATGGTCAGACCTCTGTCTCTGACATGTAGTTCAGTCTCTCTGCATTAGTTTCTACCTTTCCCTAATGTGTGGGTGCTCTTTCCCTCTCCCACCCAAGCCCAAAGGTTTATTCCCTCCTTCCCTCTTGCAGCCAGTTGTCATTATTTATAATGTTATCTTGGCAGTTTGAGTTAACAAAATCAATTTTGCTAAGCTTTACAGTTGTTGAATAAAAAAAGACCATTTCCTTTTCTCTATTGCTAGCTAGCAGTAAATCTCTAGTCAGGATAAGGATGGATCTGAGATCTTATTTGTTTTTTTTTTTTTTTTTTTTCAAAGACTTTATTTTTTTTTTATTTTTTTTTTATTTATATATGAAATTTATTGTCAAATTGGTTTCCATACAACAACCAGTGCTCATCCCAAAAGGTGCCCTCCTCAGTACCCATCACCCACCCTCTCCTCCCTCCCACCCCCCATCAACCCCCAGCTTGTTCTCAGTTCTCAACAGTCTCTTATGCTTTGGCTCTCTCCCACTCTAACCTCTTTTTTTTTTTTTTTGTTCCCCTCCCCCATGGGTTTCTCTTGAGTTTCTCAGGATCCACATAAGAGTGAAACCATATGGTATCTGTCTTTCTCTGTATGGCTTATTTCACTTAGCATCACACTCTCCAGTTCCATCCACGTTGCTACAAAAGGCCATATTTCATTTTTTCTCATTGCCACGTAGTACTCCATTGTGTATATAAACCACAATTTCTTGATCCATTCATCAGTTGATGGACATTTAGGCTCTTTCCATAATTTGGCTATTGTTGAGAGTGCTGCTATGAACATTGGGGTACAAGTGCCCCTATGCATCAGTACTCCTGTGTCCCTTGGATAAATTCCTAGCAGTGCTATTGCTGGGTCATAGGGTAGGTCTATTTTTAATTTTCTGAGGAACCTCCACACTGCTTTCCAGAGCGGCTGCACCAATTTGCATTCCCACCAACAGTGCAAGAGGGTTCCCGTTTCTCCACATCCTCTCCAGCATCTATAGTCTCCTGATTTGTTCATTTTGGCCACTGACTGGCGTGAGGTGATACCTGAGTGTGGTTTTGATTTGTATTTCCCTGATAAGGAGCGACGCTGAACATCTTTTCATGTGCCTGTTGGCCATCCGGATGTCTTCTTTAGAGAAGTGTCTATTCATGTTTTCTGCCCATTTCTTCACTGGGTTATTTGCTTTTCGGGTGTGGAGTTTGGTGAGCTCTTTATAGATTTTGGATACTAGCCCTTTGTCCGATATGTCATTTGCAAATATCTTTTCCCATTCCGTTGGTTGCCTTTTAGTTTTGTTGGTTGTTTCCTTTGCTGTGCAGAAGCTTTTTATCTTCATAAGGATCCAGGAATTCACTTTTGCTTTTAATTCCCTTGCCTTTGGGGATGTGTCGAGTAAGAGATTGCTACGGCTGAGGTCAGAGAGGTCTTTTCCTGCTTGCTCCTCTAAGGTTTTGATGGTTTCCTGTCTCACATTCAGGTCCTTTATCCATTTGGAGTTTATTTTTGTGAATGGTGTGAGAAAGTGGTCTAGTTTCAACCTTCTGCATGTTGCTGTCCAGTTCTCCCAGCACCATTTGTTAAAGAGACTGTCTTTTTTCCATTGGATGTTCTTTCCTGCTTTGTCAAAGATGAGTTGGCCATACGTTTGTGGGTCTAGTTCTGGGGTTTCTATTCTATTCCATTGGTCTATGTGTCTGTTTTTGTGCCAATACCATGCTGTCTTGATGATGACAGCTTTGTAGTAGAGGCTAAAGTCTGGGATTGTGATGCCTCCTGCTTTGGTCTTCTTCTTCAAAATTACTTTGGCTATTCGGAGCCTTTTGTGGTTCCATATGAATTTTAGGATTGCTTGTTCTAGTTTCGAGAAGAATGCTGGTGCAATTTTGATTGGGATTGCATTGAATGTGTAGATAGCTTTGGGTAGTATTGACATTTTGATAATATTTATTCTTCCAATCCATGAGCAGGGAATGTCTTTCCATTTCTTTAAATCTTCTTCAATTACCTTCATAAGCTTTCTATAGTTTTCAGCATACAGATCCTTTACATCTTTGGTTAGATTTATTCCTAGGTATTTTATGCTTCTTGGTGCAATTGTGAATGGGATCAGTTTCTTTATTTGTCTTTCTGTTGCTTCATTGTTAGTGTAGAAGAATGCAACTGATTTCTGTACATTGATTTTGTATCCTGCAACTTTGCTGAATTCATGTATCAGTTCTAGCAGACTTTTGGTGGAGTCTATCGGATTTTCCATGTATAATATCATGTCATCTGCAAAGAGCAAAAGCTTGACTTCATCTTTGCCAATTTTGACGCCTTTGATTTCCTTTTGTTGTCTGATTGCTGATGCTAGAACTTCCAGCACTATGTTAAACAACAGCGGTGAGAGTGGGCATCCCTGTCGTGTTCCTGATCTCAGGGAAAAAGCTCTCAGTTTTTCCCCGTTGAGGATGATGTTAGCTGTGGGCTTTTCATAAATGGCTTTTATGATCTTTAAGTATGTTCCTTCTATCCCGACTTTCTCAAGGGTTTTTATCAAGAAAGGGTGCTGGATTTTGTCAAAGGCCTTTTCTGCATCGATTGACAGGATCATATGGTTCTTCTCTTTTTTTTTGTTAATGTGATGTATCACGTTGATTGATTTGCGAATGTTGAACCAGCCCTGCATCCCAGGAATGAATCCCACTTGATCATGGTGAATAATTCTTTTTATATGCCGTTGAATTCGATTTGCTAGTATCTTATTGAGAATTTTTGCATCCATATTCATCAGGGATATTGGCCTGTAGTTCTCTTTTTTTACTGGGTCTCTGTCTGGTTTAGGAATCAACGTAATACTGGCTTCATAGAATGAGTCTGGAAGTTTTCCTTCCCTTTCTATTTCTTGGAATAGCTTGAGAAGGATAGGTATTATCTCTGCTTTAAACGTCTGGTAGAACTCCCCTGGGAAGCCATCTGGTCCTGGACTCTTATTTGTTGGGAGATTTTTGATAACCGATTCAATTTCTTCGCTGGTGATGGGTCTGTTCAAGCTTTCTATTTCCTCCTGATTGAGTTTTGGAAGAGTGTGGGTGTTCAGGAATTTGTCCATTTCTTCCAGGTTGTCCAATTTGTTGGCATATAATTTTTCATAGTATTCCCTGATAATTGTTTGTATCTCTGAGGGATTGGTTGTAATCATTCCATTTTCATTCATGATTTTATCTATTTGGGTCATCTCCCTTTTCTTTTTGAGAAGCCTGGCTAGAGGTTTGTCAATTTTGTTTGTTTTTTCAAAAGACCAACTCTTGGTTTCGTTGATCTGCTCTACAGTTTTTTTAGATTCTATATTGTTTATTTCTGCTCTGATCTTTATTATTTCTCTTCTTCTGCTGGGTTTAGGCTGCCTTTGCTGTTCTGCTTCTATTTCCTTTAGGTGTGCTGTTAGATTTTGTATTTGGGATTTTTCTTGTTTCTTGAGATAGGCCTGGATTGCAATGTATTTTCCTCTCAGGACTGCCTTTGCTGCGTCCCAAAGCGTTTGGATTGTTGTATTTTCATTTTCGTTTGTTTCCATATATTTTTTAATTTCTTCTCTAATTGCCTGGTTGACCCACTCATTCGTTAGTAGGGTGTTCTTTAACCTCCATGCTTTTGGAGGTTTTCCAGACGTTTTTCTGTGGTTGATTTCAAGCTTCATAGCATTGTGGTCTGAAAGTATGCATGGTATGATTTCAATTCTTGTAAACTTATGAAGGGCTGTTTTGTGACCCAGTATATGATCTATCTTGGAGAATGTTCCATGTGCACTCGAGAAGAAAGTATATTCTATTGCTTTGGGATGCAGAGTCCTAAATATATCTGTCAAGTCCATCTGATCCAATGTCTCCTTCAGGGCCCTTGTTTCTTTATTGACCGTGTGTCTAGATGATCTATCCATTTCTGTAAGTGGGGTGTTAAAGTCCCCTGCAATTACCACATTCTTATCAATAAGGTTGCTTATGTTTATGAGTAATTGTTTTATATATTTGGGCGCTCTGGTATTCAGCGCACAGACATTTATAATTGTTAGCTCTTCCTAATGGATAGACCCTGTCACTATTATATAATGTCCTTCTTCATCTCTTGTTACAGCCTTTAATTGAAAGTCTAGTTTGTCTGATATAAGGATGGCTACTCCAGCTTTCTTTTGGCTTCCAGTAGCATGATAAATAGATCTCCATCCCCTCACTCTCAATCTAAAGGTGTCCTCAGGTCTAAAATGAGTCTCTTGTAGACAGCAAATAGATGGGTCTTGTTTTTTTATCCATTCTGATACCCTATGTCTTTTGGTGGGCGCATTTAATCCATTTACATTCAGTGTTATTATAGAAAGATATGGGTTTAGAGTCATTGTGATGTCTGTATGTTTTATGCTTGTAGTGATGTCTCTGGTACTTTGTCTCACAGGGTCGCCCTTAGGATCTCTTGGAGGGCTGGTTTAGTGGTGACAAATTCCTTCAGTTTTTGTTTGTTTGGGAAGACCTTTATCTCTCCTTCTATTCTAAATGACAGACTTGCTGGATAAAGGATTCTCGGCTGCATATTTTTTCTGTCTAGCACACTGAAAATCTCGTGCCAATTCTTTCTGGCCTGCCAAGTTTCAAAAGAGAGATCAGTCACGAGTCTTATAGGTCTCCCTTTATATGTGAGGGCACGTTTACCCCTTGCTGCTTTCAGAATTGTCTCTTTATCCTTGTATTTTGCCAGTTTCACTATGATATGTCGTGCAGAAGATCGATTCAAGTTACGTCTGAAGGGAGTTCTCTGTGCCTCTTGGATTTCAATGCCTTTTTCCTTCCCCAGTTCAGGGAAGTTCTCAGCTATTATTTCTTCAAGTACCCCTTCAGCACCTTTCCCTCTCTCTTCCTCCTCTGGGATACCAATTATGCGTAGATTATTTCTTTTTAGTGTATCACTTAGTTCTCTAATTTTCCCCTCATACTCCTGGATTTTTTTATCTCTTTTTCTCAGCTTCCTCTTTTTCCATAACTTTATCTTCTAGTTCACCTATTCTCTCCTCTGCCTCTTCAATCCGAGCCGTGGTGGTTTCCATTTTGTTATGCATTTCGTTTAAAGCGGTTTTCAGCTCCTCGTGACTGTTCCTTAGTCCCTTGATCTCTGTAGCAAGAGATTCTCTGCTGTCAGCTATACTGTTTTCAAGCCCAGCGATTAATTTTATGACTATTATTCTAAATTCACTTTCTGTTATATTATTTAAATCCTTTTTGATCAGCTCATTAGCTGTTGTTATTTCCTGGAGATTCTTCTGAGGGGAATTCTTCCGCTTGGTCATTTTGGATAGTCCCTGGCGTGGTGAGGACCTGCAGGGCACTTCCCCTGTGCTGTGGTGTATAACTGGAGTTGGTGGGCGGAGCCGCAGTCAGACCTGATGTCTGCCCCCAGCCCACCGCTGGGGCCACAGTCAGACTGGTGCGTGCCTTCTCTTCCCCTCTCCTAGGGGCGGGATTCACTGTGGGGTGGGGTGGTCTGTCTGGGCTACTTGCACATTGCCAGGCTTGTGATGCTGGGGATCTGGCGTCTTAGCTGGGGTGGGTAGGCAAGGTGCACAGGGGCAGGAGGGGCAGGCTTAGCTTGCTTCTCCTTAGGTGATCCACTTCAGGAGGGGCCCTGTGGCAGCAGGAGGGAGTCAGATCCGCTGCCGGAGGTTTGGCTCCGCAGAAGCGCAGAGTTGGGTGTTTGCGCGGAGCGAGCAAGTTCCCTGGCAGGAACTGGTTCTCTTTGGGATTTTGGCTGGGGGATGGGCGGGGAAGATGGCGCTGGCGAGCGCCTTTGTTCCCCACCAACCTGAGCTCTGTCGTCCGGGGGCTCAGCAGCTCTCCTTCCCTTTGTCCTCCAGCCTTCCCGCTTTCTGAGCAGAGCTGTTAGCTTATGACCTCCCAGCTTCTAAGTCGCGCTTGTTGTGGGAACACAGTCCGTCAGGCCCCTCCGCTTTTTGCAAGCCACACTCGGGGGCTCTGCTTGGCCGGCGAGCCGCCCCTCCGCCCCGGCTCCCTCCCGCCAGTCCGTGGAGAGCGCACCGCCTCGCCGCCCTTCCTACCCTCTTCCGTGGGCCTCTCGTCTGAGCTTGGCTCCGGCGACTCCGTTCTGCTAATCCTCTGGTGGTTTTCTGGGTTATTTAGGCAGGTGTAGGTGGAATCTAAGTGATCAGCAGGACGCGCGGTGAGCCCAGCGTCCTCCTACGCCGCCATCTTCCCTCAAGGTCTGTGTGATTCTTAAGTGCATTTCCATTTTATATGATTTTCTGAATTCCTCCTTCTTTATGACTCTCATGTCAGAGTATTCCCATTTATGCAAAATTACTCCCTTCAGCCTCTGTACAGTGACTATAAGAATACTAATGACACAAATACTTCGGGTAATGATAGCAAACACTATGGCGTTTCTATGTGTTAGGCACTATATTAAGTGCTACATACTGACTCATTTATCCTCCAACAACCCTGTAGGTACTCTTATTTATATTTCACAGATGAAGAAACTGGGGCATAGGTTGATTAACTTGGCGAAGATCATACAGCCAATAATTTTGTAGCTATGATTCCAAACCAAGTGATGTGGATCCAGAATTAGTTCTCAACCACAACAATATGTCCTCTTTCAATAATAATAGCTGAAACTTGTATATTCACCATCAACAACATAAAACAGTAAACCACCATCATCATTACTGGTAGAGTAGCCCTTGGTCTACATGGTACTCATGTGATGCCTTGAAATTGAGGTGCCATGAAAAACATTCTTATTAGCCCCTAGGAAACTGACATGGGATTGCATGGCCATGCAGAATGTTAAATAGATCCCTAGAAGTGACTCTGTGCCAAAGAAACTTGGCATACATTGTCATAAGGAGGCCTGAGGGGTCACAGGACCTGCAGAGGGGTGTAGTGTTGGATTTAGGTGCATGAGTTCAGGCAGGTTGTCTAATCTCTCTACACCTCAGACTCTTCTTCTATAAAAAAGATAATTTTGATCCTTCGGATTGCTGGAGGCTGTATTAGAGACTGAAAATTGTCATTGTATGCTGTATGAACAATAATTTTGCTAGAGTTTTAGAAGAGAAAAATAATGGAGTAAGTCAGCATTTTGTACATGAGAGTTTAAGCAAATAGAACAGAAAGCATGTGAACTGTAGTGGTATTACCATTTTCTCTTAGTTAAGTAGACACACAATGTGTAGCAAGAACACTCCTGTGTGTCTCCTTTACTCACACACACAACATTTCTGACACCAGATGTGATTTTTTTTCGTCCACCCACAGCAGGCAATTCTGTGATACCACCTGGGTGTTGCACAATTCAGCTGCCCTGTCTACCTGGACTTGGCATCACACACCATAAGTTTAGATCTCAGACCCACAGGACTGCCCCCACTTCGGATGCCAATCACAAGTTTGAGATTTTCTATGGTACTTTTGACTGAATGGCTGGAACCCTTACTGGGGTTCCATAATTTACCAGAATGGCTCACAGAACTCAGAAACATTTACTTACATTTAACAGTTTATTATAAAAAGGACACAGCCATCAGATGAAGAGATATAAAGGGTGAAATTTGGAAGGGTTCTAAGCACAGGAGCTTCTGTCCCCATGGAACTGGGGTGCACCATGTTGGCACATGGATGTGCCAGAAGCTCTACAAACCTCACACTTTTAGGATGTTTTATGAAGGCTTTGTCATATAGGCATGATGGACTATTAACTCAACCTCCAGCCTTTCTCTTTCTCCCTTATACACATGATGAATACGATTCTCAAAGTTCTAAGTATTTAATCAAGGATTAGTTCTTTTTGGTGACCAGTCCATATCCTGAGGCTGTCTAGATATCCACAAGTCTAGACCATGAGAACAAGAGACATTTCTATCACTCAATAAATTCCAAGGGATTTAGAAGTACTGTTTCAGGAACTGGGGTCAAAACCCAAATACAGTGAAACCTTGGTTTGCAAGCATAATTCATTACAGAAACATACTTGTAATCCAAAGCACTTGTATATCAAAGCGAATTTCCCAATAAGAAGTAATAGAAACTCAGATGATTTGTTCCACAACCCAAAAATACTCATATAAAATTATTACAATACTGTAATAATATAATAAAAAATAATAAAGAAAATACCAAATATAAAGAAAAATAAATTAACCTGCACTCACCTTTGAAAACTTTTGGGGCTGGTGTGAGGGAGACAAGATAGAGGAGGGTTGTTGTGTAGGACAACTTTCATTATCACTAACGGAATCAGTGCAGTCTATTGGCTCAATGAAATCTTTTTCTTTTCATGCAACTTTAGTAAGGAACCTATCCAATGACACTTGCTTTTGCCTCCTTTTGAGGATTTTGCAGAAATGTGACCTTACATTGTTGTTAAACAGGTTCATTGCTCACACGGCCACAGCTTTATTCAGGTGTTGCTTTTCTACAAAATGTTGCACTGTTTCCCACATTTTGCACATGTTCCTAATCTCATTTGAAGTGAGGGATTCCTCTGCCTTTTTCTCCTCCTCCTCTGCAGATGAGATGCAGACATGGACTTATAAATCTTGCAATTTCAGCCACTCACATACCTCGATTGTACTTCTCTATTCCTTCTTAACTTCCATTGTACTCATTTTCTTCTTACTGCCTTTCTTTTCAACCTTCGTCTGCATGGGGGCCATTGTATATGCTCTCATGGATGTTGACTACATACAATATTAATCAACTCTTATACTGTGTTTAATGTAACTGGTGATAAAGCAGCAGAGGAAAGGGTGTATATCTGCAGGCAGCCTGACCTAGAATGCAGCAAAGCATTCCTAAGCTTACTCTTGTATGAAAAAGCAAAGGACTGTCCATAGGACTGTCCACTGCTTTGAAGTGACAAGAAATACACTAGTGTCAGTTGTGGGCACCTTTCACCATCCTGAAAAGTTACTGATTTCTGCCAAACACTGCAGCCTGAGGCTGAGCATCTGAGCATGGGAGCCGATAAACCACAATCCCACAGCCAGAGAGGGAGAGAGAGAGAGAGAGAGAGAACCATTGTGAAGAGAGAGAGAAGAACTCAGTTGTGATAATGTGACTTTCGGCATCATGTACTACTTGTATTGCAAGATATCACTCATTTATAAAGTTAAAATTTATTAGAATTGTTTGCTCATCTTGCAGAACATTAGCAGGAGCTAGATAATAGGAACTGGCAGACAAAGACCAATATATACATTTCTTACTTCACACTTTCCTATAGTTTGTCCTCTTTGTATAAGCCAAATGGGAATGGTTTATTGGTTATTGGTGGTAAATGTAAATGTTCCTTATTAAGAACTGCATTAGATTTTTAAAAAGTACAGGGTTTATTTATTTTTTTTTTTTTTTGGTGTATTTTATTTTATTTTATTTTATTTATTTATTTATTTATTTTTTTTTATTTATATATGAAATTTATTGTCAAATTGGTTTCCATACAACACCCAGTGCTCATCCCAAAAGGTGCCCTCCTCAGTACCCATCACCCACCCTCTCCTCCCTCCCACCCCCCATCAACCCTTAGTTTGTTCTCAGTTCTCAACAGTCTCTTATGCTTTGGCTCTCTCCCACTCTAACCTCTTTTTTTTTTTTTTTTTTTTTTTTTTTTGTTCCCCTCCCCCATGGGTTTCTCTTAAGTTTCTCAGGATCCACATAAGAGTGAAACCATATGGTATCTGTCTTTCTCTGTATGGCTTATTTCACTTAGCATCACACTCTCCAGTTCCATCCACGTTGCTACAAAAGGCCATATTTCATTTTTTCTCATTGCCACGTAGTACTCCATTGTGTATATAAACCACAATTTCTTTATCCATTCATCAGTTGATGGACATTTAGGCTCTTTCCATAATTTGGCTATTGTTGAGAGTGCTGCTATGAACATTGGGGTACAAGTGCCCCTATGCATCAGTACTCCTGTGTCCCTTGGATAAATTCCTAGCAGTGCTATTGCTGGGTCATAGGGTAGGTCTATTTTTAATTTTCTGAGGAACCTCCACACTGCTTTCCAGAGTGGCTGCACCAATTTGCATTCCCACCAACAGTGCAAGAGGGTTCCCGTTTCTCCACATCCTCTCCAGCATCTATAGTCTCCTGATTTGTTCATTTTGGCCACTCTGACTGGCGTGAGGTGATACCTGAGTGTGGTTTTGATTTGTATAAAAAGTACAGGGTTTAAAAGTATAACATGTGACAAAGATTAATAGTTGCTTGCTCTGATAAACCTTTTACTCTCTCACCTTAGTAACAAACCCAGACACACTGCTGCCTGGAAAACCAAAAACAGAGAAACATATTTCTCTTCTTCCTTTGCAACTAGGTATGGCCATATGTTTAAGTTTAGGCAAATAGGATAGAAATAGAAATATTGTGTGGAAATTATGGCAAAGCTGTTTAAAGGGACCCAACTCTGTGGAAAGGAATCCTTTTTGTCCTATTGCATTTGCTCTGTTGCTTTCAATGTGAATATGGTACTTGGAATTCCAGCATGAGCTCCATGCATGATGGGATGACCTTAAAAATGGAAGATATGATTCGGGAGCAGAAATACAGGAGCCTGCATTCTTGATGACATCATGGCTTGCCTGTATCAGCCATGGATTGCTTATTTCTAGACTTCTTTTAGGATATTAAAAGAAAAAAGTCTAAAGAAATTTAAGCCACTGGTATTTATCTCTATTACCAAATTAATCTTAACTGTGTACAATAGTACTAATTTTCAATTAAAATGGTCATTTTTATGATTATTTACATTGGCATGTGAAAATAGATTGTTGTAGTTTTGATTAAATATAATGTCTGATTATCCTGAAATAGCAATAATAATCTTGAAGTTATTAATTCCATTATATGCCACATGCTTAAATTAAAAGGATATTTTTAAGCACTAATATTACTGAATTCAGCACATAGAAATGGTTAAAATAAAGAACAAGACATGAGAGTATATATTTCTACTATCTATAACACCTACACTTTGGTTTCAGGAAAATAGTATCATTTATCACATGAACTTAATTTGGATGTATCCATGGTTTCGACTGTGCCTAATACATATATTTATTTTTTTCCAAACATAAATTTATATTTAATACTTAAAAAAAAACCCCAAAACAAAACAAAACCTACCAGAGGTTCCACAGTTACCATTTTCTTTCAGAAGGGAAGAATAAA
This sequence comes from Puma concolor, assembly GCF_028749965.1. Lineage (NCBI taxonomy): Eukaryota > Metazoa > Chordata > Mammalia > Carnivora > Felidae > Puma > Puma concolor. Next base: position 119,013,425 of record NC_141670.1, read on the forward strand.
TTACTCATTTGAAAAATAACACTTTTGAGAATAACAAAAGTTATACATGAGTTATAAATTAGTCTGAACACAAAAGGTAGAAAGAATAGATCCAGAATCCAGCTTTAAGAGTTTTTACTGGCTTATGTAGGTATCTAAACCTCTGCACATCTCTTCCTGCCACAAATTTATAGTTTTTATCTGGTTTGCTAAGGAATCTATATTATCACTTTAGTTTACGAAAAAACTAATTCTTGGATTACCCAAGAAATGTTTCCTTTAGAGTACTAATAACTTCTGAAATTATCCCCTTTATGTCTATCGTCTGTTTCCAGCTAAGGCTGGGCTCTTCTAGTCTATGTTATCTTCAAGTCCAGAGCCATTTTTCTGGTAAGAAACAAACAAAAAAAAAAAAACACACCTTAATGAGTCATGCATGAGTATGGTATTATTGTTAGCATACATAACCATATTAAAATAGCTAGGGGAATGGCTGCTCTTTTCATTAAAGCAGAAAGTGGCAGGAATGGAGGAAATGTGCTGACTCCCAGGGAAAGCTTGACAATCCTTACCACTTCTCTAGAAGAAATACTCTAAAGCATAGTAGGATGAACATTGGCTTTGTAGACAGCCCATGTTTGAAGCTTTTCTCTACTAATACCTTATGTCTGTCGGTAAAGGATTTGCCTTCTTTGAGCCTTCAATTACTTGTGTGTTAAACAGGGATGACACTTACCTGGGAGGATTGTTAGTATTTGGTGTGCAGTAGGTATTCAACTCATGGTAGTTATTATTGTTACCAGCCTAGATTGTGAATTTTTTATATTGTGATGAAGACATGCAATGAAGACCTATAGGTCTCAAAAGGTGACAGAAACAAAAAGCTAAGAAATGCAGGCAAAGTTATTACCACAGGTGCTCTGGTTATTACCACAGGTGCGTGTTTATGTGCTTTAAAAATTCAAAATTTCAATATGCTGAAATCCTAATGCCTAACGGGATGGTATTCCCTTGGGAGGTGGGTTCCTTGGGAGGTGATTAAGTCATGAAGGTGGAGACTTTATGAATGGGATTAATGTTCTTTTTTACTGTTGAAATGTTTTATTAGTTTCAGATGTACAACATAGTGATTTGCCATTACTCAATGCTGTCATGATAAGTATAGTTACCATGTGTCACCACATAATGTTATTATAATATAGACTATATTCCCTATGTTGTACATTTCATCTCTATGACTAATTTACTTTTAAGTGCAAGTTTGTTCATCTATTAATCCCTTTCACCTATGTGCATGTCTTCGGAAAAATGCCTTTTCAGTCCTTAGCCCATTGTTAAAATGGTTTGTTTATTTTGCTATTGAGTTGTAGGAGATCATTACATATTTTGATACTATTTCCTTATCTAATATATGGTACGCAGTATTTTCTTGCATTCTGTAGGTTTTCTTTAAATTTTGTTGTTAGTTTTCTTTGCTGTGCACAAGCTTTTTATATTGACATATTACCACTTGTTTATTTTTCCTTTGTTGCCTCTCCTTGTGGGGTCATATCCAATATATCACTGTCAAGATCAATGTCAGAATGCTTTCAGTGTCATATAAAAAATCTTTGCCAAAACTGACATATTTCTTCTTTGAAAGAGAGCGCATGAGCAGGGGAGAGGGGTAGAGGGAGAGAGAATCTTAAGCATGCTCCACATTCAGTGTGAGACTTGATCCCACAACACTGGGAGCATGACTTAAGCTGAAATGAAGAGTCAGATGTGGGGTTTCATCCCACAACCCTGGGATCATGACCTCAGTTGGAATCAGAAATCAGACACTCAACTGACTGAGCCACCTAGGCACTCCTGCCAAGACTAACATCTTATAAAAGAGACTAAACAGAGTTCCCTAGCCCCATCTACCATGTGGGGACACTGTAAAAAGATGGTCATCTATGAACCAACAAACAGTCTAGGCATGAGATCTTGGAGTTCCCAGGTTCTGGAACTGTGAGAAATACATTTCTGTTGTTTATAAGCCATGCAGTCTATGGTATATTTGTTATAGCAGCCCACACTGGTTAAGACAACAAGGAAGCAACTTGATGTACTCATCAAGTCCCTGTTACCTGTTTTTGAGGGAGGATTCCTGCTCTTCTCTTCCCTTTATAATATAGGCCATGCTAATGCATTCACTAAAGGGGCAGTTTATAACTCAGCACTATGGTAGGAAAAAAAAATATGCTACTAACTTTCAATTACATTTTGTAATCGGCGGTGATGTTAAAAATATTTAGTAACCAAACAGGGGCATGTGCCCACATTCCAACTGATAGCCCACAGCATCCCACACTTCTAGCCCTGAATAGTCACAGACAATGGCAATGTGTACTTTCAAACTAACTAAATGGATATTTTATACATTAGGAAGTACATGAATAAGGAGGAAAGGGAAGGACTTCACTAAATGTGAGCTGCTTGGAGAAATGTACTATATGAAATGCATACACTCTTGCTTAGTTTTTATCTTCAAATACTACTTACCACTGTAAATAAAGAAAGATTCCCAGTTCCTTAAAAATTGGAACAGTAAGTGAAGTTTTAATTCTGTATCTTTAAGAATTACAGCATAGTAATTGGAGCTTTCTCTGCATATACATCAAATGTTTTTACTTTTTAAAAATTTTTAATGTTTACTTATTTTTGAGAGAGAGCATGTGCAGGGGAGGGGTAGAGAGAGAGGTCAAGAGAGAATCCCAGCAGGCTCTGTGCTGGCAGCTTGGAGCCTGACATGGGTCTCAGTCTCACCAACTGTGAGATCATGACCTGAGCTGAAATCAAGAGTCGGATGCTTAACCAGCTGAGCCACTTAGGTGCCCCAGGATGAAATATTTTTAAAGATACTTTGCAACTTTTACTTTGGTGAATATTTAATTTAAAAAATCACAGGTGACAAAGAGTAACCAAATCGTCACTATTTCAATTTAATTTCAACATCGGTAATAATTTAAATGTGAACCGATCAGCTTTTTTAAAATATTAAGATGTGGACTTGTGTCTAAAGATACCACTGTGCCTAACTATTCCATGGGTACATGTTTAATACTTTGTATATATCTTTGATTTAAACCCCTAGCCCTTGTGGCTCTGATTTTGTGGCTGAGGTGAGAATACGTTCATGGAAGAGACATCAGTTGGTTTGATGAGAATCTGTGAGATCACGAGTTTCTTGATCTATGTTGGGTATGAATGTGTAAGAGCCACCTATTTCAGGACTTCTCTAGAGGAAGGCAATTGTCATTCTGTCCTGCCAGGATGAGGAATGTGGGAAGGTCTGAGCCTTAGGACCCACTTTCCTTCCTACCTGATATTTTCAGGAGTTAAGTTGTTCTGGGAAGTTTCTAAGAGTCATTTCATCCTCATGTTGAAGAGAGATTTAAAACATTTTTTTTTAATATTTTTAAAAATTTATTTTATATAGAGTGTGAGTAGGTGAGAGGGGCACTAGGAGAGAGAGAGAGTGATTCCCAAGCAGGCTCAGGTTCTCAGCATGGAGTTTGATGTGGTGCTTGATCCCATGATCCCAGGATCACGACCTGCACCGAAGTCAAGAATCAGATGCGCAACTGACTGAGCCACCAAGGCCCCCAAAGAGAGATTTTTAACAAAATCATACTGTCAGCACTGGAAAGGCAAGAAGTACAGAAAGGCAAAGACCATTTACTGAGTAGCAGTATTCTCATGGCATTTCTGGAGACAAATCAGTTGTATCCAAATCCCTTGGCTGGTAGGAATCTCAGGGAATTTGCTCACTGTTGGCATTATGTTCCTTGGCATATGTTTCTTCATTGAAAATCCAAAAGATGTTGGAAGCCAGGGTTGATTATGTATTTTAAACCTTCCAAGGGACTTCAGACCACAAAAGAACAACCCAACCTCAACAGGGATTGGAATTTTAGGAAGAGTCAGTGCTTGTATTGATGCTATGTTCTATTTTATGTATATTGGAAATGGTTTTAAAGTATTCAAAACCTTTGGGTTCACTGTACATTGAGTAGATCATTGTAGAACTCTTGGAAGGCTGATTCTCAACCTGAATCTAAAGGTTCAGCCAGAGATTTTTTTTTTCTGTGCCAGCACAGTGGATTAATCATGGTATAACTGGCAGAATGCAGTTCTAGGTCAATTGTCAGTACAAACTCTACTGCCATGTCTATCAAGGTTCATATTAACTGCCTATTTGTGTATGTAGTAAGTATTCTACAGGGACAGAACTAACTGGTATAAACTGAACTGAACTTGTGCCAAGAAAATAGCTATACACACTGCACATATCTTGGCCATCTTCTCTGTTGCTTCTTAGGTGGTGTGAGTTCTGGCAGGAGCACGGTCCAGGATGGAGACTGGGTTCTTTGGCCCACCAGCTATGTTGGGCAGCTTCACAGGGCATGTGAGGCAGTTCCAACTGGCAATTGGCCCCTTCCTTTTAATAAAGCCATTGGCACCCTCCTAAGGGGAGAAACAGAAATGGTAAAGACCTGGTCTCCGTCATGTACTGAGGCTGTCAAAAACTGATACCTTCATAAGTTCAGCTTAAGACCTTTTTATCTGAAAATATCAACAGTGTAATTGCAGAAAAAGTCTACAGCTTTATCTTCCTCCCCTTCCTTCAGTTCCTCCTCCTCAGGAAGCTACAGAGGGCAGAATTAATAGTACCCTGAGGACCCCTAACTTCCCAGAGCAGAACCACTATGACTTGGCACCTATGTCGCTAGAACATCTTGTAAGCAAGTACGATGCCAAATGAACACATGTGAACAAGAATACTCAGCAAGGAGGAAATGTTGATCTTATCAGTGAGCATCAAATCTAACTAGAAGTAGGAAAGAACTGTTCCATATGCTCCACTGACAGAACCATCCAGGATGCAAGACAGTAGATCACTACTGGTGTAGCAGTCGGGGAAAAAATGTGCACCTGGCCCTTTGGTGACGTGTGGTATGTAAGCATTTCCCAATGTACAAGCATGTATTTCCGGCCCCCCCTCATAGAGGAGGGAGACGTTGTAAATCAAATTTGTATGCTTTGCTACTCATCAGACATTGATTATTATTCTCCTGAGCAAGTAAGGAGAATGGCTAATTGTTTGGCTCTCTTTTGCATATGTAAGTATATTATCCATGAAGACTGCGAACTTTATTTGATAGTTCATAAATTTGCAGATATTATCAGGGGAGAAAGGGAAGTTCAGTGTGTGCCAAGAGCAGACAACTTGGTTTGTTTCCCTCTATATGACATTCTAGCATTGTTTCTGGAGAGTGTTTTTCTTTCTTTTCTTTTTTTAAAAATACAGCTTTTTGCAGTATAAGTTACATACATTAAACTGCACATACATCAAATGTACAATAGATAAATTTGTATATATATACATATCCATGAAACTAGCACTAAAATTAACATAATGAACATATTCATCACCCTTGAGTGCTCTCTTGTGTTCCTTTGCAATTCTTTCCCTCTTGCTGCTCCCTAACCTCCCCACTCCTGTCCTCTTTCCAAGGCACCCCTGATATGTTGTTTGTTACTATAGATTACTTTGTACTTTCAAGTACATAGAATCTACAATACAGAGAATCTACAATATGTACTTTTAAAAATTTCTTTCACTCATTATACTTATTTTGAGATTGTCATATATCAATATACCATTCTTGTATTACAGAGTGGAATTATATGGATAAGGATCGCTTGTGTATCTACTCACATGTTGATGGTATTTGGATTATTTACAGTTTTTTGGCTATTGCAAATAAAGCTGTATTAATATTGATACACAGGTATTCATATGTTCAGATGTTTTTATTTCTCTTGGGTAAATATATAGGAAGGGAATCATTCAGTAGGTGTATATTAAGAAATTCCCACATTTTTTTCCAAAGTGGTTACACCATTTTACATTTCCATCAGCACTGTGTAAGGGTTCCTGTTGTTCCACATTATTACAGACATTTGCTATGTTTTAAATCTTGTTCCAGTTAGATGTGCTGTGGTATTTCATTGTGGTTTTAATTTGTATTTTCTTATTGACTAATGGTGTTGAAAATCTTTTCATCTATTTATTTGCAATCTGCATGACTTCTCTGGGGAAAGGTCTGTTCAAATTTTGTGCCTATTAAAGTTTTTAATTTCTTTAAAAAATTTTTTAATGTCCATTTATTTTTGAGAGAGAGAGATACAGACAGACAGACGGCAGGAGTGGGGAAGGGACAGAGAGAGGAAGACACAGAATCTGAAGCAGACTCCAGGCTCTAGGCTGTCAGCACAGAGCCAGATGCAGGGCTCGAACTTACGAACCCTTGAGATCATGCCCTAAGCCAAGTCAGACGCTTAACTGACTGGGCAACTCAGGGGTCCCAAATTTTCTTATCTCTTATTGAGTTTTAAGAATTATTTATATATTCTTTAAACAAATCTTTCATCAAATATATAATTTGCAACTGTTTTTTCCTTGTTTGTGGCTTGCCTTTTCACTGTCTAAATGGTGTTTTTAAGAGAATAGGGGCGCCTGGATGGCACAGTCGGTTAAGCGTCCGACTTCAGCCAGATCACGATCTCGCGGTCCGTGAGTTCGAGCCCCGCGTCAGGCTCTGGGCTGATGGCTCAGAGCCTGGAGCCTGTTTCCGATTCTGTGTCTCCCTCTCTCTCTGCCCCTCCCCCGTTCATGCTCTGTCTCTCTCTGTCCCAAAAATAAATAAACGTTGAAAAAAAAATTAAAAAAAAAAAGAGAATAGATTTTTAATTTCAGTGATGTATGATTAACCAATTTGTTCTTTTATGGATCTTGCTTTTGGTACAGTGTTTAAGAAGTCCTTTTGTAGTGGGGCAGGTGCTGGGTATTTTATTGATGGTACATGACAAGAAGTGTTGGCCCAATCTAAGGTCACAAAGCATTTTTTCTTTGTTTCCTCTTTCTCTTTCTCTTTTCATTCTTTGGTACCAGGGCCAGAAGTTATAGAGCGGGTTACTCGATGTCAGGAGACTTGTTTTCTGCATGGAACACCTTTGTGCCATCTGATTGGCCATTTGGATTTGATGCATTAGAAAGAAGGTGGGTTCAGGAGCATTGAAAATTTGGTATGAAACCTCACATTCAAACAAAGAAAAAAGCCAATGATGTCTTTTTTTTTTTTTTTACTTCTATATGAAATTTATTGTCAAATTGGTTTCCATACAACACCCAGTGCTCATCCCAAAAGGTGCCCTCCTCAATACCCATCACCCACCCTCTCCTCCCTCCCACCCCCCATCAACCCTTAGTTTGTTCTCAGTTCTCAACAGTCCCTTATGCTTTGGCTCTCTCCCACTCTAACCTCTTTTTTTTTTTTTCCTTCCCCTCCCCCATGGGTTCCTGTTAAGTTTCTCAGGATCCACATAAGAGTGAAACCATATGGTATCTGTCTTTCTCTGTATGGCTTATTTCACTTAGCATCACACTCTCCAGTTCCATCCACGTTGCTACAAAAGGCCATATTTCATTTTTTCTCATTGCCACGTAGTACTCCATTGTGTATATAAACCACAATTTCTTGATCCATTCATCAGTTGATGGACATTTAGGCTCTTTCCATAATTTGGCTATTGTTGAGAGTGCTGCTATGAACATTGGGGTACAAGTGCCCCTATGCATCAGTACTCCTGTGTCCCTTGGATAAATTCCTAGCAGTGCTATTGCTGGGTCATAGGGTAGGTCTATTTTTAATTTTCTGAGGAACCTCCACACTGCTTTCCAGAGCAGCTGCACCAATTTGCATTCCCACCAACAGTGCAAGAGGGTTCCCGTTTCTCCACATCCTCTCCAGCATCTATAGTCTCCTGATTTGTTCATTTTGGCCACTCTGATTGGCGTGAGGTGATACCTGAGTGTGGTTTTGATTTGTATTTCCCTGATAAGGAGCGACGCTGAACATCTTTTCATGTGCCTGTTGGCCATCCAGATGTCTTCTTTAGAGAAGTGTCTATTCATGTTTTCTGCCCATTTCTTCACTGGGTTATTTGCTTTTCGGGTGTGGAGTTTAGTGAGCTCTTTATAGATTTTGGATACTAGCCCTTTGTCCGATATGTCATTTGCAAATATCTTTTCCCATTCCATTGGTTGCCTTTTAGTTTTGTTGGTTGTTTCCTTTGCTGTGCAGAAGCTTTTTATCTTCATAAGGATCCAGTAATTCATTTTTGCTTTTAATTCCCTTGCCTTTGGGGATGTGTCGAGTAAGAGATTGCTACGGCTGAGGTCAGAGAGGTCTTTTCCTGCTTTCTCCTCTAAGGTTTTGATGGTTTCCTGTCTCACATTCAGGTCCTTTATCCATTTGGAGTTTATTTTTGTGAATGGTGTGAGAAAGTGGTCTAGTTTCAACCTTCTGCATGTTGCTGTCCAGTTCTCCCAGCACCATTTGTTAAAGAGACTGTCTTTTTTCCATTGGATGTTCTTTCCTGCTTTGTCAAAGATGAGTTGGCCATACGTTTGTGGGTCTAGTTCTGGGGTTTCTATTCTATTCCATTGGTCTATGTGTCTGTTTTTGTGCCAATACCATGCTGTCTTGATGACAGCTTTGTAGTAGAGGCTAAAGTCTGGGATTGTGATGCCTCCTGCTTTGGTCTTCTTCTTCAAAATTACTTTGGCTATTCGGGGCCTTTTGTGGTTCCATATGAATTTTAGGATTGCTTGTTCTAGTTTCGAGAAGAATGCTGGTGCAATTTTGATTGGGATTGCATTGAATGTGTAGATAGCTTTGGGTAGTATTGACATTTTGACAATATTTATTCTTCCAATCCATGAGCAGGGAATGTCTTTCCATTTCTTTAAATCTTCTTCAATTACCTTCATAAGCTTTCTATAGTTTTCAGCATACAGATCCTTTACATCTTTGGTTAGATTTATTCCTAGGTATTTTATGCTTCTTGGTGCAATTGTGAATGGGATCAGTTTCTTTATTTGTCTTTCTGTTGCTTCATTGTTAGTGTAGAAGAATGCAACTGATTTCTGTACATTGATTTTGTATCCTGCAACTTTGCTGAATTCATGTATCAGTTCTAGCAGACTTTTGGTGGAGTCTATCGGATTTTCCATGTATAATATCATGTCATCTGCAAAAAGCGAAAGCTTGACTTCATCTTTGCCAATTTTGATGCCTTTGATTTCCTTTTGTTGTCTGATTACTGATGCTAGAACTTCCAGCACTATGTTAAGCAACAGCGGTGAGAGTGGGCATCCCTGTCGTGTTCCTGATCTCAGGGAAAAAGCTCTCAGTTTTTCCCCGTTGAGGATGATGTTAGCTGTGGGCTTTTCATAAATGGCTTTTATGATCTTTAAGTATGTTCCTTCTATCCCGACTTTCTCAAGGGTTTTTATTAAGAAACGGTGCTGGATTTTGTCAAAGGCCTTTTCTGCACCGATTGACAGGATCATATGGTTCTTTTCTTTTTTTTTGTTAATGTGATGTATCACGTTGATTGATTTGCGAATGTTGAACCAGCCCTGCATCCCAGGAATGAATCCCACTTGATCATGGTGAATAATTCTTTTTATATGCCGTTGAATTCGATTTGCTAGTATCTTATTGAGAATTTTTGCATCCATATTCATCAGGGATATTGGCCTGTAGTTCTCTTTTTTTACTGGGTCTCTGTCTGGTTTAGGAATCAACGTAATACTGGCTTCATAGAATGAGTCTGGAAGTTTTCCTTCCCTTTCTATTTCTTGGAATAGCTTGAGAAGGATAGGTATTATCTCTGCTTTAAACGTCTGGTAGAACTCCCCTGGGAAGCCATCTGGTCCTGGACTCTTATTTGTTGGGAGATTTTTGATAACCGATTCAATTTCTTCGCTGGTGATGGGTCTGTTCAAGCTTTCTATTTCCTCCTGATTGAGTTTTGGAAGAGTGTGGGTGTTCAGGAATTTGTCCATTTCTTCCAGGTTGTCCAATTTGTTGGCATATAATTTTTCATAGTATTCCCTGATAATTGTTTGTATCTCTGAGGGATTGGTTGTAATCATTCCATTTTCATTCATGATTTTATCTATTTGGGTCATCTCCCTTTTCTTTTTGAGAAGCCTGGCTAGAGGTTTGTCAATTTTGTTTATTTTTTCAAAAGACCAACTCTTGGTTTCGTTGATCTGCTCTACAGTTTTTTTAGATTCTATATTGTTTATTTCTGCTCTGATCTTTATTATTTCTCTTCTTCTGCTGGGTTTAGGCTGCCTTTGCTGTTCTGTTTCTATTTCCTTTAGGTGTGCTGTTAGATTTTGTATTTGGGATTTTTCTTGTTTCTTGAGATAGGCCTGGATTGCAATGTATTTTCCTCTCAGGACTGCCTTTGCTGCGTCCCAAAGCGTTTGGATTGTTGTATTTTCATTTTCGTTTGTTTCCATATATTTTTTAATTTCTTCTCTAATTGCCTGGTTGACCCGCTCATTCGTTAGTAGGGTGTTCTTTAACCTCCATGCTTTTGGAGGTTTTCCAGACGTTTTTCTGTGGTTGATTTCAAGCTTCATAGCATTGTGGTCTGAAAGTATGCATGGTATGATTTCAATTCTTGTAAACTTATGAAGGGCTGTTTTGTGACCCAGTATATGATCTATCTTGGAGAATGTTCCATGTGCACTCGAGAAGAAAGTATATTCTGTTGCTTTGGGATGCAGAGTTCTAAATATATCTGTCAAGTCCATCTGATCCAATGTCTCCTTCAGGGCCCTTGTTTCTTTATTGACCGTGTGTCTAGATGATCTATCCATTTCTGTAAGTGGGGTGTTAAAGTCCCCTGCAATTACCACATTCTTCTCAATAAGGTTGCTTATGTTTATGAGTAATTGTTTTATATATTTGGGCACTCCGGTATTCGGCGCATAGACATTTATAATTGTTAGGTCTTCCTGATGGATAGACCCTGTCACTATTATATAATGTCCTTCTTCATCTCTTGTTACAGCCTTTAATTGAAAGTCTAGTTTGTCTGATATAAGTATGGCTACTCCAGCTTTCTTTTGGCTTCCAGTAGCATGATAAATAGTTCTCCATCCCCTCACTCTCAATCTAAAGGTGTCCTCAGGTCTAAAATGAGTCTCTTGTAGACAGCAAATAGATGGGTCTTGTTTTTTTATCCATTCTGATACCCTATGTCTTTTGGTGGGCGCATTTAATCCATTTACATTCAGTGTTATTATAGAAAGGTATGGGTTTAGAGTCATTGTGATGTCTGTATGTTTTATGCTTGTAGTGATGTCTCTGGTACTTTGTCTCACAGGGTCCCCCTTAGGATCTCTTGTAGGGCTGGTTTAGTGGTGACAAATTCCTTCAGTTTTTGTTTGTTTGGGAAGACCTTTATCTCTCCTTCTATTCTAAATGACAGACTTGCTGGATAAAGGATTCTCGGCTGCATATTTTTTCTGTCTAGCACACTGAAAATCTCGTGCCAATTCTTTCTGGCCTGCCAAGTTTCAAAAGAGAGATCAGTCACGAGTCTTATAGGTCTCCCTTTATATGTGAGGGCACGTTTACCCCTTGCTGCTTTCAGAATTTTCTCTTTATCCTTGTATTTTGCCAGTTTCACTATGATATGTCGTGCAGAAGATTGATTCAAGTTACGTCTGAAGGGAGTTCTCTGTGCCTCTTGGATTTCAATGCCTTTTTCCTTCCCCAGTTCAGGGAAGTTCTCAGCTATTATTTCTTCAAGTACCCCTTCAGCACCTTTCCCTCTCTCTTCCTCCTCTGGGATACCAATTATGCGTATATTATCTCTTTTTAGTGTATCACTTAGTTCTCTAATTTTCCCCTCATAGTCCTGGATTTTTTTATCTCTCTTTTTCTCAGCTTCCTCTTTTTCCATAACTTTATCTTCTAGTTCACCTATTCTCTCCTCTGCCTCTTCAATCCGAGCCGTGGTGGTTTCCATTTTGTTATGCATTTCGTTTAAAGCATTTTTCAGCTCCTCGTGACTGTTTCTTAGTCCCTTGATCTCTGTAGCAAGAGATTCTCTGCTGTCAGCTATACTGTTTTCAAGCCCAGCGATTAATTTTATGACTATTATTCTAAATTCACTTTCTGTTATATTATTTAAATCCTTTTTGATCAGCTCATTAGCTGTTGTTATTTCCTGGAGATTCTTCTGAGGGGAATTCTTCCGCTTGGTCATTTTGGATAGTCCCTGGCGTGGTGAGGACCTGCAGGGCACTTCCCCTGTGCTGTGGTGTATAACTGGAGTTGGTGGGCGGAGCCGCAGTCAGACCTGATGTCTGCCCCCAGCCCACCGCTGGGGCCACAGTCAGACTGGTGCGTGCCTTCTCTTCCCCTCTCCTATGGGCGGGATTCACTGTGGGGTGGGGTGGCCTGTCTGGGCTACTTGCACACTGCCAGGCTTGTGATGCTGGGGATCTGGCGTCTTAGCTGGGGTGGGTAGGCAAGGTGCACAGGGGCAGGAGGGGCAGGCTTAGCTTGCTTCTCCTTAGGTGATCCACTTCAGGAGGGGCCCTGTGGCAGCAGGAGGGAGTCAGATCCGCTGCCGGAGGTTTGGCTCCGCAGAAGCGCAGAGTTGGGTGTTTGCGCGGAGCGAGCAAGTTCCCTGGCAGGAACTGGTTCTCTTTGGGATTTTGGCTGGGGGATGGGCGGGGGAGATGGCGCTGGGGAGCGCCTTTGTTCCCCACCAAACTGAGCTCTGTCGTCCGGGGGCTCAGCAGCTCTCCTTCCCTTTGTCCTCCAGCCTTCCCGCTTTCTGAGCAGAGCTGTTAACTTATGACCTCCCAGCCGCTAAGTCGCGCTTGCTGTCGGAACACAGTCCGTCAGGCCCCTCCGCTTTTTGCAAGCCAGACTCGGGGGCTCTGCTTGGCCGGCGAGCCGCCCCTCCGCCCCGGCTCCCTCCCGCCAGTCCGTGGAGTGCGCACCGCCTCGCCGCCCTTCCTACCCTCTTCCGTGGGCCTCTCGTCTGAGCTTGGCTCCGGCGACTCCGTTCTGCTAATCTTCTGGCGGTTTTCTGGGTTATTTAGGCAGGTGTAGGTGGAATCTAAGTGATCAGCAGGACGCGCGGTGAGCCCAGCGTCCTCCTACGCCGCCATCTTCCCTCTCCATTGCCAGTGATGTCTTTTAAAGAACTTGTCAGGAAGGCTTCCGAGGTATTCAGTAGGTTTTTCCAAGAAAAAGCAAAAGCCATTTTTTACAATATTTTGAAATGTTAATCAGTTACATTTATTATTTGTGAGAAATGGGAAGAACTTTCTTGGCACTTAAATCTTTTTTTTAATTGAAGTAAAATTGATGTTTAACGTGTTCATTTCAGGTGTGCAGCATGATTCAATATTTAAATTGTGAAATGATCACCACAATACATCTAATCTCCATCATCATACATAGTTACAAAAATTTTTTCTGATGATGAAGACTTCTGGATTTACTTGTAGTAACTTTCAAATATGGGATACAGTATTAACTGTAGTCACCCTGTTGTATATTGCATGCCCATGATTTGATTATTTTATAACTAGAAGTTTGCACCTTTTGACCTACTTCACTCATTTCTTCCCATGTCCCAACACTTCTGGCAACTACCAGTTCATTCTCTGTACCAATGAGCTTGGTTTTTATTATTGTTTTTAAATTCCATATATGTGAGGTCATATGGTATTTGCCTAACTTCTTTCACTTAGGATAATGCTCTCAAGATCCATTGATGTTGTTGTAAATGGCAAGGTTTTATTCTTTTTTATGGCTGAATAGTATTCCAGTGTGTGTGTGTTTGTGTGTGTGTGTGTGTGTGTGTGTGTACACCACAGCATCTTTATCCATTTATCTATTGATGGACTCTTATATCTTGGCTATTGAAAATAATGTTGCAGTGAACACGAGGGTACATATATATATATTTTTCAAATTAGTGTTATTTGGGTAAATAACTAGAAGTAAAATTGTTGGATCATATGGTAGTTCTATATTTAATTTTTTGAGGAGCCTCCATACTGTTTTTCATATCAGCTCCACCAATATATATTTCTATGAACAGTGCACAAGTGTTTCTTTTCCTTCTCTCCACATTCTCACAAATACTTATTTCTTGTCGTTTTGATAATAGCCATTCTCACAGATGTGAGGTGATAGTACATTGTGGTTTTGACTTGCATTTCCCTGATGATTAGTGATGCTGAGCTTTTTTTTCATGTGTCTATTGGTCACCTTTGTCTTTGGAAAAGTATTTATTCAAAATCTCTGCCTGTTTTAATCAGGTTGGGTTTTTTTGTTTTGCCTTATTTTGGTTTTTTATTTTTTGTTTTTGTTTCTGTTTTGTTTGTTTGTTTGTTTTGCTATTGAGTTGTATGAGATCTTTATATATATTGGATGTTAACTCCTAATCAGATGTATGATTTGCATATATTTTGTCCTTGTCAATATGTTGCCTTCCATTTTGATGGTTTCCCTGGCTTTGCAGAAACTTTTTAACTTGGTGTAGACCTGCTTTCTTTTTTATTTTTTGCTTTTGTTGCCTTTGTTTCTGGATTCAGACCCAAGAACTCATTGCCAATACTGATGTTAAGGAGCTTGCACCTATGGTTTCTTCCAAGAGTTTTATGGTTTCAGTTCTTCAAGTTTTTATTTGTTTTGAGCTGATTTTTTTGTGTGTGTGGTATATGATAGTGGTCTCGTTTCATTCTTCTCCATGTGCCTGTCCAGTTTCCAAACACAATTCATTGAAGAAGAGACTGTCTTTCTCCATTGTGTATTCTTGGCTTCTTGGTCATAAATTAATGTCCATACATGTGTGGGATTATTTCTGGGATCTCTATTCTGTTCTATTAATCTATGTGTCTGGCTTTATGAAAATACCATACTGTTTTGGTTACTATAGCTTTGTAATACAGTTTGAAATCATGGAACATAAGGTTTCCAGTTTTGTTCTTTTTTCTCAAGATTGCTTTGGATATTTGGGGTCTTTGTGGTTCCATACAAATTTTAGGATTGTTTGTTCTATTTCTATAAAAATATCATTGGAATTTTGATAGGGATTGAATTGAATTTGTAGATTGCTTTGGGTACTATGGGCATTTTATTTTATTTTATTTTTAATTTTATTTTTAATTTTTTAAAATTTACATCCAAATTAGGTAGCATATAGTGCAACAATGATTTCAGGAGTAGATTCCTTAGTGCCCCTTACCCATTTAGCCCATCCCCCCTCCCACAACCCCTCCCATAGCCCTCAGTTTGTTCTCCATATTTATGAGTCTCTTCTGTTTTGTCCCCCTCCTGTTTTTATATTATTTTTGTTTCCCTTCCCTTATGTTCATCTGTTTTGTCTCTTAAAGTCCTCATATGAGTGAAGTCATATGATTTTTGTCTTTCTCTAATTTCGCTTAGCATAATACCCTCCAGTTCCAGCCACATAGTTGCAAATGGCAAGATTTCATTCTTTTTGATTGTCGAGTAATACTCCATTGTGTGTGTGTGTATGTATATATATATACATATATATATGTGTGTATATATATATATACATATATATGTATATATATGTATATATATGTATATGTATGTATATGTATATGTATGTATATGTATATATGTATATGTATATATGTATATATATACATGTATATGTATATACATCTATATATACATATATAGGTATATATGTATATGTATATATATGTATATATATACATATATATACATATATATGTATATATGTACATATATATACATACACACACATACATACATACATACATACATACACACCACATCATCTTTATCCATTCATCCATCGATGGATGTTTGGGCTCTTTCCATACTTTGGCTATTGTTGATAGTGCTGCTATAAACATGGGGGTGCATGTGTCCCTTCGAAACAGCACACCTGTATCCCATGGATAAATGCCTAGTAGTGCAATTGCTGGGTCATAGGGTAGTTCTATTTTTAGTTTTTTGAGGAGGCTCCATACTGTTTTCCAGAGTAGCTACACCAGCTTGCATTGCCACCAACAATGCAAAAGAGATCCTCTTTCTCTGCATCCTCACCAACATCTGTTGTTGCCTGAGTTGGTAATGTTAGCCATTCGTAGTATGGGCATTTTAATCATATGTATTCTTTCAACACATGAGCATGAAATATCTTTCCATTTATTTGTGTACTGGGGGCTTTAATCTTGAAGTGTAATTAAAATATTGGTTTTTTTGGTGTGCCTGGGTGGCTCAGTCAGTTAAGTATCCAACTTTGGCTCAGGTCATGACCTCATGGTTGTGGGATCCAGCCCTGTATTGGGCTCTGTGCTGACAGCTCAGAGAGTCTGGAGGCTGCTTTGGATTCTGTGTCTTCCTTTCTCTCTCTCAGCCCCTCCCCTGCTCATGCTCTGTCTCTCTGTCTCTCTCAAAAATGAATAAACATTTAAAAAATAAAATATTCCTTCTTTCAATTGGTATTCTTTTCCTTAATTTGAAAGGAATATTTCTGGAATGTGAGCTTAGCTAATGGCTCAAAATAGTCAACATAGGTGCTAAATGAGCATTTCTAAGGATGTAAAGTGATAATGATGCAGGCTTCAATGTTCCATTAAAAAAATATTTCCCATGAGTTGTTTCTGATATGAGCTTTATTTGCTGAGATTGCTTTAATTCCAGGCAGACTCTATATGATGTTTTCCTAAATATCCTATTATTTTGAGTCACCAAATATAGAAATGAAACCCCTTATGAAACCACCTACTTTAAAGCAAACTTCATACCCTTAAGAACAAAATTATTTGAGAAGTTTCCATTTAGTTAATTTTTTAATGTTTTTATTTATTGATTTTGAGAGGGAGAGTGTGTGTGTGCATCAGTGTGGGTAGGGGTTGAGAGAGAGGGGAGAGAATCCTAAGCAGACTTCATGCTGTTAGTGTGGAGCTTGATGCCAGGCTCAATCTCACGACCATGAGATAATGACCTAAGCTGAAGTCAAGAGTTGGGTGGTTAACTGACTGAGCCACCCGGGTGCCCCTCCATTTAGTGAATTCTTAACGGATAATCCAAAAGAGTTGCTTACTTAATGACATCTGGTTATTTTACTGGATATCTATTCTTACGTTATTACTGCTATTGCTCATTACTTTTGGAGATTTTGTGATCATTTTGTACAAAACACACAAGTTTAGCATTATGAAGTTGTGGGTTAAAATGCATATTCTGCAACAAGGAAGAAAGTCTATCACTAAAGCAGGTTAAAATAGTTTAAATGCAGTCAGAAAGGTCCTTTTGCATTGGCAGTATAAAAGCTGGCTGAAGGGTTTGGAAATGCTCATCTAAGAGAGAGGGAGAGGGGCTTGAATTTCTTGCCATGGGCCACCACTAGAGCAACTGTTAACAATTTAAACAAGGATTATTTTTAAAAGCAAAACTGTGCAAGTAGAGTTTCTTTTCTCCAGGCAGGCAAAGGACATGGCTGGGCTCATACATTTTTAGCAGCTGACGTGTTAATGAGACCATTTCCATTGAAATGAGCTAAATACTATTACCATTTGTGGACTTCCAACTGATTTCTGAAGCATTTATTGAACTTCAAAAAGTGCTTCCAGAATCAACTAAACATGATTTTTAGATTCAACATATATGTACCCATGAATAGTCAACATTTATATTTATTTGACTTGGCTCATATCGTATCCAATTTTCTTTAAAGAGTTGGTATTTTGATAGTTAAACAATTAGAGAGGTGAAATTAATAAAAGTTGTAATCTAATTCAGTGAACTTTTCAAAATTTTAATTTTCTTATTTTTGGGGGGGGGGGATAGCCAAAATATCCACTGACCAAAATCCACTCATTAGTTATCTTGGGAGGATAACTTGTTTGTCATGGCTGAAAAGTAGCTGCATTATACAGCAGTGGGAAGAAATGGAGCTGTTCTCTAGTTTCTGAACCTAAAGTAGGATTATTATTGGATGGGAATTATTACTTTGGAGTACATTAGTGAATTTGTCAAAGCACTGATCTCGTCTTGCTTTGGTTATGGTAGCTTATTTTATTTTCTGAATTACTTTTATGTAAGTTACCACATTGAGCTCTCCCAAGTGATATTACTATGCGCAGCAGAGAATTAGAAACAGCAAAGTTAAGGTAGTTTATGCAAAGTCACACTGCCAATTAGCAGAGAAGCCAGGATAAGAACACAGTCTTTCTCCACAAGTTTTTTCTCTGAAAGTTACTGCTACTTTTTCAAAAAAAGCACCTCTTTCTATAAGTGGGGTATCAGAGTGTAGCCAGACTGTGGGAACCAGACTGTAGTCTGCTTCTGTTAATATTCATCAGTAGATAAATGTAAAAAGTAAATGCCAGTGAACTTGGTGGAAGTCCATGTGCTGTCCAGATACCTTGTATTTGATTTACAGAAAACGAGGCTGTTAGGCGTTCCAAGATTTAGGTTTGAACTTTGACACTGCAATGAGAGTGTAACTTACTAAAGCTTCTTTCATGTGATCTTTCCAAACAGTTCTACTGAGAGGGGGCTTATCTGTGACCACTCTACTATAGATTTGTCATATTACACAGTCTGCTTCTGAACCAAGATGTGTCTTTGAGGGCTCTATCCCTTTTGCAAATGGGAAACTTGTGTCCTGATTAAAAAAAATAAAAGTATATGCCTGTGACATAGGGAGGCTGGCAAGGTCAGGAGCTGAGGGGGAAATACAGTGGATGTGTGCTGAAATTCAGAGTATATCTATGCTACAGTGGGCTGTACCATGTGACTTCCATGAAGCTCCTAAGAAAAACAAGAGGTAACAGAAAGATGATCATTGCTCCTCAGAAAAGGGTAGAGCCCTTCACTTATTCTCATGAGCCCTGGGACTACAAATAAGATGTTCATCTAACCTAGAAATTTCCTCACACATGGTTAAACTTTTAAAAGAAATATCCCTTCCCTTAGCACAAAATGCCTTTTTTGAGCTTTCAATTATATTTCAGATGACTAGAGAAATGGCCCTGAATTTAGCCTGCAGCACATTTTAATGAATGCTGACTTATTAGGTCATTGCTATAATGACATACCAACTTCCCTTGAAAACAAGACAGCTCACAGGACACTCTGGTTTTCTCCAGTGTGTTCTCACATTTTATTTTATTTTTTTTTTTATTTTTTTTTTAAATTTTTTTTTTTTCAACGTTTATTTATTTTTGGGACAGAGAGAGACAGAGCATGAACGGGGGAGGGGCAGAGAGAGAGGGAGACACAGAATCGGAAACAGGCTCCAGGCTCTGAGCCATCAGCCCAGAGCCCGACGCGGGGCTCGAACTCACGGACCGCGAGATCGTGACCTGGCTGAAGTCGGACGCTTAACCGACTGCGCCACCCAGGCGCCCCGAGTTCTCACATTTTAGAGGGAAAAAAAGTATATTTCTGACACCTGTCTGGTGACTCGGACACTTGGTTCAAGGCTTTAGTGGATATTTGTTGTTTTGAACTTTCTTTCTTTTTTTTCTTTTCCCCTTCCTTCCTTCCTTCCTTCCTTCCTTCCTTCCTTCCTTCCTTCCTTCCCTCCCTCCCTCCCTCCCTCCCTCCCTCCCTCCCTCCCTCCTTTCTTTCTTTCTTTCTTTCTTTCTTTCTTTCTTTCTTTCTTTCTTTCTTTCTTTCTTTCTTTCTTTCTTTCTTTCTTTCTTATAGCAGCACCTTGGTTTCACTGTGGTGTATTACCTTCTCACTGTGTGTATGCTGATGGTAAGAATGTATGTCAACTGGGGGACCTGGATGGCTCAATCAGTTGAGCGTCTGACTCTTGACTTCTGCTCAGGTCCTGATCCCACTATCTGTGAGATCGAGCCCGGCATCTATAAGGGCAGAACCTGTTTGGGATTCTCTCACTCCCTCTCTGCCTCTCCCCTGCGCTCACTAGCTCACTTTCTCTCTCTCTCTCTCTCTCTCTCTCTCCCTCTCTCTCAAAAAAAAAAAAAAAAATGTATGCCAATATGCCTTTCTCTAGCTAAGTGGTCATCATGTGACTCAAACCAACCTGAGTCTCTCCTGGGATTTTGAATCAGGAAAGAATGACATCAGGATGAAAAGTGAGCTCTGTGTAAATTTGTTTCAGTGGTGGCATTCTGACAACTATGTCGGGTTTTTGCTACCAGACTCCAGAGCTTCCCTATTTACTGTCTTTTTCCAACCCTGGTTTCTCAGTCTTTAATCAATTCTGTGATTTATCCCAAATGCTTTTAATAAATCTCTTTTCTGCCTAAAGGTTTACACTGGAGGAGCTCTTAAGTAAACTTGGAGATGCCAGGGAAAGATTTCTGAGAGAAGCAGTGTATAAGTTGAGTCTTGAAGAACCAGGATAACTTTTCCAGGTGGAGAAAGGTGGGATTTGTTAAAGGTAGAGGGAGCAGTATGTGAAAAGGATGGAACACATGAAAGTGCTAATGGCATATTTAGGAAAAGGCATTTTTTTTGTGTGTGTAACTTAGGAGAGATGTTGAGAATGAGGACGTAGTCAAGAGTGACATAATTGAAGGAATTTTTGTCATGTTCAGGGATTTCTATTTTATCCTGAAAACACAGGAAACCATTGGAGGGTTGTCAGTAGGGCAATACCATGAACACTATTGCATTTAAAATGGCATGTTGGAAACAGTGTGGGGCATGCAGTGGGGAGGGGGGAGACTACAGGTAGTAAGCTAACATTGTAGTTTTGTTGGAAGATGGTAGTGACCTTGGAAATGGGAGGGGATGATGGGGAATCCAGAGAAGCAGAGGAACTTGAGAGGCATAAGAAAGTAGAACTGACAAAATTTAATAAAGGATTTTATGAAGACAATAGTGAGAGGAAAGAGGAGCCATTGTTAATCCCTGGGTTTCTACCTCGGGCAACAAAGTTCCTAGAAGTATCATTAGCTGAAAGTAAAGAGGAAGCAGGAAGATCAGGTTTGTGGGAAAGGATTCATTTCATTTTGGACACAACAAATTTGGGCTTATGTGATATTGGACTGGAGATGTCCAATAAGTTGTTGTAAATGTGGGTCTGAACAAAGGAGTGAGATATGAAGTGTAGTCAGATATATCTAGTTAGAAATAGTCTCCTTGTGGGCCACTGTCTTCCCAACTTCCCTCTGAGTAAGTGAGATCTCTGCTTTAAGGATTCCTTACTTCTCATACTACTACAAATACTCCCTGGACAATCTCTTCCTTTCTTATGGCTCCCACTACACATGCAAATTGATTAAAAACAAGACAGAACTCTGAAATTTACTTTCATATTTTTTTCTGACATTTTTATCCAACTATATTATAAACATTTCCATCTGGTTGTCCATATTGGTGCCTTCACTCTTAAGAGTTTCAGAATTGAACTCATTATCTTTTCCTGAATACCTATCCTGAATAGCAAGCAAGAAATCCCTGCTTCCCTATATTTCCCCCACCTCTGGTAGTGGCACCGCCACTCATCATTGGAGCAATCAGCCAGTGATGGAACTCTTCCTCCCTGTGTTAGTTTCCTATTGCCGCTGTACCATATTACCACAAACTTAGTAGCTTAAAAAAATAAAAAAAATATCATCTTACAGTTCTGGAGATCAGAAGTCAGCCATGGTCTTCTTCAACTAAATCAAGGTGTTAGGGCTGCTTTCTATTCTGGAGGCTGTAGGGGAGAATCTATTTCCCTGCCGCCTGAGATTTTAGATGCTACTCACATTCCTTGGTTCATGGCATTTTCTTTTTTTCTTTTAAACTTTCCCCAGATTAAAAAAAATAATAATAATCCCAGTATAGTTAGGTGTATAGTACAGTGTTATGTTAAGTTCAGGTGTACAATATAGATTCAACAACTGTATACATACTCATCATAAGTGCATTCTTGATCCCCTCCACCTATTTCACCCATTCCCCCCCTCCACCTCCCCTCTGGTAACCATCAGTGTGTTCTCTATAGTTAAGAGTCTCTTTCTTGGATTGTCTCATTTTTTCTTTGTTTTCTTCTTAAATTCCACATATGAATAAAATCGTATGGTATTTGTCTTTCTCTGACTGACTTCACATTATACTCTCTAGCTCCATCCATGTCATTGCACATGGCTAGATTCCATTCTTTTTTATGGCTGAATAATATTCCATTTGTGTGTGTGTGTGTGTGTGTGTGTGTGTGTGTATAGATACATACATACCTCCTCTTTATCCATTCATCAGTCATGGACATTTGGACTCTTTCCATAATTTGGCTATTGTTGATAGTGCTGCTATAAACACCAGGGTACATGTATCCCTTTGAATTAGTGTTCTTGTATTCTGGGGGTAAATACTCAGTAGTGGAATTATTGGATCATATGTTACTTCTATTTTTAATTTTTTAAGAAATCTCCATACTGTTTTCCGCAGTGGCTGCACCAGTTTGCATTCCTATCAAGAATACACAAAGATTCCTTTTTGTCCACATTCTCACCAACATGTGTTGTTTCTTGTTTTTGATTTTAGCCATCCTGACAGATGTGAGATGACATCTCATTGTGGTTTGACTTGCATTTCTCTGATGATGAATGATGTTGAGCGTCTTTTCATGTGTCTGTTGGTCATTTGGATGTCTTTGGAAACATGTCTATTCATGTCTTCTGCCCATTTTTAAATTGCATTATGTGTATTTTGGATGTTGAGTTCTATGTATAAGTTTTTATATATTTTGGATACTAACCCTTTATTGGATAAGTCATTTCAAGTATCTTCTCCTATTCCATAGGTTGCATTTTAGTTGTGTTGATTGTTTCCTTTGCTGTGCAGAAGTTTTCATTTTCTTGTAGTCCCAATGCTTTTATTTCCCTTGCCTCAGGAGACCTACCTAGAAAAATGTTGCTACAGCTGATGTCAGAGAACTTTCTGCCTGTGCTGTCTTCTAGAATTTTTATGGTTTCAGGTCTTATATTTAGTTCTTTAATCCATTTTGAGTTTATTTTGGTGTATGATATAAGAAAGTGGTCCAATTTTATTCTTTTGCATGAAGGTGACCAATTTTCCCAGCACCATTTGTTGAAGGTATTGTCTTTTTACCTTTGGATATTCTCTCTTCTTTGTTGAAGATTAATTAAACATATAATAATGGGTTTATTTCTGGGTTTTCTATTCTGCTATATTGATATATGTGTCTATTTTTGTGCCAGTACCATACTGTTTTGATTACTGCAGGTTTATAGTATATCTTGAAACTGGGACTGTGATATTTCCAGTTTTGTTCTTTTTCAAGTTTGATGTGGCTATTTAGGTTTTTTTTTAATGGTTCCATACAAATTTTAGGATTTTTTTGTTCTAGTTCCATGAAAATGCTGTTGGTATTTTGATAGGGATTGCATTAAGTCTTTAGATTGCTTTGGATAGTAATGGGCACTTTAACAATATTTGTTCTTCCAATCCAAGAGCATGGGATATCTTTCCTTTGTGTCATCTTCAATTATTTCATCCGTGTTTTCTAGTTTTCAGAGTACAGGTCTTTCACTTTCTTGGTTAACTTTAGTCCTGGGTGTTTTATTCTTTTTGGAGCAATTGTTGATGGGACTATTTTCATAATTGTTCTACTAGTTCATTATTGGTGTGTAGATATGTAATGAATTTCTGTATGTTGATTTTGTATCCTGTGACCTTACTGAATTAATCAATTCTAGTATTTTTTTTTTTTTTGGTGGAATCTTTAAAGATTTTTATATATTGTATCATATCATCCACAAATAATTATTACTCCTTCCTTAGCCCTTTGGATGCCTGTTATTTCTTTTTGTTGTCTTATTGCTGTGGCTAGGACTTCCAATATTCTGTTGAATAAAAGTGGTGAAAGTGGACATCCTTGTCTTGTTATTGATCTTCAGGGAAATCCTCTTATTTCTTCCCCCCATTGAGGGTGATGTCAGCTGTGGGTTTTCACATATGGCTTTTATTATGTTGAGGTATGTTCCCTCTAAACCTACTTCATTGAGGTTTTTATTATGAATGGATGTTAAACTTTGTCAAATGCTTTTTCTGGACCTATTGAAATGATTGTATGGTTTTTATCCTTTCTTTTATTGATGTGATATACCATGTTGATTGATTTGCAAATATTGAACCAATCTTGCATTCCAGAAATAAATTCCACTTGATCATGGTTAATTATTTTTTTAATGTATTGTTATATTTGGTTGCTAACATTTTGTTGAGGATTTTTGCATCTATGTTCATCAGAGATATTGGCCTGTAGTTCCCTTTTCTGTAGTGTCTTTACTTGGTTTCAGTATCAGGGTAATGCTGGTCTCATAGACTCAATTTGGAAGCTTTCCTTTCCTTCCTATTTTATTTATTTATATTTTGGAATAGTTTGAGAATAATAGGTATTAACTCGTCTTCAAATGTTTGGTAGAATTCACTTGTGAAGCTGTCTGGTCCTGGACTTTTGTTTGTTGGGAGGTTTTTGATTACTGATTCAATTTTATTGCTGGTAATCAATCTGTTAAAAATTTCTAGTTCTGGGGCGCCTGGGTGGCGCAGTCGGTTAAGCGTCCGACTTCAGCCAGGTCACGATCTCGCGGTCCGTGAGTTTGAGCCCCGCGTCAGGCTCTGGGCTGATGGCTCAGAGCCTGGAGCCTGTTTTCGATTCTGTGTCTCCCTCTCTCTCTGCCCCTCCCCCGTTCATGCTCTGTCTTTCTCTGTCCCCCAAAAAATAAATAAACGTTGAAAAAAAAATTAAAAAAAAAATTTCTAGTTCTTCCTGATTCAGTTTTTGGAAGTTATGTGTTTCTAGGAATTTATCCATTTCTTCTAGGTTGTCTAACTTGTTGGAATGTCGTTTTTCATAAATATGAAAAAAGAATATAAATATTCTTTTATAATCCTTTGTGTTCTGTGGTGTCAGTGGGTACTTCTCCTCTTTCATTTCTGGTTTTGTTTGTGTCTCTGTCTCTTTTTTTTTTTTTTTTTCTTTTGTTTTGATGAGTCTGGCCAAAGGTTAGTCAATTTTGTTGATCCTTTCAAAGAACCAGCTCCTGGTTTCATTGATCTGTTCTATTGTTTGTTTGTTTGTTTGTTTGTTTCTGTTTCGTTTATTTCTGCGCTAATCTTTATTATTTCCTTCCTTTTACTGTTTTGTTGTTTTTTGTTTGTTTGTTTTTTGGTTTTGTTCTTTGTCTATCTCCCTTTGGGTGTAAGGTTGGTTGTGTATTTGATATTTTCTTCTTGAGGTTATCCTGTATTACTATAAAATTCCCTATCAGAACCACTTTTGCTGCATCCCAAAGATTTTGGACAATTGTGTTTTCATTTTCATTTGTCTCAATGTAATTTTTTATTTTCTTTTCAATATCTTAGTTGACCTAGTCATTGTTTAGTAGCATATTATTTAACCTCCATGTATTTGTGTTCTTTTCAGATTTTTTCTTATAGTTGATTTCTAGTTTCCTAGCATTGTGGTCTGAAAAGATACATTGCATAACTTTGATTTTTAATTTTTTGAGACTAGTTTTGTGGCCTAATATGTGATTTATTTTGGAGAATGTTCCATGTGCACTTGAAAAGAATGTCTGCTCTGCTGTTTTAGGATGGAATGTTCTGACTGTATCTGTTAAATCCATCTGTTCCAGTGTGTCATTCAAAGTCACTTTCTCCTTGTTGATTTTGTTTGAATGATCTACCCATTGATGTAAGTGGGGTATTAAAGTCCCCTACAACTATTGCATTGCAATGGATTATTTCCTTTTTGTTTGTTATGAGCTGCTTTATATATTTTAGTGCTCCCATTTTGTGTACATAAATATGTATAATTGTTCTATCCTCTTGTAGGATTGTTCCTTTTATTATCATACAGTGTCCTCTTTGTCTCTTATTACAGTCTTTCTTTTAATGTCTATTTTGTCCAATATAAGTATGGCTATCCCAGCTTTCGTTATACTTCTATTTGCATGGTAAATGCCTTTCCATCCCTTCATTTTCAATATACATGTGTCTTTAGGTATGAAATGAGTTTCTTGTAGGTAGCATACAGATTGGTCTTGGTTTTTTATTCACTATGTCTTCCTGTGTCTTTTGATTGGAGCATTTCATCCATTTACATTTAAAGTAATTATTGATAGGTATGTGCTTATTGCCATTTTGTTACTTGTTTTATGGTTGTTTTCATAGTTCTCTGTTATGTTCTTGCTCTCTTTTCTCATGGTTTGCTGGCTCTCTTTAGTGATATATTTGGATTGCTTTCTCTTTATTTTTTTCATATATATTACTGGTTTTCGATTTGTGGTTAGCATTGGCTTTGTATACAGCATTTTATGCATATTAAGTTGATGGTCACTTAACTTAGAGCCTATTCTTTACTCCTCTTACCCTTCCCACATTTTAGGTATATGGTGTCATACTTGACATCCTTTTATTTTATGACTCCCTTGACTGATTTTTATAGATATACTTATTTTTACTGCTTTTGTGTTTTGATCTTTGCTTTCCACTTCAAGAGTCTCCTCTAACATTTCTTGTAGGGCTAATTTAGTGGTCTTGAGTACATTTAACTTTTGTTTGAGAAACTCTTCATCTCTCCTTCTATTCTAATGATAACATTGCTGGACAGAATATTCTTGGTTGCAGATATTTCCCTTTCAGCACTTTGAATATATCATGCCACTCCCTTCTAGCCTGCAAAGTTTCTGCTGAAAAAAATCACCTGATAGTCTTATGGGGTTTCCTTTGTATGTCAGTGTTTTATTTTTTCTTGATGTTTTTAAAATTGTCTTTTTACCACTCCTTTTTGCCATTTTAATTACCATGCAGCTTGGTGTGGATCTCCTTGGGTTGATTTTGTTGGGGGCTCTCTATGCCTCCTGGATCTGGATTTCTATTTCTAATCCCAGTTTCAGGAAGTTTTCAGCTATTATTTCTTTGAACAAATTTTCTTCCCCCTTTCTCTCTTTTCTCCTTCTTTGATCCCTATAATGTGAATGTTATTACAGTTGATAATGTCATTGAGTTACCTAAGTTTATTTTCATTATTATTTTTCTCTCTCCTGTTCAACTTCATTGCTTTCCATTACTCTGTCTTCCAGGTCACAGATCCATTCCTCTGCTTCCTGTAGTCTACTAGTTATTCCATCACAGGCACTTTTCATTTCGGTTATTGAGTTCTTCATCTCTGGTTCTTTTTTATGTTTTCTATCTCTTTGTTAAGAGTTCTTCCATTTATGACATATTTCCTCTGACTGAGTTTTTCAGATTGCTGCTTCAATGCTGTATCCCCATGTGGCTGTGTCTTTAAGGATGAGGACTCAATTTCCTCTAGTCCTCTCTGCTTTCTCAGAGCTGAGCCCTTTGATTTTTAAAGTTCCAGGTTTTAAGACCTGCTGATTGTAAGAACTTGTGCAATTCAGCTTCTCTGTTTTTCAAAACCAAATGCTATAAGGATTCCTCTTCCTCTTTCCCGTGGTGCCTGTAGTCAAGGTCTGTTTTCTTTCCCCTTTTTCTGTGCTGGTGGCATCCCATGGATAGTCCCATGGTCGGTTTAGCCCCCGACCATGTCTCTGCCCTTCCTATTCTCTTTTATGTGGACTCTTCTCTACATTTGGCTGTGGGGAGTCTGTTATGCCAGTGTTCAGGTTGTTTTCTGGGTTGTTTATACTGATGTGGGTGTTCTCTAATTCTGTCTATGGGGCAGACTGAGACCAGGATCTTCCTACTCCACCATCTTTCCTGGGAGTCTGCATTTTCTCCATTTTGAAAATCACGATGAAGCCAAGTCCTTCTCGGATTGTGCTCTCTCTCTCTCTCTCTCTCTCTCTCTCTCTCTCTCTCTTTCTTTCTCCCTCTTTCTCTTCTGATTTCTTCTTTCACTTTTAAATTTCCTTGTGATGATATTGGAATCACCCAGGTCATCTAGGCTAATCTCCCTATTTTATAGCACAATGGTTAGCCCCTTTAATTCCATGTTCAAACTTAACTTCCCTTTTTAATGTGACATAACATCGTCACAGGTTTTGGTGTTTAAGATGTGGACATCAATGAGGTATTATTCTACTTAGCACACTCTCCTTCTTCCACATTGTCCTGAGTATCCACACATCAGCACAACTTGTTCTCTTGTATTTTTCTTCATTGCACTTATTACCTAATACATTATTATAGACTTAACTTGTTTACTTTCTGCTTCTTCTACTGGAATGCACCATAAAGCATCATCAAGACTTTGTCTTGCCTATTACTGCATCTAGAGCCATGCCAAAAACACATTAGGTGTTCATAGATATTATTTGTATAAATGAATGAGTAAAAGTTAATTGATCAGTGAAGATTGCACACTTGAGCTTCATAGCATGTTTCCCATATCCATTCCCTTTAATTTATACCATCATTTGTGTTATTTCACTCCACATTCATTTTTTTCTTGTCAAATATCCCTATTTTCATAAATTCCTAGCTAGTATGTATACCACCAGATTCTGCACCTGTTTCTAAAGCACAAGTAATCATGTTGATTCCTAAAAATTTTCAATGGCTCCTTAGAAAAATTTATGAGATTATGTAGAACCTGCCCATGCCCATGAGAAATTTAGTGCATTTCTCTCTACTCTCCATAGTTTATGTTCTAGAGATGGGGCTACTTGTCTTTGGTGTTCCCTAAGCCTTGAATACCTTCCCTTCTTTGACTACCTAGAGAAATCCTCTCTTTTCTCAATGATCTATATTGAGCCCATCTTTCGCCATAAAGCTTTCAGTGGAAAGATCTCCAAAAGTTCATTACTTCCTCTTTTGAAGCTATGTTATCAGAATAACAGAGTAGGAAGGCTATTAAGAGGGGCCAATAAAACTCAGACTGTGAACACAGAGATATCTTGGATACTTTTTTAAAATTATTTTTTAATGTTTATTTATTTTTGAGAGAGACAGAGACACAGAATGCGAGTGGGTTAGGGGCAGAGAGAGAGGGAGACACAGAATCTGAAGCAGGCTCTAGACTCCAAGCTGTCAGCACAGAGCCTGACGTGGGGCTCGAACTCACAAGCTGTGAGATCATGACCTGAGCGGAAGTTGGACACTCAACTGACTGAGCCACCCAGGAGCCCTGGATACTTTTTGATCCTGAAAAATTTAGAGGCTAGGTTCCCATGAGTCTGCTAGTATAATCTGACCTTCTATTTTTATTATCATTCTCACTTTTTAAAACCACTACTATTCCCCCCACCCCCACGACCCTGACCCCCACACACATACATAGTCTGCTTCACTCTTCCAGATTGGGGAAGATTGTAAAATTTTAGATTACACTATTTATATTCAATGTTTATAATTTTCCTGTGCTATGCATTATGTATATTATATATATATATATATATATATTTCATAAATTACACATGTCTTTATGTGATGGTTTTCATACTTTCTGGTGCTCTGGAGTCTGTTTTTCTGGCTTCAGATTTACCTTTGCACTTACCAGCTATATAACCTTGAGCAAGTTACTTAAGCTCTTTCAGTCTTACTTTATCTGAAAAGTGGAAATAATAGCAGTCCTATTTTATAAGTGTTTTGGGAGGATCAAATTAATATGTGTAACATGCAAAACTCTGCTGAGCACGTGTCTGAGAAATGTTAACTGTTGGTGTTATTTTTGTTATTCTAGGTACTGACTTTTCTGAAGGAAGGTAGTATTTGCCATTCAACTCTGTATCGCCAGAACCAAATGCAGTATGACACATAGCAAGTGATCAATAAATATTTTTTGAGCAATAAATCTATATTAGCTATTCTCAGAATGTTAGTACATAATTAGCAGAACACTAATCTCAAATAAGCCTTGTTGTTAATAGATTTTGAGAATTTGGTTTATCTCTTTTCTTCTTTATCCCTCCACTCTGTGAATTAGAATTTTGATTTTTCTTGTCAGAATGCACTCAGTATATAATTAGTTGGTATTAATTAACTTGGAGCTTAAAAAACAAAAACAAATTTGAGAATTATTTTATTCAGTAAACAAATATTTATGGAGGAGTAGTATGTGTGGGGCCTTCTAGGTGCTAGAGTTACAGCATTGCATTCTCCATAGTTGGAAGCAGGCACAGCTTTCTGCTCTCTCTAAAGGACGGAAGCTGTCAGGGGCCTCATACTGGCTCTGCTTCCTCACTACACCTCCAGGAACAGTCTTTCACCAGAGTGAATAAGGGACCAACCCAAGTCTACTGTTCTCTGCCACATCCCATGCTGTTTGCTCTGGGACAAATGTTCTTGACCTTGTGGGTGGTTTCATCTAAATTTCCATGCTGTGCTTTCTCACTGTTCATCATTGTGGGTCTGGGTGTCTTCTTTCTCCCCCACTCCATCTGGTTCTTATCTATATTAGACTCCTTTTTCTTCCCCAATAGAAAAGCGCTTGAACAGACATGATCCAGTGTGACTCTGGTAATTCTCCTAACTGTAGGTCTTTACATAAATAAAGTTTTAGAGAAATTTTGGTTCTTGAAGCACTATTCCAGAATCTTGGCTGGCTAGTCCTGTTATTGCATTCATTTGCATATCGTTGGCATATAATCGACATTCATAAGTAAAAGCTGTTGATATGAATCCTGGTTCATCTGTAAGTACTGACTCTTCAGATCCTTAGGACAGAATAGATCACCATATGCCCATTCCAGAACTGTTTAGTATTCTGTTGTGCAGTTGTAATCTACCAAAAGCTTAGAGTGAGAAATCTGATTATATTATTTTACATCTTAGAAATAACTCATCCTTTTATAATCTTCTGATCAACACCTTTTATGGGAAATAATTCCTTTGAGTATCAATGTCTACTCTGAGAAATGTTATATAGTGCAACTTTTATTGTTTGTGCAGCCCTCTCCCTGGCTAGCAATGTTTAGTCCCTGATATACCTTCCTTTGCATCAGTTTCCTTATATGTGAAAGTGGGGTGATATTAGTACCTATCTCATAGGTTTGCTGCATGCATGAAATGTGTTAATAACATGTGTGGTCCTTAGCGTGGTGCTGGCACTTTGCAAGTGCTCAATAAATGACACCTATTGTTATTTTTTTTAATGTTTTTTAAGGTTTATTCATTTTTGAGAGACAGTGTGAGCGGGGGAGGGGCAGAGAGAGAGGGAGACACAGAATCTGAAGCAGGCTCCAGGCTCTGAGCTGTCAGCACAGAGTTCAACACGGGGCTTGAACCCATGAACCGTGAGACCATGACCTGAGCCAAAGTCGGGTGCTTAACCGCCTGAGCCACCTAGGCACCCTGACAACTATTGTTATTTTTATCATTAATATTATAACTTTTAGTTCCCAGTGGATATAAATATTTTAGTTGTAAGTATTCCTAACTTATTTCTGTATATAATTGGGATAGTAGAGGTAAATAATTTTTATTTTAAAACAGTTTTAGGTTTATAGATTACAGCTACAAAGACACTATAGAGTTCCACATTCCCCCATTGTATCATTTCACTAGTTTTCCTTTAATATCTTTTTTCTGTTTCAAGATCCCATCCAAGATAGTAAATTACACTTAATCACCATGTCTTCTTAGTGTCCTTTTGGCTGTGACAACTTCTTAGACTTTCCTCGTTTTTGATGACCTTGACAGTTTTGAGGAATACTGGTTGGGTATTTTGTAGAATGTCCCCTATCTGGGATGTGTCTGATGCTTTTTGTATGATTGACTGGAGATAAGTGTTTCTGAGAGAAAGGCCAGAGAGGTGAAGGGCCCTTCTCACCACAGCATATTAGGAGTACTTTCTATCAACCTGAGGTATCATTGTTGATGTTGATCATCTGGCTTAGATAGTGTTTGTCAGTTTCTGCTATTTATAGTCACTTTTTTTCTTATTAACCTTTTCATACTCTTCAGAATCGTCACTAAGTGTGGCCATCACTCAAGGAATGGGGAGCTTGGGTACGCCTACTTGTGGGAGAGTATCTACATAAATTATTTGGCCTTTTCTATATGAGAGTTTTATCTTTTCTCCCTAATTTATTATTCATTCATTTATTTATATTAGTATGAACTCATGAATATTTATTTTATAGTAGAGCTTATAATCCAATACTGCACTGTTTAGTTTATTGCTTAGACTTGTCCAGTTTGGGCCACTGAGATCTCTTTCAGATCCCTTGATGCCTTTGTCATTTATTGCAACTGTACCTTGTTTGCCTGTATATTTCCTGCTTCATCCCTGGCATCAGCTCTTTATCCATGGATCCCTGGCTCCGTTACTAGAGAATGTATTAGAAGCCAAGATCTGGACAGTGGGTGATTAGCTTTTACTGGTTTATTTCGCTAATGGCAGCAGGCTTCATTTTATGTATCTCTTTATAGAAGTCATGGGTCAATTTTATGTCTTTTACAAACTACCAGAACAATGTTTTATTCTTAATACTATTTGCCTCAATACAGTTTAATAAACACTTGGTTTATTCTGCTTGGAGCAGTTCAGTTCTATTTCCTTATGTTTGAGCATCCTGATAATTGTTATGTAATACCACAAAATAAATCTTCCCTTTCTTCTCCCTCAGTCCCACTCTCCCAAGGAGTAGCAATTATAGTCAATTATTTCACAGCCCATCTGTGGTGTCCTACCATGCAATTAAAACGCAAAAATCTTTATAAAAGACACCTACATTTTGATGCCAGTACTAGGAGTTTAATGTAAAAAGTGGAGCCACAATAAATGCAATAGACACTTGTCATAGATAAGGGATATCACTCGGCACTTTAAAAATCCCCCAGTTTGAAATACCCCAGTGACAAGATCTACTCTAAATAATTAGCAGTGGAAAGAAATAATGCCTAGTGAGAGATCATGGTTAACTAATTGACTTGATGAAGACTCAGATTCAAAACTCAGGAAGACTAGAAATTAGCACATACCTTAAATTTCTAGGGTACATGCAAAATTATAACATCTCACATATCAAATCTAAGAATTCCATTAACTTAATTTAATAGAGAAATGCAACTCTACATCTCATTTAGAATAGATTCCTGGAATCCTATATGTCTCATTTAGAATATATTCCTTGAATCCTGTACATCTCATTTAGAATATATTCCTTGAATCCTATCAGAACTAGCTATTGTGACGAAACCGCATAAGTTTGCTGTTGTCTCCACCTTGATTTAGTCCCCATTTTCCTCATTTGTCCCCCCCTCCACCTCATTTGTCCCCATTTGTCCTCATTTTACAGTTGGCTGGAAAGCCAGACGGAATGTGAGGTTGGTAGGGAGGGATATTAAACAAATGGAAGATAGTCTTTGAAAGATGTAAATATAAGTGGGTTGGGATATAAATTGTGCAGTAAGCACAAATAAAATATCAGTGAAGCAGGAATGAATCAGGCATGCGGTTTCTGGAAAATAAGGAGACCTGGAAAATATGGGTTGAGACTTGAGTGAAATGAAAGAATAAACTGTATATGGAATTGGGAAGATAAAATTCCACATTCAGGGAACAAAAAGTTCAAAGGCCTAGAACCTTTGCTGATGTGTTCTAGGAATAACAAAAATACATTGTAATTGCCAGTGATTTCTAGGTGCTTCTTGGGAACTTCTAATTATGGACTCTCTCCAAGAAATTTAGCCTAGTTCTGAGTCTGTGGAGTCATGGAGATGTTCTTGAACCAAGATGTTGTCATAATTTCTTGATTTTGAACAGATGAAGTCTTTTTTTCTTTTTTTGAAAAATTTCCCAAATAAGTCTTTGGAAGTATTGAGACTGGATTAATATAGCAAGGACTTGATTTCATTTCCTACTCCTGGAAATTCTTTAACTCCCCAGGAAAATCTGGGGATTTTCGTCTAAAATATATAGCTCTCTAAAACATTTTTCATTAATTCTCAGCAGGGGCTAAATCTTGCCATCAACATGTCCAGGGAAGCTTTTGTTAAGCTTGTTTATTTGTAACAGGTGTTAGAATTTGACATTTGATTTGACTTGTCCCTATTTTTGGAGACTGTAAATTAAGAAAGCATCTGATATATGCATAAACTTGTTACAGAGAAAGATACTTCCAGATATATGGGTAGAGTTTTAAAAAAAGCTTTCAATAAAACTCTCCTTTTTTACTTTAGGTTTGAAAAGACTTGATAGTTTTCTAATGGTTCTCAGCCAGCTGATTTCTGTCCAGGAGGCTAAAAGGAATATAATAAGAAACCTGTTCTTGTAAAATGTTCAGTCTGTCTGAAACAAGTTTGAGCAGGAAGTGTTTGTGAGAAGCCTGTTCTGTCAGAGGCTCCCTCTCCGTTCTTCATTCCAGGAAGTTTCCTCCACACCCAGATGAATGTTTGAGATTTCAGTGATTTTTTTCCATTTCATACCTTGCTATTAAACGGAAATTGAGAAATTGGGCCCAATTTCTCCATATAGCCTAGTGACACAGCATTTGCTTCTGATGGTACTTCTGGATCAATTCAACAAGGTTTTGTTATTCTTTAAAGCCAAACTTTGATCCTCAAAACTTAGGGATACTGCTTCATCAAGTTCTCTCTAGTTTGTTGGTTTGTTTCTCCTGGATACATAGAGTTATCCCAGATCAGCGTTGAAACCAGATTTATTTTTCTTTTAAAGTTTATTTATTTATTTTTGAGAGAGAGAGAGAGTGTATAGTGGGGTAAGGGTAGAGAGGGAGAAGGAGAATCGCAAGCATACTTAACACTGTAAGTGTAAAGCCTCATGCAGGCCTTAAACTCATGGACCGTGAGATCATGACCTGAGTCAAAATCAAGAGTAAGTAGCTTAGCCAACTGAGCCACCCAGGTGCCCCACCATATTTACTTTTTTTTCATTAAAAATGTTTTTTTAATGTTTGTTTATTTTTTAGAGAGAGAGGGGGTGGGGAGGGAAGGAGGAAAGAGGCAGAGAGAGAGAGGGAGACACAGAATCTGAAGCAGGCTCCAGGCTCTGATCTGTTAGCTCAGAGCCCAAGCCAGGGCTTGAACCCACAAGCTGTGAGATCATGACGTGAGCCAAAGTTGACGCTTAACCAACTGAGCCACCCAGGTGCCCCAAGATTTAGTTTTTTACCACTGACCACACTGTGAACTTTTGAAACTACTAAAGAAGCTCGGAATATTTTTGACCTAACTGATGTGTGCAATCAACTAAAACACCTGCTAAACAATGTGGGGGAAAAGAAAAACTTAGAGATACTCCAAGTATTCTTTGCTCTTTTCACCCTTGTGGACCCTGTGCACTGGCACTGCACTCTGAGCTTTGAGGGCAAGGCCACGTCTCTCTTGGTCTCTACTGTATTCCCAGGGCCCAGAATGCCTGTCACACAGAATGTGTTCAATGAAAATGCATTAAACCTCTGAAAGACCAGCACACAACAATTGTCTATTTGTGGTATCCAATTGGGAGAACTCAAAACCCAAACCAGTTTCTAGGAATTTTTTACCCAGAACTGACTGTCTCATGCCTCCAGCATTTTTTTCAGTTTTTATCCTAGGTATAATTCAAAGTAATTACTCTCAATAACTTTCAAAATATAGGAAGCAGATACTTTTACAAAAAATCTTTGGCACCTGGGTGGCTCAGTCAGTTAAATATCCAACGCTTTTTTGGGGGCACCTGGGTGGCTCAGTCAGTTAAATATCCAATGCTTGGTCGGGTCATGATTTCGTGGTTCATGAATGCAAGCCCCACATCAGGCTCTGTGCTGACAGTGCAAAGCCTGCCTGGGATTCTCTCTCTCCTTCTCTCTCTGCTCCTCCCCCTGCTCACACTGTCTCTGTCTCTCTCAAAAATAAATACACTTAATTTTTTTTTGTTCCAGATAAGGATAATAAAACAGAAGAAATTCACATCTTCTGATAGGTAGCTTTAAGTACTTTTTAGTCCTAATTCTATGTTCACAAGAATTAGACTGCCAGTAATAATGTTGGTAATAATAGCATAATCTTTAGTCTTTATTCAAAATTATCTACATTAGCGACCTGCTAAGTATTAAATACCATAATAGATGAGTATGTATGTGTGGAAATAAGTGTCCAGTTTTGAGGCATTTACAAATAATAATGCTTATTGAATTAGTGTATGGCAGCTGTTGAGCTAAATCTATATCTTAATTAATAATATGATTCTAATAACAGGCCTGGGGGTTTGGTACTACTGGTTTTTGCATTTTACAAATAGAAAGTTAAGGTTTAGGAAGATTAAATAAATTGTCGCTGGTCACGCTAACAGGAAATGATGGAAGTAAAATTTGAACTTGATTTTTTTGACATTATAGCTTGTGCTTTTTCTTTGAACATTTAACTTATTTGTTTCTCCTTCAAGTTTATATTCTAATTGAGGATTCAGGGCATATGTATGAAATATTACTTGCCAAATAATATATAAGTAACCATAAGTAACTGTAAACCAGATTACTAAAACCAACAAGAGAGTGTTCCTAAATGAAGAGATAATTCACACTGGAAGCATTTCCTACACAAGGTGAATTTTAACCTTTCCAGACAACTATGAGTATATTTTTGTGAAGTTAAAAGAGAGAATACACCTAATTATGTTAAAAGATAAGCCTTTAGTTTCCATAATCTTTTTTGAGATACAATTGACATATATGATTTGTTTTAGGTGTGCAACATAATAATTTAGTATTTGTGTATATCATGAAATGATCACCACAATAAGTCTAGCTAACACCCATCACAATACAAAATTACTATTTTTTTTCTGATAGGTACTTTTAAGATCTACTCTGTTAGCAACTTTCAAATATATTATACAGTATTATTAACTGTAATCACCATGCTATACATTACATTCCCATGACTTATTTTATAACAAAGTTTGTACATTTTGACCTTCAAACCTTTACTTTTTAATGTATCATTGTAGGCTCTCAGTTAGATAATAATAATAATAAAAACAACACAGTCTTATGTCTGTATAATATGCAAGAGTTTAAGAAAACATAATCTCATTTCACTTATAGATTAATGGTCTTTAATGTGATAAGATAAACCTTAACTATAAATATAAAAGACATATAAGAATCTCCATCATAAAATCTTGGAAAAATGCAGCAGATGAAAACCTCAACATTTAGTATATGCTAAAGTAATAGACACTGCACAGTTTTGTCATGAATTCTTTTTAAATTGTTTATGAAATTGTGAGAGCCCCCAAACTTTTTCCCAACCTGTCCCAGCTCACTGCACCCAATTCCCACCACATTCACAACGCTCCTTCTGCTAAAAAGAAAGGAAAAAAAAATCCCCATATTGTAGCTGTGGCTTCCATAATCATGGGTAGAACTGTTCAGAACATTCACCACCCAATTCCCTTCTTTGGGAATATAGCTTCATTGACTTGTTTCAAGTTAGACCTTTGTCACTAGAGACTCCTAACGTGATTTCCTATTACTATCATTGTCAAAGAGGATACTGCCACTTCTCTATTTTATATTTCATTTTTAACCTTTATGAATGCATATTTTATATTTATTTTAGAGGAAATGAATATGTTTTTAATAAGGAAGGAAAGTCTCCAGGTCATGGGGATTCTTCTTGTCTACTTTGCCTCCTTTTAAGAAAAGCATGTCGTGATGAGTTAACTAAGGAGAAAATTGGAGAAAAAGCAAGTTAGAATGTCTTAGGCAAGGTGTAAAATGAAAAATATTTTATTTTCAACGTTTTTATTTATTTATGGGACAGACAGAGACAGAGCATGAACGGGGGAGGGACAGAGAGAGAGGGAGACACAGAATCGGAAACAGGCTCCAGGCTCCGAGCCATCAGCCCAGAGCCTGACGCAGGGCTCGAACTCACGGACCATGAGATCGTGACCTGGCTGAAGTCGGACGCTTAACCGACTGCGCCACCCAGGCGCCCCGAAAAATATTTTAAAGAAAAATGTAGGACAATAGGATACAGACAGGAATGGGGAAGGCAACAGAAATGACACTGTATGTTGATGTAAAATGCTGCCACAGCTTCAGTAATAATATTCAGGGATTAATGGATTTGAGTGACTGTATAAACTCTGAGTCATAGATTTCTGTATTTATATGTAGGAAGTCAGCGTTTTTGTATATTTTTCAATATATGAGGGAAAATAAATGTAATCTTTTCAATGGGCACCTCCTAAATCCATAGAATAATAAAAATAAAATTAAAAGGCAATTGTCTAGCTATTTCCTCTGTAAAAGATAATGAATAAGAAGAGCCTTGTGATGGCACAAAGAAAGCCATCATTAGAGGTGACAAGAAAAGAGTGCTCTAAGCCAGAAGGAGAAAAAAGGGAATGAGAAGACCAAGTTTTATCTAAGGAAGAGACCAGATTTATATTAGGAACAGTGTTTCAATGAAAATATCCTATCTTGGAGTCAACACCTCTCCTGGTAATTTGGATTAATTTAACACACTTTTTGACATACTTTAGTGTTCTTCACAGCTGCTAAGAAAAAGGAAAGTATATTGTACACTTACTAGTGTGTGGTCCTACATTGGAATGGGATGGAAATAAACTTAAGGCTACACACCACTTATGGGTCCTGTGTTCCCCAATAACATTTTATTCTTGATCTTACATGTGTACTGTGGCTTACAGAAGCAAAAGTAAAGGCACAGAATCCCTTTTTAATGTTAGAATCATTTTTACCTCAGATATATGGCCTTTTCAACACATTTAAATCTCAGAGCTATTTCACCGCTTGTATTTCTTTACATGTGAGCACGTGTGGCAAGGTGGCTTCATTATGTTAGTGATTAGCTGTTTAAAAGGAAACACTGAAGTTGAGTAACAGAAGTAAACACAGAAAACAGATATGGAATACTTGTTTCCCCCTAAATTAAATTTAAAAACAGAGTAAACCATATTTTGGTCATATTTGTGTTAATTGTTTATCATTTTTCATTAAAAATGGAATGCACAAAGTAAGATGACAAACCTCCTTAACCAAACCCTTAAATTATCTTTCTATTTGGAGAGATTTAGAACCAGAAAGCAAGATTTCTGTATATTTTAGAGTGGGATCTAACTATTCTCAAGTGTCAAAAAACCTGTATAGTAAGATTTCACAGATTTAGGACAGGTTTGGTGGTGATTGGGCAGAGGTTAGGGCATGAAATTAGGTAATCTGAATTCATTTATTCACCTCAAAAATATTCAGTACTCAATATCCCATTTCTCTGAATCCCAGAACTTCTTGTTAGGTGTTAGGGATGGAATGATGAGCAAAGCCAAACTTTGCCTCCGCTCTCTTGAAGCTTACAGTCTACAAGGAAAGACAACATTAGTTCAGCAACAAACACGTGAAATTGCAACTCTGAAAAGTGCCCTAAGGAGGAGGTTCTAGGAGACCCCATAACAAGGGTATTTTTATAGGCGGGGTGTGAGGGAAATCTTCCTCAAGGAAGATGCCTAACAAGTCTGCAAGTTGATTATGCAGCTAGGGCAGGAGTCGAAGCAGGAGAGAGAGTTTAGTGAATTGGAGGCCAACATCACTGGAGGGAACAGAGGCTGAGGAAGTAGTAGGGAGTCCACCATGGGAGTCCTCATAGGCCAATTGAAAAATGTATCTTTATCCTAAGAAATATGGGAAGTCATTGCAAAGTGTGAAACAGGTAGGTGCCTTATTAAGACTTTTACTTTGCATTTTATTTTTTTTTTTAATTTTTTTTTTCAACGTTTATTTTATTTTTGGGACAGAGAGAGACAGAGCATGAATGGGGGAGGGGCAGAGAGAGAGGGAGACACAGAATCGGAAACAGGCTCCAGGCTCTGAGCCATCAGCCCAGAGCCGGATGCGGGGCTCGAACTCACGGACCGCGAGATCGTGACCTGGCTGAAGTCGGACGCTTAACCGACTGCGCCACCCAGGCGCCCCTACTTTGCATTTTAAAAGAAAGATTCCTCTGGCTTCTCTGTGGAGAACTGGCTGCAGGTTAGAGCAGGGTAGTCTCGGCAGGCAATTATCCAGGGGAGTCCAGGCAAAAGATAGAAGTCACCCGTACCTGCTTGAAGGGGGCGGGGGCGGGGCGCATGGAATGCCGGGAAAGGATTCAAAAGATCTATAGGAGATAAAATTGACACGCCCTGATAGTTGAGAAGATATGGGCTGTGTGTGTATGTGTGTGTTTCAAAGCAGTGTTTTATAAAATATGCTCGACTAAAGCAATTTTTATGGCTAAGTTTTCTTTTTAAAGCAAATCTTCATTGTTTCCCTTATTTTCCATACTAGGTGTGATGTCAGGATTTTCATGTAAACAGAATATAGGATGACTATAAAAATGGAAGGAGTTTTCTCTTTACTGAAGTGATTTTAAGCAGTAGTTTAAGATAATTATAGCACACACATTATACTTTCTTAAACTGAATTATGCCAAGCTTTCCAAAACCACTAATCAAAGACATCACTTTAATAATGACTAAGTCATAATAGTATATTGCAGTTAAAGTGACAATAGAGAAGAACTAAAAGTGAAGAATTCTGAATAGTCCTATACTGTCATTATCCAGGTGAGACACAGATGATTTAGGGTCAGCCTGAAGAATGATATTAGAAAAGTGACTGGGTTCAGAAATTGAGGCTTAAACCTACTGGATTTCTTTGGTTTATTGATTTTTTTTCTGTTGTGATCATCCACTTTCTTTGATGAATTTTGCAATTTTATGATTCTGACTCGTGGAGAACTTAAAACAAAGTGTAACTTGTAATTAAAACTTCCAAATGCTTTTCATACACTCTCATAAGTTTTATTCATCTAGCAGTTAAGTAATTACCCTATAAATATAACTTCAATATTCTAGCTACCTGACTGGTATCTGCCACAAGACATTTTATCTCAGAAAAAAAATCTTGGGGATTTCTATTTCTGTAGTATGGGGCTTATTGTTTATTGAATAATTGGTGATAGGTTGTATCTATAGGAAACAGCCAAAGTGCATGGACTGTGAACATGGAGATCTTTTTAGATAACGTTTAGATATAAATCAAATTTCCTTCTGGAAATAATGAGCAATGGGAAATGGCTTCTGTTTTAAAGGATGAAGTAAGTTGCCACAAAGCACTGAGGTAGGTTAAGATCTTATGGAATGATAGGGCTTTGGTTGGCCGAGATGGCCAGACCTTGTCACCATCCCTCCTAAATGTTTTGGCAGTTTGGCAGTGGTATGTTTTCTGAAGGATGTCACTGAGTTTCCAAGATGAGGTGAAGCCAGTGTACTACGCGTTACTGCATTACCTCAACCTGCTCGTGGCACGAGGAACATTTTAAAACACATTACAAAAGCTCTCCCACTCAAGTCTTTCATCTTCCAGATTTTTTTTTTTGTCCCCTTCTGTAATGATATGTCTGTCATTGAAAATGAGCTACAGGAAATCACACGGCAACCTGAAGGGTTCCGAGAAATATTTAGCTTTGACTTTCAGCCTGTACAGTTTTCCTTATGACATAAATAGGCATTTTAGTTGATGTTTTTCTATCCTAAATGATAAATTTGGCTTGGAATATCTTTGTACATTACTGTTAAAATAGTTTGTTTCTTGAACAGATATGAAATGTAAATGTCATGGATGGGGACTTTTTTAAATGGCTGTCACTGTGACTCATGGCTACTTTAGCTTAGGCTTCCTATTTGTGTTACCTTTCTGACAGCAATATTTCTTTCTGCCTTTCTGATAGCATTATTTCTGGGAAATCAAGCTAATTTCTATTTTTATTTCCCTGTTGAAAGGATTACGCATGCTCCTTCCCCACTCTGGTGTCTCCTTGTCTCTGATTAAGATAACCTGTAATAATAATCCATGGGCCTCCTTAGAAATAATTTTTCTTTAACAACTGCTATCAGTTTTTTTCCCTTCATTTAACTCCATATGTTTACGTCTGGTTCAGTTTCTCTTCTCTTTATGAACACTTTTTTCTAATTCTTCCTTTAACTTGAAATTTTTCTTGATTCTAAGGAGAGAAACACTTATTCAAGACTTCCAATGTGCCCAGTGTTACTTATAGTGCAGTTTGTGTTGTTTTGAAATTTATAAAGTATCTCTCTAAACTGAATCTCATTTATTTTTAAGATGGTAGTTGTTGTTACCTTTGTAGTCAAAGAAATCATGGTTTAGGGAAATTAAGTAATTTGTTCATGGTTATATTTTTGGAAAATGAAAAGGTCAGGACACAAGCTAGGTAATATTATTTTAGAATATACAGTTCACAAGTTAAAAATATTTAATAAATGTTCATTATATGTAAAGCTAAGTCCTTAAACTTGGGGATAGGACAGTAAATAAAAAGATAAAGCCCCTGATTTTGACCCATTTTTTTCAGTATAAATATAAAGCCAGGGTGACACCCTTACATAATTTATTACAAGTTATTACAAGTACAATTTATTGTAATACAATTTATTACAAGTTACTTAATTTACCCTAATCATGGATCTCCTTTTTTGTTTTCCTAAGAAAAGGGCTGTCATATTAAGATGACCACTGAACTGTTATAAATACAACATGTCCTTCAAATTTTCTTTATATGGAACTGGAATGGGGCTTGTGGGTCTCCCCCCCCCCCCCCATTTGACTGATAGAGTGCATTTTCAGAACAGTTTGTTGAGCTGAGGGGTGCTGTGGCAACCATTAATTGGAGCCAGGCTAAATGATCTGTGCACAGAATGGCCTCCCAGCCTTGGCTAAGCATTGAACCTCATGAGCCGGCCAGCTAATAGAACAGGCCAAGAGACCATTGCCTAGGTGTTGCTGGAGAGCTTATTATCAACTTTGCTGACATTGATATAATTGTTCTGTTAACTTATCCAGTAAGTCCTTTTTCTCTAATCCCCAACACAGAGCAAGAACTCTAATATCTATTTTAATATATCCTACAAAATAGCAAGTCATGTATTCTATAAATTAATTGTTCCATGTCCTGTAATCACTTAGCTGGAAAACAACTTGGTGAGCCCAACTATGCTGGAAGTGGCCTTGAGTTTTCTCTAAGAATTCTTAAGAGGCAAAATTTCTTCATAATCTACCCTAACACAAGTTTATGACTCTTATTCATATAGGAAATAGATTAGAGGGAATTTGTCACCAAGAGTAAAAGCTCTGGGACAATATTCCTGGTGGAAACAAAATACTCAAAATTGTATTTTACATACTTTAATTTTCTTGGAAAAGACTATTTTGGTGACAGTAAATTTACAGAGTCTAAGAAATAAAGGGAAGGACCCAAATTTGATGCTTGTTGCCTGTTGCTCACAATTTGAATTAAGATAGTGGTAGGAATGAGAAAATGTAAGGCTATATTGTCAGACGTTTTCATTGTCTTGGATTCACGGAGTATTCTGAAGCAATCTTTTCAATTAATTATTTTGATATGGTCATTGTGATATAGCGTCGTCTTTAAAATAAACACATCCCCTCGGGCTTGGCACCTGTGAAAAGGATGCCTGTCTTTTAGGGCAATTTAGTGAGGGGAACAGGTTGCAGTTCTACACAGTTCCAGCAGGGGTCAATATGTTTTCATCATTACATACTGAATGCTCGGTGAGCAAGCAGCTAAAGTGTTGATCCTAATTGGAGCAGACACAAGGATCTTCTATAATCCTCTGACATCCTTTTCAAATAATAATTCTTAGGTGGGTGGTGGGCTGGTGGCTGCAATGCCAGTGCAGGCTTCTCCACAATGAAGCCTAACCATTGTCAATTATTTTTGATGTATGCTAGCTTAACTTAAGTCTCCTTCTTACTGGCTTTTCCAACCCACACGAGGGTATTGCTCTTCCTAATTATTGAGACACAGTACCCAGGATGGTCAGGACAAGTGTGTTATTTTGGCTTAATGCATTCTCTAAAACCCATTTCCTTCTTTTTCAGCCTCACTTGCTCTTCCTACTCAGCACAAAGAGCTAGCCTACACCTTCAGTCAAATACCTTAAGAGTATTTTACTTATAACCTTAATTGCCATAGTCATTTGACTTTAACACATTAAATGCCAGCACTTGGAGGCACCTGGAGATACAATAATAAGTATATTTGCTTTCAGTTGCATGTTTATAACTTCCCACAGGTTAATAATTGAGTCTAAATCCTTCCCCACCCCACAGACTTTCTGATAATTTGTTTAGGGGCTCTGCCAGCCAGTGGTATTCAGGGAACAAATTGTCATCCTTCATGTGCACGTAAAAGGTGGTTGCCTGAGTCTCAAACTGTCACACACAAGCTTGAGTTCTTGGAGTCAAAGAAAAAAAACCACACATGTCCTGCCCCACATTTGTAAGTTCATTTTTTACTGTCCTTGGCCCTGACAGCAGCCCTTTCTGTTGAGCAGGGGAGTGAATGTCTCCGTGTAGAGACATTTTCAGAAATCGGATTCAGGAGAGCCAAGGAGTGATGTGGTGGGAATGCATTACCGGGATACTTAGAAGGTGGTTAACTGGCTGAGTGCTGCTGCCTGAGCTGAGGGAAGGGAAGCATGGCACACCTGATAGAGCTCTGGCCCCACAAAGCTTAACCGAAGTGGGATTTTCAAGCGATGCCCTCACATGTTTCCATAGGGAGGGGCATGTCTTTTGGAAGGTGAGATACTTTGAGCTGTGAAGGTGAAGTCAGACTTAGCCAGGCAAAATCAGCAGGGACTGCTGATCTGAGTTCATAGGGGCTGGGATCACTTTCCACTTACTTGTTAGAGCTTGAGGGGTGCCTGAAACACTCTCTTGCAGCCCAAAGCTTCAGTGTCAGCAAGGAACATATTTATTCCTACATGCAGGTACGTCTTAAATATCCTCTCTAAAAATGTGCAGAATTCTTTTACTTTCAAAGATTACCAGTACCCTTTAATGCATCGGTAATGAAAACAAATGAAGTCACCTCTATTATTCTTGGAAAAATCTGTCTTCAAAGCTCACATTGGCACATTTAAGCAGGCTGGTGATAAAATTCTTTGA
The DNA here is from genome assembly GCF_028749965.1 of Puma concolor. NCBI lineage: Eukaryota > Metazoa > Chordata > Mammalia > Carnivora > Felidae > Puma > Puma concolor. The sequence goes on from NC_141670.1 coordinate 119,058,249, forward strand.
TGGGATTGTTCTTTAGCTCTTGCACTCTAATTCCATATTTACTGAAAAACCAAAATTTCCCTTCCTCAAATTCAGAGGGAGGTATGAGGCATACATGTTGTCAGCTGATGAAGAGGACAGCAGTGACTCCAGCTTGGGCCTGACAGTCCCCTGACAGGTGATACCCATATCTTTGATGAGTAGTTAGAAGCTGGGAGGAATTTTGAGCTTCTTTTGGCTGTTGCAGCAGACATATTAATTTCTCTATTTTTAAAAAGGTCATGGTTAACATGAAAGAGAAAATGGTTTAGATGCATAATAATGCATCTCTTAACAGAAGTATATATTTATTCAAGGAATGTTCACTGGGTGCCTACTATATATCAGGCACTGATAGAAGTATTGGGGCTATATTGATGAATAGGATAGGCAAGGGCTGTATTCTCCTGGAGCTTGCTTACTTCTTGTTAAGATATGCATGCTTTGAAAGTATGCTCCAAAAAAACCCTCAGTGTATTTTTATTTCCTCCCTTCACACATTTGCTTCTTCATATTTAAAATGTAGGCTGAAACACTCCTTGTATTCTTTGAAGGTGAAAAAAAATATGTAACTACAGGGTGAACTACAGAATTTCAGTGACTGCTGAATTGCCTCAAAACCTAAATTGAGAAAAAAGTGGCTGTAAGATGGTTTACAAATAATTAGCAGATTAGGATGCTTTTTAGTTAGTGCATCCATTCATAAAACTGAGCAAAATGCATCTGAAGCAGCTGACACCAGAGTTCAAGGTTGCCTATCTCCCCTGCAGGAGGTCATGACAACTAAACACGGCCATTTCTTGTTCTCACAGCACGGCTTCCGGAAAACCAAATGGTCTCTGCCCTCAGAATCCTGATCTCATGAATTAGGATAAGTGAGAGGAGATGGTTTCCAAATTATTTGTTAAGACCTGTAAGGATTTTTTACTATCGTCACAGAATTTATCATTAAGCACTGAAGCAACCTTGAAAAAGAAGAACTAGGTATCTGTTTCATTTATTTATTCAGATATAGCTCTCTGTACCAGAATGACCCCCTATACCTGGTGATTTAAAAAAAAAAAAAACCCACAATTCTGAAAACTTAATAGAAAACCATAATTTGAAGCTCTGCTATATCTTTGCTTATTATTAGGATGGTACCTTTTTCCAAGGTATCTGGGGAGCAGAGCCATAGGCATCTGCTCTAGACTGTGTAAAGGGCACGCAGCTATTTTACAAGCTCAACTTGGGGCCTTTACTACTCACTGATCTTGAGAAGAAAACTCTAGGACCAAAGATAAAACTTCCTCCCTTTTCCATTGCTTTGGCTTTGATAATTCTTCTCTCTTCTCTCTCCCTCCACTAAAATATTTGATGGCTGATGTTTTCTTGTGCAAATTTACCTTGGATTAATGAGTAATCACAAACTAGGTCTTTCTGCCTTTCACGCCTTGAGTACAAGAAATGCTCCAAAATTTCTAAAAGAAACGTAGAAATTTTCTTTTGGAAGGTGGTAGAAAATTCAGATACTCCCTTGCTTTTGAGAGGTCTGAATTCTTTCAAGAAAAGAGGCTACTATTTTCCTAAAGCAGACTTTGTTTCCAGATGTACTTACAGCTCCTTGATATTGTACCTTCACAATCAATCAATCAATCAATCAATCCAATAGGGAAAAATGTTATTGCTTCTCTTGAGAATTCCCCCATCCCCCTCCTCAAGATTGCTTCAATGTTTGTATATTTATTAAAAAGTGAGTATTTGTTTGTTACATGACTGGAATTTCTTGGTTAGTGAAAAGGTATTAAAAGTTATAGATACACTTAAAAATTAAAGTAGTTGAGCATGGTAGAGTCTTTCAGAAACTTCCCAGGCTGATTTTTTTTTTTTCAGGATGCCAATATAAATATTTAAGGAAATAATGATTTTTTTTTTTTTGGTTATCAACTTGGAGCAGGTGCCTTTTTTCCTTGTGAGAAAACTTATTTTTATCACAGTGAATTCTTTCCTTTTCTACTAGGTGTGGGATGATAGAGTTAAGTGAAATCTGGGAACTTTATTAAAACCCATTAATCCAAATCAGTGGGAAATAATTCAAAAGCTCAGGTCATATCTTGGAAATTTAATCTCCAAGTTCTAATTCCTCTCTTAACAATGTGTTATTACTTGATCTTGAAGAAAAAAAACTTTATTTTGGTTCTTAATACGGAGGGACTTTTTTCCTCTTTTCCCTTCCTCTGCTAGGAAACTCAAATCAAATTCAGGAACTAGGTATAGCAATTATATGTATCTTTAAGAATGTGTATTGTGTTTTAACTTTAGTTACTCTATTTTGCTTCTTATTTTTTTCCCTAACTCTATTTTTTTCCTGTTGGATTATATATGTTTGCATAAACTGTCTCAAATAACTTTGGAAGGAAGTTAGATCATAAATAAGTAAATAAAAAATTAGAGCTTACTGATTGCTCATTATGTTGTTAACACTCTTACTTAGGCATTTTACATATGCTATCATAATGATTTTCAAAACAACCACACGAAGTAGTAGTGGATCAGGTAGGAATGCATTCACCTGCAAGTAGTTGAATATCTAACGAATAGTAATGTATATAGGGGAATATTTAACAAGTCTAGAGAAAATGCTGTTAGCATTGATTTGAGATCACATGGGTTTTAGGACTAGTATCCCTGAAATTCTCTTGCTCTTTCTCTCATGGATTTAAAATAGCTACAGTAGCTCTGAATGTTATGCCTGTATTTAACACAGGATTAAGATGGAAGGGCGAAGACCTGTCATGTTTGTTGCTTTCATCAGGAAGCAAAGTTTCCCCAGAAACCCACAGTCAACTTCTGCTTACTTCTCTTAGATGTAAGAAATGGATGCTGGCAGAAGAGAAGGGATTTGGCAGTGGATGTGGAAAGTGTAAATTTAAAAATATTTAACAACTGTTACTGCACAGACACTGACAAATTAGAATGGGCACTGGTTGTAAATAATTAGTAGCACCTTACCAGTATCTATGGAATATCAGCTCTGAGAGCAGAATACCCTCTATAGATAGGTCGTTATAAGCATTTTATAAATAAAAAAAAGTTAGAAAATTTTAACAGCTCAAAGTCATAGAGTAAGTACATTCACTGTGTTGGTAGGGCCTAGATTTTAATCTAGGGTAATTATCTTGACAGTTTTTATTTTTAGCCAATGCACTACACTATGTATCCTAAATTAAATACATTTAAAAATAGTACACATGCATGTATACTAATACTATTGTAGTATTACCAAAACTGGGCTTTTGGAGTATGCTCTGGCTTACTTGGTACCTACTGAATTCGGCATACATAATATGTTTCAAAATGTACTAGGGAAAATCAGCTCTTGGTAGTAGCAGAGTAGCTTGTATTGGACAAGCCCTCTTTACAGATAATAATTATAAACTCTGGGGCCAATTCACAACAACAAACATTTGAAGGCTGAAACTGGAGGAGAGTCAACTCTTGAAAATAGGATGCTGCATTGGGTGACAAGTGAATTTATATAGTTTTTGGCTTGAGAGGACTCTCTGGTCTGTGAGGCTTGGAAAAGCTAGAACCTAAGTAATAAACCACAGTGTTAATGGTTTGAGCAGTCAGAAGATGAAGTCAGCTGCCAGGGTAGGTTAAAAAAAAAGGAAATCTCAGAAAAAAGCAAAATAAGGGAAAGCCCCAAATCTGCAAATAGCCTCGATTCTTGCCTAACCTTGAACTGCACAAGAATAGGTGGGGTAAGGGGGTTGTAAGGAGACTGATGAGAAAGAATAGATTGAAGCCTGAAGTAATTAAGTAGAGATTTCAGCCTGCTCATCACACTGTAGGCATGTTTTGAATTTGAATCCATTCAAGTGAAATACTTGCTAGAATAGAAGTAAATACTCTTCAGAGAAAGGTAACAGAATCCAGAGACTCTACAATGTAATATCCACTATGTCTAGAACACTAAAAAAAATTATTAGACATGGTAAGACACAGCAAAAATGTAACTTGTAGCAACGAGGTAGAGCAGTTCATATTGAAATTAACCCCAAGATGACATAAATGATAAAATTAGCAAAGGTTTTAATGAAGCTATTAAAATATGTTTAAGACTTTGAAAGATATTGAAATTAATGAAAAAATGGGAAATCTCAGCCCATAAGTGAAAATTATAAATAAGAACCAAATGGAAATTCTTAAACTGAAAAATTTAATAACTGAAATCAACTTCAGTGGAAGCCTTATGAGTTATATTGGAAATAGTAGAAATGTTCACTGAACTTAGATCAAAAGAAATTATCCAATATGAGGAACTTGGAATAAAAACTATTAAAAATAATGAATAGAATCTCAATTGTTCCTATGGGACAATAGGAAATATTCTAATATATGTGCAGTGGAGTCCTAGGCAATGAGGAGAAAGAAGTAGGGAGAGAGAAAATGGAGGCAGAAATAATATTTGAAGAAATAATGACTGAAAACTTAGCAAATTTGGAGAAAAATATAATCTATAATTCAGAAATTGCAGCAAGCTCTAAATTATCTAAAAATCAAAATCTCATATAGACAAATTGCTCAGATCTAACGATAAAAAAATCTTGAAAGCAACCAGAGAAAAATGACACCTTTCATATAGGGACTAGTGATATAAATGATGGGTGACTTCTCATCAATATCAATGAAACTTAAAGACAATGGAGAACCATGTTTAAAACACTAAGGGAAAAAAAAGAGTCGCTGTAAAATCTGTACCCAGAAAAATGCTTAACACATGAAGGTGAAATAAAAACATTTTCAGAATAAATGACAACTGGGGGAATTCATCACTAGCAGACCTGTCCTATGAGAAATATTAAAGAAGGTATTGTTATTGTTGTTGTTGTTGATCTCTTTAATTTCATTTATCCTTACCTATTAGAGAAATCACACTAGATGGAAACTCAGATTTATAAGACAGAACAAAGAACACAGGAAATGGAAATATGTAGGTAAATGTAAAATATTCTCTTAATCCCAGGATAACATAAATGTGTATTTGCCTAATAACAGAGATGCAGAATACACAAAGCACAGATGACAAAACAAAGGTGGGAAGAAAAATTTGCCATTATTGTTAGACATTTTGATTTGTCTCTCCATTAGTTTGCATTTGGAGAAGGCTTCAAGATGGAATGTCATATAAGAAATTTTTGGGGAGAGAAAGCAAAATAAGGAGGGTGTTTAAGAAAAGGGGATGGAAGTCCAAGGCTCCTAAAAAGAGAAGGGGAAGGAAAGAGGATTGGGTGGAAGAGTATTAGAATGCAAAACAAGAAAGTTTTAGCCGAGTGAATGGAGAGCTCCTGAGCCAAGTTTTTTTTTTTTTTTTTCAATATATGAAATTTATTGTCAAATTGGTTTCCATACAACACCCAGTGCTCATCCCAAAAGGTGCCCTCCTCAATACCCATCACCCACCCACCCCTCCCTCCCACCCCCCATCAACCCTCAGTTTGTTCTCAGTTTTTAAGAGTCTCTTATGCTTTGGCTCTCTTCCACTCTAATCTCTTTTTTTTTTTTCCTTCTCCTCTCCCATGGGTTTCTGTTAAGTTTCTCAGGCTCCACATAAGAGTGAAACCATATGGTATCTGTCTTTCTCTGTATGGCTTATTTCACTTAGCATCACACTCTCCAGTTCCATCCACGTTGCTACAAAGGGCCATATTTCGTTCTTTCTCATTGCTCTGTAGTATTCCATTGTGTATATAAACCACAATTTCTTTATCCATTCATCAGTTGATGGACATTTAGGCTCTTTCCATAAATTGGCTATGGTTGAGAGTGCTGCTATAAACATTGGGGCACAAGTGCCCCTATGCATCAGTACTCCTGTATCCCTTGGGTAAATTCCTAGCAGTGCTATTGCTGGGTCATAGGGTAGGTCTATTTTTAATTTTTTTGAGGAACCTCCACACTGTTTTCCAGAGTGGCTGCACCAATTTGCATTCCTACCAACAGTGCAAGAGGTTTCCCGTCTCTCCACATCCTCTCCAGCATCTATAGTCTCCTGATTTGTTCATTTTGGCCACTCTGACTGGCGTGAGGTGATATCTGAGTGTGGTTTTGATTTGTATTTCCCTGATGAGGAGCGACATTGAGCATCTTTTCATGTGCCTGTTGGCCATCCGGATGTCTTCTTTAGAGAAGTGTCTATTCATGTTTTCTGCCCATTTCTTCACTGGGTTATTTGTTTTTTTGGGTGTGGAGTTTGGTGAGCTCTTTATAGATTTTGGATACTAGCTCTTTGTCCGATATGTCATTTGCAAATATCTTTTCCCATTCCGTTGGTTGCCTTTTAGTTTTGTTGGTTGTTTCCTTTGCTGTGCAGAAGCTTTTTATCTTCATAAGGTCCCAGTAATTCATTTTTGCTTTTAATTCCCTTGCCTTTGGGGATGTGTCGAGTAAGAGATTGCTACGGCTGAGGTCAGAGAGGTCTTTTCCTGCTTTGTCCTCTAGGGTTTTGATGGTTTCCTGTCTCACATTCAGGTCCTTTATCCATTTTGAGTTTATTTTTGTGAATGGTGTGAGAAAGTGGTCTAGTTTCAGCCTTCTGCATGTTGCTGTCCAGTTCTCCCAGCACCATTTGTTAAAGAGACTGTCTTTTTTCCATTAGATATTCTTTCCTGCTTTGGCCATACGTTTGTGGGTCTAGTTCTGGGGTTTCTATTCTATTCCATTGGTCTATGTGTCTGTTTTTGTGCCAGCCAAGTTGTTTTTTGAACTCCCGTGTGCCAGAACTCCCGTGTCCTCCCTTACTACTCTCAACTCATGGGGCTGAGAACAGCCTGTGGGAAACAGCCAACATCATGGTCTTGTGTGAATGTTGTGGTGGCCCAGACATGCAGTCCTAGGGCCAACAGCCAATTATGTTTCCTACAGCAGAAAATCTAAGTGATGCAATTTCATGGTTTTTCAAACTTTTAGTGAGTGCTAGACTAAGTAGAAAAAAAAATCTTAAGGATAGAGAATATTGGAACAATGCTATTCAACAGCTTGACTATTTGATATTTATGTATCACCATACCCAACAACCACAAAATACACATGCTTTTGTACATGGAATAGTCACCAAAACAGAGTACGTGCTGGACCATAACATGTATCTCAATAAATTTAAAAAGATTGAAATCTTACAGAATTTCTAACAGAATGTTTCTGACTCTAAAAATGTTAGAAATCAATAATAAAATACTAGAAAGCCCCAATTATTTTGAAATTAAGCAACAAACTTCTAAAGAATGTATGAATTAAAGAAGAAATCACAAAAGGAAGTTAGCCAACATTTGAATTGAGTAAAATATGAAAATATGTCAAAATTTATGGGATACAACTAAAGCAGTGCTTAGAGGAAAGTTGATAATTCTAAATGTTTTATCTTGAAAGAAGAAATGGTTATAATCTATCAGTGATTGCATTGAGACAGCTAAGTAAACAATCAACAAAACTAAAAGGCAACCTTTGGAATGGGAGAAGATATTTGCAAAGGACACATCTGATAAAGGGTTAGTACCCAAATTCTATAAAGAACTTATCAAACTCAACACCCAAAATATGAATAATCCAATTAAAAATGGGCAGAAGACATGAACAGATATTTCTCCAAAGAAGACATCCAGATGGCCAACAGACACATGAAAAGATGCTCAATATCACTCACCATTCAGGGAAATACAAATAAAACCACAATGAGATATCACCTCACACCTGTCAGAATGGCTAAAATCAATGATAATGACACAAGAACAACAGGTGTTGGTGAGGATGTGGAGAAAGGGGAACCATCATGCACTGTTGGTGGGAATGCAAACTGGTGCATCCAGTGGAAAACAGTATGGATGTTCCTCAAAAAGCAATATCCAACAATATTACTACTAGGTATTTTCTCAAAGAATACAAAAACACTAATTCAAAGGGACACATGCATCCCAATGTTTATAGCAGCATTATCTACAATAATCAAATTATGGAAACAGCCCAAGTGCCCATCAACTGATGAATGAATAGAGAAGATGTGGAGTGTGTGTGTGTAGGTATATATATATACACATGTGCATACAAATATACAAAAATATACACACATACATATATACAGTGGAATATTAACCATAAAAAAGAATGAAATCTTGCTATTTGCAATGACATGGATGGAGCTAGAGTATTATGATAAGCAAAATAAGTCAGAGGAAGACAAATACCATATGATTTCACTCATATGTGGAATTTAAGAAACAAAGCAAATGAGCAAAGGGAACAAAAAGAGAGAGGGAGGCAGACCAAGACACAGACTCTTAACTATAGAGAACAAACTGATGGTTACCAGGGGGTAGGTAGGTGGGAGAATGGGTAAAATAGGTGATGGAGATTAAGAGGAGTGCACTTGTGATGAGCACCAAGTAGGTTATAGAAGTGTTGAATCACTATATTGTAAACCTGAAATTAATATTATACTGTTAACTGGAATTTAAATAAAAAAATTTAAAAAATAATGTAATTAGAAATTAGGAAGGAAAAATAAAATTAAGAGTGGAAATCAGTGTAAAAAGGGAGAAGGGAGGGACAATTCCCAGGATTAGGAAAAGAGAGGATACAACTGTAGATCCTGCAGACATTTAAAAGATAAGGGAATATTATGAATAACTTCATGGGAATACATTAAATAATTCAGGTGCAAAGAAAAAATTCACTGAAAGAACGCAACCTACCAACATTAAAAAAGAAGTAGAAAATCTGAATAGCCTCATATCTATAAAGTAATTAAATTCATTACCAAAATTCTTGTTATAAAGAAAACTTCAGTCTCATGTGTATTATTGGTGGCACTTATCAAATATTTAAGGAAGGAATAATGCCAAACTTACAAACTCAGAAAATAAGGAAAAAGGGAACATTTCCCAATTTATTTTGTAAGGTCAAGATAGTCCTCATTCCCAAACCGACAAAGATGTTACAAGGAAAAATAGTATCAACCAATATTCCTCATGAACATAGATAGAAAATAATCTTTAGGAAAGTGGAAGCAAATAGAATTCAGTAATACATAAATGAATGATATATCATGACCAAGTGGCATTTATCCCAGGATGGCGTTTTCTACATCATTTGCCATATTAACAAAATAAAAGAGACAAAAATATTATTTCTGATTATGCAGATAAAGCACCTAACAAAACTTAATGTCCATTTTTTTTTTAAAGTTTATTTTGAGGAAAAGAGAGAGTATGTGTGAGTGGGGAGGGGCAGAAAGGGAGAGAGCATAGAGCTGGGTGTGGAGCTGAGTCCCAGGAACTATGAGATCAGGACCTGAGTGGAAATCAAGAGTCAGATGCTTAACCAACTGAGCCACCCAGGCACCCCTACCCATTTTTTGATATTAAAAAAAAAACAAAAAAACTAGATGTAGAAGGGAATGTCTTCAGTCTAATAAAGGACATCTATGTAAAAACTTCAGCCAATAGCATGCTTAATGGTAAAGTATTGAATGTTTTTCTCCTAAGATTAGGAATAATATAAGGATATTCACTCTGCTTTATACAACTATGTACTGGCATTCCTAACTAGTGGAAAAATGAAAGAAAAAGGAAAGTTGTAAAGATTGTTCTAAGGAGACTGCAAAGCAACCACTCAAACTTATTAAGTGAGTTTAACAATCTTTCAGGGTACAATTTCATTACCACTCAATTTTCTATATCCTTGCTGTTAACTATGGGAAATTAAAATGCAATTTATATTAGCATTCTGATTATGAACTACTTAAGGATAAATAATATGTGCAAGATTTCTACATTGAAGACTAGAAAACATTGTTAGTAGAAATTAAAGAAGACCTAAGTAAGTGGGATCATATATCATGTTGATATATTGGAAGAATCAGAACGTTTAAGTTGTCAATTTTATTCTAGTTCAGCTATCCATTTAATCACATCCCAACAATAATCTTATGAGGCTTAAAAAATATTTTACAAATAGATTCTAAAACATATGGCAAGGCAAGGGAACTAGAGCAATGGAAATACTTTTGAAAAGCAAGAGCTGGAGGCTTTAAATTACCTGACTCAAGGTGTACTATAAAACTATAGTAATGAAGACATAATGAAGACATTTTTATTGGCATAAGAATAAATAAATCATTCAAAATAACAGAATAGAGCCCATAAATAGACCCACGCTTTAATGGTTAGTTAATTTCTTTACCAAGGTACCAAAGGAATTGAATGGTAAATTAAAACCTGGTTCAACAAATGGTTCTTGAACAACTGAATAGATGTATACAAAAATTATTGATCATTTCCTCACATTATGCATAAATATTTAGATTGAACATGGAGCTAAAGAAAGTTCAAACTTCTAGAAGAAAGTGTAGGAGAATGTCATACCTTGAGGTGGTCAAAGTTTTCTTCAAAAGAATACAGAAAGTACTAATCATAAATCCTTTTATGATTTATAAGCATTAATTTATAAGCATTATAATTTAGACTTTGTTAAAACTGTTTATCAGAGGATGTTATTAGAGAAATTAATAAGTAAGCTACATAGTGAAGGAAAATATTTGTAAACATATTTGACAAAGTACTTGTAGAAAGACTACATAATTCCTCCCAAGTACAGAAATGAGAAGATGAATAGCCCATTTTAAAAATGAGTAAAAATCTTGAACAGACACATGGCCAATAAACACATGAAAAGATGTTCGACATAATTATCAGGAAAAGTGCAAATTAAAAGTGCAATGGGATGTTAGAATGGCTAACATAAAAATGACTGATAACACCAAATATTGGCTAGAATGTGGTGCGACTGGAATACTCATACATCACTGGTGGGAATGTAAAATGGTACAACACTTTGAAAAAAGATTGTCACTTTTATAAAACTGAGCTTTCACTTTATCCTAGCAACCCCATTTAACAACTGAAATGAATCTTACAGATGATCTGTGGAATAAAAGAAGCAAAGACTAAAAACTGAATGATTTCCTTTATATACAGTTCTGGAAGAGACAACACTAATTTGACTTGTAAAAATATCAGGTTATGGTCTCTTCTGGGGCAGATGCAGAATTGATTGGGTAGGGTTTTAGGGAAATTTCTGGGGTAATGGGAATTAGAGGGGTGTGGATTATGTGGGTGCAAATATTTGTTAAAACATTAAATCATACACTTAAGGTTTGTACATTTTACTGTACATAAGTGATAAATGCTGCTATAGATATTTTGCTTTTCACAGTGGTATGGTAATCAGTTCTGAAACTACTTTCTGTTTATTCTAAGCCTTGGCAAATACATATTTTGGGAATAATGGGAACCAGTTTTCTCACTATTAAAGAGTTAACATGCATGGGGAAAAAATAAAAAAGGAGACTTACAGAGTGTGTGTATACTGTATATATGTAAATATATATGTAAATATAGAGATAGAAATGTAGATAAATATACAGGTGCATATTTATAAATTTTTTTTTTTAACGTTTATTTTTTTGGGACAGAGAGAGACAGAGCATGAACGGGGGAGGGGCAGAGAGAGAGGGAGACACAGAATCAGAAACAGGCTCCAGGCTCTGAGCCATCAGCCCAGAGCCCGACGCGGGGCTCGAACTCACGGACCGCGAGATTGTGACCTGGCTGAAGTCGGCCGCTTAACCGACTGCGCCACCCAGGCGCCCCTATAGGTGCATATTTATAACACACACACATTTCTGAGTTCTATCAGCTATGAAGTCCTAGAATCAAAGACACACTTAAAGTAATGAACAAACAGCATTCAGATCTTGATTTCATGATACTCTTCTCCATTAAAAGGAACCAGTGCTTCTGGAAGAATGGTTACTTCCAAATGGTGACTTTGTCAGTGTCAGAGTAAATGCAAGATGAGCCAGTGCCAGAAAGTAAGGAAATACTAAAAACAAATTATGTGGACCTGTGAGGAAGATATAGGAGCAGTTTCAGCTCTGACATGTAAAGATCTTGAAGGTTATCACTCTCATCTTTACAGTAAGGAAAAGGCAGACAAAATGAAAATCAGTGAGCTTCCTTGAACCCATCAGAGAATTGAGGTCACAGATCAAACCACTACCCTGAAACCTAGAGAGACTGGTACATCAGAAAGTTATGGTAATTGAAATCTGTTTATTTGGAACAGAAGCCACTAGAACCCTAAATAGGTACACTTAACCAAAAATAGGAACACTTAAATGGCAGTTTTGACAAAGTGATAGAGGCTGAGTATGCACTAAAATGAGAGTAAGAAACTCCTGAGGATCACATATCTTTCTAGTGTTCCCTTGACAGAACCTGCAAACTTCTCATAGCATCAGAGAAAGAGCCTCTCTGGCTCTGACAAGGAAAGGGGAAGAGTAAACATTAGAAATATGTCAGAGCCTTCTTCATAACCATGTCCATGGAGCAGGACTTTGCCAGAGTGCAATTCTAAAACCTTTGCCCCAGCTGGAGTGAAAGAATTTCCCCTACTCCTGTGCCCTCCAGCCTTCTTGTCTCACCATGGTAAAGAGAAAAAGCAAGACATAATCAACAGAGGACGGGGGGAAAGGATCATACTGACACTAGGGAACTAGTGTAGTGCTGTTCAGGCAGAAAAATAATACCACTGCAGAAATAGTTGCAAACTTTACATCCCAAGACACAGGCCCACTAGGACACTAGACTTTAATTGGAATATTATGGAATGTCTTCCCTCTTTAATACTTTACCAAAACACCAAAAAGTCGCCAGCATAACAGGAGATTATAGTTGTTAGAGCTGCAAAACACGTTCTTTTGTTGAAAAGAATAGGGAAGGCCAAAGTCAAGAGGGGAGACAAAAACAAGGACACTGCAAGAATTGAAGTACAACTAGTAGATACAGCAAGCATTAAACACAAGTCAACTCCTAGGAAGATTATTATATACCTTCAAAACTAAAGGACTATTTACCTCTGTAATTATTACCCAATACAACATGCTTGAATTTAAAAATTACAGAGCATGCCAAAAGACAAAAACAAAAACAAAAAACCCCACCACACTTTGAGATGACAAAGCAGTCATCATCAAAACCAGATTCAGGTATGACACAGAGGTTGGAATGATCAGACTGGGAACTTCACTATGGTTAATAAGTTAAAGGCTTTAATGGATAAAGTAGACAATGTGCAAAATAGTTGGGCAATGTAGGCAAAAAGATGAAAACTGTAAGAATCCAAAAAAAAAATGCTAGAAAAATAAAATGCGTCAAGTGAAGAATGCCTTTGATTGACAGATCAGTAGGCTTGACATGGCTGAAGAAAGAATAAGCGATCAAGAAGATAGGTCAATAGAAACCTGCAAAACTGAAAGGCAATAAGGGAAGAAGAAAAAAAGGGAAAGTTCACAAACTGGAGAACAATATTGATGTTTAACATATAGAATATTGAAGGGAGCAGAAAGAAGAAGAAAAAGTTGATATGATAATCACTGAAAACTTAACAACAACAACAAAATGACAGATCCAAGAAGCTCTGAAACACCAACTGGGATAATTACCAAAGCCAAAATCAAAAAATTACAAGCACACTTAGGCATGTCATAATCAAACTACAGAAATCCAAAGACAAACAGAAAATATTGAAGGAAGCCAGAGGAGAAAAATAACCTTATCTATAGAACAGTGTAAAAATTACGGTGGGGGAACCTTGATGGCTCAGTCAAGTGTCTGACTTCGGCTCAGGTCATGATCTCACGGTTTGTGAGTTCAAGCCCCTCGTTGGGCTATGTGCTGACATCTTGGAGCCTGGAGCATGCTTCAAGTTCTATTTCTCCCTCTCTCTGCCCCTCCCTCTCTCATGCTCTGCCTGTTTCTCTATCAAAAATAAATAAACATTAAATAAATTTAAAAATTACAGTGAACTTTTTGTCAGAAACTATGTAAGTACAAAAAGAATGGAGTAAAAATGTGTTGAAACAAATTTAAAATGTTGAAAGAAAAACCTTATCAACCTAAAACAGTATATCATCCTTTAAAGGTGAAAGCAAAAATTCCCATCAAAGGTGAAAGAGATAAAAAGACTTTCTCAGAAAACAAAACCAAAACCAAAAAAACCTTGAGGGAATTCATCTCCAGTAGTTGTACTCAATAAGAAATGTTTAAAGTTCTTCAGGCAGAAGAAAAAAATATAGACAGGAACTTGGATCTACACAAAGAAAGACTACTTGAGGAAGAATACATGAAGGTAAAATAAAACCTTTTATTAAAAACTTTCTTAATCTGAAAATTTACCATTTAAAATAGTAACAATAACAATGTATTAGGTGACAATAGCATATAAATAGTTTAAATGAAAACAGTATTGCAAGGGGTAGGAGAGAGGAATTAGAAACACTCAATTTAAAGGTACCTATAGTTCATGTGAAATGCTATAGCATTATTTGAATGTGAATTTAGATTAGTTTAAAATATAAATTATGGGGTGACCATTAAATTTTTTAAAAAAACTGTGTGATACATGCTAACAGAGAAAATGTTTACATCCAGGAAAGGCAGGAATAGGGTAGGCGGGGAACTAAATTCAATGAATGGAAAGCAGTTACAAATGTGGTAGATATTAACCCAACTACATCTATAAACACTTTAACTATGGATAGTATAAATATACTAATTAAAAGTTTGTGAGAGTGGATTAAAAAAACAAGACCTAACTATATGTTGTCTACAAGAAATCTTTTGTAAATACAAAGAAACCGAAAGAGGTTAAACACAAGAGGGTTAAGATATACTATGTTAACACCACTCAAAAGAAAGCTGGAATATAAAAGCTGGAGTAACTATATCAATTTTAGACAAATCAGGATTCAGAGCAAAGAGGAGTATCAGGAATAAAGAGGGAGAGGATAAAATAATTAAGACAAGACAATCCTAAATGTGTGTGCACCTAACACAGAGCATCAAAATACAGGAAGCAAGAACTGAAAAGAGAAACAAATCCTATCCATCAAAATAGCTGGGAAATTAGTGTTTGATAGATGAAAAAGGAAGAAAATCAGTAAGGATATATGGGACCTAAAGAACACTAACAATCAACAAGCTCTGTTTGATATTTATACTCTGTCTAACAAGAACAGAGTACACGTTCTTCTCAAGCCCACATGAGGCATTCATCAAGTTCACATTCTGAACGAGGAAACACCTTCACAAATTTAAAATAATAGAAATCATATAAAGTATATTTTCTAATCACAATGGAATTAAACTAGAAACTAACAGAAAGATACCTGAAACATTCCAAAATATTTGGAGATTAAACCACACACTTGTGAATAACACATAGGTCCAAGAGGTATCAAGAGAAACTTCATGGTCACCTGGGTGACTCAGTTGGTTAAGCCTCCAACTTCAGCTCAGGTCGTGATGTCATGGTTTGTGAGTTTGAGCCCCATATTGGGCTCTGCTAACAGTTCAGAGCCTGTATCCCACTTTGGATTCTGTGTCTCCCTCTCTCTCTGCCCCTCCCCAGCTCACACTCTCTCAATCAAAAATAAACATTAAAAAGTAAAAAAGAGAGAAACTTAAAAAATATTTTCAAGCGTGAAAATATTACTTATCAAAATCTGATGCAGTGAAAGCAGTGTTTAGAGGGAAAGTTATAGCATGAAATGAATATATTAGAATATAAGAAAGATTGACCATAACACCATAAACTTTCACCTTAGCAAACTAGAAAAAGAAGAGCAAACCCAAAACAAGATGAAGGAAGGAGATAAGAAAGATTTAGGAAACATTAAAAAATTAAAATATAAATTAAATTATTTAGAATGTTGAAGAATCCCAGGATCTAATGGAATCCGGGGTGGGAGGGGCAGGTAGGATCTAACTGCATTACAAATGTACAAACCAACTTCTCTGAGGAGATGGGGAAGAAAAGCATTCACTTAAGTGAGAAATGAATAGAGATTGTAAATCTGCAAGAAAAGGGGATGTAATAAGCACTGTCATCAAGTTGCTAAAGCTGTTCCCCATGGGGGGGGGGGTACAAGTTAACAAATTTAAACCACTATATATGCATACTAAAATTGAACAACTAAATAAATGGGTTGTGTATGGTGAGAGACAGGTTTCTCAGGATTGCAGGGGGAGGGTTATAAACCAGCAAGGGGAGCCCTCCACATTAATCCATATAACTGTGACAGTTTCTTAGACTTTCTCTTTTGTTTTTGACAATCTTGAAAATGGTGAAGAGTACTAGTCAGATTTTGTAGAATGTCTATAGTTGGGATTTGTCTGATGTGTACATACGTGTGTATGCCCAGGTTGTTCTACGTGTAAATATTTTGTTGCTTTGTCAGCTGAGCAGGCTTGGAAGCAATGGAACACTTGTAGCAATGAACATATCTAACAGCAATTCTTTGGTTTCTAATACCATTAAAAAAAAAAAAAAGGAAGCAAGGTTTCTTTGAGAAATAACAGGTCTTATAATTGGGGCATGGACTATAGAAGATGAGCCTGGAGAATATTGTAATGCCAGACAGCAGGGAAACACTCAAAAGAAATCCAAACAATGATGAAGGTGTGTTAAAGGAACTTAAGAGCTAACTGAAAGGGCTCCCAGTGGCCAAAGCTGGAATACTTTGAACAAACTATAGCAGTAATGGGTTTTAACTCAAAATATAAAATGTCCATAGGTACATACTGGTATAAAAATTATGGAATAAACGGAGAAAATAGACAAATCTGTGCTGAATGGTTTCAAATACTTTATCCTCAAGGAAATAGAGCATAACTCCACGTTCCTTAAGTGTGCGTTAACCATAGAAACTTTCTCCCAAAGAGTAAAGTATGGAAAAGGGAAAACAAACAATAACTTTATAGCAGAGAAACCTAACAAACACTACCTCTACTAGGTGATCAAAATTACCATCAACAGTGATGTCATACTGATAGCATGCATACTTGATGTGATAGGAATGTCATTTTGACTTCCATGGTCATCCTCCTAAAAACCCATAACCCCAGACTAATCATGAGAAAAAACTCAGATAAATGTGACATGGTATCTTGGATAAATGTGACACCATCCTGGATGGTGTGCTGGAATAGAAAAAAACAACATTGGGTGAAAACTAACAAAGTATGTAATTTAATTAAAAAATTGTTAAATTTTGATAAATGTATCAATAATAGGGCAAAGTGAATGTGGGTTATGGAAACTCTTACTCCGTTCACAACTTTTCTGTAGGTTTAAAGGTATTTAAAATAATTGTTAGGATGGGGCGCCTGGGTGGCGCAGTCGGTTAAGCGTCCGACTTCAGCCAGGTCACGATCTCGCGGTCCGTGAGTTCGAGCCCCGCATCAGACTCTGGGCTGATGGCTCAGAGCCTGGAGCCTGTTTCCGATTCTGTGTCTCCCTCTCTCTCTGCCCCTCCCCCGTTCATGCTCTGTCTCTCTCTGTCCCAAAAATAAATAAACGTTGAAAAAAAAAAAATTAAAAAAAAAAAATAAAAAAATAAAATAATTGTTAGGAAAAAAAGACCTATGAATTAATTTGGAAGACTTCTCATTGGCCAAGGTTGGAGCAACTTATTAAGATAAAAATGATAGCCAATTTGACATTAAATTATATTAAAAAAATAAATAAACATTAGAAAAAATAAAAAAAAAAGAAGTATGTTAAAACAGACATGCCCTTATGGAATGTAATGTACTTAATAATGTTAGAAAAATGTCTTGGACAAATTGAGTGCCATATTGTCTTTATGAAGAAACAAGTAGTATTATAAAGATGCCATTTACCAACAAATTAACAAGTAAATTTAATGTAATTCCAAAAATATTAAGGAAAGTAGAGCAAGAAGTATATATGCCATCAGATATTAAAACATGTGTTAATACTATCTCACAATGATTTTTTATCTTCTCTCATAATATTAAAATGTTATATTGTGTTTAAAACAATAAAAATGATATAATGGATTATAATCTATTGAAAACATAAAAATCCCTGAGCCCTACTGATAAATGAATAAAATAATTGGAAGAGAAGGGGATCTTCTTTATAATACCAACCAATAAATGTAGAAGGGATTATGTAATTAGAATTTTATCAGTAGATTCTTTTTTTTTTTATTTTTTTTATTTTTTTTTTCAACGTTTATTTATTTTTGGGATAGAGAGAGACAGAGCATGAATGGGGGAGGGGCAGAGAGAGAGGGAGACACAGAATCGGAAACAGGCTCCAGGCTCTGAGCCGTCAGCCCAGAGCCTGACGCGGGGCTCGAACTCCCGGACCGCGAGATCGTGACCTGGCTGAAGTCGGACGCCTAACCGACTGCGCCACCCAGGCGCCCCAATAGATTCTTAAACTAGTAAGTAAAAGTTTGATGAGAAAGAAAAAATTTATATAGTCTCAAATTTTCCCCACAAGTTACCAATTTACCATATTGAGGAAATTATGAACTCTATAGTTGAAAAACTTGGCAGAAACCATTTCAACCAAAGGACCAAAGTTAACATTACCAATATTGGGACAAACAATATCATCTGTCTACTGATATGATGTAGTGAGAATCACCCAGAATCATATCTGTGATATTCTTATCAAAACTCTACCCATGAGGAAACATCAGACCTAATTTGAGAGAAATTCTACAAAAAAATATATTTTTTTAAATATCAAGGTAAACACACACACACACAGAAGGGAAGGCCAGAGAATGGTTACAGATTGAAGGACACTAATGAGATATGACATTTGCAAGGTGTGATCCCAGATTGGATCCTGCGGTGGAAAAACATAGCTTTGAATATATTATGATAATTGATCAAATTTGAATATGGACTATGAATTGAATTGTAGCATTGTTAAGTGTTCAGATTTTGATAATTGTTCCATGGCTATATAAGAGAGTGCCCTTGTTTTACAAAGCACATACTGTAGTATTTTGATATAAATAGGTGCAATACCTTCAATCTACTCCCAGATGGCTCCCAAATAACCATATTTCTGTTTCTTTTTATCCATGAACTTATCTGGATAATGATAAAGTGAAAGATGCTACAATAATAATAAATTCGAGTGAAGGATATATGGCAGTTCCTTGTTCATTCTTGAAATTCTTCTGTAACCTCGAAATTATATCAGAATAAAAGTCACAAAATAAAGCCTGTGGGGAATCTGACCTCTGTGTACTTGCTCTTCAAAACGTGATCCACAACCAGCGGTATAGTCATCACCCGTGAGCTTCTCAGACCTGCTGAATCTCCTACCTCACCTCATGCTCTTTTAGAACCTACAGTATAACAAGATGTTGAGGTGATTGTAATGCACATTAAAGACTGAGCAGCCAACTCCTTGTTTTTTCCCAGCAGCCCACTCTTTAGAACTTTGTGTAAAAGTATTTAGCACCATCTGTAGGTGCTGTAAAGAATCAGAGTGGGTGGTCTTTTATCCTTTTGTCTCTCTAGGCAGGCCCAATGGATGTGCTACCCCATTCCCATTTCTTAACTTAATCCATGTTACTCTAATGTGCATGGTACAATGATACATTCAGAAACTTTTCATTCAGTAACATCTGTTTAATGTATATCTTCCCTTACTCTCCTCTTTCAAGCCTCAATTCAACTCTCACCTCATGCATGAACACTTTTCTAAACTCCTTGAATTTAAATCTCCACTTATTGTCATTCTTAAGAAACAATTTTATCTTTTACTTTTTATCAGCTGCTATTTTCTTGTTCTGTTCATGAGTTCCAAATAAATTGTATGTTTCCTACCGTTACAGGCCAGATTTTTATGGATGCATCTGTTTTCCACGTTCTCAATTACAACCCTCCCCACAGTGCGATGCTGATTCTCTAGAGTATAGGGAAGAAGATTCATTAGGAATGACAAAGGAAACACTAGAACTTCTGACTATTTATCAAAAACTGAAAAATATATCTTTTATAAATATGTGATAACTAGATTGGCAGAATATATATAATTTATGATTTTATAAAGCATAGTGGAGATGCAAGCTCAAAACGTTTTGCTGATGTGGGCATAAAATCAAAAAAGTTTGGAGACCATTGCTTTAGAGCACCATAGAAATTAATCAATATATGTTTCTTACTCCTTGTAGTAACAAAGGGAAAACTGAAGAAAGAGTCAAAGACAACCAATGTTTGAACTAAGAATCCTAATGGTAGAGATGTTGGGTTTAGAGACTAACCCATTCCTTACAGGCTTGGAAGATATGGTTACGGGGATCATTCTTAGGTGGCATTGTACCACAATTACTGTAATAAATTAGGATTCAAGTTTCTGCAGCTTATCAATGATTCCTCATTTGACTGATATATTAGGCATCCTAGCATAACCTGACGCTGAGTCAAATAAACTCAGGTTTTATGATTATAAGAAAGAGTATTTTCTGCAAAATCTCTAATCATTTTACATCCAATTTTTAAAAATGCTAGGTCTTTAAAATAATATGCTAGATGTAAAATACTGTGAAACTTTATTTGATGAAGTCCTGATTTGTATAGCTCTTTGATAAATATAAAGCAAAACTTTCTTGTAAATAACATGCCTAAAGTCTAAAGATCCTATTTTAGAGAAATGGAAACAGTTCATCTTTAAAGTATTTGCTGTTTTAGTACTTTTAAGACACAAAGTAACTTACACTAGTTCTAACTGTGAGAGTAGAAGTAGTTGGAAAGGTAATTCACTACAATGTATGTGTTATTTAATAATATGTCCTATTTAAATAGTTTTCTATGTGGTAAAAATAAAATTATTTGCAAGTCGTATTACAGATAAAGGATTGTTATTTCTAATATATAAACTGTTTGCAGAAATTTGAAAAAAAAAAGGAAAAAGAAAAACCACTCCAATGACAAAATAGACACTATGAAAAACACCTACTCAGATAATGCATGATGTTGAGCCAGTTGTATTTCTTTAAGAGATATCTGAATTAAAACTATACTGAAACATCATGTAGCACCCATAAAATTTGTAAAATTTTAAATATTCAGTAACACATCCTGTTGTTGAAACTATAGCATATACATTGTGTTGAAGGTAAGTTGGCAAAACCTTTATGGAGGGCAATTTGGTTAAAATGTTAACATAACAGACTACATATACATTTTGATCAAATGATTTTACTTCTGGAAATTTATTCTAGACATACTTACAGGTGTTAGAAATCATGCACATATTGGGCCTTTGAGTACAGAGACTCACATTGTATAGTTTTACATTTAAAAAAATGAATATTTAAAAAAATTTAAATCTCATAAATGTTATCTATTTAAAAAGTTACCTATTAAAAATTATGATTTTGTGTCCTTATCCGTGCATCCACCAAATTGCTCACATATCTTACTACAAATGATGGATACCTTGATCATATGATTAAGTTAGGATATATCAAATTTCTTTACCACAAAGTTACTTTTTTCTTTTATACTTAATAGTCTTTAATGGAAGATACCCTGAGACTAGACTAATCTTGTTTCTCCTTAAGATTTTGCCTACTAATTTGAGTATCTATTGGTGGGTCTTGGCTGCAATAATTATTGTGGTGCTTGATTAAAGTTGATTCTCCATTTCTCTATTCTAATTCACTAAGTAGGATTTTATTTTTAAAGCTATTCCTTCCTATTCCTTCCTCTATTTACTCAATTATGTATATCACTACAAACCCATGACTATTTAATTTATTCTATAAAATCCAATACCATTATTATTTTGTTGCTCAATTTGATCCAGCTTTGGTCATTAGGACCATTTGGTCAGAGGTCATAAGTCTTGTTGGCTCTTCTGTTCTTTCCAAAGTCCCCATTTTTTGAGCATTTTCTTATTTTCTTACATCACAAGATATTCCAGGTTAACCTTGTATTTTCATTGTCCCAGCCCTGGAATCAAGCACTTCTCTAAGCATCCTTAAAAAGTCATTTTTGTGGCATTTATGCCAAAAATGCATAATCTCATAGAAATTATGAAAAAATTAGACAAAACCATATTGAGGGAAATTCTATAAAATAATTGATTAGTATTTCTCGAATATCAGGGTCATAAAAGGCAAGGGAAGACTGAGGAACTTGTACAGACTAGAAGACCAAGGAGTTATAACAAAATGCAATGTGGGACTCTGGAGAGGATTGTGGAACAGAAAAATTACAATAGTGGAAAATTTGCTGAAATTAGAATAAGGTGTGTGGTTTAAGTGATAATATTGTAACAATGTTTATTTCCTGTTTTTGATAATTATGCTATGGTATATAAGATGTTAACATTATGGAAAGCATAATAAGAGATACAGGGAAATTTGAATATTTTGTAACTTTTCCGAAGTCTAAAATTAGTTAAAAATAAAAAATTAGAAATATTAAATTAACTCACTGAATAGTCTGGACAACTCTCCAACATATATTCTTGAGTCCCAGAAAGAAAAGTTCAATTGTATATTGTGTCAAAATCTGTGTTTATAGATATGTTTGGAAGGACACAAAGAAAATTATCAGTATTTGTAGCCTCTGTAGGGATCTGGGAGACACAGAGTGAAATAATTTCTATTGCATATTGTTTTTTTATGTGCATATATTACCTATGCAAAAAAATAAAAATAAAAAAAATCTAAAGGGCATTACATTGCCAAAGTAAGTGTAATGATTTACAGGGTTAATATAAAATGTATAGGTTATTATTTAAACATATAATTAAATAAATAATGATATTTTAATCTTGATGAGATTAATTCATACATATTAATATCAGAAGATCACTTAAATTTATTTATGTCTCTTTAATTTTTTAAATAGTTGTCTTCAGAGGGCTGTAGGTTTTGGACTCCACTCAAGTAAGCTATAATTTAAAAAATCCTTGATCACCACTGCTATAAAGCTCTTCTCTATCTGAATAATTGATTCTTTTCCACATCTGTTCTCTTGTCTAGAATGCCTTTCTGACTTTTCCCTTAACTAGCTATCTCCTTCTCTTTAAAACTCAAATTAGATTTAATCTTCTCCAGAAAGCTCTTCCTGATCCCTAATCCCCAAATTTGGGCTTGACACGAATCCCATATGCTTCCATTACACTGTGTCATAACCTCCATTTTATTGTAATTATTTATATTTTTAGTTTCCTTATTAGAATACATGCAGTGTAAAGGAAGAGACTCAGTATTTTGTCACTGTCCTATTTATACTTCAGAGAATGACAAACCTTTGTCTAAAATAAGATATTTTTTTAAAGGATGCAATTAATATAAGTTTAAGTATGAATAAAAACATCTTACGTTTCCTGCAATGAAGATCCACACAGGATTGTATCATCTGTATGAAAACAGAGTGAGATTACAAGACCTAAATTCTGAAAAAAAATACACTAAATTTAAAGGAAATAATAGATAATCGTACTTGAAGGAATCTTAGAGATGAACTATTAGAGCCTATTTTTTCCTTCTGTGCTTTTTTTTAAAAGATTGAGATATCGACATATAACATTAGTTTCAGGTATACGACACAATGATTCAATATACGTATATATTGTGAAATAGTCACCACAGTAAGTCTATTTAACACCCATTACCATACATAGTTAAAAATGTTCTTTTTCTCTTGATGAGAACATTTAAGATCTGTTCACTTAGCAACTTTCAGACATACAATACGGTGTTATTAACCATAGCCACCATGCTGTACATTAGATCCCCATAACTTATATATTTTATGACTGAAAGTTTATAACTTTGAGCTCCTTCTCTATTTCACCCACTTCCAATCCCACCCCCCACCCCCCTGGCAACCATCAATCTATTCTCTGAGTTTCATTTTTTATATATTTTTTAAATGTTTGTTTAGTTAGTTAGTTAGTTAAGTTAGTTAAATTAGTTGGTTGGTTGGTTAGTTAGTTAGTTAGAGAGAGGGAGACAGAGAATCCCAAGCAGGCTCTGTGTTGCCATTGCAAAGCCAAACACGGGACTTGATCTCACAAACCATGGGATCATGACCTCAGCTGAAACCAATAGTCTGACGCTTAACTGACAGAACCACCCAGGCACACTGCATTTTTTATGTTTTTACCTATAAGTGAGATCATATGATATTTTCTTTCTCTGCCTTATTTCACTTAGATTAATACCCTCGGGGTCCATCCATGTTACTACAAATGGCAGGACTTCCTTCTTTTTGTTAACTGTGTAATGTTTCATTGTGTGTGTGTGTGCACGCACGCACATGCACATGAGTGTATCACATTTGCTTTACCCATTTATCTATTGATAAACACGTTGTTTCCGTGTCTTGAATATTGTAAATAATGCTGCAGTGAACATAGAAGGTGTGTGTATCTTTTTGGATTAGTTTTTTTCCCCCCAGTAAGTACCCAAAAGTGGATTTGATGTATCATAGGGTAGTTATATTTTTTTAAATAAATTTTTTAAATGTGTATTTATTTTAGAGCGAGAGACAGACATAGAGTGGGGGAGGGGCAGCGAGTGAGGGAAACACAGAATCTGAAGCAAGCTCCATGCTCTGAGCTGTCAGCACACAGCCCAATGTGGGGCTTGAACTCATGGACTGTGAGATCATGACCTGAGTCGAAGTCAGATGCTTAAGTGACTGAGCCACCCAGGTGCCCATCTATTTTTAATTTTTTGAGGAAATTCTTCCTGTTTCCTATAGTAGTTGTGCCAATTTACATTCCCACCAACAGTGTATGAGGGTTCTCTTTTCTCTACATTCTTACTAACACTTGCTATTTGTCTCTTGATAATAGCTACTCTAATAAGTATGGGGTGATACTGTAAGAGCACGCTTTTCATACACATGAGGGAAAAATAGAGTAGCTTGCTGTTTATGTTGGGTACTTTTCTTTTTTTTTTTAATTTTTTTTTTTTTTTCAACGTTTATTTATTTTGGGGACAGAGAGAGACAGAGCATGAACGGGCGAGGGGCAGAGAGAGAGGGAGACACAGAATCGGAAACAGGCTCCAGGCTCCGAGCCATCAGCCCAGAGCCCGACGCGGGGCTCGAACTCACGGACCGCGAGATCGTGACCTGGCTGAAGTCGGACGCTTAACCGACTGCGCCACCCAGGCGCCCCTGTTGGGTACTTTTCATTTCAAAAAACAGATTTAAGTAGCAAAGCGGGACTTTATTCTCACATTTCACTTGCGTTGATATGGGTGGGGCCACAGCATGCAGATTAGAAGACACTGGAGTGGCTGTATGACTCCTACAAAGGTGTTCCTTTGTCCAGGTCACCACGGCTCTGAATGTAGGTGGGGTATCACTATGGTCCTCTGCCTTGGAGTAGACACTTTTATAAAGTACAACCTTTACAAATATTCATCATGGTCCTAGACAAGAGAAATAAAGCCTCACAGAAATCCCAGAAACATTACATATTTATAAAGTTAGTTCTGAATCCACTGTCACACTGGGATCCTAGTAGAAGGAATTCATGGCTATCCTTTCTACAGCTTTACCATTAACATGACTCCGTGGCTCTCCCCCTGACATTTTGCTTATTATGTCTGTTTTACTCCCTATTACCAATAAGCTACTTCTCTGTGTTTATTCAAGACAAAACAAAACAGAAACAACAAAAACTATAAATTGTAACTTCTAACCAGGCATTATGATTTTTTTTTAAAAGTTCATTTATTTATCTGGAGAGGGAAGAGAAAATCCCAAGCAGGTTCCATGCTGTCAATGCAAAGCCCTAATGGGGGCTTGAGCCCATGAACTGTCAGGTCATGATCTGAGCCAAAATCAAGAGTTGGATGCTTAACTGACTGAGCCAGTCAGGTGCCCCAAACTTTGATTTATCGTAACTCTAGTCTTTAGAATCCTTTATGGCCCTTCTCATGGCTTTTCTTTATACATATAAATGTATATATTTTAGCTATGCTTCTCAGTATCTCATTTTTTAATTTCCCAGTTTAGTTTCTGGAGACTCTTTGTGCCTACTAATTGAGTGTGTGTGTGTGTGTGTGTGTGTGTTTGTGTGTGCGTGTGTTTCTTTAGCTGGGTCATAGATTTGTATCTATTGTATGAAATAACCTTTGAATGGGTTAGAAGTCCACACTTGATGGGCTTAATTATGACTGGAGGAGAGTTGGAAGATGGGATGGGTTTTTTCCTCAAAATATGACCTCCTGAAAGTAAACATCAACACTCTAAAAAAATCAGAAATATAATGGGCAAAATTAAGATTATAATTCCTTAGACATTATTGGTCTGTCAAACAAAATCCAAATATGTCTTGGAAATAAGGCCAAAATATATTAGATTCAAAAAAGTCAATTTACATACATTTTGGACTTGTTTATTCATATGCATAGTAAACTGACAATTCTGGGGGTCCAGAACTGCTTTGTATGTGTTAAGTTTAACACCTTAGACACCATGGACATTCCATCAATATTAAGTGTGATAACAGCTAGAGATATTTCACAGGATGCATTTTTCCTGTCTTTTCCTATTGGTGTTCTCAAACTTTGCTTAGAATAATGTTTGAATGAATGTCCCACATTACTTTCTTGAATTCTAAATTTAGTGCCTATGGAAACATCCTGATATTCAAACATCTGAGCCTCATTTCAAATATTTTGGGTAGTTCATTAATTTTTTCTTTGCAATGAAGTGATTTTTATTTTTAAGTTACTATTATTTGAAAAATCACAACTAGAGGACAGAAGAAAACCAAGATATTGGTACTATTTTTCTCTTAGTAATCTTAAGCTATTTTTTTTCTACAAAATTAAAGAATGTGCTAAATCATCTCTTTTCCAAGATCTGAGATGGATTTCCTCACTGGTTCTTTAGTGATCTCTCTGTTTCCCTGTCTCATCTGTCACAAGAAGCATAAATATTGTTTAGGTTCGGTTCACATCTATAACACAGTATACTTAAGGTATTATGGGAAAAAAATCCATTTATGTAGAACCTTTATATGTGACTTAAAGGAATGTAATTCCTTACAGAAAGGTGATTAAAAGCCACAGGACCTAGATGTTGGATATTGGGGGAATAGAAGGGAAATCTCATAGAGTGCATTTAAAGGAAGTGTTGGTTAAATAATGTTGTTTGCTGATTGTATCTACTGTGTTCAATTCACTTGATAAAATGTTGTAACTTCAGGCATCATTTATATGTCATGGATCCCCACTTTGTATTTCCAATCCGACTTGTTTTCCTAATCTCCGGACCTGTGTATCCAACTGTTTACTGGGTATTTCTATTTGGATATTCTATAGAAAGATGAACCTAAAGTGTACCAAAATGTACTTGTCATTTAGCTTTAACATTTCTAAACTACCTTTACCTGGGTTCCTATTTTATTGAATGACACCAGCATCCACTTAGCTAGTTAAGGCAGAAATACATTAATCTCCCTTTCTTTCATCCTCATATTGGATACTTACCCAAGATCACCAAATCTTGGTTATTCTGTGTACAAAATATTTCTATTTCCTTTTGTGTTTGGTCTCCTTGTTCACACCACCAATTTCTTTCACTTAAAAAAAAATATTTCATTGTATCTCTAACTTTATTTTTTAACTCTTTCTCCCCTTGGGAGTTAAAATGATTTTATTAAAATGTGAAACTGGGCATTTCTCTCTTCTGCCTGCTTCTTTAGCAGAATCTGTCTCTTTTCTGATCTTCACACTACATTCTAGCCTTCTTGGATTTCTTTTGGTTTGCTCACTACATATTCTCTTTGCCTGTTTGCCTGAGAAACACTTTCTTTGCCTGGCTAATTCTTACCAGTGCTTTGGCTCTCTGCTTCAAGTTTCAAACTGAGACCTTCAGGTAGAATTCCTCAGCTTTACAAGGTTAAATATCTCACTGATGAGCTTCTAGACTACCCTTTCCTTCCTCTATCCTAATACCATGCTAAATTAAAATTGCTTGTTGAATAGACATCTACCTTGTAGGTTATAAAACTCGTAAGAATGTAAACCATGTCTAACTTCTTATTCCTCATAACCCCGATGTCTTTAAGAATTTCTGGACCTACTAGCTATCAGCAAACACTTGTTAAATAAATGAATGACTGAAAGTATCCTGATTTAACCTATTTAAGGGTATATTGATCCTATCCCATGCTTAATTGATTATCAAAGGCTTCCCATAATCGATATGCAGAGAACACATTTTTTCAGTCTAGATGCTTCTTTTCATATAAAGGGTAATCCATTCACATAACAATTATGGCCTATCTCCCATCCTCACATGCTTCTTTCTTGGGGGAAGTGGATAGGTTATGTGACCTACAAATTTTGGAAGAATAAATTGAATATGCTTGCTTAGTTATTTCTTTTTATCTTTCTCTCTGGGTCCAAAATTGTTCAGAGAAAGTATGCTTCTCTATGTGTTAAGGTTTAGGGATGTAGGCTCCCATGTGAGAAGGCCTGTGGTGTCCTTAATGCTTCATGTGCCCGAACTGGTGTCTGTTAAAATCTGAGTTCACAATTAGGAAATCTGCTTGCCGTAGCTATAACCCCATTATCTTTTATCAGATTATTCAGCATTAAAGGAAATGTTTGTAATAAGTCTTCTCTCTTAGTCTGTTCCATCTGCTACAACACTATACTCATAGCCTGGATGACTTGAACAACAGACATTTATTTCTCATGGCTCTTGAGGTTGGGAAGTCCAAGATCCAGGTACCAGCAGAGTTGGTGGTGACTGGTGAGAGCTTTTTCCTCATTTTCAGATGTTCACCTTGTTGTTAAATCTTCATATGGCAGAAAGAGAGAA
Organism: Puma concolor; assembly: GCF_028749965.1. Classification (NCBI taxonomy): domain Eukaryota; kingdom Metazoa; phylum Chordata; class Mammalia; order Carnivora; family Felidae; genus Puma; species Puma concolor. The sequence continues at coordinate 119,087,012 of NC_141670.1, forward strand.
AGAGAGAGGAAAAGGACTCTGATATTTTCCTTTTCTTAAGGACACTTATCCCATCATGGAGGCCCCACCCTCATAACCTCAGCTAGGTCTAATGATCTCCCAAAAGCCCCACCTCCAAATACCATCTCACTGGGGACTAGGGCTTTAATATGTGAATTTTGGGGGGACAAAAGCATCCAGTCCATAAAATCCTCCATTTGCTTTTCTTTATTTTTAACTGGCTCAGGAAAAAAAAAAAAAAAGGGAAATAAAGTACTATATACTGAGCCTCACTGAATCCCAGCGGTGACACTGTACCATTTCTGCATTCTAGGCTATTTTCTCCATTCATTTTTAGTCAACAAACACTTATTAAGTGTCTACTATATGCCAGGTAATCTCTAGGAACGTTAATTCTTCCACCTGGGCTTTGAAAACTAAAATAGTCATCAGAGTTCATGGCTTTATTCCCACTAGATTGTAAACATCATGTTGAAGTTGTGTTAGTGTTTAGAGTTCATATTATTCTAAGTGGATTTTAAAGTGTGCACAGTTTTCTTTGAAGAGTATTTTGTATGTATAATTCATTTTGGGAGGCAAGTTTATTCCTTTTCTAGCACTTTTTAATTCTTCTAGGTAAGTAGAATAAACTGTTCTTTAAGCCTCTAAATGTTTCCAACATTGTATCCCTGCCTTCAATTAATTTAATTTGTACTTAAAGGATATCTATAACTACATTTCAGCAAAAACAGTTTCCATGGTAACATCATAGATTTTCTAAATTCAGGCTATGATGTAATCAACTAAAATGACTATCATACCAAAATTCTTATTTATTTCATCTGCAGCATTCCTTATATAAATCTATTGTGATACACATGTATTTTCCACATCTGAATTTAACTTGGAGGTATAGTACATTTTCCAATTGCTTCTATTTTAGAAATTCTTGTTTGATTTCGCAGTATTATGGAATTCACATTTCTGCTAGAGTGAAGATATCGACAGAATAGGCTGGATTATGTAGAGTATATCTATATGATGTTGACCTAGTTTTTATAAAATTATGGAAATTTTCTATCCATGCTGACAGCTTGTGGAATATCATTGTAGTCAAAATATTACAGAAGAGTGAATTTCACACACTAAATTGATTGTTACTGTTAGATCTATTAACATATTACATTATGAAGTAGTTGAGGATCTCGCCCTTGATTTCCTAAAGAACCCAATCTAATAAGATTGTTTTTTTGCATGTATATACATTTTTTGCTTAATTGCTTTTTCATTAAATAGTTGTGGATAGTAGCTGTGAATGCCTATTCTGTATATTTGTATACAATTGGTATTACTCTCCAAAGGGGCTCTAATGGTAGAAAACCTCAAGATCTTTGCTTTTGGGTTAATATCAGGTATTTATTTGAATAAATCTAATCTCTGAAGCCTGTAAACTCTGAGCAGAGAATTTTGTAAATAGATTTTCTTTACTCACATGAAATCTTTCAATTTTGCTTATGGTTTCCTTTGTTCCTTAGTTTTGGCCATAGTTAGAAACAAAAATGTACAGGACAGAAAATCAAGAGCATATATTTGTGGACATAGTGAAGTTATATTGTAGAGGATAAAAGAAAAAAGGGACAAAGGAAGAAAGTCCTTAGGAATGTTAATACTACCCAAGATGGCCCATGTACTCTGTGGAGGCCCCAGGAAAGTTCAGTATAGTTGGGAAACTTCAGAGGGAATCCTTCATAATAATTTACCAAGATAAATCCAGTTGCTTTTTTCCTCTTTATATGCATGGAAGGTTTTTCCTTTTATAGCACATTTTATTACATACATATTATTATATATGTAAATATCTCCTCTACTAATCTCTAGGTTCTATAAGGATAGTAAGTTCCAAGAAAGCATTTGTCACATTGGCAACAGTTTCAGAGACACCAAATAAAGATGAAAATATTCTGGGTTTGGGAACTTTGGAGATTATTGGTGATATTTGCTAAAATAAATTCAGGGGGTGTTTGGGTGAATTCTTCAGAATTCACTCAGGTAACATATGCCATTCCATGTATTCTGTGCAGAAAGGGTTTCATATAGAATTAAAGGTTTACAGAGCTTGTTGGATGAACTGAAGGAATGAAGCTCAGGGAAGCTGTCACAGAGGACAAAGGGAGCTGTTGCCCAAAGGTCAGAGAAATGTACACACAATATTTCAGCATGGACCACTAATGTAAATCTTTCTCAAAAGTTTGCCAGAAACTCCAATGGATACATGAGAAGATGTTCAAAATCACTGATCCATCAGGGATCAAAACTACAATGACATATCACCTCATAGCTGTCAGAATGGCTAAAATCAACAACACAGGAAACAACAGGTGTTGCCAAGGATATGGAGAAAGGGAACACTCATGCACTGTTGGTGGGAATGAAAACTGCTGCAGCCACTCTGGAAAAAAGAATGGATGTTCCTCACAAAGTTAAAAATAGAACTAATCTATGATCCAGCAATTGCACTACTGGGTATTTACCCAAAGAATATAAAAATACTAACTCAAAGGGATACATGCACCCCAATGTTTATAGCAGCATTATCTACAATAGCCAAACTATGTAAACAGCCAAAGTGCTCATCAACTGATGAATGGATAAAGAAGTGGTATGTGAGACAGAGGGAAGATGGCGGCGTAGGAGGACGCTGGGCTCACTGCGCGTCCTGCTGATCACTTAGATTCCACCTACACCTGCCTAAATAACCCAGAAAACCGCCAGAGGATTAGCAGAACGGAGTCGCCGGAGCCAAGCGCAGACGAGAGGCCCACGGAAGAGGGTAGGAAGGGCGGCGAGGCGGTGCGCGCTCCACGGACTGGCGGGAGGAAGCCGGGGCGGAGGGGCGGCTCGCCGGCCAAGCAGAGCCTCCGAGTCTGGCTTGCAAAAAGCGGAGGGGCCTGACGGACTGTGTTCCCACAGCAAGCGCGACTTAGCATCTGGGAGGTCATAAGTTAACAGCTCTGCTCAGAAAGCGGGAAGGCTGGAAGACAAAGGGAAGGAGAGCTGCTGAGCCCCCTGACGACAGAGCTCAGTTTGGTGGGGAACAAAGGCGCTCGCCAGGGCCATCTCCCCCGCCCATCCCCCAGCCAAAATCCCAAAGAGAACCAGTTCCTGCCAGGGAACTTGCTCGCTCCGCGCAAACACCCAACTCTGCGCTTCTGCGGAGCCAAACCTCCGGCAGCGGATCTGACTCCCTCCTGCTGCCACAGGGCCCCTCCTGAAGTGGATCACCTAAGGAGAAGCAAGCTAAGCCTGCCCCTCCTGCCCCTGTGCACCTTGCCTACCCACCCCAGCTAAGACGCCAGATCCCCAGCATCACAAGCCTGGCAGTGTGCAAGTAGCCCAGACAGGCCACCCCACCCCACAGTGAATCCCGCCCCTAGGAGAGGGGAAGAGAAGGCACACACCAGTCTGACTGTGGACACAGCGGTGGGCTGGGGGCAGACATCAGGTCTGACTGCGGCTCCGCCCACCAACTCCAGTTATACACCACAGCACAGGGGAAGTGCCCTGCAGGTCCTCACCACGCCAGGGACTATCCAAAATGACCAAGCGGAAGAATTCCCCTCAGAAGAATCTCCAGGAAATAACAACAGCTAATGAGCTGATCAAAAAGGATTTAAATAATATAACAGAAAGTGAATTTAGAATAATAGTCATAAAATTAATCGCTGGGCTTGAAAACAGTATAGCTGACAGCAGAGAATCTCTTGCTACAGAGATCAAGGGACTAAGGAACAGTCACGAGGAGCTAAAAAACGCTTTAAACGAAATGCATAACAAAATGGAAACCACCACGGCTCGGATTGAAGAGACAGAGGAGAGAATAGGTGAACTAGAAGATAAAGTTATGGAAAAAGAGGAAGCTGAGAAAAAGAGAGATAAAAAAATCCAGGAGTAGGAGGGGAAAATTAGAGAACTAAGTGATACACTAAAAATAAATAATCTACGCATAATTGGTATCCCAGAGGAGGAAGAGAGAGGGAAAGGTGCTGAGGGGTACTTGAAGAAATCATAGCTGAGAACTTCCCTGAAGTGGGGAAGGAAAAAGGCATTGAAATCCAAGAGGCACAGAGAACTCCCTTCAGACGTAACTTGAATCGATCTTCTGCACGACATATCATAGTGAAACTGGCAAAATACAAGGATAAAGAGAAAATTCTGAAAGCAGCAAGGGGTAAACGTGCCCTCACATATAAAGGGAGACCTATAAGACTCGTGACTGATCTCTCTTTTGAAACTTGGCAGGCCAGAAAGAATTGGCACGAGATTTTCAGTGTGCTAGACAGAAAAAATATGCAGCCGAGAATCCTTTATCCAGCAAGTCTGTCATTTAGAATAGAAGGAGAGATAAAGGTCTTCCCAAACAAACAAAAACTGAAGGAATTTGTCACCACTAAACCAGCCCTCCAAGAGATCCTAAGGGCGACCCTGTGAGACAAAGTACCAGAGACATCACTACAAGCATAAAACATACAGACATCACAATGACTCTAAACCCATATCTTTCTATAATAACACTGAATGTAAATGGATTAAATGCGCCAACCAAAAGATATAGGGTATCAGAATGGATAAAAAAACAAGACCCATCTATTTGCTGTCTACAAGAGACTCATTTTAGACCTGAGGACACCTTTAGATTGAGAGTGAGGGGATGGAGAACTATTTATCATGCTACTGGAAGCCAAAAGAAAGCTGGAGTAGCCATACTTATATCAGACAAACTAGACTTTCAATTAAAGGCTGTAACAAGAGATGAAGAAGGACATTATATAATAGTGACAGGGTCTATCCATCAGGAAGAGCTAACAATTATAAATGTCTATGCGCCGAATACCGGAGCCCCCAAATATATAAAACAATTACTCATAAACATAAGCAACCTTATTGAGAAGAATGTGGTAATTGCAGGGGACTTTAACACCCCACTTACAGAAATGGATAGATCATCTAGATACACGGTCAATAAAGAAACAAGGGCCCTGAAATAGACATTGGATCAGATGGACTTGACAGATATATTTAACTCTGCATCCCAAAGCAACGGAATATACTTTCTTCTCGAGTGCCCATGGAACATTCTCCAAGATAGATCATATACTGGGTCACAAAACAGCCCTTCATAAGTTTACAAGAATTGAAATCATACCATGCATACTTTCAGACCACAATGCTATGAAGCTTGAAATCAACCACAGAAAAAAGTCTGGAAAACCTCCAAAAGCATGGAGGTTAAAGAACACCCTACTAACGAATGAGTGGGTCAACCAGGCAATTCGAGAAGAAATTAAAAAATATATGGAAACAAACGAAAATGAAAATACAACAATCCAAACGCTTTGGGACGCAGCGAAGGCAGTCCTGAGAGGAAAATACATTGCAATCCAGGCCTATCTCAAGAAACCAGAAAAATCCCAAATACAAAATCTAACAGCACACCTAAAGGAAATAGAAGCAGAACAGCAAAGGCAGCCTAAACCCAGCAGAAGAAGAGAAATAATAAAGATCAGAGCAGAAATAAACAATATAGAATCTAAAAAAACTGTAGAGCAGATCAACGAAACCAAGAGTTGGTCTTTTGAAAAAATAAACAAAATTGACAAACCTCTAGCCAGGCTTCTCAAAAAGAAAAGGGAGATGACCCAAATAGATAAAGTCATGAATGAAAATGGAATGATTACAACCAATCCCTCAGAGATACAAACAATTATCAGGGAATACTATGAAAAATTATATGCCAACAAATGGGACAACCTGGAAGAAATGGACAAATTCCTGAACACCCACACTCTTCCAAAACTCAATCAGGAGGAAATAGAAAGCTTGAACAGACCCATCACCAGCGAAGAAATTGAATCGGTTATCAAAAATCTCCCAACAAATAAGAGTCCAGGACCAGATGGCTTCCCAGGGGAGTTCTACCAGACGTTTAAAGCAGAGATAATACCTATCCTTCTCAAGCTATTCCAAGAAATAGAAAGGGAAGGAAAAGTTCCAGACTCATTCTATGAAGCCAGTATTACTTTGATTCCTAAACCAGACAGAGACCCAGTAAACAAAGAGAACTACAGGCCAATATCCCTGATGAATATGGATGCAACAATTCTCAATAAGATACTAGCAAATCGAATTCAACGGCATATAAAAGAATTATTCACCATGATCAAGTGGGTTCATTCCTGGGATGCAGGGCTGGTTCAACATTCGCAAATCAATCAACGTGATACATCACATTACCAAAAAAAAAGAGAAGAACCATATGATCCTGTCAATCGATGCAGAAAAGGCCTTTGACAAAATCCAGCACCCTTTCTTAATAAAAACGCTTGAGAAAGTCGGAATAGAAGGAACATACTTAAAGATCATAAAAGCCATTTATGAAAAGCCCACAGCTAACATCATCCTCAACGGGGAAAAACTGAGAGCTTTTTCCCTGAGATCAGGAACACGACAGGGATGCCCACTCTCACCGCTGTTGCTTAACATAGTGCTGGAAGTTCTAGCATCAGCAATCAGACAACAAAAGGAAATCAAAGGCATCAAAATTGGCAAAGATGAAGTCAAGCTTTCGCTTTTTGCAGATGACATGATATTATACATGGAAAATCCGATAGACTCCACCAAAAGTCTGCTAGAACTGATACATGAATTCAGCAAAGTTGCAGGATACAAAATCAATGTGCAGAAATCAGTTGCATTCTTCTACACTAACAATGAAGCAACAGAAAGACAAATAAAGAAACTGATCCCATTCACAATTGCACCAAGAAGCATAAAATACCTAGGAATCAATCTAACCAAAGATGTAAAGGATCTGTATGCTGAAAACTATAGAAAGCTTATGAAGGTAATTGAAGAAGATTTAAAGAAATGGAAAGACATTCCCTGCTCATGGATTGGAAGAATAAATATTATCAAAATGTCAATACTACCCAAAGCTATCTACACATTCAATGCAATCCCAATCAAAATTGCACCAGCATTCTTCTCGAAACTAGAACAAGCAATCCTAAAATTCATATGGAACCACAAAAGGCCCCGAATAGCCAAAGTAATTTTGAAGAAGAAGACCAAAGCAGGAGGCATCACAATCCCAGACTTTAGCCTCTACTACAAAGCTGTCATCATCAAGACAGCATGGTACTGGCACAAAAACAGACACATAGACCAATGGAATAGAAAAGAAACCCCAGAACTAGACCCACAAACGTATGGCCAACTCATCTTTGACAAAGCAGGAAAGAACATCCAATGGAAAAAAGACAGTCTCTTTAACAAATGGTGCTGGGAGAACTGGACAGCAACATGCAGAAGGTTGAAACTAGACCACTTTCTCACACCATTCACAAAAATAAACTCAAAATGGATAAAGGACCTGAATGTGAGACAGGAAACCATCAAAACCTTAGAGGAGAAAGCAGGAAAAGACCTCTCTGACCTCAGCCGTAGCAATCTCTTACTCGACACATCCCCAAAGGCAAGGGAATTAAAAGCAAAAGTGAATTCCTGGGACCTTATGAAGATAAAAAGCTTCTGCACAGCAAAGGAAACAACCAACAAAACTAAAAGGCAACCAACGGAATGGGAAAAGATATTTGCAAATGACATATCGGACAAAGGGCTAGTATCCAAAATCTATAAAGAGCTCACCAAACTCCACACCTGAAAAGCAAATAACCCCGTGAAGAAATGGGCAGAAAACATGAATAGACACTTCTCTAAAGAAGACATCCGGATGGCCAACAGGCACATGAAAAGATGTTCAGCGTCGCTCCTTATCAGGGAAATACAAATCAAAACCACACTCAGGTATCACCTCATGCCAGTCAGAGTGGCCAAAATGAACAAATCAGGAGACTATAGATGCTGGAGAGGATGTGGAGAAACGGGAACCCTCTTGCACTGTTGGTGGGAATGCAAATTGGTGCAGCCGCTCTGGAAAGCAGTGTGGAGGCTCCTCAGAAAATTAAAAATAGACCTACCCTATGACCCAGCAATAGCACTGCTAGGAATTTATCCAAGGGACACAGGAGTACTGATGCATAGGGGCACTTGTACCCCAATGTTCATAGCAGCACTCTCAACAATAGCCAAATTATGGAAAGAGCCTAAATGTCCATCAACTGATGAATGGATCAAGAAATTGTGGTTTATATACACAATGGAATACTACGTGGCAATGAGAAAAAATGAAATATGGCCTTTTGTAGCAACGTGGATGGAACTGGAGAGTGTGATGCTAAGGGAAATAAGCCATACAGAGAAAGACAGATACCATATGGTTTCACTCTTATGTGGATCCTGAGAAACTTAACAGGAACCCATGGGGGAGGGGAAGGGAAAAAAAAGAGGTTAGAGTGGGAGAGAGCCAAAGCATAAGAGACTGTTGAGAACTGAGAACAAACTAAGGGTTGATGGGGGGTGGGAGGGAGGAGAGGGTGGGTGATGGGTATTGAGGAGGGCACCTTTTGGGATGAGCACTGGGTGTTGTATGGAAACCAATTTGACAATAAATTTCATAAAAAAAAAAAAAAGAAGTGGTATGTATGGTGTGTGTGTGTGTGTGTGTGTGTGTGTGTGTGTGTGTGTGTGTGTAATGGAATATTACCCAGCCATCAAAAAGAATGAAATCTTACCATTTGCAATGATGTGGATGAGCTAGAGAGTGCAATGCTAAGTGAAGTAAGTCAGAGAAAGGCAAATACCATATGATTTTATTCCTATGTGAAATTTAAGAAACAAAACAAATGAGGGAAGAGGAAAAGGAGAGAGGCAAACCAAGAAACAGACTCTCAACTATAGAGAACAAATTGATGGTTACCAGAGGGGAGGTGGGTGGGCAGATGGGTGAAATAGGTGATGGGGATTAAGGACTTGTTATATGATGAGCACCAGGTGATGTATAGAAGTGTTGAATCATTATATTTTATCTGGAAACTAATGTAACAACTATATGTTAACTAACTAGAATTAAAATAAAAACTTTAAAAAAGTTTTCCAGAAGCTGTAACATGTCTGAACAATCTGTGGAAAGTACCTAGTAACTGTCTTAGTTTTGTGGGAAAGCATATGGGTCTAATAGAGCTTCCCCCAAAGCCATGGAGGCTCTCCTCTTTACCTTGCTCTTATGTCACCTGCTTTCAGAGAATAGTAACTTCTGCTTTGCCTCAGCCTAATTCTAGCATGACTTTCTCATGATGATAACCTCTAACCTAGAACCATATAGACTGAGGTGTTCTGGGGAGTGACTTTTCTAAGCCTGTATAGGAGGGGTAGTGCTGCTGAGCTGATGGCAAACAGCCCAGGGCAGCAGTACAACCTCCATACAAATGAGACCAGTTACCATGGCTTAAGAAAAAAGTGGGCCACAAAGCAGAGGCATTTTTTTTAAGAAAACTGAGAAAGGATGAAGGATATAGGGTGTATGAAAGACCGTTAAAGGATTTCAGATTTTTCTGACTTAGAACTAGATGGTGGGGAATATCTGTGGTCGTGCTCATAAGGAGATTGACAAAGAAGTCCAGGCTGAGTAAGAAAGAAAGTGAGGCCAGGAAGGGGGCTGAGTAAAAGGGGTAACAATGCTGGGAACAGGGGAAAGAAAAATCTGGAAAGGTTGAAGAACATATTTAGTGTGAATAAAGGAATGAGAAAATGAGAAAAACAACAAGAATTGTAGCAAAGAGTGGATTACTGGGATTATTTTTAGAGGTGTAGCACTTACACATGACAGAGAAAAAGGTTTCAGTTACAGCCATGGAATGGGTGAAGGGCATTGGAACTAACAACATAAAAAAAAAAAAAAAAAACTAAAAAATATGGGTAGTGAGCAGGGCTACTTCTTCAACTGTGTACTACACTATTCTAGTCTACATCATCATCCATATGGACGGTGCCCACTGCAGGCATGCACTACACATGAGTGTGGTCACCCATGGTGGTCCTGGACTGAGTGTTATTTCTGTGAACCTTGTTCACATGCAACCTTGTAGTAGGGATTGCCATATGGTTCTTAGTTACATGAGTAGGAAACTCAGGTCACCATGTGTTTGGAGGCTCTCTGGACAGAGCAAAAAAAGAAATAAAATCCATCAGAGATGCGTTTTACAGAGTTTAGGAATGATCCCTTGAGATATGAGGAACATTTTGATTCACAGAAAGATACTTCACAAATGGAGAGAGCATCAGGAACAAAGGCCTAAAAGCCAGAAAGTGCTCTGTTTGTGTAGACAATACATTCTGTACTTTTCAGAGCTGTTCAGAAGACAGAACTTACTATGATACACCTCATGATATTATGAGGAAAATTATGAATCATGGCATTGTGACGAAAATAGATATCCTGAATGTGGGAGTTTTTTGACCCGTGGAGAATATATTCCAGTGAAGGGAAGCAATTTTGGAGACCTACATGAGAGGGTCAGGGCAAGAAGTTATCTACTTTTAATGGATGGGCAGAAGGTACAAATCACAACCAGAAATTCTCTGCTATTTTTATAAATAAAGCTGGTTGGATTAAAAAAGAAATGGATTAGTTTTTCTTTGTTACTGGAAATAATTATTAGTCCTTTCTAAGCATTTTAGCTTTGTAACTATGAAAATGGAAGACAACAGAATGGATAGATAGTACATGTGCTTTCTTAATTTGTTCCATGAAATTATTCTGATATATTCAGAGTGTTTACTTCAGAGAAACAATTGTTTCTGTAAATAGTTGTTTTATATTTATATTATGCAGTATTATTCATTAAAATTATAGTGTATAATAAAATGAGCATCATTACATTGCTTTATATGGAGTCTTTGCTCCAAGGACCCCTGAAAGATTTATGAAAATATTACAATAATCCCTATAACATCCTTGTGTAAGAGGTACATTTCATTAAAAAATTCTGTTGGTAGTAACTCTCAGAAACAGTGAACCAGTCACCTACATAAAAGCAATATTAGTAGAGAGAAGATGGTGAGAGGCAGTCAACATATAGGATCTTCTAAATTTATGCCATTGTATCAGCTTTGATTGGCTGCTGTAATAAGTAAACCCTATTAATTCAGTGACTGAATACAATAGAAATTTAGCTTCTCTAAAGTTCAGTTGATGGTGAGGAATAATGTAGGGGCAAAGAGGGAAATATGTAGGCACAGAAGTTATAGGAACCTGTACCATTTTCAATGTATGCTTCCAAAATTGGCCTAGACCTTGTCATATAGCCTATGGATGGTAGAATTGAGAGACAGAGCATCATACAGGAGATTTTTATTGGTTATGTACTTTCCATAGGCCAGAGCATAATCACATGACCACATCTAACTGCAAGAGACCAGGGAATGTCAGTGTGTATATCAGGCAGAAAGAGAATGGGTTTGATGAACAACCTGTGAGTTTCTGCCATAATAACTAAATAACAGTTCACAAAACCTGCACATTTTCTTATGTGTGACTATAAAGTATGGCCTGAGTTTTTTTTAAGCAACTATTTGGCATCTTGACATAGGCAACAGTACAGCAAAATTTTCCAGGAAATAGACTTCCACAATAGTACTTCCAGAGTGGCTTAGTAACACAGCTCTCAAGCAAAAATTTCTGGTATGATATAATTATTTGAGCCATGCATACATGAGGGGGTGTTGCAACTAAATGTATCCACAATAAAGAAAAAAAAGAAGCAAGAAGGCAGTCCCTCTCACTCATCACACACATATCCACCCTAACCACACATACAAATCCTGGATACAGTAGTAATGCTGGCTCACATGAGGGGGAAGGGGGCAAGCAGCTCAGATTTATTTGGCAACCCAACATGAAAGTGGGCTTGGATTTATTTCAGGAAAAGAATAAAAGAGGCAAAGACTATCTTGATTATAAGGATCAAGACCCTTCTCAGAAATAATCCCTATGTCATAGGAATGATACTTGCTAAGGATAGAAACGGTGCCTAGAAGAATCCTTCTATTGAAATAATATAACAATTTCCAGTGTGGGTCACTGGTGGACTGAGTGGTTGTGGACTCTCCTTCTCCCGTCATCACAAAGAAAGCGTGAGAGAAGAGATATAGAATACAACCCTGGTTTTTTTAAATGCTTACTTATTTTATTTTTGAGAGAGAGAGAGAGAGAGAGAGAGAGAGAGAGAGAGAGAGAGAGAGAGAGAATATGAATGGAGCAGAGAGAGGGAGACAGAGAACGCCAAGCAGACTCTGCAGTGTCAGCAGGGAGAACTCATTCAGATCATGACCTGAACTGAAACCAAGTCAGACACTTAATCAACTGAGCCATCCAGGTACCCCCAACCCTAGTTATTAAAACATCTGTCTATAAGTGTGTTTTCAAAGAAAACATCCAACTTAAAACAATTAAAAATATAGCAAATGCAAAGTACTCTTGCATATGTTTTTCAGGTAGCTTAAATGCTTGACCTTTACCTAAGTTCCATATTCTTTCTTAAAAAGCCTCCAAGACTAGTCCCAATTAGTTTCAGTCATGCATCTTCACTTTATAGATTTTTCCTTTTCCTGAAAAAATAGCAATTAATAACTAGTGCATATATATGTCTACACAAATATATAATAGAAAATGATTGAACAGACTCAGAAAATCTCTGGGCCTTGTTGACAACTACTTTTGCTTGTTTTCTTAGGAAAATTTGATGAGTTGGACTTTGCTACTGAACAATTCAATAATAGTAAAAGAATTCAAGCACACTAACTCATTCAGAAATGTTAGTGATGTCAGTAAATCCACAAAACTAATAAGTTGGTATAGAAGTATTAAATAACCTGAATAAAAATATTTTATAATTGTTTCCCCAATTTATTAGCTCAGAGGTTAGATGGTAATGCTTTATAATCTCTTTTGAGAGTGAGAGTATCCATCTTGGGGATGACTGGGAATAATCCTGCTTCCGTATGGAAGTTGGCTACCATAATAAAAATGGTGTTAATTGGCAGTTAATTCATTCTCTCACCTAATCCATGATATATACTTCTACTGACTTTATCTTGCTCAAATTTCTTTTTCCAATCTAATATTGAATAATGTCTTGAAATTGAACAATATTCAAAGTGAAAATGGCATAAATATTGGCTTTCATTTTAGATATGTTAATATTTTCTAATTTGGCATTTTGCAAATTTTCCATCTTGTAGGAATATTCTTTTCCGTTTATATTTTTCAGATTTCCCAGTAAAGTTCACATTACTTCTTCAATTTTCTTTTGAAATTCAGGAAGCAAAATATCTCCTTTAAGAAATTCTATGGCAGTTACTTCTCTCTGTTGGGAGGAAAAGGAAGCCAGTCATTGTGACAAACTAATGCTGTCTATTATTTTTTCATTTATTTCTCTCCTGTACTTGGGAATTTATAGTCTAACACTGATTTCCAAGAACTCCTCAAGTACTCCACCTAAACAGGAAGCTTCCTTTAATTTCAAAAACAAATTCTCAAGTTAAGTCATTGAAATTTAATTCAATCAATATTTATTGGTTTTCCAACTAGTGTGGGACATTTAAAAGATACACAAATGAATAAGACATTTGCTGATCTTAAAGAATTTACAGCTCACCGGAACTATTACTAGTTTTTACTTCCTTCAATACATATCCTTATATGTATTAATGGTTGTTAATGGTTTTATTATCTTCAAATTCTGGAAATATGCCTGCTGCAAAATTTGCAAATGACTTCTCTGTGTTATTGTAGTGGGACAGTTTTAAAAAGCCCACTGCTTTTGGGAAACAACATACCTCGAACATGGATGCTGTCATGAATCTTTCCTTGCATTTTTAAAGGATCTTTACATGATGTTTACTCCCTGTGTAATATTATCAGTTTTTGTAGCACCTTTGGTGGCTAAGGTTAAATACTATTCATTTTCTGTTTCACTGTGGTTTGGCTGTTTAACTCTTTCATGCTTTCTCATGTGTGCATTACAAGGAATTTAAAATACTAAAACACCTTGAAAATGTTTGAGGACCTGATGTTTCAATAAACATATTTTAATTCCAGTTATTTCCTCTGTAATTCCCGAGCTTCACTTTTGGGGCTCCCCTCCATCAGGCATACATTCATACAGATATCTGCCCTAAAACCCCAACTGTATGACAGACAAAACACACACACACACACACACACACACACACACACACACACACACACACACACACACACACAGAAAGTAAGATGAGGAGAAATAAGGAACATGGGGAGAATGGTCCCTATGGGAGGGAGGAAATAAAATCAACCAGATAAAATAATCTGAATGATAAAACTGAGTACATGTTTGCATAAAATTAAAAATACAATACCGCTTTTAAAATTTTGAGAAACTCAGACATCTGATTTGGCCATGAGGGGGTAAAATGGCAATAAAATTAATCTCCTGCTACAAATCATTGTAAAAGCTGGACAAAAATAGGAGAAACAAGTATTTCAGGAGCAGGATGAAAGGAAACACAGGACTGAGAAAAGGGAAACAAAGTGGACTCAACAACTACCCAGATATTAGAAGTTTTAGTAATTTCCCGACTGTGGAGCAGGAAGGAGGAACCCAAATGTGGTCTGGTAATTTCATAAATTGAGAAGACAGAGTTCAATGTTCAGGGGGACTGAGTTGGCTAGAATTCATGGGACAGAGAACTTGAGATTATGGAGTTACACAGAAAAGGAACCTAAGGGAACTACTTGCCAAAAAAAAATTAACACTCCTTAAAGGAATAAAACAAAAATGGGTCTTCAAAGATGCAAAATTCGGAGTGTCCAATAACCAATAAAAAATGTCTCGGTATGTGAGTATATACCTGCAGTGGAGAGCATGGTTGAATGGTCTCTCCAGTTATTGTCATTCTGGATTCACTCATAGTTTGGTGCTGAGGGCATACTGCCTTCAGGTTGTTCACAGCCAAAGCCTTAGCATGGTGAGGGCCCTAATGTGGACCTATTACAGAAAGATCTGGGACTCCTTTAATGGGTGACCTTGGCTGAAACTCTCCCTGTTGACCATGTCAATCATTGTTTTAGAAACATACCACAGCTCAAGAGTTTTCTCTTTCCTTTATTTCTCCTTCTATAGATGTAAGATCTGTGTCATGGTCTAAAGATACTCTATCCCTTCTATTGCTCCCTTCACCATTTAAGCTGTTGCCTACCTAAATCCCATCATGCTGTTTGATTCTCAGTAAACCCAAACTTGGACAGATGGTACCAGGAATTGTACCAAGTAAACAGGCATAGGCATTAAGATTGGACATAGGACTGGCTCATTCACTCAAGGGCAGGCAAAGGTGAAACTATCCTGAATGGTAGGTAGGACATGGAGAGTTCCTGGCACATGGTAGTGGCATGATTGATTGAGATTTCACCATTGTTGAACTAAGTAAATGTGGCAGTTGAACCAAATGCTCTTGAAGTTTCAGTGAGACATTTGAAAGAAATGGCAAAAAAAATTACTGCAAAGATAGTGGAATTGACTGTTTACTGAAATATTGTATTTATGCTACATAGAGGGATAATGAGAAACTGAGGATTGTTAACAGGTAAATACTAAGTGTGAAAGCAGGAGGCCTCATTTGTAACTTTCATAAAGATCCTTTTCTCCTGCAGTACAAGGGCAGATATAACTGAGTAGTGAACTAATGATCTGATAGTTATAATTGCAGAGTTCCAGAGTCCTTTGAATACTCATCCATGGCTTATCTGTTATGCTGAGGTTAGGGCCCTGACTGGGGAAGCTTAGGACCCTCAAACATGGAATGGGGGCAAATGGTTGGATACCTTTGAGGAAATACTATGTACTCTCCCTCTTCTCTCAAACCTTCAGAACTTTGAGAACCCGCTGTGTTTCTATAGGAGTTAGTACTTCTCAGATAGACAATACTGCAGAGGTGTCTCTCCCAAAAGACAGAAGATGCCCCTAAAAGAGGTTGCCCCAACTTGTCTCTTGCTTGCCGTATTGGTTCATATTTGATCAAGAAGACTGGAAGGAAAGATTGAAAAAGTAAAAAATAATTAATTCAAAGCACTTCCTCAGCATGAGATTTATTATCCTGGTAAGGACCCTAGAGAAAGGGACAAAGTTGTTATTATGGTTGCCCTTGAGAAAAGTGGTGGTGGGGGTGCCTGGGTGGCTCAGTCAGTTAAGTCCGACTTCAGCTCAGGTCAAGATCTCACAGTTCGTGAATTTGAGCCCTGCATTGGGCTCTGTGCTGACAGCTCAGAGCCTGGAGAATGCTTGGCATTCTGTGTCTCCCTCTCTCTTTTCCCTCCCCTGCTCGCACTCTGTCTCTCTCTCTCTCAAAAATAAACATTAAACAAAATTAAAAAAAAAAAAGTGATGGTGGATGCACCTAGGTGGCTTAGTGAGTTAAGGGTCCAGCTCTTGATTTTGGCTCAGGTCATGATCTCACAGTTTGTGAGTTCAAGTGCCACGTGGGTCTCTGTGTTGGCAGCTCGGAACCTCCTTGGAATTCTCTGTCTCTGGCCCTCTGCCCCTCTGCCGCTCAGCCTCTGTCTGTTTCTCCCAAATAAACATTAAAAAAAGGAGATGGTGATGGTCAATGCTGAGCAAAGTTAGAAATGTCTGAATTGTCCTGACATACTTAAAGGAATGAATAAAGATGCTGAACAGGACACCTAGGTGACTTGGTTAAACGTCCAACTCTTGATTTCAGCTCAGATCATGATCTCATCATGATTTATGAGTGCAAGCCCCACATTGAGTTCTGTGCTGACAGCATGGAATCTGCTTGGGATTCTCTATCTCCCTCTCTTTCTGCCCCTTCTCCATTCTCTCTCAAGAATAACTAAATAAATATTAAAAAGATACTGAGGGAGTTGGAATGGACATGTGAAATAGGAGGACCCATTAAGCACTGGTTCCATAGGAAGTCTCAGAGGACATACTGTTTATTAAGGCCATTAAGAACACACTGATAAGAGAGGCACCATCATCACTAAGTTCATTGGTGTCCTTTGCAGGACAGGGCTGAAGATAGGAGAGGTAGTCACAGACCTGGTCACAGACCTCAGCTTGTTAACATACACGAGAACGTTGGGGCCCTGAAGTAATGGAGGCCAGGAGGTGGCACTTAACCATCATAAATGAGGAGGCTGAAATTGCTTTAATTACCAGCAAGATCAAAGGGGCAGCCAAGAGGACTTGTCCCTGAGGAAATTATAGAGATGGTTAACAGAGCATGGTATCTCTTGGGGCAAAACGGTGTGGCAACCAACAAGCATACCAGTAACATCTATGACCAAAGAATTGTAAGAATGGAGGTGTGGAGGGTGGTCAGCCCAATAAGAAGTTATTACCTATGACTCATTTTCTGAACCTCAGCCAGTTTTCAGATCCAGAACCTACTGACCAAAACGGGAGCTGGGTCCATAGGAGGAAATGCTCTGTAACACCATAGCACATGGATGCTGTAGCCTTCTCATTTGCCTTCCCCAAAGAGAACTATGACCGTTTATTTCAATGACCACACGTTAGGGAAAAGGGATGCATTTCTTCCTGTTTGCAGCCAGAACACACCACAATAATTTTAGTAGCTTAAAACAATATCCATTTATTATTTCACAGTTCTGTAGATCAGAAGTCAGAAGAGCGTAGCTCAGTTGACTCTGTTTAGGGTTTCATAAGGCCAAAATTATGGGGTGGGTAGTGTCACATTCCTTTCCGGAGGCTTCTTTCTTAGGAAAAAAAATGCTTCCATATCACTGAGGCTGTGAGTAAAATTCTGTTTTTTAGTGTTATAATGCTGAGGTGTCCCTTTTCTTGATGGCTGTTAGATAGGAGCCTCTCTTGGCTCTTTAAGGCCACATTTATTCCCTGTCACATCGCCCTCTCTATTCTCAAACTGGCAACAGTGCATTGAATTCTTCTCACAATTACAATATTTTACTTCTAATGGGTCTCTGACTTTAGTTGAAGAAAGTTCTCTGCTTTTAAGAGTTCATGTGATTAGACTGGGCCTGCTTAGATAAACTAGACTAATTTCTGTACTTAGCCTATAGCCTTAATTATGTCTGCAAAGTCCCCTTTGCCATGTCATGAAATATATTCACAGCTTTTAGGGCTGAGGGCATGGCTATCTTTTGAGTCCATTCTACTTACCGCAGCAGAACGCCAAGACCTTTGAGGACCTTTGGGACTAGGTCTGAATTGATATTGATGCCTAGATGGCCTAAGAATCATCACCTTATCAATGTATAATTGGAATTGATATGCTTGGTAGTTGGAGCAATTGTCACATTGCCTGTAGACTAAGAGTTATCATAATGGGGAACATCAAGTGGGAACTTCTGAAATGTCTTTGCTGTTCCTCTCCCACTCCTCCCAGGTAAAATAGTAAACAAAAAGTGATATGACACCTTCAAGGAAAGGCAGGTATTAGTGAGGCCATTAAAAACCTATAGCAGAAAGAGTAGGGGTTCCTATCTTACCTGTTTAAATTTCCAGTCTTGCTCCTGTATAAACTAGATAATCCTGGCAAATGACTATAGATTAGATCAATCTCAGTCAAGTGGTGGCCCCCATAACATCTATTCTTCCTTATGTGATTTTTTTTTTTGCTAGAGGAGATTAATAAGGTCTTAAGTACATGGTATGTAGCCATTGATTTGGCAAACTCATTATTTTTCAAGTTAAAAAGTGGATCTGAACAGTTTACATTTATGTAGGATTCATAACAGCGTTCAGTTACAATTTTGCTTCTGGACAATTTTAACACTCTAGTATAGGCTGAGGAAGTCTGAAGTTTTGGATATCCCACCAGTCTTCATACTGGCCTGTTAAATTTATTGCATGATGCTGATGAGATAAGATGAGTACGATGTGGCTAGTGAATTGGAGATTTTGCAAAGACCCATGTGTACCAGAGATTGGGAAAGAAATCCTCTGTAGTTTCAGGGACCTGCTTCAGAGAAAAATTTAGGGGTCCAGGGGTCAGGGTGCAATGATATACCCTCCAAAATAAAAGACAAATTGTTGTATCTTGTACCCTCTACAACAAAAAGTGAAGCAAGTATTTGGTATACCTGTTTGTGTTCTATAAGCATCCCAAATATTCTACAGACACTAAAAGTATAATAAATGGATATTACAAATAATCTGATGACAATGATTTGAAAACCTAGGTGAAATGCATAGATGTCACATAAAGCACCAATGACCAAACCTGATGAAGAAATTGAAATCTTAAACAGTCCTGTATCAAGAGAAATTTATAATCATATTCCCACGCAAAAGTCCTCCATACTTAGATGACTTTACTAGCAGCTATAACATTTAGAAGACGTTATGAGGAATTCTGTTTCTATACAGAAGGATAGACTTTTCTAATGACTTTACAAAGCAAGCATTACTTTGGCCCCCAAATTGCACAAAACATTGTATTAGTTTTCTGGGGCTGCTGTAACAAAGTACTACAAACTTGTTGGGTTGAAACATCTGAGACTTACTCTCTCACAATTATTGAAGCTAGAAGTCTAAAATCAAGGTGTTGGCAGGACATTGCCCTCTCCAAAGTCTCTAGGGAAGGATTCTTCCTTGACTCTCAGCAACTGGTAGCTCTGGGCATTACTTGGCTTTCAGCTGCAGTACTCAATCTCTACCTCTCATTGTCATATGGCATTCTCCCTATTCCTTCTTCTTAAAGAATAGTAGGCCTGGGGCGCCTGGGTGGCGCAGTCGGTTAAGCGGCCGACTTCAGCCAGGTCACGATCTCGCGGTCCGTGAGTTCGAGCCCCGCGTCGGGCTCTGGGCTGATGGCTCGGAGCCTGGAGCCTGTTTCCGATTCTGTGTCTCCCTCTCTCTCTGCCCCTCCCCCGTTCATGCTCTGTCTCTCTCTGTCCCAAAAATAAAAAAAAAAAAAAAAAAAAACGTTGAAAAAAAAAAAAAAAAAAAAAAGAATAGTAGGCCTGTTGGATTTGGGCCTTCCCTAACGACCTCAACTTAACTTGATTAGTTGTGGTATTGACCTTGGGGAAATGCAAAGATTTCTTAGGTGTGAAAAAGAAAACTGAAATGAAACTACATGAAAATTGAAAACTTCAGAAAAGGCAATTCATATATGGGGCGAAAATATTTGTAATACATAAAACTACAAAGTACTTGCTTCCACAACAGGTAAGGAACTCATAGTTCAATAATAGAAAATCCAATAATAATGAACAATATAGTTTAACAGTCACTTAAAATAAAGGATATATAAATGGCTAGAAAGCCCATGAACACAGGTTGAATATCATTAATATCAAGGCAATGTAATTAAAAAAATAAGTTACACCAATATTTCCATTAGAATGGGTAAAATTAATGTGACAATGTCAAGTCTTGTAGAAGATTCAATGCACGTGGAACTTCCACACATTGCTTGCGGGTAACCAAGATCTTAAACTACTTTCCCAAATAGCAGACATCCACACAAGAGAAATAAAAACACGGGTCAACACAAACACCTATACAGTAA
Organism: Puma concolor; assembly: GCF_028749965.1. NCBI lineage: Eukaryota > Metazoa > Chordata > Mammalia > Carnivora > Felidae > Puma > Puma concolor. The sequence continues at coordinate 119,107,508 of NC_141670.1, forward strand.
TGCTCTTAGCAACCTTATTCATAGTGGCTCCAGATGGGATAAAACCCAAATGTATATCAGCAGGTTAATTGACAAATAGTGTTATATCCATGTAATAGAATACTGTTTTATGCTATTTGTATGTAATTAACTATAACTGTACTATTTAATTATAAGAAAGAACTGGTGTACCCAACACCATGGATGAAACTCAAAAACATTATGCTGAGTCACAGAGCCAGTCCAAAATAGTACATACTTTATGATTTCATTTCATGAAACAGATAAACAGAGACAATTGTGATAGCATATCAGTGATTGTCTGTGGCCCGGGTTAGGATGGGGACTAATTCCCAGGAGTACTAGGAAAATTTCTGATGTAATAAAACTGTTTTAGATCACTATTATTTTGGTGATAGTTTCAGTGCATACATTTGTCAAAATTCACATGTACACTTAGGTGGGTTCAGTTTACTGTATTTAAACCACACCTAAATGTAGTTGTTTTTTATAGAACTTTTACCAATCTGAGAAATTGAAGTAAGAGTATTAAAGTGGTCAGAGCTATCTTTTCTATTTTATTCCAATAATGCATAAGGACATTTTCTCATTAGGATTGGTTACAGACCCTGATAACAATAAATATGATTTATTCCTATGGGCTATTAAAAATATGCCTTTATTAAAACATATACATAGATTTTTCTTCCAAGTTTTTATTTATTTATTTTTAAAGTTTTGGTTTATTTTTGAGAGAAAGAGCCCAAGTGTGGGAGGGGCAGAGAGAGAGAAGGAGACACAGAATCCAAAGCAGGCTCCAGGCTGTCCGTGCAGAGCCCCACGCGAGGCTTGAATCCATGAACTGTGAGATCAGTTCTGTGAGATCAGACCTGAGCTGAAGTCGATGCTTAACCGACTGAGTCACTCAGGTGCCCCTCCAAGCTTTTATATAAATTTTAGTTAACATACCGTGTAATATTAGTTTCAGGTGTAGAATTCAATGATTCACCACTTACGTACAACACCTGGTACTCACCACAATAAGTGCCTTCCTTAATCCCCATCCCCTATTTAATCCATTGGTTAACCCACCTCCTTTCTAATAACTGTCAGTTTGCTTTCTATAGCTAAGATTCTGTTCCTTGGTTTTTTACTTTTTTTTTTATTTCCCATATGTCCGTTTGTTTTATCCACATATGAATAAAATCATATGGTATTTGTCCTTCTTTGACTGACTTATTCACTTAGCATAATACTCTCTACCTCCATCCATGTCATTGCAAATGGCAACATTTCATTCTTTTTTATCGCTGAGTAATATTCCTGTGTGTGTGTGTGTGTGTGTGTGTGTGTGTGTGTGTGTGTGTATAAACCACTTCTTTATCCATTCAACAGTTGCTGAACATTTGGGCTCTTTCCATAATTTGGCTATTGTTGATAATGCTGCTACAAACATTGAGGTGCATGTATCCCTTTGAATTAGGATTTTTGTATTTTTGGGGTAAATACCTCATAGTGCAGGATCATAGGGTAGTTCTATTTTTAACTTTTCAAGGAATCTCCATACTGTTTTCCAGAGTGGCTGCACCTGTTTGCATCTCACCAACAGTGCAAGAGCGTTCCCCTTTCTTCACATCCTTGTCAAGCCAACACCTGTTGTTTCCTGTGTTGTTAATTTTAGCCATTTTGACAGGTGTGAGATGATATCTCATTGTAGTTTTTATTTGTATTTCCCTGATAATGAGTGATACTATCTTTTCATGTGTCTGTTAGCCATTTGGATGTTTTCTTTGGGAAAATATCTATTCATGTTTTCTGCCCACTTTTTAACTGGATTATTATTTTTGGGAGGTGTTGAGTTGTATAAGTTTTTTAATGTATTTTGGATAATCTATATCAGATATGTAATTTGCAAATATATTTTCCCATTATTTAAGTTGCCTTTTAGTTTTGTTGATTGTTTCCTTTGCTGTGCATGAGCTTTTTATTTTGGTGAAGTCCCAAAAGCTTATTTTTGCTTTTGTTTCCCTTGCCTCAGATGACATATAAGTAAGAAGTTGCTATAGCTGGGGTGCCTGGGTGGCTCAGTCGGTTAAGCGTCCGACTTCGGCTCAGGTCATGATCCCGCAGTCCATGGGTTCGAGCCCCATGTCGGGCTCTATGCTGACAGCTCAGAGCCTGGAGCCTGTTTCAGATTCTGTGTCTCCCTTTTTCTCTGACCCTCCCCTGTTCATGCTTTCTCTCTGTCTCAAAAATAATTGTTAAAAAAAATTAGAAGAAAAAGTTGCTATAGCCAACTCAAAGAGATTACTGCCTGTGTTCTCCTCTGGGATTTTGATGGTTTTCTGTCTCACATTTAGGTCTTTCATCTATTTTGAATTTATTTTTTTGTATGGTGTAAGAAAGTGGTCTAGTTTCATTCTTCTCCATATTGCGGTCCAGTTTTTCCAACATTGTTTGTTGAAGATACTATCATTTTTCCAATGGATATTCCTGTTTTGTCAAAGATTAATTGACCACATATAGTTTTAAAAGGTACATACACACATTCTTTGAAAAAGCATTAGCAGGCTAAGCTTGTCAATGTTCTTCAGATTAGAAATTCAGTTTCAATAACTTGAATGAATATGTGTAGAGACAGTTGTCTCCCACAAGATGAGTAGTGATGAAGAGGACAGTAGGGGGTTTTGCATGGGAAGCTGTGGATGAAGTTGGTGGTATGAACTGGGAATTACTGTAGGACCAGCAAGCAAGTCTCTACTTATATCTGCTGGCAATGCAGAGCCTTTGGGCGTAGGTTTTAGAGCCTGTGTTTTTGTCCTAATGCTCCAAGACCCATTAGTGAATTGATCTAAATGATCCTACTTCTTTGATGGTGTCTCCTGGGACTTAAGCTTCCCAGGAATCACCATTTCTCTCTTGTTGTTCCCCCCTGTACTTCCATACTCGAGACAAATGGTCACTTTACATTCCCTTGTCCTATCAGTCAAGGGAGCAGCACTTCTTTTCCACTTTTACTAACAACTCTTTCTCACTTTTCAGTAACTTCTTAATGTCTGAAAGGTAATTCATATGGAACAGAATCTCCCATGATCACACACAGTATTTCCAAAGACCCACATCTGGGTCTTTTCTACAAGCCCGATATTGTTCTAGCATCAACTCTCATTTGCCTAGTATGCTTGGCTTGTATCCCTATATTATAGTAAGCAAATACTATGCAGAATGACGAAAAGTTAAAGAACCACTACATACCTCTGTCCTCTCTCCCCTCTGCTGCTCCTTTCCATGTGCCCCCACCTTTCCACCACCTATTTATACCTTCTGTTCCTTCTAGGTTCCAGAGTAGATGTCGTTAATCTTTTTGTTTCTTCAGTATTCATTGCCCTCAACCTCACCTTGCTGCTCTTGAAATCCTCTGACAACCACTCATGTAATCTGGTTTACTGGGAGGCAAATTTGCTTCTTCCTTGAAAACTTCAGTTCCCCATATTTACACAGTGATTACCGTGATCACATTTTCTAGACTTTACACATACATCCACTCCAAAACAGAAAATAATAAGTTGAAACAATTTCTCCTTACTATACTTGACACATTCATAATTGTAGTTAAAAGCATTTAGGAACAGCTTTAACCTTGTCCTAATACCTTTCTCTTTCTACTAATAATATAAGGAGATGAGAAAAATAATGTTAGTCATCACGTCTACATTTTCGTTTCTTTGCAAAGACAGCCAATTTTCCCTCTTTGTGTCACTACTCTCTGAGGAACTTGTAGTTTGCTTGTGTTCCTTTTTTTTTTTCCTTATGGATTTGTTTTCATTAGAATTTCTCTTCTCATTAATTCTGGTTTTAGTGTCACATGGGGCCTGAAGATGTTCTGAGGAAACTACATCCTTAACAAGATTATTGGGGTTCAGAGTTGATGTTCAGTTACATTTTATTCTTCTTGGTTCTGTTATTTCTGATCAGTAAAGCTCATTCTGCCTGCTGTTTATAAAGACCATAGCTACTGAAGTTGGGAGAAGTTCTTAAGATTAGTTACATAACATTTTGTGTTATGTGAATATTTCTCCATCCCCAGCTTGTGGACAGAAAGCCAAATTACAGCATGGTATCTGAGACATAGGATCTCATTAATATTTGTGAATTGTCATTAGATATTTTCGCCATGTTCAATATGTTACCTTTATTGGTAAGGATAGAGGATGCCCTGTCTCTAATTTGAATAATTTTTTAAATGTTTAATTTTTTTAATTTTTTTTAAATTTGTGTGTGTGAGAGAGAGACAGAGAGCAAGCAGGGGAGGGGCAGAGACTCTGAAGCAGACTTCAGGCTCCAAGCTGTCAGCACAGAGCCCGACGCAGGGTTTGAACTCACAAACTGTGAGATCATGACCTGAGCCTAAGTAGGATGCTTAACTGACTGAGCCATCCAGGTGCCCCCTTTTTTTTAAATAATTTTTTTAATGGTTTTTTTTTTTTTTTTGCCCTATCTCTAATTTGAATGAGAGATTTGTGTTGCATATGGGGAAAATTATGGCAAGCACTTGGGCATTTGTATCATGCATTAATGGTCAAAAGAGATAACAGAGTCTCTTAGCCTGATTTCCCCAGAAATCAGAACCAAAGCAAAAGGCTAATGTGCCATTATGTTATAGGGGGGAAAATTCCAAAAAGGAAAGAGTGAGGAACAAAAGGAGTAATTCAGGGAAAGAAGCAGGGCCAAAAAGCGGCAGTACTATTGAGCTGACTGCAGTACCATACCGTGGGGATGCCTACAAATCACATCTCTGGATGACCATTCCTGGGGAAAGAAGGAATAAAGCAGAAATAATGTATCCACTGGCTCTTAAAAGCTATTGGCAAAGTCTACCTCATGGCATATTAGCTTTCCCATACTTCCAGGTTGTATGTGCAGGGTATGGGAACCGATCAGAGTCCTATGGTATCATCAGCAAGGCAGCCCTGGGGTGGGAAATCAGAGATACACGATAGGGGTCAAAGACGGGGCATTATCCAGTTGCATCTGTGTGAGCTTTGGTCAGAAAATGTGGAAATCTGCAACAAAGATGCCAAGAAGATCTGAAGAGAAGGATAATTGGTATCTGATCCAAAAAGTCTTTATTTCTTTCTGCAGACATATATGGTATAGCCATATCTTTGTGGACCTGAAACCTTGTAAGCCCAGTCTCTGCACTGCATACTTCTTTCTTATTGGAAGTATCTCTTTATTGGATGTGGCTGGTGGGATTTCTGCTACCAAAGGCTGATGCATGGGGGACATTCTAAAGTAGATGGAGAGTCTTGTGGTCCCTACCTGTAGAGAGAAAAATGTAAGAGCATGGTTGGAAGTACAATTTTTCTCTTTTGGTTGCTTTTTTGGGAGTAATCTTTATGGAGAATTTCTGCTTTGTTACAAGGAGAACTCACAAATGGAAGGCTGTACATTGCACACTTCAGAGTGGCAAAGAACAGCTGGTCATCTTGCTGCCAACACTGTAACTGACAGAAAGATGATGCTTTGAATGAGGATCATTCCGCCCAAGTGAGGATGTGCGGAAACCTCTAAAGGGGTTAACGACATGCTGAAAATAATTCTTAGAAACAAGTCTTGGTTCATGAGTCAATATTGATTTCAAATTTCTTTAAGAACTTTCAGACATAGACATTATTTCCTTAAAGTATATTGCTGTGTGATTATACTATTTTCAGAAAGGAAAACTGAGTAACAGTTAAACAGGTTGGTTTTCTGTTCACTTTAGTTTTATCCCAGGACTAGAACCCAGGCAAATTCTACCTTTTCAGGGGAGACAGAAGTCCATCATGAAGAGTATGGCTGCTTTTTCCAGAAAAAAGTGCACTTTTCACTTGTCATCTTATGCATATTGGTGCAAATATACAAGTGCATAAAATTTCAGACCTTTGAAATCTCTTTCTCTAATGAAAGCAGAAACAAAAGGATAATACTACATGGTAGTTATGAAACTGTGAATAAGAATTAATTTTAAGCAAACCTATTTCCCAAATAGAATTTCATGCTTACTTTCCAAAAAATTACATAAATTATATATAGCACTCTTTATTTTTTCTCATTTTCAGGAAATTACTGAATTTTGAATGCATTTTTTCTCTCTGTGGACAAATTAATGTAATTCAGAGGAAAGCCGCAAAATATAAGAAATCCAGGAAGGATTGGATATATGATAAAAGGTTAGTAGAGCTGGGAATTTCCAAATCTGGAGAGAAGAAAGCTAAGGGTGACATGATAGTTTCTGAAAATACGTTAAGGGATATTATCAGGAGGACAGGGACCCATTCTCATTAGTCAATGAGAGCAGAACAGGAAGTAATGAGCTTCAACTGCAGCTGGGAAGTGTAAGTTAAACACAAGAAAACTTTTTAACCGTGAGAACAATTAAGCGACGGTGCAAATTGTCAAGGGAAATAATGAATTCACCTCTACTAATAATATTCACAGTAGCGCTTGACACTCATCCATCAGGGATAAATTAGGAATAATAAAAATCAATTCTACCAACATTCTGGGAATAGATTAGATGATCCAAGTGGGAATACTTCTCAAAATCCCCACAATGTACAAAAATAGACTCATTGGAAAAGTGTAGTTTTTAAAATGCGTGAGAACAAAATATTCTACAAATAGTTGTTCATTTTCTACCACATACAAAATTCAAAGCTAGTCTCTATGGAGGAAAAATAGATGAATTTCAAATGGCTCAAGTCCTCAAGTTGCTTATTTCCTGACAAATTGGCACTCTCAGATTTTTTATTATATATCCTTATTAGGAACCTTTATTTTCAGTGCCCAACCATAATAAAAATATATTAATGTATGGATGTAAAACATACACATTACAGAACAAATGTAAATAAATTAAAAGGATGAGATGAAGATGAAATTTTATTTCAAGAATATTTTGCTACTTATGATACCTTCATCTATCATTAGCTTATTATTTAAACCTACAATAACCAGTTAGGCAAGTTTCATCTTTAACCAGGCTAAGTGTTATTGTCTATGTCAAACCATCTTCTAGCTAATTTTAAAGTTATTGACTGACTTCTTGTTACATTTGGTTAGACTGTCATTATTTTTACCTTGTACCATGGTATTTTATTGCTATTTATTTATTTTAACTAAAGCACTCCTACTAGGCATAGGAGAGTCACCAGCTCTGCTACTTAAGATTAGTTTCTATGCTTCTGTTGTCAGTGTTACAACCATCTGTGATTCCTCCACAGGATAATTTTTTAGGCTCCTCCCTTGTGTGAGGTCTGTTTTCCTGAAACTACATAATACAATCCATAAAGCTACTCAATTGACATGTTGTCAAGGCCTCACATTCTGTTGAACTTAGAATCTAGACAGAGTGATGGTACATCCATCAATCTATATGTTGAATATTGGTAAAGTTTAATTATGTTTATAGGAAATATAATGGAAACAGACTGCTGCTTCCAGAATTATAGTAGACTAGATGATTCTAGAAGACTTTTAGCAAGTCAATTTAGATATAATTTTTTTTAATGCTTTATTTACTTTTGAGAGACAGAGACAGAGAGAGAGGCAGAGAGGTGGGGCAGATAGAGGGAGACAGATGTTCTGAAGCAGGCTCTGCACTCCCAGAACCCAAAGCAGGGCTCAAACCCATGAACAGTGAGATGACCTGAGCCGAAGTCCAACACTTAACTGACAGCCCCCTAGGTGCCTGAATCAATTTAGACTTTAAATAAACGTACTTTGGAATATGTTCAAGAACTCGGGAGAATTTTAAAGATTCCCAAAGGGTTCTCCCCATCAATAAGTATAAATCTAGAAAAAAAATATTTAAAGAATACAGACAATAGGAAGATATTTTTCAGAAATAACAGTGTTACAAACTTATCATCCTTAAAAAGAACTCCTAAAAGATGTTCAAAAAAAGAAAAATGATTTTAGAAGATCCAAAATGCAAGAAATAATGACAAAGATATTGGTAAGCATGTCAACAAATATAGGCTTACGCTGTATAAAAAAATAATGACCGTGTCTAAAGTGTGAGGTTCAGAATCAAATAGAAACCAAGGGAACTAAAATATTAGACAATAATATAAAGTAATTGTGGATGGAGGCCATCAAATTTAAAGTACTGAAGTAGAAATATTGTAAGATTTTTATACTGTTTTGTAGAAGGGATAAAAAAGGGATTTTTTTTTAATGTTAAGAATGGAAGATGGAACTTCGAAGATAACCACCAAGAATATATTACTTTGATATAGAGCCAAATGTTGTCATGAAATAGTAATTTTAAAAAATCAATGCAATCAATGCAAAAGAAAGAAGAAATGAGAAAAAGGTTGCATAAAAAGTGGGACAGATAGAAAACAGAAAATAAGAAGGAAAAGTACAAATATATCAGCAATCACAAAAATGTAAGTGAATAAACTATTAAACCAATTAAAATACTGGTATTTCTTGATTGCATAAAATACCAACATCCAGTAAAAGCTATTTGCCAAGGACTCACCTAAAACAAAGGTAAGCACATATTTTAGGGTAATAAATGGGAAAAATATACCAGGCAAATAAGCCTAAAAATGATAGATATGAATAATCATTTCTGACATTTAAATCAAAAGTAATACGAAGGATGAAGAGAATCACTAGACACTGATAAAATTCCAACTCACTGAGAACATATAACGATCGTAAACCTGTATATACTTGATGAAATATTGAATATAAAAGGCAACACTTGACAAAACTATAAGGAGAAATGAATAAATCTATTAGAATGGGAGATTTAAACACCTCTCACGCTTTGTGATATTATTTAATCGGAACAACTCAATGAACAACTGTTTCAGTGAACTTCTGAGGAACTCTGCAATCAACAATTATAGAAAACCCACTCTTCTTCAAGTGCCATGAAGAAATAGAGATTTCAAAGGACACATTCTGTGGATACAAGACAATGAAATTAAGTGAAGAGATAGAAGACTTTTCAAACATTTAGGGGAAATAAACTTATAAATAGCATATGAGTCAAGAAGAAATCTTGGGGTGCCTGAGTGGCTCAGTTGGTTAAGTGCCCAACTCTTCATCTCAGCTCAGGTCGTAATCTCAGGGTTGTGAGTTCAACCCCTGCATTGGACTTCATGCTGGGCATGAAGCCCACTTAAAAAATAAAGTAATCTTAATACAAATTTGGAAACACTCAGAATTGGGTAACAAAAATGTGTCAGTTTGTCCATTCAAGTCCTCTGAGACGGAATACAGAATTAGATGTACAAGAGATGCACTGTGGAAATGCCTTTGAAGGATGAAGTGGGAGGAAGCAGGAACAGGTTGTAGGAACCTTTAAACTGTATTGCAGGACTGATAATCTGTGAAAAGAACAAAATGGGAGGAAAAACTTCAGACAGTGGCATAGTTCCTAGAAATCCTCCACCAAGCTGATGGGAGTCCCCATGTCAGATCTGTCCATTGGAGGAGTCCCACATCCAGCAAACACAGCCCTGCTCTGGTACCCTTGCTATACTCAGTCTCTGGCCAGAAGCAGCCTGGAAAAGTGTGGTCTTGGTGAACGCCATAGTAGATCACAAGTTGCAGCAGCTGGAGCTGTCATTCACTGGTGTCCCCAGAGCACATCCTTTTGAAGGAGATAACAGCACACCTTCACGGCCACCAGAATACAAAACATACAAACCTATACTTCTGGAGTAGAATTAGAGGGAAATATAAGTAAGTATTCCTGTTAGAATAAAATTTAATAAGCTTTATGTTCACCCTAAAAAGACAAAAAGTCAGTAGAATAAGTCCAAAGAAAATAGGAACAAGGAAATGATAAAGATAGCAGTATATTGTTAATGTGACATAAATTAAAATATATATCTATGGGAGAGGCACCTGGGTGGCTCAGTCTGTTTGGCATCTGACTTCGGCTCAGGTCATGCTCTTGCAGTTCATGAGTACAAGCCCTGCATTAGGCTTGTTTATCATTTATAAAATGATAAAAGAATAACATGAACAATGTGAATGATAATATATATGAAAACTTAGATGAAATGGATAACATTACTAGAAAAATGACACACTAGAAGTGATTCAGGAAGAATGAGAATACCAAATAACTCTAACTGGCCCAGAAATTAGATCAATATTTTTAAATCTTTCCACCAAGGAAACACAAAGGCCAACTAATTTTTAGGTAAGTTCTGCCAAACATTTAAGGATATGATCATTCCAAATACAAAAAAAAATTCTTCTAGAAAATATAAAATGGCAAAACTGTCTCATTTTATATAATCATATATAAAATTATAGATATTTTATATGTAGCATCTACATATTGTATAATATATATAATATGTGAATATTATATAGTATAACGTTATATATTTTATAACAATGTAATATTATATATTGTATAATCATGTAATATGTATTATATATATAATATATATAATACTCATGAATGTGGATGTTAAAATCCCATCATTATTATACATCCAAATCTAGAAATCCCTGGGATATAGGCAGACAAAAATTGCAGGCATTAACTATAGATGAGAGGAGGTCTGTCTACAATTTTGGATGCAAAAAGGAATGATAAGAGAGTTTTGTTAAGATGATGATCAGATTCTATTTTCTCTGTGAAGGTGGAGGGAAGGTCATCAGCTGCTGTGAGTTGAGAAGGAAAAGTTGAAGGTCTGAGGAACAGTGGTTTTAACCAGTGGCTCTTACCCTTGTCTGCTCATTGGAATCACTTGCAGAGTTGTCAAAACTCCCATGCTGGTACCTCAGGCAAATTAAATTAGAATATGAGAGGGCAGAACCTAGAATCAGTACTTTGAGTAACTTCTCAGGTGATTTTTATCTGCTATCAAGGCTGAGAACGCTGTCCTAACTATGGGCCCTGAATTAGAATCATTTCGGAGAGCTTTGAAAATTACCCATGTCTAGATCCCACCACCAGAAAATCTGATTTTATGGGTCGCGGATTAGGCCCACATATCAGGATTTTTAAACAGTGCTGCAGGATTCTAATGTGTAGCCAGGGTTGAGAAGCCCTGAGGTACACTGTGGTCGGGCAACACTGAGGACTTGGCGGAAGTTGGAAATGTCAGGTTTGTACAGCAAGAGCTTGCAGAATGGATGTATGTGGCACTCAGCAGTCCTGTTACAGAGCTGGAAAGGATGGATAGTTGGATTCGTCCGAGCTCAGGGTTTTATTGTTACTCTCTCAGAAGGAAAACAGAGAAGGAGACTTTAACAATAGAAGGATTTGAGTGATGGATTAAGAGGTGTAGGCTTAATAAGAAAGGAGGTTAAGACATGAGGGTTTCCGTAAGGAAGAAATAAAGGGATCCTGAGTCAGGAGCTTCCTGTGAGGTTGAAGAATAAATGTAGAGCAAGTAACTGCATGAACGAACCGGTAATGTTTATGGAGGATAATCTAAGATGGATTTTATTTTTTAACTTTTTCTTGTTTATTGACATTACTGACATAGGTTAATACTAATGTTAGTAGTTATGCCAAAACGAATGGACAGGTAAGTATTAGACATGATCCTTAAATAAAATGCTGTGCAATTTTAGGATAATATGGAGTAGCTGCAGGGTCTTAACATTTCTGGGTGTATTTTGGAAGTGTTGACTCCTCTTTGCCCTTGGCGGTTACAACAGATGCCCAATTCTGATGCTGTTTTTAAAGGTTGGCGTCCTTTAAGACCCTGCTGTTTGCAACAGTGAATGAACCTGGAGGACAGTGAAGTGAATAAAATAAGCCAGACACAGAAAAATTAAAGCTGCATAATCTCACTTATATGTAGAATCTAAAAATACTTGAGTACAGAGAAGCAGAGAGTAAAACAGTGGTTACCAGGGATGAGGGGGTTGGGGAAATGGGGAGATGTTGGTCAAGGGGGTACAGAGTTATGTAGGATGAATAAGTCCAGAGATCTAATGGACAGTACGATAACTATAGCCAATAATACTGCATTGAATACTGTAGATTTGCTAAGAGAGTAGATTTCAGGTGCTTTTACCATGCACAAAAATTGGTAACAATGTGAGGAGAAGATATATTAATTGGCTTGCAGTGATCATCTCACTATGTATATGTCAAATCACCATGCGACCTTACATATAATAAGACAAATACTATTTTAAAAATAAAATTAAAAACAAAATAACAAAAAAGAGGTTGGGCTCCTTTATAAAAACCCTCACAGAAATCTCCAAGGCTTAATTTAAGATCTCTCTGGAGAGCTTTCTGTGTGGCCTTACACAAGACATTTAGCTGGACCACACCTCCTAACTGTGTACCCTGAAACTGATCTTCCTTTTGGGGGTCCCTCACCCTGATGAGCTGCCTCCACCAATCTTGGCCTTTGGGGATACACTGCTGTCTTATTTAAATGTCTGCTCAAATGGTGACACTATTTTTTTTGAAAGGGTGTTAAGGCAGACAAAATGTTTAAGTGATAAAGGAGAAGGAAAAAGAAAACTTCAGAAAATAGGAAAGTAAGAAAAAAAAAATGACGTTTCCAAAGCTGAAGTTTCTGTTTCTAACAATTTAATTCTAAAACTGAAGGCATTTGTTGGTCTTGAGTCTCTCCTTGCCTCTTTCAGGGCTTACATGGTGTGTTTAACTTTATTTCCTCTCACACAGAAAAGTTTATACAGAACTTGTACCCTTTTGAAGCATGTCTTAGGCATTTGATGTAATTCTTCTTCCATTCTGGGGCTCCCCTATTCTGCATGGGTTTCCACTGTTAGTGCCAATGGCAGGGCTACAGTGAGAGGTACTCAATTATGGAGTAGATCCCTATAATGCCCAGTCACCAGAAAATACCTTTTATCCATTATACAACAACTAAATATGTAAATATTTATATATATTACACGTATTTATATATAATATGTTACATATATTTACATATAATATACATAATATACTTATATATAACATATTACACATATTGTATAACTTAGTTCATATAAGTAATAGCAGCTAATATTTATGGAGTATGACTATGTATCAGACACAACTCCAGATACACCACGTAATCTTTACATCAGCCCTCTCTTTTACAGATGAACACGTTAAGATAGGTTTCTCAAGATCATATAGGTAATACATGGTTGAAATCTATTTTTGATTTGAAAATTATGTTCCTGATAAGATGGCTAACTATCCCCAGCTGTTGATTCTGTCTTCAAATTCAATATAGGAAATACCAAGGTGGTATCAAAAGATGGGGATTCCTGAATTAACACAGAAGCTGTCAAGATATCCCTGAGGAATTTCCCCTTCCCATCATCACTACAAAGCTAACAAAGCAAAAGCTCTTGGCTAAAGTGCAAGATATCAGCAAGAGGGGATGATCTTTGAGTTTAATATAGTTTCTGTGTGATAGCTATACATTCTGGAATTACCAAATATCAGAGCCGGATCTCCAGGTAAGGAAGTATACTTCCTATCCTTTTTTTAAATTAAATATAATTTATTGTTAAATTGGTTTCCATACATCACCAAGTGCTCATCCCAACAGGTGCCCTCCTCAATGCCCATCACCCACTTTCCCCTCTTCCCCACCCCCCATCAACCCTCAGTTTGTTCTCAGTATTTAAGAGTCTCTTATGGTTTGCCTCCTTCCCTCTCTATAACTTTTTTTTCCCCCCTACCCTTCCCTGATGGACTTCTGTCAAGTTTCTCAGGATCCACATATGAGGGAAAATATATGATATCTGTCTTTCTCTGCCTGACTTATTTCACTTAACATAATACTGTCAAGTTCCATCCACATTGCTACAAATGGCCAGATCTCATTCTTTCTCATTGTCAAGTAGTATTCCATTGTATATATAAACCATGTCTTCTTTATCCATTCATCAGTTGATGGACATTTAGGCTCTTTCCATAATTTGGCTATTGTTGAGAGTGCTGCTATAAACATTGGGGTACAAGTGCCCCTGTGCTTCAGCACTCCTGTATGCCTTGGGTAAATTCCTAGCAGTGTTATTGCTGAGTGATAGGGTAGATCTCTTTTTAATTTTTTGAGGAACCTCCACACTGTCTTCTAGACTGGCTGCACCAGTTTGCATTCCCACCAGCAATGCAGGAGGGTTCCCATTTCTCCACATCTTCTCCAGCATCTATAGTCTCCTGATTTGTTCATTTTAGCCACTCTGACCGGCGAGCTTGTATCTCAGTGTGGTTTTGATTTGTATTTCCCTGATGAGGAGTGACGTTGAGCATCTTTTCATGTGCCTGTTGGCCATCTGGATGTCTTCTTTAGAGAAGTGTCTATTCATGTCTTCTGCCCATTTCTTCACTGGATTATTTGTTTTTCTGGTGTGGAGTTTGGTGAGTTCTTTATAGATTTTGGATACTAGCTAGCACTGTGTCTGATATGTCATTTGCATACAAGTATCTTTTCCCATTCCATCGGTTGTCTTTTAGTTTTGTTGATTGTTTCCTTTGCAGTGAAGAAGCTTTTTATCTTCATGAGGTCCCAATAGTTCAATTTTGCTTTAACTCCCTTGCCTTTGGAGATGTGTTGAGTAAGAAATTGCTGCAGCTGAGGTCAAAGAGGTTTTTTCCTGCTTTCTCCTCTAGGGTTTTGATGGTTTCCTGTTTCGCATTCAAGTCCTTCATTCATTTTGAGTTTATTTTTGTGAATGGTGTAAGAAAGTGATCTAATTTCATTCTTCTGCATGTTGCTGTCCAGTTCTCCTATCACCATTTGTTAAAGAGACTGTCTTTTTTCCATTGGATATTCTTTCCTGCTTTGTCAAAGACTAGTTGGCCATACATTTGTGTCCGATTCTGGAGTCTCTATTCCATTGGTCTATGTGTCTGTTTTGTGCCAATACCATACTGTCTTCGTGATTGCAGTTTTGTAGTAGAGGCCTATTCTTACCTCTCTTCTAACCTAGCTTTCCCAGCAGGAAAAGAATCTGCAACACAGCTTGGTTGGAGATGGTTTGTTTTGGGAAGTGATTTCTTGGGGGTGGTAACATTCTCCTACTTCCAGGAGTGCTCACATTCATACCTGGTGGGTAAACCCTACCTTGGAAGCCTTCTGACCTGCACAGCAGGACTTGAGTTGATAATTGGCTAATCTGAGGTTGTCTTCTCTTTTTTCAAAGTTAAGAAGTTAACCAAGGGCTTGTTAATGGGACATTATCTCCCTTTCACTTCCAGGCTGTTCACATCTGAGTGGCTGACAGTTCCTAATGTCCCAAACTGTTGTGGAGTCATTGAAACCCCACGAAATAAAATCAGTGATATTTGGAGTAGCTTAGCCAAAGTGCTGTCAAGATTCATCCTGTATTTCTGGTTACTGCAGCAGAGGCTAACATACAAGGTAAGCCAAGGGAGGAGCACAGAAGAAGTCCAGTATACCTTCTTCCCAAATGCTTCTTAAGTAGAGCCCTCTATTTAGATGATGCTACAAGTGCTCTACTATAACTGTTCTGTCATGGAATATCAGAGCAGTAAAGAACTTCAGGGATTTTCCTTCACCACTGTCTCAGATTGGGGCTGTAGTACTTTGGTAGTCCATAGTGACTAGTTGTAACAACATACCAACATAATCTATTGGTGAACTGAGTCTACATTTTTTCTCTTCTGCCATTTGAGTTATACCATTGGCAACATCTGTGACACATTAGGTGTTAGTTAAAAGAAGGCATTGGTGATAAAAAGGTAGAAGAAATGAGATTCTTGGCCACATATTCCTAGAATTTTCGTGTATTCTCTGAACGTGCTTGCATACAATCCATCATACAATGGGTCACTGTCTCATTTACCCAAATTTATACCTCAATGGTTGGGGTAATATTCAGCTTTGGTGGCATATTCTTTAAACCCCACAGTCAAGGTATTCTTTCTCTACTAAGGCTTAGTAAGCCAGGAACTGCTTTTCAAATGGAGAATGGTTCTCTATGCTAATACTCTCCTATTGGAATTTGCTGTACATTATACTCAGCATCAGAACCCACCACAGACACTTCTAGAGCCATTGAATCTGTTATGTCCTATGGCCCATTGGTCAGGGGAGCTTGCACTGGATTTAGGAACTGCTGAAATGCCATCTCTTGCTCTAAAACACACTCAAAATTGGCAACTTTCTGTGTCATCAGATAAATGGGTTTGAGAAATATTCCCAAGCATAACATACAGTGTCACCAAAATTCAAATAGGTTTACTACATGCTATACTTCTATCTTAGTAGTGAGAATACAAGGTCTGACATCTTGTCTTTTGTCTTACAGGGTTAGGTTAGGGTTTTGGGATATCTTGGCTTGCTCTGGACCTTTGACCCCTAGAATTTTACTGATGTGGCAGCTTATAGGCATAGATGCTCTAGCTTCACATTTAAACATTCTCCTATTTCTTTTTTCTGAGGTTATGACTCCTTTCTCAATCCTTTGCTAAGGCAGTTCTCATATCTCTGTATTATTTATCGTAGACCAAGCTTCAATGTGCCATCCTAACAGCATATTGAGACTGGTTCTAGGTTTCTTCACTAGAATGTTAAATTCTTAAACATTAATGCTTTGTGTCAATAGATTTTCTCTTGTGCAGTTTTACAGACTAACCACCTGCTACAAAATGTCCCCATATCAAGACTTGGAATGCCATTTGTTTTCCCATCCAGTCTTTGAAGTTGAGATATAAAAGTTATCTAACCCATGCATTCGATCTCTTTTGTAATCCTGTTCTTATAATTAAATCTGAGGCTTAAATTTCAATAAAGTCTGTCCTGTAGATACAGGAGACAAGACCCTCTCTGAATGTTTTCTTGGGATCCTTATGACTTATATAGTTGGGAACTAAACTCTGGTTCTCAGTGTTGTGGTACAGCATGTCAGGAGTTATCAGGACCTCACCTGCTACTACAGTGATGGGGTCTTTATCTCAGTGCACTTGTTGAATCATCCAGTTCCCAAATCCCACATAGAGGGCCTGCTTTCCAAGGCCACTTGTTTCCTAGTCTGTGATCCACCAACAAAACATAGTTTGAGATAAGGACTAGTATTCAAGCAGTATATTTTGGGAAGTGATTCCAAGGCACAGGAATCGTGGATTAGGAAACATTAAACAGGGAGTGGGAAAGCCAATAAAGATGTAATTTTGAGTTGATCATCACTGAGGGGAAATGGGATTTCATCCTACCAGGATCCTTGGAGAAGCTATGTAGAATCACCTCAGAAATGTCTACTTGAGGGATAAAAAAGAGGAGTTTTGTCCACTGACTCTTGTCCTGTAGTGATGAAAGTTTCCCTCATTGGGCTTTAACTTCCTTGCAGTCTCAGGCTGCACATATGTAAGTGCCTGATGGATTTCCTGAAGCATCCATATTGTGTGATGAGATTACAACTGAGGGAAACCAGTTGTTTCCCTTGCAGTGAGGACTGGAGTGAGAGCTGGGCCAAGAGGCTATAAACTGGGCATAAGAAGTGACCAACAATACTCTTTTCTTTTTTATAGCACTTTCCACCTGTCTGATCTTACATTTTGGATCTGTTCCAGGTGCCCCATTAATCTGTTTCTGTCATGGAACCATAAACCATTAGAGCAGAAAGGAACTTCAGGGAACTTTATGAAGGCCCCATTGCACAGATGATAATACTGAGGTACAAAAAGGCTCAGGGCCACAGTTAGACCTAGAACCAAGGACTCTGGGTTACCTGCATTTGGTGCCTTGAAACTTTCAACCTCTGGAGTCCAGGAAGTCATATCACTGCTAATATGGGAATAATCTTTACTTCCATAATCTTTACTTCGTGTTCTTTGTTCTCTGAGAATATCTTTAGTAATGCTACTTATATTTATCCAGTACTTCACATTCTGCCAAGCAATTTCATGCACATCAGCCCATTTAATCCTCATAGGAACCCTGTGAGAGCTTTGTTATTGTCACTCCATAGATTAAGAAATAGAAGTTTAGGGATTCAGTCACTTGTCTGCCTATGGTCTCAGAAAATAGAATTCTGTCTTCTGAAATAGTTAGAGTTCTGTCTTCTGAATTCATTTATTAAAGCCATGGGGAAATGCTTTATAAACGCTGAAGGAGTACACACAGACAAAAATCATGTCATTATTGTGGAATCTTCAGTCTTTCATGGACATGTGCGAAGTCAAAGCATCTCTCTCTCTCTCTCACACAAACACACAGAGAAGATTTACTAACTTCAAACATATAAGCTCTTGGTGTCATGTGCAAAATAATTGTTGTTTATGGTATTTATTCATTCATTTAAAAAATATTAGTCACTTATTACAGGCCAGGCGTCGTTACAGCCCTGCAGATTATAGTCAGAACATATAAAGCCTTGCTTTCATTCACCACATTATTCATATCAAAGTCCACATAATTTATTGTGCTCATGGCTGGAACTCAAACTGACCTCTTGTGGTATTTTTACTGAAGCAAACCATGAACGAAGAAAGCACTTAGTGCCTCAGAGAGGTGAGCTGGAATGCACATTCTTTACATTGTAGGTTATTTTCAAAATTGTTCCTCTGTGAGGACAGAGACCAACAGGAGAAAAGAAGGTGAAACAAGGAACTGCCTCCAGCTGAGAGTGTTGTTACTCACTGATAACATTTTCACTTAAGTCAAATTATCATCCCCTCTTCTCTGTTCCTCTAACAGGGACCAACTTCCCTGTTCTTCTCAGCCACCAATAAAAGCACTGTCCTCATTTCTAACTTTCAACACTTGCCTGCTGCTTTTGCCAGCATGTAGTTACCTATGGGAAGGCATTTTATGGACTGAAAATGCCTGGCTTAAGAAACTTCTTTCCCCCCAAATATGCATAGCAAAACTGATGGTAACATATGGCCCTATATTTTTTCCCTTCTTGCCAGTTCACTAAAATAAATTTACTTTCAATTTACATATTCTTGTCTACATTTCAGAGCTTTAAAATATATTTGTAAGGTCTGTCCTGTCTATCTTTTTCTAAGATTATGCAACAGCTCTGCATGCTGTTTAGGAAATAACAGGAACTTTTATGATTTTTAGAATCTTTCATTTCCTAAGAAATTTAGAAAAGTTTATGAGATCAGAAAAAGAAAGGCCAGAATATCCTTAGAGATGTAAAATTATGTAAAATGTATAATAATTGTTTCCATAACTAGCTGGTAATATACCTTTCAAATTTAAAAGCTAGTCTACTGTCTACAAAATTCTAATCAAATTCTATTAGGTAGGTTTTGCTGTCTCTATACAATTCTGTTTGGACTCCTTAAGCAAAGGTCATATTGTTATAATTTGCAGAAATATTGAAGGGGCTCATGGTGGGGATTTCAAAATAAGCAGAAACTTATAGACTACAGAATTTGCTAAAATGGAAATAATATTTTCACTCAAAGATAAGACAACTTTGTTTTTCTGTGAGGGAAATTGGTAGGCTTTGAGAGAATATCTCCAAAGACTGTCTTCCCTCTTCTGGGTTCCAACCTCAACCATTCTTGAGATTTTTGTCAATGGGGTGTTAAATGTAGAGACATGTTCTGTAGGCAGAATATCATGCACCTGTGACAAGAGTGTTCCAAAAGTAGGATATGGAGACACCTGGTCTGCTTTACTTGCTTGTTTCTAGATTTCATTGTGGAGAACAGAGCTGTGACTAGGGTTTTATAAATCTATGATGGGATGGGTCACCAAAATCCTTTTCTGATTGTGTGGCTAACTGAACACTACTTAGCCATTACTCATGGGTCATGGGTCAAGAGTGTGGAGTGCTTAAACTCCAAGGACCATTGCCTTTGCACTGAAAATCATATCACAGGTAATGTTAGGGATGCTTATGAAATCAAGAGTAAAGTGAGACATCTTAAGATTGTTTTAAATGGTGGCTCTCAAATGGGGGAAGCTTTGCCTTCCAGACAGGGGACACTAAACTGTGCCTGGGGACATTTTTTGGTTGTCACAAGTGGTTAAAAGCCTACCAATATCTGATGGGCAGAGGCTACGGGTTTTGCTAAACATCTTTGTTTTGGTTTCTTTTGTCTTTGACATAGTCATTTGAATGTCTCAAACAGCAATATCAAAATGTAAATACGGCTTATTGTTTCCAATATGTGCCAAACTTTGTACCATTCCAGAGTTTATCCTCTTCCTCCCTTCTTTGCTAAGCCTCACAACATTTCTCATAATATCCTCAAATCTCTCCCCATTCCAGACACCCTTCATATCCTATTCCTGACCCCATCCCCAAGCATCGTCTCATACCTCAGTTTCAACTGAAGGATTGGATTCAAAGATGTTGTAGTTTAAGGGAAAAAAAGACAGATGTTATATTTCTTTAGGCTGCAGAATGGCTTCATAGAATATGATGTGCCCACACAGGAGGACTCTTCAACACATTTTGCCTACAATACTCAGGTGAATTCTGACTCCTTTTCATTAGTGGTATTTTGCATTATGGAGAAAGCATCCTCTCACAGAAGAAATGCCTATTGCTGCCCACAAATTTGCTACAAACAGTCCATATTGGCCATGGAAAGGAGATACAAAAATCATCAATAATAAAAACTATAGGTGACCATTTTATTTAAAAAGGAAAAGAATATGACAAAGCATCACATACCACTTCTTTTCTGCATAACAGAGTAGGTAACTTATATTGTTGTCAAAAAAGAGGAGTAGGATTCAGTCTCTGAATTTTCAGAAAGGTAGATATTTCTTAAATCGGTGAGAACTATTAGTCATGGTCAAGAAAGATAGAATGAGTACATAGTAGAAGAAAGATTACAAAGCTGGACAATGATTTAAGTTTTTTAAAAACAATTTTACATTTGAATTGTATCTAGAGACATGAAAGACAAGATTAGAGACAGTCAGGGAGTGGTATTACTGCATGTGTGCTCAATCATGAAGGTTTAAAAACAGTATAATTAAGCTTGCGATCTCAAAGACAGTAGCGTGTCTGATTGTGGGGAAGAGTCTCATTGTGAAAGATGGAGCAGATGTTCATGCTTGTGAGACACGGTGACAGAGATGTCTGATTTGGAGAGATCAATACTTTATGATTGTGGAGTTTGACATTACTAATCTGATAAAGAGAAAACTCTCACATGGTACAGACTGTTCTGCCCCTCTTGAAAAATACAGTGCATTTAGAATGTTATTTCTCTTTTAGTTAGGCAGACAATAAATGACAGTCATATGAAACTATTCCTTTCTAGGCATTTTCACTAGACTAGAAAGTCATAAAATTGCAGAGGAAAAGAAAAGAATAATGAGAGCTAAGGGTCCATTTTGCTCTGCAAATTCTTTTGGAAGGATGGTCTCACCTTCGGATCGCAATGGTAAATCACACACTCCCCCCCCCCCCCATTCTAAATTAAGAATGTGTCATCTATGTTAGCCTCTTTTGATCACTTATATCTCCACCCAAAACACTTTCCCTCAAAAGGAAAAGACAATACATGTATAGTAGCCAGTGGAGTCTTTTATTTTTAATTTTACTTTATAATTTCTCTAAGCCACTTTTTGTAATCGCTTACTTCAAACAAATGAGCACAGCCAATTTGCCTGGGGAGACAAGAAATGCTTCATGTCCTGAGGACTTTCTGTCTTCCATAGAGAGCTGAAATTTGGCATCACGTAGCCCCATCATAGCCAAGAAATTAAAGGATTTTCTATTCCAATAGCTAGCTGAATTCAGTGATGTTAGCCTATTAGGAATGTGTGTGTACAGTCAATAGCACCTAAGACTGATAGGAAATGAGATGTGTCAGAGAATTCTCTCAAAAATTGCTGCAGCTGCTGGGTTTCTGCTAGAAAGTAAATAACAAATATATTGACATGCATTTTCCTTAGAAGAGCAGCAGCTCTGATCAATGCTGTTAGAGGGCTGCCTGGCCAAGTCGGGAGTTGCCTATGACAGTCTGAGCTGACGCCACATACACTGATGTCCTTGTTAGTCTGATTTGCCAGAGGAGAGCCCAATTCTTCCCAGTCAAATTCTCTAGATACTCTTCTAAATTGACACTAAAATTATATGCCATTTGGGGAATGATAACGTGTATCTCTCAGTATTTTCTCGTCACTGAAATTTCCTGAGTTGAACCATGAGAGAGGCACATGACTCCCCTGCCCTCACTCTCCCTTTCTGTTTCTCCAAACAGGCAGTGAAAACATTTTGCATAAACAAACTCCCAATCATAACTAATCATATGGTAGCTGACAAAAGTATGTTATCTTACACTATGAAAATACTAATCAAAGCAGCTTGTCAATTGTTAAAGTTAATGATTTAGATATGCAACACTCTGTCTAAATTTTAGTAGGTAATTACATAATTATACACAGGTTAACACAATCAAAAATAGTAATTGCCTCCTCAGTCTTTAGACTATGTCAGGGGACTGCAATCCCATTCTGGAAATAGCTGCTTATCTCATGGTGTTTGAAAGCATGGGTATGACGTAACTATTTTGCTTAGGAAGGAATTTCACACATCTGGATTCAACTCAATAGATAGGGTCAAGGTAAAGAAAATATTTATCTGTTGGGGTTCAATAAAATATGCTCTTAAAAGCACTGTAATTACAAGTTTTTATCTCTTTTTTTTTTAACATTTATTTATTTTTGGGATAGAGAGAGACAGAGCATGAATGGGCGAGGGGCAGAGAGAGGGAGACACAGAATCGGAAACAGGCTCCAGGCTCTGAGCCATCAGCCCAGAGCCCGACGCGGGGCTCGAACTGACAGACCGCGAGATCGTGACCTGGCTGAAGTCGGACGCTTAACCGACTGCGCCACCCAGGCGCCCCAGTTTTTATCTCTTTTGAAGGATGAGCAGGCTTGCTGTTAGTTACACAGTGATCCATTCTAATTCATAGTGTCCCTTTTCCCCATCTCAAGCTTCAGAATTTAAGTACAAGTATTTGTTAATTTATAGATCTAAAGCACTTCAGGACAATTTTCCTCAAAACAAATTTCTGGAAAGCAAAACTTTTCTTTATTGATTTTTATTGTGCTATTGAAATCATGTTTCATTCAGAAAAAAATAAATCTCCAGAAATTCACTTACAGTATTTTGTGGTATAGAGCATTGAAGTACTGGGATGTTTTCTAGAACTTTCAAAGCTGTTTAGATTATTTTAACTTTGGACTCTCTTCCTCAAACCCAAAATCTGGGAAGGAAGGAAAAAATGGAAGGAGACTATTGTACATTCACTGTACAATGAATCATATACATTCTTATGTTCTTTCCCTTTTTCTCCTTTTGGCCTTCTTCACCCCTTTCCCTTTGTTCCTTTTTACTGAATCTTTATCATGTGTCAAGAGTCATGAGACATACTGGGGCTATAAAAAATGAAAGTAACACAATCTGAAAATTTAGGAAATCCTCAATAGAGTTTAAAAAAACAAGTAGATAGCTGCTGTCTGTGAGCTAAGGTATCAGAATAGCAATATAAATTGGAAATTATGAACATGGAGGCAGGAGCTTTTAATTTTGTAATAAGAAGGGAAAATTGGGAAAGCTTAGAAAAACCAAGGCCTTTATCTGAATCATCAGTTATTCAAAGCAGAAAGTGTATGTGTTTTGGGAGTGAGGGGGCATTCAGGTGGAATGAATAGCCTGTGCAGAGACATGGAATTCTGAGAGCTTGATAGAATTGTTTGAAGAGCTTTGATATATCCAGAATTTATGTGTAGAAGTATTAAAGGGGACCTGTAGGAAAATCTCTTATGGTGCCTAATGCTTCTAGGACCACAACATAATGACTTCTCTCCCCCAACTTACATAAACATGTAGAATTAACAAGCAGTGGCTATTTCCCTAAATTAGGATATGCCAAAGTCTTCTTGTCCTTTCCTTCAGAAAGTCAGTATAGCATCTGTGCCATCTGTAAATCCCCCACGGAAAACCTTTCGCTCGTGCTTCTTTTTCTTTTTATGTTTCTACAAAAGAATAGTGATACACTTGTTCTGTGGTATTCTAAATGGGTTAAAGACTTTTGATTGGACATTATTATGGGCCAATAATTTCTGCTCATGACGGCATTCAATCAAAATAATGAAATTTATCAGGCATTCTCTCTTAGCCTTAGAAAACAGAATGAATCTGAGGCAAAATTTATATGCTAATGCTTTATTGTAGAATATAATTCAGGGGCAGCAAGAATAAAGGGAAACAAGAAATGAGGAAGGGACAAAGGGAAATGTAATGTAATGTGATGTGTTGAAGTGGCCACAGCTTCAAAAGAAAATACAGACATTTACTTAGCTTTTGGGATGTCTCTGGAGAACTATAAAGACCATGTTTTTTTTTTTGTACAATTTGCAAAGGGGAGGGATGGAGAGGAAATTATCTTCTGGATCTTTCTGTTTTCTGTTCAAAGTGTATCCCATGCCATTACCTCCCTCACCCTCCCAGGTAGTGTGGCCAGCACATGCAGTATGTGGCCATGCTTTAGTCCGTGCTTCCAGAAGGAGAGGACTCTAGAACATAGTAAAGCCCAATACATATGGGACAGTTTACTGAGAGGAAAGGACCAGTCTGTGGAGTCTTAGACATGATTCTTTTGGCCAGAAGTAGCATGCTGAATGCTATCATGGACAGAAAGGTCCGCTCACCTTAACGATATACTTAACTTACTAACCATATGTTTTGCAAAAGTTTCTAGGTCAAATTCAGTCCTTGGGGAGTAGTTGTAGATTAAGTCAGGCTGGAGGGAATGCAATCCCTCTGAACAGACCTATTTACCATAGGACACTGGGAAGATCTGACCTATGGCTTGCTGTGACTGCATGTTATATGGCTGGAGGTCACTTCCAGTTTGATAGTTAACATTAAGAACATTTATCAGAATGACTTTTCCTCTTGCTAATAGAGGCTCTTCCCACCACCTCATCAGAATATGGCCTTTCTTTAAAAATATAGCATACAAGTGTTAAAAGTTTTAAAACCTAATTCTAAGTTTCAAAAACAACATTTTGTAAATGTCATTACAAAAATAGGATGTTTTCCATGCAGGCTCATCAGTTCCTTCTAGGCATAATTCCTGCAATGTAGGTAGCCAATCCTAAGTATACAGGATTGGCCATAGGTTGTGGAACTCAGACTGAATAAGTCATTCTTTTCCTAGTACGATTACTTGAGATAAATGAAAAAATTCACACTTCCCTACTAGAATGAAATCTTTTAAAATAGATATATATGTATATATATGTACATATATATGTATAGATATATATACACACGTAATATATATACAGGTGAAATACATATTTTGATGTCACCTTTCACTTTTAATTTTGATTTAGATGACAAGAATTTAATTTCTACTTTGCAATTACATTTAAGAGTTCGTGTCTTAGATTTGAGAGTCATGGCTGAAATAAATACCAATATCTATACATAAGTTTGTTTTTAATCTATTTTTAATTTCTGTTTCAGTGGAACCTGAAATGTTGATCTATTGTCCTTCTTTGCATTGCATTGAACCTATCCGTTGCTCTGCTCTCAAATGCTAATATTTCTGTGACATGCAGAGCCTTGCTTCTATAGCTTTTGCTTCAAGCATCACCTCATTATTCTTTTTAGCTCCTTATTAGAGAAAAGCCACTGACCTCTTACCTGGGTCTCCCTATCCAGTTAGTACTTGTGAAAGGGCAACTCATCTCAAGGCTTCTATGTACCTGCTGTGTTTCTAAATCACCTTATATTCTTATCTTTCCCATTGCCATCTCAGAATAGAAATATATAGACAAAGTAGTATCTTTCTGCTATTTCTTCCCTTATCAAAAAGCCCATGATAACTTACCTTCATTTAAAAGATGGCTGCTTTATAATGTTATTGCTGATGAAAAGAAAATTTCCTAATATTTATCTTTCTAAAACTCACTTCTATCACTTCTTTCTTTCCTTATTAATGACTACTAATTAGCGTTGCTTAGAAAATACAACTCTGATGCTATATTTTCTTTGTGCTTTTAAGAAAGTCCAGTTTTCCTCATCCCACTCCTAGTTTTAAATCTGAGTTCTTTTACTTCTTACATTTAGACATATTTTGAACATAACATGTCAGAACTGTTTTTAAATGAAGTGTTTGGTCACAGCAACAAATACTGAAGTCTTTCTGTTAATGGAAATCTTTCCCAGGGCCCACACCTTCAGGTGCTTTAAAGCTGATGGAAACAAAATATCATTCTAGTACCTGAATTTAAGATATTTCCATACAAATTCAAACCAAACAGACAATTTTCACAGATGACCCCAAATTTCACAGTTTTTTTTTCAGTGAGACTGATTTATGTAAGACTTTTACTTTGATCAGTGACCCTGAATGAGAATCCTTCTACCACTTCTGACCAGGTTTGAGGATGAAGTCAAAGGGCTGTATACTATGTAAAGTGAAAATATTAGTGTATACAGATGATGGGTTTACAGTGTGTGCCCTATCAAAAGCCAAACTGAATACCACAAAGGTATAACACTGAGAGATGAGATAGGAGCAGTTTCAGGAAAAGGAAAACAAAACAAAACAAACCTGACTAGTAAGAAGGTAACAGATTTATTATAAGTAACTCTAGGTGAATTACTTTTGGCTGCTATAATGTTTCTCAAATCAACATAATCTCCACTTTTGTCATTGAGTAGCAAGGTAAAGGCAAGCATTAAAACTGGATCAGGTATAGGACTCCTGGGTGGCTCAGTCGGTTAAACTTCCGACTTGGGTTCAGGTCATGATCTCATGGTTCGGTTAGTGAGTTTGAGTCCTGCGTCGGGCTCTGTGCTGACAGCTAAGAGCCTGGAGCCTGCTTCGGATTCTGTGTCTCCCTCTCCCTTGGCCCCTCCCTCTTCCTCTATTTCTCTCTCTCTCCCAAAAATAAGTAAAAATTAAAAAAATGTTAAAAAAACTGGATCAGGTAAAGCCTAATGTTTACAAGGAGGAATGCTGTTGCATGCATCAGCAACTTCTCATGTGCCAATTTTTTTGGAGTACACAACCTTTGGCCAAGGTTTCTTCCTCATTCTTCAGAATGCTGGAATTGGTGGTGAGGAAGCATAGTGTGTAAGGTCTCTGCACAAATGAAGTTTTAAAAAATATGTTTAAAATTTTAAAGCCTTAAATTTTAAATTAAAATATTTATCTTTTATATGGAGAGGCCCAGAGTATTGAAAAAACCATTGATAAAGCACAAGGGAGAGAACTATTTTCATTGATGGCACTGTATAATACTTGTGTTTTTGCTTATAGCAGTGTTGGTTACCAAGTGATTTCTCCAGATGTAGAAGAAGACTGAAGATGGTTATGTCTTTGTTAACCATGAATGAAATCAGAACTGGGGGGAAAAAAACCCAAAATTATGCATAGAGGCAATAGACTTGAATTGCTGATCTAGACTTGGAAAGCTAGCATACTAATGTTTAATGAGAAGCTTCTGGGCATTACATAATAAAAATCTGAGGGACACTTACTTTTCAAGTTGTAAGACATAGCAGAATTATTTCTTGACCACTAGGTCATGATCAATTCTGGAAAAAAAAGGGGGGGGTGGGGAGAAAGTGAGAAATTATCCTGATCCCCTTTATCACCTAAAAAATTTAAACCAGTCATCCCCCATGTCTTATACTGCCATAAAGTTTGTCCATTTCGTGTTACTTGCCTACTTGAAACCCTTTATCAGATAATGTATAATTTCTTGAATAGTATAGAAGTTCTTTCGTCTTTCAACTCTTGAAATAAATATTCAGTTTTGTCAAGCCACTTCCCCAGTTAAACCATGCACTGCAACTGTCTGTATTATATATAATTCCCTGAACATGATGACTTTTGCATACATTGTTCCCTTAGCTTGGATGCCTTAGCATCCTACTGTTTCTATGTCTATCAGACTCCTACTTATTTTTGAAAATCAACTATCACCTACAGACAAAACTATATGGATATAATCCTATTTACATTGTTTCTATTCTCTGTATATGTTTTCCTTATTTTTCTCCTGTAAGTTTGTCATTTTACTTGTTTATCTCTCACACTGTAAGCAGTTTGAGGGCAAACTCTAGACCTTTTTCAACCTGCACACCAGTATATAGCTTGATATTTAATGCACAAGAGTTACAGGACAGAAATTCTTGTGGGAATAGTGAATGGATGAATCTAGGAAATACAGGTAAGTAATAAGTATTTTCTGGATACTAGTTAAATCCATCTCACTTAGTTTGGAAAATGGATCCCAGCCCAAAGGGCAGCTTTGGATTTAGGGATCTCTCCAAAGAAAGCTTGGAATTCTGTTCTTCAGAATGGAAAGCCAGCTTTCACAAATCCAGAATTGCCTTAGCTGTCCCTCATTGGAACAATAAAGTTGATATTACTGGGATAAGTCAAAGTCCTTTCTTCCAAACCAGTTGTGTTGTCTGGTATATTTGTCTTTGGAAGAAACCACAGAATAAATATTGTGGTGGATTACTTAATTTTGAGTTGGTTAAGTCTTTTAAAGATACATTCATGAAAGTATAAAAGATTGACACTTCAAGGTAGCACTTCTGCAAAACACTGAACCAACTTGCAAACTGCTGACCTACAGAGGATCATAAGAATAAATAGGGAAGATGGGGTAAGAGTGGCTCTAAAATGAGGACAGAGTTTATCATGAGAAGAAAAGAGGAGCATTAGGAGATGACTTATTCATCTTGCATTTTCAGCACCTAGAGCAGAGTTTGATACTTGGTAGATGCTCAATATAGTTTTGTTGAATAATTGAATGAGTGAGTGAATGAACAAGCCAGGCAGACAGAAGGAGGGAGATATGAAGAGCTGCTATATTTGGTGAGTTTTCAGTAGAAGATCACAGAATGAAAAATGTTCTACTCTGATCATGAATAAAAAGCAGAGAAATATATGAAGTATTAGCAGGAGAAGAATAGAACAAGCCTAGATTTTTAGAAGCTCTATGTACGTGTCATTTACCATTAAATCTACTGATATTATATGTACACTTTGATGGAGTTTTATTAAATTTACAGTTGTTCAGTCAGCAACACAGTCTAGTTGTACAACATTTCATTACCCATCAAAAGTTCCCTAATGCCCATTTCAGCAAGTTCCCATTGTTATCACAGCCTGAGGCTAACACTGGTCTGCTCTTTGCCTCTGTAGTTTTGTAGTTTCTAGAAGCTCCACATAAATGCACTCCCACTGTACATAGTCCTTTGGGTGTGGCCCATGTCACTCAATGTGCTGTTTCTGGGGTTTCAGACTACACTACCCAGGATTCCTTCCCTTTTCCTTATTGAGTAGTATTCTATTGAACGGACATACCACAGTTAGCTTTGCCAGTTACTCTGGATGGACATTTGAAGTGTCTCCATTATTTTTTAATTATCAACAGTGCTCCTATGAACAACATTCACTTTACATTTTTTCATGACAATATACTTTTATTTTGGGGAATGTGGGCAGATTCTGTGGAGTAGATTTGCTTGGTCATATAGTAAACACTCATTCAACCTTTTAGGAAACACGAATCTACTTTCCAAAGTGCAAAACTGCATCTAAACTTAGGTTTATTTTGTTGTTGATAGTTTTTACTGAAGTTGTTTTCTTTCATAGGTATTGGTGTTAAGTAATTAAACTTATCTAGGGTCAACTAAGCCACTTTCCCCAAATTTGTAAATGGAGATGGGAGAGTCACTGTGTTTTATTTTATTATCTTATTTTGTTTAGTCTTATTTTATTTTATCTTATTTTATCTTATTTTTTAATTTTATTTATTTTTTGTTTTGTTTTATTTTATTGCCAAGCAAATCAAAGCAAGACAAAACCCAAGAGCAAGAACATAAAAGCTAGAAGTGTGCAAACTTGAAAACCAGAGTCTGTTTTCATTTAATAAATCTGAGAATTGTGATACAAAATATACCTTGTTTGTATATATATCTCATATATCCTTCCATATATATATATATATATATATATATATATATAAAATTTCAAATATTTATGTTATTCACACTGTACATTTAAATTATACACTTGAATTGTCATAATTTTTGATAAAGGGGATATGTGATTATATAATCTAATTCATAATAAATTCTAAATGTCTGTGATGGAGAAAAATCATTACTTCTAGTCCATATAACCAAGTGCTAAATGCTATCACTTTCCTATATTGCAAGTAATAATGTATAGTAAATGCTGAAAAACAGAACAGCATTTTATTGGTAGAATAAGTTTCAGTTTGTGAAACTAGACAATTTTATTATTCCCACTTAAAAAGTCTCTCTTTTCAGTTTTAAACATTGTAGCATAAAGTCACTTTTGAACATTCATTATACAACTTGGGCCAGGCTCAGCCACAAGTGAAGATGACCATGATTAACTCCAAACCGCAAAAGAATACGTTTTGGTTAGTTACACAAAATAGCACATGATTCCTTATCAGCCCTGTGTATATCTGGGCATACATATGAGCATACATATGAGCAAGAACCATTCATGTTTTCCAGGTTTTGAAATCTCTTAATTACATGAAAGGAAAAGCATTGTCAGAGAAAGGCACGTTAAAAGCTTCCTGAATAAAATTGCTGCTTTGGCTTGAGAATCTATTCTCTTAAATCACTCTAGTTGCACAGGGTTTGCATTTCATTTCTTATAGTCATAGTACACATGGTATGAGACAAAAAGGGTTGAAGATAAACATCAGGCACAAGAAACGAAAAAGAAGAAAAGGAAATGGCTTCTTTGTTTTAGTTCCTGGACTTGGCTCTTTAAAGCACTCTCTACAATGGGAAGGGGAGAGGCAGGTGGTAGGTAGGGTGGAGTCACCCCAGTGGTTCCTAAGGATGAGGCCACCTGGTTTAACATCACCCTCCTGGGTCCCAGCTTCCACCTTGATGTGTATGAGACTACACAGCATCTCTGCACTGACTTGGCCAAAGTCCTGGCACTGGTGTTCCTGAGAATGTCTTTTATTTATGCTTGTGTTCTCCTTGTCTTGTTCTCTTCCTGAGAAATATAAGTAACACAAATGATAGGGTTTTTGAAATCTGTGCTTCCATGAGACACTCATGTTTCTCTTTACAACCAGAGAACAAAGTTCTCCATCCTTAAAATGCTGTAAGGTGAGTCAGCCAGTTAAAGCAATGAAATCACCACTGTTCAAAGTGGAACTCACTTATTTAAAAAAAATAATGGACTAGTCTATACATTATGTAAAGCTAATCCTTGGCTATTTTTAAAGCCAGTGATCCAGAATTAAGGTGAAAATAAACATGGCTCAGCGAGTGGCAAGTAATTTTACAAAAGAAAAGAGGAAGTTTAAGAGGTTAACAGAGGTGATCGTCTGCTCATAACTCTAACTATTGATGAGACTTCTTTGGCATCCTAATATTTTGTCTCTTGTCTCTTCTGTGTGTTCTCACCATACGTTTGCTTACACCTATATCTTATTTATAATATCCGTAACTATAATTTTGAATAGTCTCAACTCTACCACACTTACAAAGAAGATACAGTTTTTTTTTTTTTCTCAAATGACCACCTTCAAATGGTTTTCCCATCTAATAACAGGTGAATTCATGGCTGCCTGATCACTTTCAGGTATTATAAAGAAGATCAATCCAGTGAAACTTAAAATTACAATCTTACATCCAGTGTAATTCCCCCTTCTCTCCAGCCCAGGTTTGACCAATAATTGAAGTTTGGGGCGGAGCTTATCTGCTACTTAACTCCTCCTCTCACAATTTGGTTTTGTGTTGGGGCGCCTGGGTGGCGCAGTCAGTTAAGCGTCCGACTTCAGCCAGGTCACGATCTCACGGTCCGTGAGTTCGAGCCCCGCGTCAGGCTCTGGGCTGATGGCTCGGAGCCTGGAGCCTGTTTCCGATTCTGTGTCTCCCTCTCTCTCTGCCCCTCGCCTGTTCATGCTCTGTCTCTCTCTGTCCCAAAAATAAAAAAATAAAAACGTTGAAAAAAAAAAAAAAAACAAAAAAACAATTTGGTTTTGTGTTGAAATAAGCAGGAGGGATCTGTCATGGGGTTTTAAATTTTTTTTTTTCAACGTTTTTATTTATTTTTGGGACAGAGAGAGACAGAGCATGAACGGGGGAGGGGCAGAGAGAGAGGGAGACACAGAATCGGAAACAGGCTCCAGGCTCTGAGCCATCAGCCCAGAGCCTGACGCGGGGCTCGAACTCACGGACCGCGAGATCGTGACCTGGCTGAAGTCGGACGCTTAACCGACTGCGCCACCCAGGCGCCCCTGTCATGGGGTTTTAGTTGTGTGTCTTTTGTGGATGCTGCTGCAGACTCCTGTCAGTCATTGCTCTTCCCTGGCGATCTTCAACTGGTCATAGATACTATCTGGGTGGCACAGTACCTAAATGAGAGCACTTATTTGAGGTTCACATGTGGACTCTTCAGGAGCCTCATTACACAGTGTTCTGACGTGAGAATCTATTCTTGCTTGAATTCTTCTGAACGCTCCTCAGCTCCTCCTTGATGAACCTCCCACCCTCACTCCACAGCCTCCAGATGCCTGGATATCGCTGCCCAGTTGCTAGCCTTCTTAGGTGTGATATCAACATACTGATTTAAGCCTAGCTGCTGCTTCGACCATAGGAAAGGCATCAATTCTTGCTAATCCACTTCTGAGGCAACTAGTATAGCACCATGCAACATTCTAATTACAAACCCTATTTCAGTTGCTGACGGCTGACTTCTACTTCATTGCCCTGAAACGACCTTGAGGACAAGAGATGGAGAGGATCATGGTCATTTGTGAATTTGTGCGTGGCACAAAGTATGAGTTCGTTAAGTAACTGAAATTAGTGAACAGAGGAATTAACAAATGCATTTTTTATAATAAAAAATCACAGGATATTGATATCATAAAGAAAACATAAAATATAATCGTTTATTGAAGTATATTAACCGACTCTTTTCCTACTCTTTATTTTTAAAATTCCACATATCCTATGATACTTCAGATGAATTAATCATCATTTGTGACATATTTACACTCATTTTTTCTAATACTCAGCACATCTTGGGAAAAGCTGCATTGTGGAGTCTGTGTGATAGACAGACTTTGAGACAACTCAGCCAAGTAATCACTTCATTTAAATGTCTCAAGTCAGAAGTAGCCCCACAGCTTGGGAGAAGCAAACTGTCCTTGGCATCAAGATGAGTAGCATTTCTGCGGGTCAGTTCCTCCACACTCCATTTCACCTCCTTACTTCTGTGAACATGGTTTCATAGTGAGCATCTGGGCCTTCAGGTCAGACTGTGGGGGTTTTCCTGTGTGTGTTTGTTTTGTCTAGGCAAGGCCATACGGAAAACATATAGTAGTAGCAGTTTCATTTTTGATCAGTGACAACAATTTTTTATTACATAATTTTAAC
The DNA here is from genome assembly GCF_028749965.1 of Puma concolor. Classification (NCBI taxonomy): domain Eukaryota; kingdom Metazoa; phylum Chordata; class Mammalia; order Carnivora; family Felidae; genus Puma; species Puma concolor. The sequence continues at coordinate 119,140,880 of NC_141670.1, forward strand.
CATATTCTGATTTTTAATGAACATGAAAAATGTAAAACTGCATTTCCTAACTTAGCATTTTTGTTTACCTTTCTATAACTTTTCCTTAACAATCCCTACATTTCAGTCTCCATCCCCACATTCTCTCACAAAAAAAATTCCAGACAATCCTATTTGTTAACAAAGCTTTCTAGAAGCCACTCTCAAATATCAGTGGAAACAAAGACAAAGGCCTCATTGGACCTGTGACCCGGTAGTTAAGATGATGTGGAATCAAGTCCCAGTTTCATAACTGGGGACCCTAGGACAGTAGCTAAAACTCTTTGTATCTTGGCTTCCTCATCAACAAAGTGAAGAAAATAATACAACCTACCATTAAAGAGAGCCACGAACGAAACTCATTTATCAATAGATAAAACGTTGACATTTTACCAAAGATGTGTGTTTGCTTTAAGCACTGATTGCTCAAAACCTCTTATAACATGAGAAAGATCAGTTTTAATTTCATGACCCAGGTTGTCTCTAGATTAGAAACCTGCAGCATAAAGAGTGATTTGCTGACAAATATTTGTGCCTCCTCTGCTCAGTCCAAACATCGTGAATGCAGGAAGTGCTTGAGAGTCATGCTCTGGGGGTGGTTTCGAAGGGTACTCCTAGAGGTCCTCTGCTTGCTGAGTTTCCGTCTGAGAAGGGCTTTTACAGTTGTACAGCACTTTTCCCTTGAAGATGTGCTATGAACTTTACTAAAACTCTGAAAAATTGTCAGAACAGGGATTACTGTCCCCATTTTACAGATAAGGAAAATGAAGCTCCCAGAGGTTAACTGAAGTGTGTAAGGTCCACATACCTATTTAATAGCAAAGTTAGGATTAGAACCCTGTTCCTGATTTTCAACCCCGTGTTCTATCTGCTGTGAGTTGGCAGGGAGCTGGAAAGGTTATCTCATGATAACAGAATGAAAGTTAATTCAGCAGATTGATTAACCCGAAGGGGAATCCTTTCAGTGTTGAAGAGCCAGAAGAAGCACTTATCTTTCTACGCTGATGCTTTTACCAGGACAGTATAATCTCTCCTTTCTGGATCAAAATCAGAATTCCAAATATCAGAACAAGTTAAATCACTCTTTCCTCTCTGTCTGTTTTGGGGTGGTACTTATAATTTATATTGTTAAAATTTTTAGCGGGCAGCTTGGAGTTAACTCTGTTATACTAGTCTTTGTGGTCCTCCCCAGCATCTTTCTGGATTTGTGGTTGTGGATGATTAATCTAAGAAAAGAATAAATATTCACGTGATTCAGAATAGAAGTGTGAAGGCAGCTTAGAATTTCTGTTAGGTCAATTACCACTCAGGAGGATATTTCTAAAGCAAAACTTCCTCCTTTGAGTGGACTACTGGCTCACATTCAAGAAACAGCGTTTTGAGTGTGGCCTTCTACTTGCATGGAGAGCTTGTTTCGTTTTAACAGCCCGAGGGAATCAAGATCCAGTTAAAACCAAGAGGGTCAGATTTTATGACCTCTTTACAAATATGAAATATGTGTGTGTTATTTTCATTTTCATAACAAATAAATAGTCATATTTTAAACTCATATATCTGTTGCAATTTTGTGTTGCTGTAATGCTGTTTTAATTTTGTTTTTTCATGTTCCATTTTTCTCTGTAAAGAGAAAAGGCTGAGTATTCATTTTGTGTTAATTTGAATGCATGTGCTACTTTTAGCATAAATACCTATATTTCTCATTATAATCAATATTTTCTCATTAAATCTGAAACCATCCCACCTTACTATTCTGTTTCTAAAGCACCAGTCTGCTCTTGCACATCCACGACCTCATTTGATTTTTGCAACATCTTATGAAGTAGAACTTTATAAAAGACACTGTTTGCCATTGCAAACCCATATATGAAAATCTGGCTTTTTTGCTTTGGGGGAAATTTTATTTTTGGCTTGAGTATTACCTCATTTGTGAACGTGAGAAAAACTGGAATAGTTCTTTCATTCGTAACTTCCTAACTTCAGGTGGTTTTCCAGAAATGTTTATACTGTCAAAGTTTAGATGGATTCTAGGGAAATTTGAGGTATTTTTAAAGGGTGTTTTAAAAATGAGTTACAATGATAATTTTATTTAGGGGAAAATTGGGGCAACTTCATATTTTTATCAGTTTCTTGGGATATTACTTATTTTTAATTTGAAGAGATTTTCTCTTTTATGTTTTCTGGTTATCCAAAGTATGTTCGAGTTCTATTTTCATTTGGACATGATCTATTTAACAACTGATACCTTGTTCTTTATCATTATTTTAGGTAAATATCAACAGAAAAATGGAATAATTCTGCAATCTAACCTGTCTCTTTAAGATGTGCAGCAAGGGCCAGGAGCAAAGAATCTGCAATATTCTTTATAATTTCATGGGGTCTTCTGAGGAAATGTGCCAATTTTATGGGGACTCATAGGGAAAAATTTTGATTTCATGTGGATTCGAGTGAAAAGGTAAATTTCATGGGATTTCTAAAAATGGCTGGATTTCTCAGGATCCATGAAATCTATGACAGCCATGGAGAAAATGCACTGCTCTTGTCATGGAGTAAATTTTAGTGCGGTTTGGCAAAACTTTATTTCTTATACACCTGCTATGTGTACATTACACATTTTGGGGTGTTTTTTTTTTTTGACCATTTACCTTCTTATAGACGTGTGAATACTAAAGATGTACTTTGTGTACGTAACAATAGTGTGGTTACTTTGTTGGTTGCTGAGAGCATACGTTGTGTGGTCACTAACACATGTGATTCATGAGGTCAGTTATGCTGCTGTCAAGGTCAGGATAGTGGTGCTTAGAGTTTTGGTGGTCCTAGTCAGGGAATGGAGAGAAGACTTTCACCCCCATTGTCATAGCTTTCAGAAAGTCATAGAATATTAGAGGAGGCTTTAGATGGTATCCTGTACAGTGGTCTTTCAAGGGTGTCCCAAAGTCTGAACATCTACAACAGAGTCCCCTGGGGAACTTGTTAAAAATTTATACTCCTTGGGGCTCCTGGGTAGTTTGGTTGGTTAAGCATCCAACTCTTGATCTTGGCTTAGGTCATGATGTCACCATTTGTGTGAGTTTGGGCCCAGCATTTGGGCTCTGTGCTGGCAGTGCTGAGCCTGCTTGAGATTCTCTCTCTCTCCTTCTCTCTCTATCCTTCCCCCACTCATGCTCACTTATGCTTGCTCTCTCTCTCTCTCTCTCCAAATAAATAAATTAATGAAAAAACATAGATTTTCACTCCTTAGCCTTACTCCAGACAAGTCAACCCAGATTGTCAGAGGGTAGAACTTGAAATCATCATTTTGAATTCAACTTTCTGGGTAGTTCTGATCCTGCAGTACTGTCTAGTTTGGAAGCCACCGTTCAAATCTAATTTCCTTTCCAATTCAGAACTGTCTACTACATTGTCTCTCGTGACTTCTAGCTCTTCTCTAAGACATCTTCTTGAAGCAGGGTCGTGACCTGGTGAGGTGTCATTAGTTGGACTTATGGCTGGAATTAGGGCCATAGGGAAGGCTGTTGGGGAAGAAAAGATGCTGAAGTCCAAGCCTGGAAGCTTGTGCCCATGGAAGCCCAGGGAATACAGCAGCTGTAACAACTGACTGATTCCGGTGTGTCACATTGGTGACAGGCAGTTGTTATTGTCACTGTTGTTGTTTCTGAACTGGTGAACAAATATTGACAAAGTTCCAAGGAAAATAGAATAAAATTGTACCTCTATTTGGATGGCTTCTGCTGCCATGTAAAATTCAGTGTATATTAAAACAGTAAAAATCAACTTATTTTAATATGTGAAATGATGTTAGATTCTAATTCAGATAATCAGTGAAAGGTTTTTCACACACTTGAATGTTTAATAGGTCGTTAGAAAGTAGTGTCAGGTACAGGAACCATCTCCCTTATTCAGGACAATAGGCACTGCAAAGTCTCTAGCATCCCTGTACTTTAATTTTCTAAATGCCATAATGCCTCTGAACTGCCGTGATAACAAAAACCTCAAATTTCCAAAACGTCTTCTAGGGTGGTAGGCATTTTGAGAACCGTTTTCACTGGTTTTCTTACTTCTCAGCCATATCATATGCAGATCTTTCTGAAATGGAAACTTTCTCATGTGATTCCCTTGCTTGAAATCTTTCGATGTTTCCCCATTCCCTTTAGCGTAAAGGGCAATGTGTTAGTTTAGCCTACAGAAACCACCATTGTCTGCTTATTCTCATTTCTCTGGTTTCATCACTAATGACTGCAGGTATATTGCACTGTTTAAATACTGTGCTACTTTATGCCTCCCCATCTTAAGATGTGCATTTTGCTCTTCCTACAGTATGATCTCTCTTCACTTTGCTCATCCAAAACTCAAGGATCACATTTTTGATAAGGTCTCTTGGACAGCCAGCTTTGATTACATTGACTCTCCACTGTGCTCTTATAGCAGTAATCTAGGCACACATTGTACTGTGTTATTGCTGCATTCAACCTCTTAAAATAAGAAGTTTGATATTTTTCTATAAGGTATCTGTATTTCTTATCATGGTCTACCAAAAAGTCTTTCAAGATATGATCCCACGTATCCATCTAGCCTCATCACTCTTCCCACCAACACTCAGCATTTCACCCACATCTAAAACTTGTTTTACTGTTCTAAGAATTTACCTTACCCTGCAGCCTCTACTCTTGGACATGCTGGAAAAGAAATTGCTGTTGTCATCACCTGTATAACTCCTGCTCATTCTGTGAGACTCAGCTGAGATTGTCACCAAAGTCTTTGAGAAGCTTTTAGAGGTCGTATAGAAAGCTTGGTACTGAAGTTGTTGAAGTATGGAGGCATGGTCTATGTTTATAGAGAGCTAGTAATCTAGTTATAAATCTTCCCTCTCTCCTGAGGCTGGATTAAGAGCCTTTCTTCCACCCAGTGTCTGGCACAGTACTTTTTTCAGAGTACTGTGTTATATGTGGACTGTGAGCTTCTCGAGGAAGGCCAATGAGCCAACTTCACTTCTGTGTGATTAGCACCTGGCTAACCATAGTAGACACTGAAAGAGTAGATAAAAACCTGGGAGGTTTACTAATGATCAAGACAACTTTTATTAAAAAGTTCTCGAGTGGCAGTTTTGAGGATACCTCTTCCATATTTTGAGTCCTGATCAGTAGCAAGTACAGTATTTTGAAATAGATCTTCACATAGTTTTCTAATGACTTTTTCTTCTTCCTCACTTCTATTAGAGTTTTCCTTCTTCATAGCAGCGCTGGAGCTCTGACTTGTCACCCCTGATCTCTCTAACCTCCTATAAAGGGCAGGTTGGGGAAAGCAGGTTAACATTTGCACAATTCACCTTGTGTGGATTCTGTGTGCAAGTGATGGGGGTCAGCTACATGGTTACCCCCCAAAATTAAATAACTGAAAGGAAATGTTTCTTTTTGAAACCCCCTAGTTACCAAAAATTTAAAAATAAAAGAAGTCTGGATCCTACTTTTACCTGATCCTTCATGGAATGCTTGATTTTCTAGGTAGACAACCTCTGATTTTGTTTTCTTCCTATGAGTAGGCTCCTGCTTAATATGAAATAAACTCATATTTTGAAAAAAATGTTCTGTGAGTTTATAATTTTAATTTCCAGAGCACAAGTCTGTAAGACAACCAGATGCCCCCTTCCCCACATAACATAAATTGAAAAATTGAGTTTCTTACATTTTGTTATTCTGATTATTTGTAATGAAATTAAAAAAATTAACTTTCTAGCAATACAAATGACACTGAGAAAAATTATAGAAATTGTCATATGGATTCAGAGGTAACTTTCAAAAAACGAAACTTACCATCTTCTGTGAAGAAATACACTCAATGTATATTTTAGAAGTATCGCCTAAAATAGTTTCTTTTTTAAACATAAAATCCAATAAAACTATAAATATTAGAAGCTATAAGATGTTTACATAATGATTTTAAAACAATCTTATCGAATTCCCTTCCAGTAAACATTTCTACTTTTGTCTTTGAATCATAAAATCATAAATTTGGGAAGTATGTTATTTTTATAGTAGAAAGCAAGAAAGACAATTGCTCATATAAGAGATCCATAGACGTAGGACACAGTGGTTTCAGAAAAACCCCGAATAATTTGGGTTGGGTACTGGGCCCATCCTTACAGGTGGTGGTGTTCTCCTTCCTTGTAGAATTACATCCATTTTATTTTTTCCTCTTAGAATCACAGTCTCAATTTTTGCTAGCTCCTGGTATAGATTTCACAACTGAATTCTGGGAGTATTATCCTGGGCAATCAAAGGAGCTCATTCAGGGGCTCCCACCCTCTTGAGACATGAGCAGAACACAGGGCTAAATTCAGGGTTAGGGGTTAATGAAAACTCCTGCACTTACCTTCTATACATCGAGTAAAGCATTTAAGATCCAATGGACGATGGGTGTCCTTGCAGCATCCATCCCTTAAATTTGGTAAGAAAAGAAGAACTGCTCATATCTTTAGCTTGTAGGAGGAGATATAAGATAAAATGCAAGAAGAACTTTGGTATAAAGAGGAGCCGAAAACACGATTTGTCCCTAGGGAATGTCAGCTCTCCTCTGTCTGACTCTCTTTTCACTCACACACACAAAAAAAAAATACTGAGAAATTTCAAAGTCACTGGGTTAAAAGAAAACTTTAAAACAGCCAGGGTACCTACAAAGCAATCCCTATTCTGCCCTGAGTTATGTAGAGAGCAGCTTGGATCTTCACATATCTAATACGGTGTCAGAGCCCAGCCAGTCCCCAGATTGTCATGAATCTTGCATGAAGGCTAAGTGTGGCTTCGGTACACTGCCATTTGGGGGTAGGAATTGGAACCCCTTTTTATTAGAGTCCCAAGATCCCCAAATCCCTAGACATTTCAGAAGAAGCATTTGAAATTGTCATTTAAAAAGCAAATGATCAAGTGAGATTTTCCTTGTTGCATTCTTTATCAAGAATTAGCTGGAAGTATTTTGTTGTTGTTTTTCCTATTAAGACAGAGAGAAAGGTAATAGCTTGTTGTGTCCCAAAACCACTTGGATATGTTGCTACATAATTTAACCGAATTTCTCCCAAATTCCTAGTGATTAGGTATTATAAATGCAATTTTAGATGGGCGGGAACTTGCCCAGGGAGGTTAGGTGACATGTTGAAATCACACAGGGTTTAATATGTAGTAGATCCCAAATTTAAAATCAATTTTGTCTGATTCCAAAACCCATGCTTTTTCTACTGACTCCTAAAGCCTCATAGAAAGTAACGAAATTGTGGGGCGCCTGGGTGGCGCAGTCGGTTAAGCGTCCGACTTCAGCCAGGTCACGATCTCACGGTCCGTGAGTTCGAGCCCCGCGTCGGGCTCTGGGCTGATGGCTCAGAGCCTGGAGCCTGTTTCCGATTCTGTGTCTCCCTCTCTCTCTGCCCCTCCCCCGTTCATGCTCTGTCTCTCTCTGTCCCAAAAATAAATAAATGTTGAAAAAAAAAAAAAAAAAAAAAAAAAGAAAGTAACGAAATTGAGGTACCTGACCTAGCCAGCGAACTGCAAGGCGGTATGTTTCAGTTCCCTGGTTTCTGAGCAATTTCTCCATGACACCATATTACATCTCAGCATTGTCAAAAATAGTGAATACTGGTAAATTTTTAATTGGGACCAGTACAAAACTTAGTATCTCTCCCTCTTGTCTACTCACAAACCTGAAACTTCTGTATACACTCTCTCTGAAGAGATTTCTCCGACCTTCCACACATGCATTGCTCTGTGTTAGCATTTCCTTATCAAAACACCTGTTTTCCTACCTTATTTGCCTCATGGGAGTTTGAAATAGCGAAGTAGATAAAGGTTTCAGAGAAAAAGGAAAGAATAATAGGTCAGTTGGTCAATCACACATTCTCCTGGATTAAAAATGATGAGTGAGGAAGTATGATAATAGGAGTGCATTGTAACTTCTAATTAAACAAATAGATCAGGAATGAAAAGAATCATTTTGCCCTTGCCTCAACTCTACTTCGTGGTCCACAGTTGGCTTGAGTCAAATGAATTTTAATCCTTATTTGCCACTAGCAATAAAGTAAACCATTATCTGGCTGGAAGCAAAAGGTAGGCACTTCTGTAGGAGAGAGCTAATTTATATATTTATTTGGTAATATTTACTCAGCCTTAGAACTGTGTTTGGGGCTTCAAAAAATTTCTAAGGAAATGCAGTAAAAAATATACCATCCAAGATTTTCCTGTCACTGTCAGCTATTTCTTTAATAATCTTCCTTTGCCTCTTTACCAGATTTTAAACTCTGTGAGGGCAAAGAGTAATTTATTCTCATAACTTGTCTGTTTTAAGGTTTTTGCTATATTTCAGGCATTGTTCTAGGTACTAGGGGGATAATGGCAGGAAACAAAACCAAGGACTTTTGATAAGTAGCTAGTATTCTAATGTGTGTGTGTGTGTGTGTGTGTATGGGGGGTGTTGAGAGGGTGTTTATATGCGTGTGTGTGTGTGTGTGTGTGTGTGTGTGTGTGTGTGTGTGTATTGAAGGAAACTGATAATAAAAAAGATAAATGTTTCAGGTGCCATAAATGGAGGCCAGTGATGCTAGGTGCCACAAAGAAAAATAAAACCAGGGTAAGAAGTTAGAGAGTGGCTGGGGAGAATGGTACTTCCTATCTTATACTGAATAGTCAAAGAAGATTCTGAGAGTTTATGTTTTGAGCAAACACCAGAATGAAGTGAAGGGATGAGCCCTGTAGTCATCTGAGTAAGAACATTCCCAGCAGAGGGAAAAACAGAGACAGTGGCTGTGGAGTAGGAGCATGTGTGGCACTTTTCAGCAACAGCAGAGAGGCCACTGTGGCTGGAAGAGAGGAAGGAGGACATGGTAAAACAAGCAGTCAAGGACCCTATATATAGGGCCTTGTAGGCCATGGCCAAGATTTGAGATTCTACTTTGAATGAAATGGGAAGCGTTAGTGGGTTTTGAGCGAATAGAGCTTGCTCTGACTGCTGTGCTCAGAATAGAGTGGAAGACCAAGCATGGAGCTCTGTTATGCTTATTTCCTGCCTGGATAAACTTAGAAGGATGTAGAGGGATTGAGTGAGATGATACACAGAAAAAGCAATGAAGTGAGTTCATACACCTGAGGATCCCAGAACTTGGGAGTCTTCAGTGTGTTAGCTTGGGAGCCAGAGATGAGCTTGGCCATGTTACTGTCTGTGTCCAATTCCAGCTCCATTTCTTGTGTCATTTGGGAGAAGTCACTTCAGTCCTGCATGCCTTGAATTTCTCATCATAAAGTGTGAAAAATAATAGTATCTACTTTGTAGAATCATTGTGAAGATTAAAATGAGTCCATATCAGTAAAATACACTTAGAGCACCACCTTGCACACCGTGAACACTCACTAAGTTTTCAGCATCATCGTATGATGTTTATACTTGGCAAAATGGTTCCACGTGCTCCGTTGTCTCACAAGACTTAAATAGTAAATTGTGTAATTGTTGTTATTCCCATTTTTGTAAACAAGGGGGTTGAGGTTCAGAGAAGTAAAGTGGCCAAGCTGGAAAGCAGTGGTGCTGGGACTCAGCCCAGATCTTCCAGGCCCCAGTACTCGTGTTATTATGTGTTCCTGCATGTGACTATTTGCATGTGTCTGAGAAGAACTCATGGTCAGGCTCCCTCACTCTAAAGTGGTTAATTTTCTCTTATCATGACCCTTAAAACCTTTGTAAGATATGTGGATGTATGCATTAATAAAAGAAATGACATGAGAGAGGAGGACCCTTTAGACAGGAGACAACAAATTTAGGTTGCTAGAACATGAAACATGGATTTAGGAGACTGGATACCAATCAGTTGGTGACACATTGTGTAATTCTGAGAAAATTGCCTAACATCTTGAGTCCTTGGTTTCTTCATATGCTAAATGAAATCTCAGTATATTCTCATATCTGCTGGCTAGATCTGTGAAAATATATGCCAAGATAAAGATGGAAACATTTAGGAAAAAAATGCTACATATACCACATGTGTTGCTACTATTAAACTTCTCTAAGAAAATTCAGATCTAGACACCTCTAAAATACCTTCTGGGGTTGGTTAGTAAGCATTTGCTCAAAAACTTGAATTCTTTGCACTTTTCTGGGGGAAGGGTGAGTGTAGATTTAAAAACTTTTCCTAGTGTCTTAAATTCATGGGGAGTTTTCTGGCTAGCTTAGAAAAAGGTGTCCAGTCCCACCTTCTTGACTTTCTATGGTAGAAGAAACCACCTGGAATGCTTTCCCAACCATTGTTACCGTGGGAACTCGAACATCCCACAACCAAAGTTAACAAAGCCCTTTATTGATTTCACTAAGTAATTCCTGGGTATCTGTCTGAACCAGTTACTCCACTGGGGTAGGCCAAAAAAGATAAGACAACATCCCTGACCTCAGGGAACTCAGAATCCAATGGGGAATAGGGTGTTGCAAACCATGCAGAGACCACATGTCATAAGCTTACAGACTTCCACAAAGTGCTTTGGGAGGATCAAAGGATGCCTAACTCTGACTGGTGTTGGGTGAGGAATATCAAAGAGAATGCCACAAATGATGTTTAAACTAAGCCTTCAAGCCTAAGCAAAACTTTTCCCAGGTAAATAATTGGAGTGAGAGAAAGGTATTCCAGTAGAAGAGGACTTTTGCAGTGTCATCAAGGCACAAGAGAGTGTTTTGTTCTCAAGGACATTTAAAGACTCAGAGAAGGTTGGATGGAGCACACGAGGGATGAGACTGGATATGTAAGCTGAGTTTAGAGAACTTTTTTTCCAGTGTTGATGCAGTAAGCAGCCTGGTCTAAGCAGGACACTATGTGATCAGATTTGATTTATGCAAAACTTTTCTAATGGACAGACTGGAGAGGAGCAGGACTGGAGTCTAAGATACCAGTGAGGAAGCTGTTTCAATGGGTCAAGTGAAATCCAACTGAAATAGGAACTAAGGCTGGGATGCCAAAATAGAAACTGAATCTAAAAAAATGTTTAAAATAAAATGCATAGAACTTTTGGCCACTTGGGTAAGGATGTTGAATAAAAAAGAATAACCTAGAATTCTCTCTCCATTTATGAGTTTTCATTAACAGAGGCAAGTAGAAGGACGAGGGGAAGGTTGGCAAAGGGAATGATGGTCAATGAGTTACAGGGTTACAAGTAATAGGCTTGGGGTATGTGAAGGACAGTCAGAAAATGTCTTGTGGACAGTTTCACTTGAGGTTTAGAACCCAAGGAAGGTTTGGAATGGAAATAAGAGACTTGGGATGTTTGGAATGTGGATGATATTTAGATATCAGATAAGGAAGATTAGAGGAAATAGGAGAGTGAAGACAAAGAACAGTGAGATAATCTTGCAAAACACCAACTTGAAGGAGTACATAGAGTAAGAGGAATCATGGGAAAAAACAAGGAGGAACAAACAGAAAGGCAGAAAGACAGTGAGAGGCCTTGATGGTTATTTTTGATGTTGTTTTGTTTTTTTAAAAGTAGGCTCCACACCCAATATGGGGCTTGAACTCAGGCCCCTGAGATCAAGAGTTGAATGCCCTACCTATAGCCGCCCAGGCACCCTGCATTGATGTTTTCGACGCCAAAGAAAGCGAGAGTGTGAAAGAGAATGTAAACTCTCCAAGAACACCCCAGACTACAAAATGTTCATTGATTTTGTTATTAGGTGGGCATGAGTGACCTTTACCAAAACAGGTTTAGTGTTGAGGCCAGCAGCCAAATTGTAGAGGCTGGGGAATTAGTGGGTGCTGGGGACCATGCAGAAGCAGGGCCCATGAGTTTGTGTCTTTTTTTTTTCCAGAGAGAATTTTCTTTATAAAGATCTGGACCACAGTTGTAGCTAGAGGGGGCACTTTGGGGGGAGGTATTCAGACATATTTATGCGTTGAAGGGAAAGAATGAGACTATTTTATTTTCTTTTTTAAGAAAATCTTCTTTTCTTTTTTCTTTTACTTTCTTTTTTAAAAGTTTATTTACTTTGAGAGAGAGCAAGCGAGTGCAAGTGGGGGAGGGGCAGAGAGAGAGGGAGAGAGAGAATCCCAAACAGGCTCTGCACTGTCAGTGGGGCTCAAACTCATAAGACCCCTGAGATCATGATCTGAGCTGAAATCAAGTCGGGTGCTTAACCAGCTGAGCCAACCAGGTGCCCCACGACTGACATTTTAGAAGAGAAATTTAACACAGTAAGATCTCCTGGATGCAGGAATGTTGTATTAGTTTGAAAGGAGAATGATGTTCAGTGAGGCTGACCTTCCACCCTACAAAGGGATGGAGGTGACTCGAGCAGTCATCATGGTGGGCATGTTCTCTGGGATTGGACACCTTTCAATGTTCAGGGAAAGTGGAATCTAGGGCATACATCCTCCTAGAGAAGAACAAGTACTGGTTTGCCCTGAACTCAGACATTTTATCAAAATATTTTGTAACAATAATAAATCAAATTATGGAAAAATTCGTTTGTATGGATTACGTTTTGAATTTTTACCCTGCTTCTAGAGAATAAGAGCTAGTCGGGTGATTGGAAAAAAGTCAGCGGCTCTATGGGACTGACCAGCTGAGATAAATTCTCAGTACAATATGGTGTTTATCAGGACTGAACCTGAATTTCAGACCTGGAGGTTTGTCCAGCTGACATCCTATCTGGTTTATGCTTTTTCTGATAGGCAAGTGACTCGGGATCTGACATACAGACACCAGGCCATCCACATATTGATGATATTATAAACTTGCCATGAAGTGGACTAAGCCAAATTAAGCATATTAGGAATGAAAAGTGTAGATGGAAGCTGATGTCTTTGGGATTCCAGTAGGTGACTCTGCCAGATCAGTGTGTTAACTTAATGAGGGAAAGCAGCTCCCTTTTTCAGGAAGGAAAACAGCCACATTGTCCTGACAAATACACCAATCCCTTCATGCAGGTCCTGTGTCTGTAGAGTGTCCCCCACCCCCAACTTATCCCCCAAAAGCACTCATCCGACTCATTGTAAAAATACACTCAGGGTTTAGATGTTGCCCTTCTGATATCTGTAGCCTTTTCTGCAGACCAATTACTCTGTAAATACGTTGCTTCTGAATTCCCTTTAATGCACAGTTCTTTGTTCCTTTCTGTTGACGTCTTCTTTAGTTTGTGAGCCATTTCCTGCTTCTCTCTTCTCAATACTCATCAGAGTTTTAGACACCTCAATAATTATCCCTCCTAATCTCTTCCTTTCTAATGAACATAAAGCTAATTTTTCTCCCCTTTCTTTGCAATTATGAACCCGGGTACCACTTATCATTTTGTTACTGTTTCTGTATTTCTTCAAGTCTTTGATACTTTTTCTGGCAATAATATACTTGAAGCCTTGCACAGTATTTCAGTGGCCCATTGTACTGTGATTAGTGTCCTTTGCTAATTTTTGTCAGATTTGTACTAGTTTTATGTCACTCTTTGTTTAGAATGTTTTAGATGACATTGAAGCATTGGTTTTGAATTTCTGTTTCCTTTTGGCTCTAGACCTCTCCCTTAGTCCATATAAACTGTCTTAGTCTATTGGGGCTTCTATAACAAAAATAGCATAGACTAAGTAGCTTAAACAGTAAATATTTATTTCTCATAGTTCTGGAGGCTAAGAAGTCCAAGAACAAGGTGCTGGCAGAGTCTATATCCGCTCAGAGCTGGCTTCCTGTTCATAGTCTTTTGGCTGTGTCTTCATATGGCAGAAGGGGCAAGGCAGCTCTGTGGGGTCTCTTTTATTAGGCCACTAATCCCAATCATGAGAGCTCCACACTAATGATCTAATCATGCTCCATAGGCCCCACCTAATACCATCACATTGAGGGGTAAGATTTCAACGTATGAATTTTGGGGCCACACGTTAATCCAGAATATGCTTCACAGCTTGTGAGCATTTGGGGTTTTACTCTCTGTAGCTTTTACACACATTTACTTCTCTATCTGTATTAACACAGTCTTAGGCTGGACCCATACCTAAATCATTCATATCCTTACTTGTAGAATGCTTGAGTAATCAATTGTCCCAGACTCAGGAAAAAGCCAATATGCCATTTGTATTCCATTTGTTTTTGTTTTTTTCTTACATAGCTATCTCCCTATCTTAGGTCCCAGCCTGTAAATAAAAAAGGACTTCCCTTATCAAAGCATAGAATGTAAGGGAAAATGTCAAAGCTCTTCTAAAGAGAATTTGTGGCTAGAGTCCATTATATCAATGTTTTTCAAAGTGAAATGCTGTCTCTTTTAATCTATTCCTTTTTGCCTACCAAGCTTAGAGATACTGTCTACTCTTATTTCTTATACCCATAACTTCTTATCACCCAAGCCAACACCTAGCTGCAGAGCTAGATTGGGGGGAGGGGGCAGAGCTCTAACTGTACCAGATGGCAACCTGGCATAGTTAGGATTCTCTGGAGTTCTTCTGTCCCTCCATCCCACTGAGCTTACCATACGCTGAGAGACTTAGACTTGACGAAAGTCTAAGGAATTGACCTGGCTGGAGCAGAACCTCCATATTTTCATTGCCTGTACACAGCAGTTGACTCCCCAAACAGACTTACTTCCTGTTACAAGTAACATGTATCACACTCACCTTTCTGTCTAGGAAAGGAAGTTTTATGTGGGGCTTTTCCATTTGCACATTTGATAAAACCGAACTCCCTGGGAGACAGTACCATTTTGCCTTTGTCTCATTTGGGTGAGACAGGGAAGGAAAGAGGTCCAACAAAGGAATATTCTGGGAAGAAAGTCTATTCCCTAATAGTTCCAGTTTATATATAGAACCTCAAGAACATCATGAATTTTAAAAAGGATTTAATTTAGAAGTATGTACATATTTTATCTTCTAGAGATGTGGTGGCGTCTTTATGCAAAAACTCAAATAAGAGGATACTTGTAGGGCAGTAGCTGTAGTGATTTACTGAAATTGTATCTTCCATGCTGCAGCAAGCCTCCACAACACAAAGGGTTGAAGCGGCCACAGGAGGACTCTGGCAGAGTTAGCAATCTGTCCATTTAACAAAGAGGACAGTGAAGGGTTGGTAGTGTTAACTCACAAGGTAGAGAGAGGTTGGAATAATTGAGGGAAGTTTTCCACTACCGCCCAAAGAAATTCTAAGAAGCCCATTGTGGGACGAGAAGAGGAGACCTTCCTATGTAAGATGAGCCTATAGGAAGAGTAGAAAGGGACCGAAGAGGAGGTGATACACACAGCGGTCTGTCTGGGATCCCAAGATATAGCATCTGGACAAGGATTCCCTTGCGATAGAGTCCAGACTATGGTGGCAGTCCCTGCATGGGATGGTGGCTGATATTGCTGCAGCTGCCACATCTATGAAAGAGGATGGTAAAGAAGCAGAATTATGGTCTTTACCCATTCATTTTCCCCTTACTGGTTCCTGGGGAAATATTATTATTTGCACAGTTATGAAGAGAAACATATTCAGGTCAATTTAACAGGCACTTATTTGGCCCTCTCTACATATCAAACACTTTGCTAGATTCTGGAAATACAGAGGCATAGTACACGATTCTGCCTTCAAGATATATTTTCGGATGTTTTGCTCATGTGAGAAGATCATTGTTTTTCGTGAGGTGATGTATAAGCCCTCACACAAATGGTCCCTAACTAGTTAAAATGACAAGTTTATACAGGTTGCTGATGAGGGGCCATGCATTCTGTTTCCTGTCCAAACATCACAGAAGGTGATTTCATGTAATAGAATATATTCAACCGGTTAAACCCTTAGAGAAACTTGAGACCACAAGGCACACATATTCTGGTTCCCGAACTCCTTGTCTCTTTAAAGAATATATACACTGCATGCTGGTGTAGTACAAGAATGAAGAGTAAGGCTGTTTGATTCAGGGCTTTCAAATGACTTACTTATGCCCAGGGAAGCATTCAAGTTCAAAAGGTATGGAGACAAACAATTTGAATTACAGAAGCATAAATGGAGACAGTATCAAGTTTGTGACAAAAACATGGGAAAAAAAAAAACAGTCATAGATGAAGTGGAAATCTTGCTTTAGATAATACTGAAATATCTGCCTTATTTCTGACAACCCTCCCCTGTTTCTACTACAATTAGGCTTTTGGTTTTTTTTCTGTTTTTCTGCCCCCCCCCCCCTCCCAAGAGACAGGAACATACTCAAGGACATAGAACCCTGTATTGGAGCCGGGGTTGAAGCTCAGATATTTTTGGCTTCTAATTCTCTGCCGAGTCCATTAGACTGTGTCTCCTCTTAGTTCTATTATTTGATTTTCTGTTCCCTGTGTGTTTACATACTCAAAGTGATAAAATACATTTTTGTTCTTATGTTACTAATGCAGTAGATGTATTTTTCAATTTTGCTGAACTACAACACTCTTAACATGGCAAATAACTGCTTTCAACAAAATGTTTTCAAGGCATGCCTTGAAATGGGAGTTAAAAATAGGAATGCAAATGCTAATAACAGTATTGATAAAAGAAACTCTGGCTTCAGAAGTGAGAAATTCAATTAGAAAAAAAAGCAAAAGTATTTGAGGACAATACAATGTATGAGAGTACTAATGGAAAATTCAGTTCCATGGCATTATTACAAATTAGATAAAGTTTTCTGCAACATAGTTACCTGCAGGTCAGCTAAAATAATAAGAGGAGTGGGTTCTGGAACTCTCAATTCTCATTAACTTTCCATAGGTTACATCTTGGAACTTAGATCACTTTGACATTTGTAAACAATGAAAAAACAAGATGACTAAGTCCAGGATTTACCCACTGGACCCAGCCTGATAGCTTAATGTTCAGCTGTTCAGACCTATCAGAAACTTTATCTGCCTACATCTCAGAGGTAAATGCCTCACTGACTATCTATTTTAAGATCATCTAATATACAAGTGCTTAGGTACTAAGACAAATGCTTTTATATATATAAAGTATTTCTATATCTCTATCTCTATCTATCTATCTATCTATCTATCTATCTATCTATCTATCTAAAGTATTTTTTATATGGTCGTCCCCAAAGGAACTCAGAAGCATTTATCAAACTTCCTGTCATTAATTTTCACAGCATCTTTGTGATGGAGCAAAAGTCATTCTGTTCATTGTTATCATCAACATTTTTAGATATTATATACTTAAGATACTCTGTAAGACTTAAGAAAGCTGTTGTGTCCATCTGCATGGAAGTTACAAGCTAGGAAGACCTGATAAGATCAACATCACAGATATCAAAACCATTTATAGCAATGAAGAATTAAATGCCCTCCAGAGCCAAAAAGAGACTGTGTTCTCCCTCAGTAGATTTCAGTTAATAATTGAAATCTTAATACTTTATGTTTTGATATAAAGCTGCTTACTCCAGATCTTTTCTTAACAGACATGGAGTTCAGCCCATCATAAAACTTTGTGAAAAGGACTTAAAGTTTTTGTTTTTGTTTTTGTTTTTGTTTTTTTTCTGAAGGCCTTAGGTGAGTGGGAAATTGGCATATCAGAAAGGAGTTTTAATATAGCCTGATCATTTGCTCATAGTTGCAGTGGGGATCGTCATGACAAAGACTAGCCTTTTAAATACATATGGATATGTGGGATTACTTTATATGCTTCATATAAATAATACATATTTATATTAAAAGAGAGTTGGGGGGGCGCCTGGGTGGCGCAGTCGGTTAAGCGTCCGACTTCAGCCAGGTCACGATCTCACGGTCCGTGAGTTCGAGCCCCGCGTCGGGCTCTGGGCTGATGGCTCGGAGCCTGGAGCCTGTTTCCGATTCTGTGTCTCCCTCTCTCTCTGCCCCTCCCCCGTTCATGCTCTGTCTCTCTCTGTCCCAAAAATAAATAAAAACGTTGAAAAAAAAAATTAAAAAAAAAAAAAAAAGAGAGTTGGGTGAATACTAGCTCTTAAGCCAGGCTTTTAAGAAGTATATATTCTGGAACACTAGTTGCATAAGATACTCTTGAAATAAAAGGCCAATAAATTTGATAAACTTTTCATTATTATTCCCTTTTAGATATTAACCATATGTAGTCCTATTCTAAAGACTCTGAGACATCTTAAAGAAACATGTTTTAATCTTGTAAAAATTGCCTGAACTTATTTTAATGCCAAAACATTTTTCATGTAGCATTGGGAAAATAAAAAACACTGAGAAAATAACCTTAATTCATTTCATCTGAATATTTAACAAGTTCAGCACATTCCTTCTATATGAGGGATGAGGGGAGATGTGTAAGCCAAGAGGTGTAATACAGGGAGAAGGATTTTATGAAAGGTTGGTGCCATCGACTGAATGTTTGTGTTCCCCTAAATGTGTATGTTGAAAGCTGATCCCCAATACAATGGTACTTGGAGGTGGGGACTTTGGGTCGTGACTAGATCATATGGGTAGACACTCATGAATGTAACTATTACCCTTATAAAAGACCCCAGAGAGCACCCTGGACTCTTCCACCATGTGAGGACACAGAGAAAAGACAGCTATCTATGAACCAGGAAACAGGCTCTTGTCAGACACTGAATCTACCAGCATCTTGATCTTAGAATGTCTGGTCTCCAGAATCATGAGAGAGAGAGAGTGTATTTCATTATTTGTTTTTAAAAAATTTTTTTTCAACGTTTTTATTTATTTTTGGGACAGAGAGAGACAGAGCATGAACGGGGGAGGGGCAGAGAAAGGGAGACACAGAATCGGAAACATCCTCCAGGCTCTGAGCCATCAGCTCAGAGCCGGACGCGGGGCTCGAACTCACGGACCGTGAGATCGTGACCTGGCTGAAGTCGGACGCTTAACCGACTGCTCCACCCAGGCGCCCCATCATTATTTGTAAGCCTCCCAGTCTTGGTGGTTTGTTTATAAGCTACCCATTACAGCAGCCCAGATGGACTAAGACAATTGGGTAGTCTCAAGCGATGCCGAAAGGGGCAAAACAGTCAAATTGTATGGGGCATGGTCAAATTGTGTGGATTGGAGAATGGGAGAAGGGAAGGAAGCTAAGCATGATATTCCATCTTCCAAGGATAAGCCAAGAATGTCTGATTGACTGTATTCATGCTTAGTAATTACAGTTTAAGGAAAACAGGCTTTATTCCTCAATCACTAGGCTTAGATGTATCAGTAGATCAGTAGACTTCACCTCATAGACTCCAGTGCGGCTGCTGCCACCAAAATTGCTTACAATAGAAAGATAGCCTCAGGCTCTGTTCATTTCCTATCAGACTTCTCACTTCTCTGTCCAGGGTCTTCTGATACAGCTCCCAAACACATCCAGCCCTAATCCCCAGAACCTGTAAATGTGAGGAGATGCTGCTCATTAGGTAATTTTGCATGGCACAGCTTTCATCCTAGATTTTCTTGGTAGACCAAAGTAATCATATGAGCCATTAAAATTACAGCGCTTTCTCTGCTAGCTGAAGAGAAAGTCATAACGATGAAGAGTCCATGAACTGTTGCCATTCTGAAGAGGGAGGGGCCTTGTGAGAAGAAATGCAAGTGGCCTTCAGAAAATGAGAGAAAGGCCAGTGGATGATGGCGAGAAGGGAAAGGGAACTCAGTCTGACTGAATTCTGCCAAAACGTAACTGAGCTTGGAAGCAGATTCTTCCCCAGATCCTCCATAAGACCATAGCCCAGCTGACACCATAACTTTAGCCATATGAGACCCCAAGCAGAGAACCTGTCTGAGCCCATTTGGATTTCTGACCTACAGAACTGAGATGATAAATTGGTGCTGTTTTAAGTTAGTAAGTTTGTGGTAATTTGTTTATGCAGTCATAGAAATCTACTACAATACCCTTAGAGTTTATCTCAGGAAAAGATAGTAAGGGACTTACAAACCATACCCCTTTTCGTCCTACACTTAACCCCATTCTTCATATAGTCTGAGAGACTTAACCATACACATTTCAACTTTATCTACACCTTCTGAAAACAGCTATTTCTTGGCCACTCTTTGGACCTAGATATGCACAGATTTGCCTCATGACTCATTATTAGAAGGACGGAGTCAGGAAAGAGGCTCACACAGGCAGAACCCAGGCAGGTATCTAGAGCATAGTTCCACTTAGGGAACAAAAACCTCTCGGTGGGTAACTACCCTGGCCTATAGATTGCTTGTCAGAGGTAGAAGGTGGGGGGTTGGAGGGAGTCATGGTCAGATGAGGGCTCAGTGGGTCCTCCAAGTGCAGAATCCATGATCGGGCTTCTGTTAACAGGGTCTAGTTATCACACAGTCTCTGATTAGTGCTTTTGAAAACTCAAAAAAGCGAGAGTTCCTATACAAAATAGGTTAAGAAACCACTGTAATGGAAGGCTAATTAGGTTTTTTTTTCTTTTAAGTCAGCAGAATAATAAAAATGGAACTTGAGTTCTCTTTGATTCAAAGTTAGGTATAAATTGGATTTGAAGTGGAAGAGATTGAAAGAGGAATTAGCAGATGAGGATGCTTTGCAATAATCTGAACACAAGGTGAGGATAACTCAGATGCAGGTAACAACACTGGAAATAGGTAAAATAACAACAACAACAACAACAAACAGTGCAAATATATTTTGTAGTATTATTGTATTTGAAATTCAATAGTATTTCTAACTGGAGATGTTTTATATGTAGTTAATGCTATGAAACAGATTGAAGAAACAATCAGCATGGATAGAAAGAGGCACTTTGCTATAATTAGCATTATGGGAATACCCGCAACTGTTAGGATATAAGGTTTTTCAGTGGGGTGAAGTACAGGGGATGAAAATAAACCTTAGAGAACTATGAAAGATCAGGAACAGAATAAGAAAACCTGGAGGCAGAGAGAAAGGGTGTGCACAGAAATACCTTTCTAGACGATCCCTCTGAGATGGACCTGAGGAAAAGAAAGGGTGAGGCTCTGAGTCAGGTGAACATGAACCTGGAACATCCTCTCTCTCCTTCCATGATCTTCTCCCTTACATTTCTGGCCTCTGAACCAAACTTCTGATTCTCTCTATAGTATTCTGACTTTGGATTTATAACCATGTTTGGATTTTCTATGTCTCTGAACTTGTTCTTGTTTACTACCTCTGTTCCTCAAAGGTCCTAGATTCAGTGCTCCTGGTATCATCTCTGCCCTCATTTCTATCTCATTAGAACTGACGGAGTTCAGTTGGCTCAAGACTTTTTATCCAGCAATACTGGGTGGTCCTTGAGGTTAAATGAAGCAAGAGGGAGAATAAAGATTAAGGAAAGGAGTTAGAGATTAGGTAGTCATTACTGGCCTTGAAAAAGACCATTTCTTGCCAGAAAAATTAAAATAAGTTGATAAATCAATCATCTAACCTTAGTCTTCTCACTCTGTAGTATTGATTTTGCAGGGAATTTTAAGAGTGGCCAATATGAAAATTAATTTTGTGCTCATTGTTTAGAGGAAGAAGGTAGAGCCAGAGTTCAGAGAGTTTGTCATCATATTTCTCATTTCTGTCTTCTCAGAATGTTAGAAATGACTTCAATTTTATTGACCTGACAGGCTCAGAAGTAAAATATTGCATGAACACTTGACTGAAGATGTGACGTAAACTATGAGGATTCCTCTAATCATGATCTCAATCATACACAATGCACAGTCATCCAGTGCATACATACTTATTGAGTCTTACACTGTTTTGTGGGCTATTCCACATGCTGAATTTAGAGTGGTAACAAGAGTATAAAATCCTTGTCCTCAAGGAGTTTACATTTTAGTGATGTGGGGTAGACTAAGTTAAACATGAGAACAAATAACATGTTTGCAAACACAGAAATCATCTATCTTGTAATTTCACTTATTTATTTATTTATTTATTTATTTATTTATTTATTTATTTATATTTTATCTTGTTTTTTGAGAGAGTGCTTGCACACATGCATGCGAACAGGGGAGGGGCAGAGAAAGAGGGAAAGAGAGAAAATGTTAAGCAGGCTCCCTGACACAGGGCTCCATCTCACAACCCTGAGATCATGACCTGAGTTGAAATCAAGAGTCAGACGTTTGACTGACTGAACTACCCAGGCACCCCTCTTGTAATTTTAAATGCAAATTGCCTTTTCATGTGTTCTCCAAATTCTAATGGGGCCGTTTTCTAAACATCACTATACCAAAATTTTCCAACGAATTTGGAACCTAGCCTGATAGTTGGATCTTTGTTAGATGTTGCTTATTTGTGTCCTAGTAACTGTAGCGTTAACCTCTAGTATGCTCTTGATTTATGCAGTAAGCAAATCAGAGAACTGGGAATCATTGTACACTCCCTAACAAGGAAATCTATTGGTCTACATGATGCCATTTCTCATTTTTACCTCTTTAACATATCTAGAATCTTCCTCATCTACTCCAACTCCATGGTTACTTAACTAAATGGCATTATTTATTGCTTTGAATTATTTAAATTGTCTACTAACTTGTCTCTCTTCCTTCCAATTTGAGTGAGTCTTACCTCAAAACCTTAAAACTTAAACCTTAAGGTTTTAAGGTTATACCTTAAAACTTCAGTACGATCATGTCATTTACTCATTTAATATCATTCAGAGGCATCTTGTTAACCAAAAGTAAGGTGTAAACAGCCTCCCTTGGCTTACACAGCTTTTTGTGACCTGGCTTCTGTTCAACTCACCAGGCTCAGTTCCACCACTTTCCTTCTCGTCCACTCTGATCCAGATGCACTAGTGATCCTATGACTTGGAAAAGAACATAGACTTTATGGACCGTTTGGACTTGGCTCCAAGCCAGGCTGACATACAGTGGATTACTCAAAGCTTTCTTATGTTTAGTTTTGTCTTAAATAAATATGATATTGCCTACTTTAATAGATTGCTATGGGGACCACATAAGATACTGATTGTTAATTTGATAGTTATGAACCCTAACATGTAGTAAATGCTTTAAATGATAGCTATTATTAAAATTCCTCTCTGTCTAAAATATTCATTCTCTAATGTTTACCTGTTCATAAAACAGGCTTTAATTCTTTTTTCATGATTCAGCACAGACATAACCTTCTCTAAGACACTTTCCATAAACTTACAAGAATAAAGTTCTTGAGTTTGTTGGAACTGGGTTCAATCTTAGTTCCATTATATTCAATATGTATAACTTTCAGCAAGTAGCAGTTTCTCAGATCTTCAGTTTTCTCATTGGTGCAATGAGGATGAAATCCCTATCTTGTGAGTTTCTATGAGTATTATTTTTGAAAAGACAAATAAATCTGCTCCTTCTTTCCCAGTGCACAAATGTTCTCTCATGCTCATGTTTTTTGTTTTTTTTTTTCCTCCATCTCTTCGGTGTTTTTATCATTTTCAATATTAATGGAAAACTGGTCCTATTTTTTGAAATTATAGGCTTATTATTTGTCTCTTTAAACTTTCTTTCAAAGCCACTACCAATGAGCCTGAATTATTTTAATTATTTCTTTCTGTATTCCTTTCAGAAACAGGAAGACTTTTATTTATTGGTAGAATCAGAGCATGAATCATGTGCATTTATTTGTTTATATTTTTCAAGTATAAATGCATGATGCTACATAAAACCTGCACCTTAAGGAGTCCACCATCCATGGAAATAACCATGTATAGCAGACAAAATCATGTGGTCTGATTTTGTGTTCGGTAATGGTAAATGAGGTGTAGGTCCTGTTTGGGGTGAGAAACACTTCATTTTCTCAAAAAAGAGAGAAGTTATTTCGTGTGGTAGAAGAGATCCTTTACAGGAAAATAAGCCAGCACTAAAAAAGACCCATGGTCTTGAGCAGAAGAAATTTTAAATAGGCACCTTTAAAAAATTACTACATGGTTATTTCTCTAAAGTGCATAAAATATATATTGATCGTTACCTTCTGAATAATAATGATCATAATGGAATACTGTGAAATTTGCAATCTCTGATGTTTATACATTTTTTTCTTTCTGTTATCCTTCTTTAACATTATAAATACATTCCTTTGTAAACCTCTCCTGATAAAACTTTAAAATCTATGCACAACCATGTGATTTGAATAATACTATTTGAATGGTCATATGAGATGATGAACTGAATTGATAGCAATGGCTTCTGTCGTTTTAATAATCAGAGAGTGCTTATGCTACCTGGTCCTTATAATGCTTAACGATTGGTCACTCTATGAAATCTACAGTAGGCAGCCTATAGTCTTATTTCCATCTCTCTTTCTTTCTAAACATAATTGTCTTCAATCAGTTCTTGTTTTATGGGATTTTAAATTTGTGTAGAATAGCTTCCTTTATTGATATAATATGGAGTATCTCAGCTTTAGCCCTCATACCCTGGTTGAAATGTCTCTGTAATAACCTTGCAAATTATAGGTATTATACTAGCAACCAATTGCTGATGGTTTGTTTCGTCTTGAGTAACCTTATAAAAGATTCAGCTTTCTTTCAAAATTTTTGCAAACTGTTTGGATCAGGCTGAATGATTTCTTGAATGAGTTGAGTCATCTCTGGCTGTTTCACACACACACACACACACACACACACACACACACACACTCCTGAAAGAGATGAGTCACCAAGAAGAGTGAACCTTGAGCACAGACTGAAGCTCTGCCAAGTTAAATATCAAACCAAATAAATCAGTGTTTCCTTTAGCTGGGTTGCCTGTAGACTAAGGAAGAATGGGCTACACATTAACAGAAGCCTTCAAATCTCACTGAACAGAGTAGAGAGAAGCTCCAGGGATGGGGAGATCCTGACACAGTCAATCAAATCATTCTGGATTGGAAAGGCTCAGAGAAGCTAAGAGAGAGAGAATGCCGTAAAAATGCGTCAAGTTAATTTCACGCTTTTCCACCTTCAACTTTTGCGCAAATTAAATTTAATGCTCCTCAGCCTGAGTGGTCTGCATGCAAAATGGTACCACAGTGGCTGGGGCTGATGGAGATAAAAAGGGTTTAGTGTTATTTACAAAATAGTAAGAAAATATTTGTGATCATGAGTGGCTTCACAGTAATTAAAATGTCCTCTCCGCTTCTCTTTAAATATACTAAAACTCTTGTAATTCACACTGCATTAACATTAAACCATTTACTGTTCCTTAATATGAGATACCAAGTTAAAGTAACTAACTACCTCAATGTCTCAATTTCAATCTCAACATCAAAGTGAGAAGTTTTGTTCATTAGATGATTACCTTTGGCACTTTCCTGGTCTAATGTTTTAAAATCTAAATGGAGTCCATCCTTGGTGACTGTCTCAATATGAAGGTTAAAATAAAACTCTGCAGGACAGGGAGATGTGTGTGTGACCTAACCATATGTTAACTAAACTTATTATGGTGATTATTTTGAAGTATACACAAATATTGATTCATTATATTGTTTACTTGAAACTAGTATAATGTTATATGCCAATTATACCTCTTTAAAACAAAGAATAAAACTCCACAGGACTGGGAAATGTGGTGTGTGCATGGCCTGAGCTGTATCTGAGAAAAGATACAGACACATTTTTCTTTCTTTCTTTCTTTTTGACACATTACTAATATTCACTAGAATTGATGACACCAATCTTCACCTATGATGAAACAAATCCAAATTAACCATGTTCAAACAGGACAACCCTTAGTAGTAGCTAAGAATTAGAGTGTTTGACTCTAATTCTGTAAATATTTGTGCAAAAATCATATACAAATGTGTATGTGTATGTAGAATATAACATCAATTTACCTCGGCACTTTGAGTTTTTGGGCTTAAGGAAGAGCTCACCTTCTTCCAGATCTGTTTCTTCAGGAATGAGGAAAGGATGGAAGCCCACAGGAAATGTGTAGGGTGTAAGAGCTCGGGGGAGAATCTAGGGGAAAGGAAGGGACTTGATAGAGTTGTCAAAAAATAATCTCTCCATTTTTCACCTCAGTTAATATACTCCTCTTGCACTTCAACACCCTCAGAACATTTTTTTCTCTGTTATCCTCAAATATGGTTGTGTCCCTAATAATTATTGAGGGAAGCTTTTCCCAGCAGCAACTCCTAGGTAATCCACTGGTCTTGCAATGGTGAGTTAAAGGAAGAAGTCAGGAGATTGCCCTCACTTGGTTGGGCTTAGTTTGCCATGATGTTACTTTTTGTTGAGGCAAATGAGGTGGTGAGAGATTTTTTAAAATGTTTTCCCAGATATTGTATGATTTCAATCATATATGGAATTTGAGAAATTACGTAACAGATGAACATAGAGGAAGGGAAGGAAAAAATAAGATAAAAACAGAGAGGGAGGCAAACCATAAGAGACTCTTAAATACAGAGAACAAACTGAGGGTTGATGGGAGTAGGGGGTGGGTTAAATGGGTGAAAGGCATTAAGAAGGGCACTTTTTGGGATGAGCACTGGATGTCATGTAAGAGATGAATCACTGGGTTCTACTCCTGAAGCCAAGAATACACTGGATGGTAACGAACTTGAGAACTAAAAAAAGTGTTTTCCCTAGTCTTGAAATGTATATAAGGACATTATAGATGCAGAGACACTGGATTGCCATAGTTCTTGTCCTTTCTTTACAATACAAGGACACTCTTGCAAGGAGAGGAGAGTGCTGTCACCTACTGAACTGCTTCACAAGGAGAAGGCAGAAAAAAAAAAAGGTAAGAGAAAATGTGTTTACTTCAAACTAAACTGAACCTTCTTTCTTGGATGATGCTTAGATGTGCCTTGATAATTTTTGTTTATCACAGCATCTCTATAAAATATGACATGAATCTCAAAGATTTCATCTTTTCAGTAGGAATTACAGTGAACACATATGCTCTTGCCTTGAGCAATCTCAGGCATTTGTGGAAAAGAAACTGTTTTTGCTTTAATCCCATAAAGTATTTGAGAAATATTATTTTATTTTTCCCTGAATTTCATTCCATTTTTTTCCCCTAAGCCTCCCTTAAAATCTTATAGCTAAGCCAATGTCCGTGCTTTTCTCTGTTGGAATCCCTCCTCCATCTACCCAACCCCTTAAACTGTAGTAACTCTCTCTTTCTTCCCCATCAACATTGCCACTTCATGGACTGGTGGCCCTGTAATTGTCCTTTTAAAAGTTGCTCAGATAGTTCTGTGAAACCTTCTCTGCCTGTCCCAGAAGAGTTAGCTGCCTGATCATTTGTGCTTTCAAAGTACCTTGGAAACCCTTCCATTACCACCTATCTGATTGCACTGTGGTTATCTGCTCACATCTATTTCTCCCACTGGACTGTGATATCCCTCAGGGCATGACTGTGCCTTTGTCAACTCTGTATCCCTATTGTCCAACCTAGTACCTTGCCACTCAACAAATGTTTGATCAATGTATGAATCAAGAGTAGGAAAGAAGAGAGGAAAGCAGAGAGCAGCATGAAAGAATTAAAGCAAGCATATAAAGGATGGCATTAAAGGCTGTCTGCTGTCCTACTCCCTGTCCCCACATCCCCTGGGGAAGACATTGGGCAGTATCAATGTGGATAACAGGAGTCAACTTTGAAGAGGTAGCTAAAACTGGTCAACAGGATGCAGTAAAGCAAGTGAAGTCATGATCTGGTGGATTCAGCTAGGAGGAAGTTGTTGTCACGTACCTGTGTGATAAAGGACTAGTGATTTTAAAATCACTTAAGTGTGCTTGTAGTTTATAGGCACAGTAGTAATTTGCAATAAGCAATAATAACAATGATGAGTTCCAATATATAAAGTACGTACAATGTGGTATATGTCTATTGTGCTAGGCATTTTTCTATATTATTGATAAGGATCTCATGAACCTTGTATCATTTTCACAATTTTAATATGAAGAAAAAGAAGCTATGAACTTTTTAGTACTTCTATCTAGACCACACAACTTTTAAGTGTTAGAACAGCCTAACCTGGCTCCATCAGTTGAGGCCAGAATCAACTTTTGCCAGAGATCCACCCCAGGAAAAGTTTGTAGAAACCAATTAAATCATTACCTATGCAACAGGGGTGGATTCCTCTGATGTATGATCAAGTAAGGCTCCAGTTGATTCTGAGTTGCTGGACTCCTATGATTTGCTACCTTTTTGCCAGAAGAATTTCAGAAAGTCCTTAATCATTTTTTGACAGTGCTTCGTTAGACCTTGGCCAAATGCTACATTTTGCCAGAATAACCAAGCTTGCAGCAGTTTTGGAGCTTTAGCCTACAGGAGCATTAATACAAGTTTCCTGAGTTTTATTTAGAAGCTTACAGAGGAAAAATGCTTCATGCCTTACATTCTCCTTTCTTTGGC
This sequence comes from Puma concolor, assembly GCF_028749965.1. Taxonomy (NCBI): domain Eukaryota; kingdom Metazoa; phylum Chordata; class Mammalia; order Carnivora; family Felidae; genus Puma; species Puma concolor. The sequence goes on from NC_141670.1 coordinate 119,169,096, forward strand.
CAAGGCCCATATGAAAGTCTTTGCTGATTGTTCCCTTAAGGTACACTCAGTCTAGGACTATCATCCAATTCTTTGCAGATTCATTATTCCACTTCTTAACTCCTCCCAACCATTTTCTTTCCTTCCTCTGATACCTCTGAATCATGGTAAACACAACTTCCCACCTGTCCAACTTCTTCATAGAAGGTTCCTCCTATCTTCTATTTTATCTGAAAGTGGAATCTCCCTTAAAGACACACATTTTTTCCCCTGCACTCATCCATGGGGGCAAGCAGTTGATTATTTTCTGTCTGGATGGCTGCAGGTGAGGGCTGCCTTGTCTTATAAGTTTCAAACTCTACAACTCAGCTGGGACCCTTCAGGCTTTATTTACAATTCTCTGCTCCTACTGACTAATCGTCACTGTTTTATTTTGATTTGTGTAGTCTCCTTTAAAGGCAGGGACACTTTCATACCTGCAACTTCTCTTCAGCAATCAACTGTTCTATAAAAGTCAGCATTTTCCACAAATAATAAAAATAATGACAAAATCCTTCTCTACCGAGACTCTTTCCTTTTCTCCCACTGCTTCCTCCCCACTGACTTCTGCTCATAACTGATTTAGTTGTATCACACTGTACTTACTATTTCAAATCGTTTTTTTGCTAGTTATTTTAGCCTCATGCATTCAGAACATTTAAGACTAAAATTTCCCTTAAGTTTCTACTTTGCACTGCATCTCAAAGTTTGATATAAAGTATTGTCATTGTTCAGTTCAAAATTATTATTTGTTATAATTTCTTCTTTGATCAATGAATTTTTAGAAGTGTTATTTTTATTTTAAAATATATCTTTGCTCTGGTTTGTAACAATTCGACTGTAGGCAGAGTCCACATTCTACATGATCTATATTCTTTGAAATTAGTGGAGGATTATCTAGTATTTGCCTCTCCTGTACCTTTAAAATATGGTTCATGTGTGCCTGAAAAGAATTACAGACCCAGGATTCTATATATGTCCTCAAATCAAGTTTGTTGTATTCTTTGTCGACAAGTTTTTGTGTTGCTTTACCTAAGAATAATATGGAGAGGTGTGTTGAAACCTCTCCCGATGGTGGTGAGGCATCTGCTTCTTTCTGTGGTTCTGGTTGTGTGTGTGTGTGTGTGTGTGTGTGTGTGTGTGTGTGTGCGCGCGCGCGCGCGTGCACGTGCGCAATTTTTAAGCTATTTTATAAGCCCCAAGTTTTGAATACATTGGTCTTCTTAATGTTCGATCTTTTATCAAGTTGTAACACTCGCCTTTTTAATCTCTACTAATTCTTTCTTTGGCATAAAATTGGAATAGATCCCATAGTGTTATTTGGGCTGATATTTCCTTAGTATCTCTTTTGCATCCTTTTACTTTCAACCTTTTAACAGCTTACATTTTAGGTGTGTCTCTTTGGAAACAGCATAAGACTAGCTTTATTCCCCAAGCTGAAAATCCTTCTCTCCTTTGAAAGGAAGTCAGTTCAACCAGTTTTATGTTTGCTGATATTTGGATATGTTTCTACTATCTTATTCTGTGTTTTCTTGTTGTCTTGCTTTTCAATGCTTTTTTTTCCCCCCTTGGTTTATTAAGGTTTGTTTTCTCATTCCATTTTTCTCCTCTACCTCTTTAGAATAATAATATATATTTAAAAAATGTTTATTTATTTTTGAGAGAGAGGAGGAGAGAGTGAGTACAAGCATGTGAGTGGGAGAGGGGCAGAGGAGGGAGGAGAGGATCTGAAGAGGCCTCTGCACTGACAGGAGTGAGCCTGATGCAGGGTTTGAACTCACAGACTGTGAGATCATGACCTGAGCCGAAGTGAGACACTTAACCAACTGAGCCACCCAGGTGCCCGAATAAAATATATTTTCATTTCCTTATTGATTATTCTTGATATTTTAACATTTATGCTTAACAAGGATTCATCTATCTTAACCCATGCCTGAAGAACATTAGGACTTCAGAACACTTTGAGATCACCTTTCATTGTTTATATGCTATTGTGGTCCAGTATCTTATCTTCCCCTTAAAAAGACTTGTAAATTAAATATTTTTATTTTTTGTAAGGTGTAATTCTCTCCTAACTGATCACCCTACTCCCACTCTGCCATCCCTAAGGTTCTATTCACAACAGAGCAGCCAAAGAATCCTTTGTCTTAAAACAAAAACAAACACAAACAAAAAAATTCACTTTTATTAAAATGTATAATATGCATGCATATAGACCAGACCTTATGTGTACAGGTTGATGAATTTGCAAAATGAATACATGCGTACCACTATCCACCTCAAGAAGTGAAAAATAACCAGTATCCCAGAAGCATCTGTTGTGTCCTCTTCCAATCATGAGATCTTTCCTTCTCCTTTATGAGAGCCACTAGACTGATGGGTAACACCATAGTTTGCTTCATTTTGAATTTCATGTAAATGAAAACATGCAATGCATATTATTTTGTGTCTAGCTGTTTCCACTCAACGTTATCCTTATGAGACTCAGCCATGTTGTCTCATGTAACAGCCACCCATTCATTTCCATTGCTGTGTAGTATTTCACTGTATGAACAAAGCAAAATGTATCCATTCTACTCATTTTTTGAAAAAATAAATGTTTATTCTTTTTTTTTTTTTTTTGAGAGAGAGAGAGAGAGAGAGACAGAAAGAGAGAGAGACAGAGAGACGGGAGGGGACAGAAGATCTGAAGCAGGCTCTGCACTGACAGCAGTGAGCCTGACGCAGGGCTCAAATTTACAAACCATGAGATCATGACCTGAGCTGAAGTCAGACACTCAACCAACTGAGCCACCCAGGCACCCCATAACCATTCTACTATTGATGGACACTGGGCTTGTTTCCAGCTTTTTGCTATATTTAATAATGTTACCAAGCACATTATTGTATAAATCTTTTGGAGCACATATGTATACAAATCTGTATGACATGATATATCCTTAGAAGTGGAATTATTGCAAAATACAGCATCTATAGGGTTATTTTAAGAAGAAGCTGTTAAATCATTTTTCAAAGTATTTTTAACAATTTAATTTTATGCTGCTGATGAATATCAGTGTATGGATTCCCATCGTTCCATGTCCTCAATAGTACTTCCTCCTAATTTTTAATTTTGCAATAATTTTAGACTTACACAGGAGTTGCAAAAGTGTGACAGAGGATGCCTGTATCTAATAACTAAAGGAGAGTCTGGGTAACATCATGCCAAATCATCATATGTTTGTCAAAGCTAAGAAATGAACATTGGAATAATACTAGTAATTAGACTACACATCTTACTCAGATTTCACTAGTCCTTTAAACGTCCTCCTTTTTTCAGGATCCAATCCAGGATCCCACAATGTGATTAGTTATCATGTCTCCTTAGTCTCTTCTACCTGATGACTTCGTCTTTCATGACTTTAACATATTTAAAAGGTACTGGTGGATATATATGTAGAATATCCTTTTATTTATGTTTGTCAGATGTGCTCTCATGATTAGATCAAGATTATGCATTTTTGGAAAGAATGCTACAGGGGTGATGTATCCTTCTCAGTGCATCAAGTCAGGAAGTAAATGATGTTGATATCCATGACTTGTGATGCTGATCTTGACCATTTGGTTACAGTTGTGTATGCCAGTATTTCTACTGTAAGCTTGTTATTTTCCCCCTGTGTGATTAATAAATATTTGGAGGAATATACTTTGAGAATCTGTAAATATCCTGTTTCTGATTAAATTTTTATCACTACTTTTAGGATCCACAGGTGAATCCTGCCTGCATCAATTATTATCATGCAGTTCCAATGGTGACTTTCTATTCTCCTCAGTTATTAATTATAGTTCTTCTGTAAGGAAACATTATACCTTTTAACTCATTTATTCACATTTTTATTTATATTGTCAGGATGGACTCATGGATATTCATTTTATTTCTGAGATATAATCCAATACTATTATTATTTATTTTGCCCCTAACGTTGTTCTGATTATAGCAATAGGAGCCAATGGGAGGATACACCCTCATTCTTTTTTTTTTTTTTTTTCAACGTTTTATTTATTTTTGGGACAAAGAGAGACAGAGCATGAACGGGGGAGGGGCAGAGAGAGAGGGAGACACAGAATCGGAAACAGGCTCCAGGCTCTGAGCCATCAGCCCAGAGCCTGACGCGGGGCTCGAACTCACGGACCGCGAGATCGTGACCTGGCTGAAGTCGGACGCTTAACCGACTGCGCCACCCAGGCGCCCCAACCCTCATTCTTAAACATTTTTTTGCATTAATTTGCTAATAATTTTTACCTTCCTAATACCACAGATGCTTCAGGTTCATCTTGTATATTTCCTGCCCTATCCTTGGAAACAACCACTTCTCCAAGGACCTCTGGTTGCTTTTGTTGAAGAATAGTATTTAGAAACCAAGAAATCAGATACCAGTTGTGCTCAATGCCATGGGGCTGCCACTGCTTCTAATACCTTTCAGTGGGTAGAGCTATTTCTATTACATGTATGTATACTAACTCAGGTGTAGACATACATCTTTGTTAACTGTCTAGCATCTACTTCTGCATTCTGTGCCTCTCTATGGATCTGTCTTAAATCCATGATTCCATACTGATAGATGTGACTTCTGCACACCAGTGTTCATGCTATCCTTCTCTTTTTCTTTATTTGTAATTTATTTCTTTGGCAATTAGCAACCTGGCTCTCATCTTCAAAATATGTACTTATTTGTTCAAGCCTAATATACATGTACTCTAATTACATAAATTCTAAACATAGTCTTGTGAATGGTATATTTAACAACTACACCATAGTATTTGCACAGATCTTTTATTTTAGCTTTATGGTATTGCTCAAAATACTTTTTGTCCAAGTTTCTTAGGACAACTTTCTTTCCCACATCTTTCAGTGCGGCTATGTAATTTATGTTTAATAAAGTTTGTGTCATTGTTACAGTTGGCATTCCTTCTTGAGTTTCCCCAACATCCTAGTTGATCTTCAAAATTCGCATATAATAAAACTCACTCTTTTTGGTATACAGTTCCATGAGTTTTGGACAAAGACATGGAGTCAGACATCCATCAACAGATTTTCTTACAGAAGAATTCCATCACCCCCAAGATTCTCTCATGTTGCTTCTTCATAATTAATGTGCAGTACCTTCCTATTCCCAACTTACCTATTTTCTATGTGTATATTTTTGCTTTTCCAGAGTATTATATAAGCGACATCATGCTGTTTATAGTCTTTGGGATCTGGTTTCTTTCATTTAGTAAAATGTGTGTAAGATCCACTTATGCTACATGTTTGTTCCTTTTTTATTGCTGATCGGTATTCCATTGTATGGATGTACCACATTCTGTTTTTTTATTTACCATTTGAAGGACATATGGATAATTATGAAAAAAGGAATTGCTCTAAATATCTATGTACAGGTTTTGGCATGAAACTCAGTTTCCATTTCTTTTGAGCTAATAACTAGAAGTGAGATTGATGGGTCATATGGTACCTATATGTTTAAGTGTATGAGAAACTGCCGAGCTATCTTCTGGAGAGCTGTACTGTTTTTAATTCCCATCAGCAATGTATGAGAGCTCCAGATGTTTTGCATCTTTGTCAGAACTTGGTAGTGCTATTCCACCCCCCCTACCTTTTAAGAAGAATGGGTGGTATCACATAGTTTTAATTTGCATTTACCTAATTAACTATCTCTTAATGTGCTTATTTGCCATTCATATATTCTTTTTGGTGAAGTGCCTGTTCGGATCTTTTGCCAATTTGTTTTATTGGGTTGTTTGTTTTATTACTGTTGTGCTTGGAGAATTTGTTTTATAGTCTGAATACAAGTTCTTCGTCAGAAATGTGATTGCAAGTGTTTTCTCCTTGTCAGTGGTTCTTCTTTTCATTCTTTTAACTGTGTATTTACCAGAGCAAAAAATTTCAATATAGGCAAAGTTTAATTTATCAATATTTCTTTTACACATTGCGCTTTTGGTGTTGAATCTAAAAACTCATCAACAAACCCAAAATCATTCAGATCTTTTCTTATATTTTCTTCTAGACGTTTTATTATTTTGTATTTGCATCTGGGTCAATGATCTGTTTTGCATTAATTTTCATGTAAGGTATGAGATACAAGATTGCCTGTTGATTTTCAATTATTCTAGCACCAATTTGTTGAGAAGACTAACCTTACTTAATTACTTCACTGAATTGCCTTTACATATTTGTCACAAACCAATTGTCTGTATTTGTAAGAGCCTGTTTCCAAGCTATTTTGTTCCATTGATCTATATGTCTATCCTTCACCAACAGCACACTTCTTTGATTAATGTAACTTTATGCTAAATCCTGAAATTAGGTAGTGTGATTCCTAGAGTTTAGTTCTTTTTCAGAATAGTTCAGCTGTTCTAGTTCCTTTAGAATCAACGTGGCATCTAAAAAAAAGTCTGCTAGAATTTTAATTTATACTGTGTTTAATCCATGGATTAAATTGGAGAGAATTAATAATATTCAGTCTTCTAACACATGAATATAACATATCTATATATTTATTTGTATTTATTTATTTCTTCAGTATTATATAATTTTTAACATACATTCAGCTTATGTTTTTAGATTTATATCTAAATATTTTATTTTTCAGTGCTATTGTAAATGGAATTAAAAATTTCAAACTCATTGCAAGCTTACAAAAATAAAATTGATTTTTGTATATTGACCTTGTATCCTGCAACTTCACTAAGCTCATTTGCTAGTATGTTTTGTATAGATTTTTGAGAAAGACAGATTTTATTTCATCTTTTCAAGCTGTATGTTGTTCATTTTTTTCTTGCCTTACTGCATTAGGTAAGACTTCTAGTCTGATATTGAAAAGAAGTGATAAGTGAAGACATTCCTTGCCGTGTTCTAGATCTTAAGGAGAATACATTAAGTTTTTCATCCTTATCTTCTGTTTTTTTCAAGACACCCTTTTACAGGTTGAGGAATTTTCTGATTCCTAGTTTGCTGAGACTTTCATCACAAATGAATGTTGGAATTTATCAACAAGTTTTTCTCTATTAAGATGATCATATGGTTTTTCTTATTTAGTCTGTTAATATGGTGAATTATGTTGTTTGATTTTTGAATATTGTACCAGGCTTGCATTTCTGGAAAAGCATACCCACTTGGTCTTGATTTATTAATTTTTTTTATATTTACTGGATTTAATTTGCTAATATTTTGCTGATGATGTTTGAGTCTTCATTCAGAAGGTATATTGATCTATAGTTTTCTTTTCCTGTAATGCCTTCCCAATTTTAGAATTAGGGTATGCTCGCCTCATAAAATGAGTTGTGACTTGTTATCTCCTGTTTTATTTTCTGGAAGAGATTGTACAGAATTGTTTTTTGTTCCCCAAATATGTAATAGAATTCAACAGTGAAAACACATTCTGAGCCTTGCTTGTTTTGGAAGATTTTTAACTACCAATTCAATTTAACAGATACAGGTTATTTATTCTTCTTAAGTGAGATTTGGTAGTTTGTGTCTTTAAAGAAATTGGCCCATTTCATCTATGTTTTTGAATGTATGCATACAGATTGTTTCTAGTATTCTCTTATTATACTGTTCAGTCTCTAGAGTCTGTAATGATATCACCTCTTTTATTCCTGATATTTATAATTTGTATTTTCTCTCTCCTTCCCTCCCTCCCTCTCTTTCTTTGTCTCTCTCTTTATTTATTAGTCTAGTTAGAGGTTTATCAATTTTAGTGATTTTTCAAAGTACCAATTTCTATTTTTATCTTTTTTTCTATTTTTGGTTTTTAATTTCATTGATTTCCACTATTTTTATTATTTACTTGCTTCCGCTTAATTTGTGTTCATCTTGCTCTTCTTTTTCTAATTTCTTAAAGTGGAAACCTAAGTTATTGATGGAGAACATTTACTTAACTAATACAGCATTTAACACTATAAGTTTCTCTGTAAATATTGCTTTAGCTGTATCCTACAAATTTTGCTATGTTGTATTTTCATTTTCAGTCAGTTTGAAATATTTTATTTTTAAAAACTTTATTTTGAGAGAGAGAGAGAGAGAGAGTGTGTGTGCATGTGCGTGCATGAGTGGGGGAGGGGAAGAGAGAGATTCCTAAACAGGCTTTGTGTGGCATCAGTGCAGGCACTGACATGGGGCTTGATCTCATAAACTGTGGGATTATGACCTGAGCTGAAACCCAAGAGTTGACCGTTTAACTCTCTGAGCCACCCAGGTGCCCTAGTTCAAAATATTTTCCAATTTCCCTAGAGATTTCCTCTTTGACATAACATGAGTTATGTAGAAGTGTATTGTTTAATTTTCAAAGACTTGAGAATTTTCTATAGGTCTTTCTGTTTTTGATCACTTTAATTCTATTACCTGAGAAGTACTTTGTATGAAATTTCAATGTGAAATTGAAAAAATATGTTCATATTCACATTTGTATCTGTAATATAGTGTTATTGTTGGTAGAGTGCTGAGGACACTCAAAATTCCATCACTAGACAATCTTCTAGTCTCATTCTTGTTTAAAAAAACATTAATGTTTATTCATTTTTGAGAGACAGAGACAGAGAGTGAGTTGGGGAGGGGTAGAGAGAGAGAGGGAGATGCAGAATCCAAAGCAGTCTTCAGGCTCTGAGCTGTCAGCACAAAGCCAGATGCAGGGCTCAGACCCACAAAGTGCGAGATCATGACTTGAGTCAAAGTTGGACGCTCAATGGACTGAGCCACCTAGGCGCCCAAGTCTTATTCTTATTCAAACTCCTGACTACAACTGTGATATACATTTTAAGAATTCTACCTGCAGCATAGATACCTATTTTTATGTCTAGGCTTTTATATGCGCTCAAATATTGATTATACTTTTGGAGGCTACAAAGACTCTGAAATCAATAGGCCCTCAAATAATTTAAAATAAACCCATTCTTCCTAATTGGGTATTATTTTCATAATCTACCCAGTTGCCCAACTGAGACATGTGGCTCATTCTTGACTTCTTTATCTCCCATTCCAATAATCAAATCAAATAATAATAATCAAATAATAATCAAATAATAATAATAATCAAATCTTGTCAATTTTCTTCTCATTTTCATAAAACATCCTTATTTTTTACCCTAATCTTTCCAGTAGTTTCCTAATTTGTCCTTTTTTCTCCTGATTTGAATATCATCGACTTTAGTCCCCGTAACTGTATTGATCTGTTTGAAACATGAATTTAACAATTGCCACTTGCCAATTTTTCCTTAAATTTTTCTATGACTTTTAATTGCCTTAAAGATATTATAACAAACATGCACATACCTTAGCCTGATCCAGCTGGTTGCTTGTAATCTAACTCCTCTCTGCTGTATCTCATTTTACTGCCACTCTTCCATTCTTCCTGCACCTTACATTTGACCACACTGAACTGCTAGCAAAATATCTCCTGCCCTTCTCTGAAATCTTTTCATCTCTTATGCATTACATTTGCTCCCGAAATTTATGTTTAATCAGTTAATGTATCATATCATCATCATTTGCTATTTGTATATTTCCCCTATTAGATTATGAGATCTTTTAGGGTAGGAAATGTAATTTCATCATCTACACAATCCCTTCCTGTACCCAGTGGAGTGTCTGACTTATAATAAATACTTAATAAATCTTGTTTTGAATGAATGGCTAAATGAATGATTTATTGAATGAAAGAAGAAGCAATTGAGGCCAGACTGGAAACTGTGTATTCTACTTCTAACTAACACACTGCTATTTTATGTATGTATGTATGTATGTATGTTAGCAGAACAATAGTTACCTACTGCCCTATGTGCCATTTCAGTAAAGGACAGGTCTTATTTAAATGAGTAAAACAATGTTTGCTCTTTGATTTTACCTTTTTTTTTTTTTTTAACATTTTTGGTTTATGGAAGCAACTGTTACAATGTCTTAGATAAATATTCCACAAAGATATTCAGTTCTAGTATTCTTAAAGGATGTAACTGATAGCTAAATGCATGCTTTTCACTTGCTCCCGCAGGAACTTGATTGCCACTTTTATGCCATCTCATGGTATCATGTTATCTTGCTACACCACACTCTCATCAGTTTCTCTTTTCTCTAACTGTCAGAGCTTAGTGTTATCCATAACTCATGAACTCCCTCCAGTTAATTCATAAAAGGTTAAAGAAAATGGTCCCAGTCTAGGTTAAATAACAAAATTCTTTAACTGAGTATTACAAAATACTCTTTATTTTGTAAATCTTAACTAAATGTCTTTTTTTTAATTTTTTAAAATCTTTATTCATTTTTTTTTAATTTTTTTTTCAACGTTTATTTATTTATTTTTTGGGGGGGACAGAGAGAGACAGAGCATGAACGGGGGAGGGGCAGAGAGAGAGGGAGACACAGAATCGGAAACAGGCTCCAGGCTCTGAGCCATCAGCCCAGAGCCTGACGCGGGGCTCGAACTCACGGACCGCAAGATCGTGACCTGGCTGAAGTCGGACGCTTAACCAACTGCGCCACCCAGGCGCCCCTCTTTATTCATTTTTGAGAGAGGAGTAGGGGAGGGCCAGAGAAAGAGGGAGATACTGAAATGGAAGCAGGCTCCGGGCTCTGAGCTATCAACACCGAGCCTGATGCGGGGCTTGAACTCATGAACTGTGAGATCATGACCTGAGCTGAAGTAGGACACTTAACTGACTGAGCCACCCAGGCGCCCCAATCTCAACTAATTTCTAATCTGTACAATAATACTCCAAATCTTCCGTGCTAAGCTTTGCCAAAAATATTTTGAATATTTAGCTACATTAAATTCAATGTTTTTTCCTTGTATAAGCATATTTTCAGCCTCACACATCTTTAAGGCATTAGCCAAAATGCAAATTGCCATATAGACATTGAATTGATGTGGCATGATGAAGCTGTTGGTATTAACACATAGATGCCATAGATTGCTTAAAAAGTACAATGAAGTGGGGTACTTGGGTATCCTGTTAAGAAATTTAGATGATGAGGGGCACCTGGGTAGCTCAGTTGCTTAAGCATCTGACTTCAGCTCAGGTCATGATCTCACAACTTGTGAGTTCAAGCCCCGTGTCCGGCTCTGTACTGACAGTTCAGAGCCTGAAGCCTGCTTCCTATTCGGTGCCTCCCTCTTTCGCTGACCCTACCTTTCTCTCTGCCCCTCCCCTGCTCCTGCTCTGTCTGTCCTGTCTCAAAAATGAATAAACGTTAAAAACTTAAAAAAAAATTTTAGATGATGATTTTGTGCTATAAAAGTTTTGAAATACTGCCTCTTTAGGTCTGTTGGCAAGGATGAATTATGGTGGTTTGTAAACCATCAAGGCAACCCATTAAGTAAGCATGGGCATTAGCACATAGTAAAGTCTTAATAGATGCAAAGATGCAAGCCTTTATAATTATTTTTTGTTCAAATTTATTCTTCAGGAAGCTGTAAAAATGAATGCATTAATTGCTATAAAATTCTTACTAATCCTAGAAAATAGAAAAATGAGATTTTGCAGTTACTGTTCTTGTTAATGATATATTTGTTTTGATTCCCGGATTATGTTCTCTAATATCAAAGAATTATTTGGTCTCAAAAAGACTGTTGTGGAGGTCCTGCTCAGGGCTTTTCTATTTATTTCTAACAGCAACTCAACATTTGCAGCAAAAATTATCAGAAAGATGAGAGTTAAATACCAACTATTATGATTTTATTGTTTTCTTATTGAAAAGAGAATAGTGTGCATAATGACCCCTTTCTTGAATGAGGAGGATAAATGGAATGCCATTCATAATGGCACATTTCCTCTTAGGGATTAAGTTAATTTCTTCTTCAAAATGTCCCTCTGCACCATCTCATGGTCTTTTCCGAATTTCAGATGCTCATTCACAGAATAGGGCGATATTCTGCATGGAGTAATAAAAACGAAATGTAACAAAGATGGAAAATCAGATCTGGCATTTAGGAGACAGTTTTAATATGCCACAAATTCTCACATCCTAAGACCGTTGCAGATTTAATAGACTTATTGTATGTCCTGTGGAACCATGGTACAGAAATAACTGATAAGGAAACAAATTAGCTAAATCATAGTTAAGACACTGCTTTTGTAGTGATTGATTAAAATTTGGTTCACGGAGTATTATTTGTGACTGACGCAAAACAAGGAGTCAAACCAATTAAGGTCATTAAAGAGCCCAGAGAACTTTACTCCAAAAATCATGTTTACGTTTGCTTTCAACTGAAAGTAATTGTTTTCTGTTCACCTGAATTTTCCACTTCACTCACCCTATTCCTTGAACAGAAAACCTCAGAGTGCTTTCTCATTATTAATCTTGATTTGCTTTCTCTCCCTCCTGTCCTGCTTCACTATCTGCTCTCCTCACTGCACCCCCACACCCAGCACATCTTTTTACAAGCAGCTTTATTTAATTATCAGTTTAGCACCTTCTCTTAAGATGGTCATCTGCTGAGAAAGCCATCATCTCCCCAGCTCTGCTTCCCTTTACCGGAGGGAATAACTTTCACAGATATTCTGCAACAATAGGATGACAAGTGATAATCCTGGTTCTGACCCTTCAAACTATATCCTCCACCTCTTTTCTCCACTAAACGTGTAATTCACGTGCATTAGCCTCTGTTAAAAGAAATGCAGTACACCAGGACCCAGTAGCCCCACTGTCCTTTGCAGGGGTCAGGGAACAACGAAGTGCTTCAGTCAGTGCTGGCACCACTTTTTAAAGGGGACATTGTCAAACAAAAAAGGTAACCAGTACAAATGTCCAGGATATTCAGGAGTGTTAAAAAGATAGCAGAGGACAGTTGTAGGGAAGTAGGGCTCTTCAGTATGGAAATGAGATTTCAGAGAAGTCACATGTGCTGCTTTTCAATGCCTGAAGGGATTAAATTGAATCTGCATTTCCTTAGAGGGCCAGACCAAGTCAGTAGGTAAAGATTACGTGGAGATTACTGTAACTCAATGTAAAGAAGCAAATCTTATTGACTCTACTTCTACATCATATTCTGATCTTTCCACTTCTCTTTTCTGGTCCAAGGCACCATCATCCCTCACACCAAGTGCTTCACTAATCCACCATCTGGTCTCCCTGCTTCCACTTTTTTTTTTTTTTTTTTTATGCCTCTCCAATCCATCCTCTACGGAGCAGCCAGAGAGATCATTTTTAAAACCTAAATCAGGTTGTGCATACCCTGCCTCTCTCTAGTGTTCTCTTACTTAGCATAAAATCCAAGTTCCTTTTCATTGCCTACAAGGCCCTAAATGATCCAGTCCCTGCCTATCTATCCTCTTTCCTGCTGCTCCGTGTGTTCCAGTCATACTGGCCATCAATCTTCTCTAGGAACCTGCCAACACTCCTTCCCAGCTTCAGAACTTTGCATTGGCTATTGCCCCTGAAGGAACACTCAGCCCCCTCAGACTCCCCATCACTGACTCCTTCTTGCTATTCAGCATCAACCCAAATGCCGCATTCTAAGAGAGACTGTACCTTGCTACTCACACTAAGGGAAATTTCTCTTGTCTTTGTAATATATCTTTATTTTTCCCTATAACCCTTATGACTCTTTGAAATCATCCATGCTATTTATTTTTGTGTTTTCTAACTGTAGCATTAGATTCATGATAGCAGAACTTTGTTTAAATCACTACTACAGTTGATGCTGGAACAACATAGAGGTTAGGGACACTGACACCACCCCCCCATGAAGTCAATAATTCATGTATAACTTTTGACTCCCCCAAAACTTAACTACTAATAGCTTATTGTTGACCAGAAGCCTTACCAATAACATACATAGTGAACATTTTTTTTCTATATTATATGTATTATACACTATATTCTTATACTAAAGTAAGCTAAAGAAAATGTTATTAAGAAAATCAAAAGTAAGAGAAAAAATGTATGGTCCTATACTGTAGCTGTTGAAAAAAACCCCACATATAAATGGACCTATTCATTTCAACCTTGTGTTGTTCAAAGGGTATATCCACCATGTGTAGGGCAATGTCAGACCCATGACAGAATCACTAAAACTTTGTTAGATTTGGTTACCTCTCTAGCCCCTTATATTCTAAAATTCTATGATTCTAGATCTCAGTATTCTTAATTTCATTATGTCCAGAAACAAGTTCAATGTGGCTTATTTCTTAGGTGAATAGTTATTTACATTTAAATATTGTATCTACAGCACATTATATCTACCATATGATGGAACAGTAGTTAATATGATCCTCAGACCGTGAAATTCTAACTAGATTCTGTCAAGCAGCATTGTGCTAGTTATTTAGACTTTTTATTTTAAATATCTGTATTTACAATCTGGGGATAATAACAGTAACCCCTCATCATGTGTTTAGTTGAAAAAGTGAGGACATGTGTGCATGGTATTTAACACAGTGCCTGACAAATGCGAGGCTCTAAATTAGCCATTAGGAATAGTAGCGGTTTTAATGTTTTTACACAATTGTGCAACTGTCAATCATGTCCTTTTATACGAGGATAAGTCAATACCAATTGAATAATGGCCAAGAATTTAAATATGCCTTTAAAGTTGTTTAGTCCAGAAAATGAAATGTATACCATTTTTCATTGTTGCCCTTTCCAACCTTACATGTTTATTTTGACAAGTGATAAGCTTTCTGATTACTTCAGAGGGAGAGGGAAAAAAGAGATTTGATAAAAGAGTATTTCCATCTTTTAACCATTACATAACTCAGGAATGTTCTCAACTGTACTCATATTGTGTATATATTATATGCATTGTAGGCTGTTTCACTTTTATGTGTTTTATGATAGAAAAGGTAAAAAGAAATTACATTGATGTTCAATATGAAAGTAAAATGATTTTAAAATATCAGTATGTAATCAACATTATTTAGCAAAAGAAACAAACTCTACATGTTCTTATCTGCATTTGTAAGAGCATATAGAAGTCAATATGATAGACACATAATTATGCATATCTACTAGCTGTTACAATTCACCTTAAGTATTAATTCTTCTCCATTCATATGAATAATTCATATGAATAATTAGAATTAGTTTTTTTTAGAATAGCTTTACTTTAAGTTTTTTTAAGTATTTTTGAGAACTAGCACATTTCTAAGGACTAAATACCCTTGATCTATGCTTTTTGATCATGATTCAATGAGATTGTTTTTCTTTCAATTTATCTTTTTACAGCATATAAAATAGCCAGCCCACAGTTTGTATTTCATGACCGCCCCCAACTCTTGTCAAAGAATGACAAAATTGCAGTCCTGTCAAAACATATTAGCAACTGTGGACAATCTTTGGGTACCTATAGTTTTCATGCATATTCATATCCTTAATATTATAAATATAATGCTTGGTTAAAAAGGTGTATTGATCTGATCCTATTTAGAAATGCCCTCTCCTTTTAGGAATAAATGATTATTCAATTACTCTGTACACTGTATTTCTTTATCATCTTAAGTATGATTTTCTTAGCAAGGTAAATTTTCTCTGACTTGTGAGAAAAGCAAATTGGAAAGCTAAATTATTTTCAATAGAAACTCAAGGAAACATGCTTGCACGAATTCCAACTGTTAGTTAAAAGAAAACGATGTATGGATTGATTGTCTAACTAGGGTACTAATTTCTCTACACATATTTATCATTAATCTATGAACCTAGCTACTCATTTTCACATCTGGGTACACATAGTGGTTATTGTTACAGAATCAGGTATGCCACCAAACGTACTCATTTAGCACAAAGTAAATATACCGTGTCCACCACTTTCGTTCAGTTCTCAGCAACAAAAGCTTAAGTCAAGTAGGCATTTTCCTAAATCTAATGAAACCACCATCAAAACAGAATGACAAAGTGCCAGCTGTCTCCTGTTCAGCTTTTGGGGGCTTTATTTATTGACTGAGTGGCTTGTGTCTCTTCAAGGCCCCCATTCACTTTTCTAAAGCCTTGACCACAGACCACTCAATTGCTTGGATGTTAAATTTTCAGCAGGCAGTGGCTATTTAAATATAATCTACCAAAAGTCCAATTTTCTGACACAAGCTACAGTGTAAATAGATACCCCTCCCAGAACTCACCCTAGGGGAAGCAATTCTTATGCTCAGGGAGATATAACAACATCTGAAAAATGTGACAGGGAGAGCCGAATATGCCTACATATTAGTTGTTTAAGCTTTGACTTAGTAAAAGTTTTATGTTGAGGATACTCACGAACCATGCTTTACATACAAAATAATACCCACCCTGAAGATATATTGCCAGGGAATGATTCTCCTAGTAGAGGATATTGTATGTATCATGATCCAGCCACATCTGAAAGTTTTCCGTGTATGTGAGGGAATTTGACAGTGACACCTACCACTCTTAATAGACTGGAAGCTCTTGATATGACTGCTAGGAGAGTGCTCCTTTCTTCTTCTTGGCTTCAGAGGCATTGCTCCTTTGTCTGTAGACTCCCTTTGGAGTATCTTTATTTGGAAAACTGGCAAGAATTTAGGATACAGTTAACTTGGGGTTACAGGCTTAGAGATAAGAAACTGAAGTATTCTGTGAGTTGATGAAGTGGGTCCATAGGGGATATATACCCTGGTCTCTTATACTAAGAAAGAAGTATGCAATTGGGCACTGGCATTTCTTCTAACCCTAGGATCTCAGTAATGTCACTTCAACTTCTCAAGCCAGGTAATAAGAGCTGTGGGATTGGAAGAGAATAGAGGAACCCACAGAGAGAAACAAAAGGATAAGCACTACAGTGGATGCTAAGCCCTCAGGAGAAACTTTGAGACTTTTATCATGATTTTAAAACAAAAACATTTACTGTTTGCCAAAAAGACAACTTACTGTGCCTAAAATATTGTAAGAAAGACATAAATTTGTATGCTGATCAATGCAGAGGTATACAAGTAACAGCATCAACAGTCAAATTCATGGGGACAGGCAGATAAAATGGAAAGTAGATAGAAGTGGCATTATGACAATGTCATCCGTGATAAAAAATATATAAAAAAGTACCTTTTGTTTTCATTCAGTTAAACATTTGTCATTTGCTGCTGAATTTCAGTAAAGAGGTGCAGCTTAGAATGATGAAGCAAGGTAAGGCAACTGGCCATAGTTACATGCTCCAAATTGGGTGAATAGACACAGATGGCATCAAATACCACTGGCATGTTGAATAATATTTGAGACATCTGTGTGATTAATCATGACTCCCTTCTCCACCAGTGTGTTATTAGAAATAAGGCTTACTTTATTTCTAAAAGACAGCTATCCAAATGGAGATTATAATTATCTATGGACAGTCACATAGAATGTCTGATGCACAACAGAAGAAAAGTAATGGTACATTCAACTAACTGTAAATCTGTGAGTAGATGTGTAAGCATGGAATATGACACCTTGGAAACACAAAAACAGATCATGCAGAAATAGTGCAGTCAAATGTAGGGGAGGAGTAATTGGAATGACATGTCATACCGACATTACTAAAAAGCTGGGTAGCAAGCGGTAGTAACCACTGTGGGCAGCAGCTGATTTACAAAAGGATGCACACATAATGGTAAGGGACACACTGGTGCCCACAGAGGTACTACATTGAAGGATAATGTCCAGGATCCAAATCTGAGCTCCGTGATGCTAACCAATGCTCTTCTAGGATTTCTGGTGCCTGGTTCTGGAAGGATATTTGTATATCACTTTGTGATGAAAGTTTCTGGAGTATTTCTGTCTGTTGTTTTGAGCATATTAATACACATACCAAAAAAAGGGGGGGCCCTTTTAGTGATTATCATTATCAATTAGAATCATCAAATATTCACAGAGAGTGCAATTCTGAACATTCTGTCAAATTGTTTGAATAGATCTGTCACGGGAGAGAGGGAAGATGGCGGCGTAGGAGGACGCTGGGCTCACCGCGCGTCCTGCTGATCACTTAGATTCCACCTACACCTGCCTAAATAACCCAGAAAACCGCCAGAGGATTAGCAGAACGGAGTCGCCGGAGCCAAGCGCAGACAAGAGGCCCACGGAAGAGGGTAGGAAGGGCGGCGAGGCGGTGCGCGCTCCACGGACTGGCGGGAGGGAGCCGGGGCGGAGGGGCGGCAAGCCTGCCAAGCAGAGCCCCCGAGTCTGGCTTGCAAAAAGCGGAGGGGCCTGACGGACTGTGTTCCCACAGCAAGCACGACTTAGCGGCTGGGAGGTCATAAGTTAACAGCTCTGCTCAGAAAGCGGGAAGGCTGGAGGACAAAGGGAAGGAGAGCTGCTGAGCCCCCTGACGACAGAGCTCAGTTTGGTGGGGAACAAAGGCGCTCACCAGCGCCATCTCCCCCACCCATCCCCCAGCCAAAATCCCAAAGAGAACCAGTTCCTACCAGGGAACTTGCTCGCTCCTCGCAAACACCCAACTCTGCGCTTCTACGGAGCCAAACCTCCGGCAGCGGATCTGACTCCCTCCTGCTGCCACAGGGCCCCTCCTGAAGTGGATCACCTAAGGAGAAGCAAGCTAAGCCTGCCCCGCCTGCCCCTGTGCACCTTGCCTACCCACCACAGCTAAGACGCCAGATCCCCAGCATCACAAGCCTGGCAGTGTGCAAGTAGCCCAGACAGGCCACCCCACCCCACAGTGAATCCCGCCCCTAGGAGAGAGGAAGAGAAGGCACGCACCAGTCTGACTGTGGCCCCAGCGGTGGGCTGGGGGCAGACATCAGGTCTGACTGCGGCTCCGCCCACCAACTCCAGCTATACACCACAGCACAGGGGAAGTGCCCTGCAGGTCCTCACCACGTCAGGGACTATCCAAAATGACCAAGCGGAAGAATTCCCCTCAGAAGAATCTCCAGGAAATAACAACAGCTAATGAGCTGATCAAAAAGGATTTAAATAATATAACAGAAAGTGAATTTAGAATAATAGTCATAAAATTAATCGCTGGGCTTGAAAACAGTATAGCTGACAGCAGAGAATCTCTTGCTACAGAGATCAAGGGACTAAGGAACAGTCACGAGGAGCTGAAAAACGCTTTACGCGAAATGCATAACAAAATGGAAACCACCACGGCTCGGATTGAAGAGGCAGAGGAGAGAATAGGTGAACTAGAAGATAAAGTTATGGAAAAAGAGGAAGCTGAGAAAAAGAGAGATAAAAAAATCCAGGAGTATGAGGGGAAAATTAGAGAACTAAGTGATACACTAAACAGAAATAATCTACGCATAATTGGTATCCCAGAGGAGGAAGAGAGAGGGAAAGGTGCTGAAGGGGTACTTGAAGAAATAATAGCTGAGAACTTCCCTGAACTGGGGAAGGAAAAAGGCATTGAAATCCAAGAGGCACAGAGAACTCCCTTCAGATGTAACTTGAATCGATCTTCTGCACGACATATCATAGTGAAACTGGCAAAATACAAGGATAAAGAGAAAATTCTGAAAGCAGCAAGGGGTAAACGTGCCCTCACATATAAAGGGAGACCAATAAGACTCGTGACTGATCTCTCTTTTGAAACTTGGCAGGCCAGAAAGAATTGGCACGAGATTTTCAGTGTGCTAGACAGAAAAAAATATGCAGCCGAGAATCCTTTATCCAGCAAGTCTGTCATTTAGAATAGAAGGAGAGATAAAGGTCTTCCCAAACAAACAAAAACTGAAGGAATTTGTCACCACTAAACCAGCCCTACAAGAGATCCTAAGGGGGACCCTGTGAGACAAAGTACCAGAGACATCACTACAAGCATAAAACCTACAGACATCACAATGACTCTAAACCCATATCTTTCTATAATAACACTGAATGTAAATGGATTAAATGCGCCCACCAAAAGACATAGGGTATCAGAATGGATAAAAAAACAAGACCCATCTATTTGCTGTCTACAAGAGACTCATTTTAGACCTGAGGACACCTTTAGATTGAGAGTGAGGGGATGGAGAACTATTTATCATGCTACTGGAAGCCAAAAGAAAGCTGGAGTAGCCATACTTATATCAGACAAACTAGACTTTCAATTAAAGGCTGTAACAAGAGATGAAGAAGGACATTATATAATAGTGACAGGGTCTATCCATCAGGAAGAGCTAACAATTATAAATGTCTATGCGCCGAATACCGGAGCGCCCAAATATATAAAACAATTACTCATAAACATAAGCAACCTTATTGATAAGAATGTGGTAATTGCAGGGGACTTTAACACCCCACTTACAGAAATGGATAGATCATCTAGACACACGGTCAATAAAGAAACAAGGGCCCTGAATGAGACATTGGATCAGATGGACTTGACAGATATATTTAGAACTCTGCATCCCAAAGCAACAGAATATACTTTCTTCTCGAGTGCACATGGAACATTCTCCAAGATAGATCATATACTGGGTCACAAAACAGCCCTTCATAAGTTTACAAGAATTGAAATCCTACCATGCATACTTTCAGACCACAATGCTATGAAGCTTGAAATCAACCACAGAAAAAAGTCTGGAAAACCTCCAAAAGCATGGAGGTTAAAGAACACCCTACTAACGAATGAGTGGGTCAACCAGGCAATTAGAGAAGAAATTAAAAAATATATGGAAACAAACGAAAATGAAAATACAACAATCCAAACGCTTTGGGACGCAGCAAAGGCAGTCCTGAGAGGAAAATACATTGCAATCCAGGCCTATCTCAAGAAACAAGAAAAATCCCAAATACAAAATCTAACAGCACACCTAAAGGAAATAGAAGCAGAACAGCAAAGGCAGCCTAAACCCAGCAGAAGAAGAGAAATAATAAAGATCAGAGCAGAAATAAACAATATAGAATCTAAAAAAACTGTAGAGCAGATCAACGAAACCAAGAGTTGGTTTTTTGAAAAAATAAACAAAATTGACAAACCTCTAGCCAGGCTTCTCAAAAAGAAAAGGGAGATGACCCAAATAGATAAAATCATGAATGAAAATGGAATGATTACAACCAATCCCTCAGAGATACAAACAATTATCAGGGAATACTATGAAAAATTATATGCCAACAAATTGGACAACCTGGAAGAAATGGACAAATTCCTGAACACCCACACTCTTCCAAAACTCAATCAGGAGGAAATAGAAAGCTTGAACAGACCCATCACCAGCAAAGAAATTGAATCGGTTATCAAAAATCTCCCAACAAATAAGAGTCCAGGACCAGATGGCTTCCCAGGGGAGTTCTACCAGACGTTTAAAGCAGAGATAATACCTATCCTTCTCAAGCTATTCCAAGAAATAGAAAGGGATGGAAAACTTCCAGACTCATTCTATGAAGCCAGTATTACTTTGATTCCTAAACCAGACAGAGACCCAGTAAACAA
This sequence comes from Puma concolor, assembly GCF_028749965.1. Taxonomy (NCBI): domain Eukaryota; kingdom Metazoa; phylum Chordata; class Mammalia; order Carnivora; family Felidae; genus Puma; species Puma concolor. The sequence continues at coordinate 119,190,437 of NC_141670.1, forward strand.
AGAGAACTACAGGCCAATATCCCTGATGAATATGGATGCAAAAATTCTCAATAAGATACTAGCAAATCGAATTCAACGGCATATAAAAAGAATTATTCACCATGATCAAGTGGGATTCATCCTGGGATGCAGGGCTGGTTCAACATTCGCAAATCAATCAACGTGATACATCACATTACCAAAAAAAAAGAGAAGAACCATATGATCCTGTCAATCGATGCAGAAAAGGCCTTTGACAAAATCCAGCACCCTTCCTTAATAAAAACCCTTGAGAAAGTCGGGATAGAAGGAACATACTTAAAGATCATAAAAGCCATTTATGAAAAGCCCACAGCTAACATCATCCTCAACGGGGAAAAACTGAGAGCTTTTTCCCTGAGATCAGGAACACGACAGGGATGCCCACTCTCACCGCTGTTGTTTAACATAGTGCTGGAAGTTCTAGCATCAGCAGTCAGACAACAAAAGGAAATCAAATGCATCAAAATTGGCAAAGATGAAGTCAAGCTTTCGCTCTTTGCAGATGACATGATATTATACATGGAAAATCCGATAGACTCCACCAAAAGTCTGCTAGAACTGATACATGAATTCAGCAAAGTTGCAGGATACAAAATCAATGTGCAGAAATCAGTTGCATTCTTCTACACTAACAATGAAGCAACAGAAAGACAAATAAAGAAACTGATCCCATTCACAATTGCACCAAGAAGCATAAAATACCTAGGAATAAATCTAACCAAAGATGTAAAGGATCTGTATGCTGAAAACTATAGAAAGCTTATGAAGGTAATTGAAGAAGATTTAAAGAAATGGAAAGACATTCCCTGCTCATGGATTGGAAGAATAAATATTATCAAAATGTCAATACTACCCAAAGCTATCTACACATTCAATGCAATCCCAATCAAAATTGCACCAGCATTCTTCTCGAAACTAGAACAAGCAATCCTAAAATTCATATGGAACCACAAAAGGCCCCGAATAGCCAAAGGAATTTTGAAGAAGAAGACCAAAGCAGGAGGCATCACAATCCCAGACTTTAGCCTCTACTACAAAGCTGTCATCATCAAGACAGCATGGTATTGGCACAAAAACAGACACATAGACCAATGGAATAGAATAGAAACCCCAGAACTAGACCCACAAACGTATGGCCAACTCATCTTTGACAAAGCAGGAAAGCACATCCAATGGAAAAAAGACAGTCTCTTTAACAAATGGTGCTGGGAGAACTGGACAGCAACATGCAGAAGGTTGAAACTAGACCACTTTCTCACACCATTCACAAAAATAAACTCAAAATGGATAAAGGACCTGAATGTGAGACAGGAAACCATCAAAACCTTAGAGGAGAAAGCAGGAAAAGACCTCTCTGACCTCAGCCGTAGCAATCTCTTACTCGACACATCCCCAAAGGCAAGGGAATTAAAAGCAAAAGTGAATTACTGGGACCTTATGAAGATAAAAAGCTTCTGCACAGCAAAGGAAACAACCAACAAAACTAAAAGGCAACCAACGGAATGGGAAAAGATATTTGCAAATGACATATCGGACAAAGGGCTAGTATCCAAAATCTATAAAGAGCTCACCAAACTCCACACCCGAAAAGCAAATAACCCAGTGAAGAAATGGGCAGAAAACATGAATAGACACTTCTCTAAAGAAGACATCCGGATGGCCAACAGGCACATGAAAAGATGTTCAGCGTCGCTCCTTATCAGGGAAATACAAATCAAAACCACACTCAGGTATCACCTCACGCCAGTCAGAGTGGCCAAAATGAACAAATCAGGAGACTATAGATGCTGGAGAGGATGTGGAGAAACGGGAACCCTCTTGCACTGTTGGTGGGAATGCAAATTGGTGCAGCTGCTCTGGAAAGCAGTGTGGAGGTTCCTCAAAAATTAAAAATAGACCTACCCTATGACCCAGCAATAGCACTGCTAGGAATTTATCCAAGGGACACAGGAGTACTGATGCATAGGGGCACTTGTACCCCAATGTTCATAGCAGCACTCTCAACAATAGCCAAATTATGGAAAGAGCCTAAATGTCCATCAACTGATGAATGGATCAAGAAATTGTGGTTTATATACACAATGGAATACTACGTGGCAATGAGAAAAAATGAAATCTGGCCTTTTGTAGCAACGTGGATGGAACTGGAGAGTGTGATGCTAAGTGAAATAAGCCATACAGAGAAAGACAGATACCATATGGTTTCACTCTTATGTGGATCCTGAGAAACTTGACAGGAACCCATGGGGGAGGGGAAGGAAAAAAAAAAAAAAAGAGGTTAGAGTGGGAGAGAGCCAAAGCATAAGAGACTGTTGAGAACTGAGAACAAACTAAGGGTTGATGGGGGGTGGGAGGGAGGAGAGGGTGGGTGATGGGTATTGAGGAGGGCACCTTTTGGGATGAGCACTGGGTGTTGTATGGAAACCAATTTGACAATAAATTTCATATATAAATAAAAAATAAAATAAAAAAAATGAATAGATCAGTCACTGCCTTCTATATATCTTGCTACAGGACTCAGTGTCTGAGGGTGGAAGGGTGGGAGACGTTGGGAGGGGGTCAATGAAACCAGTGAGAGTTCTGGGTTAGACTGGAACTGAATTGATTAGCAAGAGCAAAATAAGAAAAGATAATTGATATATATTGAATGCATGTTATGTACTAGACACTTGTTCATGTGCTTTATATATTATATCTCATTAAATAAGAAAGCCATCATGGGATGCCTGGGTGGCTCAGTTGGTTGAGCATCTGGCTCTTGATTTCAGCTTGGGTCATGTTCCCAGGGTTGTGGGATTGAGCCCCACATGGGGCTCCGAGGTGAGTGTGAGTCCTGTTTGGGATTCTTTCTCTCTCTTCCTCTGCCTCTCTCACTCACTCATGTTCTCTTTCTCTAAATAGTAATGATGATGATGATGATGATGATGATGATGATGATGATGATGATGATAATGATGATAATAATACCACCATTCTTACCCTTTATCATTCAACCCTTTAACACTACTCAAAAAGCTGTTTTCAAGTATCACCTGATAATGACATTTTTTCCTCTATGCTGAAAGTCCCTGGAATTTTTTTGTCTGTCATTTTGAGCATGTAAAAAAAAAAAAAAAGGATTTTAATGACCATCATCATCAATTATCCCTTATCAGATATTCAGAATCCAATTCTGATCATTCTGTTAAATTGGTTGAATAGACCTGGCGTAGCCCTACAGGCAGTCTTCTTATAAATTTTAATGCTGTTCCTTTACTGAATTATTATATGAACTCTAGCAATTTTTTGGTTAGAGTCTTTTGGGTTTTCTATGTAGATTATCATGTCATCTGCAAATAGTGAAAGTTTGACTTCTTCCTTGGTGATCTCGCTGCCTTTTATTTCTTTTTGTTGTCTGATTTCTGAGGTTAGGATTATGTGAGAGTGGACATCCCTATCTTGTTCCTGACTAGAGGAGAAGCTCTCAGTTTTTCCTCATTGAGGATGATATTAGCTGTGTTTTTGTTGTTGTTGTTGTTGATTTGTTTTGTTTTGTTTTTGTAAAGGGCCTTTATGATGTTGAGGTATGTTCCCTCTATCACTACTTTGTTGAGGGTTTTTATCAAGAATGGATGCTATACTTCATCAATTGCTTTTTCTACATCTATTGAAAGGATCATGTGGTTCTTATTCTTTCTTTTATTAAATAAATGTGGTGTATCCATATTAATTGATTTTTGAATACTGAACCATCCTGCAACACAGGAATAAATCCCACTTGATCATGCTGAATGATTCTTTTAATGTGCTGTTGGATTCTATTCACAATATACCTACAGAAATCTGTGTACTTCTATTCACCGATGGTGAGAAAGAGAAATCAAGGACTTGATCCCATTCACAACTGCATGAAAAACCATAAGATACTTTGGAATAAACCTAACCGAAAAGGTAAAAGACTTGTACCATGAAAACTGTAAAATACTTATGAAAGACATTGAAGATGACAGAAAGAAATGGAAAAACATTCTATGCTCATAGATTGGAAGAACAAATGCTGTTAAAATGTCGATACTATCCAAAGCAATCTATACATTGAATGCAATGCCTATCAAAATACCACCAGCATTTTTCACAGAGCCAGAACAAACCAATCTTAAAATTTGTATGGAACTATAAAAGACCCTAAATAGCCAAAGAAATACTGAAAAAGAAAAGCAAAGCTGGAGGGATTACAATTCTGGACTTCAAGTTATATTACAAAGCTGTAGTGATCAAGACAGTATGGTACTGGTACATAAATAGACACATAGATCAGTGTAACAGAATAGAAAACTTAGAAATAGATCCATAACTATATGGTCAACTAATCTTTGACACAGCAGGAAAGAATATCCAATGGAAAAAAGGCTGGTGTTGGGAAAACTGGACAGAAACATGCAGAAGAATGAAACTGGACCACATCCTTACACTATACACAGAAATAATTCAAAATTGATGAAAGACTTAAATGTGAAACAGGAAACCATCAAAATCATAGAGGAGAACACAGGCAGTAACCTCTTTGACAACGGTTGTGGCAACTTCTTACTAGATACGTCTCCTGAGATGAGGGAAACAAAAGCAAAAATGAACTATTGGGACTTCATCAGAATTAAAAGCTTCTGTACAATGAAGGAAGCAATCAACAAAACTAAAAGGCAACCTTTGGAATGGGAGAAGATATTTGTAAATAACATATTGGATAAAGGATTAGTATCCAAAATATATAAAGAACTTAGCAAACTCAACACCCAAAAGACAAATAACCCAGTTAAAAAATAGGTAGAAGAAATGAATAGACATTTTTCCAAAGAAGACATTCAGATGGCTAACAGACCCATGAAAAGATGCTCAACATTGCTTGTTATCAGGGAAATAAAATCAAAATTACAGTGACAAACTACCTCATACCAGTAAGAATGGCTAAAATTAACACAGGAAACAAAAGATATTGGTGATCATGTGAGGAAGTGGAACCCTCTTGCACTGATGGTGGGAATGCAAACTGGTGCAGCCTCTCTGGAAAATAGTATGGAGATTCCTCAAAAGTTAAAAATAGAACTACCCTACGATTCAGCAATTGCACTACTAGAAATTTATCCAAAGGATACAAAAATACTGATACAAAAGGATACATATACCTGATTTTATCAATAATAGCCAAAAGTTCATTGACTAATGAATGGATAAAAAAGTTGTGCATATGCATACACACACACACACACACACACACACACACACACACACACACTGGAATATTACCCAGCCATAAAAAAGAATGAAATCTTGCTATTTGCAATGATGTGGATGGAGCTAGAGATTATTATGCTAAATGAAATAAGTCAGAGACAGACAAATACCATATGATTTCACTCCTATGTGGAATTTACGAAACAAAACAAATGAACATGAAGGGGAGGGAGAGAGAGCAAACAATAAAAGAGACTATTAACTATAGAGAACAAACTAAGTGTTGCTAGAGGGGAGATGGGTGTGTGGATGCGTTAAATAGGTGTTGGGTATTAAGGAGTATACTTGTTGTGATGAGCTCTGGGTGTTGTATGTAAGTGATGAATCACTAAATTTGACACCTGAAACTAATATTACACTATATATTAACTAATTGGAATTTAAATAAAAACTTGAAACTACAAAAATAAATAAATGAATGAATAAATGAATACATTTAATTTATACATTTTAATGCTATGTTCTAATTAAGAAATTAATACATAATAGCATTAAAAAGTGGAAAATAGGGGCGCCTGGGTGGCGCATTCGGTTGGGCGTCCAACTTCAGCCAGGTCACGATCTCGCGGTCGGTGAGTTCGAGCCCCGCGTCGGGCTCTGGGCTGATGACTCAGAGCCTGGAGCCTGTTTCCGATTCTGTGTCTCCCTCTCTCTCTGCCCCTCCCCCGTTCATGCTCTGTCTCTCTCTGTCCCAAAAATAAATAAACGTTGAAAAAAAAAAATTAAAAAAAAAAAAGTGGAAAATATTGACAAGTATAAAGAAAGCAAAAGTCAGAAACCTCTCAAATTTGACCACATATAATATCTGACCAAATTTGACCAATATGTATGTATTAGTGTATTTCTTTTCATCTTCATGTATACATGCATATTTTAGTATAGTTGAGAACACATGATATATACAGTGCTATGTTCTATTTTTTACTACACTTTACTTTTAAACAATTTCTTACATTATTAAGAACCCTTATAATTTTGGGGTGCCTGGGTGGCTCCATTGGTTAAGTATCTGACTCTTGGTTTTGGATCAGGTCATGATCTCACAGTTCATGAGATCAAGCCCTGCGTAGGGCTCTGTGCTGCCAGTGTGGAGCCTGCTTGGTATTCTCTTTCTCTCCCTCTTTCTCTGCTCCTCCCCCACTTGCGCACATGTGCTCTCTCTCAAAATAAGTAAATAAATATGTTTTAAAAAATAGAACCTCACAATGTTAGTGTTTATACAGTAAATCCAATTATTTTTATATACTATAATTTATTTGACTATTCATTAGATCCTTTTTTTCTAATCCTTTGTTGTTTCAAATAATACTATAATGAATATCATTTTTCCTTTATTAATTTGTTCATTCACATTTTTATCAAAATGCCTTTATGCATTTTATCAAATGCCTTTGCTTGGCTTTGGAGGTACCAAAACAAATAAATGAGGAAGATAGTTTATAAAAATAATTACAATAAAGTATGATAATTGCTAATATAATTTTAACATAAATATATGCTTATATTTCTGACCATTTATTTACATATATTATATAATAAGGATTATTGGGTCAGTGTGAATAAATATTTTGAAGTCTTTAGATGTGTACTGCCTAACTGCCATCCAGAATGATTCTATCAATTTACAAATACATTGGTAGTGTGTTATATTACATTACTCACTAAAGCACTATCAGCATATTATTACCATTTGATAAATATTTGCTAATTTAATATTTTAAAATGTTTCATAATTGACATTTCTTATTTCCTTATTAGTGAAGTTAAACATATTGTCATATGCTAGTCAGTTATTTCTACATCTTCACTTTTGAACTTTTAGTCCATTATCTTTCCATATTATCCCTTTGGAGCATTAGTGTTTTTCTCATCAAAATGTATATTCTTTTTATAAAGTTTTTTTTATCATTTTATGATATAATTTTAATAAATATTTAGTCTCGATTTGTATGCCCTTCAATTCTGCTTGTATTTATTATACACATTAAATATAAAATTTTAGGGGTGCCTGACTTTGGCTCAGGTCATGATCTCATGGTCTGTGAGTTTGAGCCCCATGTTCAGGCTCTGTGCTAACAGCTCAGAGCCTGGAGTTTGCTTTGGATTCTGTGTCTCCCCCTCTCTCTGCCCCCCCCCGACTCATACTCTATCTTTCTCTCTCTCAAAAATAAACATCAAAAAATTAATAAAAATATATATACAATTTTAAACGCTTATGTTGATATTTTGTGACTCATTTCCACATAGAATAATATATTTTCTCACAAACATAAAGTTGAAGAATACATTTAAGTGTTTCTCTTTCATATACAATTTTTTTTTTTTTTCAGTTGTAGAAACAGTTTCTCATCTGGATCACTGTAAGATACAGAGGATTTACTGGCTGGTACTGGAATGGTTCAAGGTAGGTCAGATCAAAGGGAGCTCTGGCAAGTCCCTGGTTCTAGCATCTCCCTCTGGTGGAATTCCCATTATCTCTGTATACATTGCCCCTTATAACTTGGCCTTGTGGTGATCGTATATGGCTCTGACTTACATTAGTCTCTCTAACTACGTATTTTTAATATCAGAACCTTTTGCTGACTGGTTGAGGCTCTCTGTGTTTTCCTTTTCAGTTTCCAAAGGGCATGACCCAGTTTATCTTTCTATACCAAATCTCAACCTGGATTATAGGTCAGTATATGGATTGGCTGTTCTTGTGTTGGGGACTGCTCTTAGACCACTCACCTGAGACACATAGGAAGGAGTGGTAGTTCCAGTGAGTCAGGTTGAACAAGGTTTGTCTGTGGGCTGGCCAGTCTCCCTTAGAATGGATTGTGGGTAGGGGCGCCTGGGTGGCGCAGTCGGTTAAGCGTCCGACTTCAACCAGGTCACGATCTCACGGTCCGTGAGTTTGAGCCCCGCGTCGGGCTCTGGGCTGATGGCTCAGAGCCTGGAGCCTGTTTCCGATTCTGTGTCTCCCTCTCTCTCTGCCCCTCGCCCGTTCATGCTCTGTTTCTCTCTGTCCCAAAAATAAATAAACGTTGAAAAAAAAATTAAAAAAAAAAAAAAAAAAAAAAAGAATGGATTGTGGGTATTGGAAGTCCCATGATTGACATTGCTGTTAAGAAACAGTTGCAGGTAAGAATGTGATTGATGTGATTCAGGAGATTATAGTAGAGATTCTCAGCTCTGCTGCCAACCAGCTCTGGGTCCTTATACAAATCCCTTAACCTTTCAAAGCACAGTCCACTCGTCTGAAAAGTGTGATGGTTGTAGAGTCTTTAAAGTTCATTTCAATTCAAAAACATCTATACTTCTTTTTTGCAGTATTTGACCATCCGAAAAAAAAAAAAAAAAAAGAAAGAAGTGAAGTAGTTTTCTCTATTTTGTAAACCTATCAGCTTTGATGAAAAATCAGGGAGAATCATCATCACTTAGTTGTGAACTGAACGAAGCAACATATTTGAGAACAGTTAAGTCTGATATAGTTCAGAGCAGTGATATCCAGGAGGAACAAGTATGCAAAGTTGACAGTCCTCGGTTGATTAGAAGGTAGTTCAGTTAATAATGTATTGTGAGCAACCCATCTATTTTTTTTTTTTTTTTTGGTTATTTCTTTTGGTCTCAATAATAAAACTTACCAAACTCTAGAAAGGAACAATACCACAAAATGTTCCTCAAACTACCAAACCTACCACTTAAATATACAATCAATAATGTCAACAGAAAAACTTTGCAGAGCAAGTTTGGTATCTGGGAGAGTGATTAATGCTCACTGTCTTTTTTTAAAATTTTTTTTAATATTTACTCATTTTTGAGACAGAGAGAGACAGAGCATGAACGGGGGAAGGTCAGAGAGAGAGGGAGACACAGATCCGAAACAGGATCCAGGCTCTGAGCTGTCAGCACAGAGCCGACGCGGGGCTCGAACTCACAGACCGCGAGATAATGACCTGAGCCAAAGTCGAACGTCCAACCGACTGAGCCACCCAGGCACCCCTGCTCACTGTCTTAAAAACAACCCCCACCTCTCAGTAACTTAGCAAAATTAAGTTTTTCTTTCTAGATCATAATACAGTTTGGATATTTGATGTGTGGGCTTTTGTATGGTTATTAAAGGATCATGGCTCTTGTCATCTAAGGCACTGCAGTTTTCTAGGCTTTCTTAAAATTTATCTAAAGGTTTCTTTACCTGGGGTGCCTGGGTGGCTCAGTTGGTTAACCATCCGACTTCATCTCAGGTCACGATCCTGCGGTTCATGGGTTCCAGCCCCGTGTTGGGCTCTGTGCTGACAGAGCCTGGAGCCTGTTTCAGATTCTGTGTCTCCCTCTCTCTCTGCCCCTATCCTGCTCAAGCTCTGTCTCTCTCTGTCTCAAAAATAAATACATATTAAAAAAAATTTTTTATTAAAAAAAAAAAGGTTATTTTACCTTAGTTTGCAGGGAGCAAAGAGTGAGAGGGACTCTTGATTGGTCCTAGAAGAGGTATAGATTTCTTCTACCCATGTTGTTGCAACAGAACCTAGAACAGAGCCCTCCCAAGATTGCCAGGGAGTTTGGGAAATGAAGTATTTCTGTGTGCCAGGAGCAGGAAGCGGGATTAATAACATCCAGTCAGTCTTTGCTACAATGGGCTAAATGTGAAATATAAGTTTCTATCTCATGGCTACACCAATAATAATAAAATTGTCAAAAAGTGTCCTTAATAGAAACTGAATATAAATTTTCATGTAGAGTAAAAAATCTTTTACTCAGATAGTTTTAAGCAATTCTTATGAATCATGAAAAGATGTTAATGAAGTTTGCATCAAGTGATTACATTTACAGCACATTTTGACACTAGTTTTTTTTTTTTTTTTTTTTTTTCAACATTTATTTATTTTTGGGACAGAGAGAGACACAGCACGAACGGGGGAGGGGCAGAGAGAGAGGGAGACACAGAATCGGAAACAGGCTCCAGGCTCTGAGCCATCAGCCCAGAGCCCGACGCGGGGCTCGAACCCACGGACCACGAGATCATGACCTGGCTGAAGTCGGACGCTTAACCGACTGCGCCACCCAGGCGCCCCGACACTAGTTTTCCAAAAATAAATTTTTTCATAGATTCTTCACAATTGAATTTTAGATCTCTGGCAAATTGATGAAAGGTGACTGCTGATGACATTGGCACTGTCTAGGAGAAAGGGTGTTTTAACAAGGGTAGAGATACATGTCATAATAAAGGACTCAGTAGGACTTTTTACATGATATTTTTACATGATTTTTACATGATATTATTTTGTACTGTCACCTTTCACATTATAGGTGATATCTGTCACCTTTTTACAGATTTGTTAATTTTACATAAGAAAACTAAAAATAGGGGTGCCTGGGGGATCTCAGTTGGTTATGTGGTTAAGCGTCTGACTCTTAGGCTCAGGCCATGATCTCACAGTTCATGAGATGGAGACCCAGGTAGAGCTCTGTGCTGACAGCCCTAAGACTGCTTGGGATTCTCTCTCCCTCTCTCCGTCTCTGTCCCTCGCCTGCTCATGTTCTCTCTCTCTCTCACACACACACACAAAATAAGTAAATAAACATTTTAAAAAAGGAAAGAAAATTAACAATAAACAGTATTTCTTTTTTTTTTAAATTCAATTAATATTTTATTTATTTTATTTATTTATTTTTAATTTTTTAACGTTTATTCATTTTTTTTTATATATGAAATTTATTGTCAAATTGGTTTCCATACAACACCCAGTGCTCATCCCAAAAGGTGCCCTCCTCAGTACCCATCACCCACCCTCTCCTCCCTCCCACCCCCCATCAACCCTTAGTTTGTTCTCAGTTCTCAACAGTCTCTTATGCTTTGGCTCTCTCCCACTCTAACCTCTTTTTTTTTTTTTTGTTCCCCTCCCCCATGGGTTTCTCTTAAGTTTCTCAGGATCCACATAAGAGTGAAACCATATGGTATCTGTCTTTCTCTGTATGGCTTATTTCACTTAGCATCACACTCTCCAGTTCCATCCACGTTGCTACAAAAGGCCAGATTTCATTTTTTCTCATTGCCACGTAGTACTCCATTGTGTATATAAACTACAATTTCTTTATCCATTCATCAGTTGATGGACATTTAGGCTCTTTCCATAATTTGGCTATTGTTGAGAGTGCTGCTATGAACATTGGGGTACAAGTGCCCCTATGCATCAGTACTCCTGTGTCCCTTGGATAAATTCCTAGCAGTGCTATTGCTGGGTCATAGGGTAGGTCTATTTTTAATTTTCTGAGGAACCTCCACACTGCTTTCCAGAGCAGCTGCACCAATTTGCATTCCCACCAACAGTGCAAGAGGGTTCCCGTTTCTCCACATCCTCTCCAGCATCTATAGTCTCCTGATTTGTTCATTTTGGCCACTCTGACTGGCGTGAGGTGATACCTGAGTGTGGTTTTGATTTGTATTTCCCTGATAAGGAGCGACGCTGAACATCTTTTCATGTGCCTGTTGGCCATCCGGATGTCTTCTTTAGAGAAGTGTCTATTCATGTTTTCTGCCCATTTCTTCACTGGGTTATTTGCTTTTCGGGTGTGGAGTTTGGTGAGCTCTTTATAGATTTTGGATACTAGCCCTTTGTCCGATATGTCATTTGCAAATATCTTTTCCCATTCCGTTGGTTGCCTTTTAGTTTTGTTGGTTGTTTCCTTTGCTGTGCAGAAGCTTTTTATCTTCATAAGGTCCCAGTAATTCACTTTTGCTTTTAATTCCCTTGCCTTTGGGGATGTGTCGAGTAAGAGATTGCTACGGCTGAGGTCAGAGAGGTCTTTTCCTGCTTTCTCCTCTAAGGTTTTGATGGTTTCCTGTCTCACATTCAGGTCCTTTATCCATTTTGAGTTTATTTTTGTGAATGGTGTGAGAAAGTGGTCTAGTTTCAACCTTCTGCATGTTGCTGTCCAGTTCTCCCAGCACCATTTGTTAAAGAGACTGTCTTTTTTCCATTGGATGTGCTTTCCTGCTTTGTCAAAGATGAGTTGGCCATACGTTTGTGGGTCTAGTTCTGGGGTTTCTATTCTATTCCATTGGTCTATGTGTCTGTTTTTGTGCCAATACCATGCTGTCTTGATGATGACAGCTTTGTAGTAGAGGCTAAAGTCTGGGATTGTGATGCCTCCTGCTTTGGTCTTCTTCTTCAAAATTCCTTTGGCTATTCAGGGCTTTTGTGGTTCCATATGAATTTTAGGATTGCTTGTTCTAGTTTCGAGAAGAATGCTGGTGCAATTTTGATTGGGATTGCATTGAATGTGTAGATAGCTTTGGGTAGTATTGACATTTTGATAATATTTATTCTTCCAATCCATGAGCAGGGAATGTCTTTCCATTTCTTTAAATCTTCTTCAATTACCTTCATAAGCTTTCTATAGTTTTCAGCATACAGATCCTTTACATCTTTGGTTAGATTTATTCCTAGGTATTTTATGCTTCTTGGTGCAATTGTGAATGGGATCAGTTTCTTTATTTGTCTTTCTGTTGCTTCATTGTTAGTGTAGAAGAATGCAACTGATTTCTGCACATTGATTTTGTATCCTGCAACTTTGCTGAATTCATGTATCAGTTCTAGCAGACTTTTGGTGGAGTCTATCGGATTTTCCATGTATAATATCATGTCATCTGCAAAGAGCGAAAGCTTGACTTCATCTTTGCCAATTTTGATGCCTTTGATTTCCTTTTGTTGTCTGACTGCTGATGCTAGAACTTCCAGCACTATGTTAAACAACAGCGGTGAGAGTGGGCATCCCTGTCGTGTTCCTGATCTCAGGGAAAAAGCTCTCAGTTTTTCCCCGTTGAGGATGATGTTAGCTGTGGGCTTTTCATAAATGGCTTTTATGATCTTTAAGTATGTTCCTTCTATCCCGACTTTCTCAAGGGTTTTTATTAAGGAAGGGTGCTGGATTTTGTCAAAGGCCTTTTCTGCATCGATTGACAGGATCATATGGTTCTTCTCTTTTTTTTTGGTAATGTGATGTATCACGTTGATTGATTTGCGAATGTTGAACCAGCCCTGCATCCCAGGATGAATCCCACTTGATCATGGTGAATAATTCTTTTTATATGCCGTTGAATTCGATTTGCTAGTATCTTATTGAGAATTTTTGCATCCATATTCATCAGGGATATTGGCCTGTAGTTCTCTTTGTTTACTGGGTCTCTGTCTGGTTTAGGAATCAAAGTAATACTGGCTTCATAGAATGAGTCTGGAAGTTTTCCATCCCTTTCTATTTCTTGGAATAGCTTGAGAAGGATAGGTATTATCTCTGCTTTAAACGTCTGGTAGAACTCCCCTGGGAAGCCATCTGGTCCTGGACTCTTATTTGTTGGGAGATTTTTGATAACCGATTCAATTTCTTCGCTGGTGATGGGTCTGTTCAAGCTTTCTATTTCCTCCTGATTGAGTTTTGGAAGAGTGTGGGTGTTCAGGAATTTGTCCATTTCTTCCAGGTTGTCCAATTTGTTGGCATATAATTTTTCATAGTATTCCCTGATAATTGTTTGTATCTCTGAGGGATTGGTTGTAATCATTCCATTTTCATTCATGATTTTATCTATTTGGGTCATCTCCCTTTTCTTTTTGAGAAGCCTGGCTAGAGGTTTGTCAATTTTGTTTATTTTTTCAAAAAACCAACTCTTGGTTTCGTTGATCTGCTCTACAGTTTTTTTAGATTCTATATTGTTTATTTCTGCTCTGATCTTTATTATTTCTCTTCTTCTGCTGGGTTTAGGCTGCCTTTGCTGTTCTGCTTCTATTTCCTTTAGGTGTGCTGTTAGATTTTGTATTTGGGATTTTTCTTGTTTCTTGAGATAGGCCTGGATTGCAATGTATTTTCCTCTCAGGACTGCCTTTGCTGCGTCCCAAAGCGTTTGGATTGTTGTATTTTCATTTTCGTTTGTTTCCATATATTTTTTAATTTCTTCTCTAATTGCCTGGTTGACCCACTCATTCGTTAGTAGGGTGTTCTTTAACCTCCATGCTTTTGGAGGTTTTCCAGACTTTTTTCTGTGGTTGATTTCAAGCTTCATAGCATTGTGGTCTGAAAGTATGCATGGTAGGATTTCAATTCTTGTAAACTTATGAAGGGCTGTTTTGTGACCCAGTATATGATCTATCTTGGAGAATGTTCCATGTGCACTCGAGAAGAAAGTATATTCTGTTGCTTTGGGATGCAGAGTTCTAAATATATCTGTCAAGTCCATCTGATCCAATGTCTCATTCAGGGCCCTTGTTTCTTTATTGACCGTGTGTCTAGATGATCTATCCATTTCTGTAAGTGGGGTGTTAAAGTCCCCTGCAATTACCACATTCTTATCAATAAGGTTGCTTATGTTTATGAGTAATTGTTTTATATATTTGGGCGCTCCGGTATTCGGCGCATAGACATTTATAATTGTTAGCTCTTCCTGATGGATAGACCCTGTCACTATTATATAATGTCCTTCTTCATCTCTTGTTACAGCCTTTAATTTACAGTCTAGTTTGTCTGATATAAGTATGGCTACTCCAGCTTTCTTTTGGCTTCCAGTAGCATGATAAATAGTTCTCCATCCCCTCACTCTCAATCTAAAGGTGTCCTCAGGTCTAAAATGAGTCTCTTGTAGACAGCAAATAGATGGGTCTTGTTTTTTTATCCATTCTGATACCCTATGTCTTTTGGTGGGCGCATTTAATCCATTTACATTCAGTGTTATTATAGAAAGGTATGGGTTTAGAGTCATTGTGATGTCTGTATGTTTTATGCTTGTAGTGATGTCTCTGGTACTTTGTCTCACAGGGTCCCCCTTAGGATCTCTTGTAGGGCTGGTTTAGTGGTGACAAATTCCTTCAGTTTTTGTTTGTTTGGGAAGACCTTTATCTCTCCTTCTATTCTAAATGACAGACTTGCTGGATAAAGGATTCTCGGCTGCATATTTTTTCTGTCTAGCACACTGAAAATCTCGTGCCAATTCTTTCTGGCCTGCCAAGTTTCAAAAGAGAGATCAGTCACGAGTCTTATAGGTTTCCCTTTATATGTGAGGGCACGTTTACCCCTTGCTGCTTTCAGAATTTTCTCTTTATCCTTGTATTTTGCCAGTTTCACTATGATATGTCGTGCAGAAGATCGATTCAAGTTACGTCTGAAGGGAGTTCTCTGTGCCTCTTGGATTTCAATGCCTTTTTCCTTCCCCAGTTCAGGGAAGTTCTCAGCTATTATTTCTTCAAGTACCCCTTCAGCACCTTTCCCTCTCTCTTCCTCCTCTGGGATACCAATTATGCGTAGATTATTTCTGTTTAGTGTATCACTTAGTTCTCTAATTTTCCCCTCATACTCCTGGATTTTTTTATCTCTCTTTTTCTCAGCTTCCTCTTTTTCCATAACTTTATCTTCTAGTTCACCTATTCTCTCCTCTGCCTCTTCAATCCGAGCCGTGGTGGTTTCCATTTTGTTATGCATTTCGCGTAAAGCGTTTTTCAGCTCCTCGTGACTGTTTCTTAGTCCCTTGATCTCTGTAGCAAGAGATTCTCCGCTGTCAGCTATACTGTTTTCAAGCCCAGCAATTAATTTTATGACTATTATTCTAAATTCACTTTCTGTTATATTATTTAAATCCTTTTTGATCAGCTCATTAGCTGTTGTTATTTCCTGGAGATTCTTCTGAGGGGAATTCTTCCGCTTGGTCATTTTGGATAGTCCCTGGCGTGGTGAGGACCTGCAGGGCACTTCCCCTGTGCTGTGGTGTATAACTGGAGTTGGTGGGCGGTATAACCGCAGTCAGACCTGATGTCTGCCCCCAGCCCACCGCTGGGGCCACAGTCAGACTGGTGCGTGCCTTCTCTTCCCCTCTCCTAGGGGCGGGATTCACTGTGGGGTGGGGTGGCCTGTCTGGGCTACTTGCACACTGCCAGGCTTGTGATGCTGGGGATCTGGC
Source organism: Puma concolor (assembly GCF_028749965.1). Classification (NCBI taxonomy): domain Eukaryota; kingdom Metazoa; phylum Chordata; class Mammalia; order Carnivora; family Felidae; genus Puma; species Puma concolor. Next base: position 119,206,647 of record NC_141670.1, read on the forward strand.
GTCTTAGCTGGGGTGGGTAGGCAAGGTGCACAGGGGCAGGAGGGGCAGGCTTAGCTTGCTTCTCCTTAGGTGATCCTCTTCAGGAGGGGCCCTGTGGCAGCAGGAGGGAGTCAGATCCGCTGCCGGAGGTTTGGCTCCGCAGAAGCGCAGAGTTGGGTGTTTGCGCGGAGCGAGCAAGTTCCCTGGCAGGAACTGGTTCTCTTTGGGATTTTGGCTGGGGGATGGGCGGGGGAGATGGCGCTGGCGAGCGCCTTTGTTCCCCACCAAACTGAGCTCTGTCGTCCGGGGGCTCAGCAGCTCTCCTTCCCTTTGTCCTCCAGCCTTCCCGCTTTCTGAGCAGAGCTGTTAACTTATGACCTCCCAGACGCTAAGTCGCGCTTGCTGTCGGAACACAGTCCGTCAGGCCCCTCCGCTTTTTGCAAGCCAGACTCGGGGGCTCTGCTTGGCCGGCGAGCCGCCCCTCCGCCCCGGCTCCCTCCCGCCAGTCCGTGGAGCGCGCGCCGCCTTGCCGCCCTTCCTACCCTCTTCCGTGGGCCTCTCGTCTGCGCTTGGCTCCGGCGACTCCGTTCTGCTAATCCTCTGGTGGTTTTCTGGGTTATTTAGGCAGGTGTAGGTGGAATCTAAGTGATCAGCAGGACGCGCGGTGAGCCCAGCGTCCTCCTACGCCGCCATCTTCCCTCTCTCTCCACAAACAGTATTTCTTTAATTTCCTGGCTTCATTGATTTTAATATCATGACTTATTTATTCTTCAAGGTAGATTTTTCCCCCTCTTCTCTTCTCTACTCATATTTCATTCATGCTCCTAGACAGGGTAAAGTTTTTTCTTGTTTCTGCTTTTTATTCTGCCTTTATGATTTTTTTCTTAAGGTTCCTATTAGACTGCCTAGCGTCTTTTCCTTAAGCTGTATCTCTGTTCCCGGTGCTGTTGCGACTTGACTATCAGTTATATTTACTCAATACTCAGAATATATTAAAAAATAGAACTTTAATTAATGTTAACTAGATGACCCATACATGTTCTCTCAAGCAAGGAAAAGTAATATTCTTGTTTTGAATACAGAAGTAATTTCGGCCACGTTCAGTTGTGTCACATTATGCCATATTAAAAAACAAAGTAAGTATACTAAAATTTTGCTAATTTGAAATGATTTTGATTTTTTATAATATTTTGTTTTCTGGCTAATTTACCAATATATGTATTCAAATTCCTTTAGTGTCCTAGATTCAATTATTTGGGGCCTGAAAGTAAGCTTATTTTTACTTTATATGTTTGACATGATCCTTTTTTTCAAATGGATAGCATAGAAACAGCATCTTGCATCTTTTTTCTTTCAGATATAACCTTTGCCTTGTCAAAAAACAGAATGTAAAGCTAATTCTGCGTCGTGTTAGTTAGAACGCATTTATCAATAAATAGTCTTCCTTAAGGTGTCTTCATTTTGTCACAATAAGCCATCAACAATTCCAAAGAACGTTGCAATTAAAATATCTTTAAAGAATCATGGTTGTTATGGACACTGCTAAGTATTCTACATTACGGAATGGTGCATTATCGTAAGATCTAAAATTTATTAACCCTTAACCTTATTAAGACCCTATGAGGAAAAAACGTTATGAAATTTGCATTTCAACCTAAGTTCCACAATTCTGAACAATACTATCAGATATAGTTCTAATGGAGTCATTTTGAATTGAACTTTTAGTGAAAGAGCTTATCAGTATAAAATTTACAAAGTTTGTGATAACAATAAAGTTTACTAGCTTCTCCACTCTTAAGTTGAAAATAATTAATGTAACCATTTTTACAATTGATCTGCACTAAATGAATACCAAGTACAAAGCATTGTTTATTTTGCCTGTAAGAAGATAATAGGCAGTAACACACACATGCCCACTATATTTATATAATGTGTATAAATAAGTATGGACAGCCATATGATGGAATGCTAATTAACCATTAAATGATTTTGCAGATTGATATTTGCTAATGTGGGAAATATACACCATATGTTTTTAAGTGAAAAACAAGCTAGCTGAAATTAATATGCAAAACATATAATTTTTTTTAAAAAATATGATTTAAAGATATACTGGAAGTATATACATCAAACATTTATAATAATTATCTCTGGGTGATGGTATTATGGGCAATTATTTCTTTGTGGTTTTCTGTCTTTTCATAACTTCTGTTTTAAGCATGTCACATGTCTGTAATAAGAGGAAATGATAAATGTAATTAGAACACATAATCTAGTCTCAGAAATGGCATGAATATAAATAAGTATAATACTTTAAAGAGCTGCAGATTCATTCATTTGTTTATTCAGCAATTTCATTTAATATTTACTCTGTCAGACTTAGAGCTAAATATTGAGGATGCAGCCTCTACACTCAAGATGCCTGTTGTAGCAAAGCGGAAGGGCAATTCAGAGAAAGGACAGATTATTTTGGTTTCTATTCCAGACACCAGGTCTTTTTGATACCGAAGAGCCTGGAGGGTCATTATTCGCATGAAAAACTTCATCTCCTTGTAAATAATATCAAAGAAGCATCTGAAAAACATCACAGCTGCAGAAACAGACCCAAATTGGGAATTTATTTATTTGAGTATAGTTACATTATTTGAGTAATGTTACATTATTTTCGAGTGTACAACACAGTGATTCTGCTTCTGTATACATTACGTTGTAATCACCACCAGTGTAGCTATGTCCCATCACCATACATCGCTATTACAATATCATTGACTACATTTCCTAGTGTAGCTGGGTCTTTTATTCCCATGACTTATTCATTCCACAACTGGAAGCCTGTATCCCATTCCCCTTCATCTATTTCGCCCATCTGCCCACCCTACTTCCTTCTGGCAACCATCAGTTTCTTCCATGTATTTATAGATATGATGCTGCTTTTTATTTGTTTATTCGATTCCACATCTGAGTGAAATAACATGGTATTTGTCTTTGTCGGTCTGACTTATTTCAGTTAGCATAATATCCTTGGTCCATCTGTGTTGTTGCAAATGACAAAAGCCTCATTCTTGTTTATGGCTGTGTAATATTTTACTATGTGAGTGTGTATGTGTGTTTGTATATATATAACATCTTTATCCATTCATCTATCAATGGACATTTGAGTTGCTTCCATATCTTGGCTATAATAAATAATGTTGAACTAAACATGGGGTTTTAGCTTTCTTTGGGTAAATACCCAGAGGTGGAATTATCTGATAACATGGTATTTTTAGTTTTAATTTTTTGAGGAAACTCCACACTGTTTTTCACAGTGGCTGCACCAGTTTACATTCTCACTGATGGCACTCAAGGGTTCCTTTTTCCCCTACATCCTTGCCAACACTTGTCATTTTCTGGTCTTTCTGATTTTCACCATTCCAATAGGTATAAGGTAATGTCTCATTGTGGTTTTGATTTGCATTTCCCTGATTATTTCTGATGTTGAGAATATTTTCATGTGTCTGTTGGCTTTCTGAATGTCTTCTTGGGAAAATTGACTATTCAGGTCCTCTGGCCATTTTTAAGTGATTTCTTTTTTCTTTTGGTGTTGAGTTGGATAAGTCTTTTACATACTTTGGATATTAACCCTTTATCAGATATACATTTGCAAACATCTTCTCCCATTCAGTAGTTTGCCTTTTAGTTTTGTTGATGGTTTCCTTTGCTGTGCAAATGTTTTTTATTTTGATGTAATCTCAGTATTTATTTCTGCTTTTGTTTCCCTTGCCTTAGGAGACATATCTAGAAAAATGTTGCTATGGCCAATGTCAGAGACATTTCTGTCTACACTCTTTTCTAGAATTTTTATGATTTCATGTTTCACATTTAGGTCTTTAATCTATTTCAAGCTTATTTTTGTGTATGGTATGAGAGAATGGTCCACTTTCATTCTTTTGCATGTAATTGCTCAGGTTTCCCAGCACAATTTATTGAAGAAATGGTCTTTTTACCATTGTATATTCTTGCCTCCTTTGTCATATATTAATTGACCAGATAAGCATGTGTTTATTTCTGGGCTCTTTATTCTGTTCTATTGACCTATGTGTCTATTTTTGTGTAGTACGGTTTGGATTACTATACTGTTATAGTATGTCTTGGAATCGGGAATTGATATATCCAGCTTAGTTCTTCTTTCTCAAGATTTCTTTGGCTATTTGTGTTCTCTTGTAGTACCAAATTTCAGATTATTTGTACTAGTTCTGTGAAAAATGCTATTGGTATTTTATAGAGATTGTACTGAATCTCTAGATTGCTTTGGGTAGTATGGACAGTTTAATAATCTTAATTCTTTCAATCCATGAACATTTACTATCTTTCTATTTGTGTCATCTTCAGTTTCTTTTGTCAATGTTCATAGTTTTCAGAGCACAGGTCTTTTAACCTTCTTGGTTACACATATTTCTAGGTATTTTATTATTTTTGGTCCATTTGTAAATATATTAATTTCTCTTTCTACTACTTTGTTATTAGTGTATAGAAGCACTAGTAATTTCTGGGTATTAATTTTGTGTCCTGCAACTTTACTGAATTCATCTTTTAGTTTTTGGTGATATCTTTAGGGTTTTATATGTATAATATCATGTCATCATAGTGACAGTATAACTTCTTTCTTACTATAATTCCTCTTATTTATTTTTCTTGTCTGAATGCTGTGCCTAGAACTTCCAGTTTGAGGTTGAATAAAAGTGGTAAGAGTGGATATTCTTGTCTTATCCCTGATCATAAAGGAAAAATTCTCAGTGTTTTGCCATGATATTAGTATGATATTAGGGGTAGGTTTGTCATATATGGCCTTATGTTGAGATATGTTCCCTCTATACCCACTTCACTGAGAGTTTTTATCATGAATGGATGTTGAATTTTATGAGGTGCTTTTTCTGTCTCTATAGAGATGATCCTATGAATACCATCTTTCATTTTGTCATGGTGTATTATATTGATTGATTTGCAAATATTGAACCATCCTTGCATCCCAGGATTAAATCTCACTTGATCATGGTGAATGATCCTTTTAATTATTGTTGGATTTGATTTGCTAATCTGTTGAGAATTTTTGCATCTTTGTTCATCAGAGATCTTGGCCTATAGTTTTCTTGTTTTGTAGTGTCTTTGGGTTTGGTATCAGGCTAATGCTTGCCTCATAGAATGTATCTGGAAACTTCTCTTCCTCTTTTATTTTTTTGGAATTGTTTGAAGAGATACATATTAACTCTTCCTTAACTGTTTGGTAGAATTTACCTGTGAATTAAGGTCCTGCACTTTTATTTTCTTAGTAGTTTTTTGATTACCAATTCAATTTTATTGGTAGTAATTGGTCTGTTCAGAGTTTCTATTTCTTCCTGAGTCAGTTTTAGAAGATTGCATGTTTCCATTTCTTCTAGGTTGTCCAATTTATTGTCATAAAATTTTCATACTAATCTCTTATAATCCTTTGTATTTCTGTGGTGTCAGTTGGTACTTCTCTTTCATTTCTAATTTTATTTATTTGTGTCCTTTCTCTATTTTTTTTCTTGATAAGTATGGCTAAGGGTTAACCACTTTGTTTATCTTTTCAAAGAACCAGCTCCTGATTTCATTGATTTTTATCATTTATTTATGCTCTGATCTTTATTATTTCCTTCCTTTTACTCACTTTGGACTTTGTTCTTTTTCTAGTTCCTTTAGCTCTAAAGTTAGATGGTTTATTTGAGCTTTTTTCTTATTTCTTGAAGTAAGCCTGTATCTCTATGTATTTTTCTTTCTCAGAACAGCTTTCACTGCATTCCAAAGATTTAGGACTGTTGAATTTTCATTTATCCCCATATATTGGTTTATTTCTTCTTTGTGTGTGTGTGTGTGTGTGTGTGTGTGTGTGTGTGTGTGTTTTGTAGATTTGTTAGTTGTTTAGTGTCATGTTGTTTACCCTCCAGTTATGATTTTTCCAGTTTTTTTTTTCTTGTGATTGATTTCTACTTTTATACCATTGTGGTCAGAAAAGACGGATGGTATGATTTCAGGTTTTTTTTTTCCTTTTTAATTTATTGAGACTTGTTTTGTGGCCTACCATGTGATCTATTCTGGAGACTGTCTCATGTACATTTGGAAAAAAATGTGTATTCTTTTGCTTTTGGATGAAATGTCCAGTATATATCTGTTATATATATCTACTTTAATGTATCATTCAAAGATGCTATTTCTTTATTGATTTTCTGCCTGGATGATCTATTTATTGACATAGGCGGGATGTTAAAATCTCCTACTATTATTGTATTACTATCAATTATTCTCTTTATGTTTGTTAGTATTGGCTTTTATATATTTAGGTGCTCCAGTGTTGGGTGCATCCTCTTGTTGGATTGATCCTTTTATCATAATGTAATGTATTTCTTTGTCTCTTGCTACAGTCTTTGTTTTAAAGTCTATTTTGTCTGATATAAGTATTACTACCCCAGCATTTTTTCTTCCATTTGCATGGTAAATCTTTTTCCATCCCTTCACTTTCACTCCATGTGTCTTTAGGTCTGAGATAAATCTCTTGTAGGAAGTGTATGTGTGTGTGTGTATATATATATATATATATATATATATATATATATATATATATATCTTGGTTTTTTTTTCATCCATTCTACTACCATACATCTTTTGATTAGAGCATTTAGGCCATTTATATTTAAATTGACAATAAGTATGTACTTATCATCATTTTGTTAATTTGTTTCTGATGTAGTTCCTCTCTGTTCCTTTCTTTTCTCTTGCTCTCTTTCTTCACAATTGGTGAGTTTCTGTAGTGTTATATTTGACTTTATATTTATTTATTTATTTATTTATTTATTTATTTATTTATACCTATTACAGATGTTGGGTTTGTAGTTACCATGAGGTTCATATATATCATCCTAAGTCTATAGCAGTCCATATTAAGCTGATGGTCATTTAAGTTCAAACACATTCTAAAAAGACTTTTATTTTTACCCCCTCCTCCACATTTTATGTTATATGCTATCATATTTTACATTTTTTTTTCATAATTTTACATCTAATTATGGCCTCCCCCACCCCCACTTAAACCCTACTTAAAGTAGTGGTTTAACATTACTTGTAAGGCTGGTTTAGGAGTGATAAGCTCTTTTTTAAAAAAAAATACTTTATTTGAGAGAGAGCATGTGTGCAGAGAAGAGGGGCAGAGGGAGAGAGGGAGAGGGAGAGAGAGAGAGAGAGAGAGAGAGAGAGAGACAGAGAGAGAATCCTAAGCACTCCTTAAGCCTCAAAGAATGCCATATTCTATAGTACTATGGTCCATTTTAGGTGATGCTTACTATGCATGCGTGAATGTGTGTGTGTGAATATGATGTGAAACAGAAAAATAGATCAAGTGGGAGGAAGGGAGGGAGAAAGGAAATCAAACTGTAAAGACTAATAAGGACTAGGACTGGCAAATGTTTAAGAGTTAGCAGAATAATTCATTTTCTGGGTTTCTTGGAAGGTTTCTCTGTAAAATCAAATAATATTCCTAATTTCTCAAGTTACAGAAATTCACATTTTAGGGATTTATTCCTCCAACCTAGAATATTATCTTTTATTCTAGCAATTTCACTTCAATGTGTAGCAATCTGTTGTCACTTTTTCTGCATTTGCACACTCAGTTAATTCTCATGGAACACTTACCCCTAACATTATCCCTCATACCTGGTGGTTTAAGACCCAATTCAAGTGTCTTCTAATTCAAAACCTTCCCTGAGCTTTCTAAGTGAAGTTGATAACTTTCTTCTGTGAGTCAAGTTTATACATAGTATCTAATTCTAATTATTGTATTCATCACATCGGATTGCATTTATTTTGCATCTTTCTCCCCATTAAACTATGAATTATTAAGTGTATACTTTATGCCTTGTGTGTCTTAATAATTCTAGCATCTGGCACTTAAGTCTTATGAATTGTTCATTGAATGAATACACGGTTAAATGAATTTGAGTTGTCAGTGAAGGGGAAAGCTTCAAGCCTGTGGGAGCATTCAGAGGAAGAGGTGAAAGAGAAAGATCCTGTGTGTGCACTGATGAATTTCACTTACTTTGCAATTTCATTTAGGGCCAACACTTTGTTCCAGTTACCACCTGGACTGAGATTTGTGTACCTAAAGTCAGGCCCTTGATTTGCAACCATGGCTGTTATTTGCAAAACCTGTAGGAGATTCTAACTCTTAGAGTCTGCTGAAAGCTTTTTCTTAAGAGCTTTTCTGTTTGTTGCAACCACTTATTATGATCTGTCTTTGGTGGCAATTCCCCAGTTTTTACCAAACTGTTTATTCAATTAATCCTTGAAGAATTTCTTCTTCAGTGGACAAATAGATGGCTTCAAAGTATTGAAGAGCTAAAAAAAATAATGTTGCATGTGTAAAGAAAAAAAATCTCTTTTTAGACATGTAGACTTCTGAATGGGAGAGGTAATTTACAACCGTTCTTCATGTTAATGACAGTTAATGTCAACAGACAACTCTGCAATGACATTGGAACTATCAAGATAATAAGTTTCAGGGTTGATTTTAAAATAAGTATTTGTAAACATATGAATATATCTCTGATTTGAGAGTTATCTTATATAGGAATACTTTATCTACAATTAAAACTCTGAGAGAGAGAGAGAAACACTATTGTCCACTTTTATACATCATTTTATAATGTACTCTAGAGAGCTAGAAAGCAGTTCAAGGTCAGTGTTAGGGTTGTCCTTCACTCTCAGAGAAAATACTGCCAAACTGGACTACTTAACAGCACTTGTGTCAAGAAGCTGGAAAACTCATGATGTTCTTTCTTCCTTATCTGCTCCTATTTATTCACAGGATGCTTTGGTTGAGCCCTTATTATTGCTTCAAATGTGTAATATGGAGGGGGTTTAACATATGAAATTCAAGACTTTTCAATTTACAACTTTGACAACTGTGTTACTCCTCAGAGATTTATGTAAGTAAATGACTTCCCCAGCAAAAGAGAACATTCTCTTAGAAGTTTAGGATAATGGCGTACATTTTTGTCCAATGCATCATGCTAGTTACACAGAATCCTGTGGAACTGAATTAGTTTGTAACAGATGGCCAAAAATGGAGTATTGAAGACAGAGATGCAGCAGTCAAGTTGGTCTTTGTTATAGGATAAAATAAAATAATTGGAAAACCTGCCCCAGTTTTTGACAAATTAATAGACATTGCTGGCTTCTTCCTCTGGGTATAGTTCTGTGGATGTGACAGAGATGATGGATTCTATGGTTGATTCTGAGAAACTACAATGAAAAGACAGAATTCTTAGGAAGATGTAAGTTGATTCGTCTTCATTCATGGAGAGAAAGAAGAACAACCTACACATGAAAAGAATGGTGTACAGGGCAGCAGAAGTTAGGACAGCAACATTTCAGGTGTAATTCCTGATTTTCCTCATATTGTCCTGCATGGATTATTGCCTATAGTAAGGAGAAACAATCATTAGCACCAGTCTAGCGCCAGCTACAGATGGTGGGAAAATAGCAGAATGGCACTCTTGCCAAGCTGGGGTGGAAGGTGGGTAACCACAGGTTCTGACATTGTAGCTGGCTCCTGAGAATTCCCTCCTGCCCACCATCCCTTCCAGGACTAGAGAGGAGGAAAGGAGTGTCCACAAAGGGTAGAGTTGCTTATTGTGAGTAGGGGTACATAGAGAGTGGTTCAACCCAGGGTGTAAAGTTAAAAAATCTCATAGGGCACCTGGGTGGCTCAGTCAGTTGAGCATCCAACTTTTGCTCAGGTCATGATCTCACAGCTTGTGAGTTTGAGCTCCACATCGGGCTCACTGCTGTTGTTAGTGCAGAGCCCACTTCGCATCTTCTGTACCTTCCTCCCACCTCTGCCCCTTCCCTGCTTGCACTCTCTTTCTCAAAAATAAATAAATATTTTAAATATTTTTTTTTCAACGTTTATTTATTTTTGGGATAGAGAGAGACAGAGCATGAACGGGGGAGGGACAGAGAGAGAGGGAGACACAGAATCGGAAACAGGCTCCAGGCTCTGAGCCATCAGCCCAGAGCCTGACGCGGGGCTCGAACTCACGGACTGCGAGATCGTGACCTGGCTGAAGTCGGACGCTTAACCGACTGCGCCACCCAGGCGCCCCAAAAATAAATAAATATTTTAAAAACTCACAAACTTGAGGTGAATCTCTCTAACCTATGCCAGATAAAGGAGAATTTAGTGGACCAGAAACTTAAAGTAAATATAAATAAGGGCCCAGGGCTGGCTCAGTAAGTACAGCATGAGACCCTTAATCTTGGGGTTGTGAGTTCGAGCCCCATGTTGGGGAGTAGATTGTACTTAAATAAATAAATAAAAACAAAAACTTGAAATAAATATAAGGCAAGCATAATCAATATTCTCAAAGAGATAAAGAGGAATATTGGAAAGATCAGCAGAATAGTAAGTTTTAAAGAAATGAAATAAAGAACTCATAGATGGATTAAAATATGAAAATTAGTACAACAGGGTAACAAAGTAGTGACTTTAAGAATTCAGTTGAGGAATTCAGAAGTTATCCAGAAGGGATAAAGAGAGTTCAGTGAAACAAAAGTTTAGAGACATGGATGATGAATGTGAAAGTGTTAACCTCCAAATTAAGGGTTTTCCAGAAAACTGATAGGAAAACAAAATGGAAATGAGGAAAAACTTGAAGAAATAATGACCTAGAATTTCTAAAAATTAAAGAGAGAGAAACACTGACATTTTTCATACTTCAAGCCATATAGATATAGCCATATAGGTAATTAAAAAAATATAAACGTACTAGAGTTAAAACATCAAAGGCCTTTCTTAAAGCTTTCTAATAGAAGGTTATTTTTAAAAAGAACAGGATATGGGTCAGTAACATACTTCACAAAGTCAATCTTCTATGCAAAATACATATGACCTTGTATTTTACATATAAGTAGAATAGCATTGTTGCAAAGAGTCAGAATGAAAGAACTTTCAATCTATTCAACTATTAGTTGAACTAATTCAACTAATAGTTGAACTATTCAACTAATAGTTGTTAGTTGAACTAATTCAACTAATAGTTAGTTGAACTATTCAACTAACAGTAATTTAAATGTGAGGAAAACATACTTATGTATTTTTAGGCAAACAAGAACTCAGAACTTCATCAAGTAAACAGGCTGTTTTGAAAATACTCTTTCAGAAATCTTCTAGAAAGTTGTCAGATAAACCTAGGAAAATCTAAGAAGTAGATGGAATGTGGAGTTGTGGAAATAACTTTTGTGCTAACGTAAACTTAAAATCTATAAAAGATCCATAAATCTCAGCATTGGAAATGTAGAAATACAAACATGGTGGTGGTAGGAGAGAGGAGAGTGAGAGATGGAAGGGTTTACACACTATGGATATTGATACATAAAAGAAAGGAGTAGAAAAGAGGAAACTAATGCAGATATATATCATTTTACTGGTGCCCAACAAAAAAAATAAAATACAATGTTAACTTTCATATAAGAAGAAACTTGGTATGTTCAATGGAAGGTTCGAAAGGAGAATTAAAGTATAGAAAATATATAAGAAAAAAACCACATGTGAAGATACTAATGAGTGCTGGCAGCAATTGAAATAAATACAAATATGTTAAACTCACTATCAAAATAGAGACCTTTAGAATGGATCAGAAAAACATCATCCAACAATATATAAAAATACAAAAGAAACACCTCAAAAAACTAGTGAAATTTGAGAAAAAAGATGAGGCTTACAATTACAAACAATGTCAGATTCGGTTATTAGAAGCAAGCCTCTAATCACAAGCAACTAAAATACAGACAAAGTATTAAAAACATTTTTATATTCATAAAAGAGTTGATAAGACCAGGCTAAAATTGAAGGGAAAATGAGAACCAAGAGGACTTAGCAGTACAAAATCTATTTTGACTAAAATCTGGAAAATTTGAATTCTGCATAAATGTGGGAACTGTACTTTGTGTACTGAGGTCCTTTTCCACATAAGTAGGAATGTAGAGGTCTCTGGAAATTTGGTTCTCTTTGTATAGCCCTTGACCAAGGGCTGACAGATGAAGTATGACAGCTTAGCTTTCTTGCCTTGGACAACTGTGAAGTATAATTTGCTCCAGAGTTCCCTTGTAGGATCAGGCTGAAGCTATTATGTTCTGCAGGTGTTTGCCTGAGACCACACTTTTGCTTGGCTTTGTTTCTTTCCTCTCCTGCTCCCCTCATTCTCTTGCTGGTCTCTCCAGAGAATATTGCCTTATTAAGTTACCTGTTCATAAATCCTTATTTCAGAGGCTGCTTCTGAACTGACCTAAGATACCATCTCATTAATAATGTCCCTTCCTCATTCTCTCTAATTAAAAAAAAAATTATGGTACTCTAATTAAATGCCTACTAAAAACTCATGGTATTCTCTATGTATTTCATATTTTCCAACTCTGTTTCCATGTTGTGTTACAGATCATTTCTTCAGCTCTGTCTTCCAATTATTAAATTTCCCATTAAATTCCCATGATATTTACTATTTACTAAATTTACAATGTAACCTGTCCATTGAAATTTTTTATTTGTTTCACATTTCTTATTTCCAGAATTTCTATTTGGCTCTTTGCAATCTGCTTTACACTTGTTTAGTTTTACTATGTTATTTATTCAAACATGTTAAACATATGCTTTTATATTCTGGGTACAAAGTCTTTCCATCGTCTGTTGTTTTTGTTAAACTCTAGTGATTATTTGTGGGATTGTTTCATAAAATTTTGACAGTGAATCCAAATTCCTGTTGGAACTTTATCTGTAGGAATCCTTTGAAGTCTGGATGGAAGGTGATTCACTCAAACAGAATTTGCCCAAGCTCATTCCAGGTGCCTGGAGGCACTACTAAGTACTTTAAACAGATTGTTAGATTTAAGTTTCTTGGGTCACCAAGGCAGTGTGGATTCAGCTACAAATCAGCATGAGGAGCATTGTTTGGCTGTGAATACTCGAGGGAGATATTTTTTCTGAACCGAGCAACAAAATTATGGCAGAGAATTTTTTGCCATCTCACGCCATGGTGCGGGTTTATTTCTGGTACACTCCACACTCAAAGTATGGTAGAAATGTCGTATTAGATTTCTTACGTGTGGTAAGTCCTTGTCTTTGTCTTACATGCCTTCTGTCCCAGGAAGCAGGAAAAGAAATGGAAACTAAGATTAAACAATAGTAATTCTCTACCCCATGGTAACAATGGTTTCAGGTTTTTTAAAAAACTATGTAGGTAGCAGTTTTAATTTAGTTTTTGATTTTGAGAAGTTTTTTTGTCAAGGATATAGTTATAATTTTTTAAAGATGTTTATTTGGAGAGAGAGACAGAGAGAGAGAGAGAGGAAAAAAGAGAATCCCAAGCCAGTTCTGTACTGTCAACACAGAGCTGGATGCAGCGCTCATGGTTCGTGAGATCATGACCTGAGCCAAAACCAGAAGTCAGACACTTAACCTACTGACCCACCCAGGTGCCCCTATACCAACATTTTAGTTGTTTCTATTTCCAGTACCTCTGAGCTACTACTTTTCTCAGAAACAGAAGTCAGTCTCTCTCTCTCTCTTTTTTCTTTTTGTTACAATTCCTACCACATATGTGTTTCTCCAAATTTCATGTTGGCATGTCTCATTTACTTAATTATTGGCAACTTTGTGGGGGTTGGCCCATGCAATTCAAACATGCCGCTGACTAATACTTCTAATAGTCAGGAAGCAGTACAATTCAATCAGTCCATTTAAATTTTATAAAATTTACATTAATTAAATTTTAATTTAAAATTTAATTTAAATTAAATTTATTTTAATAATTGCTGATCATCAACAATGTAGCAATGTCTATGTTAAACTTCTAGAGATGCTCTGATGAATGAGATTTAGTGTTCACCTTCAAAGAGTGAAAACTTTAGTAAAGAAAACAGTAAAATAAATATATGGTGGCAAATTTTATAGTGATTAAATCTGCTTTGAGAAGAGCAAACTTGATTAAACAGACATACAGTGAGGACATTACATCTGGCCTGACCTGGAAGGATAAGAGTTTCCTAAATCTATGAGAGTGAGTTGTGGGAAGATGAGAGAATGGAAGCTTTTTCCTGAAAATACATATGTATCATCAATGCGAGGTTTACAGTGAATAAGTCCTTTATGGCTAAATCAGCAGGGTGTATATTTGGCGGCATATTTGGGAAGCCAGGCAACAGATTATAGAGATTGTTGAAAAGAGCAATTGTATCATTGGATTTAAGATTGAAAAAATAATCTGGGACTGAGTTTCACAGCACCATTAATACCAAACTAAGCAAACTAAATTACTCTACAGGTAATGGGGAGTCGCTGAAGGATTTTTAAAAAATTATTTATTAAAAAAATATGTATTTATTTTTGAAGGGGGGGGGCAGGAAGCAAGGGAGACACAGAATCTGCAGCAGGCTCCAGGCTCTGAGCTGTCAGCACAGAGCCTGAAGCACAGCTCAAACCCACAAACCATGGGATCATAACCTGAACCAAAGTTGGACACTTAACTGACTGAGCCACCCAGGCCCCCCATGGATTTTTAAGGATAGGAGTGATGTTGTAGATCACATCAAGCACCCCACTTCAGCTCAGGTCATGATCTCCTGGTTTGTGGCTTCAAACCCCACGTCAGGCTCTGTGCTGATAACTCGGAGCCTGGGACCTGTTTCAGATTCTGTGTGTGTGTGTGTGTGTGTGTGTGTGTGTGTGTGTGTGTGTGTCTGCCCCTCCCCACTCTCACGCACCCTCTCTCTCAAGAATAAACATTAAAAAAAATTAAAAAGAATAGGAGAGATGTGATAAATTCTATATTTCACAGAAAATTTTGGAATTATGAAAGATAGAGGGAGAGATATTACTGGAATCCAAAGAAAAAATAAGGAGGAATTGAATTGAGCCCAAAAATGAAGAGAAGAGGATGAATGGAAGACACATTTTAGAGATAAAAGTGACAAGCTGACCATTCACCTGTGAGAAAAGAGAAAGGGAAAGTTGAAAATGACTTCAAACCCTTTTGCTTTTTAAAATTAGATAGTTTTTTTTGGGGCGCCTGGGTGGCGCAGTCGGTTAAGCGTCCGACTTCAGCCAGGTCACGATCTCGCGGTCCGTGAGTTCGAGCCCCGCGTCAGGCTCTGGGCTGATGGCTCAGAGCCTGGAGCCTGTTTCCGATTCTGTGTCTCCCTCTCTCTCTGCCCCTCCCCCGTTCATGCTCTGTCTCTCTCTGTCCCAAAAATAAATAAACGTTGAAAAAAAAATTAAAATTAGATAGTTTTTTTTATTGATATATGGAAGAAAGAATGAGAAACAATTTTGAGGAGAATGATATGGAGTTTCACTTTGTGTTTTTTTTTGAGATACATACTGAATGTTCATCTGAAAACAAATAAAACCTACAAGAGGAAGACTGTCATTAGAGTTTAGTTTAGAGGTTGGTGAGGGTCTGCAAAATGAGAAATGGAAAAAGCTGAGACAAGAAACCTGGGTAAAGCCAACATGTGAAGAATAGAAGCAAGAGATGAGTGCAAAAGACAAGAGGAGACTGTAGTGGAATTCTAAAACAAATGAGGAAAGGGTCAAACCATAAGGAAAGGGGCACCTGGGTGGCTCAATTGGTTAAGTGTCTGACTTCGGCTCAGGTCATGATCTCGCAGTTCGTGAGTTCAAGCCCCACGTTAGACTCTGTGCTGACAGATCAGAGCCAGGAGCCTGCTTCGGATTCTGTGTCTGCCTCTCTCTCTGCCCCTCCCCTGCTCACACTCTCTCTGTCAAAAATAAATAAACATTTAAAAAAAGAAAAGAAAAACATAAGGATAGTTGTTGGTGTGAAATGCCTCAGTAAGGATTGAAGGTGTGCTGCTTTGTTTGCCAATAGAATGTCATTGGTAACTTTTTTCTGTGTAGCTTTAAGAGAGAGTTGAGGGTAAAAACAGAGACTGCTTTTTTACGAATTTGGACCATGAAGGGTGAGGCAATGTCAAGAAATGATTTTTTCAGAATGGAGATAACCATGCATAGTTAAATATAGAAGTTAGGAAAATGAGAAGAGGCCAATGGAAACATGGAGGTTGAAATAAATGGAACATTCTATTAGAAAATGTTTTGAAAAAGGCATGACATTGAACTTGAATTTATCTGAGTTAGCATATATATGTTGTGTTGAAAGGAGTACATCAGCTGATTCTAAAATCCCTGTGTAAGTACAAGAGAACAAGAATAGCCAGAACAATCTTGAAACCAAAGAAGAAAGTTGTAGTTTTCACATTTCCTAATTCCAAAACTTACTACAAAGTTACAGCAATCAGAAAGTGTGGTACTGAGGTAGAGATAGACACGTAGATCAAGCAAATAGAATTGTGGCTTTAGAAACTAACCCTTACATTTCTGATCAATCCTGACAAAGATGCCAAGGCAATTCAATGGGGGGAAAACAGTAGCTTTTAAACAAATAGTGGTGGGATAACTGGATACTGCCATGCACAAAAATGAGTCTGTACCTTAATTTACATGATACATGAAGATTAACTCAAAGTGGGTCAAAAATCTAAAGTGCTAAAACTATAAAATTCTTAGGAAAAAACATAGAGCAACTCTTTGTGACTTTGGATTATAAAATAATTTTTTAGCCATGACATCAAAATCACGATCAAAAACAGGGAAAAGCGATGTTAGCATCAATCAAAATTTCAAACTTATATGCTTCAATTACATCAAATAATTTGAAAGAGAAAATATTTGCAAATCCTATTGTGCTAAGAGACCTATATCCACAATAGATGAAGAACCCTTAAAGCTCAATAATAAAAAGGCAAGTAGCCTAATTAAAAATGGGCAAAGGATGTGGATATTTCTTTAAGAAGATATAGGAACATCCAACAAGCAAATTAAAGATGCTCAACATTATTAATCATTTCAGAAATTCAAATCAAAACCGCAGTGAGATACCTCTTTTAAACTCACTGTAACTATAATTTTTTTAAAAACAACTTACACAACTTCACACTGAGAAAAATAAAAAATCCAATTAAAAAATGGGCAGAGAACCTGAAAGACATTTTTTCAAAGAAGACATGCAGATAGCCAACAGACACAAGAAAAGATGCTCCACATCATTAATCATCAGGGAAATAACAATCAAAACCACGATAAGATATCATCTCATATCACTCAGAATGACTAGTAGCAAAAAGACAAGAACTAACAAGTGTTGGTGAGGATGTGGAGAAAAAAGAACCCTAGTGCATTGTTAGTGGGAATGTAAATCCCAGTGGTACAATCACTGTGAAAAACAGTATCGAGTTTCCTCAAAAAATTAGAACTATTATATGATCCAATAATTGCACTACTGGTTATTTACCTAAAGAAAACAAAAATGCCAATTCAAAGGATATATACACCCCATGTTTATTGCAGCATTATTTATGATAGCCAAAATATAGAAGCAAGTTAAGTGTCCATCAACAGGTGAATGGATAAACAAGATATGGTGTGTGTGTGTGTGTGCGTGTGTGTGTGTGTGTGTGTATGTATACATCTGGGGGTGATGAGGTTGGGTGAGGACAAATTGGAAGTGAATGCTAATGGGTACAGATTTCTTTCTGAGGTAAGGAAAATGTCCTAAAACTAGATGATAGTGATTACAGTATACAACTCAGTAAATACATTAAAAATCTTTGAACGTTAGAGGAGTGAATATTATGGTGTATATGTATATGTATACATGTGTATATACATATATGGAATGAATATATATATATATATATATATATATATATATATATAATGGAATATTGGTTAACATAAAAAACAATGAGATGTTGCCATTGGCAACAACATGGATAGAATAAGTCAGATAGAGAAAGACAAATACCATATAATTTCATATATGTGGCATCTAACAAGCAAACAAAAAACAGAAACAGACACTTAGATACAGAAAACCAAGTGGTGGTTGCCAGAAGGGAGATGGGTAGGGAGATGGGGGAAATAGATAAAGGAGATTAAGAGGTACAACTCCAGTTACGAAATAAATAAATCATGGAGATGAAATTACAGCATAGGGAATATGGTCAATAATACTGTAATAACATTGTATGATGACAAATGGTGATACACTTATTGTTTTTTGGGGTTTTTTTAATATGAGATTTATTGTCAAATTGTTTTCCTTATAACACCCAGTGCTCATCCCAACAGGTGCCCTCCTCAGTACCCATCACCCACCCTCCCCTCCCTCCCTCCCACCCCCCATCAACCCTCAGTTTGTTCTCAGTTTTTAAGAGTCTCTTATGTTTTGGCTCCCTCCCTCTCTAACCTTTTTTTTTCTTCCCCTCCCCATGGTCTTCTGTTAAGTTTCTCAGGATTCACATAAGAGTGAAAACATGGTATCCGTCTTTCTCTGTATGGCTTATTTCACTTAGCATAACACTCTCCAGTTCCATCCACGTTGCTACAAAAGGCCATATTTCATTCTTTCTCATTGCCACGTAGTATTCCATTGTGTATATAAACCACAATTTCTTGATCCATTCATCAGTTGATGAACATTTAGACTCTTTCCATAATTTGGCTATTGTTGAAAGTGCTGCTATAAGCATTGGGGTACAAGTGCCCCTATGCATCATGTTGTACTGAAACTAATATAACATTGTATGCCACTTATACTTCAGTTAAAAAAAAAAAAACTAGCAAAAAGTTGGTGAGGATGTGAAGCTATTGAAACCCTCATACCCTCCTAATGGGAATGTTCATGGTTGAGGCTACACTGGAGAACAGTTTAGCTGTTCCTAAAAAATGTTAAATATAGAGTTTCTATATGCCCTACAAATTCCACTCTTAGGTATTTACTCAAAAGGAACAAAACATATGTTAATATCAAAACATGTACACAGATTATTTATAGTAGCATTATTCACCATAGCCAAAAGTTGAAACAATCCAAATTCGCAACAACTGGTGAATGAATAAACAAATGGCATATCTATACTATGAAATCTTATTAAGCAATACAAAGGAATTAAGTACTGATAGAGGCTACAACATGGATGGACCTTGAAAACAGTTTGTAAGTAAAGGAAGCCAGTCACAAAAGACCACATAGTGTATGATCCCATTTATATAAAATGTCTAGATTACGCAATTCTGTGAAGACAGAAAATAGATTAGTGGTTGCCTACATCTGGGGGTGGTGAGGTTGGGTGAGGACAAATTGGAAGTGAATGCTAATTGGGTACAGATTTCTTTCTGAGGTAAGGAAAATGTCCTAAAATTAGATGATAGTGATTACAGTGTACAACTCAGTAAATACATTAAAAATCATTGAACTTTAAATGAGTGAATATTATCACATGTAAATTATATCTCATTAGGCTGTTTAAAAGGAGTATACCTTCTTGGGGCACCTGGGTAGCTCAGTCGGTAGAGCATCCGACTTCAGCTCAGGCTATGATCTCATGGTTCACGAGTTTGAGTCCCTTGTTGGGTTCCGTACTGACAGCTCAGAGCCTGGAGCCTGCTTCAGATTCTGTGTCTCCCTGTCTGGGCCCCTTGCCCACTCACACTCTGCCTCTATCTCTTTCTCAAAAGTAAATAAACATTCAAAAAAATTTTTAAATAAAAAAAGGAGTGTACCCTCTTAATGCTTATTATAGAAAATGTGCTGCTTAGGTTTAAACAGAAAGTCTTTTTTTGTTCTGAAATTTTTTTCCAAAGACTGCTCTTAGGTTGGGCTATATTGTGAGGGACTTATACTATTGTCTAGGAAAATTGACCAAACTGTGGACCTAGGTTGTTGCTGAACTATTCCATGATTCTGTCTTGATTCTCAGAAGAGTGAAACAGAGGGAATGAAACCAAACAGGTTTCTAAGATAAAAGCTCCATATTATCTACTATTGTATATTTACAGTTTGGTGACTTGATGGTCATTATTGATTTGACTTTCTTTTGTACTTTAATTTTATCTCTACTTTTAGTCGAAGATTATCAATGAAAATTAATGATATTTTTCAACTTGACTCTTAAAAATAAACTTACCTGCGAAGATTTAAGTTTATGTCTGAGGTCAGTGACCTGGTCAGTCTAAGTTGGAATGTTTATTGCCAGACAATAGAAAACATAGATGATAAAGTTTGTCAATTTCATTCATGCTGTGCTTTATTTTTTAAATTTTTTAAACATCTTTATTTATTTTTTGAGAGACAGAGACAGAGCATGAGTAGAGGAGAGGCAGAGAGAGTGAGACACAGAATCTGAAGCAGGCTCCAGGCTCTGAGCTGCCAGCACAGAGCCTGATGCGGGGCTAGAACTCACAAATTGTGAGATCATGACCTGAGCTGAAGTCACATGCTCAACCAACTGAACCACCCTGGTGCCCCTATTGTTTATTTTTTTTTTCAGGTAGTATAAACATTCTACTTTTGTTGTTTTTCAGAATCATGTTTGGCTGTCCTAGGTCCTATGGATTTCCATGTACGTTTTAGATTTAGTTTCAATTCCTACAAAAAAAAAAAAAAAAAAAAAAAAACTCTTGCTGTAATTTTGATTGGAATTTCATTGAGCCTATAAATTATTTAGGAAAAATTTACTTATTAGTAATATTTAATCTTTTTATCAATGTCTATAGAATATGTCTACATTTTCTTATATCTCTTTTCATTTCTCCTAGCAGTATTTTGTAGTTTTGTCCATATTTTGTTTTATGCATATTTTGTTAAATTTATCCCTAAGTATTTTGTTTTTTTCTTGCAATTGTACATGGTATTTTAAAATTTTATTTTCCAAGATACTATGCTTTGCTTAAATGGCTAAGTTAATATTCTTGACAGGACATCAAATTTCCACTTACAGTTATAACATAAGAAGGTAGGATTATATTGGATAGACTTTTTATTTATATATTATAATGTATGCATCTCTAAACACAAAGAATTTTTAAAAGTATTTTAAACAACTATCATTTATAACTGATCAGAGCTTAAATTCCATGTTACTCAAATTCTTAAAACAGGACCATTATCCTAGTTTTATGGACTGAATGTATACCCCAAAAATTTATATGTTGAAATACTAACCCCCAATATGATGGTATTAGGACATGGGGTGTTCAGGAAGAATTAGGTCATGAGAGGGAGACCCTCATGAATGGGATTTACTGCTCTTATGAAAGAGACCCCAGAGAGCTTTCTAGACCTTTTAGCTATGTGAGGATACAAGAAGTCAGTAGTATGCAACCAAAAAGAAGGTTATCACCAGAATCTAACCAGACTGACAACCTGATCTTAGACCTCTGGTCTCCAGAACAATGAGATATAAGTTTCAATTTTTTATAAGCTACTCAGTCTATATAGTACATAGACAGCTGGATAGCAGCTGAACTGACCAGGACTCTAGTCAATTCTTTTGTACAAAAAAAAAAAAAAAAAAAAAAAAATTAAGCAAGGGAGGGGCAGAGAGAGAAGGAGACAGAATTCCAAGCAAGCTCCGTACTTATGGAATGTGGAGCTCAAACTCACACCATGAAATCATGACCTGAGCCAAAGCCAAGAGTCAGAGGCTTAACCGACTTTACCATCCTGGTGCCCCTGAATTCTAAATATATTAATAATACTTCAAAAATTAAAACTGACTTATTTTTAAGTCTTCTCTCTTAGGATTTATCATTACACCTGACTAAAGTGTTGCTGCAGATGTGGTGAGGCCCTCCCCTAGAGGATCAGCATGGGTCCACACCTTGCCAGGTCCCTAAAATTTGGAGTTTTGAAACTCAGCTGGTGTGCCTGAGATAAAACGTAGGTGCATTGTACTGCCAGTTAGACAGACAGCCCAGACACAGAAAGGGTGAAAGCAGGGATCTAAGGGATGCCTAGGACATATGAGGGGGGGATTGTTCACCATTCTACGAGGGCTTCTTGGACAGTGGTGAGTGGGAACTCCCTTCTCTGGGGGGTGAGAGAGCAGGCTGGCGCCATTTATCCCCCTTGCCCATCAGCATGGAAGGACTTCACTGAGCAGCACAGCACCTACAGTGAAGGCTTGAGCCCCTAATACCAAGCTCTCTTCCCCTGCACTCTGCAAGTACTTCTGTATTAAGGCAAGTATGCCTAATAGAGTAGTAGTGGGCCCTCCTCCAGAAGACCAGAACAACCCCCCCCCCCACCACACACACACACACACACACACACACACACACACACATCAAGTCTACTGATCATAGAGTGCTGCAAAGCTTCAGCTCTATTGGGAATAAGATCAGGCCTTTTTTCACAGGCGGACCTACTTAAAACTCATCACACACTTCATAAAGGTCCAAACAGTCCCCAATGTAGGCAAGGAGAAACTCTGCAGAGAACTGACCTGAGGGAAAGAGCAGCCAAAACACAATAGCAGAGTGCACACAGCATATACCAGAAACACTTCCTAATGTGCCAGGCCCTGGACAGTATATGACCTCTTCTTAATAAATTCATTACTTTCAGGAGCAGGAAACGTAACAGACTTTCCCAACACACAGAAGACTAAGACCTAGACAAAATGCCAACATGGAGGAACTCACCTCAAAAGGAAGAATTTAAAGCAATAATCATAAGGATACTAGCTCTGCTTGAGAAAAGCATAGAAGACACCAGGGAGTCCCTTACCATGGAGATAAAAGACCTAAAAACTAGTCAAGCCAAAATAAATGCTATATCCATAATGCAAAACTGACAGTAGAGAAATGAATAAATGATATAGAAGATAAAATAATGGAAAATAATGAAAAGAAGAGGGAAATAAAAATATTAGATCACAAATGTAGATTTAGGGGACTTAGTAACTCCATAAAGTATAATAACATTTGTATCATAGGAGTCCCAGAAAAAGAAGAGATGGAAAAAAGGGACAGAAGGTTTATTTGAACAAATTACAGCTAAAAGCATCCCTAGTCTGGCAAAGGAAACAGACATCCAAATCCAAGAGACACAGAGAATTCCCATCAAAATCAACACAATCAGGCCAACACCAAGACATATAGTAAAATTTGCAAAATACAGAGATAAGAAAAAGTCCTAAAGGCAGCAAGGAAAAAGAAACCCCTAACTTACAAGGGATGACAAGTAAGGTTAACAGCAGACCTGTCCACAGAAACTTAGCAGGCCAGATGGGAGAAGCATAATATATTCAACATCCTAAATGAGAAAAATTAGCAGCCAAGCATATTTTATCCAGTAAGGCTTTCATAGAAGGAGAGATAAAGAGTGACCCAGACAAACAAAAACTAAAGGAGTTCCTGACCACAAAACCAGACCTACAAGAAACATTAAAGGTGACTCTTTGGGAAAGAGAGACCAAAATGTGATGAAGACTAGAAAGGAACAGAGAAAATCTCCAGAAACAAGGACCTAACAGGTAAAACAATGGCACTAAATTCATATCTATCCATAATCACTTTGAATGTAAATGTATTAAATTATGCTAAGCAAAATAAGTCAGTCAGAGAAAGACAAATGCCATATGATTTCACGCATATGTGGAATTTAAGAAACAAAACAGATGAACATAAGGGAAGGGAAGAAAAAATAAGATAAAAACAGAGAGGGAGACAAACCATAGGAAATTCTTAAATACAGAGAACAAACTGAGGGTTGCTGGTGGGGTGTTGGGTGGGGGATAGGCTAAGTGGGTGATAGGAATTAAGGAGGGCACTCGTTGGGATGAGCACTGGGTATTATATGTAAATGATGTATCACTAAATTCTACTCCTGAAACTAGTATTACACTATGTTACTTACTAGATTTTAAATAAAAACTTGAAATGCTAAAGAAAATGAAGATTTCAGAAAGTGGAAATAAATTGACACAAAGAAAAACATTAAAACACAAAAAAAAGAATTGTGGCAGAATAATTTGTACCATAACTTTCAATAGTACCAATCAGTAACAATTTTCCTCTTTGAATACTAATCAAAGAAATATACTTCTGCGTCTCAGTCGATTGTAGTTGCTTATAAACAGCCCTTGACTTATTAGTACAATTGAAACAAATAGTCAGGTAAGTTTGTCATCAAGCATGTAGGCATAGCCCAAGAGAGTTTGAAAAAATGCTGGAGCAGCTAATCTGTGGCAATAGATCAAGACAGTTGCTACATAGCCAGGTCTGAGCAGAAAAAAAAAAAAAAGTGACAAAACATGGTATATTTGTCACATGTTCAAGAATCAACCTGGATCACACCTACTTAAATTTTAAAATCAGTTAAAAATCAACAATTCTACCTCCCTATAGGTAGGTAACTTCTTAAACGTTCAATCCTGTACTTTTAATAGAAGCTGACTGTGTCTTCATTATTTATTCATTCCAGGATGCACTTATAAATATGAAATATCATTATTTGAGTTTGTTATACCATTAACTTTAAAATTTTATAAACTACTGGACATGTGACATATTGGATAGGTTGAAGAAGTTTATTGTAAAAAAAAAAAGTGTATCAGTGGGAAATACCCTTGGTAAAACAGAAAAACTAAAGACTATGTAAAATTCACTAAGTGCATTTGATAAAAAATGTATTTACCAAGCTTTCAAAGTATTAAAGTTGTCTTAATGATTGAAATGTGTTTTAAAGAAATCTTAAACCTGGAAATTTATTTGTTTGACTTTGCAAAAGACACATGATTTGATTTTCACATGCTCCCATTTGTAGGAATGTACTCCATAGGACTCAAAAAGGACTTTTTTTAAGGTTATTTATTTATTGGGATGGGGGAGAGAGAGAGAGAGAGAGAGAGAGAGAGAGAGAGAGAGAGAGAGAGAGAGATCTTACATGCACAAGTGGGGGAGGGCCACAGGGAGAGGGAGTGAGAGAATCCCAAGCAGGCTCCACGCTGCCAGCACAGAACCCCGTGCAGGACTTGATCTCACAAACTGTGAGATCATGACCTGAGCTTAAATCAGGAGTCAGTTGCCCAACCTACTGAGCCACCCAGGTGCCCCTCAAAAAGGAATTTATAATGAGCCATGGTTTTCTGATTATGTATGGATGCTAGAAGATTTTTTTTCCTTTCTGCATAAGAAACATTTTAACGAACACCTCAGAGGTCCAACAAGTAAACTTTTTGTTGAGAAAATCTCGGAAGAAACTGTTACTCTTGATTTATTTTTGACCACCAAGGAAACTTGTTACTGGTGTGACAGTAAAAGAAATCTCAGGAAATTATATGAGTTGGAAAAATGCTAAAGTAATAAAAAGTATCTTTACAGTTTTAATTTCTTTAATAGTTAATAATATGAAGCACCCATTCAATGCCAAGCATTATGAAGATCTCTGCAAAAAAAAAAAAAAATTAGATAAGGACCTTGCCTTCTTACTTACAGTTAAATGGGGGGAATGCAGATATGAAAGCAGGCAACAGCAATATAATGTGCTACATTCTATGGAAGGCTGTGAGAAGGTGTTGTAGGACATAGGAAAGGTGCCTAGTTTAGGTGTGGAGGATCTATGAAGGCTTTTCAAGGAGATTATCTCTGAGACCTGATGAATGAATAAAAATTAGATAACAAAAAGGTTCAGAACAAGAGGAGTGTTCCCAATGTAGAAGACTTATGTAAAGGCTAGGAATCATAATTATGAATATATAATAGATCTCCTCATTGCTTAGAAAAGATGGTGAGATGCTAGCAAATACAGACAGGAGACAGAATCATTTCACTCCTATTTTATCTGTCCTTGCCACTATGCAAAAGTTATTATCAAAATAGAACGGATAGAAAAACACAGTTGAGAGTGAATTGAAGTCCCAGAAAAAATGAAGAGATTATAAAAAGCCACCCAGACATTTAAATGAATTCTAGTTTGCAGCCATAGACAAATTACATTCCAGGGTGTTGAAAGCACTTAAAGATGTAATCACAGAATGATTGGCAGTAATCTACAGAAATCATAGGGGAAGGAAGTGATGTGATCGGAGCAAATATCACTCCAATTCTCTCAAAGGATGAAAAGGTAGATTCTAGCAACTGTTGGGTCAGCAATATTGATCACTAATAGCATTCCAGAATGGATCACTCTAACAAGGAGTTGAAGGTACCTGGAAAATAATGAAGCTGCTTGTAGGAACTGGTCCAGGAGCAATCAAAACCTTCCTGCCAAATTAGCCTAATTTTGTTTCTACAGGCTGAGTAGCCTGGGATATTTCAGGAGTTTAAGTATTGATACCTAGGTGGGGATTTGATGAGGTCGCTCACGATGTCCTTGCAGATTAGTGTAGAAATATTCCTGGATGATAGTAGAGAAAGATGGGACGTGTAGTTGGTTGAAAAACAGCATGTAATCTGGTGTTAGCTTGCAGGGGCGTTGCTCATGGTGTGTGCCTCATGGCTTTGTCCTTAGCCTTGTCTTGGTTACACTTTAAAATCTAATCTGGGTGAGGAGACATCAGTCTTGAAGGAGCAAGCTAATATGCTGACTGACAGAAACAAAATGTTTAAACGTTTTAGAAAATAAAACAATGCATAAAAATCAGGACTTTGAGAGTTAGCAACAGATATGCATATGTAAAGTTTTGGCTTTTAAACATTTTTTAAAATTTTTTTTTGGGGGGGAGGGAAGAGCAGAGAGAGAGAGAGAGAGAGGGAGGGAGGCACAGAATCTGAAGTAGGCTCCAGGCTCCGAGCTGTCAGCACAGAGCCCCACACAAGGTTTGAACTCATGGACTGTGAGATCATGACCTGAGCTGAAGTCAGACACTTAACCAACTGAGCCACCCAGGGGCTTCATGAAGTTTTGGCTTTTAAAATCAGTTATATTAGAGGTTTTAAAAATTCATCTCAAAGCAATACAAAGCAAAAGTTAAAAAATAATTAAAAAAAAAAACAGTTTAGGTCCTTTTGTTAACCACAAACTCCAAAAGTTGCACCTGCTTTAAAAAAAAAAAAAAAGTGAATTCAAGCTAAGATTGAATTAATAGAGGAACACTTTCCAAAATGAGGGAAGCGGTAATAAAACTGATTCCCTAATATTTCACTGAACTTGGACTCTAGTCAGATCCATCCTGAGTATCAAATAGTTACAGGCATGGTGGACAGAAGATATGGTTATTACCTCAATGTCTATTCTACCTGCCCTGTTGATTACAGCAATAAGGTTTGATTGGACTTGACTTCATCTCGACTTCAAGGGTAAACTATGCCCAGCTAAGGTTGCTCAGGAAAATTCCATCTTCCTTTGCACTATAATTGGTTTAATTAATCCAGGCCTAAGCTTATCAGTGTGTGGCATTTAGGGATTGGTTCAGGGGTGGCCAATTGATGTAAATCTCAGTGTTTTCTTTTTCCCAGCAGTTAATGGGAAGCAACTTGCCTCTCCTGCTGAATGAGGCATCATGCAGCACTAATTACTGCTGGCAGACATCCAACAACGATGAAGGAAGTCAGTTTGGGGAGAAAGTTAACACAGTGATAAAGGCGGAGAACAGCAAACCAAATGAAAATGGACTCAGAGCTCTGACTAAACTATGCCTAAATTGCCCTGAGGATGCAGGCTTTAGTCATTCTTAAGCCAAAGTGAGGGGGGTTTTTGTGTGTTTTTTGTTTGTTTGTTTGTTTAATCCCCTTTAAGAGCATTCTAACAGATCCAAGGCAAAATTCTAAGATTATTGCCAAAACAAAGGGAGGCCATACCATAAGAAGGAAGTTTGGAAAGACTCAGGGAGAGGAAACTTTCAGGTCATATGTGTTGTTTGGAAACATCTGCCCCATGGAAGAAACAGTGGATGGCTCTTGTTCTTTGAGAATCCAAGGCTAGGCTAGAATCCAGAGTTGTGGGAAGGCAGAATTTGACTCAATATAAGTCTGAGAATTACTCTTTCAAAGAACATTTCTAATTTTCAGAGGCCTTCCATTGTGGAAAGAGCTGTTTGCCAATTACTGGAAGTGCTAAAGCAAAAAATAATGAACCATCTGTAAGTTCTATTCAGCCTCAGGATTTGATGGTATTTTGCCATCCTATATTATTTAAGTGGAGATAAGGTAGCTATAGGATTAAAAGAGCTTGATTCCTGCCTTCGCTTCCCTATATGACCTAATCTATGTTTTCTCTGGGTCTCTATCCTCATCAAAGAGTGAGTGAATTAGAATAAATGGTTTCTGAAACTGTTTCTAGCTCCAAAAATTTTTTACCATCTAACAAAATTAATAGAAGTATGGCAACAAAGACCTTGACCTGCTACCCCAAGATAATAGTAAAATCTGAAAATGGATAAGAGAATATTAGCTACCCATTAATTACACTTCTCAAAGTTAGAATGAGAGATTGCCCTGGGAAATACCATCTAGATCTAAATCCTGAAAACATTATGAGCTTATTTCAGAAATGGAATCTTCCCTTCAGTTAATTATCAAAAATTCAATCAGTTAACAAGTAGTTATTGAGCACTTATATCCCCAGGCTTGTACTAGGCACCATGATAGAGAGAACCTTACCTGTCTGGCATTGTCTAAGACGCAAAGTAAATCATTAAGTTTTAAGGGCAGTA
Organism: Puma concolor; assembly: GCF_028749965.1. NCBI lineage: Eukaryota > Metazoa > Chordata > Mammalia > Carnivora > Felidae > Puma > Puma concolor. The sequence continues at coordinate 119,235,189 of NC_141670.1, forward strand.
CATTCTCTGTCATCCAGAGGCCACATAACACCTTAGCTTTTGCTCTTGGTACTGAATCCAGGATATTGCTCGGATTTGCAATATGGAAAGAGAGAAGTATCATTTTAAGAGCTTATTAGATTCTTTATTTTTTAATGTTTATTCATATTGAAAGATAGCATGAGCAGGGGAGGGGCAGAGAGAGAGGGAGACACAGAATCCAAAGCAGGCTCCAAGTTCTGAGCTGACAGCATAGAGTCCAACACGGGGCTCGAACTCACAAACTGTGAGATCATGACCTGAGCCGAAGTAGGACGCCCAACCGACTGAGCCACCCAGGTGCCCCAGAGCTTATTAGATTCTTTTGAAAGTCCCAGAAATATCCTTTAAATAAAAGCTATAAATCTGTACAACATACCCACACATATATGTAATACTATATTGAACTTATGTTAAAAATAGATACATATTTTACTAACTTATTTAGGTGTATATTTCTTTTTAGAAAATATAAAACAGTAAAGAGGGGGGTCATAAAAACCCTAAGTATCTAGCTAATAAATTCCTACTATGTATTGATGTCAGGGCAGGTGCTGTAGAATCTGTATAAAATGCCATTCTTGACTCCTAGGAATTAATAATTGAAAAGAATAAGCTTTTGAATAAGTTCAATAGGCATGTGCTATTCTGTGTGGTACATGCCATGGGTATCACAGGGGCATAGAGGAGAGGAGGAAAAAAGAGATACAGTATGAGAAGGTATCATGAAGGTGGAGGGTCTTAGTTTGGCCTTGAAGGATAGGCTAAAATTTCAGAGGCAGAAGACATGAGGAAAGCTGCCTATGTGAGGAAAGAGTTGTGAGGGCTCAGAAAGAATGGATTTCCATGGTTTCATTGTGAGGATACTGACCTTATTAGTCTAAGGAGTGGGGGCCTCCCAGGAAATAAGGATGTGACCAGATTTGGACATGTCTTAAAAGTTGAGCAAAGTAGTTAAGACTGCATAAGGTTTGAAGTAAGGAGATCTAGAATGTTTTTGAGCAGGGAGTAACAAAAGCAATGCTTAGGGAGGCAAATATTGACAGTGAACTATATATAGCATGAATTGGAGGATGAAGAGGCTTGCTAGGAAGCTGTTTTAGTAATCCCCGTGTGGGTGATGACATCAAAACATGGGTAAACAGTAACAAGATTAAAACTTGTGTAGAAGGTTTTTTGAAGAATAAAGGAAAAGAAGTTTGATAACTGATTGCACACAGGTAATTCATGCCAGATCTCTCAGTTTGGAATATACTCATTTCCCACTTAGTATAAGTATATACTAAATTATATACTCGGGCCATCATCTGAGCTTTTATGTAAGTGTACTTTCTCTCCAAGTAGACTATAAGTCTCATGTAAGCTGCATGAGAAGGAGAGGGGCAGAGGAGAGAGAGAGAGGGAGACACAGAATCCAAAGCAGGCTCCTGCATCACCAGGGCTCGTGTTTTGAGGGGATGAGAGGTAGAAAAGGAAAATAAGAAATATTAATCCCAAGTTTTGCAACCTAAGTAACCAAGGTATTTCATCTACCTCTCTCATACTTTCACAAGGACGGGATGATTGAATGTTTGAAGCAAGGGTCATATTTGAATACTAAACTGCAAAGCTGATGTTAATATTAGCTTCAATAGCTATGACCCATCATTTTAGAAAAACTCAACCATGCTTCTTTTAGTAAGAATGGGATGGGAAATTAAGAAAATATATTTGTGGGGCGCCTGGGTGGCGCAGTCGGTTAAGTGCCCGACTTCAGCCAGGTCACGATCTCGCGGTCCGTGAGTTCGAGCCCCGCGTCGGGCTCTGGGCTGATGGCTCAGAGCCTGGAGCCTCTTTCCAATTCTGTGTCTCCCTCTCTCTCTGCCCCTCCCCTGTTCATGCTCTGTCTCTCTCTGTCCCAAAAATAAATAAACGTTGAAAAAAAAATTAAAAAAAAATATTAAAAAAAAAATATATATATATATTTGTTATTGATCATACCAAACTATGCACAAGTTCTGTGCCTGAAAGTTTGCTTAAGATCCCTTTAGTTTTTAAATGTTGTTTTCATCCTTTCCTCTTGGGTGACATGTGCAAACAGCTTAAGCTTTCCTCTTCTGGTTTATGTTGTCACCAGAAACATTGGACACCAGGGTATAATTTGCTCTCTCTATATTATATGTTGTATGCTATGGATGTGGTTTTGGACTATGTACATGATTAATAATTTAAAAGCTCAATATGCTGAGAAATGCAGACTGCATTATGGGAATCCAATAAGAAAGTGAAGATCCTACATCTATTACTTATTTCTGTAATCAATCGTGTTGATAGGTCCACAATTACTTTGGGGAGTATAAAACTACTGGGATAGTTCCCAAGAGGAAAACAGTAGCTAAGCTGAAAATGTTTAAAAAAAAAAAAAACCCACACATCGGATACAGGATCCAATGGTTTTATTTTGTTTAAGTTTTCAGTATCTATAGTTGATTTCTAAATGTGACTAAGAGTTAATTATATTGTGAAATAGAAAAAAAAATGTGGTTGGAAATGGGCTTCGGTTGCCATCCCTTTTGAAAGGAGGAGAGGCAGAGTATACAAGCATGGATGCAACTAGTTGGAGGTTTGAAGGTGGGAGGATCAGGATGGTCTCTTTTTATGGATTCATATTGCCCAGGATATAAGAGGCAACATTATCTCCTCTTCAGGGTTAAGTAGGTAATGCTTTAGGTCTGTGGAGGGAGGAGGGTGTGTGAAATAGTTACCTTGAACTAGGAAAAAGAACTGATTAGTAAAATACAGAATTACTAGGAGGTTATGAGGTTTGCTTTCATAAGTTTAAAGCAAACTCCTAAAATCTGAGAACAAACTGAGGGTTTATGGGGGGGTGGGAGGGAGGGGTGGGTGGGTGATGGGTATTGAAGAGGGCACCTGTTGGGATGAGCACTGGGTGTTGTATGGAAACCAATTTGACAACAGATTTCATAATAAAAATTAAAAAAATAAAGTAAACCTGACTGCATCTTTCTTCAAGTTCAGCTGCACAGGCCTGCGAGTGCAGATGAAGAACTAGATTCAGTGTGGAATAGAATTGTACCAGTCAAGAAAGCCTGAGGAAGAAAGGAGAGAAGAAATAGAGGGTATGTGCAAGGGATTGATTGTAAGAATAATGCATGGGATCCAAGTGAGCAAGGAGAAAGTAAGGACACGATAAAGCGGGAAAACTTGTAGGAGTAGAGGTACTGGAGGTTTGAAGTGGAAAGATGAGAGGTGGTGATCACACTGTGGAAGATTTGGAGGAAGCAGCCATTATTGCCGTTATTGGTGATGACAAGAACTAGTGGGCACTCAAAGGGTGGATGGCAGAGGAGATGACATCAAGGAACTGTGAGGCCTTCATGTCGAAGGGATCTTCCCCATGTCTATTAAAGTCACCAAGATTGATGACAGGACTAATAATGGAGGAAAAAAATCAGTGATTTTAGTGCTGAAATCTTCCCTAAGGAAGAGGCAGTGGCTCAGAAGACTGAAGACAATGGCACCAAATGGTGGGAAGCAATATGACATAATTATTAAGAGGCTGGACTCTAAAAGCCAGACTGCCACTGTTCAAATCCTGGCGCTAATATTTTCTAGCTGACTGTGGACAGCTAACTTAACATCCCAGTGTCTCCAAATACATCTGTAAAATATGGATAGGGATATCTATAGATATAGATATAGATATAGATATAGATATAGATATAGATATAGATATAACTCATAGTGTTATCATGAAGATTAAGTTACATCAGTGCCTGACACTAACATTATATAAACTCATAGTATCAACTCATAGGAGTGGTTTTCAGGGTGTGTGTGTGTGTGTGTGTGTGTGTGTGTGTGTGTGTGTGTAAGTGTGCTTTTATCAGGAAGCATACAGGAATCAGCAATGAAAAGCAATATCCAGCAAGACAGAAGGTGTTGGAGAGAAAAGAGCCGTTACTTGAGAAGTCTTCAGGTAAAGCTATGACCTTGGGGAAAGTCAAGCTTCAGTGAGAGGACAGAGGTAATAAGGATGCCGAGCAGAGGCTGAAGATACAGGATTAGATGAAAATAGATGGCGAATTACAGCAAACACAAGGTAAGGATTTAGAGTGACGTGGAAGACAGTAGGGAATGTACACACAGGTGTCCTCATCATGCTGGATAACTTAGGAGGTGTGGCTGGTTTCACTGAACCAGGTAAACTAATAATTTGAGGTACATGGACTGTGGTGCTGATTATATTTCCAACAATGACTGGTTTCACAGAGTTTTCTAGATGGTAGAGTGTGAAAGTCCTTTAGAAAACTAGCAGAACTTTTCTATGGCCAGTGAGGAGGCTAGAGGAGTCCTTGACTAGCAGGAAGTCCAGAACACTTCCAAGTAAGTGATGACAAGTTAATTGACTAGGGCTGAAACGGAATCCTGACACAGCTAATCCACGTCCCCGAGACTAGATCAAAACGTTGTTATACATTTTCAAAGCACTTATATTTTTTTCTTCAAGCAGGTATCATAGTAGTCATTATATAATTAATTGTGCATTTATTTAATGGCCATCTCCCCTCACAGAATGGGCAGGAAGTATGCCTCTTCACTGACTGAGCTTCACAGCTTTGCATGTAGCAAGGCACCATTTGTATATCAATATCTACCTCTGTTTACATCTATATCCTTTCTCTTTGTGAGGGGATCATACTAGAATTTCATTTGCCAAAATAGATTTTGGCAATGATCGTATATCATTTCAAAGTTTTACTACCGAGGCCAGCTGCCCCTGTGTCCATTTATCCACGGTAAATCAAGGTTGTTTTTGGAAGAACCGTACAGTGAGTAATGGAGTTCCTGTCTATAGTTGCCTGAGGGCTTTGCTAGAAGCACCTTTCTAGACTTTTCTCAAGAGAAAAACATGGAGACTTGACCTAAGGAATGACACAGTTTTTGACATGTTTAAGCTTCACTAGCAGCATATGGTGAGGCTGGCAAGAACAAGCGTTCACGTGAGACATCCTTCTCATAGCCTAAATCAATGGACAAAGAGATCTTACTTTTATGTTGTCCGGAATTATTCAGTGATTATTTCATGTAAGCACATTTTATGTTCCCCAGCGAGATCAGAACTCCCTAGTGACAAGGAGTGTCATTTAGGCTGGTGGCAGCTGAGTCTCTTTTGGCCAAAGCCAGTTGTTTCTTATTATACTATGTGAGCTATGCTTAGGAAAGTCAGAGTGGTGTCATGTAATCCTACATGAAAAAGGCCATCTTGTGGTCAGGGCGCTGTGGTTAATGGGTGAGAAAACAAGGTTGCAGAGCACTGCCACCTTTTTAATGGGGCCTTCTGGAATTAATGAGGCCGTGTTCTCAGGGCATACAAGATGAGAGCAGACACCGTATCGTTTACTGTGGCATCCCCCATACTACATAATGCTGCCTACAGTGGCTATGGTATACACTTTAATAATTATTTTTCTTAGTGACTAGGGAAAAATAGTATATTTTTTCACTGTCATGCTCTCAAATAGAAGCTGTAGCATTACTTTTTTGTACATGCCGTAGCATACTCGGTCGAAGCTGACAACTTTCTAGAGCTGAGAAAGCTATCAGGAGGCTTTGCTAAAATGAGGCCGCTTGCGGTCTGTTCCCCGTGCTTCATTCACAATCTCTAATTGAATTAACACCGAATTTATCAGAAGTATCTGCATTCAAATTGAAGAAAACATAAAAGACAGAGCCCAGGCGGGGATTTCATGGAAGAGCAATAGTGCTTTGCGAATAGCTGGAGTCCAGTGAAGTTGAAGCAGTGAACCAGGCTAGACCAAGCTAGACCAGAAGACCAGGTAGCAGGACAGATTCAGAGCCAATGGCTGGAAGTTGGGTAAAAAGATATGGTGGGAGGAGGGGGATATGGACAGCAAAAAAGTAAGTGTCATCAGGATCAGCTAGACCCAAAATAACGTGCACATTTGAGTTAGTGTCCTATTCTTTGCATCCTAGCCTCATCTGTTTATTTGGCTGAGATCTGTATCCCCAAGTAGCCAATTTAGGTGGAATTTAAAGTGCAATCCTAAGAACTCTTTACATGGATCCTTGATTTAGATCCACTCAACTCACTTATTCCTACCCATTTCATACTGTTACTTCTACAGCTGACAAGCCATACTGCCAAGATTTAAAGAGAAGGCTGACTTGTTCTTGTTCTTTCCTCTCACATCTATCTTTTACCTGCACCAACAGTGCATGAGCATAATTCCAACTGTTTATGGGATTTTTTTTTGAGAGAGAGAGAATGAGCACCCATGCTCGCAAGTGTGGGGAGGGGAAAGAGGCATAGGGAGAGGGAGAAAGAAAAAATCTTGGGCTCGATGCCCAGCACAGAACCTGATGGGAGACTTGATCTCAGGACCAAGAGATCATGACCTGAGCTGAAATCAGGAGTCTGGTGCTTAGCCAACTGAGATACCCAGGCACCCCATCATGGGGATTTTTTGAATCTGGTATTCAAATGGTAACATAAAAAAAAAAAACCATGTTATTTTGAATAAATTGTTGCACTCTAGTTTCTGTAATGACATTCTGAACTCTCATTCCTCACAGATTCTATTTTAGTCTCCTTGCTACTACCTTTGCCTCTCTCTACATAGCAGCCAGTGGTTTTTCAAAAATGTAAATCACATCTTGAAAATTTTCTACCAATAATTCTTTGATGAATTTTTATTCCTCATGGAATAAAATCCCAATTGTTACTATGGTCTAGAAGGTGTTGAATACTTTGGCCTCCAACATCATCTCTTACTGTTACATGAAAAGCCATTTGTCCCTGCCTGGAATACTTATCTTTCATTGATTGTTTTATTTATCAAATTTACCAATACTTCTAATTACCTTAATTATACACATGATTATTATTTTTAAAAAAAATTTTTTTTTTCAACGTTTATTTATTTTTGGGACAGAGAGAGACAGAGCATGAACGGGGGAGGGGCAGAGAGAGAGGGAGACACAGAATCGGAAACAGGCTCCAGGCTCTGAGCCATCAGCCCAGAGCCTGACGCGGGGCTCGAACTCACGGACCGCGAGATCGTGACCTGGCTGAAGTCGGACGCTTAACCGACTGCGCCACCCAGGCGCCCCTCACATGATTATTTTTTAAATACTTTTTAAATGTTTATCTTTCCCACTAGAACATAAACTGCATGAGGTGAGAAGCTTTGTCCTATTCATTCACTGATATACTCCTAGCACCTAGTACAGTATTTGAGACAACAGATTCTGTAAAATATTTATAGAATGAGTCAATACTAGCTTAGAATTCTCAAAGCATTTTCATTGGCATGAAAGAACCACTTCCTTCTTTGACTCCCTTATTAATTTTTTTCTTTATGATTCTTATGAAACATGTATATGCCTTTCCAACTCTACATTTATAATTATTTTTTTTAATGTTTGTTTATTTTTGAGAGAGACAAAGACAGAGTGTGAATGGGGGAGGGGCAGAGAGAAAGGGAGAACCCTAAGCAGACTCAGGCTCTGAGCCATCTGTCAGCACAGAGCCTGATATGGGGCCTGAACTCACAAAACCGCAAGATCATGACCTAAGCCAAAGTCGGATGCATAACCAACTGAGCCACCCAGGCGCCCCATCTACATTTATAATCAAATAAGGGCCTGGTATTGCCCTCTTCATAGCTGGGAACAATCCTATTTATAATATCAATGGTTCTCTCACATGTACCCAACAGGCTTCCCTGCAATAATACCTTTTGACCTGGAAAACTGGGGCCCAGTTCTGAGCCCTGGACTCAGAGGGTTTCACCCTGTCTGTCTGCTGACCTCATGTGGAGTCCGAAGTCCATGAGGCCCAGGGAATGTGCTCACCCAGAGCCTGAGCACTGCTTCCTTGAAAACATTTTACTACACAGGCCCCTGGAGTTTCATGCTTGAATTGCTCAGGCCAGCATCCAGTTTCCATAAGAACTCTTTCTTCAAAACTTGATCCAATATGAACCATACCCCTTGGCCTGAGGAATGGCTGTTAGCACAGGTGTGGACAAAACTTGAACAAAGCAGGCTGAGGGTGTCCACATGGCTGTGTGCAGGGCCAGAAAGACCAAGTGCTGAGATAGGGAAAAAGAGCAAAACTGGACATCAGTAATTCCAGAATTGGTCAGATAGACTTGGCCCCTGGAGTAAAAGAGATCCTTGCTTCAAACATTTCCTGTAAGACTTTTGCTATTTGTTCTATAAACTTGTTGGATCTGGAATAATAAAGAAGACTAGACACAGAAAATTAACACTAAAAAAATGAATAAAGTATGTTATTAAGAAGATCTCAAGAGTTAAAGAAGCCCTAAAGTGAAAATTACATTACCAGGAAGGTGAATTATTCCTTGTTTTTTGGCCAGAGTATCTTCATTTTCAGATGAGTTTTTACAATTAGTTTTCAGAACACTCCAAGTCTTGTATTTTACCTTTCCTTATGAGCCAGTTCTTGAAAAGGAAGGCAAGTTAAGTTACCTCTTCTTTATTCATAAATATTCTCGTAGAATTTAATATAGTCTAGAAAGTGATTTTTTAAAAACTTTGTACCATCCTTTCCAAAGTTCTGCTCAGTTGTACTGATGACCACTGTAGCTATAAAATGACAAAGCTCGTGAATTGAAAGCAAAATATAGACTTGTTCAGGGGCGCCTGGGTGGCTCAGTCGTTGAGCCTCCGACTTCAGCTCAGGTCACGATCTCGCGGTCCGCGAGTTCGAGCCCCGCGTCGGGCTCTGGGCTGATGGCTCAGAGCCCGGAGCCTGCTTCCGATTCTGTGTCTCCCTCTCTCTCTGCCCCTCCCCCGTTCATGCTCTGTCTCTCTCTGTCTCAAAAATAAATGTTAAAAAAAAAATAAAAAAAAAAAGTATAGACTTGTTCTGATCATTCCCTGAAACCACCTTAGTATTGCACATTCCAGGTGGGAGGGTGGCTGTGGATTAGCTCTTGCTCCCTGCCTGAAGAGATATGAAAGCAGCCTTTCACTCTGGACTAAAAGACCAGCTATCTAGATTTATATCGACTCCCTCATTTTATTCTGGTTTCTGTCCAAGTGTATGGGACTTAAGCAGTATGAAGTATGTCCTCCCCCAAAACCAAATTTGAAAATTTATAGAAAAATAGAAGACATATAGGTAAACTATTAACATGTTTGTATTTGTCAGAGGGTCTTCAAGTGATGAATTACATGATTTGTGTAGATAAGAGCTATCATTGTACATAACTTTAAACTGTTTGAAGAGAGACACAAATGTTCATTGTATTTCCTAGGAACAGTAGGATTTGACACTATACACTTGTCAGTTAGACATCCTTAGAAGTCTTTTAAGCATAGAGAAATAAAGTAGTCTTTAAAAGCCTTTTGAAACAAGTAAAGGCAGGATCAGGTAGGTGAAAGTGAATAAGGACAATAAAGATCTAAACAGAAATACAATTGGATCTATTGATGAGGGTAATAAAGATAGTGTAAATTATTTTTCCTAGGTTGAAGGGAATTAAAGCGTTAAAAGGCCTCCTTATGGGGCACCTGGGTGGCTCAGTTGGTTAAGTGGCCAACTTCAAGCTCAGGTCATGATCTTGTGGTTCGTGAGTTCAAGCCCCACATTGGGCTCTGTGCTGACAGCTTAGAACCTGGAGCCTGCTTTGGATTCTGTGTCTCCCTCTCTCTCTGCCCCTTGCCTACTCAAGCTCTGTCTCTGTCTCTCAAAAATAAACAAACATTAAAAAAATTTTTAAAGCATTCCCTTCCATATTAAAACAAAATAAAGCAAGCATCTTCCTGTATCTACGAGTTCATAAAATTGCTATTGTCTCTATATGACCTCAGTAGGTTGTGTGATCAGGTAGGAAAGATATTTTAACAGTCCAAAGGTAGTTTGGGGGAAGCATGATATGGATCAGAAATTTTGCTAATGAAATTTAAAAAGATCAAAATCCTTAAAACAACACATTCATATCAAAGTTGCTGAAGTAAATGACACAAAATGGCATATTTGATTTATAACTTTCCTATTTTATTCTAATTTGAGTAACTTTATAGAATACAAACTATTGCTTATATAATTTAACTACTTTGTATTCAATTAGTAAATACAGAGTTCATATAGGTGTAGTGAATTCTGCTTATGGTGGATACAAAAGTTTAAACATTAAAACCTTGAACATGGGAAGGTTTGGAATGAGAGGATATGGTAGTGTAAGAGTATCTTTGATAGAATCCAAAATTTTCACAGAAAGAACCTATTTTCAGGTGCTATATTGTCAATCTGGAACAACCATCTCTCTGCCAAAAATTCAGGTGCTTATGTGTACACATACACAACACCGTAGCACAGATTAGAAAATGCACGAGAGCTGTTATCCCCAGGAAATAGGCAGCTGTAATTGGCATTTTTCAGAGCACATTAAAATAAGGTACACCCTCAATTTCAGCATTATGTGGATCAGGTAAGAACTAAAGAACTATAGAAATATGTTGGTGAAATCTGGAGTTTGAGTACTTTCTGCCAGAGACTGAAATTAGGCCCCATTCAGTATGGTATGGCACACACATTTAGACTGAGAATGTAAACATTCAGACAAGACTAGTTTTGAGATACCAGTTCATGATGGGGGTGGCATGGAGGTTAAGACCAGAATCACTTTGCATGCTATTTGTAATTTTTGAAAATCTAGCCAGATACTTTTTTGAAAATATACCACTCTTAATACATTTTACATAGTTTTTATAGCTTGTATTTCATGTTGTGAAATTATTCATTCTCATGTAATTTTGAGGGTTCTTTTAATAAATCCTGAAAAAAAGAGTCTCAAAAGTAAATACATATAAAGAGTTCTTTAAATGGGTAGACTCACACTAAGAATTGTAGGTAAGTTTCAGACGCTCGGATTTGAAAAACAGGTAAAAATTACTCCAGCTGAATGGTGTTTAAATAGAATAAGATTTAATTTTTTTTTCCTGGGTGGGTTTCATGTAATCTTTGAATGCATATGATAAAATAGACTGTAGACTATGGTTTTTGTACCTGACATCATTCAAACTTTCCCAGAGTTAAATTGCTTTTACATTCGTAATGAAAATGCATCAAATACAGAGTCACAGAACAAGATAATTACAGAAATAACTTGTCCCTAGGTCTGCTCCTTGACCCTCTCTCTCAACCTTACCTATTTTCTGGAAGACAGAATTAAAAGTTTTATATGATCCCACTCTGGTAGACTGGGACTATAGCTAATTGCTGCATTTCCTAAAGTGCAATATAAATATTACTTGCTTGGCCTCCTAGGATATCTCAGCTGATTAGGATTGTGGTTACCAGGCAAAATGCAAAGTAAGGCTTAAAAACATTCCACTTCCTGTTCACAATGGAATTTAGTGGATCTTATAAATCATGTATGTACTCTCAATTCTCTTTTTTATTGATATTGGGTCAATAAGAGCATATGCAGTTTTAACTCTACAAATGGACAATAATAATTCGTACGTAAAATATTAAATTAAAAAAATCTAAGCATCAGTCATTCAAAATGCAAGTAGGTGGCCTTGTAGAAACACTTGCATTTCCCTAAATGCAACATGTTCTCTCCTACCACTTTGCCTCCACATAGGCTCCCTAGAATGATCTCATCCCTTCTAACTTGGCTAATTCCTGTTCTGTTAAAACTTCGCTTGGCCTTCACATTCTCCAGGTATTCTTCCTTAACATGCTTCTGCCCAAGTCAGCTAGTCTGGTTTGGATTTTCTTCCTGTACACTTCCCCAACTTCCTAGGCTTTTATCTGTCTTACCTAGTTTATGTTTTACCAGAGAACACCAAATTTATCTTTTAACTTTGAATAATTAGTGCTCAATACAGTGCCTGGTAGTCAGTAGGTGCTTAGTACAATTTACAGTTGCCTAAAAAATTTAAGTTGGTAGAAGAAACACTACAGCATATACAGTGATGTCAAAATGAGAGGGATCAGGCTTTTCATAGAGCCTCTGATGTGTTAAGGGATAAAATATTAGGTACCATTAGTGAAAATGTCTTATTACTAGTTACCTGGGACAGGTCATATTTTATGAACCTAATGAATATATAGGCTGAAGAGACCTCTCTTGGGTGAAATTGAGGGTCCTCTATAACCAACAAGATATTGTTGGTCTTAGAGATAACTTATACGGTTTTTGGTTTTTTTTTGTTTTTGTTTTTGTTTGTTTGTTTGTTTTAGTTTTTATTTAAGTTCCCGTTAGTTAACATGCAGTGTAATATTAGTTTCAGGAGTACAATTTAGTGATTCATCAGTTCTCTATAGTTAAGAATCTGTTTCTTGGTTTTCCTCTTTTTTCACCCTATGATCCTTTGTTTTGTTTATTAAATTCCACATAATAAGTGCACTCATATGGGATTTGTCTTTCTCTGACTTTGCTTAGCATGATGCTAACTCCATCCACATCATTGCAAACGTCAAGAGTTCATTGTTCTTTATGTCTGAGTAATATTCCATTACATATATACACCACATCTTCTTTATCCATTCATGATTCAATGGACATTTGGGCTCTTTCCATAATTTGGCTATTGTTGATGCAGCAGCTACAAACGGGTCTTAAAATGAAAGGCCGTTGATGCAGGTTTCTGAAACACTCCAACACCATCATCATCATCCCAGCTAACATGTGCTGCATATCCATCCTTCAGCAGGCACCATTAAGTATTTTATGTGAATAATGTTTATATAATCATCACAATAATCTTATGAAATAGGCATAGATATTTTATACAAACTACAGATGAGATATTTTGTACATACTACAGGGAGAATAAATAACTTGCCCAAAGTCACATGGTAAATTGATGAGCTAGAATTCAAACAGTAGTTTGTCTCCAAAGCTGGTGATCTCTATGTTGGGCTATCCTGCTTCCATCATATACAGCCCTGATATGTTCACAGGTGTTTCATATTTTTACCCATTGCCGCTGCCAGGAAAGCCGTAACTCTTCCCCTTCACAACAGTGGATCCACAACTGACTGTAATTTCCCAAACCAAAATCCTGCTTTTTACCTTTCCCAGCATTCATCAAGCAGCAAGAATGCTTGGTCAAGTTTGGGTGGAATAAAAGGAAAATTTGGTTCTCCCACTTTAAGTTCCTATTTGCAATCCTCCAGCCCTTTCTGTTCTGGTATTATGCAGAAAGGAACATAAAATGAGACGCAATGTCTGAAGAGGGGAAGTAAATTTCATTCTGCTCCTTCTGTCCCCGATCCTACATGATCCTAATGCCATCATTCACACTTCTGAAACACTTCCACTATAAATTGTATGTTAAAGAGAAAAGAGAGAAAGAATAAAAAAAGTATATAGTATGGAAAATATAAGGTTTCCCACCTTTACCAGTCAAATTCTCCTAGTCACCACTCATTTATCCCTTATATAAATAAACATTTCTATTGAAATAGATACACACAAAAGTGCATAAATCACAGATGAACACTTTGATGGATTTTCACAAAATGAACACACATTTATAATAGCTACCCACATCAACAAACAGAACATTACCAACATTTGTGGTTTTAACTTGGCATTTTTCTGCTGACTAATAAGGTAGAAGAATACCTTTTCTTGTATTCACTAGTGTCGTTTTTTTTTTCTTATTAATTTGTAAGGTGATTTAAATATTCTGAATAAAATCTTTTATCAGTTGTATGTATGGCAAATATTTTCCCTTTATTTGGTTGCTTTGAATAAATACTGCCTTTGATGAACTGGATTTTTTATTTTAATATTTTATTTTTATGTAATTCTAAAAATAATTCTATGTAATCCATAAAATTTTAATGTAATATAATTTGTCAATAATTTTCCTAATGGGTAGTGTATTTTGTGTTCTGCTGAAGAAATCTTTGGCTGCTAATAAGTTATGAAGGTATTCTCTTATGTTATCTTCCAAAAGTTTTCTCTTATATAAATTTGTATCCACAATCCACCTGGAAGGGATTTTGTGTGGTGGTGTAAATTTTATGTTAAGGATCTTTTTTTTTCTTCCAAATACACAGTTAACCCAGAATTATTATTATTATTTTAATGTTTATTATTTATTTTTGAGAGCGAGAGAGACAGCACAAGCGGGGGAGGGGCAGAGAGAGAGGGGGACACAGAATCCGAAGCAGGCTCCAGGCTCTGAGCTGTCAGCACAAAGACTGACGCAGGGCTTGAACCCATGAACCATGAGATCATGACCTGAGCCAAGGTTGGATGCTTAACCAACTGAGCCACCTAGGCACCCCTAACCCAGAATTACTTATTGAAAAGTTCATCCTTTCTTCATAGCACTGGATCATAATTGTCCTAAGTCAAGGGTTGGTATAAGTAAGAATCTATTCCTGGATTTTCTATTTTTGTTCCCTTGGGTTGTCTATCCAAGTGCCAATGCCATGCACCTTTTATTAATGTAGCAATGTAAGTCTTCAAACTTTGTTATTCTTCACATTTGTTTCGGCTATTTTTGGCTCTTTACATTCCAATTAATGTTAAATCCTGACTTTTCACCTCGGGAATTTGTATGGGAGTTCATTATACAGATAAATCAGTTTGCAGAAAATTGAAATCTATAAATACTGAATCTTGCAATCCAAAAATTTGGCATAACCTTTCAGGTTTTTTAAAGATTTTTTTAATGTTTATTTTTGAGAGAGAGACAGAGACAGAGCATGACCAGGGGAGGGGTAGAGAGATTGGGAGACATAGAATCTGATGCAGGCTCCAGGCTCTGAGCTGTCAGCACAGAGCCCGATGCAGGGCTTGAACTCATGAACCATGAGATCATGACCTGAGTTGAAGTTGGACGCTTAGCCAGCTGAGCTACCCAAGTGCCCCATAACCTTTTAGGTTTTTAAATTGTTTTATTTCTCATAACATTTTATTGACTTATATATTGATAACGTCACATATTTTGTCATATTTCCTAGGGAATTGATTTTTTGATGCTATTTTAAATGTTTTTTCATTTTATTTTCTAATTAGTGGTACATGTAAATACCTTTAACTTTTTTACATTGTCCTTCTGTACAAAGACCTTGCTAAAGTCTCTTACTGATCTTAATAAGTTGTATATGCTTTTGGATTTTTTTATATATTATATAAACTGTGAATTAGTTTTATTTCTTAATTTTCCACTCTTAAAAATTGTCTTTCCCTCCTCCCTCCCTTTGTTCCTTTTTTTCTTTTGTTTTTGCCTTTGCTGTGTTAGTAGGGACCTTCAATATGATGATGAATGTAAGATGTTATAGAGTATACCTTATCTCATTCCCAGTCTCAGGGGGAAAGCTTTAAACACTACAGTATTAGTATAAGGCTTGCTGAAGATATTATTTTATAAATACCCTGTATCATATAAATAAGTTTTCCTCTAACTATAGTTTGCTGAGATATTTTAAGCATGGTGCTTGATTATTTCAAATGTTTGGGTTTTTTTTTTCCCACTCCTATTGAGTTCATTATATGATATTTCCTCTTTAGTCTGTTAACATGGTGAATTATATTAATTTTAGAATATTAAAGCAAATGTGCTTTTTGGAATAAATGCAACTTTGTCATAATATAATATCCTGTTTATGGACATTTGAACTGCTCATATTTTTTTTTTCAGATTGTATATTATGCTGATGAAAGATATTGGCTTGTGAATTTCCGTTCTTATAATAAACTAACCATTTGGTATCAAGATTTAATTGGCCTTAAAAAGTGATTTGAGAACTATTACTTATGCCTTACTTTTGTTTTTGCCTCTTTGGACTAGTTTGTATATAGATGGTTGTTATTTTTCTTAAAATATTTGGGAGAAATCACTATAAGGTTGTCTGGTCCTTACATTTCTTTGATATTGTTGGAAGATTTTAGTCCCATTTCAATTTGTTAAATAGATAAATTTTTAAATAGGATTTTTCAGATATCCTAATTCCTTTTTTGTCTGTTTTGAAAAATAGCTTATTTTCTTGAAATTTTTTTTTGAATTAAGAAAACTTATTTACACAAAGTTGTTTATGTTATCCTCTTATCTCTTATAATAAAATCTGTAAGAGAAACTCATTTTTCTGTTTCTGATGTTAGTAATTAGTTCCTTCTAGATATACAATACATATACTTTTTATATGCTTTATACTATATGTACAATTTCAAATGTTCAGTGCTGTTTTGGCCTTGTGTCCTGTGACTTTTCTATACTCATTAATTCTAATAATTTTTTGTCATTTCTTTGACATTTTCTATATAGACAGTCATGCTATCTATGAACAAAGATAATTTTATTTCTTCCTTTTCAGTCTGTATATCTTTATTTCATTTTCTTATCTTATTACAGAGCTAAGATTTACACTATGATGTTCAATAGGAGTGATGAGAAAAGGCACCCATCTTTGTCTTATTCCTGATCCAAGGGTGAAGGGATCTAGGTCTCACCAATAAGTATGATGCTAGTTTTTCTATAAATGTTCTTCATCAAATTGAAGAGGTTCCCTCTATTTCCAGTTTGGTGAGGGTATTTATCATGAATCAGAGTTAGATTTTGTCAAATGCTTTTTCTGCAACAATTGATGTAATCATATGATCTTTCTTCTTAAGCCTTTTGGTGTAATGGATTATACTGATTCATTTTTGAATATTTAATCATCCTTGCATAACTAAAATAAATGTCATTTATCATGGTATATAATTCATTTTATATATTGTTGCATTCAGTTTTCTAGTATTTTTCTGGGTATTTTGGCATCCATGTTCATGACAGATATTGATATGTAGCTTTCCTTGTAATGTCTTTATCTAGTATTAGCATTGGGTAAATGTTGGCCTCATGGAATGATTTAAGAAATATTCACTCTCCTATATTCTTGAAAAGATTGTGGAGAACTGGTATTATTTTTTCCTTAAATGTTTATTATAATTCACCAGTGAAATAATCTAGGACATGTGCTCTTTTTTGAAAGGTAATTATCTATTCAATTTATTTAATAGACCTAAAAATACTCATTTGTTTCTCCTTGTGTGGGTTTTGGTAGTGTGTATCTTTCAAGAAATTCATTTATTTCATTAAGTTATTAAATTTGTATGCATAGAATTGTTCATAGTATTCCTTTATTATCCTTTTATCATCTATGAGACCAGTGGCAATGACTTCATTTTCATTTCTAATATTAATACTGTGTATCTTCTTCTTCCCCCACCTCACTGTCCTCACTTGGTTAGCCTGGCTAGAGTTTTATCAGTTTTATTAATCTTTTCAAAGAATCAGATTTGGGGCTTATTGCCTTTATCTAATTTTTTTTTATATATACAAGTTTCTGTTTTTATTTTTATTGCTTCTTTTCTTCTACTTTCCTTAGGCTAAATTTCTCTGTTTCTCTAGTTTTCTAAGGTGGAAGCTTATGTTATTGACTTCAGACTATTCTGATTTTCTGATACATGCATTTCATGCTACAGATTCCCCTGTAAACATGCTTTCACTACATCCCACAAATTTGGTAAGTTCTATTTTTGTTTCAAAATATTTTTAATGCCTCTAGAGACTTCTTCTATGACCCATTTATTACTTAGAAGTATGTTTATTTAATCTCAAAATATTCAATGTTTTATATTATTGATTTATCATTTAATTTTGTCATCTGAGAATATACTTTGTATGATTTTTATTCTTTTAAATTTATTAAGATGTATTTCATGGCTTAGAATGTGGTCTATCTTAATGATGTTCCATGTGTGCTTGACAAAAATGTGTATTATGCTCTTGTTGAATGGAGTATTCTATAATGTCAGCTAGATCAAGTTGACTGATAGTGCTGTTCAGATCAACATCATCCTCACTGATTTTCTGCCTGTGGGATCTATCAATTACTGAAAGAGGGGTGTTGAAGTATTCAACTATAATAGTGAATTTATCTATTTCTCCTTCCAGTTCTATTTGTTTTCCCTCATGTATTTTGATGCTTTGTTCTTCAATTCATTCACAAGATTGTTACATCTTGCCAGAGATTGATCCTTTTATCGTTATGTAGTGCTCCTCATTATCCATTATAATTATTCCTGTGCTGAGATCTGCTTTGTTTCAAATTAATAGAAACTTCAACTTTCTTTTGATTAGTGTTAGCATGATATATATGATACTTTATCCCTTCACTTTTAACTTATATGAGTTCTTATATATAAAGTGTGTTTCTAGTAATAACATATAGATGAATTTCCATGTTTTTAAAATACATTTTGACAATCTCTGTCTTTTAATTGGTGTTCTTAGACCATTCACATTTAAAGTAATATTGATATACTGGATAAATATTTGTCATGATTGTAACCATTTATTATTAGTTCATTCTTTTTTTATTTTTTCCTCTTCTTTTCTGCTTTTTCTTATCTTACTTGAGCATTTTATATGATTCCATTTTCTCTCTGCTATTATAATATCTACTACGCTTCTTTTAGAATTTTTGAGTGGTTGTCATAGAGTTCATAACCAATTGCAATTGGTTTTTAGCCAACTTCAAATAGCATTGCACGGCTTCCAGTATAGTGCAATAATTTGCAAAAGAGTACTACCAATTGTTCCCTATCATTCTTGTGACATTGCTAGCCAGTCATTTCATTTATTCATTGGCTTGAATTGCCTAATACATTGTTATATTATTATTCTTTCCTTAACAAATATTTTTGTAAATCAATTGAAACGAAAACATTATTTTATCTTTATTTATTCCTTCTCTGACATTCATCCTTTCTTTATGTAGAGTTGAGATTCTTGTCTATATCATTTTCCTTCTCCTGAAGAACATTTTTAAACACATCTTCCAGTACATGTCAATTCCCTGTTTCCCATATAATATGAGGTACGTACTACTCTTCTGTCAGAAATGAATTCCTCCAGTTTTTATTTCTCTGGAAATGTTATTTTACCTTTAATTTTGGATAATAATTTTACTGGATATAGAATTTTAGTTTTTTTTTCTTTCAATACTTAAATTTTTTCACTCTAATCTCTTCTTGCTTGCGTGGTTTCTGAAGAGATTTGCTATATTTCTTATCCTTGTTCCTTTATAGAAAATGTCCCCCAATCCCCCAACTTCTTTCAAGATTTTTTCTTTTTTAAAAATAATATTTTATGTAGAACCATTCATGTTTCTACAAATGTTATTTTTAAATCCCAAATATTTTGGCACTTTTTGCTGATACACCTTACATTATTTATAATATGAAGTAAGCACTATTTTTACTGCCATATTACAGACATTCAAAGAGGCATTGAGTTAGCAAGTGATTTGGTAGTCTTTAGATCCAATGTTCTTAATTACTAGGCCATACTGGCTCTTACCAGTAGCATAATTTCTCTACTACAATAGTCGAGTAACAGTAAATGCTGAATGACCAGTCTTATTAAATAAAGCTCTCTCCTTTCACTGTACTGCCTTCTTCTCTCCTGGGTTTCAGCTTTGAGCTCCTTCTCCATTCTTCTCCTTGAAGCAAGTAAGAAATCAATGCTGACTAGCATGTAATTACCACCAACAATGTCTTACTTATTACATAGGTTACATGTCTAAAAACAAAAATAATATACATTTTCTTATCTTCTTGTAACAAAATTGTAATTATAATTACTACTCTGGTAACATTAATAATGTTAAGTTCAATACATGTAATGTTGCTCCAGTATGTTAACATGGAAGATTTCCCATTTAAAGAATATTCAAGTCTCATTTATCCATGAAAGAACTTACACAATAAAAATACTACTTGTTATGTATGCCTATAATTAATGACCCAATATCCTACTGTCCGATGAATAAATGAAAAAATGGCATGAAAATCCAACAAGTTTTCCAAAGAGATCCATCAGTAATACATAATTTACATTTGTTAATGTTTTCCATGATTAATGTGAATTTGTAGTTGTAACATTTGTTTTTATATATGAGGTCATCATCCTCCATGCTGGAATCTTTAGTTCTGATCTGGAATATTGCATGTTCTCCCCTCCTAGAAGTTCTCAGGCTTCAGAAACCTTCTTTAAGATGTTTCTCTATAGAAATAATATCTTTCTTCCTATAAAATACAAAGTATGTTCTTTCCTTTTAAATAAGTTTAGCTGATTATCATGGTAGCTTTTTATGAATCTTGATTTCAAGTTTATTCCAATGAAGTTCATGTTTGAGTAAGGGGCATCCAGAACATATTCCTTCTTCCCAATCCATGTGTATTAATATTGCATCTAACTGTTTTATTTAGCTAAATGCTTAGCTAAATTTGTTAGTTTGGGTATTTGTTTTTACAATTAACACTATGTGGCACAAGAACAGACACTTAGATAAATGGAATAGATTAGAGAACCCAGAAATGGACCCACAAATGTATGGGCAACTAATCTGTGACAAAGCAGGAAAGAATATCCAATGGAATAAAGACAGTCTCTTCAGCAAGTGGTGCTGGGAAATAGCAACATGCAGAAGAAAGAACCTGGACCAATTTCTTACACCATACACAAAAATAAACTCAAAGTGGATGAAAGACCTCAATGTAAGACAGGAAGCCATCAAAATCCTCGAGGAGAAAGCAGCAAAAACCTCTTTGATCTTGCCCGCAGCAATTTCTTGCTCAACACGTCTCCAGAGGCAAGAGAAACAAAAGCAAAAATGAACTACTGGGACCTCATCAAAATAAAAAGCTTCTGCACAGCAAAGGAAACAATCAGCAAAACTAAAAGGCAACCAACAGAATGGGAGAAGATATTTGCAAATGACATATCAGATAAAGGGTTAGTATCCAAAATCTACAAAGAACTTATCAAACTCAACACCCAAAAAACATAAACCAGTGAAGAAATGGGCGAAAGACATGAATAGACACCTCATCCAGATGGCCAACCGACACATGAAAAAATGCTTACCGTCACTCATCATCAGGGAAATACAAATCAAAACCACACTGAGATACCACCTTACACCTGTCAGAATGGCTAACATAAACAACTCAGGCAACAACAGATGTTGGCGAGGATGAGGAGAAAGAGGATCTCTTTTGCACTGTTGGTGGGAATGCAAGCTGGTGCAGCCACTCTGGAAAACAGTAGGGAGGTTTCTCAAAAAACTAAAAATAGAACTACCCTGTGACCCAGCAATTGCACTACTAGGCATTTATCCATGGGATACAGGTGTGCTATTTCGAAGGGACACATGCACCCCCATGTTTATAGCAGCACTATCAACAATAGCCAAAGTATGGAAAGAGCCCAAATGTCCATCGATGGATGAATGGGTAAAGAAGACATGATATATATACATACATACACACACACAATGGAGTATTACTCGGCAATCAAAAAGAATGAAATCTTGTCATTTGCAACTACGTGGATGGAACTGGAGGGTATTATGCTAAGTGAAGTTAGTCAGAGAAAGACAAAAATCATATGACTTCACTCATATGAGGACTTTAAGAGACAAAACAGATGAACATAAGGGAAGGGAAACATAATATAAAAACAGGGAGGGAGACAAAACAAAAGTGACTCATAAATATGGAGAACAAACTGAGGGTTGCTGGAGGGGTTGTGAGAAGGGGGGATGGGCTAAATGGGTAAGGGGCATTAAGGAATCCACTCCTGAAATCATTGCTTCCCTATATACTAACTCATTTGGATGTAAATTTTAAAAAATAAAAAATAAAGTTAAATTATAAAAAAATAAAAATTAAACAAATTTAAAAATGGAAATTAAAAAAAATTAAATTAAGACTATGATAGAAATGTAATAAATAATTTTATATTTATTTTTGAGAATTCAAAATATATGAACTGAAAGAGGAAATTAATATTTGCAATAAAATTTCATTATCCACCTCCTAACTGCCCCCTTTTGGTATATTTCAGGTCTGAGAGCTTCTCTTTAATTCCAAAGAAGATAAAGAAAAAGTAGAGATTAGAATTCTAAATTTGAAATACTTACCTAAATGTCTAAAAGACAACATCGGGTCTCCAGTATCATATAATATATTCACTGAAGACAAAAACAACCATCAACTTATGTGTTTAGGTTAGTACAGAGAAAGAGGTCACTGCTTTTAAATTTGTACACATAGGAGGAAAATGTATGTAAGTAAAATATAAAGGGGAGTAATTTGTGAAGAAAATACTAGAAGTTAACTAGTATTTATATTTAATACCCAATATGGAAAAATGACCACCAATTTCTCCTCTCTATGAACCACACTTCATACCAAAAGGAGTATTTAGTCCCCGTCTCCTTGAATCTGGGTTGGTCTTTGATCAACAGAGTGCAACCGAGAAGAGACATTAAGAGACCATCAGCTTCTGCTTCTTTATTCTTGAAATACTCACTTTCTGAGAGTGGTACACCCTCTCAGAAACCAGCCACATAGAAAGATCATGTGGAGGACAATTTAGAAGACATGCTTGTCAGTAGTTCTCTTGGCCAACAGCTAGCAAGAGCTGCCAGCCCTGTGAGGGAGCCACTTTGGGTGTTGTAGCCCGGTCAAGTCCTAGTTGACATCATGTGGAACAGATAAGCCATCCAGCTGAGTCCATTCAAGTCACAGAATGATATGAGAATGATAGGTCACTACATTTGGGGTAGGTTGCTATGCAACAGTAGATAATTAAAACATGTAATAGAAACAGTTGACCAGTTGTGAAACTGGTATGGAAGTAACATATTAAGCTGAGGAGGATGAAATTTAAGATAAATACCTGGCTGGGGCCCCTAAGTGGCTCAGTCAGTTAAGCGTCAGGCTCTTGGTTTCAGTTCAGGTCATGACCTCATGATTCATGGGTTCAAGCCCCACATTGGTCTCTCTGCTGACAGTGCAGAGCCTCCTTGGGATTCTCTGTCTCCCTCTTTGCCTCTCCCTCACTCATGCTCACTGTCTCTTTCTCTCTCAAATAAATAAACTTTAAAAAAGATAGGGAGCTGGATGGCTCAGTCAGTTGAGCATCCAACTTCAGCTCAGGTCATGATCTCACCATCCATGGGTTTGAGTCTGGAGCCTGCTTTGGGTTCTGTGTCTCCCTCTCTCTGCCCCTACCCCGCTCATGCTCTGTCTGTCTGTCTCTCTCAAAAATGAATAAACATTAAAAAAAAACAGAAATACCTGGCTAACATATTTATGCTAGTTAAACAAAATAGCCTCTTAGGGACACAGATGTTTTTCATTTTATGTATTTGAAAGTAAAGGAGAAAACATTTTGGAAGACAGCCTCTTCATAATGCAGTTTTACACTTAATGTGGAAAGAAAAATAGAAGTATTTAGTAATACTTCATAAAAGTCAAAGTTTCCTTGAAATTTTTATGTTTAAAAAGGGAAAGCAAAAAAAAAAAAAAAGCACAAAAAAACCTTAAATATAAGTAATTTTAAATAGAAAATTTTCAAACTTTACTGAAAAATGTTGAGGAGAAGGTAAAGAAAATGCAATGTGATTGTGGAGAAAAATTCACTTGCAGTGACAGAAGTGAAACAAAGTTTTAAAATGTCTTCTTTGCTCTTGTAATTCTTTTTCATATACGTTGTGGAAGTTATCGCATTCAGTTTTAATTTATTTGTTAATATGTTTGTCTTACATCATTAAACTATAAAAATATCCAAAGCAGGTATTTGTCCTAATTACATTTATATAACTTGGATAATACAGACATTAATGGATATTTGTTTAGTGAATGAATGATTTAATATAAACTAATAAACATGTAAAATTATTTGTGAAATGCAAAATCAACCAATTACCAGAAGCATGCCCTTTGTCCAAGTAGCCTGGGCAATTTTATGGGGTGTTCTAATCCTCTTGGTCTGAGATGCAAAGAAAGCCAAAAAAGCCCTCTTTTAGAGGACGCAAGAGGCTGACTATAACATGTAAAAAATAATGCATATTTTAAAAAATCAGTAAATATATATTCCAAAACCTAAAGTTTACAACACCTCTTAGAGTTGTAAACAAAGTAATTATAAATGTTTTCCAATCATTTTAGGTCATGGAATAGCAAACCTGTGTTAAGCATTTTGTCTGGAGATGTGAATGATTTTCCATGGTCTCTGTTCTGAAGAGGCCATGGTACATTGAGCAGGTTGATATGTACGGAGAAGGGAGGCAAAAAAGCAAAATTTTCTAAGTGCCTATATGTGTAAAGGATTATTCTCAAGGTCTCTGATTTTATTATCCTTTTAAAAACTCACACATTGGGAATAGTTTATTCTCATTTGTAGGTAAAAAAATTAGGGTCAGTTGCAAATCAAAATCACAATGAGATGTCACCTCACACTGACAAGAATGGTGAGTATCAAAAAGGCAAGAAATATCGAGTGTTGGAGAGAATGTGGAGAGCTGTTGGTGGGAATGTAAACTGGTACAACCACTGTGGAAAACAGCATGAAGTTTCCTCAAAAAATTAAAAAGTAGAAATATCAGATGATTCGGTAATTCCACTATGGGTATATATCCAAAGAAAATGAAAACGTTAATATGAAAAGATACATTCACCCCATGTTTATTGCAGCACTATTGACAATAGCCAAGATATGAAAGCAGCCCAAATGAGTATCAGTAGATGAATGGATAAAGAAGATGTGGGGTGTGTGTATAATGGAATGTTAATCATAGAAAAGAATAAGGTCTTGCCATTTACAACAATATGGATGGACCTAAAAGGTATTACACCAAGTGAAATAAGTCAGACAGAACAAGACAAATACCATATGATTCTACTTATATTTGGAATCTAAAAAACAAAACAAAACAAATGAACAAACAGAAAAACAGAGTCTTAAATACAGAAAATAAATTAATGGTTGCCAGAGGGGAGGCAGGTGGGGGAATGTATAAAATAGGTGATGGGGATTAAGAAGTACAAAAAAAAAAATAGGATGAGAGATACTTAGTAACTTGTTCAGGGCAAGATAGTAAAATGGAGAGCCAATATTTAGATATCCATTATGTTTTACTTTCTTTCTTTCTGGCTCTGAGACTTCAAATCCCAAAACCATAAATTGACAGTATTGACATGAGTCTATTCAAGGTACTATAAGGGCAGGGTCAAAACTCCCCTGGAAGAAAGAACCTCTGCATGTATGGGATACTATAAGAAGGTTCTCTTTGTGTATGTATCACTATTCTTTACTGCTCCCTACTAGTGTGGCTATTCTGCAGGAGCACAGAATGGCAAAGAGCTTTCAGAGTCAGGCAGATTTGCACTACAATTCTGGTAAATGTGGTAGATATACAACTTTGGAGAAGTTACTGAGCTTATCAGAACTTTCCTATCCATAAAATAGGAATGACAAGTGTATCTCATAGAGTAGTTATAAGGATCACATAAATGAGGTGTATGTTAAGTATGTAATATAATATCTGGTGTAAATACCCTCTTAGCAAATGGTGGGGATTAGTCTAGAGAATCTTTATTTTTTTTTTAATGTTTATTCTTTTTTTTTTTTTTTTTTTTGAGAGACAGAGAGAGAGTGAGCAAGGGAGGGGCAGAGAGAGACACACAGAATTTGAAGCAGGCTCCAGGCTCTGAACTGTCAGCACAGAGCCCGATGCAGGGTTTGAACTCACAAGCTGTGAGATCATGACCTGAGACGAAATGAGACGCTTAACCGAGCTAGCCACCCAGGCGCCCCTAGAGAATCTTTCATTATAACTACTCCATTTTGTGATTGATTGATCTGGTTCAGCATATGTAGATAGGACATTTTTCTAGGCATACAAGATTTTGGCAGTTGTCCCTAGATACTCTTGCTAAAATAGGGGGTATCACGCAGTACCTTTTATGACCTGACCAGTAATTACAACCCTTAAATTTTAGACCGTGTCTCCAAGAATGAGGTATTAAATGTCCTTTAGAGAGAGACTCAGTCCCATGCTTTGTGATGTTTTCCTTTGACATTTGGAGAGAGGAAATCACTCAGGAAAAAAGGCTTTGCTTCACTTCATGGGGCAATTTTTCCCCAGCCTTCTCTGGTAGTTCGCCTTTTGACTGTGGCTTTAGTGAAGCAAGAAGCATTGGCTCAATTTGCAGATATGAAAACTAATCCCTAAACAAAGAGTCTCATAAAACTAAAAGACAGAGTATTTGATCAGGGATCTTTAGGCAGATCCACTGGTTCTTAGAACTTTTACTAAGCCCCTGGATCTGAACAGAAACAGTTAATTTTCAGAAAGCTGTAAATATATATATTTTTTTAAATGAAGTGCTTATTTCTACCCCAATCCTGGCCTCATCCCAGCCAAAGCTGGATCTAGGATATTTGAAGTCTGAGTGCCTGCCTTCCATTCTCCTCAGGCAGTGGAACAAGGAGGGAGGTCAGAGCTCAGAATCCTGACTCCAGATAACACGGGAGGCCTGGGAAAAATAGGAGAAAAGACATGAATTCATTAAAGAATAACAGCCGGAGCAGGCACTTACCAAATGAATTGGGAAGGAGATTTCTTAGAAAGCCTTAAGAATGTGGAGGAAAAGGAGCAGTTAATCTGAAATACAAAATTGAAAGACACGGCAGATGCATGATTCTCGTCTTCCAGATAAGATTCCTTGTGGAGTTCAAAAGCATCTAAAGGAAGCAAGACAATTGGCTGCTGGGCTCAATATGTAAACACAGTGCTGGTTGACACAGTGGAGATGTTTATTAGAAAAGTTAATGCAATGTCAGGGCGGAAGATCAATGTTTAACCTGATTTCATTGCAAGCTATTGGCCTGCCTTGGCATACAGAATGGAAAATTAGCAAAGCAGAAAAAGGAAAATGTAAGGGACTTTTTCACAAGTAAACTGTCAAATCATGGACACTGATATTTGTGATAATAAAAAGAAGTCAAGACTCTTCTGTATTTTTAGTTAGTACGTGTTGCTTACATTGCATATTCACATGTATTTTATTAATTTGAAGAATACATTAAAATTTTTACTTGCCTCCATATCCAGGTAGAGTCAGAATTTTAGAGATTCGCTGTGTTTGGTCCTCTGATTTTATAGATTAAGCCCTAAGGAGCAGGGCTGTTGCATGATTTTCCCGAGGTTACTCAATCAGGTAGAAGTATGATCAGTGAAGCACATTGACTCCCATTTTACAAGTGAAGAAAGACGCGTGAGACCAGCAGAAAGATTGTTGCCTATGCCATGAATCCAGTCTCATGCTACTACCTAGGGAACCTGTACTTGATACATGAGGCATTCTCACTGTAAAAATATCTTTAGGATTCTTTGATATAAAATATCCTGCAACTGTTATTTAATTAATCCTCATCATACCATGAACAAAATAAAGATCATTCTTCATGGTACAGAAATAAAAATATATACTTGATGAGTTAAAACAGTGTTTTGATGCTCTCACATGACCTCTCGCTTCCCTTTTAATTTGCCAATTTGGGTAATATCTAACGGAGTTCTTGCAATCTTTTTCTACAGTGATTATTAAAGGTGATATTTCAGTCTATATTAAGAAATTCTCACTGGAAAAGGAAACTGAGAAATGATTTTTTTTTCCATTGGATTATACTTCAGAAAGAGAAGCGCTCAGAAATAAATGCTGTGTGTTTCCTGGGCATGAGGAAGCCTGTTAATGGCCCCGGGAAGAGAGAGTGAAGAGTGTTTTCCATGCAGCAGCAAGGGATGACCTCACAGAGGGTCTGCTGCAGTGCTGGCCTATGGAGCTCACTCCTGTCAGAGACACTGATTAGTACAAGCTCCCAGTGCAGCTGTCCACTGAGGATGACCAATTTAAAAACAAGGAGTTAGCCAGTTAATTACGTTGTCAGCAATAAATGTAACAATGGGCCGTGGTGGGAATCCAGTCCCGTGATGGGTCCAGACAGCCATCTGTACCGTTGATCCTTCCCCATCCACTTGGCACTGGTTGCTGCAGCATTGGTTTAGATGAGTGGCTTCACAGTCAGGTGGTCCATAGGAACGATCTCTCCTCCTCTGCAAGGCTGTCTTCATTCAGTTTCACTACTTTTAGAGGAATCAACTTTGAGGGCACACTGGGGAGTCAACAATAACCCTGGCCCTAATGATTAATCAGAAGATCATTCATTCAACCTTGTTTTTTCATTTGCTAACACTTATTGAGAGACTTCTGTTTGCCAGGTACACAACAGAAAAGTAAGTGTATGAGGAAACCTGAGTACATCTATATAGTAGAAGTTAATGTACATTAACATGCCAACCCTAGTGATTCTTTGTGTATTTTGTGACCAAGGCACTGGATGATTCTCCTTCAGACAAATAAATTTTTATGACACATATGGACAGTTAGAGCTGCTGAGATCTTTTTTCCCAATTG
This sequence comes from Puma concolor, assembly GCF_028749965.1. NCBI lineage: Eukaryota > Metazoa > Chordata > Mammalia > Carnivora > Felidae > Puma > Puma concolor. The sequence continues at coordinate 119,263,553 of NC_141670.1, forward strand.
TTTTTGCTACTCTTTCTTTGAACTCTTTGAATCAGTTTTGAAGGTTGTTATTAGAAAATATTAGAACAGAAAGGCAGCACAGAAAAATCTTATGTAATATTTGTCTGCTTAAATTAAGAAAAATGAAATCTGTTACTTGATGTTATTGATTAACATTTGATCTATTATTCCTTTCGCCAAACATGATGAATTGCTGGTTTGATGACTGTATGTTAATTTCAACTAGATTTCATCAAATTCTGGAGGCATATCACTCCAGTTCTGCTCCTCGGTATCAGAGAATACTTTAGAATCAGTTAGATCTTTTTTCTGTTCATGCTCAGAGGGAATGTTTAGACTTTAGGATGGAAACAGCTGAAGAGCCCTGAGCAAACATTACCTCATCTTCCATTTCTTCTTCCTTTTGTATTGTCTTTTTCCACTGCTCTATTTTTGTCTTTTTCGCCTATTGCTAACCAGATCCAGTCTCATCCCTAATTCCTATCTATAAATATGAAGCACAGGTATTTTAAATGAATAATGCTTAAAGTTTCTTGCTCTTAATTGTAAAAAGTGGGTGCAATAAATGTTCTATATTTGTCTCTTGCTGGAGGTTTTTTTGTTTAACAGATCAGAGCCTTAAAGCAGAAGGAGGAGGAGGAGGAGGAGGAGGAGGAGGAGGAGGAGGAGGAGAAGAAGAAGAAGAAGAAGAAGAAGAAGAAGAAGAAGAAGAAGAAGAAGAAGAAGGAGGAGAGGAAGAAAGAAGAAGAGGGGGAAGGGGAGGGGGGGAATCGGAATTTCAGTATATCTACCTTACTCCATTTGTTCCATTTTGCTTCAAATAGGTTTTATGATGAGTTGGCATTTTAAAATAAATATCCTATTAGTCTGATAAGAGGAAGAGAACACACTGACATGTGATTTGAAGAAAAATTTAGGTTTGGATGGACAATAAGTTTCGATGATATTATAGTAACTGCCTTATTCTTTGAACATTATTTTCTGAGAACAAAGAAAATAAATATAACCTTTCTTTCCTCCTTCCTTTCTTGCATCCTTCCTTCTCTTACTGTCTCCGTCTCTCCCTCTCTGTCCTTTCTTCCTTTCCTTACTTCCTTTTTCTTTTTGTCTTTTTCATCTTTAAGCACTTAATATGTGTCCAGACTGAGCTGGGGGCTGGTGAAGAGTAAGGAACATAGCCTATGCCCTCAGAGACCTTATAGTACAGTTGGGAAGATTGACCAGTCAAAAGGCAATTTCAATTCCTTGTTTAAGTGCCCTCAACTAGGATTTCATGAAAGCTCTTTTATAAAGGAGGTGTCTAACCTACACTTGACAGTGTCCTTTAAGTAGAAATCTGAAGATTGATGAAGCGTTAGTTAGGTAAATAGAGATGTGCATTATTTTAAGGTATTGGAAACATCAGGAACAAGGCCACAGAACAAAGAGAGACCACAGGACCTTCAAGATGACTTTCTCTTGTCACTTTCCCCCAACCTAATTATGGAAAATCTTACGAGTAAGAGGGGTGCATGCATGCGTATGTGCGTGCACACGTATGTGTGTCTGTTTAGAAGATCATAAAGAGAATTACACTTTTCTGGAGAATATAGAATTGTCTTAGAATTCAGCTTAGAAATTTCTGGAGAGGAGAAAGGAACACTTACTATATGGATAATAAAAGCTATATATTGGATGCTTTGAGTTGTGACAGTCACTGCACTAAATGATTTATTTTAATGAATTTTAAATTAACTTAGGAAGGTAATATTATTATCATTATTATTATTTGGTTTATAAGGAAAGAAGTTAAAGCAATGAGGGTTTAAGCAACTTACGCAAAGTGCTATAAATAATGAGTGAGGCAATTTCCAAATCCTTCTGTTTTTTTTTTTTTAATGTTTATTTATTCTGAGAGAGCACAAACACGAGTGGGGGAGGGAAAGAGAGAGGAAGAGAGAGAGAATCCCAAGCAGACTCTTTGCTCTCAGTGAAGAACCCCACACGGGGCTTGATCTCACAAACCTTGAGATCATGACCTGTGCCGAAACCAAGAGTCAGACGCTTAACCAACTGAGCCACCCAGGTGCCCCTAAATCCATCTGTTTGATTTGATAATCCACCTTTTTAATAAAATCTTATACTGCCTCATGCAAATATCATAAAGATCAAAAAGAACAAAAATAGAGACACTCTATTTGCAAGGAGGAGCATCATGATAGCAGTAGAGTACTCCCCCAGTACCCACTTCAGGTAAGGTGCCTTGCAGCACACTTTGGCAAATATGTGAAATAATTATATTTTTTGTATAATTCTTACATGGTTATTATTCCTACATAACATCTTATGTAATTGTTTCTTATATAGTTGCATAATTATTTTATAGAATTCTAACATTTTACAGTTTAGATACGGAGACACAGATATGTATATAAAATTCATAATACTGAGTAGCCATGATCATAAATAACATTTAATTGTGATTTGCAATTTCTAAAATCATTTTCACGTAAATAAATTATTTGAGTTTCAAAAAAGTAGGTAAGATGGTTATATAAGTTTGGGCTGAAACAGAACTATGTAACAAACCCTAAATCTTAGTGGCTTATAGCTACATTTTTCTCTTGACCTTTGATCTGTAGGTGGCTTTTCGTTTCCTGATCTTGTGGGGGCTTGTCTGGCCTTGAGGGGGGTAATACTTGACTCTAGCTTCTAGTTAGGTTTAGTTCTACTTAAATATGTCATTCTGAGGCCCAGGCTAAAGAAGCAGTGCTTCCCAGGGCATGCTATCCTTAAAGTGGATCACAGGAGCACAAAAGGAAGGAAAACACAGCCATGAAAGCACATTTAAAGCGTTTGCTCATGACATATCTCTTAACCTTTCATCAGCTAAATCAAGTCAGATGGCCAAAGCCAACATCAGTGGGAGAAGGAAGTATGTTCCACCCACAGTGGAAGGCACTACAAAGTTTCAAGGCCAAGGATGTGGATCCTACTACAGGGAAGAAAAGAAATGGGAACAATAATCCCCTTTCCAAATGAGGACAGAATCCCTGAGAATTTAAGGGACCTGCTCATGATCACACAGTTCATAAGCAGGAAGGCTGGGATTCATTTCTTTGTCTCAGAATTCTGACTTTAGTTTGCTTTGCCACGACACAAAATTGCTCTAAAAAAAGAAAGCAGTTACTTAAGGACCAGGAGTCTGGAAATTTTTTGGAGAGATGAGACTTGACACAGATGTGAAAAGATATGTAGGCATTAAGTAGGTTAATTTTACATGCTGGTTTACCTGAAATAGTCCCTGAGTAATCAACCCCTCCTTCCACCTTCCATGCCCCCCTCCATAGGAGTCCCAGTTTGGAAGAAAAATTAATTATATGGTCTCTTTAGGCTTTGACAAGTAGGTAGGAATAAGAAGTATATTTCACTGAAGCAGGACTTTGTGTATAATTCCAGCGGGTGGAGGGGGGGCAGAAATACAAATGGTATGTTCAAATGCCATGAAGAGACTAGTTTGCTTGGTGTGGAGGTGAGAAGTTGGGGATGTTTGGAGCAATTTGTTGGAGTCATAGTTAAGCCAAATTTGTTGGTTGCCAGACAGAGAAGACAGGGCTTATTTTCATAAGTAGAAAGACATTGAAAATACTGGAACAAGATCGTGACAGTATTACAGGTGGTGATTTAGAAAGATAAACGTGGGACAAATTGAATTTAAAAAAGAATGGGGGAAGGGTGTCAGTTATTGAACAAATTAAGTTGCCTGGATATCAAGTCATGATAGTCTAGACCAAATTGAAGAGAATGGACTATAATGGATAGGTAGTAGAGTTGTAACAAAAGAAGAGTATGAAACACCTACATGGAAATGTACAGAAACCAATTGGACATATGAAATTGGAACTAAGAGAAAGATCTATGTTAGAAGTATAAATTTGAGAATGTAGTCTTGCCATTTACTGTGTGACTTTAGGCAAGTTACATCACCACTTTGAACTTATCTTTTTATTAAAAAAATGGAGAACAAAGCCACACTTCCATGCAACAGTGAGCACCCACTCTTCAAAAAAAAAAAGTTATCCATGATTATTCATTTGTTTTTTGTTTTTTTTTTAATTTGTTAATGTTTATTTATTTTTGAAAGAGAGAGAGAGAGAGAGAGAGAGAGAGAGAGAGAGCAAGTGGGGTAGGGGCAGAGAGAAAGGGAGATACAGAATCCGAAGCAGGCTCCAGGTTCTGAGCTGTCAGCACAGAGCCAGATGAGAGACTCAAACTCATGAACTGAGATCATGACCTGAGCTACCTAGGTGCCCCTGTGATTATTCGTTTGCACTTTAAGCAAATTCTTATTGAATTCTTGCTACATTATTGACATGGGAGTATATTCTCTGAGAAATACAGTGTTCATTAGAAATAGGTCTACTCTTAGGAGCTTACGATTTAGTAGGAGAGATACATTTAATAATCCAAAATAAATGACACAGAGGCCCAGAGAAATGTTGAATTTTAGGGTGGAAGTTATTTCTAGTTGTGGAAATTACTTATAAAGCCAATGGTCTAGGCCCTGCAGAATTACTAGTATTTGGATATATAAAGGTGATTGGGAAGAACAAATTCAACAGAAGGACCAACATAGTAACAACAATCTCTAACTTCCAACTTTATACCCTAATGAGTAACAACCCAGTGGTTAAGTTCAGCTTATCTTGTGGTTATATGGAGAGTAAGTGGGAAATAAGCTTGAGAGTGAGGTCAGTGAGAGCCTTAATGCTTTAAATATTAGGCTGTGGAACATAAAGGAGTCACACTGAGAGATCTGAGGGAAGAGGAAGAAATGACATTATCAGAGAATTGCATTATTTAGAAATACTTTGGCCATATTTTAAATGAGTTCATGTAAAAGGGGACTTCAGTTAGGAAACCCTTGAAATAAATCAAGAGAGAAATGATAAGGGCCTGTACTAGGATATAGGTAATGAGATTGGAAAGAATAAAGTGGGTGAGGGAAATATTAAAAATGTAGATTCAAAATTACTAAGCAAGTGGTTGGATTAGAATGGGAAGTGATTGGAGCAAGGGAAAGAAAACAATTATTGAGATTGCTGAAGCTTCATGCCCAAGATAAATGGTCACAGTGTTGACAGAAACAGTGATGACGGGATTTGTGCAGAAAAACAGTAAGTTCTGTCTTGGCTTATTGGGTTTCAGGTATATGTGGAGTAACCAAGTAGTGATATTTAGCAGACAATTGGAAATATGTGGTAAAATCTTAGGAGAGAGGTCAAATCTGAAGATATTAACTATTGACTACATAGAATTGAAGATGAATTAGGGTTTCAGAACGTCAAGGAAGAAAGCGTAGAGAAGAGGAAAAATGAATTTAGTGATGGAGAAAAAAAATGATCTTGAGAAGGCAAGAAGAGGTTAAGAAGACTGAAATGCAATAGTGAAATAGAACTGTGAAGAGGTTTTGCTACATAAATGAAGGAAGGACATGGATGCTTTCTAGGGAAATCATGCTGGGACCCACTCTGAAGAAAGAGGGATACACCACTTTGGTATTTTTATGATAAATTGAATTTGACTTGACAGTGAAATGATCACAGAGTGATGCCAAGAAGCATTAGAAGAAAGGTGTCATGAAGAAGCAGACATCTGAATCCTGTTTATAGAAGGATCTGAAAAAGCTGGGGAGACAGGGTGATGAAGGGAGTTTAATTAGAGCAGAACATGGAGGCCAGAGTTCAGGGACAAAAGGAGGATGTGAGTGAATCTTTCTGTTGTTGTTTCAGGGATAAATAGGTTTAAAATATAGCAGCTTATCTATTGGGTTCACTATGCTTATCAGGAACCCATAGCAGATATTTAGTCTTAGAGATATTTCTGAATTTGTGGATGGTGCTTGGGATCAATACCTATTTTTTTAAATACTCCCACTTGCCTCCACTTTTTGTCACAGTAACTGTTTTCACTTGACCTTTATATTCTTTAAAGGGAACATTTTTTGAAGTCAACATTCTGGTGGTGTATTGATAACAGTTCTTCAGAATTTTCTATTTTTATTTAATTCACCCAAAGCTAAGGTCATTTCCCTTGGAATGAACTAGACCTTTTTTTTTTTTTTTTTCTTTCTGAGGATAGTTGACACACAGTGTTACATTAGTTTCAGTTGAAGTCTACACTCGATCAAAGTTTCAGCTTTCATTTAGAGATGAGGGCTTAGAACCCAAACCAGCTCCCCTAAACAGATTTAGGAAAAATCTGTTCTCTGCTCCTGAGTTTTTTTTTTAATCTAAACTATCTGTAATAATGGGTAACATTTTATTCTGCTATGGAAGAGGGCTCCAGTTCTTTTACTAAAATATTTAACTTTATGGAAGATACTGGATGTTCTCAAAAGGAGAATAACACAGAGTAATGCTTTTATAGCTTCTAGATTCTCCCAAAAGTTAATATTGACACGTTGTGTCCTTTAAAATAAAAGAATATTCCCATTTTCTTTGTAAATTGTATCTAACTAGAAGGCATCTAACTACCTACTGCTCTGTTAGAACTTGCTAAGATGGTAGCCCAGTTGTAGTTTCTTCCGGGCTGGGTATGTTCCTCAGGAGCTGTACCTATCAATGTCTACCGCATCCCTTTCTACCCCTAAGATAAGCCTCTTTCCCAAAACCTTGGGCAGTGGCATTCTGAAGGTCTTCATCTAAAGCTCCATTTAAACACCCAACATTCCTATAAAGGATGGCATGATACTGTAGATGTTTCCATGCAAGGACTATTCTCTTAAGTCTCCTACATCTTTCTTAAGAGATACATATTCTTAATTTCAACTGTAATCCTTCTCTCAGTGCAGACATTCCCATTCCTTGAATGCTGTGGCAAACTTAAGGCAGGAAGTATAGTATGGTGAAAAGAGATCAAGAGTGATAAATCAGACTGGGTTTCTGGCTTCAGGATTTTCACTTTGGGCAAATTTTGATCTTCTGAGTCTTAGTTGTCCCATCTGTGGATGAAAAGTTTGACTTAGATAATCCCGAAGGATCAAGGCCAGACCAAGACTTGGCATCTCTCTTTGCCAAATGATTTGGCAGTCCTTCAAACTGATAATCTTCAAACAGTTGTTCAACATGCATTCAGAACAGCCAAGCTCAATAAGGTCAGTACTGCAAGGATTTATTTTCCCCACTTGAGGTCCCTGTCTACATTGGAAGCAGTGTTATCAGTTTCTATTTTCCCAGTTATACTTGTATAAGAAGAATTAAGACGACAAATTCAACCTCTCCTTCTTAACTGATCCTCCATTTATTATGAACTTTTGCCTAATTTCAGCACCATTTATAGATCGATGGTTAAGAGTAACTTTTAATAGAGTCTGAAAAGGTCTCTTTGGTCATCTGCATGAGCCTAATTTAGCCAGTGGTGTCCTGTCTTATATTCTCCAGCCTGAAATATCCTCACTGTTCCTCCCCCCTGTTTATCCAAATGTTTCAATGTTTTTGCTTCCATGCACAACTTTCCCCCAACCTGTTAAGACAGAATGTTCTCAACTCTGTACTCCTACATGCCTCTTCATTCCTCTCTGTAAAAGTATGTTATCATTATAAGTTATTTGTTTATACATATATCTGTGTTAATAAACTATGAACCTGAAGAGGCTAAAAACCCTTTATCCTATTTTGTGGCTCCTGTCCCTAGCTTAGAGCCTATATTAGTTAGTCAGCGAGTAAGAAAATTATGTTCTGCATAATAAACCAGCTCAAAACCCAATGGTTGTAATAATACATTTATATATATACATATATATACATATATATATATATGTGTATATATATATATATGTGTGTGTGTATATATATTTCCATTCATGCATCTGGGATCAGGTGGGAGAATGCTACTCTAGTCTGCAGGTCTGTGGGTTGACTGAGGCACCTCTGTACCACATAACATATTCTGTGAGACCCACTAGATGGAGGGAACATGGTTATTCTTTTCACATCAATGGCAGAAATAAAGCACAATTGAAAGCCCTACTTAAGTCATGAGCACTATATTCCATTGTCCAAAGCAAGACACATGTCCAAGTCTAAAGTCAAGGGGCATAAGTATACACTTCTCTCACCATGAGGCCATGAAAACAATGAGGATGCATAATAAACTACAGTGGTATGAAGAATTAAGCCCACAAATCCACCCTACCATAGTACTTGACAATATGTTGTTGAAAGAATGAATATGCATGAATAAATTTCAAAATTATGGATTATTCCACAAGGATATAATTTACTAAGCGGGCAAAGATGAAGACAAAGTGCTAATCTGAGCTGCAGGTTATACTATTGTCCGCGACTGTTCATTGATTAATAAAATAGAAGCCAAATGACATGACCCAGTCATGTACAGTGGTACCAGGAGGCCGTAGAAAACTGTAGTGTCTCTGGTGATTCATTCCTTGACCTAGACCTAAGCTCAGGCATAAAAGCAGTTTCTTTTCATATCCTGAGAGCAATTGTCTACAAGGGAGAAAAAGAAAGAAGCAGTAATTCCTGTATCCTGTGTAAGTCCCTGGCACAGTATAGGAAGTGATTGCTCTCTACTCTCACTGTGCTCCTTAGTTTCCTGAGAGCCTCCCCTGCCAAACACAAATTCTCTCTTCTTACTTAGCAAGAAATTATTCTTTTCTTTATTAAAGAAAACCTGATACTTAAACCCATAATTCTTTTTACTCTAAAATGGGAGAGGAGACATCAGGTCAGCACATAAACTGTAAGTTTGGATGGTAGAATAATCTCAGATAAAGGAGAGACTGTTAATGAGGTAGAATGGCCAATTAGGCCTTTAGTATTTTACATAGTTATAGAAAGACCACGAAAACCTCTCAAATAAGGTGTCGTGTCATGGATGCATGAGGGTTAGGGTGAAGTCCTGTGTTGTAAGCTTTTTTCTGAAATCAGAGCAGGAGGAGCAAAGGGATTGGAGAATGCAGGCAAAGTTAGGAGGGAGCAGGCCAGGAAATCAGCTGAGGGGGAATCCGATTCAAAGGCAGAAGAGGGGTGCTAGGAAGGAATACTCAGCATTTTGCTGAGTTGTGTGGAGGACGGGTGACAGAGCAGCAGCTGCTTCCCCCGGAAGTGAAAGGAGAGTCACACCGGAAAGAACCCTCTTGTTCCAGAGAATAACGGAGGTGAGAGGCCCTGACTTAAAGTGTGCAGAGGTGAGATGTGAGACTATGCAGCCCAGAGTCCAGGCCTTTAAGCTCCATGGCTTAGAAGGCTAAGATAGGATGTTTTACTTTGAACCTGTGCCACTCAGCAGTGGGAAGCATGCTTGTGATTTTTCCTTCTCTGTGCATACTTTTTATATCAAGATGCACTGATATTCTCAAAAGTCATGAACCAAGGGGGTAAGTAAAGCCAGGAAAGAAAAAATGAGGGAAGGTAGTAGCAGCCCTAAACGTGTTTCCTTCTTTTTCTTTCTGCCTTCTTTCTTCCTTTCTTATTTGGTAATTTAGAAAAATAGCCATATTACTTCTTCCCTTTCCCTCAGGATTTTGTAAAAAGTGATTTATAAATTATTGCGAAGCACTCAGAAAGGGTAAAGCACTTAATAACATTGCAAACCAGGCCAGGCACGGCAAATTTGCTGAGTGTTGTGGGGGATTTCTTTACGTTTTGAAGTCCCAATGAGAATGTGAAAAGACCAGTACATTTTTTTCTTTATGTGAACTTTAGGATGATATGTGCATAAATAAGTAAAGTTAGGCTATTTGGCTTTTTACAGACAGAGGAATAGGAACTCAGAATTTTACCTCTATACATTTTCATACCTCTACCTGCACATCTTTGTCAGCCACTATTTTTAAGGTGTATACTCTTGGAAGATGGGGTGTTGGGGAGAAATAAGAAAACAATAAGTAAATGGCAAAACTGCCCAAATGAATCTGTATATTAAATTTACTTATCTCTGCTTATAATCATTTTTTAAACAAACAAAAAAGGCAAGAAGAATGGGTAAGGATCAGAAAATCAGTTAGCAAACACATTCTGAAAGCTGTAAGTCTGTTTGGTACTGGTCTAGGCACCCTGGAACTGACCTAAATGTAAAGCAAGACTCTTGTCTTCAAAGAGCTTACAACTCAGTGGTATGAATACAAGTATGATGAAATGAAAACTACAAGAAAGTATGGTGTGGTACTGATGTGTGTATGTGTGTGTGTGTAAGCTAATTTCTGACACAAGACAGACATATAGCTATTAGTCTCTTCTAACAGTTATAGTATAAAATGAAAGGCAGGAGATTCTCATATCAGCAAATTCTTTCCAAAGCCATTTTAGCCATGGAATTTGAAGTAAGGATAACCTAGATTGTGGAAATGGGGATATGTGCATTAGGTAACATTGGAATTCAAAACACCATATCCGAACAAAAATTGGTTAAGATTTTATAAATGAGTCATTTTTCACTAGTGACCAGGCTTCAAGAATATAATGCTTTCCCACATTAACACTAAAGAAAGTCTGAGGGAAATTCTGCATCTGCCTTGCCAGACTTCTTAAAATGCTAATTGAGGTACTAGGGGCCGATTGAAGTAATTTCAAACTTGACTAAATAATTTTAAACTTGACTTAAATTCTTCTTTATGTAGACAATGTCAACTGCTCCAATATATGGAGACATGTAGTGAGAAAGTAATGTTAGAAATGAAGCTTAAAGAAATTTTGGACATGATCACCTGCCTTCCCAGCCTTGTATCGCCTTATTCTTCTGCCCTGCCTGCCTGCCTGTCAAATGTCCTGTTTCATCAACATCTCTTGAATATGGGCATCTTTATGTCCGTGTCCTTGCCTTTTTGTTTATGCAAGTTCTTATACCCAGACTGCTGTCCCCTCCCAACCACATTTTTCAAGGACCAGCCCAGACAGCAACCTCTTTATGAATCCTTTTCTGATGTGTCCTTGCCACCCATTCTTCTGGGCAGAAGCAAACATGCTCTCCTCTGGGGTGACCCAGCACTTTAGACATATTTCTATGGTATTATTTACCAGATTTTGCTAGGTCTATACAATTAGTTGTTTACATAGTTTTGCCTACTCCCTAGGCATGATTCTTTGAGGGCAAGCACACTGATTTTTTCCAGATATGTATCCCCAGAGCACATATAGTATCTGGCAGTTAGCTGTGATACAGTAAACAATAAAGGGATGAAAAATAAAGAATACATTTAAAAATGAGGCATTCTGGTCTATAGAGGAAAAAATAAAGACAGGTCATCTCAGATTAGTATTCATACCAGTTTGAAAATTCACTTTCTATTTTAATATCTCTCTCTTCTTTGGAACTTCAAGCTAAAAAAATAGAATCTTTCTAGGTCATAGGACTGGCAGACTGGCTGTGACTGCCTTGATGTTTTCTAGGAGAGAGTTGATAGGCATGTACCTGTAAAAACATTGAAGAAAAGGCACCAGAAGGTGATTTTTCCATTAAGTGGATGATAACGTATAAATCTGTATAATATGTATCAATCAATATCTGCATGTGGAAAAATAAAAGCATAAAAACAATTGCTACATAAAAGAATTCTTTTGGGTAGCAACATTCAATCTACTAATTAATTTTTGTTTATCCAGGGGCCATCTAAATTGCTCATTCTCCAGGTCTTTGGCTTCTGTATCTTCTCTCTGTGGCTGCTCAGATTTCAATAGTTTCAGTATTTCGTGTACATCAGAAAGTAGGTGATGATAGGGAAAAAAAATAGGAAATTTATAAGTTAGTCAATAAAATTTTTTTCCCAAGGATTTGTCTGGACAAATGTTTGGAGTTTTAAATTTATTGACTAAATAGGATGCCCATGGTTTCATTATGTCTTTGGTAGTAGTTAGCTATACTCTAAACAATATTTAAGTGCCAACATTACCTCTGAAATTTTTAAAGTTAAGCACTTTTATATTTTACACTGAGTATAGACCCAGGTATACTGGAAATAGTACATCCCTTGTTTGTTAGCATTTAAAAAATATTTCCAATTTAACTCCTGCTGGTCTGGTATGATACTTGGTCCCCAGTAGCAATAAGTTTGGGGCTTTCCTGTGGTCGTATCAAACTTATGCACAATGACAATATATTAGGGGTTTTGTGGGGCAACCTTCTAATCTTATATGTGTTTTTATAGTTTATCACACAGATAAACTGTAAAATGGCCGTTGCTCACACAGGCCATTCAGTTCCAACTTCTGCTTCTCTGCCATGCTTGGGGAGCAAGACGCATAAAGGCTAGAGACCCCTGATTACTTACAGCCATTGCCCTCTGGGTCTTGTTGCCTACCAGGGTACAGCCAGGAAGCTTCCCCTGGTGTCCTGGCCAATTCACGACAATAGACCTCACTTGTCCCCCACCTCCTCCCAACATGGAAAATCCCTTATAGCTTTGAATGAGCTTTTTCTTTGGGTGCCTGGGTGGCTCGGTCTGTTCAGCATCCGACTTCAGCTCAGGTCATGATCTCATGGCTTGTGAGTTTGAGCCCTGTGTCAAGCTCTGTCCTGACAGCTCAGAGCCTGGAGCCTGCTTCGGATTCTGTGTCTCCTTTTCTCTCTGCCCCTCCCCTGCTCACACTCTGTCTCTGTCTCTCTTGAAGATGAATAAACATTAAAAAGAATTAGAAAAGAAAGAGGTTTTTTTCTCTTCTTAAGTTTATAAAAGATGTTTGCCTCTACCCATAACTCCCCTTTTTCCTCCTGGGCTTTAGCTTTCAGAAATAAATGAAGAGTTAGTTTTGTAGAAAGCCACGCCTGCTGCTTTCCACACTGCCACACACAGTCTCACCTGTTTGAATTAGGAGAGAGAAAAGGTGAAAATAGAGAAAAATTGTTTTTTGTCAAAATAGTATTCAGCTACAATAAATATAAGAGTTGCTAAGTGGAAGAATGAATCTGTCCCATTCTCAGAATCACTAATGACTGATTACAGACACTCTCCACCACAACCTGTATTTCCCTGAAAAGTGCAACAATTTGGCTCCCATGAAGAAATTAAGGAAACAAGGAGCTGAAATTGTATAAATTTCATTACCTACATTTCTTTAAAAGACAACCAATGATGTGTGAAATTATATAATTATTATATGAATATAATTTGCTAATTAATATTTCCACTGATAGTTAATTAGAAAGGTTTTGCTTGGCAAATTTTTCTATTGCTTTTCACTCCCTTAGGCGACATATATCTCTCATTATTGAGCATGCTTTTGGTCAAAATTACGATGCTTGTCTTGGCAAATAGAGAGTTATAAACCCAATGATCAATTTTTCATTGTGATTGCTTCTTTCCATCAGGAACAGTGGGTTTGGAAGGAAGTTATTTTTTTTTAAAAGATACAAAACACATCAGGATTTTGATGCATAAGGGAAAGATTATAGTGAAAATATCTGTCGTAAGATGAACTCCAAGAAGTGGAGTGGAAATGATCCCATCACTTACAGCTAAGGAAACTAAGTATGAAGAAGGATAAATAAATTTTTGAGTCATGTAAAGTTTGATGGGAAAAAAGAAACAAAACCCTTCTTATTTACTAACATCATTAGCATTTGAAGGCTTATAAAGTACTTTTCTATGTCGTACATTTTCCATTCAAAATTCATAATTCTCTAAATTGTTCCTTATTTTATCCTCATTCCATACATAAAGAGACTGAAAGTCAGTGACCAACTAGAAAGCTAAAACCCACATAGCTAGAAAGAGCAACATAGGTCTCTGATTTCAAATACTGTGTTATTTTCAGTAAAATATCAGGATTTTTCTAGATTATAGATTTTTACCAGACTATGTGACTGTCCATTTCAAAAACTAGTGTATAAAAGAATTACTGGTTTAGACAATACCTACTTTGGTGACTTCATTCTCTACCACATCCTCCCACACACATCCTTCTTCAGCAGGACACACAGGATGGATGGCATGCTCATGCATGACCCAGGGTTATGTATAATTACCAGGTGGCACACTTTGACTTTACTGTTCCAATCAAGAAAGCATCCAGTGAGCCAAACTGTAGCATTAAAAGTACAGTTCTCTGGATTGCAGGTCTGCCCAAGCCTTTTGACAGTGACTGGAAGGAGTTAGGGTCTAACTACAAACTCAGAGGGAAGATTCCACATACGACAGCCCTCACACTTCAGACATTCACCCTAGGTTCAGGGGCCTCCCAAAACTACCCCTGGTTTTGATAATTCACTTGAAAGACTTCTAGAACTCACTGAAATCTTTTATATTCACAGTCATAGCTTATTCTAGGGAAAGGATGTAAATTAGAACCAGCCAAAGCAAGAAACACATAGGGTGGATCCCAAATGCAAAGCTTCCATCCTCTTCAGGATGCATACAGTGCCTTACCTTCCTGGCAACAGAGTGTGATAATACACTAAAAGTATTCCTCACCTGGAAAGCTCTCCCAAACTTTGGTGCCTGCAGATTTGATTGGGGCTTCATAATGTAGGCATGATTGTTTGATTGATTGCCCACATTAACTGAAGTCTTCAACCACCCCCATTTCCCCAGAGGGCAGCCTATTATCACATGACCTGAGGGGTCTAACATGAGTCACCTTGTTAACATAATCTGTCAGGGCTGGTTGGAGGGGTCCCCCATGAATAACAAAGGCACTGCTATCTTTTGGGAAGTTCCAGAAATTTAGAAATTACTTCCCAGGAGGCAGGGACAAAGGCCTGACCTGTCTTTTGACCAGGCCAAAGTCTTATCTTCACAGAAGATATCAGAATAGAATGAGGTACTGGCATTATTTAAAGGAGAGCTTTGAATTTTCTCTAATTTATTTCAGTAAGTCGGTCAGTCAACACCTCAGCACGTTAATATTATCAGTAACAAGTTATATCACTTCACCCAACATATCAGTGTGACTGCAATAAAGTGAGAGCTACTGCTCCGGTCGCTCAGAAATTCAATACACTTGCCTCTGCACCCATGTTCATATTGTAATCTCTTCATTGAAAGCACTTTTCTTATGCTACCTAAGAAAAATTCTTACTCTTCCATTTTTTTAAGGCCAGGTTCAACTGTCATTTCCCTTATGAGGCCTTTCCCAAGCTCATCAGGCAGAGTTGTTCTCCATGAGCTGGGGATACAAATATTGGCAGAGCGTGGTCCTCCCCTAAAAAGCAATCAGTCCATTTTTCCTCTTGCAGATGGTGACAATTTGAAGATGAGTACCATTTCTTATTCATTTTTGTACCTTCTGTCTATGGCGCAGCAACTATACTCAATTAATATTTGTTAAACAGGCCTGTAATAAGAAGAGTATTAATGTGGTAGGCATTAAGTGACCATTATAGATTTCTGAAGGGCAGAGTGACATGATGAAAATGGAGTTTAGGGGGATCCACTTGACATAGTGTACAAGATGACTTTGAGGAGAATGGTTCTAAAGAAATGTCAGCCAACTAGGATGCTATCACAGGTTTGGGGACAATAGTCCTGACCAGTACGATTTTAAAATCTGCCTGACTTGTACAAATTGACATACTAAGTCAGTAAATCAGTAATGTCGATCAATTACTGGCCAAAGTCTGCCCTCCCATGTGCAGGCCATAGTTGCAGGATGTGGCAGCTTCTACTTGACCAGATACCATCCAGTCCCTGAATAAAGGGACAGCTGTGAGTTGTTCTTAGCTACCACTTGAAGAAGCTATCAGAATATATCACGTCTAGGATGGGAGCCGTGGCTGGTAAAAAAAAGAGTTGGTCACCAACAGCACTGAATATAGTCTACCTATAGAAATATTTAAATTCACTTGCTTCTCAATTAAGTTTACTCAATCCAATCACAGCCTCTCAAAATCTTCTGGTAGTCACAATTTCTGGGAGAACTTATAAGAAGAGTTAGTAGAAAAACCTATGGTTCCCACTGCACCATTGGTTCTGAGTCTAGGACTGATACTCATCATCTTCCTCAATCTGGCAGCTTGCCTGGTAAGTTGACCCAGACGCTTGGCCATGAGGAGTCTGAGCTCTAATTACCTCCTCAGATTATTACTGAGCATGGGCATATTTATGGATGCTCTCCAATGGATGACTTGAGTGTCAAATTTATTCCTTCCTATCCTTATTATATAACATCAGTCCTACTTCCTCATGATGATCAGGATCAGTTATGCCTGCCCAGAGATTTTTTTTTTCTTTTCTTACTGCTTTACTGGTACAAGTAGCCCAAAGTGTTAAGGTGGTAGCTACAGCATAAAGTTCAGTGGGACTCTTGTGGAAGCAAGGTACCTCGAACACTAGGCCTGCAGAGCCTAAAGGTGAAGAGAGAGAAAGCATAAATTCCCTGAGTAGATAAGGAGAATGCATGGTAAACAGGACCACTTCTACTTCTCCTTGTTTCCAAGACACATATATTCTATACATTGGGTATATGATACCATATAATGATCTTTGGCTTAACGTATGTATCACATTTTGAAGAATACCATTTCATCCTGTCACTTCCAAGCTGTGCCTCTGATAACACTTCCAGAGATCATTCCAACACTTTATCAGAATAGTACCTGCTAAATGTTGTAGTATGTGATTAGGGACAGTGGATCTCATGGTTATATGTCCATTGCCGTGTTCCTTTGTCATAAAATGAGTCCCTTAGTTTAAGATAATATTTTGAGAGGTCCCATGTCAATTGCTCACAGATACTCTGTGAGTCCTTGAAAGGTGCTGGCTGTGGCACTCTAGGCAGGAAGAAAAACTCACACCCAAATACATGTTAATCAAGGTCATGATGCAACATTGCCCTTTCTACAGTATAATCAGTGTGCCACCAGATTTCTGTTTGGTATCATACGGGGAATTCAGCATTGTCTGTTACTGGCAGGTCGGATGCTTATGAGCAGCACTAGCTAGATCAGCGTTTGTGAGAAGCAGCCTGTGCTCTTGGGTCCATCTCTCCCACATGCTTACTCTATTCAGAAGCCTATTCTATAAGCACTGAAATGGCCAAGGAGAGAGGCTGGCTGACATCTACTGGGCAAATCATCTTGTGCCTTGGTTATTTCAGGTCTCTTCTTCAGTGGATGATTTTTATGAACATTAATGTGTGGGGCAAAGATCCTAACATGTTTTGCTTTTCACCATAGATCCAGTCATTTGAACTTGCTTGCTTCCTTGAAATGACTTTTCCCGATTGTGGAATCTCCCCTTTGATGGTTCCGACCAGCAAACCAAAATCAATCACCTCTGTTCATGAGACTGTAACCTCAGGCAACTTTTCTTTTCACTCAAAGTGGATGAGCAAACTTAAAGCCAAAAGATCTGTTCTTTGGAGATCCATTCCTCATTGATGTCATTTGAGGTTATTCTTAAGTAGGGGCTATAGAGCAATAACAGTCCATGTTTTGCTTATACCCACAAAACATGCCAGTCATGAGCCAAGTTCAGACTCATGTATGAACTTCGTGTATGGTTACTTGAAATAGCCATAGACCCTTTTAAGAAGGAAAAGAGAAAAATACTTCTGAATACACGCTGTATGGTTTCAGGATCCATCTGCACAAAGATCTTACTTCTCCTTTGGTTACGGGTTTTTAGTCTCAGAACTGTAAATTAGAACCAGCCAAAGTAAGAAATACATAGAGTATGAATCTGGAAACTATGAGGGATGGTTAATTTCAATTAGGGTAGCTGATATCAGGCTTCTGCTCATTCATTCTTGATCTCTTTCTAAGTAGCTGTCTTATTAGTGGATTATCTTTCTGCCTCTAAAAACAT
This sequence comes from Puma concolor, assembly GCF_028749965.1. Lineage (NCBI taxonomy): Eukaryota > Metazoa > Chordata > Mammalia > Carnivora > Felidae > Puma > Puma concolor. Next base: position 119,281,293 of record NC_141670.1, read on the forward strand.
ATCCTATGGACCACCTTTGTAAATTCCTGAAAATCAGTGGCTCCCCACCCCTACACCCCACTTACATTTCAGGTACTGCCCTTTTGATCTTGCCATCATTTAAAGTAATTCTGTCCACTTTGCTTCGGAAGCTAAGTGCTGCCCTCCAATCTCTGGTATTCCGGATCCTATCCCCTTTGCTACTAGGGGGCCCAGTTGTGTCACAGTATCTCCAGCTTGCAGTCCCAGCCTGCAAAAGAGAGCCATTATTGAGTTTTCGATGTGCCATCACTCTGGTATGAGGCATGAGGTTTGTTTGGCATGAGGTTATGGATTTGGTGGCTGATAAAAACTGGTTATCTGAGAAATTAGACTGAATTTATTTGGCATTTTCTCAGAAAGGGCAAGAGAGAGACCTTGTACATCCCAGTTATTAGAAATGTTCTCTCTGTGGTTGGACGGGAATAATTTATGAAGCTTTGTTCATGACTTAAGGGGGAAATTTCATAATAATATGTAATTTTATTTCCTATTATCCTAAGTTTAGAAAGCATCCTTCTGATTATTCATTTAGTTTCCAGATACCTTGCTAATGAAAGAACAGTGCCTAGAATAGCAGTCATATGGTTCTATTTTCTGGATCTCCCTGGTGACCTGATAAAATAAATCCAGATTTCTAGGCCTGAAAAACTTAATGCCAGCAGTAACAGGAAGCTATTCATTCAGTATAAAATAGAACAGAGTTCTCCATTCCCAAAAGTGCTTAGGCAGAGGTAAAGAATCATCTGTCACGGATATTGTAGAGCAGAATTTTGCACTGGGTGGAAGGAGACGACACCTTCAGTGGTATTTGCCTTAATAGTGGGGCCTCTGATGTTTGACAGGATTAATTTTAAAACCACTGTGAGTGTAACTAGTTTTTATAAAATTGTGTGCTATTACAAAACATCAGATTCCTCTGAAACCTCCCCCCATGGATTACTCAAGTTCAACTTTGACACCCCTGCAACTTCCTGAGATGTTTTATGTGCATTGTCTGTGGGTTATGCTGAACATAGGAGACATCCAAACAAGGGGATCTGGAGCCTGGCTGCCCTCCCAGTGTTAAAGGGAGGCTTGTTGCACTGTTTTCTGTTGGTAGAGATCTGCGTAAAGAGATAAATGATAGCTATAAAACTGAATACTTAGTTGCTATGTGGATGAAAGCAGGTGGACAACATAAATGCCTTGAGCATATACTGAAATTATACATCAAGAAATAGAGCAGCTATTGGTAGCTGAGAAGCAATTCCGGAAAGGCTAGGACTTAGTCATCAGAAAAGATGTAAAGGTATCAGTAAGCTGAGGGGCATCACTAAGAGCAGGGATGCTGGAGTCAGAGAGGCCTTGGTTCCATCATAGAGTCTATTGCCAGCCAGCTCTGCAAAGCTGGACAGCATAAGTAACAGCTTCAAGGCTATGTCTTCATCTGGTAATGAGGATAAAAAACTTACTGTGTCACTGTGATGGTTAAATTAGATGATATGCGTAAGCACTTAAAACAGTGCTAAAGCAATTAACAGTGCAATACCTATATTACTACGAACAGTGCCATTATTATTAATAAACAAATTCAGAAACATCAGTAACTGCAAAGCCCTGCAAATACCAGTCACAACTAAAAGTCAGGGGTCTGAGTGTACTTTTTACATAAAAGTAAGTGATGTATTGGCTTTATTGTTATTATTTACAATCTATGCTGTCTGCTAGATTTATACCACTAGCACTTTTACTTTTAAATAGGAAATATGACATATATATATATTATATGTCACATATGTATCATGTCACATGTCATATGTAGGTATATTTCATATAGGTAGATAGAGTGTAGAAATATATTTTGTTAAGTTTGTAAAGATAGTGACCTTTATCTCCTTGGGATCAACTTCTCAGCCATATTCATGGTATAGTAGATAAAAGATGCTATTTGTTCAGCTCCCTGGGATCAGCTGGGTGTGTACTAAGTTGGTTGAGGATGCACAGGAGGGTGGGGGCTCTGGCTGTCCCAGGCTCCTGGAGATATTTGCAACCAGATCATAACCTAAAAAATGGTAGAAACAGACCAAAAACACAACCTGAGGCAGAATCCTAATCTCATCAGAAGGACAGAATCCTAGGAATTTTGACTGACACTGTGGATTTTTCTCTACAGCACTCCTTTCTGAAGTAGTTCTGACTTCAGCTCCAGCAGTAGCAGGGAGTCCCAGCTTTCTAGTGCTGTTCTTTCATTCTTTGATAGTTTTATTTTGTGGTATTTCTTACCATGTTTAAATCGGCAAACCCAACTCCTCCTCCCCCACCCCCATTTAACTTCCGACTCCTACTTTCTGTTGTAGAAACTCAGAAAAACTCTCCTGCCCCTTCCGTTTATCTAGTGGATTATTTTGTCTGTTTCCTTGGCTGTCCAAACTTTGAACCCTTCCTGTGTTTAGAGAATTCACTGATTTGTGAATTTTGTTTGGGGGGAGGTAGGGAGAGGCAAAGGCAGATATTTATTTATTTATGCATTTATTCCCATTCTCCCTTAGCTCAACTTAATTTTTTAAAATCTTTATTTATTTATTTTTGAGAGAGACAGAGAGAGCGCACATGAGCAAGTGCACAGCAGGGGAGGGGCAGAGAGAGGCAGAGATACAGAAGCTGAAGCAGGCTCCAAGCTCTGAGAGGTCAGCACAGAGCCCCACACTTGGCTTGAACCGACCAACTGGGTGATCACGACCTGAGCTGAAGTCGGACACTTAACTGGCTGAGCCACCCAGGTGCCCCTTTAAGTTCAACTTTAAATCTGGTGCTAGTGACGAAGAAAGGACAGATCACAGAACATGCACCAGAGCAGCAAGGGGTGGCGTGGCTGCAGTTGCAGGGTTGTATTTCTAAGGGCGATGGTGCAGGAGAGCAGCCAAGGCAGTCAGGGTTCAGAGGTGGGGTGATGGTGTACAGGCTGTGAGACCCCATGTCCAGTGAGGCGGCAGCAGTGTGCTCATTAGACTGGTTATGTGGGATGATCTGGGATGGGATCTTGGCTGCCACTAAACTCCCTTGTTCAGGTCCATCTTCCTGGCTCTTTAGCCTTAACGGTGATTTTGTCAGCTACCCAATGCTGTCTCCATAATTTGCTTTCTACTTAAGCCATTCAAAGTCCATTCCTGTTGCTTGAAACTAGCAACCTTGGCCGATCCAACGTGACAGCCATGTAAATAATTGGGGGTAGCTGCTGCGTCTTCCTTAGTTTGCTGTTCACACTTCTTCAAGATAAAGACAGTTAACACCTACATCCTCAGCAACATTTATTGTTTGCATTCGTGTAGAGTTCGATGACTAAGAATAAACTTTTAAGAAACCTTATACATTTGATAGGTTTTGGAGTCATTCACAATCTGACTATCTGTGCACATGAAAGAAGATGATTGAACTTCTTAAATGTAAAATATATGGTGTATCTTTTTTGGAAGCTTCCTATTCTCCGAGGAGAGCAGGTCTTCTCTGAATCTACTTTTCATGGTCTGCCCAGCTGTGGAATAAAACGAGACTGTAAACTGCCATCATAACAGGGAACAATCAGATGAGTAAGAATGAAAGGAAATTATAGATTCATTGGAGTTCAAAGAGAATATTGCTCATGCATTCTTTATATAAACTTTAAATTAGAAATAAGGTGCAATGAATGTATTGAATGTTTTCTAATATCCTTCAATAATCTAGGTGCTATACATAGGATTTCTTATTCAAAAACATACCTGTACGTAGATCTAAATTCCATTTTCAGATAAGAAAACAGGCTCAGAGGGGCGCCTGGGTGGCGCAGTCGGTTAAGCGTCCGACTTCAGCCAGGTCACGATCTCGCGGTCCGTGAGTTCGAGCCCCGCGTCAGGCTCTGGGCTGATGGCTCAGAGCCTGGAGCCTGTTTCTGATTCTGTGTCTCCCTCTCTCTCTGCCCCTCCCCCGTTCATGCTCTGTCTCTCTCTGTCCCAAAAATAAATAAACGTTAAAAAAAAAAAAAAAAAAAAAGAAAACAGGCTCAGAAAAGTTGAACTATTTACCTTAAGGTCTGAATATTGATGGGTGGATTGGAGTTCCATGTGTTTAAGACTCCAAAGCTCTTCCCTTATACCACATTGCTTCCTAAATGGGATCAATGTTTTAAATTATTCCTCATATAAAATACTTAAAATAGATTATTGTACTCAATATCACTTATTGTAAAATGAGCTAAATGGTTGTAACTATATGTATATGTGTGTACGTTTGTGTGTGTGTGTGTGTGCGCGCGTGACTATGTGTAACACTAAGTTATTTTTGAACCATTCATACGTAAGACTGTCAGACACATGCGTTCACACCACTTGACCTTTAAATTGAAATACTTAAAACTGCTCTTCAAAATTCAACAAATCGGCAAAAATGGAATCAGAGAACATAAGATCAAAACTTTTTTTAAGGCCATCGCCTTATATTTAATATACATTTTTAGGACCATGCGTGCTTTAAATGTGGTTTCCCTTGAAGCAATTTATTAAGATTAAAAGACACGTTTTAAAGGGATAAAATAAGTACTTTAAATATAAATAAGGATAACCTCAAAATTTCAAAGAGAGTAAAGCAAACAATTTTAGAGGAAAAAAGTAAATCCTATCCGGCTCTGTTGTACACACTATGACCTTAAATGGACTCAATATCAGAAAGCTTGCCTGCAGTGAACTAAAGTGGTGACGTTGGGTCATTTCTTAGTCTCTTTGAGCTTCAGCATCCTTATCTGTAAATTAATGGGTTAAGCTGAATGATCTCTTTCAGCCCTAAATAATTTTATGATTCTAGGAATATCTGCATGTAATTGTAGAAACAAACCAACAACTATTAGTTTCACATGACCCTATTAGTTTAATAAGTCAAAAATGCATGTCTATTGTTAGCATGCAATAAAATTAGCTGAAGGGTCTCAGCAAAATTGGTTACTATTGAATAGTTAGGTTAAAAGATCTGGCTAATTTTAGGGGCACCTTGGTGGCTCAGTTGTTTGGATGTCCAACTTCGGCTCAGGTCATGATCTCACGGTTTGTGGGTTCGAGCCCCGCATCTGGCTCTGTGCTGACAGCTCAGAGTCTGGAGCCTGCTTCAGATTCTTGGTCCCTCTCTCGCTCTGTCCCTCCCCCACTCATGCTCTGTCTCTCTCGCTCTCTTTCTCTCTCTCTCTCAAGAATAAACATTAAAAAATTTTTTAAAAAGATCTGGCTAATTTTATATGCATGCAAATCTGTCATTAGTTACTAGATACATGTGTTTATATAATCTATACAGTATATACAAATATGCATGTAACATGAAGGAAAATTTATGTCTAAATATCAAATCTGCATGTTAAAAGAGTATCTCAGAAGAGAAAACAAAAATTTTATTGTTAAAGTTAAAAAGACCATTTCTTTTATGACAGAATAATGTTTGTTGAAGTAATATTAGAAATTACATACAAAGCAAAAAATCTTTAATAACTCCATCACTTAGAGATAATCTCTACTAATCCATGCTTATATGTACTTAAATATATTTTTATTTCTTGCTCACAAAATGATGATTTGCTGTGTATGCTATCTTATAATTTGCCTCTTCATTTTAACAATGCATTTAAATATCTCCCATATTAATAAATATTATTGAATGGCATACTCCACCTTGTTTTCAAGATCAGTTGCTAATTCTGCTGCCCTTCTTCCAGGGTCAATCAATCTAAGAGAGCTCTGATCCATCAATCAGAGACCTAGATCAAGGACAAGGAAAGGTACCATCATTCTTACAACTTACCTTAGCCTCTTCCTTGAGCTTTCCTCACACTGGGTCTTTCCAAAACTGGACAAATGTGAAAACTTAACTTCCCATGTGGTGGTATATTTATAAGGCTTTTAGGCATTATATAGTATTATAGAATTATATAGTTTGGGAAATTTGATGTAACTTTTGAAATTTGGGGTTTACAAGTCAGGCCCATGGAGACTTGCAAAGTCATCATAGGTATTATATCTACACACTGCTGATTCAGCATGTATGCTATACATATTTAACTATTCTACGTTAGCAACATATGCCTGGTTAATTCCAAAGGTGCTTATATAAAAATACCACATATAAATTAAAATGATGTTTAAAATAGTATAATATCCAGCCCAAGTGATCTTCATGTGTGTGTATTGGGGGGGGGGGGGGAAGTATGTTAAAAATCTATTTTCGTCAGGGGCAGGGGAACCTGGGTGGCTCAGAAAGTTTAATATCTGACACTTGATTTTGGCTCAACTCGTGATCCCAGGGTCATGGGATCAAGCCCCGCATCAGGTTCTGCACTGAGGTGGAGCCTGCTTGAGACTTTTTCTCTCTCACCCTCTGCCTCTCTCCCTCTAAACAAACAAACAAACAAACAAATGAACAAACAGCTTTAAAATAATTTTAAAAAACAAAAAATGTTTATAATTTACACATATCATTCAATATCTAAAAATAAATTATTGTTGCTTGAGGAAATCAGAGTAAAATACATCTGGGATCTAGAGAAAGAAAATGTGCATTAAATTTGGAAGAGACATTGGAATGACCAAAGCGTGTGCTGCTTGATGGAAAACCATTATTTTGAAGAAACGAACATACACCTTCTAAAGCATCATGCTGGTTTTCACCTTAGCATCAGCAGCAATACAGCGGGGCTGCAAACAAGGGAGAGACATGAAAGAGATGTTGACAATAGGGAAGCGTTTCCTCTCATAATGGGAACTTCTCTTTCAAACACCATGCCTAGCTATGTGCCAATATCTCAAACATTTTCACTCTAGTGGTTTGGCTTTAGGCTTCCATTCCTTCCAGAAGAGACTCTCTTTTAATTTGTCCAAGTACTGTTTCTGGAAATTTTCCTTTGTTTCATGAATACTTATGGGGCTCTGCCGTGTATGCATTGCTTTAAAGCAGTGCTCACTGTGTGGTACTTATTGCAAAGTTTTTTTTTTTTTTTATTTTTTTGGTTTTTTTAAAGTTCATCTCTTAAATTTCCGCAATTGCTTGGGTGGATAGGGAGGTTTAAAAATACAAATCGTCAGGGGCGCCTGGGTGGCTCAGTGCGGCATCCGACTTAGGCTCAGGTCATGATCTCACAGTCCGTGAGTTCCAGCCCCTCTGTGCTGACAGCTCAGAACCTGAAGTCTGCGTCCGGTTCCTTGTCTCCCTCTCTCTGTCGCTCCCCTGCCCACGCTCTGTCTCTGTCTCTCTCTCAAAAATAAACATTAAAAAAATAAATAAAAATCTCCATTTTTTGAAGATGTGGAATATGAGTAGAGATGAATTTTAATTGATTTGCCAAAGGTCAGAAAGCAAGTCAAAGGTAGTCCTTGGCCCAGAGCTCCAATGTGCTGAAATCAGCTCAGGGTTCTTAATCACATATGTGTATTGATCAGTTGATGCTTTTTTCCTCATTACCTGTCTGAGAATAAAGTGACACATAGACCCTATTTTTATTTGCAAATGGTCAATTAATTAATGATTTAATACATATGATTCCTAAAATTTTAGTATTATTTGTTATAAGCCACTTCTGGCTTTGAAATCAAACAAGCAGAGAAGTAGCATGGGTGGCATGCAAACATTTTTTTTTTTTTCTTTTCAGTAGGGAGCCTACTTTCTGAGTGAGGTAGATGAAATAAGTTGTTTTCATGTATTTTGATTTATAAACATGGATACTCTATGATCTAGCAACTAAAATATAAACTGTGGCCAATTTGTGCAGGACTCAGCATTATGGCAGTGGGTTCTGGATGTTCAGTATTTTTAATGTCATATTCACAGGACCTCTGACAAGCCCTGCAGCAGTCCCTTCCCAGTCCTCACTTCCTTCTAGGCAAATTTCTGTCATTTTGCTCAGTTTGCTTTTAAAATTCTTCTTATTTTGGGGGGCACCTGGGTGGCTCAGTCATTAAGCATCCTACTTCAGCTTTGGTCATGATCTCACAGTTGGTGGGTTTGAGCCCCGCATCGGGCTCCACGCTGACAGTGCAGAGTCTGGTTGGGATTCTCTCTCTCTGCCCATACCCCATTCATGCTTTCTCTCTCTCTCTCAAAATAAATAAATAAACTGTATTTAAAAAATTCCTCTTATTCAGGGTTGAACATTTGTCTTCTACAGTTAGTGATGACTTACTTAATAGGAAATAACCCAGGTAAACTTAGCACATCATGTGCTATAGATAAATGATTAGAAGAGTTTCTCTAAAATGCAGGTCTTGATACATTGTAAGTGGGAAACCAGAGAAATATTAAATGAAGATGTGGAAGCAGGAAGAAAAGGGAGACTTGGGGGCACTGAAAAAAGTCCCATTTTCTGAGAATCCTGCTTGCTGATGCTAAGATGGGGGAATGTAAGCACAGTGACTCCATCCATTCAGGTTAAGATGGTAAAAAGAAAGTTAAAGCTGAGCAGTGCAAAGCCAACTTCCTGGCAGGGCTCTGCTGTAAGCACTGGATGAAGAACAATGGGTGTGTATACAGGTCTTGAATTTCACAGCTAATTTAGATATAGAAGGGTGCGATGTTCAGTACTTCTGCAAGAATGATTTCACTAGTTTTTAATGGAAAGGTTTGGCATATGAGTTCACTCATATGTGGAATTTAAGAAACAAAACAAATGAACACAGTGGAGGAAAAAAAAATAGGCAAACCAAGAAACAGATGCTTAACTATAGAGAACAAACTGATGGTTGCTGGAGGGCAGGTGGGCAGGGAGATGGTTTACATAGGTAATGGGGATTAAGGAGAGCACTTGTGATGAGCACTGGCTGCTGGATGTAAGTGACGAATCACTAAATTCTACACCTGAATCTAATGGGATAGTTTGGGGAGAAAAATTAGGAAGGATTATTTTCATGTTGACCTTCATATGATGGCCCCCATGGCATTGCTCTGGTCCATATTTTCCACCGTGTACACTTTTATTCAATGTTATAATAGCTAAACCCATCAATCTGATTGTCCTCTTCTTGCATACCTATTCCTGCTCCTTTAGATCCAGAGAACCTGATGTTTTCAATTATGTCAGTGTTGCTACCTCTCTTCACCATCTTTTTAATTTAGTTTTTTGGTATGTCACAGAAATTTCACTTTTATATTATGCCCTTTCAGGTCATTAATTAAAAGTTTAAACAAAAGTGCATATATTTCTGAAATTTATGAGCACTTTTATTATACATATATCCTTTTTGTTGTTCTGTCCTCTGAGAGAAAGAGAGTGCAAGCAGGGAAGAGGCAGAGAGAGAGGGAAAGAGAGAGAATCCCTGTGCTGACAGCACAGAGCCAGATGCAGGGCTTGATCCCGTGAACCACCAGATCATGACCCGAGCTGAAGTCAAGGGTCAGACACTTAACCGACTGAGCCACCCAGGTGCCCCTGTTCTTTTCTTTTTAAGAAAATATGAGAACTTAAGTTCACTAACAAATGTAGTAAGTGTGGTAGGGTTTGGTAGAAAAGAAATATAAAAATACCAATGAGGTTATAATCTAGTCATGTCATGTTGTAGTTCACTGTGTTATTTCTCTTCTAAGCTTTTGTAAATATATTCTTTATGTTTACCATATTCTTTCTCGCTTCTTCATTTGGTTAACACCTACAGTTTCCTTCTATACCCTACCCTCTCCTGGACTAGCCTGGGGCCGTCTTATGTACTTCCTTAAATGGTTCTGGGTACTCTGGGCTTTGTGCTATTTTATCTGCCATCACACTGTTGATATTGCCACAACACTGGGAATTATCTGAGGGCAATAATACATGTTTGCATGTTTTATTGTTAAATTTTACAGTCTGGTCTAGGAAATGTAGTAGATATTTGCAGGTAAGAAGGCACATAGGAAGGAAGGAAAAGAAGGAGGAAGGAAGGGTGGAAAGAAAAGAAAATACAGTTTTCGCGTGATTAGTGAACATTAAGTGATGCCATTTTTCCTACAGGTTTTAACTCCACAGTTCTGTGACTATTTTTATTGGTTCATCAAAACACAGCCGGAGGCTGGTGGATGGAGCAGTTGTCTACGCTAAGAACATCCTCAGAAATGGAGCATTTTTATTTTTGTTTTTAAAAGTAATATGGTGACATGACAGTTGGTAACATAATGACCAAAAGGGATGAGATGAATCGGTGTGAAATCCAGACCCTGCAGCAGGGAGAGAAAGACACCCTGCTGAAGTGTTGTAGACAAACGTGCACTTAAGAATCAGCTCGATGACGACGGTGATGAGAGTAGAAATGGCAGTAATTTTCACAATCTTTCCTTTCCATATAACGTACCCGAATTCCCTTGGGCCTAAGGGTAGTCCAGATTTACTTCCCTTTATTTCTTATACTATCTCATTTAATGCAACTGGATAACAGATGAGACTCACTGCGATAAAAAAACTTACATTTAGAAGCATGGCTTACATCCCTTTTTGCCACGTACAATAGTGCACAAATGTCCTCTTTCCGTGCAAATGCCTCTTTTTTGTGGTTTATCAAGGTATTGTTAACTTTTCACTAGATTGTGTGTTTGCGTAGATTGCAAAATGAGGGTTGGCACTCTCTGCTTTGCAACCATGACTCAGTTGTTGGTGGCTGGATTTCTAAAGAACCTAAGGATTTCTTTTAAACACTTAGTCCTAAAAGAGTCCCAGCTCGATTGATTCTTCTCTGTCCTGAGCAAGCTCTCAAGAAACGCTGCTGAAGGCATTTCCTGTTTCCTTTGCACTTGTTTCAAATTTCTGTGACATACTTAATCTGGGTCTTGTGCCCTGTCAACTTTTAATAGTTATAATTGCCCAACTATCTGCTCTTGTGTGATCATAAAATCCTTTTAACATTTCACTTTTCTCCTCAAGAAAATGTATCCCGGTTTCCGGGACGTGACCTTCAGCTTCTTTCGTAAATACGCAGGCAGAGAATTCATTCAGGCTCTCAGCAACGGCAGCCTCATCTGTCACTGACTTCCCACTCATCCCCTTAATGGCCCTACGGATGCCTTGCTGGGTTGTGTGCTTTTAATGTCATAAAAGAGGTTTGTCCTCTGATTTGGTAATTTCTTTGCCTCTTTTTCTCCCCTGGGTCCTTTTAGAGTTCCCTTCCAAAGTATAGAGGATTTGATTTTCTATTCCTTTAAAAATTTTGGGTCTTGAAAAAAGGGAGGGGGAGGCTTCTCTTTGCTGCATCATTCTAGAGACATTACTTTTCCACTTTGATCTTGTAAAATGCTAAACAAATTTACCACTTATTAGTGGGACAAGCTTTCTGGGTGATGCTGTGTTTTTAAAAACCACTTCCTTGCAATTCACCCTGACCTTAATTCAGTGGCTTGTCTCTTTTTGAATTAATGATTATATGCTGTATTTTATTTTCTGTCTTGCTAAATTTCCGTGTTGTCTCTAAACACCTCTAGCTTCTATTTGGGATTAAATCATACGCTTAATGAGATTTAATCACTGCTTTCCATATTCTCTCTTTTCTTTGAGCCCTAAATATTATTTAATCCTAAACCTGGCATTCTTTCCTCCCTTTTCAGGTTGATGTACACATTAAATTAGAAAGCGGCTTTGCACTAGATCCAGCCCTACTTCCTCCACTTGATGTAATCCTGTCCTATGCATAGGTAATTAAAATCTCCCACTATTACTACCCTGCCCTTTTCTTGCTGTATGTGTGTGCGGTATTTCATAGTTCATTCTGCAGAGACAGACTTTAATATTACTGTTAGCACATTCTAAACCAATTTCTAATACATAACTCTCATCCTCCGTCATAGCTGGATTCAGAAAACTATCATTCGGGCATTGTCAAATTTCGCAATAAATAAAGCCACGTAGCTTTTCATTTCTGTTGATTCTTACAAATATGAGTGCTCAAATATAGAGTAGTCATTAAAAGGCTTATAAAAGCCCCGGGATTAACGTACTAACGTTAACAAGGTTTTGTTAAACAATAATTGAGCACTTTAGGTAAGCAATTACACATGGTGACTAGGAAATGATTAGGATATACGCACACGTCGCATGTGTGCTGATGACCTTATAAAATGGCCGCATATTTTAAAAAGAAACAGAGCCCTGCGTATAAAGGAAATTTTGAAAACCTAGGAGCAGTCTTTGGATTGTTTGCTGCCACTGCTTCTAGGCAACAGGCAAGAGATGTTTACAATCTGGGCTCTCCCCTGCCCCCACCTCTAGAAGCTTTTCATCTGCTGCTGCTGCTGCCGCTGTTGATAGAACTACAAGACCGGGAGCCTGATAATGCCCCTCCTCCACCTCGCCTCCATCTCCTGGAGCCCAGCTGTTAAGGCCTATCTAGCTAATCACCCCTTTACCACCAGGCTCGTTTGTGGAAGTTAATGTCATGTTCAGAGAGGGCAGTGCTGCCGGGAGAGGAGAGGATTTGATTTCTCATCTTACCTGTGAGAAAAACAGCATCCGGCATAAGGTGCCTCTTTTGTCCTTGATGCTTGACTCCATTGTCACTCACCTGCTGCTGCCGCGGTGTAGCCCAGTGAAGTGGGGTCGCGGTCCTCCAGCTGAAAGTGGAACTTGAAATGGGGACCCTTGACCTGAGTGTCACAGAACGGTTTTTCTCAAAGGGTATGCCCAGCTTTTCCAAAATGATAATCAAACGGAAAGGAGTAGAATTTTAATTTCCTTTTTAAAAACACGCAAACCTACACCTATTTAAGAAATCGAAGGGGGACAGTCTAACAAACAATAGAATATCAGATTCTAAACGTCACTCATGTCTGGCCTCAGAAAACGAGTTTTAATTCTTTTTATTTATCTCGTGGAAAGCAAGAGGAAGATATTTGGAAAAGGAAGGAGAGACATGTATGAGGGAATTGAGGGAAAGAAACATCGAGGATTGGGGTTGTTAGGCCAAGGTTGCTGTTCTAGTTGCCAGGAAACCTCCATCACCTTGTTTTGATACCACCCAGGGCGGGCTCAGGCCGACCGAGTAGAATAGCAGCCGCATTCTGAACATGTCAGCTTGACAGAGGCCGGGGGACCATCTCTGGGCAATGTGGTAAGAGACAGCCTCCATTTCGCCACCTGAGGGGAGGGTAGACGAGATCCTATCTTAGCATCTCTTCATTCCACCTTTGCCCAGTCGAACGGGGAGGTCTGACAGTCTTCTTTTTATGAATCCAGACTGTGGGGGCTGATGTCTGTGTTCTACCCCTGACACTGTTACTCCTCTGTCCGGTAGGTAATTGCTTTTCTGTATTTCAGTTTCTTCATCAGTAAAGTGGAAATAGTACCTCTTGGGCTATTATAATGGTTTAATGAGATGATACACATAAGTCATTTAGAACACTGCCTAGAATATAGTAAGCACTCAAGAAATGTTGGCAAGTATAATTAATATTCTTTTTGATGAGTTAAAGGAAAGAATTGGAGGGGCGCCTGGGTGGCTCAGTCAGTTAAGCATCGGACTTCAGCTCAGGTCCTGATCTCACGCTCCGTGAGATCCAGGCCTGTGATGGGCTGTGTGCTGACAGCTTCGGAGTCTGTGTCTCCCTTTCTCTCTGCCCCTCTCCCACTCATGCTCTGTCTCTCTCAAATGAATAATGTTAAGAGAATTTTAAGGAAAGAATTGGGAATTAAAATGCATCTTCATATTATTTGCTATCATAACGTTACCAAGTTTGGTTAGTATTAAATATCACTGGGCCTGACATTTTTCCAACTCTATCAAAATTAGAAGAGAATCCAACCTAAAATTTATATTTAAAAAAATGACCTTAAATGTAGACATCTCTGTTCTTCAGGCCAGGTTGGTACCTTTGCTATTCATATGCCTATAAATCCCTGTTTCCTTCAAACTCTGAAGAATATTAATAACTAACACTTTTTAGTATAAGATGCTTTAGTGAATGTCATGGTTGATCCTCAGCCCGTACCATTAAAAATGGTACGGTGATTATTCCCATTTTACAGAGGGGAAATTAGGCTCACAGGGGTTTGGTGATTCTTCTGATTTTCACAGCTGTCAAGTGATAGAGGCTGAGGACTCATAAGTCTTCTAATTTTAAATCTGCCCTTTTCTCACTGGGTACTTGTGTTTCTTCCATGGGAGATGGGGCATTGTGTGGGGGGATAGATTTAAAAGATGGAAAGAACGAATGAGGAGGCAAGAGGGAAAGAAGGAACTATGTGTGCAGAATAATAAGTTATTTGTATCTATACCCTGTGTAGTCAGAAACATGTTGCTGAGAGGAGACCACCAGACATCCTAACATCTGAAATATTTAGCATCAAGGCCTTAATTCTGTTTAAAGACACATCAGGGAAAGGCATGACCCTGACTCCTGGCCTTCACCTGCCAGCCCAGGTACAAACAGAAATCTCTTTCTCAAAGACTCCTGGTCTTTTCTGTCTGTATCAATTTCTCTTGTATTTCAAACATTTACTCATACATTTTGAGGCAAAGCTTTATCAGGAGAACAGATTGAGAGTTTGGCTGAGAGTTTTGAAGCATGATGCTCTAAATACAACTTGTTTGCCTAAAGCTGTTGGTTTTAGAGGGTACAGGACACCGGTTCTTCAGACCCAGTCCAGGATACCATTTCACTTTAATGGAAAAGTGTTGACTTTAATCTATAGGCTTTATTTGACTTGGACCCTTGTTACCTTAGAGATAGGCTGTCTTCCTTTACACCCTCATAGCAACTGGAACTGGGAGCTACTAAGAAGCATTTGGTCATGATTTTTAACTGCCAAAGGCAGGTGTGTGTGTGTGGGGGGGGGGTGGGTGGGTGTTGGAAAGGGAGAGAGAGAGAGAGAGAGAGACTTCCTGTTTTCTTTCCCAATCCGTCCTCTTTAATACATTCATAAGTTGTTTTTCTCTACACAGAATTTGAATTCAGGGTCTTTCTTAAGTGGGCAGTTAACTTTTTAAAAAATATAATTTATTGTCAAACTGGCTTACGTACAACACCCAGTGCTCATCCCAAAAAGTGCCCTCCTCAATGTTAAGTGGGCACTTCAAATGGCATGAAAGAACACCAGAAGCCATGGTGTAGATTGACAGCTACCTAGATTTCATATTCTGGACTGTTAACTGGATCGGCAACCTAACTCTAGGGTAGAGATTTTGAGAGGAAAAATAGATTAAAGTTTAACCCACCTCTCTGCTTAAAGACTTCCAAGGAAGGGGAATTTTAGATTATCATAAAGCATACCTAACCTCACCAGGAAGGGAAACCGCAGTGAATCTGGGTTAAATACTGTCCTGTCTTAAAATTGAGAAAAATTTCCGTCCTCTGTTTCTAGGAATACTGTTAGCTTTTTCTTTTTTAAACATATTAATAATATGATTCTGACAGAGAATGAAGAAACATGTCCTCATTAAGATGGAAGTTATGGGAGAAAGACCTGGTATTGCCTGAGGATAAAGAAAAAGCAGTATCTGGGAGGGACACCAAAGGACTTAGCAGGAAAGAACCAAGTATGAAGCTATAAAACCAGTGGGATTATGGGAACCGAGTAGGACTGCAGGATGATGTAGGACCACAGACATCATAGAAATAGAACTGGGAGGCATTATAAGGGATTTGGGTTAATTTGGTATTTTTGTGACTTTATGTCCATTGCATTATATAATTCTAGAATTTACTGTTATTATTTTATATTAATTTAGCAACTTTCTTATATGTTGTTCTGTAAGTATTTACGATTGCCCATGCTGAGCTGTTCAAGGACATTACTTCCCCAGTTGGTAGATTTAGTCAGTTGTAATTCCTCTTAAAAATACTTTGCACTTATGTGGACAGGGTGTTCCTGCTTTAAGGGTTATAGTATACTTTGCATTTCCGTCCCTAGAAGCCAGGCCACATGACATCCTCTAGAGTGGTTGAAAACCACAAATTTAATCCCTAATGAGTCTGTGCCAAAGAAGGTGGAGAGTCTCCTGCTGAAAATAGTGAGATTAAGTGAAAATCTATATTCTGAATGGTGAGACTCCTTCCCTTCTTGAATGAATCTAAGAACAGTGGTAGCCAGGCCACAACTCCCATATAAGAAATTAAGAATTCCTTTTGGTAGAAGATATTCTAGAGATGTTGGGCATAATGGTCCAGCCTGATCACCTTAGATTTCAGAGAACCAACAAATAAGCCCAGGCTGTGGAGAAAGAGCATCCAAGCAGCTTCTTAGCACTCCCACTGAAATATCAATGGAAAACCAATTTCAGAAATATGAAGGCAAAAAAAGGTCTCATAACTTGGAAGATAGAGCACAAATAAGCCAATGACAACAGAGGTTTGAAGAATCATGAGAGTAGAAATTTTTTTTTTTTAATTTTGTAATTAGTGTCTTTAAATAAATAGTTGAAGATGCTACGACATTGCAGTAAGAAAAGGGAGGTTATTTAAAAAGAGAGAAGAACATAAGAGTACTCTTGGAAATAACTGCAGGGACAAAGCAGTCATCTAAAGGATTAAATTATGAAGTTCAGCAAATCTCTCCAAAAATGGGAAAAGATATAGAATAAAATGAGGAGTTCATTGTAGGAGATGAACATTCAAAATACAGGTGTTTAAAAAGGAGACAAGGGGCGCCTGGGTGGCGCAGTCGGTTGAGCGTCCGACTTCAGCCAGGTCACGATCTCGCGGTCCGTGAGTTCGAGCCCCGCGTCAGGCTCTGGGCTGATGGCTCGGAGCCTGGAGCCTGTTTCCGATTCTGTGTCTCCCTCTCTCTCTGCCCCTCCCCCGTTCATGCTCTGTCTCTCTCTGTCCCAAAAATAAACGTTGAAAAAAAAAATTAAAAAAAAAAAAAAGGAGACAATAGGAAAAGCATTAAGGATAGAAAATTATAAAAAAAAAAAATTATTTTAAAACATTTTCCAGAATTCAAGGAGATAGTTTTCAGATTGAAAGGAACTGTTAAGAAGATCCTGGCACATAACTGTCCCAAAAAGATTATCCCAAAACGTTATGAGAAAAGAACAAAAGACAGGATTCATAAAAGGATTGAGAATCAAAATAGCATCAGACTTCTCAAAACTAACTCTGGAAACTAGGAGGAAAAAGGTAGAAATGGCTTCAAATCCCTGAGGGGAATCATTTTAAAAGAAAGAATATATGGAATTCTCATATTCAGTTGCAGTCTCAATAAATATAAGTGTAATAATAAAGGCAACATCAGATATGCAAAATCTCATGAAATTTGCTTCCTGTTTGCTCTTAGGAAGAATCTGAGTTTACCAAAAGAAGGGTGCAAACATAGTAGGAGGCAGACCTGGGGTGTGTGAAACTGGACCCTTAACAAGAGAGCAGGATGTAGAGAAAGAAAAGTGAAAAAGAAGACAAAGGGGAAAAGTAGATGTAAAAGAAAGCAAATGTAAAAGAAAGCATTATAATATTATACAGCTGAACCATGGTGCTATTTAAATAAATAGCTTTAATGTGAAAACTGAATATTACTGCAACCAAAATTATTATATGGCTATTGGGAAGTTGACGTAAGGAGAGGTGTGTGTGTGTGTGTGTGTGTGTGTGTGTGTGTGTGTGTGTGTACAACTGCATGCATAGAGAAAAATTGAAGGTGATATAAAGGAGACAGATTTTCATCTTTCCAAGAAGTCAATAGATAAGATATTGATAGATAAGAAGTCAATAGATAATATCTAAAACTGCATAATCAAGAATTTTTTTTTAAATGTTTAATGTTTATTTCTTTTTAAGAGACAGAGACAGAGAATGAGCAGAGGAGGGACAGAGAGAGAGGGAGACACAGAATCTGAAGCAGGCTCTAGGCTCTGAGCTGTCAGCACAGAGCCCAATGCGGGGCTCGAACCCACCATCCGTGAGATCATGACATAACCCAAGTCAGACGCTTAACTAACTGAGCCACCCAGACACCCTTAATCAAGAAATTTTTCAATGTGTTTTTAGGCATATGGAATAAAATACTGAGATTTAAAGCATTTGTCTTTAAGAAGTTGAGAGACTACTTTTTTGTTGTTGTTGATGTTTTTGCTATAAACCTTGTGCAACTATTTGTCTTTTCATACTTATAAATTTCATGGGGAAAAATTCAAAGCAGGAAATTTCCATACTACTAGAGTGAGTAGTCAGAAAAGGAACCGTAGGAAAGAAGGATGCCTATAGGTCTAGTTAGTCCTTACCATAGATCTAGAAAAGTTCCCAGAAAGCTATTAAAACAAGGAGGGCAATGTTAATTAGTATCTATAAAATATGTGGAATATGGTAGGCACTTAGTTTAATATTTGTACATACCCTGGAAGGAGGCAAAAGGATTAAAAGGGTGAAAAGTAATTTAAAATGGTCACGAACACCTCTATGTCTGTACAAACTGTTAATAATTATTTCACAAAACCTAACTGCTACATTTTGCTTGAACAGAAAATTTAAAAGTTATTAGTAGCTGATTACTAATCAAAGTGGTTGAGATATTTACTGAGGAAAACGCATTTCTAAATTGTCTCCAAAATGTTGAAAATACTTTTTCTATGAATTATTTGCTGATAAACTGAATATTATGGTAGCCAAGTCTTAATCCACATGGAATCCACGTTTGTAGGCAACAGAGAAATTACACATAAATTTATGAAAATTTCTCTTAGAAAAAAGTATATTACTTACAAAGGAAGTGAAAGAATCAAATTACAGATATGTTCTGGGGTGCCTAGGTGGCTCAGCTGAGCATGCAACTCTTGATTTCAGCTCAGGTTATGATCCCAGGGTCATGGGATCGAGCCCCACATCATGCTTGGTGCTGAGCATGGAGCCTAATTAAGATTCTCTCCCTCTGCCCCTCTCCCCCACTTAACAATCGCACCTTCTCTCTCTCTCAAGAAAATTTAAAAATATATTTTAAAAATAAAAATTAAATTAAAAATATTACAGATGTGTTCTGATGGAACAAATATCATGTGTGGAAGTCTGATAACTTTATTTGGTGTATGCTTGGAGGGGGTTTTTATATTCTCTTCCTGAAACCTAGTTAGTCAAGTCTACTTTTTGACATCCACACAGTACCTGAAATATCGTAAGTATACAATAAACTTCTTTTAAATGAATGATTAAATAAGTAAATGAATAAAATTTTGGAAGGGATTTAGAGAAATCTAGAATCACAGTTAAAACAAACCAGAGGAAAAAGGGCCTGGTCTATTTAAAAAGATTTATTTCAGATTCTATAATTCTCATTTCTCTCTTTTAAAAGTCTCACTATCATAAGATGTCTTTTTATATCTAAATTAGACCTCTAGTTTCAGAGTTTAATATCATTTCCTCTTTTCTACCCACTCATTTTTGGATATGGAAACTTTTCTAGCAGAATGGATCATGGGCAAGCCTAAAACCTGGGCAAACTAGGAATGTGCTATGTGTGGAAAAATTTAACTTAGACATGTGCTGAGATTTTTACAAACTTCTTGAACCTGGTGAGTAGTCAAGCACGTAGCCAGAGTTTGAATAACAGCTAGAAATAGCCAGAGGTTATAAAACCTTTGAGAATGACAAATCAAGTCTGTTTGAAGGATGTGACAGAATCCTCACTCCCAATTGGTACTATCCAAGTAGAAAGGCTGCCTCCTAAGGACTTGAGTCAGGGGGCGTGGCTTGTCTCTCTGACTGGGTGTGCCAGTGTTTTGCCTGGCTTATATAGCTCTCTGCATGCAGTAAATTACATATCTTCTACCTGCATTAAGAGAACTTATATCCTTTGTGTGTATGTATAAGTTAGTATGTTCTGCTAATCACAGAATCATCACCTTTTTATCAACCATGCAATCCTACAAGTGAAGACCACTCTATCTTTCAACTTTCTCTTCACTGGGTGGAATGCCTTTTTTTTAAATGAGTTATTTTAAAGCCATCTAATTATCATTGCCTCCATCTACCTGCCACTCACTTGTTCAAGCTTGTAGAAAATTCTTCATATTTTTTTCTGAACATTTTTAACACAGTGTCCTCTTCTTTCTAACTGTAGTCCAGTAGAAAATGCATGATCTTGATATCAAAGACCCACGTTCAGATTCAAGTTTAAGCCTGTATTCTGGGTTCTTTGGAACTTATATCACCTCTGAGCCTAATTTGTAAGTAAAAATAATAGTAAATTGAGAAAAATCTACAATGCAGTTGTGAGCATTATGATAATGTAAAGTGTGTTGAGAAATATACTTGATACATAATAAAATTAAAGTTAACTTCTCTTTTATACATTTGTCAATATACAATAGTTCTTAATATCTCAAACTCATGCAAATCATTTCTTCTCAAATATTTGTCACAAGATTTGATGTTCAGTAATAAAAACAAGACATGATCATTTACCACAGGGGTTGAAAAGTGGTCTTATTGAAAAATATTGAAAAGAACTCTGTAGCTCTCTTTCCATTTTTGATGCTTTTGTATGTGACAATTTAGCTAAGTTGAAATATATTTCCCAGAATTCTCTTTTCTGTATGGTTGCAAGGTAGGATGAGCTACAAGAAAGTTTATGTGAGATTTGAAAGACGCAAATGAAGCATCAGCTAGTATGCTCGGAAGGTCAGCACAGGACCCCAGATGGCTGCAGTTTACATACATTGTCTTTGATCTACGGATTTACTTTGTTGATTTCCAGCAGCACGGTCTGCAGCTCCTTTGGCTCTTGCTAGATGTTCTCCTATAGCTTCTCTGAGACCCAGACCAGGAACATATACAACCTTTTTTTAAGTTTATTTATTTACTTTGAGAGAAAGAGTGAGAGGGAGAGAGAGAGAGAGAGAGAGAGAGGCAGACAGAGAGGGGGAGAGAGAATCCCAAGCAGGCTCCACACTGTCAGCACAGAGCCCGATATGGGGCTCAAACTCACAAACCATGAGACCATGACCTGAGCCAAGATCATGAGTGGGATGCTTAACGAACTGAGCCACCCAGGCGCCCCAGGAAGAACTTTGAAGTCAAGTGTGACACCTTCACATGCAGGTTACCACCTGGCAAAATTTTCACGTTAAGTAGCCCCTTTGCAAGCTGTTATGCTAATATAGATATATTTACCAAAATACAGATAAGCATACATCATTGTTGGTTTAGATGCAATGAGAGATAGCTGTGGGCAGTTTCCAGTTTGTCTTGTTGGTTCCTCTTTATTCTTTCAGATTCCAAATTGCCTTTGCTTTCACCCACTTCATACCTAGCTTATTACCTTGTATATATGCCCTGCTTACATCCCATGTTTCAGGCCAGTCACCAGAAAGAGAGACACCACTTTTCATAGTTGTTATTACTAGCTCTCACAATTCCATAAATTCTAAACTATATTCCTCATTCCTTGTCAGTCATAGTGGTTCTTCTTGCCAGATTGAATCCTAATTTTATGCCATAGGTAAACGGCTCAGTTTTCTCCAAAAGTTTTTTCTTTCCCCCTTTGTATTTGTATAGATACATTTTCTATGTCTGAGGCCCAAGCAGTGATCTTGTTTAATGATTTCACAAAGAATTTTGTGTGAGCCAAAAAAGAGCGAAACAATATATTCAAAGTGCTGAAAGGAAAAAACCAAACAAACTGCTAACCAAAAGCACTCTATTCAGCAAAGTTGTCCTTCAGAAATAAAGGGAATGGGCACCTGGATGGCTCAGTTGGTAGAGCATGTGACTCTTGACCTTGGGGTTGTAAGTTCGAGCCCTAGGTTGGGTGTAGAGATTACTTAAAAATGAAATATTAAAAAAAAAAAAAGAGTTGGTTAAAAAAAAATGAAAAGGAGATAAAGACTTTCCCAAACAAAAGCTAGGGGAGTTCATTACCACTAGAAATGCCTTACAAGAAATGCTGAAAAGATTCTTCAAGTTGAAATAAAAGGATGCTGGGGCGCCTGGGTGGCGCAGTCGGTTAAGCGTCCGACTTCAGCCAGGTCACGATCTCGCGGTCCGTGAGTTCTAGCCCCGCGTCGGGCTCTGGGCTGATGGCTCAGAGCCTGGAGCCTGTTTCCGATTCTGTGTCTCCCTCTCTCTCTGCCCCTCGCCCGTTCATGCTCTGTCTCTCTCTGTCCCAAAAATAAATAAATGTTGAAAAAAAATTAAAAAAAAAAAAAAGAAATAAAAGGATGCTAATTAGTAACATGAAAACATATGAAAATATACAACAAACAGCAAAGGTAAGTATATAGTCAAAATCAGAATAACTATACTATAATATGTAATACTGTAATATAGCTATAATAATTTGTTAATGAATATACAATATAAAAGATAAATTATGGGATCAAAACTATAAAAAGAGTGATAAAAGAGTAAAGCTTTTTATGTAATTAAATTTATTATTAGCATAAAACAAAATTTATATATGTGAGATGTTTTACATAAGCCTAGTAACTACAAAGCAGAAACTTATAGTAGATACACAAAAAATGAGGAAAAGGAAATCAAAGCATGCCATTATAGAAAATCATCAATTCACACAGGAAAGCAGCAAGTGAGGGAGAAATAAGGGAACTATAAAGTACCTGGAAAAACAAGATGGCATTAATAATAATTAACATCAATTGATCATTATTAATATCAATAATTTATGTAAATGTAAATGGACTAAATACTCCAATCAAAAGACATAGAGTGGCTGGATGAATCTTTTTAAATGTTTATTTTTGAGACAGAGAAACAGTGAGTGGGGGAGGGGAATAGAGAAAAGGAGACAGAGAATCCAGGCAGGCTCCACGCTGTCAGTGCAGAGTCCAGTGTGGACCTCAAACTCAGAAGTTGTGAGATCATGACCTGTGCCGAAACCAAGAAAGTCAGATGCTTAACTGACTGAACCATTCAGGCACCCCTGGATGGATTTTTTAAAAATGATATAACTATATTCTGTCTAAAAGAAACTTACTTCAACTTTAAGGAAATACAGATTCAAAGTGAAGGGATATAAGTGGAAACAAAAAGAAAGCAGGGGTAGGAATAGAATGAAGAATAAAAATCATACAATCATCTCAATAGATGCAGGAAAGCATTTGACAAAATGCGACATCCTTTCATGACAAAAATTCTCAACAAATTGGGTATAGAAGGAATGTACCACAATGCAATTAAAGGCCATGTATGAAAAACCTACAGATAACATGAACGGCGAAAGGTTGAAAGCTTGCTCTCTACAATTAGGAGTAAGACACAGGTGGCTACTCCCACCACTGTAATTCAATATAGTAATGGAAATTCTAACCAGAGAAATCAGGTAAGAGAAAGAAATGGAAGTCATTGAAATCATAAAGGAAGAAGTAAAATTGTCTTTATTTGTAGAGGATATGATCTTATATAAAGAAAATCCTAAAGACTCCACCAAAAAAACTATTATACCAAACACCAAATTCAGTAAACTTACAGGATAGAAAATCAACATTCAGAAATCACTTGTGTTTTTATACACTAACAATGCACTATCTGAAAAAATAAAATAAAACAATCCCATTCATAGTAGCACCAAAAACAATAAAATACTTAGGAATAAATTTAGAAAGACTAATACACTGAAAACTGTAAACTTTGATTATGAAAATTAAAGAAAACACAAATAAATGTAAAGATATATCTTATTCATGAACTGGAAGAATTAATGTTGTTAAAATATCCATTCTATCCAAAGTCATCTATAGATTCAATGAATCCCTATCAAAATTCCAATTTATTTTTTAGAGATAGAAAAAAACAATCCCAAAATTTGTATGGAACCACAAAAAACCTCAAAAACCCAAAGCAATCGTGAGAAAGAACAGTGCTTGAAAGAACTTGATTTCAAACTACTAGTGTGGTTCTGGCATAAAGATAGATAGACAATGGAACAGAATTCAGAGCCCAGAAATAAATCCTCACATATATATGGTCAACTGATATTTGACAAGAGAGATAAGAATACTCAATGGGAAAAAGATAGTCTCTGGGCACTTGGGTGGTTCACTCAGAAAAGCGTGTGACTCTTGATCTCAGTTTGAGACCCATGTTGGGTGTAGAGATTACTAAACAAACAAACAAACAAATAAATAAACTGAAAAAAAGGTTAGTCTCTTCAACTAATGGTTTTTGGAAAACTGGATAATCACATGCAGAAAAAAATGAAATTGGACCTCTATCTTACACCAATCATAAAAATTAACTGAAAGTAGATTAAAGGCATAAACATGAGACCTAAAACCATAAAACTCCTAGAAAAAAAAATAGGTCAAAAAAACTCATTGACACTGAGCTTGGCAATGATATTTTGAATTTAACATCAAAAACACAAGCAACAATAGCAAAAATAAATAAATGTGACTACATCAAACTAAAAAGCTTCTGCCCAGCAAAAAGAAGCAGTCACCAAAATTAAAAGGCAACCTATGGAATGGGAGAAAATATTTGTAAATCAGATAAATGATAAAGGGGTTGATATTCAAAATATAAGAACCTATGTACCTCAATAGCAAGAACAAAAACAAAAAACTAATAATGATTAAAAAGTGGACAGAGAACTGAACAGACATTTTCCAAAGAAGATGTACAAGTGGCCCAGGAGGTACATGAAAAGATGTTCAACATCATTAATCATCAGGGAAATGAAAATCAAAACTTTGAGATGTCACCCCACACCTGCTTGAATTGCTGTTATGAAAAAGACAAAAGATAACAAGAGTTGGCAAGGATGTGGAGACAAGGGAATTTTGTGTATGGTTGGTGAGAATGTAAATTGATACATCCGTTATGGAAAACAGCATGGAGCCTGCTCAAAAAAATTAAAAATAGAACTACCATATGATCCAGCAATCCCATTACTTGGTATATACCCAAAGGAAATGAAATTAGTTCTTGAAGAGATATCTGCATTCTTATATTCATCACAGCATTATTTATAATAGCCTAAATGCCTGTCAACAGATGAATGGCTAAAGAAGATTTGGTGTGTGTGTGTGTGTGTGTGTGTGTGTGTGTGTGTGTGTGTGCATGCTCATGTGTCTACACATACACAATGGAATATTATTCAGCCATGAGAAAAAAGGAAATCCTACCATTTACCATAACATGAGCGGACCTCGAGGGCATTATGTCAAGAGAAATAAGTTAGAGAAAGGTAAATACTGTATGTTATCACTTATATGTGAAATGTAAAACAGGGCCGAATTTAGAAACAGAAGCTAGAATAATGGTTGCCAAGGTCAGGGGATGGAGAAAATGGGAAGACGTTTATCAAAGGGTACAAACTTCTAATTGCAAAATGATGACCTTTGGAAATCCCATGTACAGGATGAGGACTATAGTTAACAATACTGTATTATGTACTTGGAAGTTGCTAATTGGTCTCACCACAAAAAAGGAATCGTAATTATGTGAGTTGATGGAGGTGTTAACAAACCCTACTGCATTAATCATTGCACAAAACTAATCATTAATCATTACACAAAAGTGTATCAAATCATCACATGCACAACTTGAACTTATACAATGTCATATGTCAATTATGTCTTAATAAAGCTGAAAGAATAAAATAAAGATTAAATAGGTAGAATTTATTTAACTTTCTAAAAATTATTTATTATTTATTTGTTAATTACTTACTTGTTTACTTATTTATTTACTTATTTATTTTAGAGGTACTCACCTACTTCTCCACTCCATTCTCTACCCTGGTTTGTCACCTATGTGGACTAATTAGTAGGATCCCAAGCCCTCTGGCTTCTGGTGGTGTTCTATCAGTAAGGAGCTCTGGCAGATGACAAGTGGGTAGGAGACTCAGAACAAGATATTTATTTTCCTGGATTTTTCCCTGGATCCTATAAATTGGCAATTTCCCTGAGTGAAGTCACTCCCAGTTCCCAAAAGTGCTCCCTACATAACATTTCCTGCTGAGTTCTGGTAAGAGCTTCCTCTCTTAAAGTCCCCAGGGAGGTAACATCATCCTTAGTCTTATGGAACAAAGCCCTCACTTGTAATTTTCCCAAACCTTGTCCTTTATATGGTCATTCCAGTGTAGGGTGCTGGAACTTTGATGGAGACCCAGTCATCATATCCACACAATATAAATTGTGGCTAGCCATTCTCATCTGTAATAATCAGAAAACAATAGTGTATAAAGAAAACATACTGTTTTTTTATTTTTTTAACATTTATTTTTGAGAGAGAGAGAGACAGAGTGTGAGTGGAGAGGGGCAAAGAGAGAGACGGAGACACAGAATCTGAAGTAGCTCCAGTCTCTGAGGTATCAGCAGAACAGCTCGACATGGAGCTCAAACTGACGAACTGTGAGATCATGACCTGAACTGAAGTCGGACGCTCAACCTACGGAGCCACCCAGGCTCCCCTAAAGAAAACATATTGTTAAAAAATTGTCACTACTCAGCATTTA
This sequence comes from Puma concolor, assembly GCF_028749965.1. Taxonomy (NCBI): domain Eukaryota; kingdom Metazoa; phylum Chordata; class Mammalia; order Carnivora; family Felidae; genus Puma; species Puma concolor. The sequence goes on from NC_141670.1 coordinate 119,307,646, forward strand.
CACACAAACTGCTATAACATAGCTATTAATTAGCTACACTTTCTGTCTCAAGTTTTAATTTTTGATATATAAAACTATAATATTGATAAATTTTACAAAAATCAGGACATTTAATTTTGACACATTTTAAATTATATAGAATCACTCAAGTTATATTTTTAGAGAATTAATATTATTATTTATGATAGCAAGCTTTGATTTTTGAACTTTGGGTAATTTTTCCTCCTATCATGCAATTAAAATATTTCTTATAGAAATACAAAATAATATTTCTTAATAGAAAATTAGTCATATTACCTGGAAATATGTATATGTTTAGAAAGCATCAATTACATGAAGAGATTAGCAGAATCCATCCATCTGTTTGGGGGTTAGACATTTAAGTTATTCACTGCTAATAACTCAAGTCAAATTCTTTGGTAAATGTCATTCTCAGCCAATACTGGATAAGTGTTGATGTGTATTATCACCGAAAACCTGTGCTTTAAATTGAAGCTATGGCAATCTGGTCGTATTAGAGCATGAAGCTGGACGTGCACATCTGAAATGGATCCATTTAAGTTTTTAAGGGATGAAGTTGAAATTCCCTCAGGGTGTTCTTACAAAATGTAAATTCGCACTGATGTAAAGACCTCAGCATAAAACCCCTTAGTTTACTTGATGGTATTTTAACAGTATCATTTCCGAAAGAAAGTATTAAAGCAGGATGAAAGTAAACTGATAACTTGAGGAAAGAGGAAATGTTTATAGAAAATATAGTGTCATTTTGAGATCAACTGATGACTACTGCCCTTTAGAATTACAGAAATTCTTTATGCTTCCATTGAGAAAAAAGAAGTCCAGATATTTATGTTGAATAAACTATGTTGTGCTTGTGCGTATGTATGCACTCTCTCTCTCTCTCTCTCTCTTTCTCTCTCTCTCTCACACACACACACACACACACACTCACTTGTGTGTGTTTGCAAGCACAGTTGTTATAAGGCAAATAATTCTGTTCTTCCCATTGAATCTTTGGTTAAATTTATTTCAGAGGCCTGGACTAGAGTTGCAGCTCTGTAGATGACCGTGAAATGATATGTTTGGGGCTAATTTCAACAGACTAAGATGAATGGGAATAGAAGTGAAGAACCAAAAAGCATAGGCTGATAGCTGAGCTGAGCTAGTTTTATTCCCTTTCCCAGAGCCTTCACAGACAATCTGACTTAGAGGGGTCACTATTTCAACCAGACCTCAAGGACGGTATAAGATCCCATGTCTCAGAACCACATCAAGACTTCATCCTAGAAAAGTGATTTGGATCCAGATTTTTGAAAACAAGGCCTGTGTTGTGATGAAAGTTCCCCAAGATCCAAAAGTATGCATAGAAAATGGCAGAAGAGTGCGTTAAAGATCATGTAGAAGGCTGCCTATTCACAAAGCCAACCAACAGCCACATAAGGGTAAAACCAGATTGATTCCGTTTTCCCAGAGATACAAGTTCCAAACCATTTAGTCTCCTCTCACTCTTTTTCTTCATTGCCATCAAGAACTAATGGTTTTAGCAGCCTAAATCCTCCATCAAACTATTCCTTCCTTCCCGTTTCCATGACTACTACTCAGTTTTTTTGGCCAAATACATGGGTACAGGCTAATAAGCTCCTAAATCAACCTTCCATTCCTGATACTGCTTCTCTCTAGTCCTGACATCATGATTAGTTTAATTATCTGTAAAACTCAACTTTTAGCCTGAGTTGCTCTAAATCTTTAAGGATACTAGAAAATAAAGTCTAAACTCTTTTACTAGGTATTGAAATCCAGTACAACTTAAAATTTTAAAACCTAGTCGAGTCATGGATAAGAATAAAATGACCATTAAAATCTAGTCCTACTTAACAATTTATAAATTGTGTTTATGTACATAATCTCATTTTATCCTCAAAACGACCCTATAGAAAGGTGGTCTTTATTATAAATATCATTATTACCATGTTTAGTTACCTCAGTATAAATGGTTTCTCTCTTTTTGTGCCTTGTGCTGGGGTGAGGAGACAAAGTGCCATAGGAATGTGGCAAAGAAAAGAAAGAGCAGAGATAGATTTCAAAGCTGCCTGGAGTCTAGGGCAGGGCTGCTCTGTGCCATCAAAGGAGTCAACTTCTTGACATCTCTGAGGAGCAACAGAAGCAAGTGCTTGAATTTCTCAGGACGACTTGGCCTCTTCACAGGAGGGGATGCTTTTGCTATTAGGGATAAGTAATTTGCTTGAAAGAAGTTGGCACTAAACGATTTTAATGTTCATGACTTAGCACTGTTGCTACGTGGTAAGAGATGAGGATTACAAGAAAATTGGAATTCAGGGAGAGGAAGTACAGAAACAGAGGAACCTGTTTCTCAATCTTCTGAACCTCTTTTTAAAATTTTTAATATGAAATTTATTGTCAAATTAGTTTCCATATAGCACCCAGTGCTCAGCCCAACAGGTGCCCTCCTCAATACTCATCACCCACCCTCCCCTCCCTCCCACCCCCCCATCAACCCTCAGTTTATTCTCAGTTTTTAAGAGTCTCTTATGGTTTGCCTCCCTCCCTCTCTAATCTTTTTTTTTTTCCTTCCCTTCCCCCATGGTCTTCTGTTAACCTTCTCAGGATCCACATAAGAGTGAAAACATATGGTATCTGTCTTTCTCTGTATGGCTTATTTCACTTAGCATAACACTCTCCAGTTCCATCCATGTTGCTACAAAGGGCCATATTTCATTCTTTCTCATTGCCACGTAGTATTCCGTTGTATACATAAACCACAATTTCTTTATCTGTTCATCAGTTGGTGGACATTTAGGCTCTTTCCATAATTTGGCTATTGTTGAAAGTGCTGCCATAAACATTGGGGTACAAGTGCCCCTATGCATCAGCACTCCTGTATCCCTTGGGTAAATTCCTAGCAGTGCTATTACTGGGTCATAGGATAGATCTATTTTTAATTTTTTGAGGAACCTCCACACTGTTTTCCAGAGAGGCTGTACCAGTTTGCATTCCCACCAACAGTGCAAGAGGGTTCCTCTTTCTCACGTGCTCTGTCTCCTATTACTTCCTGACAGACCCCTGACTGTTCTGATTGGGTACCATAGCCATCCCCTCCAAATGTCTTGCTCCTTCAAGTCTCCTTGCTTTTTTCTTATGTTACATAAAGGATTGTGGTTAGCTTTAGATTATACTTTCTCAGTGTACCTTGAGAAAGAGCTTAAGAATATTCAGAAATAAGAACCAGCAAAAATGAAAAAGTTGGATGAAAGATCTAGGGAAAAGCTGTTTTTCTGTTTTTCTTATAGTTGTCTTTCCCTGTATGTCTGTAACATTTTTCTTGCACATGTCACTGCCAATGGATGCCCTGGGGCAGGGGTGCAATTATAACTGATGACTCCCCCTCCATAGTCCATAGTCCCAATCTAAATAATTGGCTTTGTTAATTACCATTATTAATCACTTGCAGAGCACTTCATGCACAGCTTCTCCATGAATCGATGACGAGATTGCAGATAGCCCGCCTTTGGATCAAGTACCCACCCTTAGTCCACTAAGTGAGCTTAAATAGTAGTTTTGGGTAAAACAAATGTATCCAGAAGAAGGTGAATATGGCGTCATGAGTGATACATGCGGGAAACAGCGCCTCCTGTCTTGCCTCTCCTATCTCTTCTACTGACACATATTTCACAAATCCTTCAGAGAGCAGCTGTTTTCTTTCTTTCCTTCATGAGTTCCTCTCGCCTAGCCCCGATCACAGCACGGTGTAGTGGCAAGAGTATGCGGTCCAACATCATCCAGATCTCACAATCATCCCAGAATCCGTTTCTTAGCCGCTTCACAAACTTAAGTGTGCATAAGAAGCACTCAGAAAGCTGATTGAAACACAAACTTCTGGGCCCCAGTTTCAGAAGTCGGCTTTAATAGGCTTGGGTTGGGTTTGGAAATTTGCATTTCTGATGAACTTCCAGGTGATGCTCATGCTGTTTGTCCATGGGACACGCTTGGAATACAACTGCCTTACACCACTCATCTCCTAGCTACCTGGGTTTGGACTTAGTTCTCTAATTGTAAAATGGGGATGCTAATAGTACTTCAGTGGGCAGTTATGCAATTTACACAAGTCAAAATATGTTCCATGCTTGTATATACCGGCAATAAAAATTCATTGGTCCACTTTCCCTTCCTCTGATTTTTCTTACTTATCCCACCAACAATATTAATTTAGCATCTGTTTTATGGTACTTCCTTAAAATTCACCAAACACTGATATAAATTTAGATGGTGGTATGTTGTGACTCTCCAATTAGATAAGAAGTCACTCAGGAGAGGTGGCATAGCCCCCACAAATGCTTTGTAGACGGCATGTATTTCTAGCCCTCTGTGGAGAGGCAGTTGAGGGACAGTGTTAAGAGCAGAAAATCATGGCACCCAAGTGCTTCAGTGTGAACCGCAGCTCTGCAACCTAGACTCTCTGTAAGCTTAGGCAAGTTACGTAGCCTCTCCCTTAGTTTTTAACTCTGTAAATTGGGGGGGTGGTATTATTAGTTTCCCTGGAGTTTTGCTATACTAAATGAGGCAGGCAATGTGTGTAAAGCATTGGAAAAGTGCTTTACCCATAGTGTGAATACAGTATATAGGTGTGGATTGTTATTATTAAATTCATTTTGCAATGTCTCCCAGTAGAAAGACCAAACATTTAAAAAATGAACAAAAGCCAAAAGCTGAGGTAGTACTGAAAAGTTATTTTTTACTTTCTGGGCCATTTGGGTGGCTCAGTCGGTTGAGCATCTAACTCTTGGTTTGGGCTCAGGTAATGATCTTGCTGTTTCGTGAGTTCTATCCCCACGTTGGGCTGTGCTCTGGCAGAATGAGGCCTGCTTGGGATTCTCTCTTTCTCTCTCTCTGCCCCTCCCTTGCTTGTGCTGTCTCTGCTTCTCTCAAAATAAATAAATACACTTAAAAAAATAAAATTAAAGTTATTTTTTATTTTCAAGTCTTACAAAGTATAAGTTCAGTTCCAGGTGGTTGTGGGTTCTTTGTTCACAGTTATAAGTTCACACACATAAATCTACAACTTATATGCTAACTATTGCCACATATTTAAGCATAATACTAAATATTTAAATCTTCAAATTTATGTCAGCTACAAGAATCGAAAGTGATCTCATCATCCTCACTCACGTCACACAGTGACTTTGTTAAACACCTTTCCTGAACATCCGCTTCTTAGAAATTATAAAAAGTGGCCTTGGGATATGACTGAGAAAGAAAACTTGTGTGCAAAGCTATGCACCATCGATCAGCTATTGTATAAGCATGAGTGGAACATTAAAATATTCCCTCTGTCATAGCATTTCCCTACTGCTTTATATAACTGTTTACTTGTCCCCCTCCCTGCTAAAATGTAACTTATTTAATCATATGCATTGTACATTTCCCATAGGCCAATGAGAGTGTGGATATCACAATAGAAATCAAACAAGTTTTAGAATCAAACTAGCTCTGTGCAAGTGGGAAAGTACAAAAAGGAAATAAAACTTGTGGATAGTTTCATTTACCATTGAAGTATCATAGTAAAGATGACATTTGATAATGTACATAAAAGCACTTGGCTCAGAGTAGGTATTCAATTAATAGTAGTTACTATTCTTTCTTGTAGTCTTGGCATCTACCATGGTGAGTAATTTGGCATAGGCACTTGAAAATGTTTCTTGAAATAATCAATGTACAAATTCAGCAGCTTGGTAGTGCTTCATTTTCAATGTTGATTAATTCCAGATCACAAATCAGCATGTTCCATAGCACCAAGTTACTAAGTCACGGCTCTCCCCACATTTTCCCTAGAAAATTATAACAGTTGCAGTTCACTTTAGTTCATTAAGTAAATAGCCTAATTATTTTGTGGGTTAGTTCAACCCAAGGACCCAATCATATGACATAAGAAACTCAGACTATACTCTTTTGCCTCTCCCCAAGTTATTTTTCCTATTCTGTTTTGTCTCCATGGAAAGCAGTAAAAGTTTCTTTGCTGCAATAAGATAAACACCATTTAAAAGCAACTTTATTGTGATAGGATAAACCCCATCTAAAAGCAACTTCTGAGGGAGCTCCAAAATAGCATGTGCTGCAAAGACCATAATTATTGGTTGTGAGTCTCTGGACAAGTTACTTAAAATATTTGCAGGCCTCAGATTTCACCCTGGTCTAGTAATAATGATAATATTTACTAAACTGTGCTGTAATGAACTTTATAAGTCTATCTAGTTCTTTTCCTGGCTCTTTCATTTTATTTACTACAGCTAACTTTTAAAGAAATCTTGATTATCCTTATTCCTTCTGTTTAGATAGTCAAAATATGTATCAGTATGAATTGCCTCTCATGTGAAGCTCCCATTCACAGCTTTACATACTGCCTTATGGACAGGCAGTGTGGATGTGGCAAGTCAGCTGACTGTACGTTATAAGTCACACACTCTTCCTATAGTATTGTACTGGGAATGGAAAACAGCTGCCCAGCCAAGGCAATCTTCACTTAGGTATAGCCACATGACTAGTTCTCTCCAAAGAAATGTATGCCAAAATGTTTAGACGGTGGGTGTGCCTTCTCCGCTCTCTCTTCCCCATCTGCCAGTTGGATGCGGAGGACTTGAAGGCTCCAGGAAATGGTAGAGCTCTAATCCTAGATCACTGTGTAGAGAAAAGCCTCTGCTGAAAGCAAACAACTGCACCAAACCATTACTTGAATGACAAAGAAATTGTTGTTGTGTTAAGCCACTAAAATTTTGGGGTTTGTTGGTGCACCTAGCATTACCTTAACACAGTTTTTCTTAGAACGACAATGGTATTTCTTAGAATGTACATAAGGCTGGAAGAAGACTTTTTACTGAGAAAGGAGTAACACACTGTTACATAAGTAGTAATAAGTGGAAGTTATACATTTCCAACCTTCACAAGTTATATGGGTCCTGCAGAGGTGTTTAATTTAGACTACAGTCTCTCCAAATAATGAATTAGCTACCAGACGGGTTATAAATAGCAGATTTTGGGGCGCCTGGGTGGCGCAGTCGGTTAAGCGTCCGACTTCAGCCAGGTCACGATCTCGCGGTCCGGGAGTTCGAGCCCCGCGTCAGGCTCTGGGCTGATGGCTCAGAGCCTGGAGCCTGTTTCCGATTCTGTGTCTCCCTCTCTCTCTGCCCCTCCCCCGTTCATGCTCTGTCTCTCTCTGTCCCAAAAATAAATAAACGTTGAAAAAAAAAATTTTTTTTTAAATAAATAGCAGATTTTGCATGAAAACCTGAATGTTTGGCCTCTTGTGAAAATTTGTAGGATTTGACTACCCTGTGCCCATGTTCCTGCAATGCACCGATTGGCCACAGGTGAAGAGCAGGTGACCAGAAGGTTCCAACCAGTTTCTGGAGTCTTGTCAGTTATTCTTGTATCTAAGCTTACAGATTCCGTGAGATAAAGTCTAAACGGGAATAGAGAAACCAAAACTGTAACAGAGGGAACAGGTGACACAGGTGATGGAGGAGAAGAGAGAATCACAACAGACTGTGAAATAAACCAGAGACTGACATAGCAAGAAGCTATCACTACCACTTGGCCAGAGAGAAAAAGGTGATAGCTTTGCTTAATTTAAGCTTACAAAGCAGAGGCGCCTGGGTGGGTCAGTCAGTTAGGTGTCTGACTTTGGCTCAGGTCATGATCTCATGGTTTGTGAGTTTGACCCCCGCGTTGGACTCTTTGCTGAGCTCAGAGCCTGGAGCCTCCTTTGGATTCTGGGTCTCTTTCTCTCTGCCCCTCCCCACTTGTGCTCTGTCTCTCTCTCTCTTGCAAATATAAATAAACATTAAATTTTTTTTTAAAAAAAAAGCTTACAAAGCATATGCGTAATGTCAAATTGGGATGATTCGGTCTCTGTGTAACATAAATCCTTTTTGGATAACACATAGAGAAAGGGCATTTATGTGTTTGTAAATGAGCAGGTCCAGAGCTTGCTATGTTGTGATTCAGGGTAGGTTCCTGGATTTTTCACCGGTTCAGTGAGGGTCACAAGGACCTGGTTTTCTCTATTTGGCTGCCCACACTCAGACTCCATTCTCAGGTGGTTTCCCTTTCGTGGCAAATTTGAAGCCAGTGGCAATCTTGGCTTTTTGCCTATTCATGTGGCTTGGGGTGGGGAGCATTGGGGGTTGGTGAGGAGAGGCCAGAGAGTAAAGAAAGAAGATCCTAAATTCCTGAGAAGGCACTCCTTTTCCAGAACCCACAGCAAGTCTCTCCTGCTCTCTCATTAGTCCACACTGCCTTAGTCCTCTCCATCTCTAAAAAGGGGATAAATTAACATGATTGATTGGACTAATCAGCTTGAGGAGGGGGAATGGGGCACAGGAAAATTACTACTAAAGTGCCAAATTTCTTCATGTATAATGGTAAAACCTTCTGAGGAAGCGAGAGGAGTTAGTTAAGTAAAATCTATTTTGTTATTATGGGAATTTCTTCATAATCATGTGACTCAACTTATTTATTTGGAGCTTCTTGGCAGCTACATATAAGACATTTCATTTAAATTATCATCTTTATGTGTCCTATGATTGGATAATTTTAATTTCTGGACTGCAAGGGATATGAAAAATAAAGATCAATTATCATTCCATGTGCAAACAATAAAAATGGAGACCAATTGAAAATACAAACAAAAGAAAGGCTATACTAGAATTTACTATCTGAATTATCAGTTCTGTTATGGGAAAAAAATGTACTGTGACTAACTAAATACTACACTTCCCTCTTTTCATTTGCCTCAACTAGAAAAAATATTTCCCACAATCATTCAAATTAGAAGGCATGTAAAATTAGAATGGAGTGGAAAACCAATGGAATTTTATTGAGGTATCTTCGTATTCATATCATACACACACAAAAAAACACAAGTCTGACTTAGTTGCCTAGAAATTAATATTGGAAAGTGAAATATAAACGACCCCTCTCAGACTGACTTTTAGAAGACCAGTAATATCATAAAGCCTTAAAAATACTCTGTAGGCCTAGGGGTGCCTGGGTGGCTCAGCTGGTTGAGCATCAGACTTTGGCTCAGGTCATGGTCTCCTGGTTCATGAGTTCGAGCCCTGCGTCGGGCTTTGTGCTGACAGCTCAGAGCCTGGAGCCTGCTTTGGATTCTGTGTCTCCCTCTCTCTCTGCACCTCCCCCACTCATGCTCGCTCTCTCTCTCTCTCTCTCTGTCAAAAATAAATAAACATTTAAAAAAACACTCTGGCATTGAAGAGGGCATCTTTTGGGATGAGCACTGGGTGTTGTATGGAAACTAATTTGACAATAAATTTCATATAATAAAAAAATAAAATAAAAAAATCAATAATAAAAAAAATTAAAAAAAATTAAAAAACACTCTGTAGGCCTTTAAACCCCTCCAAAATGATGGTATCATGTTTCAAGAATAATATGGGTTTTTAAATTAGTTTTGTAGGCCAATGAGGGTGTCTATAGTTTTTACAGCATTATTAATGAATGTGAGAAATGTAGCAGGCAGAACATATTTGATTTTAGTAATCTGAGATAGAATCTTACAAGTTAAAATTAAGTTGTGTTGAATATTCTGGTGCCACCAGAAAAGAAAATTGATAAAAGAACCACAGATGAGGAGTAATGATGAGTAGTGCTATTTTATTTTGAAGAAATAGCCAACCAAGTCATGAAGGGATTGATGTTAGGTATAGCCATGTTTAATATCTACATTAATCACTTGGAAATGGGAGTAAGCAATATATTAATGAAATTTGCACATGACACTTCAATTGAAGGGTGCTATTAGCAAGCATAATGACAGCATGGGTAAATGATTTTCAAAGAGTTTATGTGAGCGAATATGACTTTTTACTTAAAAAAATCAGATAAATACCTAAGGACTATGTTAAATGTTTACTTTCTAATGGGAGGAAAACACCGTTTCTGTCTATATTTCTGATGAGACCAATATTTAACTATTGAAAACAATTTGGTGTTGATCAATGCACCCACATATAAGAAAACAGAATTAAATACAACTGAAATGAGATGGGCAATAAAAATAATTAAGGGGTTAGCCTAATGAACCTCTAAGAAAAGATTAAAATAATCTTGTAGTCTGCAAACCCCAGACAAGTAAGTGCAAGGGGGAGTGTGTAATAACTTTCTTCACTGGGGGCTAGGACAGTAAAACTCTATTCATTCAAAGTGCTGGGCATAAAACAAAAACAAAACAAAACAAAAAAAAAAAAAACAAAAACAAAGGTCGAGGTACTCCTTTGAATGATCCAGATTATCTAGTATTGCATTAAAACAACAGCTATGATCTCTGACAGAATGGTAAATAAGTAGTTGTCCCACATTATGTAACTATTTAGTACGTAATCATTTGGTGTTTTCCGGGAGCCATGTGAGAAAAGGAAGGTAATGAAATAAGAACCAGGTACAACAGCAGTAACTGCAGAACAGTTGGAAATAGGTGTCCAAAAGCAGTTTTGCCAATGCCACCTTGGCATTCAGAACGGATGAAGTTTTTCTCATCAGTTTTTAGGTGTGCCTACAAAACCAGTGCAGCTGAGATAATGCCTCTGACTAAAGCTCCAAGAAAACAATAGCATTTTATTCTCCCACTCCTTCATTCTTTGACAAACCCATATGCTTATTTTACTCAACAGTTGTTTCAAAAAGTAGTGTCTTACTCATGTATTCTTTTTTTGGTATGCCTTTACTTTGTTTTGTTTTCGTCCTGGGAAATACAGACATCAAATGATGTCAAGTGTGTGCGATAGTTATAGAAGCACGAGTCTTGTCCCGTACATATAGGCAGCTTACCCTACTCAGGAATAATTAATTTTCACAACAACCAAAAAAAAAAAAAATGGGGAAAATGACGTTTTGACATTTTTTGTATGACAAAAGTAGGGTGATCAGTAAAGACTACAGTTCCAATGAATAATTAAAGGGAACATTCCTGCAACATTTGTTCTTTATTATCCCCCTCTGTACCCTGGCTGATTTGTTCAATGAGCTGTGGTAGATGGATAGTGGGGAACACATCTTAACTCTAGGATAAAATGGAACAAGTCGGCCCAGTCACAGAACACGGTACCTGTGTTGTGGAGCTGTGTTAATGTGTTTTAAAATATTTAGGAGGGGGGCGCCTGGGTGGCGCAGTCGGTTAAGCGTCCGACTTCAGCCAGGTCACGATCTCGCGGTCCGTGAGTTCGAGCCCCGCGTCAGGCTCTGGGCTGATGGCTCAGAGCCTGGAGCCTGTTTCCGATTCTGTGTCTCCCTCTCTCTCTGCCCCTCGCCCGTTCATGCTCTGTCTCTCTCTGTCCCAAAAATAAATAAACGTTGAAAAAAAATTTAAAAAAAAATAAAAAAATAAAATATTTAGGAGGAAGAAAAGACAACACACTATTAAAAAAATAGTTTGGGAGGATCTAAGAAACTGCCGACTAGGTTATCATATAACCTTTAGTGTTTTGTGCCTTCGGAGCTTCGTTCAACACCTTACAAGGTCTTTTGTGATTTGCGTCTTCCAAATTTTTAGTGTTATCTTCTGTCACTCTCTCCCAACACACACACACACACACACACACACACACACACACACGTGCACATACACACATGCACACAGACCATAAACTACCCATACAACAAAAGTTGATATTTCGCAAACATATAATACACATTTTGTTCCCTCTGATTAGAATACTTTTCTTCTCTTTTTCTGCCTAGAACATTTCTTCTGATCCTTCAAGATGCAGTTCAAATGCCACCTCCCTTGGCAAGCTCCATAGTGCCTTCCATAAACCACCTTCCTTGCTCACTTAGAATCAGTCATTATTTCTTTTGTATCCCCACAGAACTTTCGTACGTCCTCACACTGATAACAAAACAATAACAACCACAACAATTGCAAGCATCACTTATTAGAATCTAATATGCGCCAGGCACTCTGGTAGATATTTTCAATTGTCTTATTATCTTTACAATAAGACCTGAAGGTGAGTATCATTTTCTCAACGAATAACTTGAGACCCAGAAATATTGAGGAGTGTGTCCGAAGTCATACAACAGCCCCACTTATGCCACTCGCTCCAAATCTGCACTTTAAATGCAGTCATCTTGCCTCTTCTGCAGGTCTTAATTCTTGCCCTTATAATTGAATTTGGCAATTCTTTGTTTGTAAGAAAGCAATAAGTCGTTGTCTTTCAAAACCAGGCTCTGGAGCCACATTTTTTGGTTTTAAACACTACTTCTGTCTCTTATGAGTTGAGTGATTTATTTAGGACCCCCTTGCCTCAGTTTCTTTATCGTTAAAGTGAGGATAAGACAGTTCCTGACTCACAGGGTGGCTTTGAGGATTAAATGAGTTAGTATTTATAATAAATATAATAGCACCTGCCCTGTTATAAGTACTCCATACCTCATTATAGTACTCCATACCTGTTAGCTATTATTATTGGGTTATGTATCTCTCTTTCATAGAGATTATGAACTCCTCGGAGGTAGAAAAGGTATCTCATTTATCTTTTCATATCCTCCACCTACCACAGTGTCTTGCAAATACCAGCAACTTGCAATGTAGAGTTACCAAAGTAGATTTATGCCAATGGTGAGTAAGTATGTGGGGGGAGGGGTCAAAAGAACAGAGAGGAGAGAGTCATGTTATGACACCAATATATGGTTGCTATGAGTCACTTTTTCCTGGCAGGGGAAAAAAAGAAAGAACCTGTCAGCCGTGGTAGACTTCAGCATTCCATAATTGCACTCTTCCAGCTGGGAAGCTACGATATAAGCCGCAGAACCAATTCCCCCTTGCAAAAGGTACTGAACAGATAGTGAAAACTCTCAAGAGCTAAGAAGGCATGCCAAGGTGTCAGGAGCTGCACACCAGCAGCTGCTACTGATCCCCTGCCCCTTTCACCCAGAGCTACTAATTCTGCTTCTTCATGCTGTGCCTCGACCAGTAATCCAGAATCTGTGCCTGCTCCGTGCAATGGTAAAAAATCCCAGAGGAGGGGTACGCTTCAGTGATTAAGGTCGATGGACTCTATACTGTGCTATGCTCTCCTGCTTGCTATTGTTCTGACCCTTTCTACTTTGATATATTCCTTGATTTCTGCCCACTTGTCTAGGATTTCAAATTGCCCTTCCTCCTCAATCCCTCCAAAATGCCGTATATTCTTAGTTTCTTGTGCCTTATTATCTGTCCTCTTGCCTTGTGGCTGACTCCTGAACATATTGACGCAGGATATTTATCCTTGCCATGTTTCATACTCGATGACACTTTCTAGTCCTAACCCTGTGCCCAGCCCAGCAACACTGATGCTTCACACACACACACACACACACACACACACACACAAAAGTTCTTACAAAAGAAGCTGTATAGAATAACAAGTAGACAGCAATTAAGGACATGGGAATCAGAGTCAGACAGATGTGATCCAGAGACCCAGGTCTGTTATGCCATTATTTATGGTCTAACCCTCAGTTTCCTCATCTGTATAATGAGGCACATAATGACCCTTATCTTGTGGGTTTGCTAAATTCAAATACTCAATTAAGGTATACAGTAAGTTAAAATTAATATTGTTATTATTAAAAATGGATTCCTGGGGTGCCTGGGTGGATCAGTCAGTTGAGTATCCAACTCTTTTTTTTTTAAATGTTCATTTATTTATTTTGAGAGAGACAGCCAGACAGAACACGAGGGTAGGGTGGGGCAGAGAGATAGAGAGACACAGAATCCAGAGCAGGCTTCGCGCTGTCAGCACAGAGCCTGATTTGAGGCTTGAACTCACAGAGGTGAGATCATGACCTGAACCGAAATCAGACTCTCAACCAACTGAGCCACCCAGGCACCCCATGTGTCCAACTCTTGATATCAGCTCAAGTCATGATCTCATGGTTTGTGAGATCAAGCCCCATGTCGGGCTCTGTGCTGACAGCGTGAAGCCTGCTTGAGATTTTCTCTCTCACTCTCTCTCTGCCCCTTGCCAGCTCTCTCTCTCTCTCTTTCAAAATAAATAAATAAACATTTAATAAAAAACTAAAGGTAAAATGCTATAAAAATAATAAAAATAAAAATAGGTTCCCAAGTTACTGGCTCAGAGATGAACTGTGGCTGAATATGTTTCAAAAACTTAAAAATCATCATTATTATAAAAGCACTTTATTTTAGACCTAGAAATGATTTTAAAAATCCAATCACTTTCGGGGCATCTGGGTGGCTCAGTCGGTTGGGCGTCTGACTTCAGCTCAGGTCACGATCTCACAGTCCGTGAGTTCGAGCCCCACGTCGGGCTCTGTGCTGACAGCTCGGAGCCTGAAGCCTGTTTCGGATTCTGTGTCTCCCTCTGTCTCTGCTCCTCCCCTGCTCATGCTCTGTCTCTCTCTGTCTCAAAAATAAATAAAAAAATTTTAAAAAATCCAATCACTTTCTTTAAGAGATGAGGGCATTATGAACCAGAGAGCGAGATGCATAGCTCTGTCAGTAATTAAAGGAAAAGACCCCATCCTCTTTCCCAAATGAAAAATTTTGGCCTAGATTTCATCATTGCAATTTTGAATGACTTCATTCAGCTTATTCACATCTTCATCTACCCATTCACTTTTCCATCCATCCATTCATCCATCCATCAATCCGTCCATTCGTCCATCCATCCTTTAAGAAATATTTACTATAGAGATCTGCTATAATGTCAATGATATGTGTCAATCTCCATTCTGAATCCTGGGAATTTGCAATCATAATCCCTATCTTCATGGTGTTCTTACTCTTCCTCCTTCTACTGCTTCTCATATCACCTTAGGCTTCTGTTTCTGCCATTAGAAAATGCATTAATGGCATTTCTGCATGTTGAAAGTAACCCTTTTTTGAAAGACATAAACAGCAAATTTTAAAGAAAGTTCTCACTGGTAGAGTTGGATCTCATAGATAAACCATTTTCATGAAAATATCACTTAGAAGGCTTTAAATAAATATTTCTCCATGCAAACATAGTGAACTGTCTATGTTTATCCTCTTTTTGTCCTCTCTTGCCTTTGGTTTCCCTTCTCTTCCCTTAATACAGTTCGATACACACTAGAACCTTGAACAAATTTAGAAACCTGAAAATTTTGTTTGTGGTTTAATGGATTGTAATCCAAGCAACAGCAGTGACTGATTTTATACCATTTTTGGACCCTTAGCCCTTGGTAGATGCTCAGTAAATGCATTGGTAATAACAATAAAGATTCAATGAATAGTTATAAGATATTCTGAAAAATGGTTAATTAATGACTATTATTAGCAGCTGAAACTGTCAGCCTTTTGAATTTAATTTTTGCTTTTGTCTAGGATAAGTGTGCTTTGGGATTAGTTAGCAGGTATGGTAAGTAATATCTGACTGGCAACTGATAGTAATCAATGCAATTAAAGAGAAGTTGTCCCTTTCAGCATTTATGCCTTATAGTGTCCCATTTATGATAATGCTATGTTCACCGAGAAAGCTTTTTGACATCTTAAGAAGCCTAGCTATTTGGAAGCTGAAAATATTCAAAGTAAAAGGGATGGGAACCTAGGTAGAAATTTTAGATATGTGGAGGCCATTCACAAACGAATTGTTGAAGTGTTGGAAAGACACAATCTGCCTGAAACACTCCTGAGCAGTCTTGTTTGATATAGCAATGGGTGATGAAAATCACAGGATAGAATTTTGTCACAGAATAGAATTCATTTATGTATGCCTTTGTTTGTTAAACAAACAACCCACAGGTATTCTTGGTCTGGCAAAGAAGAACCAATTTGTGAATCAGATGCTACTCAAACCCCAGCAGAATATTCAGGCGCCTAGCTTTCTTCCACTCTCATACTTTATCATCTTCCTCTCTCCAATAAATCCACCCTGTTGTTCAAGCCAAAAATTTTGGCATTATCCTCAGTTTCTTACTTATCCACATCCACTATCTCATGAAGTCCTATTGTCCTTACATTCAAACTATATGCAGAATCAGACAACAACTCATCACCACCACTACCACCTTAGCCCATTAATCTGTGTTAATTCCACAGGTTCCTAACCAATGTCCCTGCTCTGATCTTGCCTTCTTCAATCTATTCTCAGCAAAAGAGCCAGAGTGATTCTGTAAAAAGGGAGTCAGTTCATTTCATTCATGAGCTACAAACGTGTTATTGTTTCTCATCTCCCTCAGAGTAAATGTCTAATAACTTACAATAGCCAATAGGCCCTACATGACCTGGCCCACATTACTGCTGTGACCTCATTTTCTACCTCTTGCTCACTCTATTGTTATTTCTTCAACACTTAGTAGGCACACTACTGCTTTAGAAACCTTTCACTTACTATACCTCCTACCTGGAATCCTGTTTCCTCAATATCCATATGGCTCACTGTCTGACCTCCTTTACTTTGAGTCTTTACTTAAAAATTATCTTCTCAGTGTGACCTTCCCTGGTAATTCTATCTAAACTTGTAATCCACCACATGTATTTTCCATCTTGCTTCCTGTGGTTTGTTTCTTCTTCCTCTTCGCATGTACCACTATATACCATATGATGTATTATGCTCATTATTTATTGTCTGACTCCAATGAAAATGTAAAGAGCTATGAGGGTAGAATGTTTGTTTTGTTCACTGCTAATGCCCAGAGCTATACCCAAAACATAGAAGATACTCTAAATATTTGTCCCAAAACTGGATGAATTGGGGCACTTGGGTGGCTCAATCAGTTAAGTGTTCGTCTTTGGCTCAGGTCATGATCTCATGGTTCATGAGTTCAAGGCCCGTGTCAGGCTCTGTGCTGACAGCCCAGGGCCTGGAGCCTGTTTTGGATTCTGTGTCTCCCTTTCTCTCTGCCCCTCCCCTGCTCTCTCGCTCTCTCTCTCTCTCTCTCAAAAATAAATAAAAACATCAAAAACTGGATGAATTAACTTTATAGGCAGGGTCTGGTAGATCAATTACATTGATATCTCATCCAATTAATGGCCTTCTGGTATCACTTTTGTGGCAGGTTATGGTTTTCAAAGATGGTTACAACAATATCTCCTCTATCATATGTTCTTCTATAATGTAATATTACACTGTACTCAAGAGGTAGACTGGGCTTATAACTGTTTCAACTAATAGGGTCAGGATAAAGCCAAGGGTATGATGATTATAACCCTTTATTAAGACCTCAGAAAGATTAACAAACATACTTCATAGGCCCTTCAAACAGAAAGAAGTCCTTCCAAAGACTTAAGGGCATGCCTACCAGAAAGTTTCTATTGAAAATTAGGGCTCCTAAGAATGTTAAGAGTATTGTTCCACAGCAGTCTGACAGGTAGCCTCTTTAATTGAAAGATCTTCAGAATTACAGAGAACTATAGTTTAGAAGCTATACTCAAGGGATTACACTTAAGGTGCCTCATCCACAACTGGACCTGATTTAGATAATGAGCCACTGGATTTCAAGCTGATGCCATATTGAAGGTTTTGGGGGGAGGGGTGAATACATTTTCCTTGTAGGGGCAATGTGAATTGATGTAGCTAAAAGGCAGATTATAGCAGAGTGCATTTTTCTAAGGTGACTGAAACAGTATCTCTTGTCCTACACAATCATCTACAATGTGATCTTGCTGCACTCTCTTATCCAGAGATGGATGCTGATTCCTCTCCCCTTAAGTCAGGGGAGGCTTGTGATCGCCATGATAAAGTATGGTGGGATTTTTTTCTATATGACTTCCAGGGCTGTATCCTAAAAGGCAACGCAGCTTCTGCCTTGGATCTGTGGGTTTGAAGATACTAACTACTATGTAAAGAGAGTGACGACCTCTTGGCTGCCATACTGTGAGGAAGCCACACACAGGCTCCCATTTAGCATTTTTAGTCTTCAAGTCACCTCAGCTCAGGTCCCAGACATGCGAGTGAATGAGCCTTCAGATGACTCCAGCCCCCAGCTGCCACGTGTGTCTTAGGTTTCAAGTCTTTCCAGACATAGTGGAATAGAGAGGAGCCACTGCATTCTGTCTAAGTTCCTGATGGACAGAATCCGTGAGAAACATGAAATGGTTGTTTTAAGTCATTATGTTTTGGGGGGATGTTGTTATGCCACAATAATACCTGCAAATCTCTTTGCAATGTGGCTTTGCTGCTCCTCCATCAATAAGTGCAGCCTGTTTTCCATCCCTTGAATCTGAGCCAAAAATGAGGCCGAAGTGACGGTGTGTCTGTTCTAAGCCTAGGCTTTAAGAGACCTCACATATTTCTGCTCTTGGAGCCCTGCCTGCACCTTAAGCTTGGGCTAGCTAGATGGACAATCAGTGACCTAGACCAGCTTACAAATGATCAATCATATGAGAGAGAGCCCAGCCTTGATCACCAGAGCTGCGTCCTTGACCTGCAGCTGACCCCAGGTGCACAAGGGAGCCCATCTAAGACCAGAAAGACCAGCCAGCTGACTTGTAGCCTCGTGAGAAATAATAAACGTTTATCATTTCAAGCCACTGAGTTTCTTTTTTTCGGGTGGGGAGGAGAAGGCAGAATAGGGAGTGTTGCTAAACAGAAACAGCTAAATGATACAAGAGGACGAAGATTCTACTCTTTGCATTAATCCCCAAGAACCTTGGGGGACTTTATAACAACCCACTTCCTCCGTAGGATCAGGCCTAACACGTATAATGACAGAAAGTGCTATACAAACAAACAGTGTTACCATGCTCCTGAGCCTAGAACTAGAAAAAAAAATGAGTAAGTTTTAAAGTGCAGCTGAAGAATTCATTTTTTTTCAAAGCCAAATTGGAATATGGAAAAAGATTTTTAAAAATTCTAAATTTAGGTGCAATGGTTTTCGTGTGTTTGGAATCTGCACACCAGCTTCTTCTCTGCCCTACTTTAAAAGGTGGCATACAAGAGGAAAAAGGAAGTTTTGTTTATTTGTAGGTGAACCCTTTATGGTCCCCACCAAAATAATAATACATGTTTGTTTATATCACCCACATGTCAGCAGGAAGAATGAAATCTATCATTTTTAAAAGCATCTATTTTTATTTTTATTTTTTTAAGCTTATTTATTTTGAGATAGAAGGAGAGAGAAAGCATGAGCAGAGGAGGGGCAGAGAGAGAGGGAGTTGTGAATTTTATGACATAATGAAAGTAAGAATAATGCAAATAATAGACAAAGAATTTGAAGTGGGCATTTTATTTTTCTTCAAAATGATGATATTTTAATGATAACTTTATAAGAATAAAAGTAACCTGCAATTAAATTGCCTTCTTTGTTGCTACACACACTACAGTTAGTTAAGCCCATAGTCAACTAAATCCCAACCCATCACTGGACTTACATTAGGAAGGAGTTTATAGTCTAGTAGATGGGTGACTGTGTGTTTTCTCATTCTCTTTTCTGAGTCAATGCCTTCTGGAAGAGTTAGGAGTAGAAAGAAATGCTTAGTTTTGTCGAATTAGCTTTATTAAATTCTAGTTTCTTCCAAACATTCAGAAGGACATATTTGGCCTGGGACTCAGAGTAGATAATTGCTACAGATACTTGTTTCAATCAAGAAAGTATATAAGATTGTCTGTCCTAAAACCAGCAGAATATGAAAAGACAAAAGGGGACTGCAAAGAACTCCAGTTTGAAAGGGATCAGAGAAGGACCCAAAGAAGGTGACTGAGAATATTACAAGGATGAATTTGTCCAAGGAGCGAAATACCAGGGAGGCTGATAAGGGGAGATCTGAGACAAGTCCATTATATTTGACAACTAGGACACCATTAAGGATATTAAGAAGGATCATTGTGGTAGGATCATAGGGGTGTTAATCAGAGCCCAGAGATGTGAATATTGTTGAGGAAACATGGTCATGGTTATTAGAAAAACTGCTATGAAGTTTGTATCGAAAGGAAAAAAAATGAATAAGTATAGGGAAATCAAGATCAGTAGTGAGAGAAAAATGAGGGACCAGTTGAGGAAGTGAAAAATTGATAAACCAGTTATTAGGTCCCTTGTCCACTTTGTTCTTACTGCAGATATATCCACGTGTCATTTATGGCCTCTTCCAAATCACTGATAAAAATGTCCATCAGAACAGAGACAATAAAAGAGTTCTACTGAAGTGTGCTACTGAAATCCTTTGTCCAAAGCTTCTCCATTGGTTAAAACTTCAGCATGTTTTGTTTTTGTTTCTTGGGTGCTGTTTTGCTCTGTGAAATTTTCTAGGCTCAACTGGGTGACCTATAGTATACTTATATTCATGTCTCCTTTGTCTTTCATTTAAATTCCCCCACCACACCCCCTGGGCTTCTCTACAGTTAGAAAGCCCCTTGAATTTCCGTGCTACATTGCTACCCTTATTCCCAGCCCATCTCTATCTTTTAAACCAAAATCATTCTACTTCCACTTTCTACATATGGCCTTGTCTCACAAAAGTTCAGTTATTTTTTTAACTTCCTTAGTTTAAAATCTCAAGTTAACTAAGTTTATATGTGAGACATACATGAGGCTGCAAGTTTTGTCTCTCAAACCATCCCCAGTACATGTTCTGGTGAATTACAAGTCACTTTCAACACCGATAGTCTTTACCCTGTGTTTTATCCAACAAAGGTCATTGTACACATGGAGACTATATTTGGAAATGTTCCTCTCTCTTCCTCAGTTCTTAGATTAGAATTCCCTCTTCTCCCTCTCTCAGTTTTTAAAAACATTACCTGCATTCCCAGAGCTGTATCTCTAATACATTAATTCTGATTTTTTTTTTTTTTGCTTAATTATGAAACTCACCTTATTTCTGGCAAGAATGTGACATGGATGGGAGAGACAGCAGGCAGGAATTTGGGAGCAAGGCATACAGAGCATGAGGAGGGGAAGAACCAGAGTTTAACATTTCTCTACAGTCACATGACTGAGTCAGTGCTCCCTTGACCCCTGTACATTGTGAAAAAAATCTCTCTGGAATTGGTTTATTGAGAATAAGTCATCAAAAACTAAGCCTTGCCTAATTGGTTCTGAGCCCCTCTATAATAAGACCCTATCCTCATGATTTCTATATAATTTAAAATTACTCTGCCCACCTCATTCCCAAAGCTGGCTTCCCCATAGTTTTCTATGGAAATATTCTGATTTGACTAAAGGATTGCCATTAAGATTCTGTGACATTCTGGCTTATTTGCTTCTTTGGGTTATAATCAGTAAAGTTCTAAGATTTTTGTATCATTTTTCTTTTATCCATTACAATTAGAATGGGAAATATTTTTCCAGATTTTTAAATTTCCCTACCCATTTTTAAAAATGTTTTTATTCCTTACACATTTGAAGAAGGTCATCAATGTTTACATATCTCAGAGTCAGCTCTGAACCAGATGAACCCCTGGGTCCTGCTTGCTCTCAGTTGTTCAAGCTTTGAAATTTTAAATCACATTTGTTGTATTGAGCCCTGAAGTGAATGATATCATTTTAACAGAAGCCTCTGAGAAGTATAATTGTGTCTGAGTTAAACTGGGAAAGTTGTCTGTATTGACTGAAAGAAGAAACTTGGAAAAGGCTAAAGTTTGGAAAGACTTCTGAATAATTAAGAAGAATGACTGCTAAGCCAAGTACCATATTCTTAGTTGTATAGTCTATAGAAATTGAGAGTGGGAAACAGATGGAAGTTGAGGTGTAGACTCAATATCACTGGGAATGTCAGATCAGAAATTATTTTTGGAAGCGTAAAAGGAGCTTTGTGTGTGGGAGGAGCTCAAGAGGTGGGATATGAATCCCGCGAGGTACTAGGCAAAGAATGAAAAACCAAGGCTTGGGTGGTAAGTTGGGTTTATCTGCTTTGTGGAGGAACTATTTGATATTTCTCTAAGTACTGATAACACATTTTTTTTCAAATCCCATAGCTTTTGAATTTTTAAATTTTAGTGCAAACCCAGATGATTTATAACTATTTCATAGCAAGAGCAGGGAGTTTTTATGTGATTTCCTCACTTATGCTTTTCCTCCCTACCACTCTGGTGTTCTGGAGGTATCACATTTATCTAGATTTAATTCTCGTGTGGATTTTTGGCTCCTGAAGATCACAAAGTAGATGGAACAGCTATACGGGAAAGGCAAAATAATAAAAGGATTTACCAGACTTAAGGACCAGAGGAAGAGATTGAACGCAAGGAAAGCCGCTGTGTGTGCATGCCTGACAGGGCTTGCAGGGCTCATTCAATCTTGGGGAGGAACAAAGGGCTGGCAGGTGAAAGAGAGCAGCAAACACTGTCAGGCCAGGTGTTCGGCATTAAAATGCGGCTGTACCCGGGATCCCAGATGGCTTGAAGGAGAGGTGCGAATGAAATGACCCAGAGAAGTCAGGAGATGGGAGACGGAGGCAACAAGCTACATTTAGGGTCCTGGCAATTAGAGGGATTTCAATTGCTTGGCAGGTATTTAAGCGATAATGAATGTTTGAATCATTCTTGAATAGTGGATAGATCTATTTTTTGAGGAAGGATTGTCTAGCTTCTTGCGTCTGCAGCTTTCCCCAAACCCCTCTCAAATGTTTTCATTTTAACAGAGCATGAATGTATTTAACGACTCTTGAAAGCAGAATGAAAAGCAAGATTTTTCAATTAAACATATGCTACATAACATGTATCATCACATGTATTATCAAAATATGAGAATCTAAAATACTAAAAGCAAGTTTGTCCCTACTGAAATATTATATAGATAATCTATTATATATGTGATAGGTATAATATCCTATGTGTTTTATATAGATAACTAGATAGGCCACATTTGTCTTATAATGGCATACTGGTTGGGTTTTTCTATTTTTCTCTTCTAGAGATGTAAACATCCTAAATAGTAATACCTATTATGTGTGGATGTGTATCAGTAGCAATTGATTTATTTGTCGCATATGAATTTCAATTTTACCTAACAAACAATACTCATTCATATAAATATTATGCATAAAATAATATCTGTGTACATTTTCATATATGAGATTATGTGAATTAAAAAAATCATATAAATTTCATGAATATAATTCTAAGTGTTATTTTCTTATCTTGACTTTTTTTTTTGCATTTTGACTGAGATATATGCTTGACCTATTTATTTGGAGGTTTATTCTTCAAAAACATTAAACTCTTTTTATAAGAGTCCATGGCACAGAAAAGAACACAGGCACAAAGTTAGTTCTAAAAATGCCAAAAACTGAACTGGCTACATATACGTATACGCATACATATTTGAGAAGCTAAAGAATGGGTTCAAAATCTTAAAACATACAAGGTATTGTCACTAGATATAAAATATTGAAGCTGTAAAAGAAAAAAGGTCGAGAGGTTATATATACCAATAAGGTTAATGTAAATATGTAGTTCGGTATTTATTTTATATGGTCAGAAATTATCACAAAGTGCTAAACATACTGCAAATGATTATTGGGTGTCTTGAGTGTCTTGCATTTCTGCACATCTTGGGAGTGAAGTTATTAACTGCCCTTTGTCCTGGACTATCTTTTAAGGATTTTTTTTTTTTTTTTTGTATAGCAAACATCCTTGGGAATTAGATATAATGCCTTCCTGCAGAGTAGAGGGCAGACATGGTGTCTTCCCATTATAAAGCACTCAGAACCTCTAAGTTTAGAGTTTTTTTGTAATGTAACCTATCGGGTGTGAAGTTGTCACCTGGTCCTATTAGCATTATTCTGTGGAAAATGGAGCTTGAGGAGCTGCACAAGAAAATGCTGATACACAGGCTGTTGCTATTACCATGAGTAAGAAAGTCCTTCTTCCCTAATCCAGGTTCTGCATGAGCATGGGACAGCATTCACGGAACTATGGCAAACTAGCTTGTTACCCAGAAAGCAGGGCTAAGCCTCAGATTTTTCGAAGTCCTTGACAATGATCATTAAGAAAAAAATACAAAAAGACAAAAAGAAAACAAAAAACCCTAAAAGTGAAGACACCCTTTACTAGGAGACAACTTAATCGTAATATGTACTCTGACAGTAATAAAGTAGCAGGTGTATCAACTTTCTTATGGCACAAAATTTTCATAGTTGTTACAATATAATTGTGCCCTAAGTTTTAAATAATTTTAAAGCCCTAAAAAACGTGTATGCTATAGGCTGATTTTTAGCAATGCTACAGAAGACTTAATACAAAAAATCTGCTGAAATGTATATTTTAGGGGTTTATAATGCCTATGAAATTTGAGATATATTTAAATGTGAAGGACATACTTCATATGAGTTGATAATGCAAATCATTTGAGTTATATTTAGAATATTATAGTACTTTCAAACAGAAGTATTACTAGGCTATGTGGTGAACTAAATAAAGTATGTTAGCCTGTTCTTTTCCAATGAGTACCTCTTCTCCTTTAGCTTGATCATCATACATTTCTCACACTAGTTGTTCTTTTCTTCCATACTTACTAGTATATGCAGAAGGATTTTCTTTAGGGAAAGGATGGCTTGATTTTTCTTGGAAGTGTTCTTTTTTAAATAGGCTTTCTGAAGAAATGAAAAAGAAAATTCTTCACAGGCCTGTTTAATCTAGCCAAGATGGTAAAATCTCTGGTGGATAGAATGAAACTTTTCCACATACGCTGAGACTGACCCGAGTTCTTACTCCAGTCCATGGAGGCTGTTCATTTGTCTCTTAGGCTAGTAATGACATAAATTAGGTAAAAAAAAATTCAACATGATAGGTATGACAAACAGTATTTAGAATCAGGAGACCTGGCCCACAAATCTTACTCCAAGACTTAATTGTTGGATAAACTGGGGAGAGTCACTGAACTGGTCTGAGCATCTTTTCTCTGATCCACAAGATAGGAAAATCATAACCAAACCTCCTTCTCATAGCTGTGTTGAGGATCAAATTCAATGGTGTGCCTGAATGTTCTTCTAAATAATTAAGTTACATGCAAATATATTATAAGTAGGAAACATAAAAATGTGCAAATAACTCCTAGGGCAGAATTGAATGGTACCTATCTCAAAACTTGCCAAAATCTCTCTAAGCTTATATTGCTATGTAAGCCTGAAGGTTTATCGGCATCACACATTTAATACTACTGTTGTTTGATAGTTGACCAGTTCTGCAGTAAGGAAATGTTGAAAATTATTTTTATGACTTAAGAGAAAGAAGCCAACATGTAATTACTTTTCAGTGCTGGCCCTTGATGAAGTTATTCTACTAAAGTTAATTCTGAACAATCAATCCTAGACATAGTTTAGTAAAAATTGCTAAGTTTGTGGATGAAGAAAAATCCTTATAAACAACAGATGGGAAAAAAAAGACACCTGTGAAAAATAAAAATATGGTGGCCAGATATTTCTGCTTTACAATACTAAATTCCAGAACATTATCTGAAATATCAAGTTTCATTGATCAAAAATATGACTTAAGAATTCTATAGCAAGCCAAGTAGTTAACTATTTGTAAGGAATACAAGAATTACATGTTCTCTAATATGTAAGTGCTTGGGAAAACCACACTCTTACCTTTACTGAAACAAAAAAGGTTATTAGTTATGACAATAACTGTGAATAAATTAAACACTACAGTTAAAGAGCTAAAATTCTTATTTTGAGTTAAAATATATTTACATATACAAGCAAGCTAAATGTCAAATAATGGCGGAGGTAAAATGCTTAAATAAACCAGTACAAATCCATATATTTTTAATGTTATCCAACTATAAAAAATTACATCTAAAAATACTTAATAAAATGGTTAGAAATTTCATAATAATGTTTAATAAAATAGTAAGATAAAAACTACATGTGAATATTTTTCACTCCTATTAAATATATTAGGCATAGAGAAGGCAGAGAGAATATCAGTATGATGGCAGTAGTAATTGCCAGGTGGCATGATTACGCATGATTGTAAATTTGTATGTTACTTTCAAGTTAGTGTTTAATATCTAATATACTATCATAGCCATATTTTACTTCAAAATCAGAACATAAGAGGGCCATTGACAAATCCTACAAAAAGTAAGCATATGAAAAACAGACCTGCAAAAGAGATTGAGAAAAAAACAGAGATGGAGGAGGATTGCCAAGAAAGCAGACGACACGAAGATGAAGAGAACAGTTAATGGTCCCAAATAGCGCGGTGGGATCAAAAAAGATGGGGATGAAGAGAATCCATTGGGAAAGTCTAACTGAAAGAGTGTTGGGTGGACTTTTCAACAGCAGCCCCAGGACTTTGTCAGAGTTGTTTGCCAGATTCTTGACTACTGTAGCTTGAAGAGTGCATGGAGTGGAGGAAGAAATCATAGTCCGTTCTGTTGAGGAACTTGGCTTTGAAAAGGAGAAATACTAGATTTTGACTAGAAGGTAATTATAAAATGAAAGGTTTTTGTTGTTGTTATCCTTTGTGCACTTGTTGAAGGTATGGAAAGGTAGGCAAGAGTTGAATAATGTTACCACAGTGTTTAAAAACAAAGGATTTGGAATCAGGTGAAGCAGATTTGAATTTGGGGTTTCAGGAAGATTGTAGTATGGAGGGGTTCATAAAGTAGAAACCATCCTATCCAATGTTATTAGAAACTTTAGTTAATCTAATTTCAAACATAGACTTAAGCGGGCAATCATGAAATATGACACGTTTTTTAAAGTTTATTTTAAGGTAAAGCATATAAGGGCACACTGTTTCATCATATTCTACATATAGGTCAAAGACTTCAGTTCTTCAATGGCTTTTTTTGAAATATATCACACTCATGGTACATCATTTGTAGTTTTTCAGGTGTGAATTCTTTAAAGTGGAATTAACATTTAAAGCCCTTAGAAAACAAAAGCTTTCTCAAACTTTTACAAACTGTTTCTGTCCACATCTAATTCAAATATAATTTATAATTCAACTTTATCAAGACTTTCAAAGCATTCAGTTTAATTTTCATAGAAGTAAGTTTGGGTTTTTTTGACACATACTTAAATGGTTTACAAAATATTTATTTAAATTTGAAGTGATGAGTGAAACTGAATAAAATGACTTTCGGGGCAAACTCAACAGACTCATGATAAACCTGTAACCCAGCTGGAGGACGCAGGAGTACTCAAGGCTGCAAGACAGTGGCTGATCAGCCGAGAGCATTGGGTATGTTTTATAGAGGACTGGAAGGTTGGTTACCAGTGTTTTGGGTAAATGGAGATGAGATAAAAGAGTCTGCTGTATAGATACTAAAGTGAGCAAATATTGGAGCAAAGTCCTAATCCTGGAAAAAAAAAAAAAAC
Organism: Puma concolor; assembly: GCF_028749965.1. Lineage (NCBI taxonomy): Eukaryota > Metazoa > Chordata > Mammalia > Carnivora > Felidae > Puma > Puma concolor. Next base: position 119,334,902 of record NC_141670.1, read on the forward strand.
TATACATTGAATTGTATGTGACAGAGAAGATATGTTTTTTAATCAAGAGACCAAAAGAAAAAGAACAACATTATAATTAACTGTAAACCATATACCTTAATGATATACAGGACTTTCCAAAGTATAACATGACAAAAACAAACTGTGGGGCACCTGGATGGCTTAGTTAAGCGCTGGACTCTTGATTTCGGCTCAGGTCATGATATCATTGTTCATGGGCTTGAGTCCCATGTTGGGTTCCCCACTGACGATATGGAGCCTGCTTGGGATTCTCTGTCTCCCTCTCTCTCTGCTCCTCCTTCCCCACCTCTCTCTCTCTCTGTCTTTCAAAATGAATAAAAACTTAAAAAATAAATTTATATAAAAAAACAAAAAACCTGGAACCACATTTACTGGATATTGAAATAGTATTGGCAATAAAAATCTATTGCATAAGAAATGAAATTTTGAATGCTTCCTTTGGCTTGAGGTTGAAGGGACATAATTTTAGCAGGAATCTTTAAAGAGATAGATTGAGAGTCAGAGTCTGGTAATTTTTATTTTTGAGAAACTAAAGTAGAATTTTAGTTTCTTGCTGTTTTCAATTCTCATTGTAAATTTTCATGAGGCAAAATGGACAGTAGATGAAGTTATATAATTTTCAAAACGATTGAAATCAAGATCATTTTGTTAAAATTGCCCCACGAGTGTGGTTTCTTGCTGTATGTGTTTAAGCAAAGGACAGAGGTGTACGTCCCATGATTCCTGTCCACATCCTACAGAACTACTGAGGCATGTACACAAAGCAAGTCTCTGAGCCAAGGCAAAGGAGCATTTTCCAAAACAAGTGGTAGGCCAGAGGGGAAATTAAGCCATCAGCTGGGAAATGAAGAGAAACAGTAGAGAGCCAGAGAAACTGAACGATTGGTTTGCCAAACTGGAAAATCTAGAGCAGACAGCAGATTGCAGAGACAAAAAGAGATCAGGCTGAGACAGATGGTACCTATGGGAGCTCAAGGGCCAGTTTCCAGTGTTATGAACATTGAATACTACTGCTACATTTCTGTTTTTAGTGGTCTGTACTTCCTTTTTCTGGGATCACCCCACTGGGTCTTCTTGCTGAATTGTCATATGTCATCACAGCACATCACTGTCTATCCCTCATTTTTACTGTCATTTGGCATTCTTCAGGACATTCTTTCTCACGTTTAAAAAAATATCTTAGTTTATTATTCTATCTAATGTCTTCTTAGTTTAGACAATATTAATATTTCAGCAAGGATGAGATTAGGATGAGGCAAGTACAAAATTTAAGGAGGCATTCATTCTCAGGGTCATGCCAGTTTCTCCTCACTACCAATAACTTCAGCCCCTTGATAAACTCCATGTCCTATATTTCTGACTCAACTATACTAGAATCCCAGTCCAATAAATCTCCAAACCCACCAGTTGATTGTTCATGCTACCTTAATTGCCCTTTAACCTCTTGAGTCCTTCACTTTCTTTGTTAGTATCTTTAATTCCATCATCATCATCATCGTCGTTGTCATCTTCATCATCCCCTTATATATACACCTTCTATTCCCTTGCCCTTTTCTGGCTTCCTTGTACTCACTTAAAAGCAAAACAAACAAACAAACAAAAAAAAAGAAAACAGACCTGAATAAATTCAACTCTGCCTACTTTACACTTCCAGCCATGTGGTTGAATGTGGTTGGAGAAAAGCATATAATCATGCTGAATGCTTTTTTTTTTTTTTTTCACATTAATCATTCCTAAGCTCAAGTAGGATCTCCATACCGCTAAGAAATTGTACTATACTTACTTAGTTTCTTTACTTTGCCATCCCCCCCACCATGTGGCAATTTCCTACCTTCTCCCCTCCTCTAGAACACCCAGCCCATCCTTCCCCATCTAACACTAGTTGTTGATTTTGCTTCCTACTTCCTACTTTATAGAAGACATTAAACGTTGAGGAATAAAAATGAGATAGATAGACAGATAATGTGTGTACATATATATATATATATAGTTATATAGAGAATTTTATATGTACATATAAATATCTATATCTATATCTATACCATTTATATCTATATCTTTATCTATATCTATATCTCCAATCTATATCATCTATCTCCACCTCCTGGCTAGAATGTAAGCTCCCTTAGGGGAAAGATCTTTGTCTGATTTGTACACTGACATCCCAAGAGTTTACTATAGAGCCTGACACACCATCAGTTTATATAAATATTTATAAGTGAATGAACGGAAAATCTAAAAAGTAGTTTAAAATTATGCTTTACACCATAATACATTTTAGCTTTACATAGTGAAATCTTTTTTAAAAATCAAAGTATTGAAATGCTTAAGAAAATATAAGTGCATATGTTTTGACTGTGGGTCTGAGTGATGATTTTCTAAATTCAAAATTTCTAAATTTAGAAGCAAAGGGGGGAAAGCATAAGGAAAACAGATTAGATCACATAAAAATTTAAATTTCTCGATGGCATAAAACATTATAAATATAATATAAAAAGAGACACACATGGTAAATATTATTTATCATGAGTGGAGCTTCAAGGAATTAATGTCCTTACTGTGTAATAATAAAATAACTAAACAGGACACACAAAAAAAAAGACATAAAAAAAGCCTATAAACCTAGAGGAAATATTAAATTATTTTATGCAATACAAATTTACACACTGAAATCTTAACATCTTTCGAATTGCCAAAGTAAAATAGTAATAAATGTAAATTTAATAATTGTATTAAATTTAATAATTAAATATTTATACAAACTATTATAGATTTGATGCAATTGAATTTAGAGTAATAATAATTTAAAACTAGGGCTATAGTTAACTAGAAACTGATTTTTCTGGGGCACCTGGGTAGCTCAGCCAATTAAGCATCCAACTCTTGATTTTGGCTCAGGTCATGATCTAACAGGTTCATGATTTCGAGCCCTGTGTGGGCTTTGCACTGACAGTGCGGAGCCTGCTTGGGATTCTCTTCCCCACTGCCCCACCGCTCCTCACTTTCACACTCTCACTCACTCTCTCTCTCTCTCAAAAACAAGTAAATAAACTTTAAAAAACGTGATTTGTCTCCCAAAGCAATTTGAAAATGTATTTTAAATTTAAAAACAAATTCCTATCTTTTTGATGCTATAATTTAACATCTGAGAATCATTTGGATTTCAAAAGAAAGTTTCAGTTTGAAACATATATATATGAAATGATTTTTATAATAGTAATTTTCCTGAAAGCAAAAATTTAGGAAAAATTTCCCTTAAAAAAAGATTTAGGAAAAATTTAGGTGGGGTTGAGCCTAACTTTACAAAAATAGAAAGAAAAAGAAAATTTTGTGTACCCACAGCATGAAGAATTATGCATTCTTTAGAAAAATTTTTAAAAGAGGCTATTTTTAAAAAGAGGCTTTAGGAACATGACAAATTAGTTATACAATATATTTTTTTAAAGAATATAAACTCATAATTAATATGCTTTCAATTCAGGAAAAAAAAATGTGTAGAAAAATGATAGGAAGGAAATATAGTAAAATGTATACAGTCATTACACCTGAGTAGTATCACAGGGTTAGGAGTGATTTTATTTTTTAAAGATGTTTATGTACTTTTCAAAGTTTCTCCAATGAACGTATTTTACTTTTATAATCAAAGAGACCTTATTTTGGAATAAAGAGAAGACACAGATGCAGTTGACCGAACATCGTAAGCAAATCATGGTACCTTGGTCATGTCCTATAAAGAGTTAAGTAAAATTGTATCTTTATAATTATATCTATGTCTATATTCTCAGAGTAATCAATTCTCTTGACCTATATTTATTAAACATATTCCAGACTCTCCTTCCCTGTATTATTCCTCTTTCCTCCTAATTTACTTTACTTCTATTTCTAGGCCCACTCTGACAACTCCATCTCCTTCTCTCACTACCTTTGTAACAAATGATATGGGAAATTGCTTGAGAGGCCTCCTGGCAGCCTCTTCTTTCTGCCTATACTCGAGTCTCCTTTCTTCACGAATTAAGTAAATCTGGTTCTTAGGTTGCATGTCCCAGATTTCTGCCTCTGTCTGGTTTCCACATCATGAAAATTATAAGAGCCCCTTTTTGGAGAGATTGTGGCAAGTCAGGCTAGACTTTCCCCACTTCTGTCTGAGTACTAAATGCTCCCCTTCGTGACCACTTCAGGTCTATAATGATCTGGGTCTAACCACTTAACATCTGAGCCATTGCAATTTCCAGGGCTCCGCCAACTGAATACCTGATTAGCTGCACTTACACTACTGAGCATCTCCCTCTGTCCCCTAACTAGAATGCCCCAACATAGTCAACATCTAGATACTTCCATTTTCCCTTCCTTCACTCCTCCTCCTTTCAGTCCCTTTTTCTCTTTAAGGGATCCTTCTGTCATTTGTTATTACCTGCGTGATCTGGAACCTCCAACCTCCTCAAGCGTCTCTTTCCTTAGGTACATCTTCACCTTTGGGAATTGCTCCTTCACAATAACATTTACACAGATCACAAAAACATTAGAATTTAATTGCAACTCAATTCTGCTTTCCTTCAACTCAGAGGGTGGCTTTGGAGGCTTTGAGGCAGGGAAGATCTAGCTCAGGAGAATTTCCACATTCACATTGCATTTTTATGTTAGCAGGAAATTATGTTATCATTGAGTATTTAAAGATCACTAGAAAAAAAGTGGTGATAGGATCTTTGTTACTATTACTGATATTGCTGTTGTTATAGTTGAGTCTCAGAGAAGCATTCATCTTCACACATTTAACAAGTTACATTAATTAATTGCATGAATATGATCTATCACTGAGATTATTGCCCCAGTCATGTGCACAGGAATGCGAATTTCTGAATTGATGTCATGGCCAATGAAACCCCAGTTCCTTATGTTCATAGAACTTAATCATCAGAAGCACAAATGGCTTTACTCTGCTTCCCTCAGAACTTCATTTGTGTTCCTCTTCTTCCAATCCCAAATGCTTACTCATATTCTGTACACATAACATCCTTGAGATATTTCTGCTTAATGAAACAGCAATATCAATAAGCCCTACCACTTTATTGAGCTCAGCAAACAGCAGAATATCTGGTATTTTAACAACAATATTCTGGTTGTTATCAAAATTCTGCCAACGTATCTTCTAGCTACTATTTCGACAATTCTAAGTTTGCACTTACATTATACTTCTACATATATGTCTATCAGCTCTCAGTTAGGATGCAACCATACAACCTCAGTAAAATCATAAAAATTCACCAGTGCTGTGGCGCCTGGGTAGCTCAGCTGTTTAAGCTTCTGACTTTTGATTTTGGCTCATGTCATGATCTCACGGTCGTGGGATGGAGCCCCATGTCAGGTTCCACACTGATAGTACAGAGCTTCCTTGGGATTTTTCTCTCTCTCCCCATCTCTCTCTCTGCCCTTTCCCCACTCATGCTCTCTTTCTTTCAAAACAAATGAAAAAAAAATTCACCAGTGCTTTTTTTGTATAATATAACCAACTTTGGTTTTTATTATCCAGTTGTATATTTTAATGTGTAATCTGTATTTTGCCTACTTTAGCTGTGTTTACTATTATTTATATTTCCAAACAACTTATCCTAAATTGCCACAGTCTTTGTCAAAAAAGTATTGTTATATCCTCCATAGTAGGGGAACTGGGCAGAGCCGGAAATCCATGTAGTATGAAACATAAGAAGCAGATGAGCCATAGACAAAAGAGCTCAAAGGAGACTCAAGTGTAGGCATAAAGAAGAGGCTGCCAAGATCCATTTTATAGCAATTATCCCATATCATTTGAAAAAGAGGAAACTAAGATGAATGCCTACAGAAGGAAATAATTATCAGTATATAGGGTTCTAGTTATCATCCTTCCCACCCTAGCATGTTTTTGATGTTCCACAACATTTTTTAATGTGTATTTTTGAGATAACACTCTGCTTCTGATACGGTTTCTCTCACCTGGTCATCAAGAGGCAGTGCTGGAAGTCATAAATGGTACCCAGAACTGCAGCCAGGTCCCAGGTCCACTTGTTGATAAGTACATCCCTTAGTTCACTAGATGCTAGAAGAATATATCCAGCATTAGCTGCCATAAATCATAGTACTTGGGTGTATGAAACTACGTTAAATTCTTTTTGGAACAAGATGGAAAAATTTTTTCAATTAGGATACTCTACCAAGGTAACATTTGATGCTCATAGTTATTAGATGAGTGGCTTCCCATGGACTACACAATCCTGCTTGGTTCTACTTAGAGCACTGGGGAAAAAAAATGTTTCCAGGTGGCAGGAATTATAAATGAAAGCCACAGAATTAATAACTTTCTGTCATTAGCGTTTTTAATACGGCTACGTTAGAGGAGATACAGGAAAATTTCTTACTAAGAAGAGCTCTTCAGGAGTTCAACTCCTATTAATGGTGGCTTTTAAAAAGTCTTTAGTGTGATCTGACAGTTGATCTGAACTATGTTCCTATACATAATTATTTATTGTAAAATTGCGGCTGTGGGTAGGGTGAAATACAAGGCCTGAAAACTATAGAAACAATAGAATGGGACATTTTGAGTTGAGGCATAGACTGTGTTGATAAAATAAAACCACGGTTGTTGGCAAAGTAGTCTAGCAATCCTGTCATTATGAAATATAGCACCATAGAAACTGCTTTTGCATGCTATTTATACAGTGAAGCTAGCCTTTAGGTGAGGATTGTTATTCAAACAGCAAGAAGTACCTTGATATGAGGGGTGTTAAAAAATAGAGATCTCTAGAGGTCCAAGGTTCAGGTCTTGTCAGCTAATGTAGGAAAGAAATGTTTGTTTTTTAAGTGATATCCTTCTGTGGTAGACTGTGTTCCTGTAAATAGCTCCCCCCACCACCCCCAACCACCTCACCACACTCAGGCTACACTACATCCCCCTGCCCTCTCTTGCCCTGTCTTTTGAAAGGTTCAGCCAAAGCCTCAACTCCATCTCTTCTGTCTTCCTCTTTATCTTAGTTCTCTGACCATCAACTCTTTCCTGTAAAACCTCCGTCCTGTCTTTCAAATCCACTGATTTCTATTTTACAAGCTTGGTTCTATAGAATACATCTTTTTTGCCTAAAGTGAAGGACTTAAAGTAACTTCCTAGTGATAGGAAAAGGCACTGGTGAGAAAAAGGGTAGAGCTGCACCGTTGCATTGTTGTGCTAAGAGGTAAGAGATATTACTAGCTCTGATAGCAACAGGGGTATGGAAAAGAACTATAACAGATGAAAATATGAGAGGCTAGACTGAATTTTTTTTCTTTCTTTCTTTCTTCTTTCTTTCTTTCTTTCTTTCTTTCTTTCTTCTTTCTTTCTTCTTTCTTTCTTTCTTTCTTTCTTTCTTTCTTTCTTTCTTTCTTTCTTCTATCTCTTTCTTTCTATGTATGTATATATGTATGTATGTATATATGTATGTATATTTATCTATGTTTCTATCTATATAAATTTTGAATGAGTTCAGTTTCTTACATTCTTACTCATTACATTTATTTTATGCACAGATAGATATAGATATAGATAGATACAGAGACATTACTCTCTACAGTAGTGTGTTGAAAATTTAAGCACCAAAATTTGTTCAGTAAACAAAAATTCACCAGTTGGCTTTAGGATGTGCACATGACCAAAATTTTCCAAAACATATTGTTGCACTTGGATTCATCCATACAAACAAATTTTTACATTTCAAAAACCACCTCGATATATTTGTATTTATACCGTTCATTTGAATCTTTCACCAATGTGCTGAATTCGGATACCTAATGGATGTCAATTAGGAAAAATTTAAGCACTTTGGTTAAATTAGTACAAGAGGTCTTCTTCTGAATGAATTTTTTCAGTGTTCACTTACCAGAAAAGATGGGGATATTTCCCCCCTCATTTCAGACTCAGATTATCCCAAGAAACATCATTTTGGCAAAGCAATTTAATTTTGACTCAGAAATTATTCTTTCTTGCCTGTTACACTTTTTGCTTATTTAGTCATTACCTAAAAGCTATAGTGTATTTGGTTCCAGACCACTGCAATAAAGCAAATATTGCAATAAAGTGAGTCAAATGAATTTTTTGGTTTCTTAGTACATATAAAAGTTATGTTTATATTATACTGTAGTCTATTAAGTGTGCAATATTATTGTGTATAAAAAACATACATACCTTAATTTTAAAATACTTTATAAAAAAGGCTAACCATCATCTAAGATTTCAATGACTTGTAATCTTTTTTCTGGTGGAAGATCTTGCTGCTATGTTGATGGGTACTCGCTGATCAGGGTGGTGGTGGCTATGGCAATTTCTTTTTTTTTTTTTTTTTTTTTTTTTTAATTTTTTTTCAACGTTTATTTATTTTTGGGACAGAGAGAGACAGAGCATGAACGGGGGAGGGGCAGAGAGAGAGGGAGACACAGAATCGGAAACAGGCTCCAGGCTCTGAGCCATCAGCCCAGAGCCCGACGCGGGGCTCAAACCCACGGACCGCGAGATCGTGACCTGGCTGAAGTCGGACGCTTAACCGACTGCGCCACCCAGGCGCCCCGGCAATTTCTTAAAATAAGATAACAATGGGGTGCCTGGGTGGCTCAGTAAGTTAAATGTCCAACTCTTGATTTTGGCTCAGGTCATGACTTCATGAGTTTGTGAGATCTAGCCCCACATTGGGCTTGTGCTGACAGTGCAGAGCCAGCTTCAGATTCTCTCTCTGTCTTCTCTTCCCCTTCCCCCCTCAGAATAAATAAATTAAAAAAAAAAGATGATAATGAAGTTTGTTGCATCAATTGACATTTCCTTTCATGGAAACTTTCTCAGTGGTATGCAACAGTGTTTGATAGCACTTTACCCAAGGTAGAATTTCTCTCAAAATTGAAGTCAGTCCTTTTAAACCCTGCTGCTGCTTTATAATCAGCTGAGTTCATGTAGTATTCTAAATCCTTTGTTGTCACTCCAACAATCTTTACAGCATCTTCATCAGGAGAGAAGATTCCTTCTCAAGAAACCACTTTCTTTGCTCATCCATAAGAAAAAACTGCCCATTTAAGTTTTATCATGAGAATGCTGTAATGTAATCGCATCTTCAAGCTCCACTTCTTTTTTTTATCATTTCTCTTTTTTTAAGTTTTTATTTAAATTCCAGTTAGTGAAAATACAGTGCAATATTGGTTTCAGGAATAGAATTCGGTGATTCATTCATCACTTGGCATACAGCACCTAGTGCTTATCACAATTGCCTTCCTTAATACCCATTATCCATTTAGCCCATCCCTCAACCACTTCCCCTCCAGCAACCCTCAGTTTGTTTCTCTATTGTTAAGCATCTGTTTTATGGTTTGCCTCCCCCTCTCTTTATTCCCTATGTCCATCTGTCCTGTTTCTTAAATTCCACATATGAGTGAAATACAGTAATTGTCTTTCTCTGACTGGCTTATTTCACTTAGCATACTCTAAGCTTTATACTCTAGCTCCATCCACATCTTTGCAAATGGCAAGATTTCATTCTTTTTGATGGCTGAGTAATATTCCATTGTGTAGATCTCTTCTTTTTTTATCCATTCGTCAGTTGATGGAAATTTGGACCCTTTCCATAATTTGGCTATTTTTGATAATGCTACTGTAAACATCAGGGTGCATGTGCATAGTTGTATCTTTTGGTTAAATACCTACTAGTGCAATTGCTGGGTCATAGGGTAACCTTTTTAGGAACCTTCATAGTGTTTTCCAGAGTGGTTTGCATTCCCAACAGCGTAAGAGGGTTTTGCTTTATCCATATCTTCACCAGTTTTAGCCATTCTGATAGGTGTGAGGGATATCTCATTGTAGTTTTGATTTGCATTTCCCTGATGATGACTCATGTTGAGCATCTTTTCATGTGTCTGTTGGCCATCTGTATGTCTTCTTTGGGAAAATGTCTATTCATGACTTCTGCCAATTTCTTAACTGGATTCATTCTTTTTTTTGGATGTTGAGTTTGATGAGCTCTTTATAGATTTTGGATACTAGCCATTTATCAGATATATTATTTCCAAATATCTTCTCCCATTCCATACATTGCCTTTGAGTTTTGTTGATTATTTCCTTTGCTGTGCAGAAGCTTTTTATCTTGATGAAGTCTGAATAGTTCATTTTTACTTTTGTTTCCCTTATGTCAGGAGACAATCTTGTAAAAAGTAGCTACAGCCCATGTCAAAGAGGTTACTGCCTCTGTTCTTTAGGATTTTGATTATCTCACATTTATATATTTCATCCATTTTGAATTTATTTTTATGTATGGCATAAGAAAGTGGTCCAGTTTCATTCTTCTACATGTTGCCAACCGGTTTTCCCAACACTATTTGTTGAAGAGACTGTCTTTTTTCCATTGAATATTCTTTCCTGCTTTGTCAAAGATTAGTTGGCCATGTAGTTGTGGGTTTCATTTCTGAGTTTTCTATTCTGTTCCATTGATCTATGTGTCTGTTTTTGTGCCAGTCCTATACTGTCTTGATCATTACAGCTTTAATATAACTTGAAATCTGGAATTATGATGCTTCCAGTTTGGATTTTCTTTTTATAGATTGCATTAGCTATTTGGGGTCTTTTGTGGTTCCATACAAATTCAGGATTGTTCATTTTAGCTATGTGAAAAATGCTGATGGTATTTTAATAGGGATTGTATTAAATGTGTACATTGCTTTGGGGGGAGTATAGACATTTTAACAAGATTTTTTTCTTCCAATTCATGTGCATGGACTATTTTTCCATTTCATTGTATCATCTTCAATTTCTTCCATCAGTGTTTTATGGTTTTCAGAAAGCTAATGTTTTATCTATTGGTTAGGTTTATTCTTAGGTATCTTACTGTTTTTGGTTCAATTACAAATGGGAAGATTCCTTAATTTTTCTTTCTGTAGCTTCATTATTGGTGTATAGAAATGCAGTGGATTTCTGTATATTGATTTTTGGATCCTGCAACTTTACTGAATTTGTGTACCAGTTCTAGCAGTTTTTTTGGTGGGATCTTTCAGGTTTTCTATATAGAGTATCATGTCATGTGCAAATAGTGGAAGTTTTACTTCTTCCTTGCTGATTTGTATGCCTTTCATTTCTGTTTGTTGTCTGATCACTGAGGCTAGGACTTCCAGTACTATGTTAAATAACAATGGTGAGAGTGAACATCCTTGTCTTGTTCCTGACTATAGAGGAAAAGTTCTTAGTTTTTCCCCATTGAGGATGATATTAGCTGTGGGTTTTTTGTATATGGCCTTTATGATGTTGAGATATGTTGCCTCTATCCCTATTTTGTTGAGGATTTTTATCGAGAATAGGTGCTATACTTTGTCAAATGCTGGGGTTTTTTTTAATCAATTGAGAGGATCATATGGTTCTTATTCTTTCTTTTTTATATTATGGTATGTTGATAGATTTGTGAATATTGAACCACATCTGAAGCCCAGGAATAAATCCCACTTGATCGTGGTGAATAATTATCCTGTTGTTTTTGTTGTTTCCTTTTTATTTTATTTTGGTGGGTAATTTTATTAATGTACTGTTGAATTCAATTTGCTAGTATCTTGTTGAGAATTTTTGGATCCATGTTCATCAGGGATATTGGCTTGTAATTCTTTATTTTTAGTGGGATCTTTGGTTTTGGAATCGAGGTAATGCTGACCTTGTAGAATGAGTTTGGAAATTTTCTTTCCATTTCCATTTTTTTGGAACAATTTGAGAAGAATAGGTATTAATTCTTCTTTAAATGTGTGGTTGAATTCACCTGGGAGTCATATGGCCCTGGACTTTTGTTTCTTGGGAGGTTTTTGAATACCAATTCAATTTCCTTGCTGGTTATTGATCTGTTCAAGTTTTCTATTTCTTCCTGATCCAATTTTGGTAGCCTATATGCCTCTAGGAATTTATCCATTTCTTTCAGATTGCCCAATTTGTTGGCATATAATTTTTCAAAATTGTTTTATTTCTGTGGTATTGGTTGTGTTCTCTTCTCTCTCATTAGTGATTTTATTTATTTGAGTTCTTTCTCTCTTTTTTTTTAATGAGCCTGGCTAGGGGCTTATTATTTTTATTAATTCTTTCAAAGAATGAGTTCTTGGTTTCATTGATCAATTCTACTGTTTTTGTTTGTTTGTGTGTTGGTTTTCTATATCATTTCTTTCTACTCTAATCTTTGTTATTTCCCTTCTTCTGCTGGCTTTAGGCTTCATTTCTTGTTCTTTTTCTAGCTCCTTTAGGTGTAAGGTTAGGTTGTATATTTGCAATTTTTCTTGCTTCTTGAGGTAAGCCTGTATTGCTATATGTGTCCCTCTTACAACTGCTCTTGTTGCATACAAAGTGTTGGGACCACTGTGTTTTCATTATCATTTGTTAACATGTATTTTTTTTCTTCTTTAATTTCCTGGTTGATCCATTCATTCTTTAGTAGTATGACCTTTAACATTTATGTATTTGTGGTCTTTCTAATTTTTCTTGTGGCTGACCTCTAGTGTCATAGCATTGTTGTCTAAACATATACATGATATGATCTTAGTATTTTTGTATTTGTTGAGGCCTGATTTGTGACCCAATATGTGATCTATTCTGGAAATTGTCCCAGGTGCACTTGAAAAAATGTGTATTTTTTTGCTTTAGAATAAATGTTCTGAATATATCTGTTAAGTCCATCTGGTCCAGTGTGTCATTCAAACCCATTAGTTCCTCATTGATTTTCTGCTTACATGATATGTCCATTGATGTAAATGGGGTGTTAAAATCCCCTACTATTTTTGGATTATTATCAATGAGTTCCTTTATGTTTATTACCAATTGTTTTATATATTTGGGTGCTATCAAATTGGAAGCATAAATATTTACAATTGTTAGTTCTTCTTGTTGGATAGACCCCTGTATTATGATATAGTACCCTTCTTCATCTCTTGTTACAGTCTTTGGTTTAAAATCTAGTTTGTCTGATATAAGTATGGCTGCTCTACTTTTCTTTTGGCATCTATTATCATGATAAATCGTTCTCCATCCCCTCCCTTTTAATAAGCAGGTATCTTTAGATCTAAAATGAGTCTCTTGGGCCACGTGGGTAGCTCAGTCAGTTAAGTACCTGACTCCTGGTTTCGGCTCAGGTCATGATCTCATGGTTTGTGAGCCACATTGGCTCCATGCTGACAGTGCAGAACCTGCTTGGGATTCTCTCTCTCCCTCTCTCTCTCTGCCTCTCTCTCTCAAAAATAAATAAATAAAACTTTAAAAGAATTTTAAAAAGTATAAAATGAGTCTCTTTTAGGCAGTATATAGACGGATCTTGGTGTTTTATTCATTCTGACACCCTATGTCTTTTGATTGGAGCATTTAGTTAGTTTACATTCAAATTATTGATAGATATGAATTTATTGCCATTTGTTACATGTTAATTCATTGATTCTAGAAATTTTCTCTGTTCTTTTCTAGTCTTTGTCACTTTTGGTCTTTCTGTCTCACTCATAGAGTCCCCTTTAATATTTCTTGAAAGGCTGGTTTGATTGTCACATTTCCTTTGGTTTTTATTTGTTGGGGAAACTCTTTATCTCTCCTTCTATTCTGAATGACAGCCTTGCCGGATAGAGTACTCTTGGCTGCATATTTTTCCCATGCATCATGTTGACTATATCATGCCACTCTCTTCTGGTTTTTCAAGTTTCTGTGGAAAGATCTGCTGCCGACCTCATTTGTCTTCCTTTGTAAGTTAGGGACTTTTGTCTTGCTGCTTTTAGGATTTTTAATCTCTATATTTTACAAATTTAAATACAATGTGTCTTGATGTTGGCCTGGATTTGGATGTCTGTTTCCTCCTCTAGATTAGGGAAGTTGTCAGCTATAATTTCCTCAAAGAAATCCTCTCCCCTTTTTTCCCTCTCTTCTTCTGGGACTCCTATGATACGAATATTATTATGCTTTTTGGACTTGCTAAGTTCTCTAAGTCTACATTCATGATACAATATTTTTCTTTTGCTCTTCTTTTCAGCCTCACTCTTTTCCATAGTTTTATCTTCTATATCACTCATTTATTCCTCTGTTTCTTCCATACTGTGGTCATTACATCCTGTAGGTTGCCCATCTCAGGTGTACCATTTTTTAAATTTCAGCTTGACTAGTTTTTAGGTCTTTTATCTCTGTAGAGTGTGGGGGTGGGGGGGCAGGGCTTGATGAAAGCAACTTAGGTTGCCACTGTTGGCACTGTGCTGTTTACTTAAGTTTGTTTATGCTGGAGATAAATGACACCCTCAGGATACATTGTCCTTGGAGAGCTATTGCCACCTCTCCCAGATGCATTCCAAGAAGGGGGGAACCATCTCTTCAGTGTGTCCCAGGGAATCCTCAGATTGCACTGTCTGTTCCCGGGCTATTCACAGGATCACTGCAGTGTCCTCAAGGATCCACACCAGCCATGCTGCAGGCCTCTAAAGCTCCAGTCTTTGAGACTCGCTAGTTGTAAAACCTCACAAAAATCAACCCCTCTCATTTTCCTAGTCAATGGCTTTGGGGAAGTGTTTTTCTTGTGCAATCCCCTGTGTGCTGCATTCTGTCTGTCTGTCTGTCTGCGACCAGGGCTTCCACTCCTCCACAGCATCCATGATCTGCTTCTCCCCCAAATCAATTCTCCATACCTTCTATCTTCCCCGATGTGGCCTCTTCTCTTCCTTTAGTTGTATGGTTTGTTCTGTCAGTCCTCAGATCGATTTTTTGGGTGTTCAGTCCTCAGATCGATTTTATCGATTTTTCAGCTGATAGTTATCTAGTTGAGTCTGAGGGAGTAGGCAAGCCTAGGATCCTCCTGCTATTCTACCATCTTAGCTCCTCTTCAAGCCCCTTCTAATTCTAGTTCTCTTGCTGTTTCCAGCACATCTGCATTTACTTCCTCCACTGAAGGCTTGACCCCCACCCCCAAAACCACACATGAAGGCTGGAATTAACTTTTTCCAAATTCCTGTTTATTATGGTTTTTTGTCTACTTCCCATGAATTACAAAGTCTTAATGACCTCTTAATGGCATAGAATAGTGGATCCTTTCCAAAGGTTTTTAATTTGTTTTGCACAGATCCATCAGAGGAATCACCATCAATGGCACCTATGCCATTATGAACTGTATTTTTTCAATAAGAAGACTTGAAACTTGAAATTACTGTTTAATTCCTGGGCTATAGGATGGATATGTTAGCAGGCAAAAACAACATGAATCTTGTACATCTCCATCAGAGCTCTTGGGTGAGCAGGTGCATTGTCAATGAACAGTAATATTTTGAAATGAATCTTTTTGTCTAAACAGTAGTTCTCTCAAACCTGGGCTTAAAATAGTAAACCATATCGTAAACAGATGTGTTGTCATCCAGACATTGTTGTTCCATTTACAGAGCACAGAAAGAGTAGATTTAGCATAATTCTTATGGGTCCAAGAATTTTCATAATGGCAAATGAGCATAAATGAGCATAAATGTACATAAATTATCAATGAGCATAAAGTCACCAGCTGCATTAGCCACTAGCAAGACAGTCAAGCTGTCCTTTGAAGCTTTAAAGCCAGGGATTGACTTCTCCTCTCTAACTATGAAAGTCTTAGATGACATCTTCTTCTACTAGGAGTCGGTTTTGTCTGCATTGAAAATCTGTTATTTAATGTATCCGCCTCTGTTAATTATCTTGCTAGATCTTCTGGAGAACTTGCTGCAGCTTCTACATCAGCACTTGCTGCTTCACCTTGCACTTTTATGTTACGGAGACAGCTTCTTTCTGTAAACCTCATGAACCAGCCTCTGCTAGCTTCTGACTTCTCGTCTGCAACCTCCTCACTTCTTTCAGCCTTCATAGAAGTGAAGAGAGTTAGTGTCTTGCTCAGGATTAGGCTTTGGTTTAAGGGAATGTCGTGGCTGATTTGATCTTCTATTCAGACCACTGAAACTTTCTCCATATCCACAGTAACTCTTTCACTTTCTTATCCTTCTTGTGTTCATTGGCATAGCACTTTTAATTTCCTCCAAGAACTTTTCTTTGCCTTCTCTAACTTATTTGGTCGTTTGGTACAAGAGGCCTAGCTTTCAACTTGTCTTAGCTTTGACATACCTTCCTCACTAAGCTTAATCATTTTTAGTTTTTGACTTAAGGTGAGAGGCCTGTAACTCTTTCTTTCACTTGAGCACTTAGAGGCCATTGTATGGCCTAATTTTATTGGTTGGCCTAATTTTATTTATTTATTTATTTATTTATTTATTTATTTGTGTGTGTGAGAGAGAGAGAGAGAGAGAGAGAGGGAAAGAGAGAGAGAGGGAGAGATTATAAGCGGGGAAAGGGCAGAGAGAGGGGGACACAGAATCTGAAGCAGGCTCCAGGCTCCGAGCTGTCAGCACAGAGCCTAATGCAGGGCTCAAACCCATGAACCATGAGATCATGACCTGAGCCGAAGTTGGATGCTTAACCCACTGAACCACTCAGTCGCCCCTGGCCTAATTTTAATGTTGTTGTGCCTCAGGAAATAGAGAGGCCCAAGGAGAGGAAAAGATGGGGGGAACAGCTAGTCTGTGTAGCTGTCAGAATACACTCAACATTTTATTAAGTTTGCTGTCTATCTGGGTGCAATTTGTGGCACCCAAAAAGATGATAGCAACATCAAAGATCACTGAATACTGGTCACCAAAACAAATATAAATGATGGAAGAGTTTGAAATATTGTGAGAAGTGCAAAAATGTGACACGGAGACACGAAGTGAGCAAATGCTGTGGGAAAAATTGCACCAATAGACTTGCTTGATGCAAGGTTGCCACAAACTTTCAATTTGTAAAATACGCAGTATCTGTGAAGCACATTAAAGCAGAGCAAAGTAGGGGTGTATGGGTGGCTCAGTCAGTTAAGCGTCTGACAGCTCAGAGCCTGGAGCCCGTTTCAGACTGTGTCTCCCTGTCTGTTCCTCCCCCACTTGCACTCTGTCTCTGTCTCTGTCTCTCTTTCAAAAATAAATAAACATTAAAAATTTTTTAAGAGATAAAGCAGAGCTCAATAAAACAAGGTATGTCTGTATAATTTGAGTAATAAATGTCTATGATGTGATACATTTAGAATAGCAATTAACCATCATTTAAGAACAATAAGAGGAGAGTATCCAGGACGATGAAACAGTAAGATCTGGTGCTTAAAGTTAGATCATTTCTGTGTTTACTAGAGCATGAATGGAATGTGCATATGCATGGCCTTTAACAAAGTAACAGGATGAAAGATCACTTCCAAAACAGGTTTGTTACAAATGATGCAATTTCAGTCAAAGTCCAAAATGTCTAAAAACTCCCTGCTGACACCTCGTGACTCCACACTCAAGTGCCATAGTACAGCCTGTAAGGCCGTAAGCATCAGGCCATGCTGAGCAATGTTATAAGATTTGCTGGGAACACAGCTTTCTGAGAGAGGTCTGAAGATGTAAGCACAAAATCTCTGCTCCACTAGAGAGCACTAATGACCAAACTTATTGCTGAAACTTTGGCAGAGATAATTTCACTTTTTATAAGTCTCCACAGTGCAACTTAACCATTTCAACGAACTCTCCTGAAGGAACAGAAATTCTAACATATATGTGATTAAAATAACATCTTTAATAGAGAAGAGCTTCAGCGTTCTGCATCACAAGATAGTATCTGACAAGAAGAATATGGAAGTAGACCGCAAAAGTATTAATGTCATCCCTCCCTCTTTTTTTTTATTTTTAAGCTCCAACAGAGGACCATAGGACTTCAAAATTGCAGTGTCAACACCAAGAGAGGGCAAGTGATAAATATACCTGTGTGGAATGTGGAGTCATTTCACTCTTGAAAACGCTGATGTGATATTGGCCAATTATGTTATGCTCTCCCCTTTACCAAATAGCAAATGTGTGTTTTCTGTGGTTCATAGTCAATCTTAAAGCACTCCCTTAGTTTTGAAATACAAAAAAAGAAAAGAAAAAAGAAAATAAATCCAGAAAGCAATACCCAGATTATTATGTCATTATAGAACTACAGACCACTGGGTACAAGTGATGCTGGTGGGCATTAAACACATTACATTTCAGCAACACAAAACTCAAATAGCAATTTAAAAATTTCTTTTTAACTAAAATGATGTTTTACCCTTATTTGCATTTATTTTATGCTAAATTTATTCACAGGATGTAAGTTTCTTTAGTTTCTTTAGTTTTTTTCAGGGATATCTTCTTCTGTGCAACCTGCTCCTGTGATTTGGAAATAATTTGTTCTTTTTCATAAGATCACCTCAATGTTTCAGGGCAAGATCATTTACGGGTTCATCTGCCAACGATGTCTGTAAGGAGCCAGTGCATCTTGGTAGTTTTGTTCACCTGCAAATGCTCAATGATCAGAGAATCTGTATCTAACCCATCAAGTTCAGTATTACTCTAAATTTTTAAGCATGTGCAACAAAATCACTCTTTTGGAGCCACTGACTCTGTGTCCACTCCCTGTTTTGTGTGGGCACACATACCAACTCCACCATTATAATGATGGACTAGCTTCTTTAAAGTAATATTTTTCAGACACTACGTGGCTTTTCAGATATGCATACCCTCAGTGGCCTAGGCAGTTTCACAGATGTTCTTAAAGTGAACACAAGGATTTGAACCATGTGATTTGCATGCTTTTGGGGGGGTTTCGGAGTCAAGTGAATAGCAAAGTATTATCAGAGATCACCTTAGGCCACTTGTAGGAAGAACAAAATGAAGTATTTTTGAAGAATATACTTTTATTTCATCATGGGAAACCTTGAGAAAGAGAGTTCTGTTGAGAAGTCTTCTATAGAAATGTATTTGGTTGCTGCACAGAGTCAAAATCAACAGATAATAATTGGAGTTAAAACCTTCTATAGATTGAATGAGTTTTGGATATAGAATTTCTCAGACTTGGTTGTATTTCTACTCAGGATCTCGGTTGTGTTCTTCTTCCCTCTCCTCCATGTCTCACACATATTTCATAGTTGGCTCCACACTTCCTCCTCAAATCTGTTCTCTCTTCTATATTTCCATTTTCATTGAGATGATGCATCAATCCATTCAATCTATTCAATTCAATCCATTCAGCTAAAAACTTGTGCCATCACTCTCTCCCCATCCAACTGGCCAAGTCCTAGTGATTCTGCTTCATAAACCCTCAAACCTTTCCTCTCATTTCTAGCCTCCCTATATTACCATTAGTTAGGTCCTCACTTCTCTCACTTGAATTTAGAAATTATTAGTCAATTTATCTCTCTGCTTCCAGTCTCTTCCTTTCCAAATTTACACTCCCTATTAGTATAACTGTTTCTTCTCACAGCGGGGTGTAAGTCATTCTCTACTTAAATCGTCAAAATCTTGTGTGGCTCCTTGCTGCCTGTGAGAGTGCTCTTTATATTTTTTAACGTTATAATATGTTGTAATAAGTGCTAGAGCTGACGTATGGAAGCTATGTCAGTGTTGCAAAGGTGGGTGAGATCAACTTCAATCTGTTATGATGCAAAATCTCCCGTGTCTGCTCTACTGCTTACAGGAGAAATCACGCCCTCAGAACAAGGGAGATTTTACAAAGGAGTGGGTGCTTAATTAAGCTGAGAGTAGAACACAAGCTTTGGAGTCAAACAGTCATAAATTCAAATTTCTGACGTATCATGTACAAGATGTATATTTGGGCCAGTCATTATATCTGTCTAAGTCCAGCTTTTCACCTATAAAATGGAAATAATTATGCTAATATTACAGAGTTTCTGTGATGATTCATTAAGACAATTGATGTAATGCCCTGAATACAGTGCCTAATGCATAGTAGGTGTTCATAAATGTTTTGCTTGTCCCTCTAAGACACGAAGGAATGCAAGAGAATGCCTTATGATGAAAAGTGATTTCAAGCAGGAAAAAGCACACAAAATGGATTGTCCAAGTGAAAAAATATGGCCCATTTGAGAAATTTCAAGCGACTAAGGAGCTCAAAAGGGGAAAAAAAGCAGAAGATGGGAGTCAAGAAGAAAACAATGGTTTGTTTATGGAGGGCCTTATGTTCTATTTTATCTTTTGTCCTTTTCCCTCTATTGATATCTTCCAGCCTTTTCAGCTTTCTTGTCATTTTCATTCCCTTCATAATTAAGCCTAGAAACTTAGGAGGCCATATTTTCTGTTTCTACTTCCTCAAGCCACTTCAATCTAGTGTCTAGCTCCAGGACCCACTGACATCATCATCGTCAACACCACTGGCAATTTAATAGCCACATCAAGTGGACCCTTGTCAGCCCACAGTCTCCCTGAACTGTGAAGGATTTTACTGTCTTAGTCACCTTCTAGAAGGTCACTTCTTTCTTAGTTTCAGTTACTTTTCTTGTTTTTATCTCTCTGGACCTTCTTTTCTTTTTTTTCTTTTTGAATTTTTAAAAAATGTTTGTTTGTTTGTTTGTTTATTTTGAGAGAGGGAGAGAAAGAGCTCAAGCAGGGAAGGGGCAGAGAGGGGGGTGGGGAAAGAGAATTCTAAGCAGGTTCCACACACCAGTGCAGAGTCCAATATGGGGCTCAAATTCTTGAACTGTGAGATCATGGCCTGAGCTGAAGTCAAGAGTTGGATGCTTAACTGACTGAGCCACACAGGTGCCCCTGGACCTTCCTTTTCTATCTCTTTCAAAAGATCTTAATTCTCTGTTATCTGCTAAACATGAGATTCTGTCCTTGGGTCTTTCCTTTTTTCTTTCTGGCTCTCTTTTATAAAACTCATCCTCAAAGTAATTTCAGGTATCCACTAAGTACTTAAGATTCTCAAATCTCATATGTACCTGCATCTCTCTACTTACAATTTCCATGTCCCCAGTAGGCAACTTTCTGTAAGAGCCCAGACTATGTCAATCTTATTCATTTCTCTGAATTCTTTTCTATTGTGGTAGATTGCGTTTCTATTCTAAATTCTTTGCTTCTTGATGTACTCACACCCTTCACCATGTTACTTTATAGTCCCTCCTTTAAAAACAGCATACTTTCCCCAACACATTTATATTAGACTTAGCAAAGTGACTTGTGTTGTTGGCCAATATGGGCAGAAGTAACAGTTTATCAGTTCAAATCTAGTCATAAGAGGTGTCATGTGTTCCTACGCTCCTCTTTCAGGAAGCTTTCAGACTCTGACAAGAATGTTTCCACCGAGAATCCAACGCCCCCCACCCAGTCTCAGACCCAGAATGAATCTGGTGAAGCAGAGCTATCCCAGCAACCATACAGGCAAAGTGAGGCAGAACAGCTCCAGCCAACCAACAGTCTTGTGAATGAGATAACAAACGAGAACGAGCATTTTTTAAGCTGTTGAATTTCAGAGCGATTTGTTATGCAGTATCTTTGTAACTATAGCTAAGAGAGATACTAACTAAAGTTCAACCCTTGTGATTGGAAGCTAGACAAAGAATATAGGAACAAATGCAGTTACACTTATATATTTGATGCTGTGATGTTGAGGGAGTTTTTGCCTGATTACTTCCAGTTCCTCCATGGAGACTGAAGAGACATAATTACTTGAGAACTGGACCAGGTATAGGAGAAAGAGTAGGAAGAAGTTGAAATTATAAAAGTCCTGGGGCACCTAGGTGGCTCAGTCAGTTGAGCATCTGACTCTTGATGTCAGCTCAGGTCACAATCCCAGGGTTGTAGGATCAAGCCCCGCATTGGGCTCTGCACTGAGCATGGAGTCTGCTTAAGATTCTCCCTCTCTCTCTCTCTCTCTCCCCCTGACTATCTCCCCCACTCATCCTCTATATGCCCCCCCCCCTCTAAAATAAAAAAATAAATAAAAATAAAAGTCTTGAAACATGGGGAAGTGAGGTATGGAAAAATAGTTGGCTTTTCAGGCAGTCTAGAATATTTATTCATAAGTTTATTACCCATATGAATTTTTACTTTTTAGACCCATGTTTATGTTGTCTACTTACTTTTCTAAATGTGAATCTTATAATTTTCTTTTGTATTTGTATTTGTGTAAGTTTTTCATATGTAAACATACTATGCTTTGGCATGTTCCTTATAAGTATTTTTCCACTTGAGAGGTCACCTTATACTTTTGTTCATAACCTTTGGCATAGAAAACACTTTATTTATATAGCATAGAGAATGTTTTATTTAAGCAGTTAATTCCATCCCTCTCTTCCTGTGTTTTACTTTCCATGCTTCCATGGAAGCTTCTATAGAAAGTTTGGGAAAGTAAAGATTTTTTTTTAGCACTAGAGAATTTTAGAACTAGAAGCCACCATTTTCACATGATGAATTTCATTGAGAAAGAGGAGGTTTAGAAAGGTGAGAAGACTAAGTCAACAAGTGGTATAGCCTAGGGGAGAGAGCAGTACTCCCTGACTCTGGGGCAGTTTATGATATTAACTGATGGTCCCAGTCCCATCTCTTTTGATAATATCTAATATTCAAAATCTAGGGAGCCTCAAATTTCACTCATGATTTGTGTAGCAAAGACATCGTGAGAACAGAAAGATACCTTTTCTTAATGGATGGTAGGAAAGATGAGATTTGGGGGGGCAATGCCTTTCACCTGATGCTACTGCACTACAGTTCCTATCTATGACACCTGCCCCTTATTATTACTTTCTGTGTCTCTGCAACAGGGTCTCATGGATTCTTTTTAACGGAACCTCTAATTGTACCAAAGATATTAGGCATTTATTTAAACATGAGATAGCGTTCAAATATCATTAAATGTTTAAAGCGTAGCAATAAGAGTGGGATTATCTACTGAGAACCTGATTGTGATATTGTTGGCTGGATTAATGAAATTCTATGCCATTTATACTTTTGGAAAGAGGCTCCCCTATATAATAGTACTTCCCTTCAGTTGTTAGTACAGAGGGGGAAAAAAAGGGAAAATAATTTTTGATAGTTTAAGCATGAAGAAACTAACACAAAGAGATTAGAACATGGTGCTAGAAGAAAGGAGACACTTTTGTCTGTTTATGTGGATTTCGAAATAAGAGTTGCTCCTCAAAATCTTTCCTTGATGAAAATTATTCAGATATTAAGTAAACTTCCAAATATACTGGTCATTTTGCAATAAGATCTTTAAGAGAACTGCTGAATCAGATGTTATAAAGAAAACTTTTGCACTCTTACTCAAAAATGCACGTCAAAAACAGGGGATCATCCTAACTGTCCTCCATTGTTACATTTCAAAAATTCACCCAATGCTAGTCAGAAAATTTACAGCTGTTAATCCAGGCAGATATAACTTTCTACACACGATGATATAAATGTCGAAACCTCTTTCCCACTAACAAGAGCACAATAGCACTTTTACAAATAGCTAAAAACATTTTCAGCTGGCGGAGGTTCTTACCAAGTTAGGAAATCTTCACTAGTCCTAATATTTACCCTGTGATAATGATTATGCATCTCTCAGCCATCCGTATCTGTATCTTAAGAATGCCCAATATCATTCCTGGGGATTCTCACTTACATTCTTATTAAAACTTTCCTTGTCAGAGAATTTTCCTTTCAGGAAATATAGCCTGTCTTGATCTTTGCTAATTAACACAATGACTTGTGTGTGGATACCTGTATGTTTGTATGCACATGTGGATCCATGTGTACTTAAACACCTTTGGCCAAGGTGAGCTTTGTTCTCTAAATCTGAGTAGCTTTTTTTCTTAGTTGTGTATCGTTTTGTGAAAACAAGAGTCTTCAGCTAATGAGAAACATATCTTAGAAAGGAGCAAGGAGACCTACCTGAGAAGTCTTTTTTCTTTTTTTCTGATTTTTCCTCACAAGCATCTATTTTTACTTTCTATCCCTGATACTGAATAGAGCAGCTTGAATGCTATACAGTGTAATTATGTAGCCAGAGTCAGAGGTGATGGGTACAGGAGTATAACTATATGCTATAGATTGAGTTCTACTAGGTAACATGTCAAACAGTGAGGTTATGATTAGCTTAACAGCATATCTGTATCTATGTGATATTTCTCAGTTGAAATATCAATGACATTTTGCATAAACCAATTTGTTATTGGGCTGGATTTACGGGAAAATCCACAGGACATTTACATCCTTGATCACTGCCAACACTATGCAAGTAATACCCCTCAGTCAATGTGATAATCCAAAATGCCCCCACATATTTTTGGATGCTCAAAAGGGATTCAAGTAACACCCAGGTTGTTAAAGATTTCATAAAGATGTTATAGATACATTTACTAAATTTTTCCTAAGTGAGTTCTTGTTTCATCATTAGATCTTCTAGTGACTCATCTCATAGTAAAATGTTATTTTAATACCTAAAGTGTAGGACAGCTTTTGTTGTAACATTTCAAAAAGCACTATATTAAAATGGGGTTTGGGGCCTTTTCTTAGTGCTGGCTCCACCTTGAATTTGCTCTCTGCTGCCACAAACTTTGGGTAAATATTTAGAGTGATTTCTTTGAAAGAGAATTCTTTGCCCTTCTTGTGTTTTTGCTTAGAGGTTCTCTGCTTCTTACATTCTGTCCACTGCTCTTCAACTCATGGTTTAAGCACCTAATCTCCAACAGGTGAGAGACTCTGGCTTCAGTTGAATCACCTTTTACCTCAAGAAGTGATGAAAGATTGTGAGCAATGTTCCTAAACACCTGGATTAGTAGACTTGCGAGACAGAATGGAAAATACAATCCAAGAATAAAGCTAGAAGGTCAAAGGAAATAAAAATAAAGAGAAAAATTTTGCCAATTAGAGAATATGTTATAAAATAGAGGATAGAGGAGAATTTGAAATACTGGCACTATATAACAGAAAGATCATCTGGGAAAAAATTTTTTTGTATAGCACCAAGGAGGGCCCACAGGCATCCCCAGCTGAGGAAATCAGCTCCTGATGCAGGAACAGAGAGGTGAAATGATACTGATTGACTCCATGCTGAGGCTTGTGCATTAGTTCTAGTTTAGATCTGACCTGGTTCCTTGAATCTATCGTGGTTTCTGTTTTGTTTTGCTGCTGTCTTGACGCTGAAAGTGTGGCTCAGTATATAAAGTACATAAACTTGCTCTATCCACTTCTGCTTTTTCATATGGACAATGGGCTACACTTTGATGACTTAAGAAATACAGTGAGCCTGGAATTTTACAAGGAGGTAAATTCATCTAATGAGATATCACATAGTCCACATGAGATAGTGTTCTTTAGTTACTTCAGCAGAACAAAGGTGGGCTTCTTTCAAAAGAAATAACTTTTAGAAAAAATGTGAATATAGCATTTATATACGCATATGGGCACACAAATCCAAAAATATGAAGAAGATGATTAGAATGATTTATAGCCTATCTTCTCCATACCAAGCACTTTGCCAGAGATAGAATCTTCAGTTCTGTAAAGATTACAGAGCCCTAGAACACAGTAACACAAGCACATTTTACAAATGAGGAAAGTTGAGAGAGTTTGAGTACTTGGATATCACATGGAATATTTTGTATAGCCAGGATTCCAACTTAGTCTATGATTTCGAAGTTTATAGGTTTTAATATTTTCTTCAGTGCATGTGGATTAGATTAAGACAGGGGCAAAGTTGGCATTATTATTTTTATGGGAGTGATTTATCCCAGCTAAAGACAAATATTGATAGTATTGTTTTTATATATTTCACAAAATTAGGAAAAGAAGACTGGCTGAGAAATTGTGAAGACTTTAATTCTATAGATAGCAGCCATGAACTCCTTAAATTAATGACCTGTGTTGATAATATTAGAACTCTCAGAAAGTAGATGAAGGCATAAGTGGACTACTGTGGACTTCATTAAAGAAATAAAGGAGAAGTGATTAGTGAAGAAAAGTAATAGGAATTTCACAAGTAATCATGTAATTTTGAGTTTGAATTGGTCTGTGACAGGGACATTTATTTCAGTAACTTTACGTATGGTTAAAAATAAAATTTGGAAACCACTAGAATGTTCCCTTGTATGGAAAGTTGAACAAATTGCGATACATGAAAACCCTGGGAAATTACATAGTCATTCAAAAGAGAGCGTTTGATGTATGTCAATTGTCTGGGACAGAATCCATGATTATAGTGAGGGAGAAAAGCAAGATGCAGAGATGAATACATAATAGGATCTGTTACTCAGGTTGGGTTCTCCAGGAAGCAGAATCTCAGATGGAATTTACACTTTAGCCTATTTATTAGGGAGTGGTTTAGAATCAACGCCTGTGGAAGGGAAGGGAAAAGGAAGATTGGGCAGAAGGTGAAACTGAACAGTGAAACAGGCCTCATGAAAATCTAAGCTGACCTGGCAGGACGGTCTGAAATTAAAACGGGCCATCAGAATGTCCCTGCACTGGGATAGAATGGCCAGTAAGTTATACTCTGTCACTTGGGCTCAGGAAATGGTGTGACCTTGAGTGAGGCAACTCTCTGCCCCTGAGGTAATCCCTTAAGGAACTGAGGGCTGAGGCCATGGCTGACAGTACTCCCAGCTTCTAGCCCTTGGTTGAAGGGGGACCTGGGGGATGCCTCTATCTATCACAATACCTGAAACAAATCATGCCCAAACTTAAAAGGTGTAAGCATGTTTCTAAATGATTATACATGCAAAGAGGAAAGTAGAATAGAAACCTTGGTAACAGGGAAAAGGACTGAACTGGGGGTAGTGCAAGTAATCAAACTAAACAAAAGGTAAAAACATTGATAACAAAAAAGAAGATACAATTATCTTATTTGTTAAATTAGTTAAATTAGTTAACAAATTGTTAAATTTGTTAAATTAAAAATATATGTAGTGATGGGCACCTGGGTGGCTCAGTCAGTTAATTGTCTTACTTTTGATTTCAGCTCAGGTCATGATCTCACAGTTCATGAGATTGTGCCCCCACGCCGGGTTCTGTGCTAAGAGCTCTCTCTCTCTCTCAAAAATAAATAAACATGTGTGTGTGTGTGTGTGTGTGTGTGTGTGTAGTGCTTAGAGAGAAGTATTAAAGGATAGATATCTAATAGTATTTATCTCTGGGTTGTAACATTACCTTTCTATTGTGCTTTTCTACGCTATTTAAGTAAAAATAAACAGTTGTGCAGATAATTTGAAAAATTATCAAGCTATTTGAAAACTAATAGCTAATTATGATCATTAGATATACTTAAAATAAGGCCTTTAGTTTTCAGAAAATATATTTCAAAAAAGGTCACATAGCAAGATGCTCTAAAAGATAAAATGGTTTTGGAAGAACTGGAGTTACAAAACCAGTCACAGTTAAACTTAATAAATTAAGTCTTCATGTACAACATGCATTTTTCAAATATTCCTTGAGTGCTTTCAACAAGTCAAGATCTGTTCTAGGATGTCGATTTACGTCTAAAAAGGAAACCAACAAAAATTCCTGCCTTCATGGATCTCATGTTCTATAAAGAAAAGAGAAAAATAGCAATAAAAACAATAAATGAGTAAATTCTATGGTAGGTTATAAGTTGTGGAAGACCAGTTCCCAGGGAAACAGAGACTATCAGCTTCTGCAATTTGCATTCAGGGGTGTTTTGGAGAATGCTCTCGTGAAGAACAGCTAGGAGAGAAATTGACACAAGTAGCCGAAAGTAACCTACTGGCAACCATAGCTTAAAGATGAAGGAACACTCACTGAACCTTTTTTTTTTTTTTTTTTTTGGAAGCATTCTCCCTCTGGGAACATGTCCACTAAGCTGGTAAAATCTATAGTTGAGGTACCTTCAGACTGTATCTTGATTTAGGGCAGGAGAATTAACACAGTGCTAATTTAAGACTGTGAAAGTATACTATTGTCCATTTGAAGTGAATACAAATGGTTTCTTGGCCTCTTTTCTGAAGATTCAGAAAAGAACATTCTTGCCAGATCACATACTATATACCATGTGCTTGACATGTTAACCAACTTGGGCAAAGATGCCACATCTAGCAAAGCAACTGCATTTGAGATTTCTTCTAGACAGGCTTTTCAATAAGAAGTCCACCATGAACCTAGGATCCATCTGGGTCTTGTAGAGACCCAATTTGTGAGATAAGTGGAGATATAATGTGGGTCACTAATCCTGAATCCATTATGTCTTTAGTAATGTCAATAATCTCTGTTTATTCTCCCCCGGTTTCAATATAAATATATCCAAGACCATTGTGAGAGCAAGTTTCAGACTTTGCCTTTCCCACTGTGATGATTTTTAACCTTCAAGCCAAGCAGCCAGTGTGGGTTTTTTTTTCAAAAGCTAAGTATATCTATTTCAGTTAAGTATTCAGAGGCAAAATGAGTCTAAAAACCCAGTAGTCCTTGTGAACTCACTGTGAGCCACATGGGGACCTGACTCCATTGATTAAGTCCCCTCAATTTTGCCCCAAACAGGAGGACCACAATGGTGCTTTGGTCCTCTGGGTAGCTTAAGCAACTTGGACCCTGTATGAAGAGATCTTGGAAGGTTTAGGCTCTTACCCCCTTGCTCTAGTGTAAAATTACCCAAGTAAGTGGCACTGGCAATTGGGGATGGACTGGGGGGGGGGGTTGATACTGTGTACCCTTGCTGTGGTGTTGCAAGTTCTGTCCTTTGAGGTACAAGTCTCTCCTGTAACCAACAATTTCTAGATCTGAAAACTGGTTCGTGTATGGAATCTGGGTAAAAGATTGACTTTTTTTTTTTTTTAATTTGGGTAACTGCCTTCAGCCTCCTGATCATCCATCCTTTATTTTGGCTGTACATATTGAGCAGTACCTTTGTTGGCTGCCGGCATATCGTACTCGGAGAACCAGGTCTGTAGATTTCTGCAGGTCCTCTCCTGGTCCCCAGTCTGATGTGGCCGTTCATTATAATAATCGTCCCATTGAGTTTCTGACAGCTCAGCACTGCCACCTTGCCTCTATTAACTAGAGATCCCCTGAGTTCCATTGCTGTCAGTGAGCCCAGTTATCGACAGCATCTCCTACTGTCATCCCTGGCCTCTAGAGGACAGCCACCACTGAACATCTATCTCAGCGGTGCCCACGCTTCTCTCACTAGCACATTCCTTGTTCTTTTGGTTAAGTAGAATTTTCTCCCATGAATCATAGTGATCTAGTAGGTTTTCTGACCTATTTAGTATAACCACTCAGGCATGCCTACTTCTGTAAACCCTTTGATCCCTCTACAACTGTAAGCTACAGCAGTTCTAACACTCCTACCTGCACAGTGTAATCCATCACTTACTTTCTCCAAGCCTCTGGGAGCCCTCCCACCACCTTGTTTGCCCCTCTCCCAGGGACTTTGCATGTATTTTAAATCCTGTAACCTAGGAGAGTGCTGTCACATCAATAAACTCATTTTATCCAGCATCTTCTGAATGTAATCCCACATGGACCCTCCGGGATCTAGCCAGTAGATATTGGCTAGCTTTTCCTTCAGCACACCATCCTGTTGCTGTGTTAGCAGACTCAGCACTTCCTCGAATGGGTTAGGTTGTGATTTCCCCATAGTTATTGGCTTAGTGATGGGAGAGAGTCAGGGGAGAAGTAGGGGCATACCCTGAGAAGAGCACATTTGGTCTGGCAGGAAAGACAGCTCAAACAAATTAGGCTAGACTGTTAATTAATAGGAGCACTGTATCGTTTTAATAGTCTCAAAAGGTTTAGGGATTTCTGGAGGTTGGAAAATTCTACATGCCAGATATTCACATCCCAGGTTCCAGAGTTCTACTTCTGAATCTGGGACCTGATCTTGGCATCATAGACCTCCTGGAGCTGAAGAATGTGCTTTCTAAGAAGCTTTACTCTTCTTTAATTAGATACTGAATCTTCAGCTTTCACTCTCCTATGGCCACAGGAGACCCTCTGAGTTTTATACTGTTACTCATATAAGTGATAATCACCCTCAGATTTTCCTGGCCTCCAATGTATCAATGACCTCCAGAAATAACCATCAAATTCCAAAGTCCTTAAAATTATTATTTTCAAAATTCTGAAACTAATGAGAAATTATACCTGCCAGTGAATTCCACTTAATATCTATCTTTTCCCAGTTATGTACCACTGAACACTTTAATAATTTCACCATAACCAGATGCCTGGACCTACAATGTTTAATCTACTCCTACCGAGGAAGTTTTTACTATAGCTCGCTTGCTGGTGATCTAGTTCTAAACAGCTCAATTTAGACTTTGCCCCCTTGAATCAATTCCAGTACAATTGTCATAGGTCAAATTTTATGAGACTCTGATATTTGTGTGCTGAGAAATATTGGGTAGAAGTCGCAGAAACAACCACTGTGAGGGATGAGGGAAGGACTGAGCAGAAGGGGAAGCAGAACTGTGATTCAGTTGCTGTAAAGGACTCAGCTGATCCTACAGGGAGTTGTAGAATTTGGCTGACCCTTCACAGTTGTGCTATGTGATGCATGGGATACAGACCATTAGGTCTCTTGAACTAACCAGTCAAGTTCAGTGGGCTGACTCCCAGGAGGGACATAACCTTAACTGAAGCCATTCTCTTAGTGAAGAGCAATTGTTGGAGAGGAATTCAGCTTAGGATCGCAGTCATCACTGCACTCACTAGGGGAATGAAGGTAAAAGGTAGGCAATGTAGCACATTTCAATAGAAAAGTTGATACATTTTATAGGGGAAAAATAGAACAATTATGAGAAAAAAATCAGTAACAGATAACTGGGAAATAACATGGAGATTAAATAGCATCTTTCTAAAAATTTTTTTAACGTTTTATTTGTTATTGAAAGACAGAGAGTGAGAAGGAAAGGGGGAGAAAGAGGCGGAGACACAAAATCTGAAGCAGTCTCCAGGCTCTGAGCTGTCTGTACAGGGCTAGACACGGGGCCCGAACTCACAAACCGCAAGATCATGACCTGAGCCATAGTCGGACGCTTAAGTGACTGAGCCATCCAGACACCTCTAAATAGCATCCTTCTAAATAACACATCAGTCAAATAAATCTCAAGGGGACATTAAAAAATATTTTGAACTAAATGAAAATGAAAACAAATTATCAAAATTTGTGGGATGTAGCAAAAGCAGTGCTTAGAGGGAAATTTGTAGCATTAAATGCATATATAAGAAAAGAAGAAATATTGAAAACCCATAACCTAAGTTTCCACCTCAGAAAACTGAGAAAATAAGAGGAAATTCATCCCATAGTAAAAGAAATACAGGTATGCCTCATTTTATTGTGCTTCACTTAATGGTGCTTCACAGATACTGCAGGTTTTTTTTTTACAAATTGAAGGTTTGTGGCAACTCTGAGTCAAGCAAGTTTATTGGTGCCATTTTTCCAACAGCACTAACTCACTTCATGTCTGTGTCACATTTTGGTATTTCTCACAATATTTCAAACTTCTATATTTGTTATGGTGATTTGTTTTAAATGTTTTATTTATTTTATTTTATGTTTTTGAGAAAGAACATGAGCAGGGGAGGAGCAGAGAGAGAGGGGGACGGAGGATTCCAAGCAGGCTCTGCACTGACAGCAGCAAGCCCGATGCAGGGCTCGAACTCAAGAACCATGAGATCATGACCTGAGCTGAAGTCAGATGCTCAACAGACTAAGCTACCCAGGTATGCCAAGGTGATTTTTGATCAGTGATATTTGGTGTTAACTATTGTCATTGTTTTGAGGCACCACAGACATCACCAATTTATGACAGCAAACTTAATAAATTTTAAGTATATTCTGACTGTTTTACAGACCAGCCTTTCCCTTGTCTCTTTCCCTCTTATCAGGTCTCCCTGTTACTTGAGGTATAGTAATATTGAAATTAGGCCAATTAAGGACCTACAATGGCCCCTACGTGTTCAACTTAAAGAGTCAATCAACACAGCAAACTTTGCTGTTGTCTTATTTTAAGGAACTGCCACAGCTACCCCAACCTTTAGCCACCATCACCCTGATCTGTCAGCAGCCAACAACATAGAAGCAAGACCCTCCACCAGCAAAAATATTGTGACTTGCTGAAAGCTCAGATAATGGTTACCATTTTTTAGCAATGAAATATTTTATAATTAAGGAATTACGTTGTTTTTTAGACAATGCTATTACTCTCTTAATAGACTCTAATATAGTGTAAACATAATCTTCATATTCAGTGGGAAACAAAAAATTCATTTGACTTGCTATATTTTAATATAATTCTATGTTAAAATGTAACTAGGGAGCTATATTTAATAAAGCAATATTGGCTTTATTGTGGTGGTCTGGAACGACCCTCTATATTTCCAATGTATGCCGGTAATAAGAATTAATGCAAAAGTCAACAAAATTGAAAACAGGAGATCAATAGAGAAAATCAATAAAACCAAAATCTGTTTTTTTTTTAAAGATAAGTAAAATTGATATGCCTCCAGTTAGGCTGGGAGAAAAAGAAAGGACACAAAACTAATATCAGAAATGAAAGAGGGAGCATTACCACAGATCCTATGGACATTAAAAGGATAATAAAGAAACAATGTGAACAATTATATGCTTATTTCTAAATATTTGTTAAAATGCAAAGGAGTTTCAAGTACATTTTTTTGCAGGATTCTTAATTCCATCATCTTCACCAAGTTTGGCCATGCTCACCATGCTAATCATCCTTTCTGTATCAATCTAAACACACATTCCCTCTATTCTGCTCCTGAGCAGCTAAAAATCCACTGCAAATCACTCATTTTAGGCTCAAGTATCAATATTGCTATTAACAATTTACTCTTCTCTAGCTTACTTAATTGAAGTCAACGCATACTCACTGAGTTAATGTTTCAAATATTTACCACTGATTGTATGCACTGCATCTGTCTTCACTCCCTCATTTTTAATAGATGGTTACTGCCTTAATGGAAAAATAGGGGTAGTCAGAATTGAAATCTCTTTAATCCGCACTATCCTACCTTAGAATTTGCTTTTATAGTCCCTCATTCCTTTTATTCTTCTTCTCTCTTTGCTCTTATTTTTAAGAAGAAGATTGTTTCTACTTATTCCCAAGGCTGGTTCCAGCATTTGAGCTCTGGATCCAATTCTTAAATTTCCATTGCTAACTTTATAATTATTCTCTCTTTTGTATATGTTATATTACTCTCATCTATTCATATTTTAAAAAATTCAGTTACTGTTGCATGCCCTGCATTATTCACAGCTTTGAACAAAACAATTTCCCTGTTCCCATGTAGCTTACCTTCTGTGAAGGGAGACAATTTTTGAATATATGTTGTTTCTAAACTGTTAAGGGGTGATAAATACTATCAGGGGAGATTAAGTATTACATTAGTCAGAACTCTCCAGAGAAATGGACAGGTAGACATACATAATATAGATATAATAAGAAACTGGCTCACACTATTATGGAGGCTGAGAAGTCCCACCATCTGCCATCTGCAAGCCAGGATAGCAGGTGGTATAGTTTCAGCCCAGGTCTGAAGATCTGTGAACCAGGAAAACTGATGATGTAAGTTCCAGTCTGAGACTGAGGCTGATGTCCCTGCTTGAAAACAATCCAGCAGAGGGCCAATTTTCTATTCCCTGATTTCTTGTACTATACAGAACCTCAGTGGATTGAATGGGCCCCACTCATACTGGTTAGGGCAATATGCTTTCCTCAGCATAAAGAGTCAAATGCTAATCTCATCCGGAAACACTCTCATAGACACACCCAAAAATGACATTTAGCCATGTATCTGGGCATATACCATAAAACTGTGGCCCTGTCAGGTTGACACATAAAATTAACCATCACAAGTAGGAAAGGGAAATAGGAGGTGCTAGGATGCAGGATGACATTTTTAAAAGCATGGATAGGTAAAGTCCTCACTGAGAAGGACTCATCTGAATAAAAGCAGGAGGAAAGGCCATGAACAATCAATATGGATGGTGGAGAAGAGCAAATGAAGCAAAAGGAACAACACTGCCCAGTCGCTAGGCAGGGCAAACCTCAGCTGATCCAGGAATAGCAAGGAGACTGCAGTAGTTGAACATGGAGGCAATGAGTTAAAAAGGTAAAAGGAAGCCAGATTATAGCCGTTTTTAGCCAGTATAGGGACTTTGGCTTTACTCTGAGGGAAGTAGGAAGCCTGTGAGATTTTCACACAGTGGTATGAAAAATCTGATTTTTGTTTTAATATAACCACTGTAGCTGCAGTGTTGACAATAGACTGTAGAAGAGAATGGGGAAAGAAGATACCAGTCATGAGGGTCTCTGACTAAGAGATGCTAGTGGTATGAACGAGAGTGTTTGCAGTTGAGGTGGTAAGAAGTGGTATGGTGTTTGTTTGTTTGTTTGAGAGATAGAGGGCGCAAGTAAGCGAGGGGCAGAGAGAGAAGGAGAAAGAGAATCCCATGAGAGACAGAGGGGGAGAGAGGAGGAGAGAGAGAGAGAGAGAGAGAGAGAGAAGTGGGGCTCATTTGAAGTGGGGCTTGAGCTCACCCCATGTGGAGCTCAAACTCACAAACCATGACATCATGACCTGCACCAAAGTTAGGTGCTTAAATGGCTAAGCCACCCGGGTGCCCCTGTTTGTTTTTGTTTTTGTTTTGTTTTTTTTAATATATTTTGATAGTAGAGAAACATGACAGATAAAGAAGAGTCAAGAATGACACCAAAATTTCTGATCTGAACAACTGGAGTAATGTAGTCGCCATTAACTGAGGGTCAGTTTTGGTGGCATTAGAAAGAGAGCTACTCAATTTTAGAAAATTTAGGTGGACTTTTCAAATAGTTAGATATAAAAATCTATATTGGAGATTTACATATTGGAGTCTTTGGGATATAGATAAAATTTAAAGCCAAGAAATTGGATAGGATCAACAAGAGAATGAGTGTAGACAGATAAGAAAAAGCATTCTAAAGAGTAAATCTTGGGTCACTTAAGTGTTAAGAGGTTAGCAAGGCAGAAGGTAAAACAGGAGAGTGGTTTCCTAAAAGCCATGTGAAGACAATACCAAATGATGTTGATGAGTCAAACGAGGAAGAATGAAAATGATTTTGGATTTAACAAAGTGGAAGTCATTGGAAATTTTGACAAAAGCTTGACTGGAGTCAGTTCAACAGGTAAAAGAAAGAGGGAAGTTGCAACATTGTGTGTGTGTATATATATATATATATGTGTGTATATATATATATATATATATATATATATATATGGTTCTTTCAAGAAATTTTGCTGTCAAAGGATGGATGAGCTAGGTAAAGCAAGGAATGGGGTTAAAATGGATATGTGTGTCTATATATATATATACATATATATATATATTTATATATATTTGTTTACTAATGTTAATAGTACAATTGAAAGAAATAATTTGATGAAGGAGAGACAAAAAATTCAAGAGTGAAGCTTTTAGGTAGGGCCAGAGCAAATGGAATCTAGAGAAAATGTGGAAGGTTT
This sequence comes from Puma concolor, assembly GCF_028749965.1. Lineage (NCBI taxonomy): Eukaryota > Metazoa > Chordata > Mammalia > Carnivora > Felidae > Puma > Puma concolor. The sequence goes on from NC_141670.1 coordinate 119,370,239, forward strand.
GACTTTGAATAAGAACACTTGGAGTTTATTCCACTAAAAGGAAAGGAAAAAAAAATGTGTACTGTTTCTAGAAGATGAGTAGATGTGTTGGTGGGAGCTCATAGAATTTTTATTCTCCTGGTTTCTATAAACTTAGTGAAACCAGAGAACTAGAATAAACAACAGGGATGAAGGGTTAGGGATTTGAGAAGAATATGAAACAGAGAGGAAGAGTGAAAGTAACATAATTGCTCTACAACATAAAATGCCCACGTTAAGTAATTCCTATGAAGTTAAAATGAGACAGAGATTTGTGCATTTTTTTTCTGGTCTCTACTGACACCAACTTTTCCCAATTTCAGTTCGAATGTTGAGGTCTTCCCCGCACCAGCCCCCCCACCACCACCCCCAACACAAACACACAGCAATTCCCAGACATCACCAGGGTGTTTGAGAATTGAATTCCACTCAATACTGACACTATCTGCTTGAAGATAACATCAGATTCCATAGGTTAAGGGTCCAGTCATAAAAATCTGTGCCCCTCCCTCTTGCCACCGCTTCACATGCCAGTTGCAAGCCCCAGGCTCTTACCAGTGCTTCTGAACACCTGGCCACAGACTGGAGGTTCCAGTGCCCTCCTCCTTAGGTTCTTTTGATTTGCTAGAGTGGCTCACAGAATTCAGGGAAACATTTGTGTTTACCAGTTTATTAAAGAATATGATAAAGAATACAAACAGCAACCAGATGATGAGATACATAGAGTGAGGTATGGAGGAGAAAGGGTTCAGAGCCTTCATGCCCCCTGCAGGCACACCACTCTCCCCAATCTCCATGTGTTTACCAACCCAGAAGCTTTCTGAACCCACTTTTAGGTTTTTAGGAAAGCTTCATTGCATAGTCATGATTGCCTAAGTCACTGGCTATTGGCTGATTATTCAACCTCCAGCCCCTCTCGCCTGCCCAGAGGTCCATGTTGTGGGGGAAAGAGTGTGGAACTAAAAGTTCCAAACTTCTAAGCATGTGGTTGGTCCTCCTGGCAACCAGCCCCCACCCTTGGATGGGGTCCAAATGTCACCTTCATTTATATAACAAAAGACACATTTATCACTCTCAGTACTTAGGACATTCCAAGGATTTTGGAAACTGTGAGCCAGGAACCGTAGCCAAAGACCAAATACCCATGAGAATATATTTTGGTCATTCAGATGAGAAATACAAATTTCTTGTAAATCACAATACCAAACAGCCACATTCAGCTATTCGGATACACAAATGAAGGAGTTACAGAGCTGTGTTTAACGAGGGTAAGGGTTTGCTTAGCAAGTTTAGTGAAGAGAAAGCCAGCAGATTAAGGTATATGAAAGAATATTCAAAATGACTGATCACAGAAAATTGAGAAAGTTGGCAAGGGAGGGCCTATAATGTTGACTAAGCTGAGGATGTAGGGAAGCGAAGGCCATGATGGATGAGTGAAAAGGTGGTAGTAGGATCAATAGATTGGTGGTCTGGTGGGTGAGGGTTGAAGGATATTTGAGAATCAAGGATCTGAGCATCTAGAAAGTTAGGACATGACAAGTAGACAGTGGGTCTAGAGTGGGTGTGTGACCACAGAGGTCAGTAATTGAGGTAAGGTGGAAGAAATCATCATGGAAGGGGGATGTCAAGGAGGAAAGGGTCCTGGGAGAATTACATACCCAAATAATACTGCAATCTCTCAAAATCAAGGAAAGACTTGTGGCAGAGTGAGCCAGGAGCTAAAGAGAAATTCGTGGAAGATTCAGACAAACCTCCAAGTCCTTTAGATGATTTTTCAAAAGAACCAGAAGTAGATGGTACAGTGTGATGACATTAATTTTAAAGCAGGGAAGGGGGGGTGGTTGGAGAGCATGGGGAAGTCTGTAAGTGGCAACGAAGAGCAGGGATGAACCCTTCCCAGTTTGCCAATTGTGAGAGCTAAAGGGCAGGCAGTGCTGCTAAAGGAACCACATTTGAGCAAGAGCCAGATGAAAGGAGCCTCCAGAGAGGTTGCTGAGGACATGAAGGATTTTACTAATAGACCATCAGTCTCAGGAGACAGGGAGATGGGTACTGAAAGGTGGATGTGCAGAGCTATATGGAAATGAGAATGTGGAAAATGAACTCTGTCTTGGGAATCAGGGTTTCTCATGGTGACTGAACAAAATAGTGACAAAGTGCATCAGGAGATGAGTGAGTCCTGGGCGCCTGGGTGGCTCAGTCAATTAAGGGTCTGACTTTGGCAGGTCATGATCTTGTGGTTCATGGATTCAAACCCTGTGTTGGGGTCTGTGCTGATATCTTAGAGCCTGCTTTAGATCCTCTCTCTCCTTCTCTCTTTCCCCCTACCCACCCTTCTCTCTCTCTCTCTCTCAAAAATAAATAAACATTAGAAAAAAAAAAAACCAAAGAGATAGAGAGAGAGATGAGTCTTGACATTTCTGATGAGTTCTGATGAGGTGAGTATTGGGAAATACACAAAGGTTGGAATCTGTGAACCTCTCTTCATCGTCTTGATAGAGGTATAGAGACTGGAAAAAGATGGTCTTTACTACATAGTTATCACGTAACCACAAAACCTTTGAAACCCTCTCTCAATTGCAAAAAGTTCTTCTTATGGCCAAATGTGTTGGCTTCTTTATGGGGAAGCTCAAATGTACAGCAGGAGCGTCTAGTTTCTGTTTTACCATATAAAATAAATAATAGTTTCCCATAAAATTAATTATAAAATAACCGTGATTTTGGCACATGAGTGAGCAGATACCAATTGTGGGGTTGCACTAAGACCAGTAATAGTAATGGGAATCTGCCATCTCTTCCCAAACCAATTAGTGGTAAAAATAAAACTGCTCTGAATACGACCCTAGGATTGCCCCTGGCAGCTTCTTTCAAGCCTTTTTTGGATTTTTCAGCATCATTATTTCTGTGGACCACTTAGCAATTTAGGAATACCGTTCCTTTTGGGATTTTCTGTCACTATCTCCTTTCCTGATGACTCTTTCTGAGTCACCTTCCTTGTCTTCTGAAACTTATTGGTCCCTTAATAAAATGTAGGCATTCCAAAAATTTTCGGCTTGGTCTCCTGCCTGTTCTATTCTGTAGCAGGAATCTGAATCTAAAATGCCCTCCAGGAACATGATGTCTCTCCTCCCTCCAAATCATCTTCTCCAGTGGAAGTCAGAGGGACCTTAAAAACAAACAAAAGTGCTGATACTAAATGTCCTGTACTCAGAACATTCAATGGCTCCTTTTTACTACCAAACAAGGCTCTTTTCCTCAGGATAACGTTAAAGGTTTTATGCAATTTGGCTCTGTTCTTCTTCCAGGGTTTCATTACCCATCACTTTTTCTCTTCTTGGGAGACCCTTTACAATAGTCACGTTCAACAACACACCATTTGTGGGCTCTGATGTACTCTGTGTTCCCTCAGCTTTTGCTTACACTATTTCCTTTACACCAAATATTCTTTCTCCTCTTCCCCATTTGTTAGTCATTCCAATTCAAAGAAGACTTCTTTTGTGAGGTCTTTCTGAAGAGCATCCTAACCCTCAAATTATCCAATCATTCCTGTTTGCTGTCTTCACCCTCTATTTACCCTTCCGATATATAGAAGTTTTCAAAGTCCACTTCATGTTACCCTTTACTTGTTCACTTAAATTCTTCTTGTTAAAAAATAACTGGGATAGTGGTGCCTGGGGGGGCTCAGTCGGTTAAGCGCCAACTTCGGCTCAGGTCACAGTCTCGCAGTTTGTGAGTTCAAGCCCCACGTAGGGCTCTGTGGTGACAGCTCAGAACCTGGAGCCTGCTTCAGATTCTGTGTCTCCCTGTCTTTATCGCCCCTCCCCTGCTTGCTCTCTGTCTCTGTCTCTCGGAAATAAACATTAAAAATTTTTTTTATGGGATAATTTTTTTAATGGGATAATTGTCATTAGATCTCTGCGTGTGTACATGTGTATGTATTTTCTCCTCATCTGAGTACTTTCTATCAGATTATTAGTTTCTCCAGGGCAGTTTTTCCTTCCCTCAGTACTTCACCCACTATGCTGTGCACATATCTGGTGTTTAGGGAATGTTTATTCAATTAAAATATGATAGGGAATAATTCAGGCTGGAAAGGAAGAGTGAATAGCCATCAGCTGAATAAAGAAATGGCAGTAGAGGTGAGTCCCATAGGGATAAGGATTTCAAACTGTTTTGTCTTTTAGGAGCATCATAAAAATTCCTTGAATGAAAAAGACTAATATAGGAGACTTCATACTTATGTTTCAGTACTTAACCTTGAGCAACATTCAGGTGTTGTATGAAGGGTGGAGTTTGTCACATCCCAATTTATATGCCCTTTTGAGAAATGGTGACTATCTTTCTCACAATCATCCTTTAAAAAAAATCTGAACAGACATAAAGGAGAAAAATGTTTTCCGAAGTATAATATTACAAAAACTAGTCAATCTCTCTTTTCCAAACTTTTAGGTTTAAAGAATGATTATAGTCCTTAATTCTATTCAATTTTTTAAATCAATCACTCTTGTGCTGAATATTTTTAAATGAATATGACACTTTGCATGGATCCCATAAATAAACAAAACGTGCACAGCTTTGTTTATGTTAGGAACCTTCTGCTAAGTGTTGCTTCTATTTATTTACTTTTAAATTATGCCAGATTTTTGCAAATTTGAGTCAGTTTGGGGATCAACTTGAAATTTTAAAGACTGGCTATTTATTTTGCTTCTCATACCTTGCAAATATGTTAAAGTAATGGTTGTAAGGGCCAGCAGAAGGTATAAGAGGAAATTATTTACGATAGATTTAATTATGGAAATAGATGTGCTATACCATGAAAATGTCACCACTTCTCTTAATTTAATTTCCTCATTCCCTCTGCTTTCTCCTAACATCCAGAGTTTTTAACCCCATCCCTTATTCTGGAGCTCAGATACTCTTTGACTTGTGTAGAAGAGCATACAAGTTCTGAGACAAATATAAGAGGATTCAGCAGTAATAAGTTGGTAAAGCTTTGCTCAGAAAGCCATGTGGCTAAAAATGAGCTCTTACTTACAGAGAGTCAAAACTGGAATTTTAATTTTTACTCACGATACAATGTTAGTATCCATAAGCTGACTTCTCCTTATCAAATATAATCTGGCATGATTCATGAGATTTAGGACTGCTTACCTTTTCAAGAGGGAAAAAACAAAGTAATGGAATTATACAAGGCAACAACAGACACTGATACTTGTCTCACTAACAGCCATCCAGTCCCCCACCTCCTTCTTCCTCTTTCTCAATTGAATGATGATTAATGTTCAGATATTTCTTTCTTTCTGTTTTTTTTTTTTAATGTTTATTTTTGAGAGAGAGAGACATGCATGAGTGGGGAAGGGTCAGAGAAAGAGACACACACACACACAGAATCTGAAGCAGTCTCCAGGCTCTGAGCTGTCAGCATAGAGCCTGTCATGGGGCTCCAACTCAGAGAACAGTGAGATCACAACCTAGGCCAAAGTTGGACGCTTAACCAACTGAGCCACTGAGGCACCCCAGATATTTCCTTCTTTTTTTTTTAAGTTTGTTTATTTATTTTGAAAAAGAGAGAGAGATAATTCAAGTGGGGGAGGGGCAGAGAGAGAAGAGAGAGGATCCCAGGCAGGCTTCACACTGCCATCCCGGAGCCTGACACAGGGCTTGAACCCATGAAACTGGGAGATCATGACCTGAGCCGAAAACAAGAGTCAGACACTTAACTGACTGACCAGCCAGGTGCTCTATGTTTAGATATTTCTTATCCTCCAAACCGTCATATGCTTCAGGATGATCTCATTGCTAGCTCCTGGGATAGTAAATACTCATAAGACTAAGTCAATCTCAGGGGCACCTGGGTGGCTCAGTCGGTAAAGCATCTGACTTTGGCTCAGGTCATGATCTCGCGGTTTGGGAGTTCGAGCCCTGTGTCAGGCTCTGTGCTGACAGCTCGGAGCCTGGAGCCTGCCTCGGATTCTGTGTCTCCTTCTCTCTCTGCCCCTCCCCAACTTGTGCTCTGTCTCTCTATGTCTCTCAAAAAATACATAAATGTAAAAATAAATAAATAAAAATAAGACTAAGTCAACCTCGTTCTCTTTGAGAGTGGTTGGTGTGGGTGTGGACATGTGACCTCATTTTGGCTAATGAGATCTTAGCGGAAATCAGCCTTAGTGCTTCTAGATTTTATTGCTCTAAAGACATAGACACAAAACAAGGCAGTCCTTTTCTTTCCTTGAGATGCCTGGAAATGATGATTGGAATTGCTGCAGCAGTAACTGTGAGGGAAATCTGCCTGAGGGAAGACCAAGGTGATGGGGATGATTGAGGAAAGAGATGGGGAGAACGTGTACCATACATGACACACTGAAACTACACATTGTTCTATGCCTGAAGCCTGCCTATCTGGGACCTCATCATTTAAGCCAGTTTGAGTAATTTTCTCTTACATGTAGTGAGTAGAAATCTGACAACTTTCCTTCCCACTATAGTGGAAGAGTAAAAGTCACATTATGTTTTGTATAAGGGAAAGATATAGTATCTGGGTTCTCTTGCAAATAGATTAGTGATCAGTAAAATATCTAGAGGTTAGCTTTCATTGGAGCTTGTTCAAATTTTGGACTCGTGAAATTTGGGAAAGAAGTGTAAATCAATGAATGTTGCCGTTGGGGAACTTTCTTTTTCACTTTTCACTTTCTTTTTTTGCTTATATAGCATAGCCAAAATGACAGGAAAAGAATAGTTCTAAAAGTAGAGACATTCAAAAGGAAAAGCCATCAAATCATCATCATTTTAAAAGCACCAAGTTACTGGGGTGCCTGGGTGGTTCAGTCGGTTAAGCATCTGACTCTTGGTTTAGGCTCAGGTCATGAGCTCATAGTTTGAGTTTGAGCCCCACGTAGTCGTCAGGCTGTATGTTGGCAGCACGGAGCCTGCTTGATATATTCTCTCTGCCCCTCCCCCATTCAGGCTGTCTCTCTCAAAATAAATAAATAAACTTAAAAAAAAAAAAAAAGCCAAGTTCCTAATAGGTAAGAAAAACTGGTCTTTCAAGCAGTGCTACCCTTGTAAAATGTTAGCAGTTAACAGAGAATAGGGTATAAATAGTGTCCCCTATTTCAAAAGATAGTTGTCCCCAAAGAAAGAAATACAACATTATTACAACGATCCAATACACATTATGCTTTTGGTCATTTTATTAATTTTTAATTAAATATAATTCTGTTTCAGCCGCAGTGAGTTAACACAACTAAAATTTTCATGCTATTTACATCGTATTTGAAAAGTAGCTCATGTTGGAATGCGTTTTAGGTACAAATGGGTCCACAAGATGAGAGGGTAAATATAAAAATGGAATACGATTTTAAGTTTGATATAGTCTTGTGGGGTATAATTTCAAAGACGGAATGTTAATTTTTTAATACTAATTAAGGTCACTGTGGCAGTCACTGTTCTATTTAATTGACTTATAGCTGGGATACTGACAAGGCCACTTCTGGTCCCTAGAATGCCTTTGTGCAAATTAGACCCACCAGAACATGGCTTGGCAAGCAGAGCAATGGGCTGGATTCCAGGCCCTACTTGTCCATTTGGCCAGGCATTGTTGTGCAGTGAACAGCTAGCACTAATGTTCTCAGAGGCCCTGAGTTGCAAATTCCAATGTTTAGGTGGACAAGTGTTAGATAGTAGGGAGTGCTAAGAATGCCGGCAAACTAGAGACCCCATCTCTAATCACAGCTCCAGCTACTGTTTCCAGAAGGGAATGTAGACACAGGGCTTTCAGATCTCTCAATCTTTGAAAAAGACTGGAAATCTAACTCCAATAACACCCAAGCAGAAGGTGTTTGAGACCCAAATTCAGACTGTAGACTCTGACTTAAGAGAAGGGCACCGCCACTCAGATACTACATTTCTCCTGTGCCTATTGGGTTCCAGAATGTTTCAACTCCTGGGGGAAATGGTACACCTGAGAGAAGTGGGGCAGAGGCCATGTGCTTCATCCACGGCAAGTCTCAAGTAGGAAGGACCACGGATAGAGATCTGAAGGGGAGGGAAAAAGCAATAAATGTGATATTAAGGCCGAAGAGAAAAGTAGTGTAGAAAATTAAGTACTATGCGGGGAGGAAGCAGTTGTGATTTTCAGGTAGTTTGCCTTTTATAGTACTGTTCTACTAAATAGCTCCAGCACTTTGCTAACATTAATTAAACCTCACAAACCCTGTGAGATAGGTAATTACTATAATTAAACTGATATTCCAGATCAGTAAAATGAGGCTTAGAATGCCCAAGGTCATGGGAAGATTGTGTGGCCCAGTTTGGCAGACAACCTATATGTTCTCACAACACATCACTCCCCTAAGGAGGGCTTCCCTAGCTCTCTCTTTCAATCTCTCTCTCTTTCTCTCTCTCTCTCTCTTCGTGTTTAGATTAAGGATATAATGATAGGATAAATAAATTAGATCTTTGAGAAGTTAAACTGCAAGTTGATTAGGGAAGCTTAAAGACAATATGGAAAAATACCTAAATGAATGAGCCATATTCCACAAACACACATAATATGCAAATTCCATTTCAATTAATTTCATTTATTTAAAATATTTCCATTTAAATTGCTGGTTTCACTAAATACATCAATAAATCAAGAAACTGATGCACATAAAGCATTCGCCATATTACACAGCAGCATAGAAAAGACTGTCATTAGTTTGGAAAGAGAACACAACAGACAGACAGAAGGAACTCTTCTTGTTGCTATAACTACGGCATAACAAAGGTCAGCAATGGAAAAAACAAAAAAAACAAAACAAAAAAAACCTTCCTGGACTGAACATTAACAACTCAGGGATATTATCCTGAATTCTTCATCTTAACAAAGAAAGATAATAATCTTTTATTCTGAAAAGGGTTAATTAAAGATAAACTAAATGGTGGAAACATACATTTTTAAAAAGCAAGCATAAAAAAAGGTTTTGATTCGAAATGTAATTGCAAATGGGGATATCCAGGTTACATTGGACGTCAAAATCTCAAGCTTAGTAGAAAAAAAATCACAAACATATTATAAAAAATGTCTTTATTGTATTTTAAAAATGTCAAATTCAAAAATGGTGATTTCAGTGAACATTGCTTAATAGAAAACGGTTTAAAATAAATTTAATTTCAAAATTTTATAGAGCTTAAAAAGTATGATGGCTGTAAACCTAATTTTATGTCTTTACAAAAGCAAATTTTAGAAATAACCTCATTATTAAAATTCTTGGAGGTTTTTTTGTTTGCTTTGACTAACTGGGCAAGTCCTGTCTGGTGATTTGAAGGATCACAAGCCTATTTACAAAATGTCCAGTTTCTGCATATAAATTCATTTTAAACAAAAGCCTGCCTCTTGTCTTTGAGCAAAGGAGAACATTTGGGTTTGAGGCTTTGAGTGAGAATAAAGAGAGGGAGTGAGAGAGGGGACTCTGTTACTTGCGTGCCAGTGTTCTGTAAATCCTGTCAGGTAAGACTTGTGTGCAGAAGAGAATGGCTGAAAACAGAAGGAACAGAGGCTGCCACATTCTGGACTGTCGTCAGGAAGCACGGGCCACTGTGACACTGAGTGCTTGCTGACAGAGGTGCATGAAGTGTTTTCTGGTCAGCTCACACTTGCAAACTTCACAAGATTTCCAAACTTTATATGATTTTATCATTACTTATCTATCTTAAGAAATACACTTTCAGGAAAGCACCCAGCTCCAGCTCCATGCCTGAAGCAAATTTTCCTGGGAGAAGGGCCAATGAAGGGTGCCTGGATACTGCCAAGCAGAGAAAAAGAGAGACCCTAAAGAGAAACTTGGGGCTCAAATTGCAAAACTATGTTTAGATTTGCTGGTGTCTGGGAGATACTTACCATGACTTGGTGTTTTGTACCAAAATTGACCATTATTTCCTTTATGAGTGAATACTTTGAAAAAATCTGTAAGGTTATTGCTTGTGCTTTCTAATACTCCAAAAACAAAACATACCAAGTAGTTATGGTAAAGTACAAGGAAGCCCGTATCTCGTCAAAATCAAGCTGGTTAGGAAGCCTATGGAAGAAGTGTTCTTCTGGAGACTTCCCTTTCTGGCCTGTTTTTATTTCATTTGTATGGGATTCTGTGTTTGTGGACAACTGTTACACAGCTGAGTCTCAAAGTGGAGTCTCAAAGATGTAATTTTATAGAAATGAGAATTTATATAACAAGGAGTGCTGCAAAGAAATAAGAGTGGGCCTAGACCAAATTAGACCTTGTGAAGAACGATACTAAAAATCAATGCCCAGAAGAGCATTCGGTACATTTCTGTCTAGTGCCCAGACTGTATGTAAAAATAGGTGAATGTGTGTACTTTATGAGGATAGTTGATTTGAATATGGTGCTAATGAGGCCAAGGTAATGGGTTTAACCCTGTGAACCCATTATTTTCATTACCCTCAACAGTCACAGATTTTATCCTTAACGGTGGCCAGCCATTTCATAAATTCTTCCTGTTAGTCATTAGAAAGACAAGGCCAGAGAGTGTAGATAGCTTAAGACAAATTTATTATTGCTGGAAAACAGCTCAAAGCACATGACCTACTGTTGGCAGGTTAAGAGTACCAGCTTTGAATATGAAGGTCAGCATTGTGATAGTGATGTATCGATATTTAATTAAAAGTGAAAGAAAATAACAGGTGTGCAGAATATTGATTTTTAAGAACTAATTTGATCAAATTCCACTTCTTGAGTCACCAAGAAAATCTCTAAAAATTTTCTAAAATATGTTCACTTAAGGGATTTAAAAATATTATTTCATTATAATAGAATAATTTGCCACAAGCAAAAAAGTCTCTTTTATATAAATAGCAGTACTTCCTCTTAGTTTATGATTCTGTAAGCAAAGGGTTTTGTTGTTGTTGTTGTTGTTGTTTTCGTCTTTGTTTTTTTATAAGGTCATGGTAAAGTGAGGAATGTTGTCTGGAAGAAACGGATGTGCTGGGGTAGAGAGTTCTTGTAAGGTATAATAAGAGATGAGATTCAAAAGATGGGGCCAATCAGAGAAGAGCTTTGAATGCCATCTTATGAATTTTGCATTTTTATCCTACAGGCAACGGAGAGCTTATTTCCATGTTTTGTGTGTGCTACTTTCCTTCAACGTGCATGGCACAGAAGGTTAGGATCTTACCATGTGCCAAGCTTCTATGAGCTGGGACACAAAACTGAATAAGACACAATTCCTGATACCAAGGATCTCAAATTTGGTAAAGAAGACAGAGAAATAAAACTCCCAGGTAGCTCCAAAGAAGAGTTAAAAAAAATTATTCCCTATCCATTTTATAGGTATATTTCTTCTGTGAAGGATATAGTTATTGTATTATTATTCACAGTGTGGATTACGATGGAAAGAGGCAGTTCTCAGAGACTGTAAACACAAATTGGGAAGGTGGCTTCTACAATGTTAGGTGAGAGAGCTCTGCTCACCTTTCCTAACCTGGCTGGTGGATAGTTTTAGCAATTAATAGGGAGCACCTTACTGGTTGGAGGGTTAAATGGTACCTCTGGGTTTTGAAAACACCAGTAAGCTGCTAATGACTACAATTTATCTTTAAGTTTATTTTATGTTTGTGGTATTTCCTCCGCTTTGGTTACTTATGCTTTCTTTGTTCTTTAGTAAATTCTTTTTTTTTTTTTTTTTTTAATTTTTTTTTCAACATTTATTTATTTTTGGGACACAGAGAGACAGAGCATGAATGGGGGAGGGGCAGAGAGAGAGGGAGACACAGAATCAGAAACAGGCTCCAGGCTCTGAGCCATCAGCCCAGAGCCTGACGCGGGGCTCGAACTCACGGACCGCGAGATCGTGACCTGGCTGAAGTCAGACGCTTAACCAACTGCGCCACCCAGGCGCCCCAGTAAATTCTTGTTTGAATATTCTAACCATAGTTTGGATGTCCTACACGTATTTAAGAAACATAATTTGTTCCTGGTTGCCAAACTTTCCCCCAAAGTCATTGAGATTGCTCTTAATGGTAATCTCTCAGGGTGATAATCAGCAAAAATGCTCTTAGGGAAGGAGGAATCTTAAGGTCACTTCTGGGCTGTGTGGACTATTTAAACCCTCCAGCCGGTTATTCTCCTTTTAGTGTTACTCTGTGTGGGAAACTGCCAGCTGTCCACCAAAATCGTTTCTCTACTCCACAGTAATAGAGTTACATTTAGGAAGTGACTGTGCAGCAAACTTTGCAGCTAGTCGCGGCACGTCACAATTCTTGACAAGTAATTGCATGTGAGCGGCAGCACTGTGGATCACTTCAAGACCAAGGTCTTTAAGAAGGGATGGTGCCTTCTCCATGCCCTTCTGCTTGCTCCTTGTAGTTGGTGAGCAGTCCTTTGGGGACAGCAAAGTGCCAAGATAGAAGGAAACTGGAACCATGAATCACTCATAGAGGAGAATGGTTCTCTGATCTGAAATTCCCACCCTGGGCTGTTTCAGAAGCAAAAAATATACTCCTATGGTTTTTGTGCTGATACATTTCGGAGTCTTTTTGTTAGGACAGATATGCTACCTTTTTAGAGATTCCGGGATAATGGTGATACTGATCATGATGAAAGGCAGCAATGCTTTAATGATATTTCTTAGCACATTACAAAATGTTTTCAGAGGAGAAGATACTTTTTCAGGTGATACTCAAGTTGTAATTTTGCATTTTCCCATGAAGATATCAATGAAGACCCTGTACTCCTGCTTCAGATCACAAAACACATAAAGCAGAGGAAAGGCCCACTTTCAGGTAATCAGAAGCTGTAGCAGGCGTTTTGCAGAGGGAACAAACCTTAGCTTTTCGTACTTGTAGAACTGTGGATTCCTAAGAAGAGTTAACAGAGGACTAAGTGTTCTCAGCAATTGTTACAAAACACTGACACATCACAACATAGGACAAGGACTGGTGTGAAACATGACAGATATGCAAGTGGCAAAACTAGTATAACAAATAATAATAATAAAGGATAAGAGGTAGACAAGAAAAGAGATATTTCTCTTTATCCCATTTGGCCAAGGATGTAATCAATTCCCTAATCGAAAGACGATGATGTAATATCAGAGCCATGAGGTATATTTTATCGTTTGTTCTATATGTTCAATTAATGTCATATTAATTAGAGGCCTATGATCATAATTAAAACTAAGGTTCTAGTATGCAGAGAGGGTTTATTGATTAATTAATTCATTACTGATAGACTAGGATAAAGATTAGAAGTGTAAGGCTTTGGAGACAGGATTGGGTGCAGATTTTGCCTTGTTATACATTAAAATTTAAGACCCAATCTTGGTTATCTAATTTTTATGGGCCTCAATTTACTTATTTGTAAGAATGGAAATAATTACCTCATATGGTTAGTGCATAAATATATATTAAAATAAAGCATCTGCAAACCACTTAGCACAGATCTGATATGGATGGGTCATTAATAGCATCTCTTACCAATTAAGACTAAATGGTCTGGAGTTTTTACTTTATAAACTAGAAAATAAAATTCTTTGGAATTTGGAGCCTATTTTCTCTCATTTGTTTAGAGTTTCATTTTGGAAGTGAGCTTGGTGTATTCTGAAAATGAAAGCAAATATGGCATGAGAAAGCATAGTGTTTTGATTTTAAAAAACTGTTTATTTACGAACTTCAAAACTTTTATTATTGGACTGATATTATAAATATCTTGAAAAGATGGTTAAGAATCTATCAGCTTTGCAATATGTTTTCATTCATTAAAAAGTGCCTACATTTTGCTGATCAATTTTCTACGATGCTAGGCTCAAAAAAGTAAAAAAAAAAAAAAAAAAAAAAAAGAAGAAGAAAGAAAGAAAGAAAGAAAAAGAAAGAAAGAAAGGAAGAAAATGGCCTTCCTTGCTTTTACAAGGAATTAACAAAAGTATAAAAAATCTTATCAGTGAATTTAAGTAATTATTAACCATCCAGTTATTTTGTCTGTAAATGCCAGATAGCCAATTTGTTTAATTTTATAACCAACTTATTTTATGTTTAAAAAACACCAAAACATTCATATTAATCAATGAGTCATGAAAGAATCTTCCCCTCATTTCACTAGTTACCCACTCTTGGGACATCAATTTCATTTATACACACCACAGTTCTTAACATCTTATCAATAATCAATCCTGTATAGTTGGCAGAATCTTGATATGGTCAAGGTCAATCTTTTGAAAATTCAAATATAAAATGGTTTAAAATATCTTTTCAGTATTTTGTTATTATAAAAGAAACAACTCATTATGATACTTTTCTTCCTTTGCTGAAGATACAGTATTGCCTTATTTCAGAATATTGTTTGAATTTTAATACAAAACTTTAGAACACCACGTTAAACAGTCTATTTTTTTTTCTTTTTTACTTTTGTAGCTTAATGTTAGCCGGTCTTAGGAAATTATTATCAAAAAAGATCCATGCTTTTATATATTATTTCATAACCATTTCCACTAGAGCATACTTCATTTCAATAGTAGGATAGCATGAATCCAGGAATATCTCATTTTGTTGAAGGCAGCAGTGAAAAAGTTAATTCATAGCTGCATTTATGAGTGAGTTTTATTTATACATGACCTGTGGTAAAAGATTTATCTGTCCATTATTAAGCTCTTTCTCTGAGTGTCAAGAAGTCATAGTAGTATAAAATCAATTAATGCAGATATAAAAGTAGTTTTGTTTGAGTAAAGTTTGAAATTAAAAATAGGGCAGTAAGTTAAAAATCTGAGTTAATACTTGGAACCACCAGATGGAACAGAAAAGAAGGGGATTGGAGGAGAGAGGGAGAGTGAGAGGAGGAAAGGGAGAGGAGAGGCGAGGAGGGGAGGGGGGAAAGAAGAGAGGGAGAGAAGGACTGAGATTGATTTGGAGATCGGTCAAGCGTCACATCACCAATTTTTTACATTCTGGTATACAAATATTTAAAAGATGTGGACAACAAGAAACCTGATCCGTTTTCCCTTACTTTAAAGCCCCAAGTGATAAGATCTTTGAAAAAGTCTAGGTACAGCAGGAGAATTATTTAAAAGCCATGCGGCAGGGTGCGAACTAAGAGCATTCTTCAAACAAACGCGACCTTTTCTGTTTCGTGTACTCCTCTCCTCAACCCATCCAGAAAACCCAGACAAGTTTATTTACACACACACACCCGCACACGCTCCCCCCACCCCCCGCACGCGCGCACACACACACACACACACACACACACACACGCGCACACGCCGAGAGAGAGCGGCGGAAACGCCCTCTTTCCATCCCTTCCAAGCAATTATCTCCGAGAGCAAAAGAAAATAATCAACGGCCCTCGGTGCTGGGCGTCTGAGCCGGAGAGCCGGGCGCCGGGAGGGAGGGCGAACGGCAGGCGAGCAGGGAAACGTGGCTCCTCCGCCGAGGAGAGGATTTGTGAAGGGGAGCGCCGGCCCGCGTGCGCCTCTTGTTCCCCGTGTAATTTGCAGCCAATCATCAGTAGGTGTCCACGTCCCTGCGTCCTCCTCACCTCGGCGCCAATCACCCCCCCCCGCCCCCGCCCCCGCCCCCAGCCTCCACACCTCCTCCCTCGCCTTTCTCTCGCGCTCCCCTCCCCCAGCAACCACACACACGCACACACACAAACAGAGAGGGAAGGGGGGAGGGTGAGAGAGAGGGAGAGAGAGAGAGAGAGGGGAGAGAGAGAGGCTCCCCGGCTCCCTCCCTCCCTCGCACACAGCGACTGGAGACGGACGGAGAGCAACGCGCTGGGAGAGGAGAGACCACCGAGAACAGCCCCGCGCTCTCACACATACACTCACACTCGGCTCTTTCCTCTCCCCCCACCTCCTCCTCCTTCCACCCCCACCACTAACACCATCTCCTCCTCCTTCTCTCTGCAACAAGAAAAAAAAAAGCCATTTACAGGTATTTTTTTTTTGATCCGCATATTTATTTATCCCCCCCCCCAACAGTTTGTTTACAAGTATTAAAGTTGTAATTGGGAGCTGCCAAGACACATCTGGATTTGTGTTTCTTTGTGTTAGGGGGTGATGTGCAACTAATTAAAGGCAGACTAGCAGCGTCTGCAAATTCTAAGGCTCCCCAAATAAAAAGAGACTGGTAAGTGATTGTTCTTTCTCTTTCTCTGGCTTTTTTTCTCTTAAATGTTTGCTGTCCGTTGGGATTGTAAAAGTAGATTATTAATGCTGGAGTCCAGCAATAAAAGGCTTCGCTGTATTAATTTATTAATTAATCTGCACCCGCCCCTCCTCCTGAATGTTAAATATGACCTTTGATCTCTATGTCTCTGGTAGACCAGACATACAATATTAGGCATGGACAGTCACATTGTTTAAAGGCAAAACAGGATCATGAAGTACGGTTGTCTAATTTAGCTTTGGAATAGGACTATAGTTATTTGTGTGTGTTTTATTTTGTTTTTTAAAGAAAATCCAAACAATAGCTGTGGCTTAGGTACCTTTTTCATGCTCCAGAGATGCATTGATTAAACAATAATGACCTGGATACTGGGCACAATCATTTTCTACAGTTTCTGGTGGCATTAAACCTTGAGGGAGGGAGGGGGAGGTGATGGCAATAGGAAAAGCAAGGAAAGCTTGTGTTTGGAAACAGCCCTCTAATACTCTGGAAAAGGGACATTAAATTATTTCTTTATTTGGAACAAGGTCAAAAGACTAAAATACTGAATTTTTTCCCTTCACTCAATGTGATAGCTAATGCATGGTTGGCATAACTAGTTTTTACTGAGTAGCAGTTATTATGGTCTTGCAGTTACAATGTGATTCGCAGAAACTGAAGCTATATGCATCATCTTGCTGTGTCTTCCCCTACCCCCTTCCAAGCATCAAGAATATTTAGCCAGGAGCATTTGGGGGGCACCCTTTGTATTGCCATCAGACCTCTGAAGGGAGCAGTTTTCCCTAATGTGAAACCACAGAGGTGGTTCCTGAGTGATTAGGGGCTTTTGCTGTGATTGAAAGATGCCTACTAGCTTCTAATCCAGCCTGGGGTGAGGTTCCTTATCTTGATTTACTTTGCCTAATAGGGATTTGTTTACGTAAACCCCTCTTTTTAGGGCACCTCATCAGCAGGTCTTGAAGTTTTTGCACTTGGAGTTTGGGCATAAATGGTTCATTAATCTAATTATAACCATAATTACTATAATTGATATCCATTTTGAACTGAATATTTGAGACTACTGGGCCCCCATTTAGAATTCCCTGAACTCCACATTCCAGGCCAATATGTGGGCTTCAGAAGATGTCACCAAAAGATATTCTGCTCCCCCCCCCAAAATCTGGAAACAAAGAAACTGGGTTTTTTAGGTTAATATACACTTTATGTCTTTGCATTACTTCTTCAAGGGCTGAGACGTACCTCTTCCTCTGTGATAAACAACTAAAATATCTCTTCCTAAAGCATAATAATGGCCTATAAGCAAAGAGATGAATGCAAATACCCAGTTAACATTAAACTTTCCTTTTAAAAAGAGCAAAAGAAAAAAAATCTTTTTAAAGGTTATTTCTTCAGGTAAACACCACCTTAAGAGATCTCCCTTCCTCCCCCCCCCCATCTTTTACTCAATGTAAAAAGCAGTGAGTATGAGAGATTCTTAAAAAAAAAAAAAAAAAAAAAAGTCCCATGCTTTCCTCTTGTCTTGGGAAGAGACAGGAGTCTCCATTTGGAATTATTGGGAATATTCTTACAGAGGCTGCAGGCAGTTGGTTTAAAACCTGTGACATTGTTTGTATTATTTTTAAAAATTTGTATCTAGTCCGTCTTTCTTTTCTTTCTTTCGTTCTTTCTTTCTTTTAAACAAGTAGAACACCACCCTCTTACCCCCACCAAGCCCCACCACCAAATGGCTTGTACAATTGAGACCTGTCCTTGGTCCATTGAATTAAGACCCTAACAGAGCCAGCTGTGCTGGGATTCAAACTAATGACCGCAGACACAGAAGGACACTGTGGCAGCTGGTAGTTCTTTTTTCCCTGCCTCTTTAGTTCGGATTGTATGTGGGCAGTCTCTCAGCTCTCAGTTGTATTGTGTTTGCTTACAGTTTATACTCGGATGTATTGTAGACTTTCTCAGTACTTCATTTGCTAATTTCCTGTTCATTTTCCTCATAGGGCCATTGCTGTTTTCTACTTTACAGCATTTGCATGCCCAGGCAGCACTTGTTCACACATTTCATAATGTTTAAATGCCCTCTGCTTATAGGTAGTATCGCCCTCCCACCCCTGATTTGCATGTCTTTAGCACTCCAATTGCCCTTTTCCCTCGGCATTTGTCACCCCCGTCTTTCCTCTTTCCCTGGGTATCCTGGCTATTAATACATTTTCTCTGGAGGGTTATGAGAATAGGGGGGAGGAGCTGCGGTGTGCTGTGGGGTGGGAGGGAGTGGGTTGGGAGCGTGTGTGGGGGGGTGGGCGGGAATCGGGGGGTCACGTCTTGATGATTGTCATGCAAACGACCTGACGAAGAATGCGGGAGCTCTCAGTGTCTGCGGTGGGGTGGTGAGGGAGGCTGTTTATTTATTTTTAATCTTTTTCCTCGTGCAGCTCGTTGGAATGACTTTCTTTATTTTAGTTGTAACAGTTGGAGGATAATGCTAAGGAAGACGCTGCCTGGGAATTCACCGTCTGTGGAAATGCGCCCCAGAGAGGAATAAAGCAGTCCTCACCTTGCTCTCCCCATCCGGACCCACTTTCCCCTCCCGCCTCGGCCCCCACCCCGACACCACCATCACCCCCTTCCCTCCCCCCCACCTCCCCCCCTTTCCCACCCAGGTGTCGGACCAGGCGGTCCCCACTTCCACCCTGCACCCCTTCTTCCCCCCCTGCACCATGAACACCAATGTCTGCGTGGAGCCCGGGCCGAGCCCGGAGGCCCCGGGCTTGCCCAAGGAAAGCCACCTGCCCGAGGGGGCCCTGAACAGCCTTGTGGATTACAACTCGGAGATGGAGCGCTACCGCTCCTTTGCCACCTCCTTCTACAAGACCAACGGGGGCGCCTTCCCGCAGGCGGCCAAGATCGCGCGCATCACCACCCCCATCTTCCCCAGCAGCGCCGCCGCCGCCGCGGCCGCCGCGCGCATCGGCATGTCCCCCTGGAACTGCGACAACGCGGCCACCGCCGCCGCCGCCACCGCCATGCTCTGGGGCAGCGGCGGGGGCGGGGGCGGCGGCGGCGGGGGCGGCGGCGGCGGGGGCGGCGGGGGCGGTGGCGGGGGCGGCGGGGGCGGCAGGAAATCCTCCTCCGCCGCCGCCTCCTCCTCCGCCTCCTCCTCGGCAATCCTCCCCGCCGGCGGCGGTGGCGGCGGCGGCGGCGGCGGCGGCGGTGGCGGCGGCGGCGGCGGCGGCAGCAGGACCAGCATGCACCACCGAAACGACTCCCAGAGGCTGGGGAAAGCTGGCTGCCCGCCAGAGCCGTCGTTGCAAATGGCAAATACTAATTTCCTCTCCACCTTATCCCCTGAACACTGCAGACCTTTGGCGGGGGAATGCATGAACAAGCTCAAATGCGGCGCTGCTGAAGCAGAGATAATGAATCTCCCCGAGCGCGTGGGGACTTTTTCCGCTATCCCGGCTTTAGGGGGCATCTCATTACCTCCAGGGGTCATCGTCATGACAGCCCTTCACTCCCCCGCAGCAGCCTCAGCAGCCGTCACAGACAGTGCGTTTCAAATTGCCAATCTGGCAGACTGCCCGCAGAATCATTCCTCCTCCTCCTCGTCCTCCTCAGGGGGAGCTAGCGGAGCCAACCCGGCCAAGAAGAAGAGGAAAAGGTGTGGGGTCTGCGTGCCCTGCAAGAGGCTCATCAACTGTGGCGTCTGCAGCAGTTGCAGGAACCGCAAAACGGGACACCAGATCTGCAAATTTAGAAAATGTGAAGAGCTAAAGAAAAAACCTGGCACTTCACTAGAGGTCAGAGGAGATGATTTCTTGTTTCCCAGTCTCCCCCCTTCCCTCCTCACTCCCCTCTCTTCTCCCCTTCAGGGCTTCTTGTCTGGCTTGAAGATGCAGTACCCCTTTCCTGAAGCTTCCTTCAGGTTGTAAGATACAGTCGCAGGTGGTTGCGAGGGCACGGCCTCTCCACCACCCTCCCCAGATGCACTTCGCGTGGAACTGGCCTCCAGATGGGGGGGGGGTGCGCCCCTCCTTTTTATCTGTGGTGGTAAACTAATGTAATTGGTTTAAAAAAATCAGAAGTTTCACATTCAGTATGGTCAAAAATGCCCCCTCCCTCTTAGTATTAGTTTTAAAAGCATCTCTGCCCAAAGGATTGGACACTTCGCGTTTTATATACTTTTATAGGCTAAGGGAGACTTCTTAGTGGCCCAGTTATAACAGTGAGGGCACACTTTGTGGCACAAAAGCCTATAGTTCCATTAAAACACAATCGGAGTGATCATTGAAGCTGAAATACATGCTTTCAAAAGGGTGTTCTACCCCCTTCTAGAATAGTTTTTTTTTTTTTTTCTCTCCACCGTGATAAAAAACGTTTCTATTTTCCATTTTCTGCATATCTGGTGTTTTTTTGAGAAAGCAGAAATAATATGGAAAGCTGAACACCACCTGCAATTTTTAAGAAGGATGTGTCTAAGAATAAAGGGACGAAATTAGTTCAGTTCGGGCAGGTGATGGTAATTCTATTTAAGAATTGTTTCATGTAGTTTCAGAAACAAATGATTCCAAAAAAATTTGGTTACCAAAGTATATTTACTCTGGGCTCTGCATCTGACAAAGTAACCATTTTTGTGGTCACAAAATTGTTCTATACACCAAGCACAGTTTCGATTGATACCCTAGATGGTCAATAATAGTTTCTTTTTCCTATATGACCTTACAACAGGCATGTACTGATTACCACTAAAGTAATTGTTAAATTAGGCTTTTAATTATGTTAAATACAAGGAGTGATGTGTCTGGTGGAAATTTCATATGGTAACTTGATCAAAACAAAAGGGAAAAAATGTACAATCGTAGGTAAATGGTTTTAGTGGAATGTTTAACAAAGAAATATGGAAAAGTAATCGTATTTAGTCCCTTGATAAAATTTGCAGAGTAGATGGCAGGATGTTCATATATACTTGAGAATGTAGATGGTGGATTTAACATTTGGGAATGTTCTATGGGTCAGATTATAGAGTGAGACTGGCTCTCACAAGTTATTATCAGAGGGCACTTGCCCATTCTTTTTAAAAATTGCGAGCACTGCTTCAAGGAGTTTTCTCCATGAAGGAGAACCTCTTTAAAAGGTTAAAAGAGGAAAGTTAAAGAATTCTGTTGCAGGTTTGAACACAAATAAGATACAGATTTTTTTTTTAAGTTTTATTAATATACAAAGCAAATGGCACTTTGGGATTCCAAAAAAAACCACAGTGTTGTATTGCTATCATTATTGATTGTGATCAGGTCCATCAAAACATTGCACTTATCCCTCCTTATAAGAGAATTCATCTCTTTGTCAAGAGTTTGACTTTACTTCAGAGTGGTTTACTACATTTCCTTTGGCAACGCTGCTTAAACAAAGATAATAGCAATTATAAAAATGCAGGTCTATCTATTTTCTTAGGTGGCAAAAACTAGTTTTTAGTTCTTGAATTGTGTTTTTCTGGATTAATTTATTGCAACTTACCTCTAGTCTCTAAGGCCTATGGGAATTAAAATTCAGTTCATGATAAAATTTCCTGTTAATGCCCAGTTGATAAGGACTAGATGGCTTTATTTTTCCTCTTTAACTATATGCTATGTAGCATAATAGATTTCATGTTGCAAGTAGGCTACACCTTCAGCTAGACCCATGGCCCAGCCTGCATCCCAATTTAGAGTATGCAGTGGGTAGGGCCACTGAATAATTCTGATTTACTTAGTAAATAACCGCTCTGAAGGAGCTTAATGTGGCTATCAATAGGTTTTCTGCACAAGTTTCTATGCTGATTTATCAGTCTAGACAAATTTCATAAATTTTTTTCCATTTTTTTCTCATTTGGGTAGTTTTCCCACAGACTTGTTGTGATGTTTAAATTCCTTAGACATTTTGATCACAGATGATCCCATAGTACTACCTTTTCTTTTAAATCCACGTGCACAAAAGTTCTGTTGATCTTCAGAAAATGGGGTGTGGGTGAGAAGGGAAACAAATTTCAGTCTTCATAGAGCTCTCTGAAGATGTTTTCCTAACTACATACTCCTTCCTACAAGAAGGTCATGGTTCAAGGCTAAGATTGTTAGTGGAATGCTATTTGGCAGAAAGAAAAAGTTTGGGGGAGGGGTTTTGTTTTGTTTTTTAATTGGCTAAGACTCTATCTAGCTTATTTTAAAAAGGCAATGGCAGCCTTAAGCACATGTGTAACCACACAGTTATGGTTGTAGGAAACCAGCTGGATGCATGTCAGAGTGACAGGGTTTACATGACTGAACCAAAGCTGGAGCAGTGTTTGCTGGTGGGTGAAAAGTCCCCTGCTGACCTGCTTCCCTCTCTAATTTGGTTCCTGTAAGTTATCATCATCTGTGGAGATGTTTTAGAGATTGGATAGACTCCCTGGCTGAGGATAATGATTTGGGGTTTCATTATGGGTATTACCTGTGGACTTCAGGTTTAAGTTCAGTAGCTAATATTTGTTGGCTTTAAATTATGGACACCAATTAATAATTGCATCATAATCATTAGTTTTTTTCTTATTTATCATTTCAAACCTCATGAGTCCTTCTTTCCATTGACTTATTCTCCTCCCAAAGACTGGAGGCTTAATCAGATTTTCAGGGTGAGTAAACTGAAATTAAGACAGATTCACATGGATGTTTTGGGATTCTTGCCCACATTTTTTAAAGCCTCCTCTCTGGCATTCCTTTTAGAACAACCTAACTTATTTTCACATTTTCCTGCTTCATCTCATGTTAAGAGCATCTTGATGCCTTGGAAATATGTTTATAAAATCACCCTCTTGATAATATTCCATAAGATAACAATGCACATAAAACAAATTTAGTTTTTCTGTGATACTGTGTATTTGCATAGAACACTGTTCATTTAGTCAATTACTGTATTAAAAACTTGTCACTAATTATTCAAAGCAGTTATTACAAATACTATATGCCCTTTTTGCAACAAAACTTACCTTAAAAACTTGCATCCTAAATGATCAATATTAAATTGAGAGATTTTAATAAACATGTGATTATGCATTATGATAATAAGTTACATAATAGCACTTTCTCTCATGGAAAGGTAATCAATCCTTCAGTTTTCAGATTCACAGTAGTTACATTTCTGATATGAAGATCTAACTTTTTAAAATATCTCAGCCTCATATGACTCAAGGGATAGAATCATCCCTTGGGCAACCCTAGCCTCTTAGTCCCTGAACATTGTTCAGGTGACATGATTGATCTCTGTGGGACAGCATTAGAGACCACACAGATCTGGTTTCTCTCCCATTAGCTGATTTATGGAATTACATTAGTAAGCAGCACCTCAGGAGATTTCCCTGCCCCCACCCTTGGCTCTCAGCTCTAAGTTACACACTGGCATCACAAGCTGGAGAAGGGACTTGAAAAGGGTACCTTAGAGGGAAGAGACTGAGAAACTAGAAACTCAAGAAAAAGAACAATTTCAATCACTTTCTTCTCTTTTCTCTCATTAAAAAATTTATCTGCTGAAGATACAGGCCAACAATTTTGGTTGTGCTTCTCAGGAGTTTGGTGGAAAACATCCAAATATTGCCCCAAACTTGATAACTTGATTTTTTTGAGGAGTGTTTTAGGGGAGGAGGGACATGTTTCTTTATATATGCTATTAAGTTCTGAGAGCCCCAGCCACCCAAATGACAATTGTAGAATTCTGGACAAAGCATTGTCTGCAAGGGAGATGGTTCCTGTTTCCCAAAGAAATTCATTTGTAGACCATGTATAAAATAGGGTGTCCTTCACACTCAGCATCTGTCTAGTTAAATAATTGACCATGTTAATAAGTTTTTGAAGTTTGGTGACTTTTACATAAAAAATTTATGGGTAAATACGGATGTTTCCTATCTTAAAGTGAAACATCCACCAGTTTGTCATTTTATATCATAATTTAAAAATGAGTTCTCAATTTTCAGTTTCAAAAATCAAAAACGTGCCAGTTTATAAAAGCGTGAATTTTTGTTTTACTCTCAAAATGCGAATATATAACTATCAAGGGAAAGAGGAAAGTTTTCAATCAACTTAAACAAAATGATAGGATATTAACAGGTGTGTAATATAGAAATAATGTAGGAAAACAATCCTGAATTTCATAAGTGATAAGAAAAAAGTTCAGAAAAGTTTAACTTTGACTAAAGTCAACTAGATTTGTGGTCAAGGCATCATACTGTAATACAAGTCCAGTGCGATTTTCCTTCTATCACTAGATTTAGTGCAAAGTGGTCCAAAGTTGTTTTTAAAAGGACCATACATTTTCAATAATTCCTAAATGAAAATAATACCCCCACCCATCCAAATATCATGAAACTTCTAAGCAATCTTTGGCATGGCAATTAGGAATAGTAAAATAAAAATAATTAAAATTCATATTTAAGGTATCCTGTAGGAATGTTTGGGTGAAATTCAACTGTCCTCAAACAAAATACAAACCAATAAGCAACCAGAAAGCCAATCAGAACAAATCAGTAAAAACGACAACAAATTTTAGACTAACCAGATAAAAATATTGGACATTTTAAATAAGAATGAAGAGTGTATCTATTGATTAGGAAAATAAACAAAAGTTACTTGATTCCTAAACTTTTTGATGAGCTGATTACAGAAACAGTGCTGTATATTTTGGTTAGCCTTAGTCAGCTGTTTTCCTGGGTGAATAGTTAGGAGTTTTGTATAGTCAGACTTACAGAATGATATTAACAGAGTAAATTTAAAAAAAAATCGTCTGTCCACTAAAAATGGAAAGGAGTGCAAACAGGTGGGCATTTCATCCATATTTGCTCTAGTTTGCCAGGTTGGAGACCGATGATCTATATGGGAGTGACCCTGGAAACCCTGTAGGGTATTCCTTCTGGATTCACAAGTAATATAAACTACTTGCGTAGGCCGAAATGTGTTTTTAAAAACTCTTTTGAAATAGTTGGTACTTAGAACTGTTCAAACTGTTCAGACTCAGTTGGTTAGATTGTCTGAATGCATAGTTCGTTTTTACCCGAAAACAATTCACCTTTTAATCTTGCTTTGAGAAAGCATAACAAAATGTCCTACTGTCCAATAAATTTCACAAGAGTGTAAATGCTTCCATTTTTTACATGTTTTCTTACATTATGCAAAACATTAAACTAATACGTTCATTATGTAAAAATATCAAATTAGTAGGTTAAATTCAAGAGTTAGTGAATGGCCCAAGTATATATCTACATTGGATAAAGGACTCAGATCTCTTTTAGTTTTCCTTTATTTTTAGATTAGTCATTAAAAGGCAAAAATGCACCCAAAATAATGGTAAACTCTTCCATTTTTATGTGGGATTTTCAGTCACTGATGAGAATGTAGATGATCTTGGTTGGGAACGTGGAACACTTGAGAAAATACCATCTTTTACAAACATTTGTTTTCAAGAATACTTTTTATTGTAATCAGTGTAAATTTTGAAGATTTTGCGTATGTGTAATTTTATTCCTTCACTTGCTTTGTGGTGCTTCTGTTCATTCTTGACATAGTTTTTCATCTGGCATTATGCTCTTGTCCTTATGAGTTTCAAAATATTTGGGGGAGCGGCACAAGGGTGGTCTATCTTTCAGTCGTATCTCGTTCCATCACATACAAACACCTGTCCTAAAATTGAATTATTCTGCACGTTAATCGACAAGCCTCCCTCCATTCAGCATCATATGTTTTCTGTTGTTTATTGAGTTATGTTGCACCATACTTCAGATGCGACAGCCATTTAATAATGTTGAAGACTTAGCTCTGCAGGGGCTAAAAGGATCCCAGCAGGCTTGTTAACTTCTACTCTAAAACATTATGAGAATTTTTTTTTTCCTCTGTGAAACTTCGGAGCTTTCCCTTAATTTGTTTTAACAGCCTAAGAATCTGAAGCCAGGTATGAGAGCGAGCCTGTTAAATTTGTCCTGTTTTTCCTTTTCTTAATATTTAATGCATTTATTTCACATTACATTACTTACTCTAAAGCAAATGGCAAAGCAAAAATTACTTTTTTAAGAAAGTAATATTCAAGATGTATTTCTTTGATATAAAACCAAATATAGATTATATTAGGAAAGTATACTAGTTTCTTGGCTTTTCATTTCTTTTATAATTAAAAATTATATTCGGGCCATGTGGCCACAGTTAGATGATGTGTTATGGGAAGAGCCCATAGTATTGGGTAACTTACAGTTGAAATGTCAGGTACATCAGCATAACTTATCTGAACTTTATTTCCTCATCTATAGAATGGGGATAATAATACCCACTAGCTTACAACTTTTTGATATTATATGTAGGTTTGTATACTCTGCATACTGAAAGATGCTATGCAATTTCTCATTCCTATTTTAAAGTCGTCAATGAAAAGTAGAGAATAAGACAATTATGTTTACAGATAATTCAGTACACAGGCAGGCTACTTATGGTTTTCAGAAATTAAAGCCCAGATAAACTCTGTTGTAGCTTGTGTTTTCTGGATTTTTGCTTTAATCATCCAGTTCTCCAAATAACTGGCTTGATTTCACTTGGAAAGAGATAAACCTGATAAACAAGTTTTCCTTGTTCTTGTATTGTCAAATGCCCAGGAAAACTGCACAACTCACTCAGTCAAGTCAGTCAATGTGATGAGCCAAATTAAACACATTCGTGTGCTTCCTCCTTCCTCACCAAAGGCACACCATTGCCATTAATTTCTCTAACTTTTAATGGGGGCGGAGGGTGGGGGAGAGTGTATGTGTGTTTCCCTTTAACTCAATACCTTCGTTTGGTTACTCTTTTCTTTATTTGGCAGACATGGGGAGTTATTCTAAATGTGAATTAGTTTAAGAAAATCATTGTGAAAAGAAATGGTTAAATGCTTGTGAATTCTAGTTGGAGAACATATTTAATAAATATTGGAAAATTTTACTTTTGTTTTGAAAGATAGGTGTGTGGGGGGGGAGCGTAAAACAGATATACATTCTGAGATAAAAAGTAAAGTAACTATGAAGAACTTTCCTTTTTCTTCCTATTAAGGAGAGAATATTTGTGAGGTAAAGAAAGTTAGTGAGTGGTAATAGAGAAGGCTGATGGTTTTCTGGGAGAAAATAGTGATAAACCCGAAGACAGGTGAGATACTAACCCAGAAAGCACTAAAAACCAAGTAGAAAGGAATATTCAAGTCAGGATGCAATGCAGTATCTAGAAGGAACTTTGTCAAGGCAGGATATGGATGTCTGCTTTGCTTCAGCAGTTACAGAAGTTTTGCAAAGAATGGAAACTATAAAATGAGGGAATATAATATTTTTATGACTTCACTCAATACATTTGGTTTGGGAGTCAGAGCTAAAGCTCAAGTTCAGTGGAGTGGCAGCTGAATCAGAGACAAGGAAAACAGATTGTGTTATAGCTGATGTTATTATTTTTACTTATGTCTTTGAAACATTTGGTAGAATAATGCCAAAGTGTAGGTAAAAGAGAATGCTTCCAAGATGGGTGGAAAATGGTGTCCCATTTGGATCTCCTCTGCATCTAAATTCATACTTTAGAGGACATTCTTGAGAACGTGAAGAAGTGTCAAATTGGTGAAAACTCTGCTGAAAGTACAGTTTCCTGGTCAGAAATTAAACACACGCGCGCACACACACACACACACACACACACACACACACACCTGGATGACTGATAGAATCAAAAGGATAATGATCTAAGAGGATGAGAGGGGAAAAGGGTATATGTTTATACACCACCAAGACTTATGGCATTTCTGTATATTTCAGCAATTCTGGCAAATTCCAGAGAAGGTATATTTTCTTCAAAACCTTACAGAGTGAAAAAAAGTGGAATACATTTTAAAAGAAAGATAGACTATGTACATTTAATTCATTTAATTGTGCAGAAAGGATGATTGCTAGTGTTGGTGAATTGGTGGTAGAAAAAATAACTGTGCTGGTGAAAGATTTGTCTATGGGAAATGTTCTTGTGTGTAGATAAGATGAGACCAGTGATGGTTTTGGTGGAGTCAAGAATAAGGGAAAGAGCTAAAATTCTCGGTTGTATATAGATGGATGAAAATTGAAAAGATGTGGAATCTTCTAGTAAGCATTAAATATTTCGTGTGCTCTAATTTTCATCCATGAATAACAAAATAGAGAACACTGGCCTTTTCCGTCCCCAAAGAAATACAGATCTTTTGTGTAAGTCTACTGTAGAGAATTAAATTCTTTATGAAGTGGAGTGGTTTTTGGATTTTCCTCATGTGATTCTCTTCACATGAATATGTTATTTGTGTGGCGTAGAGCTGTGTTTTTCAAACTGCAGGTGACGGAACATTAGTGGTCCATGTGTTGGCTTACCACAAGGATTTTTAGAAAGTAGAACAGAACAGAGTGGAACATAAAATATATGAGTGCAGCACATATAGTAAGAGTACATATTGTTAAACTTCTGTTTCAGTTTGTATGTATACATAAATGTATGTGTATGCATGTACTAGGCTGCTATGTAAAATGTATCTCTAAGTGTTGGTTGCAGTCAAAAAAATTTGAAAAACACTAGTTTAGTGGCAGCAACAACACTATTGAACAAGTCTGTAGTGAGGAAAGAAATTATATTTGTAAATGGAACAATGTTAACAAGATAAAGAGTAAAATTTAAATGTCTTTCTTAAATAGTGTGTCTTCACTTCTCCTAGGCAGGTCTTTACCTATGCTGTATAATCCTGAATACATGGTATGTTACTGAGCACATAGAAAACCCCTGATAAATTCAATTCAATTTAACAAATCTTCAGGTAGGAACTCTTATTTTCTAAGGTTTGTGGTAAGTGCTGTGGATGTATACATACATATATGTTCATACACACACACACACACACACACACACACACACACACAGTTGCTTAAGGACCTTGAATTTTCTTTATTTCTACCTTTTACAATACCCATCGAAATCCCTAACTCTACATCTTAGTCAGCCCTCCATCTAAGATACTTAATTTCCTACTTCATTCTCAACTCTCAATCCAAGAAATGGACACATTTAAAATGATATAATTGAATTAAAATGATATAATCGCTCTGGAAGCAACCTCGTACCTATGTATAAGCCTTGGGATTCCTTGATTCATCCTTGGCTTAGTTCTTCCCCAGATTTAAATAAGAAATACAAATTGCTGTTTATGATCTCTGCTTGGTTACCTCACGTGATTATGTGATGAAGTATTAAGGTTTCTTTAGTGTTCTAGAATTTGTCAAGGAATAAGAAAACAAAAAGAATACTTGCCTTGAACATTTGAACATACTGAGAATCTACAGTATGACTTGTTATTTTAAGTGTATTTTACAGAGTACTGGAAACTCTTGTTTGACCTGAATAAAAAAGAAGTAAAGGAAGAAAAGGAGGGAGGGAGGAAGGGCAGGGAGAGTGTAGTGTTACAGATTAAAGGGAAATCAGAAAGGAGCATATTGGTAGAAAGGATTGTCATGCTCAAGGTCATCTTCTTGAGTCTGGTTTAAAGAAGAGATTGGTAGAAATAGTTAATGTCTCAAAATTTCTGTAAAGATGCCGTAAGTCTTAGCTTAGACCCTCTAGAACCCCTCAGCATTGTTTCTTTTCATTTACCATAATGAAAAAAGTAGTTTCACAGAAACTAGGTTTTGTTTAGTGTTGTGTTTTTTTTTTTTCTTTTAATTTCTCTTTAAGATTAATTAACTCAGGTCTACAGTTAGAAATGTGGCAAAGCCAAGGTGAGAAAACTAATGCTCAAAATGAAAAATAGTGTTTCGGGAGACAGAGGCCATCCTCTACCTATAAACAACTCATTTTTCAAAAATAACTGTAGTTTTTTGTGGCTATACAGAGAACTTCCTGGAAAATACAGAATGTACATGCAAAAAAGACTCCAGAAAAGTGGCAGAAAGAATATTAATCACTACATCTTATAAATTTTATGCTTAAAAAAAAAAGTTAGGCTTATTAATATACTCTGCTGGTTAGTTAGCTTTGTGAAGGTGGCTATGTTTGCACAAAGATGGGGCAAAAGATATTCATAGAAAAAGAAGTAATATATGGAAACTCTCTAAGGAGAAATTTCAATCTAAACATTTGAGGACTTGCTCTAGCACAAGATTTGCTGATATTATGGTAGTGTAGAATGCTTAAGAGTATATATCCTCTTAATGAGGGACATTAACCAACATATATTTCTAAAGAGCTAGATAAACATGTAATAACTTGATAAAGTTAAATTATAATAGTTACTATATGTCATTTAATTTTGTTATTTAAAAAGAAAAAAGGAGAGATACCAAAAACTGCATGTTATTCTCAGAAATATGGTTTTAACCAAGTACATTATTTTGATGATAACATCTTTATGACCAAAACATTTGGAACTGACTCTAAATTCCTCTAAGTAATTCATGGACCTAAAACATTCTCTGTTTTTGGGCTGGGTCTATAGAAGTGGTTGGAATTTTGTCATAGAGGATTCCAAACCAGATGCAGTCCAGTGACCACATCCAAGATGCTAAGGAACTTAGCCTAGTGAGAAAAAGTTTTATTAAAGTTATTTTCACTTTTTATATAATACAGAAAAAAAATATTTCTCAAATTCTCAGATCTATAATAATTCAAAGATAAGCACTGTAATTATAGAGGTTTGGTATAACTATTGTGTTTCATTTGAATACATGTTAGAGACTATCCAAATCATAGCTTTGGTAGTTTTAAAAAGTCACCTCTTCGTATTTTTTAATGTGGCTTCCTATTTCCTCCCATTTTACAAGAATATTTCCACAGTTCACTGTCTACTTTAAAATCAATCAACATCTTCAAAATGGTCCAACAACTTGATCAAGAAAAGAATGATGGTCGTTTTTCAATAGCTGATCAGCAGTGATCTTACCTAAAGGTATCATTGCATGAAACAGGATTAGTAGAGTGACTCTGAGGGGACATAGAATTATCTAACTTTTGTCTGTCAGATAGGTAGGTAGGTAGGTAGGTAGGTAGATAGATTAAGATTCATTTATCATATAACCACATGTATTTGTATATATATTCATAAGTGAAATCTAAGCATATGGAACATATAAGTAGAATTAATTCTAATCATTTTTATAGTATTGATGTTATTAATCTAATTTTTGCTTTTTAATCTGTTTTACATTTAATTTCCTTTCACACTCCCTCTAAGAACTTTTAACATAGGGTTAAAAATACTGTATATAATTGTTTTTCAGAAACACCTTTTTAATTTGTGGACTGTTGAAATTTTTTCTTCTTTCTGCGTACCATCCCCTTACAGTTTATTTTTATATGTCCAAGAACATTTTCATCACTAAACAACTCATCTATAACACAATAAACTTATTTATTAGAAAGATGTGACTTGAAGTGTTTTTACCAAAATCAGTTGAAATATAATCCTACATAGCATTATGAAGAGACTTGCTTAAATACAGTAGTTGCATTAAATACTAGGACCAAAAGTGGGCGCCTTTTTTGTCACTTTGGGACCCATGTCCAAGTCATGGCGTTCAGCTGTTACTTTCCTTTCTACCAACCCACTCCTATTCTTTAGACACACATTCTCCTTTAGGCAGTTATTTTCCTAACGGGCTCTACCACCACATTGATGTGACGTTAGCATCTGTATTACATACTATAACAACTCAGCTTTCCATCTACAAAGGTTAGCTAGGTTTGTCTTGTAAAACGTCATGCTGTCGTAGTCTAAAACCATCACAGTGGTGATGGTGAGGGTGGTGGTGTTCATGTAGGAGGAGGCGGAAGAGGAAGAACTGTCAATATTGGCAAAGCAGGAGGAGTGGTAGGAGCAATGGCCCGCGGAGAATGGATACTAATGAAAAAACCATTGCGAGTTCTCCACCATTAATCAGAGAAATCCTGGCCATAAACGTCAATTTGAAAACCAAAAAAGTTGAGTTCTCCTTATAATCATATTTAAGGCCTCCAAAAAAGTGGGTCATAAAACATATCCAGTTACTCATTTGGTTCTTTCTTTCATTTAGAAAGGGGCCTAATATTCCAGTTAGTGGTAATACTGATAAGTATTTTTAGTTGACATCTGGATAATGGCCAAAACAAAATGTGAGTATACAAAAATGTGAGTATAATATATATATTACACAGTTATATGATAAATGAATCTGAATTATGAGGAAAGTTAGTCTGATGCATATCACATATGTGATATATATATATATATATCATGATATATCACAAATAGATATCATACATATATATCATATCACACATATGATATATATCACATAGTATATAAGGCATATATATTACAATAGAACAGACAAAGAAAGGTGTAATCTAAAAAGTAGAAGCTATACTTATATTAATTTATATATTTTAATTGAGGTATTGTTAACAAATAAAGTTGTTTATGATTGTAATAACAGTAAGTTGTTAGACTGTGAGATTATCATATATCACAAATAATTGTTCTCTCAGATTTACTGACCTATGCTATACTTGTGCTTGCTAAAAGTTCTAGCAAAGTTAGTGGGTTACTGGTCTATGATTTCTACAATATATTAATTATAAATAGGATATAGAAAAATATTTCTGCTGAAAAATTGTTGGTATGTCTCTAACATTTTCTAGGTATCATTTTAGATCATAATTATTAATTTTATCGATGTACTGTGTGTATTCCCACCCACAATATTGTATATAGAATAAAATTTTTTCTTCTCCATGTAGGTTTTGAAATTTTGTCAGTAAAAGAAATTGAGAACCTATATAACTTGATGTTTTAGCATTCTTTGTGAACCAAATCAGAAAAAAAAAATGTAGTTTTCTTCACCATCAGGAATCCTTTTCCTTTTCTTAACGCAAAATACTCTAAAGTTTTGAAGTTTCATATGAAGCCGAAACAAAATATAATCAAATATCTAAAGGCAAACATTGGTACCTACTATTATCTTTTGTCATACTTGCATACTTTCTATTGCAAAATTTCAGTGATTCATTAAGGTGTCAAGTTCTTATGTGACAAGGTGAGCCAAATGCTGTGAGGTGTTCCCAGTTTCAAGGTCTTAGATGCTTGGAGTCTAAGAAACATAGGGGATTCCTCACAGGAAAACTATTTCAGCAGAGTTTAAAAGAGGCTGTATTGGCTAACTGCAGTCCTAAATTGCTTTGCTTTTGGTTGGAAAAAGTATACTTCACATCATTATATGAGAATCGAAAAATGATCGGATGATTTCCATTTCTTTAATTAATAATAAATGGGAAAACTAGAAATAATTTTCTGATTAGTAGAAGAATAACAGTCGCCCAAAACACTCCAGGTTGGAAATCATTGTATTAGAACCATCCTGTTGTTTCACAGTAGAATTCTGAAGACCCAGGTGAATCACTGAGATTTTTGGATTCAAAAGTATATGAATAAATATTAGATATATTTAACTTTAGTTACAGAATTTTCAAATGTCATAATTATTATCTCAATTTATAGACTTATGCATTCTGAAGTAAATTTCAACATCAAGTTGCCTTTAATTTGCCCTTTGAAAGTTCATGTCTAGCTTTATTAAAATGATGAGTATTGTTTAGTGCTGTACTTTATATATTGTAAAAAAGGTATAGATATCCCATTTTCAGCTTTCAGGGGGTGAATTTTTTTAGACTTGCCATATTTTATTTTTTTTCATTTAAAATTTTTATTTTAGAGAGAGAGAGAGGGAGAGCAAATGGAGAGGGGCAGAGAGAGAAAGAAAGAGAGAGAGAGAGAGAGAGAGAGAGAGAGGGAATCTTAAGCAGGCTCTGTGCTCAGAGGGGGGCCCGCAGTGGGGCTCAATCCCATGACCCTGGAATCACAGCCGTTGGATCATAACCTGAGCTGAAATCAAGTCAGATGCTCAACCGACTGAGCCACCCAGCCACCTCTGGACTTGCCATATTTTAAACAAAAGTGTGTAGATGCAGGCTCAACCTGAAGATGTCACAGTTCACGTGACTGCTCAACAGGCACAAAAAAAGAAAAAAATACTCAAATTCTAAGGTGGCAGCTTTTGGTAGTTTTGTGTATTTTAGGTTGTTTAATTTATGTCTTCATTGCTGATTTAACAGAACTTAAATAATACCATTGCCGGAGGCAGATTGATAATTTTTTGCATTCATTTTTTAATGTCAGTGTAAACTGTACTTGGGTTTGGGTTATATCATTCCTTTATTCAAGAAAGTATCATTGCTTTTTAAAGTTATTTAGGAGGGAAACAGAAGCCAGCCCTTTAAGCTCATTAGTTTAATTTCTTCGGTATGTGGCTCTGGCTTTCATAGGGATGAATTCTCTGGAACACCATGCTTTACAGCAATACCGGAAGGAGAACTGAGGGCTGCAGGTTTCTCCACAGTCCTCCTGGGAGCAGGCTGTTTTTTGTCAGTGTTTGCACCTGCAGGAGCAGCGAAGGCTGTCTTAAACAATGCTGATCAACTCAATTCTATTCTTTACCTCTCCACCCCCTTCTCTTCCTGGGGAATCTGGCTTTCCTGTCACTCAGGATAATGATTTCCTGCAAGCATCACTGAGATCCAGAAAGTCACTGTAATCTCATCAGGAGTGTGATTCCCCAGCTGGGACTCTCGAATTTATATAACCCCTAAGGTAGCTAGGCAGGGTGCTTAGTCCCTCATTGGTGTGTTGAATCCACACAACATTTGAAATAAAAGTTCTCTTACAAAGATGACCTCATTCATTGACAGGATTAGAGAAGACATGTCCCCAAATTAGTACAGACTTAATCAAAAATATATAATTTAAACAATATTTTATGTATGAAAACAAACAGTGTTGCCTTACCCATCTTGGCAGAAAAGAACTCAGTCCAGATATAAAGTAAATTTCCACTGAACCAATACAAATCAGGCAGGAGATTGGGCATGCATTTTCTGCTTTGTGTGACCTATGGGGGACCCTAAGGAGTTTTATTACTTTTTTAATCCTGAAATAACATTTAGAGGAACCTCACTTCAAGCTTCTGGTGAATGCCTTGATAATTTGTTCTAATTAACGCACCATTGGTTTTCCTGTTTTCTCACACATTTTAGGTGATTTCCCAACAAATCATTTTTAGGCTTCATGACCTCATAAATCTTCATATAAGGGAGAGATCGTTTTTAAAAGATGCCTCCCTGCTAATCTTCACCTTTACCCTACAGCAGTGGATGGTCTGTACCTTAGGTGTGGAGATACGTACTGGTCTCAATGTATGCATAATAATACACACACATCCCAGTGCTATTATTTTGTGACAAGATGCATTAGTAAAGAAAACCAGCTCTCTGTTTTTCTCATATTTGCATTATCTAATTAATTTTTAGTGGTAAAAAGCATTGAGAAATGATTATCTTTCTCCTCACAATAATGACCTTTGATCTCAGGTGGCATTTTATAAAGCTTGCTTTTTCTAAATATTGCAAATAAAACTGAGTAATGGAAAAGGGCACAGGAAGAGCAAAGAGCTGGAAAAGAGATTTCAAAATATATCTAAGACATAAGGAGTTCACCTCATTTAAAAAATGTACTCCATACATTTTTCTGTTTATCTTCATAAACATATATGTTTATCAAGATACAAGATTATCTAAGTATATACTTACAGTCTTGTTTCCAGTTGGCATCTGAGAGTAAATTGGCATCTCTATGTCATATTCTATACATGTAAATGTGAATA
Organism: Puma concolor; assembly: GCF_028749965.1. Classification (NCBI taxonomy): domain Eukaryota; kingdom Metazoa; phylum Chordata; class Mammalia; order Carnivora; family Felidae; genus Puma; species Puma concolor. Next base: position 119,406,148 of record NC_141670.1, read on the forward strand.
TATATGAATATATATGCACATGTTTATTTTTCATATGTGAATCTGTAATTGCATGGATATGTTTGGATCTAACTTATCTTGTTAAAAATGACTACATTTATATAAGTGTGCATACTTATATAAAATTTATTCTTAGTTGGCATCAGGCAGCAAGCTTAGCATCTGGTATAAACGTCTAAGTTTTCATTTACTGCTTGTGTGTGTGTGTGTGTGTGTGTGTGTGTGTGTGTGTAAAGCATGAATATTAGAATGAATATGTTGTTTTTTATGAGTTCATATAGTTCCTTTAATAGTGATTAAATAAATGTAATGAGCATATATAATTATATTTATCATTCAAAAGTTAATTTTGGAAAGTAGGAAAGGAGTTTTTCTTATCAAGCAAATCAAATGATGGAGATTCCGGTATGCATAGTGAGCTGGAGAGAAGAAAACATTACACCATGAGGAGTAAGGATTAAAATATTAATAAGTACTAGTTATGTGGGAATAATAGACTTCCTTATTTGCATTTTTAAACAATACTTCACAAGTTAAATACTTTTGTATATACATGGGTACAAACTTGCATTAGAATCAGTTTGGGGCACCTGTCCGGTAGAGCATGGGACTCTTAATCTCAGGGTCGTGAGTTTGAGCCTCACATTGAGAGTAGAGTTTATTTTAAAAAATAATCAGGGTGCCTGGATGGCTTAGTTGGTTAAGCTCCAACTCTTGATTTTGACTTAGGGCATGATCTCTTGGTTCGTGAGATCGAGCCCCACTTTGGACTCTGTGTTGACAACGCGTAGCCTACACGGGATTTTCTGTCTCCCTCTCTCTCTGCCCCTCCCTGCTCACTCTCTCTCTCTCTCTCTTTCAAAATAAATAAACATTTAAAAAATAAAAATAATAACTAAAGAATCGTTAGTTTGTTCTTACATATTCATCTTCAAATTTATTGTGTTGACTGCAGGGACAAGTTTTTAAAAACTCTTTCTAGTACAAATAGTGAAAAGTGGCTTTGCTTTCCAAAATGGTTATTCTTTTCATTTACATTTCAGTGGACATCTTAATTAATACACTCATTTTTAGTTGACATTAACACAATAGGACTGTGTCAACCAAATAAGTCAAATGTGAGACAGTAAATCAAAGCTAGTTTCAGTTATTAAGGAGTACTTACAGTAGAATTTTTCATGTATATTCTGAAATATGAAGTTCAAGTGCTATTAACACTGTCTTAAGATGTGTTTACAAGAAGTGCGTGTGTGTGCGTGTGTGTGCGTGTGTGTGTGTGTGTGTGTGTGTGTGTGTGTGTGTGTGTTCGCATTCTGTACCTACTCAATAATTTGGTAACATTCAACATGTCAATTTATATACTTAATTATCCTAGCATCCATCTTATATTCTACACAGGCTTGTTGGATGGTCTAAGGAATAGTACCAGCTCTCTTTCATTAGCCCCTATAGGAAAATTTACTCTTAGCTTATTGTTTCTTATGTACTTTCAATATGTTCTCATGTGATTCTGTTTTTTAAAGAAGAGTATAGTATAATGAATTACTGTAATGTTAATATATAGAAGAAAATTCAATCCTATACCGTTTTTCTGACAAAAAAAAAAGTCCCACAGTGACTTTAACGTTTCTGTTAAAAGAATTGCTCATACTTTTGTTGCTAACTTATTACTCCTTTGAAAAACGATAGTATTTTTATGGTATAAAAGTTATGCTCCATTGAGTATCGTTGGCTAGTGTAAGTTTGTTTCATACATATGACCTTAATTTGTTGAAAATGCAGACTTTAAAATAGTGGTACATAGTTGTTAAATGATAGAAGTAACATCGATGTAATATTTATTGTTGTCCTGTTATAAAAGAAATTCCCCAGAATAAAGAAACTACTTCACTGAATTCTCTAAGCAGCAACCTTACATAGAGGTGCATAGGTACACAGCAGATACAGACTTTCTGGCTGGACTTCCTACTACTGATTAATAGCTTCAACCTTCCCATTTATTCTGATGGTTATCCATGTTCTAGGCTGTGTTTCTGGTATTTTTTAGACTAATGTGTTTTAATCATTATATTCAGTAAATTATCATTAATTTCAACATTCTAATTTTTGTAATGTTCTAAGATTGAGCATTTCTTTTTTATTAAATGTTGAAATATACAAGTCATTATGTTGTGTATTGCTGACTAAAAATATTGCTGAAGTGTAAAGGAGAAAAATCTAATTTTATATTGGCATAGAAAAAAAGCTTAACTTGTTTTCTTGCTCTTTTTTTATAGAGAACACCTGTTCCCAGCGCTGAAGCATTCCGATGGTTCTTTTAAAGCAGTAGTATATCTTATTTTCAAGGCATTTGGAAGTGAAGGGCAAACTAATGTCTTGTTTTAAGAAACTGCTTAGTCCACCACTGAAGAAAATATCCAGATATTATTTTCATTTTATGTATAGGGGTTTCTTCAAAACAAAACAAAACAAAACAAAGGAAAAGAAAAAAAGACATATAAAAATAATCTGGGAGTTTGGGGAATTGGCCAGTCTATTTACTTTCAATACACTGATTCTTTCTTTGATGTAATTTAGCTATACTAGTGAAGTTGTTGTCTATTTTGGAAGTGGCTGTAAAAAAATAAGTTTGGGTAAACCCCTGCTGTAAAATCATGTATCTTTGCAAAGTACATATCTATACTTCATTTTCAAATATATGTGTTTCAGTACTGTAAACTGTACAGATAGCAGCTTGTATTTTGTGTGTTTAGACACAAGGAGACAATCATGTCTGAGCATCTATGGAGATTAACAGTTTGTACACAACAGTATGGTTCTGCGAGTTAAATCTGGAGCAATAAATTTTAGCTTTAACTATTTTTTGCCAGTTGTTTCTAGAAGCAGCAACAGCAGTGGCATGTTTTGCCATGCATCTTTCCGTAGAGACTTGATGCCAAGTTTTACAAGACTAAAAGATGATGATGCATCCAGCAATTACCTTCAGTTGTATTGTTATAAGAGGGGGAAGATGTTATGAAAGTTTCAATTAATCTTTTGAGCACTATATTAGAGTAGTGGTTATGCACTTGCATTGCTTACAAACGAGCTGTACAGAAGGGTATACCTCCCAAATACTTAGTGTAGTTGACTTGTCTTGGGTTGCACTGTAAGGCGGAGTACTCACAGTAGTTGGAACATGCAGCATCAGTTGTATAACTTTTTTTTTTTAAATCAGTGTTTTCTAGGATACAGAGAAAAGTATCATATCTTAGGGGAGAAATTCATGATTGATTTTTTTTTTCTCAGCCCAGCATGGGGTATATGTATTTTTTGTTTGTTTAAAATTCGCTCTCTCTCTCTCTCTCTCTCTTTCTCTTTCTTTTGGTAGGAAAAAGAAACTTTTGATAAAATGTATCCAAATGTTTTAATTCCATGTATGAAATGAAATGGGTAGTTTGTTTTAAAACTTGACTACGTAAAGACCTCCTGCATTGAGACATGGCTAGGTATATTTTTAAGTTAAAAAAATTAAACACATTTATAGAAGTGAGGCTTTTAAATCTCTTTTTATCTCCTTTTCTCATAGCCTCCCAGTTGGATCACTGGCCTTCCCCTAGGCCCTCAGTGGAATGTTCCATTGCTCCTATTCCCATTTTTGTCACTTGATGCTTTCATTCCTGAGAAGGCAAGGCCACATTCTGTGGAGTTCCATAAATGCAAACAGCCCCAAACACAAAGAAGCTAATGTTTCATAGGATCTGTGCTACCTTTTCACGTAGGATTTGGTTTTCTTAAGGCAGTCAAGGTTCCTAAGTCTGTCCCAGGAGGACAGATACGTTACTTGTGATGACATGATACCTAGGGAGTTTATTTCATTTCTGTTTCTTGCCAGATTATAAAGTCTATTCTCATCTTTAGGAATAAAATAGAGTTTAGTGAAAATACATGGAGGATCGAAGTTGCCATGTTACTGTAACTTTTGTTCTTTATCCACTAGCCTGCTGAAAAACGTTAGCAAGATGGATCACACAGAGGAAAATAACCTGAGAAGAGAAAGGGTGATGAAAAGGACTGTAAAGTTTTAGAAAGACTAGCAGATTAATAATTTTAAAAGGCTAGTTGTAGTTGTGAATGGGAAATAATATCACAGGAGATTTTAAAAAGCACAGAAGGAGCACTTCCTCATCAGAGCATGGGTGGGAGGGGTAGAGAAGGCACCTGCAAATGCCAATGTGAAAAACAAGTGACTAAACCTGCCTAGAATATGAACGCAAGGTCTCCACTTATGGTTGAATGGCCTTTTTAAGGAAATTTTATTATGTATTACACCTATCCATGTTTAAAGAAGAAAACTAAATAATCACGAGCTAAAATGCGCTTAAAATGTATGTTAATTTTGAGATAGCTTTCTGCTTGATGTATATTCCGTTGAGGGTTTCTAGTTAGAATTTCTGTTTCTGCTGTGGGACCAATGGGAACTATAGGAGTTCTTTCTTGTCCACTTTTATTTGATTTTTCTTACTTTTAAACCAATTTGCTAATTAATTACAAGTAAGTGAAAACTTACTTCCACACTTGAATGGTAAGTTTGCCTTGCTATTTGGAAAACGACAATTATCACTATAGGATTGAAGCAAACGTCCGTTCGGGCTGTATCAGGCATACAATAACGGATAAAGATCGCACAGCAATGTACTGAGAGTCTAAAATACATGCTAGTATTGCATGTCTCGATGTGTTTTTGTTTGTTTTCTTAAAGAACTAATGAATCTGTATATTGTAAAATGTGGTGTTTTACATGTCAATTCAGTTTTTTAATGAAAAAAATGTTGATTATGGAAATGGAAAAGTGCAGCTTTTCTTTAATTCTCTTACATGTTTTTGTTCTCGATATTGTTCTTTTACGTCACCCATTTTTTCAATGATTTTGGTAAAACTCTATTTAGATAATGTAGGGTGCATATAAGGTTCTCGTTGGTGATGTCGAAGAAAGATGTTACTCTTCCAGCCTCCCTCTGGTTCTCTTCCCTGTAAGTCCATATACTGAGAACTTGTAAAGGATGTCATTATAACCCTAAGGGAATTATTTAAAGGTTTACATTTTTCATGATTCTAAAATACCCAATGACATGTAACTTTTGAAAATTCCTTGCTGTATGTTTCATATTCAGTACCAAGAAAATTCAGAACATGGCAATCAGAATATAGATCATGGCGGACTATACAACTTAAAAATTACGTATCGGATAAGTCCAATCACAAAGTTTTTAAGAGAGATCTACATACACAGATGTCTTACCTTCCCTACGAAGTAAGGAGATAAGAAGACGCACATACCGTAAGCATTTGGGGACAGCTGGAAAATACGTAGGACGTTGGTACATAGTACAGTGAAGTGTTTTCCTTGTCAGCTGTCACTCGGCACCCTAAACATCCCAAGAGCATCATCATGCAAACTTCCCTCTGTCCAGGCCTTCAGACCAAAGTGGCTTTCTGATGGATTTTGCCTGTCTGTTCCCAAGTGGAGGCATATTTACAAATCAGAAATGTGTCCATCTTTAGGAGAGAAAACAGTGATAGTCTTCCTCCAGTGTAAGAGTATTTAAGAGCATCTCGTGGTTGCTTAATCCCCAGTAGCCAACTTCCTTCTATACACATTCACAGGGAACAAGACATGGTGGGCTTCCTATGAATTCCTATTAAGCAATCACTACAGAAAGGAATATCCCCTTCCTTTCATTTAGAACCCCTGGCATGTAAGTTGTACAATTAATACTAAAGCTTACAAAGTCTTTAGGCTGATAGTATCTGTAATCAAATAATGAACAAGGGAAAGCAGTTAAATGAACACACTATTCAGGGTCAAATATGTTCAGCAAAAAGCCGTGGTGGGTCTTTGATCATGGTTAGATTCACAGTGATATCAAACAGTTGGTTCTCATGTAACAGCTAAATGTTTCACATTTTGTTTTTATTAAATTTGGCAGTTTCACACTGAGATCTGTATTCCTAGTGAATAAAAGACAGCTACTATGTTCGGAGGGATTCCATTTTCACAATGGCAAGGAAGTCTGAGATTTCAGGAACGTGGGCCACAAAATGTACTCCTTTCAGTGTTCCCCTCTTCTGAACTGTGCAGTCATCTATTAAATTTTCTAATAGATATTTGTGTAAGGTGTATGTATGCTTGTGCAATTATAAAAAAAAAAGCAGTTTTGGAAAACAGTGTATTTATTAAAGAAAATTACTTATGGGGCATGTACAAAACTGTAAAAAAAAAAAAAGCTACAAAAAAAAAAAAAAAACACATTCGATTTGCCCAGTAAAGTTGTTTTTGTGAAATTTCTGTGTTGTTGAATAAAGGACTTTAGTATTCAAAATATCTCTATTTTTCCATGAACAAATTTTTATTTGTGGGAATTTAAGTAATGGACATGTGATCCTGATAATCTGATTTTGTTTATGATAAAACAAAAGTGTATAATTCTACACTTGCCCTTATGTCAGCAGAATGAATACTGTATATAAATCTTTCATAAAATACGGCAGTTTTGTTCATTTTGTTTTTCCTCATAGATTTTTGTCTTTCTCAGAGAGTTAAAGAAAAGGAAAAAGAAGAACATGGTTCTTTTCACATTTCTAGAGGATATTTTTTGTTGTTGTTGAAAGCTTTAAAAGGTCACCTAAATAGAGGAAGAAATGAATGTATCCAAACTTTTCTCCTTCCTTCTCCATCCTAAGTGTGCCAGGAGAAAGCATCCCATGAATCCCTTGTGCCATGAATGGAAAGTCCTGGTGATAATACTTGAAAGCATTAAAGTTCATGAAGAAATGTGCAACACTGGAATTCTATCTTCAGCCATTCCCAGCAATACTCTGAGATTAAATTTTTATTGTCGTACTTTTTAAAAAAATTTTTATGGAATATGATGGTCTGCCCACGCTGCTTATTGTTTTGGTGGTGAATATGCTTAACCCCTACTTACCTCACTGTTTCTCAGAACAAAGCTCTAATTTTTTCGATGCCTCATAAACTACAAGAAATGTAGAACACAATTTTATATCTTGGAAATCCTTAATGTGATGGCAAACACCGAACTTCAAACAATTGAAAGAGTCCATGTCCACAGAAAATAATACCACATTAGAAGATGTTTGTCGATTTTATAAATTTCAGGGTGTGTTCTTTTAGTATAATACCTCAAACGTAAAATACCTTGGCCCTGACAACAGAATTAGATCGCATAGTGTGCGAAGGAAGAATTAGGTAACTTGAATTACGAGAGTTTCTGGATACTCAGCAATATTTTCAGGTGAGTTGTTGTGCTTGTTTATTACATTTTGGAGTAAGCAACAATAGGGCAAAAATATAAAACTGGGTTTTTATAGAAAATACTTTCCTTACTTGAAATCTTCAAGTAAGGTTTATTTGTAGTGATAAGAGAATAATGCTTCAAAATAGTTTGAATTAACCATGAAGGGAGAGGGGAGGAGTTCTATACCTTATTTAGACGTTGAGCCAGATAACAGTTTCATATGGTTTCTGCAAAATCATGTATTTTTTTAAGAGTGTTTATGGGTAAAAGTTATCTTTATTTGCATGTTTTATGCAGAAGCTATTCTCCATTTTATTTCTACTCTTGTCTTTATTCTGTCTCTTTTTAATGGTGAAAATTGTTATTTGAGGTAAACGGGCTGAACACAAATTTGTTTTATCTGCATGCCCTACATAAGTAGAGTAGTTATGAAAAAAAATTATTCTTATTTGGCAATTTTATTTCTAATCTTCTAGTATCTTGGCTTAAGATCTGTCTTTGTGTCCTTTGCAATTCACATATTTTGGCCAATTTTTAAAGCAATATTTCTTATTTTTAATGTACTTATATAAAATTAAATGTCAACCAAATTATCTTTAGTCTAAGTCGCTTTGTTTATCATATGTTACTTAAGACAAAAATCATTCTGGTACCAGGTGTTATAATTTCACAAGTTGGAAGCAGTGTAGAGATCTCTTTCCAAGAACAGTACTTTTAAAAGCTACTCTTATCCTGTATAAATCCTGCATGTAAAGCATTTTTAATACAGGACTGAATTACATGACTTGTCCAGTATTTAGATGGTAGGAGAATCTGACTGCCTGGTTTGAATTATGACCTTCTGCTTATGACTTTTCTGAAAAGTGATCTTCTATCTAAATTATATGGCTTCAGGAAACCTGCACAATTTGGAAGGGAAGTTAGAAAAAAACACAGTTAAATGATACTTTTTTTACTTTTGGTACCATCATAAGACAGGTAGCTGAAAATTCATATTCATTGTATCCTTCAAGAACTTTTCTCATGTTTGCATGAATAGCCTTATGATTTTATTTATAACTTTTATTGGTAAATGTTTATAATTTGTAATTTTATTTATTAATGTTGAATTAATATGTGTGTGTGGCTGGATATAGAAAGATCAATCTGTGTGTGCATATGTGTGTGTGGTTTTTTCAGGCAGCAGAGTTGAAGTAGTTAAGGATCAGTGTAGGTCTCATTAAACATGTTTTATGGCTAAGAGTGTCAGTGTTGTGCCATTGCAATTGAATTTGATGACTCAGCATCTTACAATACTTAATCTGTTCTCTGGGAATCAGAAAACTTGGGGAACCTACATGGAATCTTTTGGTCTTAAGTGCTTTTACTTCAGTCACTATGTCCTACTTTTAGTTATTTAAGGGTCTGTACTCAAAATTATGTATACAATTTGTTCCCCAAATACATTACTTCCCTTTAATAATTTTTACATTTTAGGTATATTTATATACTATTCGTTATTTATTTATCTGTATGTATATTTGAGTGTCAAGTGCACATCCAACCACTAATAGATGACTTAATCCATAGCTTATATATTTTGACCATATGGAAAAAGCCTGTATTCCCCCCCAAATTCATGATATCTACAGAGCAGCAGTAAGAAGAATGTTGTGAATATTGTGTGTGTGTGTGTGTGTGTGTGTGTGTGTGTGTGTGTGTGTTGGCAAACCAGCAATTGATTTAATTCCTCATTATTCAACAAGTTTTATTGTGTATCTTCAATGTGCCAGCTACTGGGAATATCAAGATGAATAAAACATGATTCCTGACACATTTACCATCACCATGGAACTCAATCAAATGGTTGAAATAAATACACAAATAAATAAAAACAGTGGAAAGTGTTGTGAATGGAGCAGGCATCATGTGAAGGAGTGGCAAGAAGAGATAGAGTGAAGCTCTTGAATTTCACATTCTTCACGGTTGAAAGAAGAGGGCAAGGCTTGAGCACTCCTGGGATATCAAACCTGAGAGTAAAGTAGTGAGCCAAAGAGATGGGAATTGCAGGAAAGAAAAAGACAAAGTTCAAAAGACCTGAGAGATACTACCTTCCTAGTCTAAGTTGCAATAATTTCTCATGGGGATTGCAGGAATACCTTGAAGATATTGTGGGTTTAGTTCCAGACCACCATAAAGCAAATATTGCAATAAAGCGAGCCAAACTAATTTGGTGTCTCAGTGCATTTAAAAGATGTTTATACTGTACTGTGGTCTATTAAGTGTGTGACAGCATTCCTTCTTAAAAAAAAACAATGTTCATTCCTTAATTAAAAAATACTTTATTGCTAAAATATGCTAATCATCATCTGAGATTTCAGAGAGTTGTAATCTTTTTGCTGGCTGGAGGGTCTTGCCTTGATGTTGGTGCCTACTAACTGATCAGGGTGGTGATTGCCAAGGGTTGGGGTGGCTGTGGCAATTTCTTAAATTAAGACAACAAAGAAGTTTGCCAAGTGATTGATTCTCCTTTTATGAATGATTTCTCGTAGCAAACGATGTTTGAAACATTGTAACTACAGTAGACCTCTTTCAAAATTGGAAACAGTTCTTTCAAACCCACTTGCTGCTTTATCAGCTAAGTTTATGTAATATTCTAAATCCTTTGTTGTCATTTCAACAATCTTCACAGCATTTTCACCAGGAATGGATTTTATCTCAAGAAACCACTTTCTTTGCTCATCCATAAAAAGCAACTCTTCATCCATTTGTATTGTGAGATTGCAGCAGTTCAGTCCCATCTTCAGACTCTACCTCTAATATCAATTCTCTTGCTATTTCTATCATATCTGCAGTTATTTCCTCTGCTGAAGTTTGGAACCCCTCAAAGTCTTCTATGGGGGTTAGAATCAACTTCTTCCAAACTCCCATTCATATTAATATCTAACTTCTTCCCATAAATCCCAGATGTTCTTAATGGCATGCAGAATGGCATTCCAGAGATTTTCAATTTCCTTTGCCCAGTTCCACCAAAGGAATCACTATCTGTGGCAGCTATGCCCTTATAAACTGTATTTCTTCAATAAAAAGACTTGAAAGTTGAAATTACTCCTTGATAGCTTGTCTGTGGAGTGAATATTGTGTTAACAGGCATGAAAACAACATGAATCTCATTGTACATCTCTGTCAGAGCCCTTGGGTGACCAGGTGCATTGTCAATAAGCAGTACTATTTTGAAAGGAAACTTTTTTTTTTTTCCCCCTGACTAACCGTAGGCTTAAAATACCTTATGTTGTAAACAGATATACTGTCATCCAGGCTTTGTTGTTTCATTTATAGAGCACAGATGGAGTATATTTAGCATAATTTTTAAGGGGCCAAGGATTTGGGAGATGGTAAATGAGCACTGGCTTTAATGGGTAGTCACCAGCTGCATTAGCCCCTAATAGGAGAGTTAGTCTGTCCTTTGAAGCTTTGAAGCCAGGTATTGACTTCTCTCTAGCTACTGAAGTCCTAGATGGTATCTTCTTCCAGTAAAAGACTGTTTCATCTACCTTGAAAATCTGTTGTGTAGCGTAACCACCTTCATTCACAATGTTGTCTACATCTTCTGGAGAACTTGCTGCGGCTTCGACATCAGCACTTGCTGCTTCACCTTGCATTTTGATGTTACAGAGATGGCTTCTTTCCTTGGACCTCATGAACCAATCTCTGCTAGCTTCTGACTTCTCTTCTGCAGCTACCTCACTTCTCTCAGCCTTTGTAGAATTGAAGAGAGCGAGACCCTTGCTCTGGGTTAGGTTTAGGCTTAAGAGAATGCTGTAGCTGGTTTGATCTTCTATCCAGACCACTCAAACTTTTTTCCATATCAACAATAAGCCTGATTCACTTTCTTATCATTCATGTGTTCACTGTGATAGCATCTTTAATTTTCTTCAAGAACATTTCCTTTTCCTTCACTAATTTATTTGGCTCTTTGGTGTAAGAGTCCTAGCTTTCAGCCTACCTCAGCTTTAGGGCAGGCCTTTCTCACTAAGCTTAATCGTTCTTAGTTTTTTTATTTAAAGTGAGAGATGTGTGACTCTTCCTTTCAGTTGAACACTCAGAGGCCATAGTAGGGTTATTGATTGGTGTAATTTTAATATTGTCGTGTCCCAGGGAATAGGGGAGCCCAAGGAGAGGTAGAGAGATGGGTAAATGGAGCAGTCAAAACACACTCAACATGCATCTGTTTAGTTCACTGTCTTATATGGGTGTGGCTTGTGGTACCCAAAACAATTACAATAGTAACATCAAAGATCACTGATCGTCATAACAAATTAATAATAATGAATTTGAAATATCCTGAGAATCACCAAAATATGACACAGAAACATGCTTTTGGAAAAATGGCACCAAGAGTCTTGCTTTGATGCAGTGTTGCCATAAAACTTCAATTTGTAAAACAACAGTAACCCCCCCTCAAAAAAAAAATCGGTCAAGCGCAGTAAATCAAGTGCAATAAAATGAGGTATGCCTGTACTTCAGTAGCTACCACAACATTCTCTTTCAATTCATTCTTGTCTGTCTTCAGTACATTTTCTATGCAGTAGCCCGAGTATGCGCACACACACACACACACACACACACACACGGAGTTCATGTGATTCCATGCTTATTGTCAGTGGTTTCCCATTGCTCGTAGAATAAACACCTAAATGTCATCTGTGAGGATCTTGTGATCTGGCTCTGCAATCTCATCACGTATCATGTCGTCCTTTTTTCTCTTTCTGTTCCAGCTGCTTCAACTTTTTTCTAATCCTTACACTTAACGGGGATTACACTTACACTTTTCTTCCCACCTCAGGACATTTTGTTAACATTGTTTTTAATGTTTTCAATCTTCCTTCCCACTTTCTTCCTCTGGATAATGGCTCTTCATTCTTCAGAACTTCATGAAAGCTTTACTCTTTTTTTTTTTTTTAATTTTTATTTATTTATTTTTTAATGTTTATTCATCTTCGAGAGAGACAGACAGAGCATGAGTGGGGCAGGAGCAGAGAGAGAGAGGGAGACACAGAATCGGAAACAGGCTCCAGGCTCTGAGCTGTCAGTACAGAGCCCGACGCGGGGCTTGAACCCACGAACCATGAGATCATGACCTGAGCCGAAGTCGGAAGCTCAACCGACTGAGCCACCCAGGCGCCCCGAAAGCTTTACTTTTTAAAAGGAAGTTCTCTCTAACTTTTGTGACTCTGTCAAATTCACCTGTTATAGGCCCTTAAAGTACCCTGTATCTCTTCACAGGAATTATTTATGAATTAATTCATCCAATAAATAGATATTATACATTTACTATGTGCCTTTCACTCATTCAAGCAACTACAATATATGCATAAGCAAATAAGACAAAAAAAAAAAAAAAAACCCTCTCCTCTATAGAACTTACTTATATTCTAGTGCAAAGAAAGAGGTCAAAACAAAGAAGTAAACAAATATCAATGCCACAAGGTAATATGTACCATGGGTACAAATAAGGAGTGGGAATGAGAGTAGGAATGTGTGAGAGGATGAGTTGGAATTTTAAATGGATAGTCACAGAAAGTCTAACTGAGAAGGCAACATTTGAGGTAAGACTTGAAGGAGGCAAGTAAATAAATACCCCATATGGATATCTTAGAAACAGCCAACCCAGCAAAAAGAATGGGAAATACAAAGACCTTATAACAAGAGTGGGACTGGAGTTTTCAAGGGCCAGCAAGAAACCTATTGTGTCTTGAGTGCAATGGGTAAGAGAGAGAATAGTAGGAACTATGGTTCGAGAAGTAAGAGTGACGAGATTGTATGGAATCATGCTAAGAAGTTTGGCTTTTACTCAGAAGCAGAAAGGAAATCTTTGGAGTGTTTGATGGGAGGGGTACATGATCCAACGTATATTATAACAGGACAGCTTTGGCTACTGTGGTGAGAGTAGACCATAGGCCATAAACGGAGGAAGGGAGACCAGTTTGTGGTGCAGACATTTCCATGACCTAAGTGAAAGAAGATGGTGAAACTAGAATGTTAGCAGTGGAGGTTGTAAAAAGAGGTTGAACTCAGCATATAGTTTGAAATATAGGAAATAGCATTTGTAGACAAGGCAGGGCTTTACATATGTAAGACAAAAATTAATAATGCCAGGGTTTATTTTAATTTTTTTAATGTTTATTTATTTTTGAGACAGAGAGAGACAGAGCGTGAATGGAGAAGGGGCAGAGAGAGAGGGAGACACAGAATCTGAAGCAGGCTCCAGGCTCTGAGCTGTCAGCACAGAGCCCGACGCGGGGCTCGAACTCACAGACCGTGAGATCATGACCTGAGCCGAAGTCGGAGGCTCAACCAACTGATCCACCCAGGAGCCCCAATGCCCATGGTTTTGATGTGAATAACATCAAAATAACATTGAAACATCAAAAATAATGGTATTTAAAAATAATGAGCCTGGATGAGCTTATCAAAGGAGTGAGTGTGGATAGACAAGGGAGAGGAAGGACAAGGACTGAGATCTTGGACTCACCTACCACAGTTATACTTCCATTTTCATTGTAATCATTATTGGATCAGTGCCTGTCTTCCACACTGACCATGATAGAGAAGATATAGAAACCCAAGGAAAATTCTGCAGGTGTACTCTCCCATTTCCCCCATCCCAGTAACCTGTATTCTTTTAACCTTTATTTGTTTTAGAGGTTATTTTTCAAAAAATGTATTTGAGAGAGAGAGAGTGCACAGGGGAGGGGCAGAGGAAGACAGAGGGAGAGAATCTTAAGCAGTCTCCATCCTGTGCATGGAGCTCACTCCCAGGACCACAGGATCATGAACTGGGCTGAAATCAAGAGTCAGACGCTCAACCAACTGAACTGCGCAGGCACCACTCTTTGAACCTTTAGTTAGCCCAATCCTTACCCTTCATTCACAGGTGACCATCCCCCTCAATTTATCCTGTTTCCATTGCACACAAAAGCTTGCACTTACTATTTATGTTTATCCACACATTCTAATGCATTGATTGCACATGACTTTTCTCTTAACACAAATAGAAATACATCAAGTTCAGAGTTTGATGAAGACCAGGATTAGTACCATTAAAAATAAGCGTAATTTTACTGTACTTGATATCACATAATTTATCTTTCTGTTCTTAAATTTTTGTTAGCAATTCCATTAAAGGAGATGAAATTATTATCTCTTATTTAACATCTCAGGGACCAAAATGTTTGAACAGAAAGTGGATAGACGTTAAAACTACAAATCGAGAATTGGAATTAAGTTGTTTGACTCCTAGTCAAGAGATAGGAATAAGATTTTAATTTGCCTAAACTTTCCTTCACAAGGGAAGAAGTTAGCTCATTAGTATAACAATATTAGAGTTGAAATTTCAAATACTTATTGTTTTTGTTATTTACCATTGATACTTCACAGAATTAGTCATGCATATTTTCATTAACAGCCTAAATGAATTACAGGGAGTGTGGTTAAGAGAGAAGTGTTTCTTTATATTTTGTATTCAAGAGAAAGCATTTTGTACTAGAATCTCTTTAGACCAGGGTTTCCGTTTCAAACCTACCATTTGACAGAAATTTCTACATACGAGAAGTTCACCACTGTATCCTTACCACATTCTGAGGACTAAACAGTGAGTAGATCCAAATCCGAAAGAACCGAATGCTAATTATTTCAGTCCATTAAAGTCCTGACGAACCTCAATATATCCGGAACAAGAAAGGAAACCAGCAATGACTGCAACAAAATCTGAAGAGCCTGATTTCACAGTTCGGTGGAGAATGTGGAGGATCTTATGAAGTGTCAAGAATAAAAAAAAAAAGTGAGTTGAAAATAATTTAGCGATACAACTGTAATCTACATGTGCTTCAGGAACTTGGGCAACATTGTCACCATGGATGTAGAACTTCTGAGGTTTATCAACCAATTTCATCAATGAGAAAAACATCACATAAAAATCCACAGCACCCTAGCTGTTGTATTAAGTAAGGGTTAATCTGCACGCTGAATTATTAAATGTATTCCCACACTATAACAAAATTGTGGACCTGAGAAAATGTAGTACTTTCTAGTTTGTAAAGTCTGTCAGAGATCGGGTTCTTCAATGGCCAATTTGAGGGAAGCTGGCACACAATTTAAAGATGTAATTTGAGTCATGGCTGATGATATACTTTTACTTGTTTAGCCTTTTATGCAGCTTGTTTGCATTACTTGAACAGATTTGCTGTTTCTATTCTAACTGCATTGTGTATGGCATGAGGAATGCTGATTAATTCTTGTCGGTAATCATCACACATGCTGCCAATGTTGTACATTTATATCCTCCATTACATAATCTATGTATTCATTCCTTATGTTATTAGTGGAAGTGGCGTGTAATAGGTAAATAAACCTGCTCCTGATTTAGATTTAAAGTGACTGTTGATCCTTTTCTGTTTTTAAAAGTTAGAAACTGCATCAGATGGAGGAATCTGGTATAGGATTCATCCGCTTCAACTAACTTTAATTAGAATTCTTTAATTGTCCCTACAGCTGCCACCAATAGTAAACTCTAGAATATCAATTGTAATTGGAAGATAAATTTGCATTTTATTCATGACATGAAGTTAATATGTCTTACTTTGTGAACTTTAAGGCAGCGAAGCTATTCAGTGCCATTGGAGTATCACTGAATAGCCTTTTTTTTTAATCGTTTTGACACTTACATAGTAGATGACTGTCTTATCTACTTACTTTTAAAAAGACAAGTAGGTAAAAAGTGATTTCTAAACTACTTACTGGTTTACTCAGAGACTGGTGAGTAATAATGAGTTAATATGTTTTTAAATTATGGGTTATAGTTTGAAAAGACATTTCACCAGAAGTCCTAAAGCATTAAGAGGAAGTAAACTGTGTCAGTCCTTGCTTTATGCTCACAGTCAAGTTACAATTTAGCATAGGAAAAGTATAGAAAAATAAATAACAGCTAATATAACAAAACTATGTATTCATGTCTTCATAACCTTATTCCCAACTTTCTCATCCTTTCTTGAGATGCCAAGTTTGAACCACCATGTCAGAGGATTAGAGTCAATATAATTAGTCTTCGCATTTTTTAGAAGAGTAAATGAAGTCCCAGTTTCTGAGAATGGCACTGTTCATAATCTTTTATTTCATAGTTACTTACTCCTTAAAGAAAGTAGAAAGTGTAACTACTTGCAATGGCTTAAATAAGAGAAAAGGGAATACATTAGCTGAGAAAAATTGAAAGATCCTGGACAGACTAAAGCCAGGATCACACTATTTTATCTTATTCTCTCTGTCTCCATAGTATTCCTAGTCAGCTGTATTCTGAGGCCTCATCTGTTTAAGTTGCCCCCTAGCACCTCTAAACATATATTTCCATTGCTAAGAATTCTTGTACAGGGAAAAATTTTCTTTTCAGACAAATCCAGCAAAAATCCCAGAAATAATTCTTGGTAGGTCCAGTTGGCCTAAGTTAGATCATGTGCTCCATGCTTAGCCAGTCACTGTTAACAGAGAAGTTTTGGTTAATCTTATGCAAACACAATATGAAAGTTTTGTTTAACCTATGCTTAGGAAGAGATAAGCCTCTTCCAACCACATTTACGGGGAACAAAAGAATAGTATGTCTCCAGGGAAAATCAGAGTATGACTATATAAACAAAAAGGAAAATGACATTGGACAAGGGAAAAAAATATGCAGGATGCCTGGGTGGCACATCCAATTTCGGCTCAGGTACATGAGTTCAAGCCCACGTTGGGCTCTGTGCTGACAGGTTGGAGCCCGGAGCCTGCTTCAGAGTCTGTGTCTCCCTCTCTCTCTGCTCCTCCCCCACTCATGCTCTCTCTCTCAAAAATAAGCAAACATTAAACAAATAAATAAAAATAAAAAAATAACTGCAAGAAGAGTAGCAAGGAAGGACTGAAGAAGGGGAAAGAGAAGAAAGGGAAAGCGAGAAGAAAGGAGAGAAAAGAAGAGGAAATGATGATAAGGGTCTACTACATTATGTTTTATTGAAGGGTTAATGGGCAAGGAAGCAGCAGGAGGGAGGAGGCAGAGAGACTGAGATCTTCACTGGAATCCTAAAAGGATAATTAATTTCTCTATAATTGTGTGATAACTCTATTTGGTTAACTTGAAAGATCCTTTTTTATTAATTAGTCATGTATATGCATAAACACACACATACAACACACAGGCACACACAACACCGTTATGTTTGTGGGTCCACATGAGTTGCCCCATTGCTTTACAGAAATGTGTACAAATATTGATTGTGTAGAAGTTAGCTATAGGTTTATATATGCGATGATTTGTTTCAGAGAAGTAAGACAAGATCACAAAATCTCAGAATACAAGCCAGATTTTAGCCACCAACTCTAACATGCATTTCACACAGATTCTTTAATTGTATTTTCTGCAAACCTATATCTCACCAGATTTGGTCCAATGAGTATGATTGAAGACAAAGGTTGACTAGTTTCAGCACACTTAATGTTTTTCATCTTGGACTCAATTACTTTATGCTCATGAGAAAATTCATATTTGTTTTTCCTAGGAAAAGGAAAGTCATATTTCCCATTGTATGCTATTATTTTATCGAATAACAAAACTATATATAGTAAACACTTAAATGATTATAACAACTTTGCTATGAAAACAAAGATGGCACATTTAGAGAAGCTGTACCATGGGTGACAGTGACAGCTTAATGCGTTTGTTCTTTGTTGAAAAGTGTAAATCCTGCATAAAGGACTTCTGGTTCCCACTTAGGTATATAGAGATCTAGGAAATGTATCACTTTAAACTTTACTGAAAGAGGAGGATCAGTGTCAGAGGAAAAGTGGAGTCAAAACCACAAGATGGGGGGGTAAATGCAGGACAGGCAAATGCAATAACTACTACATGGAGAAATAGAAACTCTCATCATTGCCTGCACTTAAATCTTGTAGCTAGAGAAGGAAGAAGTACACAGTAAGTGGGCCTGTAATCTTGTTAGAGTAACAGGCAGTATTCCCAAGTGTTCAAATCCATACTCTCTTTGTTGTCAACATGTGAGAGAGGCTCCTCTGCTCTCTGCCCCAGTGGTTCAGGTGGACTGATTTCACACTGCTAGCTTTGATGGTGAGGGAGGGATTACATGAGCCCATCTTGATTAGTAAATATATGGACCGGTGATTCAGCGATAGGTACAACATACATGTCTAGCGAAACCAGGATATTCTCCCTCTCCCTCTCTCTCTCTCCAAACCCCATTCAGAAACCACTGCAAAAGGTGACACATTTTTTTCTGCTAAGCTTGCCAAATTCAATATGGTATGACTGGAGCTCCTGGTTACCATGTTGCTCATTCCCAGGAGTGGGAATCTCCCTGAAAATAAAGCTAAACAGATTCAAGCCTAGACGTAAGACAGAGAGAAAAACATCTAACAAGACCTCCTAAACACACAGATTCAGCTATGCCTATTGCTGGGTTTTAGTTATACAAGTCAGTCAGTTCTCATTATTCATTAACATGGAAGGAAACATGAACATCCAACATGAACAAAATTCTTCCATTAAGTAAATACATTTGGTTTATACAGCTTATATTTAGTTCTTGTACGTATATAAGTGTTTTTCTTCTTGCACTCCAACTTGGAATAGAAGAAAAGGATTGCAAACTTTAGATAATTTGGACTTTTATGTTGATATAAACATGTACAGGGGTTAAAATATACATGTATGAATATAAAACATCTAAAATAGGTAATGTTAAGAAAGAATAATTTGTAAAATCCTGAATTAGGGTTCTCTCTATATTTGAATAGTAAGAGACAATTTTTTGGACTGAAACATTGATATTTATTTTGAAAAAAAAAAAAGATCTTTATTACAGATATCAACATGAAAAGTTTGCTCCAGGAATACTGCTGTAAAATCTAAGAAATATTACATTTAAATATGCTTGTAGGAAATTTAATTATGCTTTCTTTGATTTATGACAATGAATGCTTTCAATCGAATTGGAGCACCTTATTTAAAATAAATGGTTAGGCTTAATAATGAGTCTATATCCATATTTATGAATTTTAAAAATTATTTATTATTCTTGAGTCATTAGTAGAATACATACTCATATATAAACACTGATTTAAAAAAAAAGTGATGGCATTCATCCTAAAAGCAAGACACTTATGTTTACAACATTGATAGAATTAATAAATTCACATATTTCAAAGTCTAACTGATTAGTTGACAGAAAGGATTCTTATGTCATTTGATAGTGGATAGTTCAAATGTAACTACCGCTATTTTTATTGTTGTATAATATTTATCGTATGTTCCTGTTCAGTCGCTTATTTGCATGTCTCTTCTTTAGGGTGAGAAAGTCAACTGAGTGAATCCTGTGCTCAATTCATTCCTAGAAAGGCAACTCCTTAGCGTGAATGTCACCAATAGCTCACAAATGTATGTAATTACATGAAATATTACATTTCTCAAAAGCTCCCAGCTGACAAAAAGTATACAACTAAAGTAGACTCCAAACAAACATACATTTTAGTAAGTCTTATGTATATTAGATGCTGGCATTATCAGCACGACATTTATTTTAGTTCATTTTGCTTTTTTAAAAGGAATAGTTGATATCCTTATAACTTACTTTTTATTTTCGAAGCAAGAAAATGTTTCAAAAAGTGGAAAGTACTCAACACAAAAGAAAACTAAACAATCTTTAGCAACTTTGACAGAAGCCTACTCTGTTGAGGTCTCCTCCCCTCCCCCACCTGTAACCCCGGAAGCACTCTTTCATCTGGTGGCAAACCCTGATTAATTATAACTTATTTTTTTTTGTCAGATGTCAACGTGTGTGGTGATTCATTTGCAAATGAAATACATTAATCTGTAAATGTAGTTACCTTTCATATTTAATAAGGTAACACTTTCTTAAATGGGCCCTTGTCCATCTCTTAGTCTCTATTTTACCAGAGGTCTGCCAATGGTGTACCACAGGGCCTCCTAACCAGGGCTTTGGGTTTCTAGGATGACTCCAAGGCATTGTGAAAAGGGGAACTACTGATCTATTATTTGCCATTTCTTAATTAAGCATTTTAATATAATTACCTCACCCATTCACGCAAAGCCTACAAGCATTATTACCTCAAATTTAAAAAAAAAAAAGAAAAATTAAATGATTTTCAAATGTTTGATTTCTAATCAAACATTTTCTTTGATTTTTCCCCCAAATTTTTCTTTTCTCACCCTAACTCCCAAATTATTATACTCATACTGACATTTATTTATGTTGAATGCTTACTGTAAATCTTCATCAGTTTTCTCACTATGACACTTCACTGGGGAATTAAGACGTAATTTCTCAGCCTGGCTTTTGAGGTGCATGATCAGATCCAGATTTCAGTTTCAACTTTATTTTCTATGTTTGATTCTATAAAATCTATGGGTGCGTTTCCTTTTTGTATTAGCGTAGATCTATCCGGGAGCAGACAATACAACAGGATTAGAGAGGTACAAGATATTTTTCATGAGGAGGAGCAGGAGAAGGCGGGACAACCTTCAGAACACAGAGGGGTGTGAGGCTTGTGTGAGACAGTATAGGACTGAAAATTGGGTGGAATGTGTTGGCCTGCAACACAGTTCCAGGAAAGATCTGCTTAGGCTGAACCACACAAGCAGCAGATTTGCCCATGCCCTAAGGGACCTTGTTGGAATGCTAAATCTGGAGAAAGTTAACTATGAAGAAAGCCTCCCTTCCCCCAAGTCAATGAATTCTTCCTTATCCAGTCTTACACTCTCACCTTCTTGATTAAACACTTTCTAAATGCACCCCCAGGGCTGCTTTCCAGGCTCTCCCTGGTACATGCCAGCTAATTCTTACAAGTACATTTGAATGTGGTCTTTTTCCTCCCTTATCAAGCCCAGGAGCACTCCGGTGGGCAATTCTGGGATTTAACTTTAGTCATGGTCCCAAAAGCCAGGAGAGGTGGTGATGACAAGTCTTTAGGAGACACCTGCTAATCTTGCAGAATAGTGGCCTCTGCATCATCTTCTAACATGGGGAGAAAGCTGTAGGCAAACTCTGCAAGGGGTCAGTGCAAAGCCAATATTCTCAACAATATCCATCTGTGTGCTCTCATCCCGTATTTCAAAATCCCTGGTTGTCCCAACTAGGACCCTGAATTTGGCATAACAGATCTGCTTTTTCTGAGCATTCTATGGTCTCTGGAACTCTGTGACTCCATCAGATCTTGATCTGCTGCTTAGCTGTTCTGTTCTTCCATTCCAGGAGACAAGAGCTTTTTGTAGGTTACCAAGAGTCCCTCTGGCTTTCACATGTATTAACTACTTATTAATTGTCCTTAATGCGTCACCACTTGTAGGGTGTCAATGTCAATACAGTTTAGCAGTAACCAAACAACTGTACCATCTTTCGAATTTCTGAACCATTATACCTGAAAGACAAATCATCACCCACTGAAATTTTTAGCAATTGGGCCTTATACAAGGAACTGTTACCCACCTTCCAATCAGACTGAGGGGTTAAGATGAACCATTAAGTAAATCCTCATCTTACCACTTGTTTTATCAGACCACTCTCAGCACCACTTGCATTAGTTGGAATCTGCAGAGAAGCAGGTGTCAAAAGAGGGTTAAAGATGCAAGAGGTTTATTGGGGAAAGGAGCAGCAGCAGGTGAGGGCGAGCTTCAGATCATGACATAGGTTTAACAGCTGTGGCAGAAGAGAGGCAGGAAGGGGAATTAAGTAGAAAGAATCTCAGCCCATAGTGCAGTTCTAATAAAGATTCGCTTAGGCCGATGGTAGTCCTTGAGCCAAAGTCCACATTGGAGGGTCCCACATGTTGCATTGCCATGCTCAGTCATTGGGTGAGAACAAGTAGCAGATGTAACATTAAGTAGACCTAGAGGGACATAGTTGGGGCCATCAGTCAACTATGTACCCTATAGCAGGAGATGTAAGCAGTGCATGTTCATGGACATCACAGTAGCCACGTCCTGAATAAATGGATGGCATAATCATGATTGGGAACATGGATCTGGGAGTCAGATAGCCTGAGTTCAAACTCTGCTGGCCCACCTACTTACCATGGTAAGGTGGCCAAATTAAAATATATAATCTTCCACTTGTTTGTCTTTTACTTTGTAATAATGCTTGCACTCAATGAGCCACGGGAGGGATTACAAGAGATCGTTCACATAAAAGTTGCCATTATTATGACGATTATGTTCACAGTTCAGTCATTCCAAAAAAAAAAAAAATGCAACTTTCTTTCTTTTTCTATAACTGAACTTGTTGTTTTCATGTCCATCCCTAATCCTAGCTGGTGTTAGACACTAAATTTTGGGTAATTCTGTGTCTTCCTAGACAGCACGATGATTATAAGCACTATTTAGAATTATACTCCTGAGATTCAAATACCAACTCTGCCATTTCTAATTAGATGACCTTGGATAAAAAACGTAAACTCTCTATGACCTAGGTGTGCTATCTATAAAATGGTGATACTCTAATGGCATATCTCTTTTAATCTGATTGTGATTCAAAATTTGGTAAGAGTAATACCTGGCCTTGTTAAGTGCTTGATCAAGGCTGGCTGTTACTGTTCCTATACTTGGATTTGATTACGGCCAATCTTGTTTTTGGTATCTAAGTCCTAAGTGTTTAATTTTACCTTCCAAAGCTGTGGGGGGTGGGGAGTGGCCGAGTACAGGGCCCTTTCCAGGAAGGTAACAAAATCTGAGCTCTATTTTCCTCTTGGGTTATCTTCCATTTTCCTCACTCTGTGGAATCTTCATGTAGTCTGAGGCAGGAGGCCTGGTTCTTTATTCCTTGTTTATGGCATAAACTTTATGCCTTAAAATGTTCAGGGCTTAGTTTCTTTCACTGCAAAAAGCCTTGCCGTTTGAGATGTAAAAGTTTTGTTTTTGTTGGTTTTTTTTTTAAATCAGAAGGTATTTCTTTGTATATTGTGATATCCTATCTCTCCTCTAATGCCAGAGGGATCAAAGAGTAAAAGGAAATACATTACAAGAGGCAAATCTTAGTTAATATCTCACAATATTATTCTCTACAATGTTTCTGGTTAGGCTCTTCTTGCTACTAATTGGAATTCTATATTTTCAAGTTGCACTTTGAATGCCTTCTCTTGTTGGAAACACTCTATCACTCCACTCCAAAGTGCTTTCTTCTTCTAAGTTTTTTAAAGCAGTCATTACCACATTCATTTCAAATGGCCTGGTACATACTCTATTCTCTTCCACTAACCACATGCTTCTTGTGAACGAACTGGCAAGAAACCTTACTCATTTTTGGTATGTATATTCTCTTCGGTCCCTAACATAGGGCTTGACACATAGAAGTACTTAAAAATGTTGAACATATTAATTGAACAAACTACAGGAAGCTGGTTATGGCGAAGCTTTACAATTTTGTTTGAATCTGTCCTTATAATTTCTTGGTCTTCAATAGGCCTTATCCGTTGTTATGGATCATTGATATTGATGTAACTAACTACAGCATATTAATCATGATTTTGGTTAAAAAAATATATTGGGGCATCTGGGTGGCTCAGTCAGTTAAGCGTCCCACTTCGGCTCAGGTCATGATCTTGTACTTGGTGAGTTTGAGCCCTGTGCCGGGCTTTGTGCTGACAGTTCAGAGCCTAGAGCCTGCTTCGGATTCTGTGTCTCCCTCTCTCTCTGCCCCTCTCCTGCTCACATTCTCTCTCTCTCTCTCTCTCTATCAAATAAAGATTTAAAAACATTTTTAAATGAAAAATAAATAATAAAAAAAATATTAAGCACTCTATGTGCCATCCATTTCACCAGACTTGTGAGATGTAAAACTGAATGAGGCTTGCCATCAAAGATATTCTTAAAACAAGCAATTTCAATGAAACGCATACCCAGAACAGAGCTTGACACAAGGCAGTCATGAGAACTGTTAGGGATGCAATGAATAAGGAATTCTGATAAGGTTATGCATGGTTTACTTGAGAGCACAGAGCAGAGGCCTTTGGTTTGTCCCAAGGAAGTCTTAAAGGAGGCTGTGACCAAGCTGAGTCTCAGAGGGTGAACAGCAGTCAAAGAAAGAAAAGGGAGGGGCAGACTTGCAGCATAAGCAAGAACATGGTGATGTAAATTAATAGAATTATGTACTTTAGGTTTAAAAAAATAAAACTTCATAAAATTTAATACAAGAAAACGCAGTTTAATAAAAAATAAAAATAATATCTATATTTTAGCTGGAATATGTTTTCTGTGCAACATAGGATTATGATTTAGAGTGTGAAATCTGGAGCCAGACAGCTCGGGTGTAAATCTCGGGTGTGTCACTTATTAACTTGCATTATGATCCTGGTCAAGGTTTTCATCCTTTTTGTGCCTAGGCACTTCACCCTATAAGGTTAGAAATGTCTATGAGCTTCAAATAAAGCCATACATGTAAAGCATTCAAAAATATCTAACACAGTAAGTGCTCAGCAAATTTTAGGTAACGAAGATTAAATGCCATTTTCTCTTTTTACAACTTTTCATAAGAACTAGTTCTCACTGAACATCACTGAGATCCTTGTTTCCATCCAGAGATTGATGATAGGGAGACAATAGGAAGAAGGTCCACTGTCCTAGGACACTCAGCACAATCATTTGGGGGATCTTTTAAAATCACGTATCCAGGGGCACCTAGGTGGCTCAGTTAAGCGTCAAACTCTTGATTTTGGCTCAGGTTATGATCTCACGGTGGTTCACAAGATGGAGCCTCTCTCTGCTGCCAGCACAGAGCCTGCTTGGTATTCTCTCTCCCCCTCTCTTTGCCCCTTCCCCACTCATTCTCTCTCTCTCTCTCTCTCAATAAATAAACACTAAAAAAAAATAAAATCACACGTCCATTTGGCTTCCCTCCTTCCCCCCAATTTCAGAAGTATTGTTACTGCTTTAGTGAATCACCATCAATGGCGGAAAGTGTAGTGTGACATTTTATTCAGGGATGTTGGGACAGAAAAAAAAAAGACTTTGAATTTAACCTTAGAGATGTTCTGGATACAGAATGGGTAGTTTAGTTCTAGATTAAAATAGCTGATATACCTGACCTCAGGTTTCTTGTTTTACCAGTTTGTCGTGTTGCAAGGACTCAGAAAAGGCCAAGGGGGTACACTTGTTCTGGGTACGCTATGGTCTCGATGACTTCCGGTAAAGACACCATAATCAATCCATTCCTCTGGGATTTTTACAACGAAAAAGACTATATTTTCTTAACGTTTTCCTACAATGGATCAAGAGAAAATAGAAATGAATGGAAAAATGCAATGTTTTAACCCCAAAATCGTAATTTTTCAGTTATGGCAAAGAAATTCCACAATGATAAATATTACTTGCAAGAACGGGCTTTGGCTTCCCTGCGATTTTCATTTGCTGGAGGAAGTAGCTGGGAAGGGTGGTGTGGGAATAAGGAGTGTGCTACAATGTTTTCCTTGGCTCAAACTCATTAATTAAAACCTGTTCAGTTTTTAGCTGGATACATTGGTTATATTTATAAAGACTTTCACTTAGCTAAAAGTGATTAAACATTAAGATTTTATTTCATGTGTTTGACTCCTGACATATCAAAATTTTGATCAAAACAAGGCTCACCTATTTAATCAGAAAATTTCAATGTG
The DNA here is from genome assembly GCF_028749965.1 of Puma concolor. NCBI lineage: Eukaryota > Metazoa > Chordata > Mammalia > Carnivora > Felidae > Puma > Puma concolor. Next base: position 119,432,124 of record NC_141670.1, read on the forward strand.
AAACACCCACTATGTGTTAACACACATATTTGCTTTATTTGTAAAGTAGAATAACTCTTTTAAAAAATTTTTTTGTTTATTTATTTTTGAGAGAGAGACAGAGACAGAGACAGAGAGACAGGCAGAGAGACAGCGAGTGGGGTCGGGGCAGAGAGAGACGGAGACAGAGAGACTCTGAAGCAGGCTCTGCACTGTCAGTGCAAAGTCCAATGTAGGGCCAGGACACAGGAGTAGTGAGATCATGACCTGAGCTGAAGTCAGACACCCAACCGACAGAGCCACCCAGGAACCCCTGTAAAGTGGAATAACTCTTGAAACTAAGACTTAGATGACACAAATATGGTATGCTTCTCTACTTTATTTGTTAAAACCCTGAGAATCAAGGAAAATATGATTTAAAAAATTGGACACTTTACGACATTGTGATGATTAACATATAGTTAATTCATAAAATAACATTTTGTGTTAATCTATCATTATAATCATAATGCTAGGTTGCATCTAACAATGCTATATAGGTGTGGCATTTTGATGTACTACGAATTGCCACTTTCGAAATCTATTTTAGAGCAGTTTCCCTAGATCATAAACAATCAAATGTAATAATGATGGTATCTTAAACTTGTGTAATATTTTACAGCCTTCGCAATGTAATAATTTTCACAAGTTTCCTTTCAACCTCATATGTTCCAGGCATTACTTTACCGTGCATCAACTATGTATAGTTCAAAATGCCTTAATTATTCTAATCTTCATAAGAAACCTGTGAGGGAGCATCTATTACTATCCTCATTGTACAGAAGAAGAAACTAAGACTGAAGAAACCAAGTTAACGTAACTGCTTGTTGGTAGAGGAAGAACTGACATCAAGATCTGCCTTCTGTGAAGTCCACATTTATAAGCATTGCGTCACATGCCTCATAGAATGCATCAAGTCATTTATTTCTTTCATAGACAATACCTGCTTAGGAAATTTTGACATCATATGATTAGAACCTTAATCAACTGTTTGATTTGTTTGAAACCAGTTCCATATACACAGAATGTCAAAATGATAGCCAGTTAAACAAAGAATTGATTTGTACACGTACAATCAATGAAAACTAGCTGTAACTCATTCTTGAAAATGCGTCAGTTTATATTTGGACGGCCTGGGTCCAGGTCTTTTCTCCTTTTGGTCTTATTTCCTTGTCTTTCTTGAGAGCCTCCGTTGCCCTTGCAGATCCTGCTGGCTGAGCAGGCTGTCATTTCTTGGACAATCTTTCCAAGCTGGCAGACATGCTATTCCAAGACTCTCACAGTTGTTATGAGTTTTGTGGGAGATTTACAGATTCCTTCGGCAGATACCTCATTTTCCTGCTGATACCACTGCCTGCTTTCCTTGCCGTAAATCCTTATTATCTCCCTTTATTTCTCCATTTCCCCCTTTCTTTCTAGTCACCCGGCTGCTGCTTCTTTTCACCTATCACCAAAACTCACTTCTCTTTATCCCTGTGCTGTTGGCATTCTCATTTAGACATCACTCTTGTTATATCTGCTCGCTTACTTGTGGTTATATGCAGGCCTTCCTAATTTTTTGCATCTATCCTCCGTAAACATCACCATTTTGTCAGAAAGGACCACCTTCTGGGTAACACCACCAGGAATGCATTTCTCCCCCAGGAAATATGACAAAACCTTTCTCTCCAGTGCTTCCTGTTCTTTCCTTTTAAAGCATGTCTCTGCTGAAGCAGCTAAGTGGCTGCACAACATAATCCTGTATAAAGCTGGCAGAAATGCTATTTCAGAGCATTCGTGTTTAACTCTTTACTGTACGTTTTGTACCAGTTGTACAAAGGTACATGAATTTGCACTCAACATACACTTTTTAAGCAATTAGGACTCGTCAACCTCTTTAAATCCTGCACTGCATATTATTCTTTATTGTTCTAGTGTGCTCTGAGCCCCTGCAAAAGCTAACTATATGGACTACATCAATGGGCTGCAATTCCCCCTGGCTTCTGAATCAGGTTCAGAATATGGGAGACACTAGCAGGTAGGAAGGACACTGAAGAGGATGTATTTATTATCTTAGCTCTCTCCATATGGAGTTTACTTCCGGCTGGTGGGATCCCTGCAGAAAAGGCCACAGCTCTTGGGCCACAGGAAAACCTCTCCACCCAATCTGGGTACGCCCCCACCTCATCCTTCGATATGGATTTCCTCTATGTTAGCTTCCAAGTTCTGAGGTATCCATTATTGGTCCCCCCAAGTTCCTGCCACAGTCCTTAAAATAAGGCTCATTATTGGGCATTCCTCAAATTACACACTTTGAGTGTAGCATCTGTCTTCTGAACTGACATGGACTTTGAGTACAGTATAAGGAATTAGATTTAATTGTTGCCTTTAAGGAACTTGAACTGTAGCAATGGAGCCAGCCGTGCAAACCTATGAATTGCGAATTATGGGACATGTGACAGATAGAAGCCAATATAAGATACAGACGAGAAAGTGATTGGTACTATCTGGGAAGAGGGTATCAGAAAGGGCTTTTTGGAGTAATGCTTGAGTGGTACCTGGAAAGATGAGCTGGTTATCAATGGGTTGATGAAAGGGCTGGGCTGCAGCAGGGGCGGAAAGGCCATTCTCGGATGAGGGAACAGACCTAGTGAAGCAGGAAAGCCTGGAACATTATCGTGTGCAGACAACTGCAAATTCCTCATCACCAGAGCTCACAGGAGAGAAGGAGCATGAGAGTCTGGAAGAGTCTGAGGGTCTTAGAGGGGCCAATATATCACACTAAGGAATCTGGACCCCATTCTGTATGTCACGGGGAGCCATGGAAGTTTGTATGCTAAAAAGTGGAAAAATGAATTTTGTCTTTAGATAGAGCTCTTCGATGACAGTGAAACTCATCTGAAGGAGAACACAACTGGAGACACGGAGAGGAAAAGAAACAGGGAAGAAGACAGAGACTAATTCAAGCACTAATAACACAAAGAAATGTTAGAGAGGTAGAGCTACTAAAAGTGGCCCATGGATTGGAAATGGAGGTGAAAGAAAAAGAGAGCCGTGGGATGGTCCCGGGCTTCTGGCTTGATGTTGATATCACTGTTTCATGAGACTTGCAGTGCAAGGGAAGGGTATGTTTTGGGATAAAATACTAAGGAAAGAGTTAGCTTTAGGGTTGTTTTTGGTGGGACACTCACATGCAGAGGAGACCTCTGGACCAATGACATAGATTTAAGCGTCAACACAAAATAAAGGGAGCTGCTGCTATAGACATGATTAGGATTGTTCAGGAAGGGTGTTTCACTTAATAACAGAACCAGCAACGTTTATGTAATGATTTAAAAAATAAAGGTATTTAGCATTCAGAGTATGCCAAGCATATCCGTAGTCAATTTCTTACACAACTTACTAGATGTGTGCCATATAGCTAGGTTATAGACATCTTATTTTCCTAATTTCACAAATGAAGAAACTCTGCTTTAGAGAGTTAAGCTAAGGTCACAACACCATAAACCAGGGCACAGGCGGCTAGAATTCAGATCTTTTACCTCTTTTCGAATATGTCATACCGCCTTCTTATGGATTTATTTTAGCAATGTTTATAAACATAAGGCAAGGAATTAAAAAAAAAACAGGAAAAAATAGACAAAGAGCTCTTGGGAGCCATCAAAAATGGCTCTAGTGATAGAAATGTCTGTCTGGACTTTATAAGGTACCCTTACTTAAAACATTTTATTTTGAAGAATGCAACCTTATTTATTTTACATGTTTGAAACTGTTTCCAATTTCATTTAACCTTTTTATGCTTTTATTTTCTTAACCTCAACTTACTTTATATTTTCTCTGTTCACCCTGACTGCCACTGCAGCCTTGACTCACCATCCTTTGATTGTCTCACATACACAGCATGTTGTGGCTGAGTTAAAAGAGCCGGGGTTCTAAAGACTGGCATATTCTTTCAGAACTGCCACAGCTTCCACTTATACTTCAGCATTACAGATCTTGAAACTAATTTGGAAACAGAGAGGGCATTTGTGCCAGGTTCCTGCTTCACATTTCTGTAGTAGTTTCCTGACTCACAATCTAAGGCAATGAATTGGAAATGCTTTGTGAAGGAAAAATGCAAAGATAAGAGTCCTTAGATTAATGTTAATGCTATGCATTATGCAACATGACCCATAAACTAGAATATTCGTATTAGACAGATGATACCATGATATAGTAATTTATTGCTGACTTTCACAGAAACCACTGGATAGATTCATGATTTACGAAAGGAAGAGACTGAATCAGAAAAACCCTTACACTAATGCCATATCCCAATGCTAATCTCTGAGTATTTTGCTGAAGACTCAAAGTTACCTTTAAGAAAACAGGTTGAATAAAAGTAGACCCATCATGTGAGCCTGCTTCACTCTGCAGATGAGAAAAAAAATGAATCCAATAGAATGCTTCCATCATCAAATTGGATGCAGATTTGGAGGGAAGAGGGTAAGGAAGCCCTTTTCCAACTGCTTCTATTTTCTTAGTATAAGGTACAAAGTCATAACTGAAATTCAAGGAGTGAGAAGGTGTTGATGATTGGAAGAGAAAGGAAGGGAAAATGCAGATGAGTAGAGGTTTAGGGGAAGAAGAATGTAAATTGACTGCCTGAATGTGGCAAGTTTATCAGGCCAGGTGAAGGCTCGCTTGAAGTCTGTGGTTATTGTTAGAAGGAAAACCTGTCAAGGTGGCTGTGACTTTTCCACAATCCATGTTCACCAGAGGTGTGTAATCTGATGTAAATAGAGAGTTAGATTTAGCAAGAAAGAGCTGTGAAGAGATAGAAGAAGCAAGAGAGTTTATGTAATACAGTGATTTTATTTTATTTTTTTAAGTTTATTTATTTATTTTGAGAGAGAGAGAGAGAGCTCGTGAGCACAGGAGGATCAGAGAAAGAAGTAGAAAGAGAGAATCCCAAGCAGGCTCTGCCTGTCAGCATGGAGCAAGAAACTCGCAAACTGTGAGATCATGGCCTGAGCCAAAATCAAAAGTCAGACACGTAACCAACTGAGCTACCCAGGCACCCCTGTGATATAATGATTTTAATTATGTAACAGAGTCTAAGCTCATTGCGGGGAAAGGGAACATGAATAGATTATGGGTAGTCAAAATTGAGTAGATCAAACTGGTGATGGATTCAAAAAATTGTTGGAATGGGACAACCCTAGGGAATTAGATAGATTAGAAAGATAATTGTCTTAAAATTTTAAATCACTGAATGAGAAATTGAAAAAAAAACAACTAAAAGAACAGCAAATATTCTAGATGTTAAAAGTTTGTCTGAGAATATTGCAGTAAAAGGTGTGAGGGTAGACATAAGGGACATTTTCTCCTTTTGCTACACATCTGGTAACCTAGCTAAAAGTACATATTTGAACAGTATTCTCTTGATTATCTGCTAAACAAAGTGAGTTTGTTTCATGCATATAAATGCGTGAACATCTCACAGTTAGATTCTAATTGATTTGTACATAGTAAACCTATCACATAAAGTGAGACTAAGGCATGCTAAGTGTCTGTTTAAAAGGCTCTCATTTTCAAAGGGTGCTAGCCAAGAAATTATTTTAGCTATATAATCCCATATATCATAATTTCTTTGCAAGATTGCCCTATGTTTTATTTTATATTTTCTCCTAGGAAAGGAGAGTTCTAAGAATACCAATTGTATGAGCTTTCTGGAGAGGTGAATTTACTAAGTCAAAATTATAAAAAAGTGAAGGCTCTGATAAATTTTACAAAAATGGTTTCAGTGTGTACTAATTAAACTCCTAACAGTTAATGTCTCTGTTTAATACATCTTTTTCTCAATATTGGGTTTTATTATTTTATTCTTCACTAATTTTATGATAAAACAGTATCTTATAGATACTTTAATTGGCATGTGTTTGGTTATTAGTATGATTAAAATCTTTCCCTAATTTTAGCCTCTTAAATTTAGTTTGTTATCAAGTCCTTTCTTACGGTTTTCTAGTGAGCATTCAGTCTATTTCTTAACAGCTTATAAAATTTAAATATAATATTAAGTCTTTAATTTTTTGGCAAATACTTGTCCAACTCTTGTTTATTTTTAACCTGATTATTTAAGGTTTTTGGCATATGTGTTTTAATTTATATGTAGTCATTCAAATGTCATAAGAATTTGTGCACTATAAGCATTATTATTCCCGTTCTGTGTATGAGAAAATAGAGATTCAGGTAGGTTGAATAATCTGCCGTAGGCCCCATGAAGTAAGTTTTTTTTTAATTTATTTACTTATTCTTGAGAGACAGAGAGAGAGACAGAGAGAGAGAGAGAGAGAGAGAGTTCAGACATGCATGTGTGCATGAGCAAGGAAGGGGAAGAGTGAGAGTGAAAGAGAGAATCCCAAGCTGACACCATACTGTCAGCACAGAGCCTAATGTGGGGCTTGAACCCATGAACTGTGAGATCATGACCTAAACCAAAATCAAGAGTCAGAGGCTTAACCCATTGAGCCACCTGGCAAATTTTTTGTTACAAGACACTCTGGCCCCAGAACTCATTCATTTTCCTGTTACACTGCAACTGGGTACATAAAGTCTGATGATGAGAGGATTTTAATATGAAACATGTAATAAGGGGATAAAGTAGAGCAGAGTGAAGAACCATATTTGGGAAGTATAAGTACAATTACAGCACGGGCTGAAGAAAATGGATCTATAGAACAAAGGACAGTGATGAGTTGACAATTACTCCAAGATTTCCTGCGTGGCTGGCTGCTGATATAGTGGCATTACCCAGTGTGACAAAGAAACCAGGCACAGAGCTCTGTCACTGCAAGATGATAAGCTGAATTGTCTTCTCCACATTTCATTTCTGTTAGTGACAGTACATACAGTTTGAAATGCCTTGTACAGAAAACTCTCACCAAGTTGGGTGGAGAGGCCAAGTTCACAGTTAAACAAGTAGATTTGGACAGGTTTTCTGTACACAGATGGAACCGGATGACAAGCCCAGTGTTTGGTGCATGGCAAGAAGAGCAGAGCACCTATTAATTTCCAGAGGAAGCTCTATAGAGACAGTTTAAGGAAAAGGGGAAGGTTGGGAAAGGAAGTAGAAGGATTTCTGCTATCACACAAAATATAGGTCTCTGAAAAACCTTGTGTTTCATAACATTTACAGAAGAATAGCAGGGTTTACCGGAGGATAGGTTTGGGGTAGACCACTTGAAACTTTTGTAGTTTCATGAAACTAAGAAACTTTGAATGTCCATAATCAACACACTAACAAAACCCAGTAACAAGCCTAAAAAAATATTAACACAGTTTGAACGATGTGTTTAAGTTCCTTGCACAAGAAGAACTACTGGAGTAAATACAGGAAATTTATGCCTAAAAACGTAAGTGGAGGTAGGCTTATGGAAGGATTTTAACAAAAGGTTGAGGTTGCTGAGTTATGGAGAGAATGAGAAAATGCACATCTATGAGGGAGACCATGTGCTACCATTTCCAGGACAGAACATGTGGCCTGACTGAGCTAAGAGTAAGAGCATAGGGTGAATGGGCATCATGTCCTGTTTGATATTCCTGCGCACTCCTGCTGGGTTCAACTGTGCAAGAACCTGGAGGAACAAAGTATCGGCACACTAGGGAAAAAACTGTACGTGAACCAACGCAATTTCCCTGTTCTACTGACATTATTATTCTCTTACTTACCAACCATGATTGAGGTAATTTGCCCACAGAATTAAAGCAAACTGTAGTTTAGAATTCAAGGCCATGGAAGGTCTGCTTTATAATCCAAATTACTCCTCCCACCCCTGACACTCTTATTTGCTATATAATTTTCCTACTTGGCATTTGTTACAATTTGTATCTTCTGCCCACTATCCATTAAGCTCTATGAGGGCAGGGCCTTTAATTATCTTGTTTACCACTGTATTCTCTTTGTCTGGTACAGAGCCTAGTATTTAAAGTATCAGTGAATATTTGTGAATTGAATGAATACAAACAGTATAGTCATTTATTGTTTGAAAGGTAAATGCTTACTATTTCAGTTCCTGTGTAATCTGCTAAACACACCACAGTGAACAAGTCACAGACATACTTTTTGAGAAGGCACCTAGCTAGAACCAGTGAGATAGAGACATAAATAGGCAATTACAATACCGTGTGCTTGATGAGTGCTTAAGTAAGTTAGGCACAAGATGTTATGAAATCATGCTTGAGTACAGATTTGGCCTTTGGGAAAAGTAGTTTTTCAGAAAAAGTGGAGTTTGATCTGAAATCTTACAGATGATCAGGAGTGAGAGAAATGCAAGGAACAGGGAAGACAGACAATTCTAGACACTCAATAGCGTGTGCCAAACCTGGAACACCTGAAACATTGCCAGGAAAAGTAGGAACCTGGGGTCAGGCTGTACAATTATGTAGAAACTGAGAGGATGCTTACTGCCATTAAAGATAAACCACAAATTCTAATTCACTTCCAGTGTTCCTTGTTGGGCAGTTTCCAATGTAATAATTCAGTGGTCCATGCTTCCCTTGTCTTATATGTCTACCTTTTTCTAAGTCTTTATTTAGCAGACAGATGGAAAAAGACACCATGGGAAAAATATACCCATGTCTTAACTACTCTGATGCAGAAGAGACACATCATTCCTACTCACATTACATTGGTCAGACTTTGGTCATGTGGGCACCACTAATGGCAATGGATGTTGGGACATGTAGTTTATCTCTGCAAACAGTGGAAAACTGGAAACATATTGCCATATATATATATATATATATATATATATATATATAATTTTTTTTCCTGATACTATATTTCTGAGTATTTATGAATCAGTCAGAAAGATTTCCTGGTATTGAGTTTAACTAATGAAGCAGAGACTATATCAAGTATATAGATTAATTACAAATGAGAATATGCCTCAAAAGTTTAGATTCACCAACAGAAGTCATCCCAAGGACTGAGCAGTTACCTGGTAAATTCATGTAGATAAATAGCCAGTTTGGATAATATTTACTTGTTGTTACTTACCTCACTTTATTTGGTAGAAAGCTAGCCCAGAGTGGCTAGATAATTCAAATTATTTTTGCTGGAATTATCCTGCTTGATGGTATATTATAATTCCTAGATAAAGGTAATTCCTAGAGAATTCAGGTAAAGATAATTCCTAGAGAATTAGTCCACTTTCTGTTTAATTTTGACTGTTTACAATACATTTATATGAGAAACTATGGAGTCATTAACAGAGGTAGCACAAAAAAGCATTCAAAACTCTTGGTTTATGAACTCAATTGCATGGCTTAACACTTGGCAACCTGTTCCCAGGTCTTGTGTTGGTTTACTTCCCTTCTCTCCAGCTCACACAACTCTTTGTGAAGTTAATGAGGTAGTATGTATAAAGCTCTTTGAACTGAAAATGGAAAGGGATTATCTAGCTACAAGGAGATATGATAGAGAAAACAGTCATGATAAATGAGAGTGTGCTGGAAGGATACTGGCTGGATTCATCTTGATACTTTACTATCAAACTCATGATTTTTCTGAAGGAAATGAAAGAATATAGAAGAAACAGGCTGTCCTATACTTTGTAAGTCAACCCCTTTCCTCCAGGTTTTGTTTTGTTTTTTTGTTTTGTTTTGTTTTTGTTTTTATTTTTTCTTTTTTTGTTTTGTTTTGTTTTGTTTTTGTTTTTTAGAAGCAGACTGGAAACATGATTAAAAAGGATTGGATGCTTTTTTTTTTTTTTTTGTAAGACAGCTATGCCATTTTCAGTGCACATGGAAAGAGAGTTCTTCAGCCCTAGTGCAGCTGCTATTGTCTTGTGGCTCCTGCAAAATTGGCCAAGACCTAGCTGCAAAGCTAAATGGTAGTGTTTGTTTGTTTGTACCAGTCACACCCAATCCTACATCTGACTATGTGAGTAAAAGGTGGTAAAACTTTGTATCACTCTCCCCTGCTTCCCTGTTTATATTAATATGTAGCTATAGCTTCATTTGAGGAAGGCTTATCTTTATAAGCTTGATTTTTCTAAGGCTGATCGCATAACCCATTGCAAGAGCAGGCAACATGTGTGTGACTTTCACACAAAAAGAATGCTGTAGCTGGTTTTCCCTGCTATGTTTTAAGCACATGGAAATAAATCACAAACTGTAGAATAACTCAGAGGTAAAGGGGGAGGAGCAGCAGGAGGGCTTATGACCATTGCAAATGGGCTAATATTTGACTGTGATCCTCAGGAGATTTGTGTCAGGAACTTCAACTGACCATGCTCTATAGAAGCCACACATTCACTAATGGGACATTTTCCCATAATGTTCAGCCTCTCCTGAGCACATTCATTGGTGGGTGACATTGTAGAAATGAATCCGAATACCTTGGAGATTCTCACAAATTTTAAACAAATATTTTTTTACCAGTATGTGTAGAGCCCTGAATAGGCTGCGGAGACGTATCTTGTCCCTCTCTTCACAGCAATTATATTCCAGTTGGTGGGCAAAATGTTAAACTGCCATTAAATGTCAAGTGAAAACACTGTCATAGTTTAAAGACCAATTGAGTGCCAATAGATAGCAAATAATTATTTCCTATCCCATTCTGATTATGAATAATGGTGGCTTGGAGCCACTGTGTTGAGAAGGTTTTATGAAAGTAATCCTGAATTCAGTAAAAAAAAAAAAGTGTCAATTCGGCTTTTTTTTTTTTAAGTTTATTTATTTATTGAGAGAGAGAGGAGAGCACACAAGTGGGGGGGGCAGACAGAGTGAGAGAGAGAGAGCATCTCAAGGAGTCTCTGCACTGTTAGTGCAGAGCCTAAAGCAGGGCTCGAACCCACATTGAGATCATGACCTGAGCCAAAATCAAGAGTCAGAAGCTTAACTGACTGAGCCACCTAGGCACCCTTGATTAGTTTTTGATCTCTGTTCATGGTGAGGGAGAGAGACATAAAGGCCTATCCACATACAGTTATTACAAGTTATTAAGTTTGAGAATGTTTGGAACTTAGGACAAAATGGTTGACTTTATGAATTCAAATACTAAGTAGTAAACTATGTAATAGGTGCTTCTAAGTCAAATATACACCATGATTGCCTTCATGGCTTCATGGCTTTGTCATCCCGTGTGTGTGCAGGTGCACGTGTTTTAAAGTTGACTTGAATTTGAATTTTGGTAAAGAGTGCTCTCAAATCAATTCAAATTTTTAGAAATACACGTGCACACGTGCACATGAACACACACATGCACATGTTAGATGAGATATTCCAGGGAAGGCCACAGCAGTATAGTTAGGTGTAGATATTTGGGGGTGTTCTGGGTAAAGAAGGAGGGAACACTTTGATAGAATAAGTTGAAGAAGAAAAGGGAAAAATGTGAATAATATGCAGGGATCAATTTGGAGGAGAGGATTCATTCACGTAAATAAATCTTGAAAGACAGGATTGGAAGATGACTTCATCTGAGACATTAGAAGTCCTTGAATTCTAGGCCAGCTGGACATTTGTTGCTTTGTCTTGTGAGCTGTGAAAAAGTATTAGAATTATTTGAGCAGAGGAGTAATGTGGGCAAAGCCAGATTCTGTATCTTATTGGGTCCTATAAAGGGACATGGAGTAACCTAAATGTTGTAGATAAATATGATTTATTGACTCCCTATTGTGGGACTTTTTATTTCAAAGCTTTTACGGCATGCAGTCATTAATTTTAATAAACTAAATATCACCTGGGTATAAATACATCTCTGTTATGATGAATTATATTAAAATTAAGATTTGCTATAGTGAAATATTGTTAGTGCTATGGGCTTTTGGATAATTTATGATTTGGGAATAGCTATCAAATATACGGTTTTGATTAAAATAGAGATTTGTGAACGTTCTTTGAAACTCGAGGTTTCTGCATAGGTGCTTCAGGAAATCTTCTAAGATTCATTTGGAACGTTTTGGATCCTGACTTCATGTGTCATCTAGAATCCCTAGAACGAAAAGTTTTCGTTGATCAAAACAGCTTTAGCTGTTCTCAACAACTTCTTAGTAGCTTTTAACTTGTATTACAATGTATAGGAACTTCTAATTTACTTGCTGGCTCCCACACTTCATGTATATTAGTCTTCTTATTAAAATTTCACTTGAAAAAAAATAATGGTTTTGCTACCAAAAACATTTGGAAATTGCTGGAGTTAAACAGGATTCTAGGCTGAGCTACCAGTCCTTTCCTTGTCACGTTTGCACATTTTATATACCTCTATTGTGCATTCACCAAAAGTTATTTGCAAAGCTACTGTGCCAATTATTCGCCTGTTGCCTCTCAGCTTTATTTCTACCCCTTCCTTGTGCTCCTTTGTATCTCAGCAGGCTAAAAGCCTACAAACTACTCTTCTGGACTCCCTTGTCAGCCCGCTTCTCCTTAGGTTCTGCCAATGGGAGACTTTAGTAGGAGTTTGGAAAACAAAAGAAAAAAAAGAAGCTTGCCCCTCTCCATTCCCAGCCGCGGGAGCCACCTCCCACAGTGGCGCACAGCAGGGGAGCCGAGCTCCTGCTCAGACAATGCCTTCTAACGGCGGAAGCAGCAGCACCTCCAGAGGAATGAGCGCAAGTGTTTGCTCCTGGGGCTCCTGCACATGTGCTGCGGGGCCAACAGTGTCAGCGCTTGGAGCGGGCGCTGGCTCCTGGCTTCAACCCTGGGGGCGATGGCAGCTCCCTGGTTTCTGGGTATGCTTTCACCAGCCCCAACTTTCTTCTTTCGCCTCTTAGAGCTCTTCTAACTCCCTTCAGTGAGTTCCTGACATTAAATTCCTCCCTCCTGGAAAGACCTTCTTTTTTTCTGACTGGACATTGACTGATTGACTATATGTTCGAGCAAGACTGTGCACTGGGGCCATTGGTGAGAAAAACAGGCTGAAAGGCGGACTTCATAGGATGACAGGAAAAGTTGAACTTTCCTTGTGATATTTTATGATTTTTTTTTTTTAAGATTTTATTTTTAGGTAAGCTCTACACCCAACCTAGGGCTTGAATTTATAACCCCTAGATCAAGAGTCCAGGCTCTACTTACTGAGCCAGCCAGGCACCACCCTCCGCCCCATGTAACATTTTAAATATTGTTTGCAGGTCACTGTCCTCTGTTAGAATATAAGCTCTGTATGGGCAATGAACCCTCCTAGTCCTTTTATTTGTAGAGCCTGTCACACTGGCGGAGACTTAAAGATGACCAAAGACAGCTTTCTAGTTGGATATGTGGAAGCGTAAAGGAAGACGCTGGGCTCAATGTCCTCAAGGAGTTCATAATTTCATCAGAAGCAACCTATTTACCTTTTACTTCTCTTTCTTCTATTCTTCCTTCTTCCTTGTGTTTGTGATTTAGTCACCTACTCTATTCTTATGGGCCAAAATGTCGAGAAAAATCAGAAAGAAATAAACAGAGGAGAGCCATCGCAGACCAAAATAAGTAACATTGCATTTTAAATCTCTGTGTGGGATATTTCTATCTCATTGGAAGAAAGGGCACAGAACTTGTGGAACAAAGCCCTTTTTTTCCTAGATTTGACAAAACGTCAAGATACGAAGCTTCCCTTTTATGATGTGAACTCAAACTTTTCTTCCATATTGGTTTGATGGTATGTTTGAATTATCTCTAATCCCAGGTGGAGCAGGAATGGTTGAATGTATATTATTCTTACGTGGCTGGATGGTGAAATTTCCATCAGTGATTTTGACTGTAAAGTAAAGATTTGGTTATTTTAACTACTATGTTTGAGAATCTATGAAAGGAAAAGTCTTCATTTTCTTGACTAGATGGACAGATCCACGAAAGATTCCAATAGTTATTTTACATTGTGTTCTAGCTGTTGTAGAAGTAATTGATATTTAATGAGGATAAGGATGTTATACAGTATAATTCTTCAGGTATTCCATGTTAGGTAAAATTGTGGTGACATATCAAAGAAAGATGATGCAAATCCATGAACAGGGTGTTTTGTCCAACTTTGGGGCAAGAGTATGAAACAAAAAATATTATCATTTGTTCTTCTGGTCAAGAACATTCTTTATGCCTATGATCATATTGTTGGTGTTGCTGTTGTTTATTTTACTATGTGCTTTGCTTGACTTAGGCTTACAAGCCAATATATTGATTAAGAAGTTATCTTCAAAAATGATTCTCCTTTACCTTGACTTCACCTTTAGTGAAATTTATTAAGAATAGTTACTCTTTGTCAGCCAGTTTAGAAGCAGACAGTTCAGGGCCACCTGGATGGCTCAGTCGGTTAAGCGTCAGACTTTGGCTCAGGTCATGATCTTGTGGTTCCAGAATTCAAGCCCCCCTGTCAGGCTCTGTGTTGACAGCTCAGAGCGTGGAGCCTGCTTTGGATTCTGTGTCTCCCTCTCTCTCTGCCCTTCCCCTACTCATGCTCTGTCTGTCTCTCTCTCTCTCAAGAACAAATAAACATTAAAAAAAAAAAAAACCCAGACAGTTCAACACTACTGCCTTGGCAGTTGTTTCTTTTCCTCCTCCTCCACTTTTTAAAACCATTGTTTAAAGTCCTCATTTATAAAACTCCATCATAATTCCCCTTACTCTTGCCAATGCTTATAGCCACTGCTTCACAACATTATACCTCCCCGGGAGATGCGGAAAACACATAGATTGTTTGTTTTCACAATCTCTAATTGAAGGGTTGAGAGGGAGGGATTCGGAGGGGGAGGGACTTTGAGACAGATTAAACTGCTGGGGATTTCTCATGTTAGATCACAACTGTTTGTGTTACATACCCAGTTGAAATGTGAGCTTGTTGCCTTGTTTACTCCATACTGGATGGTGGAGAAAAAAGAAATGGCTCTAATGGTACACCGCTTCACAGACATTTACGTTTTATTTATGGGCTTTGGTGATATTTTAAGTAACGTTAGTACATGGAATCCTCTTTCCTCAATAAAGAAGTCATAGAGTAGTCTGGTTTCTTGTGTTTTGACTTTTTTTCTCCTAATAATTCAGAAGTGTGGTTATAGGTCACATAACAACATACCTGTAGGTTGGCATCTCTCAAACACAATAAACAGGCAAGAGAAACCTCCTCAAAGAGAGTTTTCTTATACATTGTCTCAGAAATTTGCACCGAGGAGTAGATTCACAGTTCGATAAGTTCAATTCCTACTAAATTTGTTTCAATTCACTAAATGAGTAGAAAAATTAGTATTTTTTTTAAGAAGAGTGGGTCATGTCTCCCACCCCCGACTTCCCACATACACATTTTTTTTTTTCAAACAATTGCACCAACATTACTATAAATAAAGCCTAACTAGATTGGGATATTTTAAAAACACAGCTTCCTAATCACCTGAGGGTTACCAACCTTCCCCTTCCTTTTTGATGTTTCCAGTGTGGAGCCAGCATATCCCTGATTGTATGCTGCGGCCTCACACACAATCTGGAGAAGGCCCGACAAGCAGTCAGGGAGGTTTTGGAGGCTTGTCAGGTGGACTGTGCTGTGTTAAGTGAACTGTGCAGGAAAAGAAGAAAAGGAAAAAAAAAAGAGTTATATGCCAGTTCCTCAACCTTTGGTAGGCTGACAACATCACAAGGCAAGAGAGCTAAAGGAGGCCAACAATGACGCCCTTGGGTGAGGCCTCTCTTGGTGGCACACACCTCACGGGGATTTGAACCCATTCTTGCTGCATGAACTGCCAGATGAGTGTAAATGTGGGTTACAGACCACCTCCCTTTTCCTCATTCCTGCTAATAATGGTAATGCTACTACCACTAATGATGAAGCACCTTAGCTCATTGTTTCGGCGTGTTGTACCTCGGTGCATTGAGCTGGAACAGCTTCCTCTGAGCACTAGCCTGAAAACAAAGAGAGAAACAACCAGAATCAAGAGACTGGCGCCTTGTTCCCTGTACACAGCTCCGACCTAAGCCTCTTTGCTCTGTGCTCAGGCTGCTGGGCCTGAAGAAGGGAGGGTATTCATCAATGAGGGTGGGTAACATTGACCTTTAGTGAACCAACCAGTTTCTTGCCCACTTTTATGTCCAAATACTTATACGGATATAAATAACGGCACGATATTATTGCATGATGGTGATACAATTAATTTGTGCAGTTGTCCAAAATAAGTAAAGAAAAAAAAAATCACTCATGCAATAATTTTAGTGTGAATAAAGTAGATGCAAAAGGACTATATATGAATGTGTTCCTATCCAATATGGGAAAAGTGACTGGGCTTTCCATATAGTATGACTCTTTTTTTTCTTTTACGTATAGTAAATAAACACGACTGGGTTATAGAACTCTGAGCTTTCTAAATTTCATTTCTAACCTGATACCCTTCCCCAAATAATACATCATTAGCCTTTTTTAAATAGTTAGCCTTCCTCCCAACTCTAAATAGAAGTTAAAAATAACATTTCACTCCTTAAAGCTTTAAATTCCATCTTGTTTCTCATCAGCCCTCTGGAGTGACTATCCAAGGTTACACAGACCTGACTGATTTACGAATATAATTTTTGTTTTAATTGAAACAGCAACATTTAGGTTCCACCTTAACAGTGCACCTTAAAAGATTATCTCGGTTATTTCACAGGCACCGAGCCGGCACTAATAGTCCAAGGCAGATATTGAAAAGCAGCACAGGGCCAGGCAGATCTATTAGAAATTCCCATCCACGCGCCTCATACATATTGATTTCTGACACCAAGCAGCAGTGAAAGCCCCCGTGGGAATAATATATTTAGCAGGGTTCGCTGCGAGGAGGTCACAGAGTGCATACAGATTAGCTTCAGAGGACCAAGGCACTAGTGTTGGAGCCAAATGCTAGATTTTATATCATTTTAATCTGAACTTTTATAATCCTTTTAGTTCTTCTTTCTCTGGATGGCAGAGAGAAGGCTCCTTCACATGTATCATGCATCTTTTTCTTTATTCCTCCTATAAATGTGCAAATGCCGTTGTAATGGGGAGGAATGTTCCCTTAGCATAAGCAGCAGAGCCCCAACCAGATTTGCTTTTATAAACGGTGGTCAATTCAGATGAAGACATCTTTATTTAAAGATTTCTTTCCGGGGGTGGGGGGGAGTGCGGGGGTGGGGAGGGAAAATCACAAATCTGTATCTCCAGTTTTAAGATAGAAGCATAGAACCGGGTCTTATTAAAAGAACCATTCTTCCCCTCCCCCATCTCTGACACTGGGGCTTAATTGAGCAGAAGTTGCATTTATACTGTTACGTCTATGAAAACAAAAATCTAAACATTTTTTTAATTACCTTTCTGATGGGTAGGGAATGCCTGCTCATTATGCAAAGAAGTGTTGTGACTGTATCAGATGAAGGTGTCAGAGGAGAGTCAAACGGGCATTTTGGAGACTGGAGGGATGCCAGCAGTGGGAAAGGAAAGGTTAGAGGGGACACACTTTGACAGAAGGGTGAAATACATCAGACAACAAAGGGAAATAGGAGGTTTCACTCAACAGACACAAAGGCGTATTGTCTTCCTCTAGACTGCATTTAAATTGTAGGTGTTTTATAAAAAGTTCCCATGATTACTAATAATCGGAAAAAAAAATAACTACATCTGTGAAGTGCCTTTTGAATCTGACTTATTTTCTCTGGCATCCCAAACAAGCATAAAAGATTGGGGAAAAAAAAGCTAAAGGAAATGTGAGGATAAGCAATCAAGACCTATCCTTGAAAATATAACAATAATTATAAGGAAAAGGTAAATTTTGATTTTGTTTTTATTAATAAAGAAATTTTTTACCAATAAGGAATAATTAAAGTATCCAATTGAGATCCGGAATTTTGCCTGTCAGATTATCTAACTAAAATATGTCAAACATTCAGATTCATTTTGCAGGACTGTCTCTTAATGACGTGTGTTAATTTTTATTTTATTTTCTGATATGTTCAAGCTGAGCACAGACCGTAAAAGACAGCAATTAAGTTTGGAAAGGGAGAAAAAAAGGGAAGTAAGATCTCAAACACAATTTTAAAAACTCTGGAAGTTGTATGAAGATCTGCTTTGGGCAAATGCCCCCTGTCAGAAATGCTTGGCTATATTACTGCCTCAAAACAAGACTTAAATCTACACTGAGCTAGCTGAAAACATTTTACTTTCTACTTCGTCTTCTTTGTGGAATTACACGTATATTGAAAGTTAGGACAAACAATGCTTCCCCTTCGCTACTAGAGAAATTAAAAGATTAAGAAGTACCTGTGTGCTGAAAACTCCAAGAGCCAATACCCAAACCACTGTGGTCTGAAGAGACAGTACCCAAACTTTCAGACTAAAGGAAGCAGGTGCAGAAATTCCAGAGGGAGCTGAATGAGCTAGCTAGTTGACAAAACCAAAGGAATGGTACTCTGTAGAAGTTAGAAATTCCTTCCATTAGAAAACAAGTGTGTGTGTGTGTGTGTGTGTGTGTGTGTGTGTGTATTCACTCCACGAAGTTGGTTTAATTTTAAACTGCTCTATCACGGAACAGCATGTTTGGTAGGATTAAGTCATTTTTCAGGTGCTGATGACAGGGCACATGATGACCAATTAAAAAAAATAATAAAATCCAAGGTAGACTTTGACCAAAGATTAAATCATGTATTTGGTCAAGTGTCCCTCTTCCTTGGTGGAAGTGGCCACTATCTCATTTGGGAACTCTCACACTCTACCAATTTCTATAATGAATGCATGCTTTGGGACTGAGGGAGAGTCTCCTGGTTAGGAAAAGAGAAGTGGGCAATCTTGAACCTCAGAGACTGAAAGAAGCCTGCAATAAGCAAGGACACACTCAGGACTGGGTGCTAATCTAGCAAGAAAGCCAGAGAACTGTGTGCGAGTGAACACCTTTATCACAGCACGGGTAAAATCCCGGTGCACGGATGGCAAAGAGACTTTGAATATAGTATCACACACCTTTCCCGGTTGTCAGCACATTTCTTAATTTCCTCGTACACAGATGTTAGTCAACAAATATTAGGTGACTTGAATAAATTATATTAGATAGAAATTATACTTGAGGTACAGAGACCAGAACATAACTGGCAAAAAAAAAAAAAAAAAAAGCAAAAACGGAGCAAAAATAACAAGTCATTCATCCAGCAGCTCTGTCTCTGAGGTGCCCACCCCTCTGCCTTACCGCTTGGTTCTGAACTGCCCCTGCGTCTGTGTTAGGTAGGCAGTGGGAGACTGATGAAGCTGTTCATTTTTGCCTGGAGGGGGAGGGGCACATTTTCCCTCAGAAACAAGCTGACATTAGTACAGGGCAAGAAAAGTACAAGTATCCATGGTTGATCTCCTGCATTTGACTGGAGTTCTACTGCCCAGGTGTCACTTAACAATTTACATCCCATTTTTCACCCTGAGTCCACACTACATATCTCTCTGTCATATAATCCCATCTGGCACCCAGCCCTGCTAGCTATCTGTCCTGATGAAAGTTTAAAAATTGAACATTTCTTCTACTTGCAGCTCTGAGCTTGTTTTGGTAGATGAATTGCTTATGGGAGCTGTTACCTGTTAAATTTCTGGTAACAACAACAACAACGAAAGAATCACCTAAAAGGACTAAAACTACAAATCTTTAGGCGACCTCTCTCCACCAGATGAGTGAAACTTCCTCCTATTTTAAAGCCATCACTGGGCTGCATTTATGTTTATTATAAATGTTGGTGAGACTCTGCCAGCAGGGGCCAAGGACACTAGCGGGGTTTGTGAGCTGGTTTCATTTCCTACCAGCATTTTAACCCCTTGTCAGACCAGAGGCTTCATTCTGCTGGCCATCATTTGTAGTGTCTGCTTGGTGACTCAGAAACTGTCCTTGGGCTTAGCAACAGCAGAAAGCAGGTGTTTGGAAAGCATTTTCCCATGGGGAGAAAATTCAGAGTTTTTATTCACCTAATATGCTACATAATCTTGGAAATCCTCAAGGAACTGGCACCCTAATTTTCATTATGTAGTAGAAATCTTCACCTAAGTCAGAGAAGCTGGGCAGTGGAATTGTTTTGAATGATTTTTTTTTGAAAATGTAATATTTGATCCCACCATAGTTAAGAGTATAAAAACAAAAGAGAAATTAAGTAATGGAGTTATTCCTAAAATTAATTTGGGCTTCCAGCCTGCCTAGCTGGGTTAAATATTTTCTTTATTTCCACGAAGAGCTTAAAATTCATGGGCAATGTGTGTAAGGAAATAAAATGCGAAGGTATTATAAACCAAGAGCATAAACTATGTGTGTGTGGTCTACAATTCCAAATTCTGACAGTGTCCACAGTGTAAGAGTAAGATGCAGAGAGAATATACAGATGCCTTTGTGAGCAGGAAACAGGGAAAAAGTCCCTTTTAGTTGGGGGCAAAAATATGCATTTACTTTCAGTAGAAGTAGACACACTTAAATCCCTGCTGAGCGCTAGGGAGGGGTTGGATGAGCTGTCTAGAAAGCATTTTCTCTCTCTTTATAATGTTAGAAATCCTCGGACTGCATTGTGCATTGCAATGCAAGGATTCTGCAGTGTAAGAGCACATCAGGGCATTGAGAAAGGCTTAATGTGTTCTCATTAGAGGAGGATGGGGGAAGGGGGAGGGAGAGGCGCCTTGGGGGATGGAGCTGAGCTCGACCACTCTGGGAAGCATTACAATTTTGTGCCTTCTCACTTCAACTCCCTCAATCCCCTAGCTTTACATAGCTCTTTCACAGACAGTTCAGGAAAATGCCTCCCAAGCCTCGTGTAAAGAGAGCAGTGTTGTATATCGTTGCTTACAGTTTAACAGTTTGTTTGCTTGAGACTTTTAAATTTTTTTTCCTTTTCTGGGCTGCCTCTATAAAACTTTTTTTTTTTTTTTAACATTCCCTTCTTATCAGATCAAAACTAGAAAGGAAAAGAGGGCAATCTGATCAATGAAAGAAAATCTAGATGCTTTTAGAGTTATTAAGCTCCACAGAGCTGCTAGTGTGGAAAGTCCAGGAGGAGCAAAGTGGGCTTTATAATTGAAATTCTTCATAGCTGGTGATAACTGTAATCTTCCAGACTAATTTACTTCATTTTTTCCCCTCCAGTTTGCTTCTTTTCTAGAAGAAATCAAATATAGGTTTCTTTCTCTCTTTTTCTTTCTTTCTTTCTTTCTTTCTTTCTTTCTTTCTTTCTTTCTTTCTTCTTTCTTTCTTTTTTCTTTCTTTCAGAACATTTTGTATGTAATTTGGAGATTTTAAGCTGGAAAGGAAAGTGTCCATGCAGGAAACCTGCCTTTTAGTAGCATTTCATCTTGTGATGAGCAAGATCATGCATCCCAGAGCCAAGGAATAAGTTGAAGATAAGGTCTCTTAGGTATAAAGTGTTGAAAATAGCTGGGGACCTCTTGTATCCATTCACTACTGTGCCTCCTAGATGGACCTTGGAATTTTGTGCTACAGAAACCCAGCTAGCCTCTTCCTCTTATGTCCTGGGTTTCCCCAAATAGACTAATAACCACAGGAAAGTGTACAGTCTACTCTAAGCCATTTCCTACTTCAAATTTGAAATCTTAACTTACTCTAAAAATTTCCTTCTTTTAATTATAGAAATGCAGATAATATATTCTAACAGAGAAAGCCACCAGACTGGCTAGACCTTTGTGATTATAGACAAATTGAGATCTTTGATATCTGAGCTGGATACTTTACTTTGATGAGTTTCCTAAGTACAATCTTATAAGAATTACAGTTATTATTGTTGTTTATACTGAAAAAGTACGTAGCTCCCAGTATCTATTTATTATAAAAAGATCCAAAAAAACTATCAATCAATGCATATTTCACCTTCAATATGCTAAGATTTTCTTCTTAATTTGCAATCCATCTAAGATTTTAGTTTGGGGAGAAATTAAGCGATGTTTGGTTTGATTTGGTTTGGTTTTGGGGGGTGGAAAGGGGTTGCAATTGATTTGAAACTGATGGAAAGAATAGTGAAAATTATCAGACAAAATTCTATCCCTATTATGTATAATTGGACAACTGCTCAAATAGGTGCTTATGGAATTGGAAAAGAATACAAGCATTTGGCAACACGAATTAGAAACCAACCTCCAAGTCTGTTGGCTTATGGAGCATAGAAACACAATTTTCAAGTTTTTTGAAGAATAACCATTTGGTATATTTTATTATTAAAACAGCTAAATAGTATCATAGTATGTCACTTTACTTAGATGAGATAATTAATACTTGATACAAAGTTTGTACCCTATTTATATAACTGTAATGTCATCAAAACAATGCCACACATACAATTACCATTAGCTGACAAATAGAATTGGGTTGTTAGTATCATGCAATGTGTACTGCCCTTTGGATTTTTATAACTGCCTTTTGCTATGTGTTAAATATGTTAAATAGGAATATGTTGGATATTTTAATAAAATGGATTTCATAGTTTTTGCCAAAATGAAATATTGGTTAATTTTTCCATATTTAATACTAACCGAATGTAAAAAATTAAATTTATTTTTCTTCTCATTCTAACATAGAGCCCCCAAATTATAATTTGGTTAGATTTTAAATCTTATTATTTGAAATTAAACAACTGGTTTTTATTTCCATCCCACATTTTCAGAGAAGGGGTCAAGTAACAGTGTGGCAAAACACTTTTTTATCCTGTTATCTTAACCAAAATAATAAATAAATAAGTGAACTACTATGGTATATATTTATCTTTATTTGGAAATAAATCTTCAGTCCTGGGTGTTCATTTATTACCCATTGATTCAATGTGAAAACGGGGAATTTGCTTTTAATTTCTTTATAATAGTAATAAGTGTTAAGATGTATTAAGTACCAGGTTCTATGGTAAGAGTTTTATACATGTGATTTTATTTAACCTACACACAGTGCTATGTGGTAATACTATGACCATCCTAATTTTAAATTTGAGGAAACTATGGCATAACTGGATCAGATAATTTACGCAAGTTCGTAGCTTGTAATGAAGGATGTCAAGATTCAAAGAAGGTCTGTTTGACTTCAAAGTTCTTTGAATTATGTTACATTGGTTCTCTAAAGATTAGGAAATTTAATAAATCATTTATTTTATGTTAGCCATTAGAGTGATTTTTTTTTCTTCATAAGGTAAACAGAATTTTATCACTGATTGAATGGAAGCTTTTAGCTAATCTATTTTCTTGGATAATCCATTTATGTATTTATTCCAAAAATACAGGGCACCAGTTGTCTGGGTAATGTCACACTGTTTCAGACATCCACATGCCTCAAATTGAAGTGGACAGCATGAAAAGTGCCTGCCTTCACTGTGTTAATAGTCTACCAGGACACGGGAGACAATAATAAAAGTAAGCAAATAAAAAGAGATAGTTTTAGAGACTGATAAATACTTCGAAGGCAATAAAACAAGAGGACATCACAAAAGGTCTGGGAAGGATCTACCTTAGAGTGGTCAAGGAATAGGTCTCTGAGGAAAGGTGTTAGAGGAGTGATAGGGATGAGAAGAAGAGCCAGTCGCCAGAGTCCCAAGGAGAAAGAACACAAGTGAACTGGAGGGCTTTGAGTCATAAGAAGAGTGTTGTGACCCTTGGAGGTGGAGGTTGGGATGGCGGAGATTATCTTGTAAACCACCACAGCAACTGTGGATTTTATTTTAAGGGCAACGGGAAACTCCTGAAAGGTTTCCCGCAAGGTCATGAATCATCAGTATTATCATTATTTTTTTAGGAAGGTTTCTCTACTGCTAGGCAGAAGAGAAAAGCAAAAAGGATGGAGTCAACACTGGAAAACAAAAGCTATATAGATTCTGTACACCTAAACATGTGTGTGTGTGTCAAATTCTATAAAATATGATGTTGTCATGATGTTCTGTTATAACATAACATGTTACAGTCACAGACTGTAGTCGGTGGATTCTAGGAGAATAGAGCTTAGTTGTTAAAAATCTGGAACCACACTTGGGTAGAATCACAACTCTTAACACTTCATAGCAGTGTGATCTTGGAACTTTTTTTTTTTTTTTTTTTTTTTATTAACCTCTCTGCATCCTAGCTTCTTCATTTGTAAAATCAGGGTAACTGCAGACTTTATTGGCCCTACCTCCCTGGGCTGTTATGATGTGTAAATAAAACAAAAAACCACAAAAACTTAGAATAGCTTTGGAACCTTATAAATACTATAATGTTTTATTTATTTTTGAAAGGGAGACAGAGTGCTAGTGGGGGAGGGACAGAGAGAGAGGGATACACAGAATCTGAAGCAGGCTCCAGGCTCTGAGCTGTCAGCAGACAGCCTGGTGCAGGGCTGAACCCACAGACAGAACATGACCTGAGCGGAAGTGGAACCCTTTATCGGCTGAGCCACCTGGGTGCCCCATCTTAAAAATACTATAAAAGTATTTGTGAACCCACATTGATTAAATGCATTATAAATACATGATTTCTCACCCCTAAAGAATGGAAGAAACCCTTCGAGAGATCTGAGAAATGGGTTTCTGTCCTGGCTTATCTAGATTTCTCCTTTTCTTGAGCTCTCTGAGTCACGTGGGGCCTCTTCTGAGTGAACCAGGCTGAGCTGTGCTGGGATGTTCTTTGGTATCTCATTTCCTTCATTCCTATCTCTCAGCAGACATATTTGTTCTAAGTTCCTCATTAAATCCCCAGGTCTTATCAGAGGCACTGCTATGGAGGCTTTGCTTCCTTCCAATGTGCTGCGTAGAATTCTGGTCACCAGCTTCCCTCATTACCCCAGAGCTGGCTGTGTGGCCTCGCACCCCCGGGGTGCCTGGGCACAGACTGAATCCTCAGCCAGCCTCTGTGTTCTACTGCCCCTGTGTTCTCTCCAGCAACAGGAGGGATTTAGTCCTCTGCTAGTAGGGAAGAGTACCTCTCTGATTAAAACAAATTTGCCTCTTGGCAGGAACTATTTAAAGCCTAACATTACAGCGAGATTCCTAACTTTTACATGTCACATTGTTACAGGAAATTATCATTTTTATAGAATACAGTGAGAAAAATGTGCACAATAGTTCAAGGTCTGAGGTGACTCATGCTGAGGCTACGGCTAACTCAGGTCTCTCCTGTCACCTGGAAGCTGACAGGATCACAGGTATAACCTATTCACAGCTCACTCATGTGTCCCAGCACAAGGGGTGGAAAGCTCTGACCCACAGGATAAAATCCAAATCCTCTGGAATCTGATCTGTCCACCCTTCCAGGTTAATTCCTAACTGTTCAATCCTTTAGGCATTTAAAGCCCTAGCTTTTTAATGACCTCTGAGCCTTTGCCTCTTTAATTCCCTTTACTAGAATGCACCCCACTTCCTTTCTTCTGAGCTGGCCCTTAACATCCTTACGGCTCCTTTCAAGTGCCACTGTTTCCAGGAAGTGTCATGAAAGTCTTCTTTTCACTCCCACATGATCAAGCTGACTAAATGCCTTCATTTCATACTGTCCAGCACCCTCATTCATATGTCATAGCTTTTAACAACCTGTCTTAAAATAACTAAATCCCCTAGTATGCAAATCTTATTTATTATTAGGGATTCGGTTTTGGACCCCTTGAAAGTGAACACAGTAATTAATAGTAAATGCTCAAATTATATTTGTTGAATGGAAGCTTGGATGCCTTGACCCTTTCTTTTTAGATTTATTAACTATCTTCTTCAGTGAAGGAGCACAGGGATTTCCCATTAAACTACTTCCTGTCTGTATAAACTCTGTGTTATGTTTTTTTGTTATTTTACAGGTAAACAAGCAGAGGGGTTGCAGAAGTGCCCCAGGTGATGTAGGACAGGTAGAGTAGGGCCTGGGCCCCAGAAATTAAACTCCCAAATTTAGCAAAACCGGGACACTTCAAAACCTTAGTCATAATGGCTTCACACATACACAGAAAAGTTATATAACTCTCCTTTCAAATTACATTTTATTTTGGGCAATAAAAGGAAACAAATAGAGAAATAATAAGTATTTTAATATATTTTTACCTGGTAACATACTAATTGATGTAACTTTAATAATTATTTTTAAATGATGCTCATCTTTTGGACAGCTTTTAATTGGATTTGAATATCTTATTTAACATTGGGAAATACTCTTGGAATCGCATTAATAATACTTCTCACTTTTAAAATTCACAACCCCTCAAATTTTAAGAAATCTGTTTTAATCATTAGAAACATGGAAATTGATTTATTTGAATCAAAGAACAAATAATTGTAAAGGATACCTCAAAAAGCAGTGATTAGTGACCCTGATTTTTAAAGGCTATTTTCTAATAAGTGATTTTCTTAGTCAAGACATGTTCTGTTAAATTTTATAACTTAGTGAACCATTGGCCAAGATTTTTCTCATCCTTTCCTTTTCTTAAATCTATTCATAGATACTAAAATGATGAGTATAGCTTTTCTGAAGATGAGAATTTCATATTTGGAGTCTAGATTTGGAACATTTATAGAATTAACTTTTTCAGACTTAGGAGATGTTTGATTTTGATATTATCTTTAGGTTTTAGGAATCAATAGTGACATCAGTGGAATTTATAATTTGCCTGATAATAAATTTGACTTAGAAGAAAATGTCAATTAGGTATTAGTTTTGGTTCACTTCTTGGTCAAAAAATAAATGTCAGTTGCTATTTAAGAAGCATTTATATACAAATATATTGAAAATATTTTTAATTTCTTAAGTAAACGTCTTTCTACTTTAGATAGAAAAACGTAATTCCCTTTATATGTCTTTTTATTATTGTACTGTGTTTGCAGAATGGAATATAATCTTATTTGTATTGTGAGTTATTGATTTTTGAGGTATGTGTTGATAAAAGCACAAAATATGGGCAGAGTTATTTCAGTAATTTTAATTTACCAGACAAATCACAATAACTCAACTTATATTTTTATACATTCTATTTTTTTTACTTGTATTCTTGAATTAAAAATAACCATAAAATAGGGGCACAGTTAAGTGTCTGAATCTTGATTTCAGCTCAGGTCGTGATCTCATGGTTTGTGAGTTCAAGTCCTGCGTTGGGCCCTATGCTGACAGCCTAGTTGGGATTCTCTCTCTCTCTTTTTCTCTGCCCCCTCCTCTCTTTCTCAATAATAAATAAACATTTAAAAAATAAAAATAACCATAAAAGAATAATTAAAAAAATCAATCTGTTTGGAAAGTAAATCCAGATTAGGAGGAGGTAAAGCATTTGATGCTAATTGAACAGAAACATGAAAATGATTTCAGATGGTGTGAGTATGTATAAAGGAAAGATGAACCCAAATGACTTGATCAGTTATTCTCTAGTTAGTAATATCACTTTCCACATGAATAACCATGTAGCACATCCATTTTTTTATTTTACAAGTGAAGCAAATATATTCATAGATACTCAAGTATTTGCTTTAATCTTCTCCTTTATTTGCTTGTAAATAAGTTGACTTTTTTATACTCCCTATCTAATCCCCCAGAAAGTTCTGTCTGCTTACCTTCAAAATATATCCAGAATCTCACCACGTTTCTCCTCCTCTACCTCTATAACCATAAACCATTCTTCTATCATCTGTAGCCTGGACTATTGCAATAGCCCCTAACTACTTCCCCTTGTCCCCCCCCTTCCTTTCTTGCCTACAGGCATGTTGGCATGGCACCCAGAACAATCCTTTCACAACAGAAATCAGCTCATATTATTCCTCTGTTTTCCTTACCCATCCCCCCACTTGCCCAGAGTAAACTGCAAAATACATACAATGGTCTACAAGGTCCTGTATGTTCTTTTTTGTTAACTGACACCTGCCTAAACACATCTTCCCCATTTTCCTTCTTGCTCATTCCCTTATGGTCACATGCACCTTATTCTTTCCCGATCAGACCAGGTCATTGAAGCCTCATGGTCTCCTTGCATGTACTGTTTCCTGAGAGACACACACAGCTGTTTCCCTCATCTCCTTCCGGTGTTTGTCCAAATGTCTCATTCTCGATAATATTTTAATCAAATACTTTATTTAATTTTAAAACTATTTACAGGGGCGCCTGGGTGGCTCAGTCGGTTGAGCGTCGGACTTCAGCTCAGGTCACGATCTCACGTGAGTTCGAGCCCCGCGTCAGGCTCTGGGCTGATGGCTCAGAGCCTGGACCCTGCTTCCGATTCTGTGTCTCCCTCTCTCTCTGCCCCTCCCCCATTCATGCTCTGTCTCTCTCTGTCTCAAAAATAAAAAAACATTAAAAAAAATTTTTTTAAACTGTTTACATCCCAATTAGGAACTCTTATTGCATGCTTTATTTTGGTGCATGACACATGTCATATTCTAAACTTCTGTATTATTTGCTTTGCTTACTCATTTTGTTTGTGGTATGCCTTTCCTCAGAGAATGCAAACTTTATGAAGTCAGGGCTTTTGACCTGTTTTATACTTGCCTGGAGCAAATCTAGTGCTTAATACATATTTGTTGAATAAATGAACAGACAAGTCAATGTGAAAATGCCTGATAGAGTTAGAACTCAGTGATGTTTGTTGAATGAATGAATTTCATGAAAATTCTTTTGAAAGAACACCTTGTGGAGCACTTTCTATGAGTTGTTCCAATATGATTTTTAAATAATAATTATTTTTAAAAACTGATTCTTCATACTGAAAGTTTATTTGTTGCCAGACTTTCTGTAAAAGTGCGTTTGTTATAGCTTGAAATCAGATACATCAGGGAGATGGAAATGTGATTAATAACGCCTGAATTTTTTTTTCAGAGACAGCTGAAATGAGGGACTCTCCTTCCCTAATCTGCTGCTGAAATTCGCTTTTTCTTGGATCTGGGGGAAAAAAAAACTGGCACATATGCTTCCCTGCTGCTGCCATGTTAAGCATGCTCACTTCACAAGCTCCTGCAGATGAAAGTGTAATTGTGTGGAAGGTGAATTGATTGCAATTAACCTCAGGACTTACCCTCAGGCTGGGGTATTCTACCTTCTTTTCTAGGAATGTGCCACCGAGGCCATAATACATGGCTGATGAATACATATATCATACAGGGAAACACATATATTATGGGATAAAGTACATAAATCATGTACAAAAACATGCATTATACTGAGATGATCAAATTATAAATGAAGCACATAAATCATAAGATTACACTGTTGAATTGTATCAGGAAACATAAATTATATAGTGAAATCCCAGGGTCACTGGAGGGTTCACTGAATAATGAAATGAGCTCCTATAACTTGAGGAAAAGTGGAGTAACTCGTGAAAAATCCATTGTGCCTTATGCTGAATATTCCATTTAATCCAATTTTATCTCCTACACCTCCTGTTCCCAAGGAATCAAGGTTGCCCACTATGAGAGAAGGGGACTAAACAACAAACAAACAGCAAATGCAATATTGAATGATAAGGCACTATAAGTATATCCAAAAGTAAAACTTTCAAATGTAGTGAATCTCTGTAGCTGAGTTTTCAAGTCAATGTTGGGGACGGATGGCAGTTCTAAAGTCAGCTACAAATATCAAAAGGGCAATGACTTGCTCTAAAATGAAGATTGTCTTGAATTTCAAGAAGATCCTAAAAAGAAAGAGATGAAATTAAGATTGGCTTGCTCTAAATGTAGATAAGCAATTGAAATTTGGATTGATTCATGCATTAAATAACGAAGAACAAAAACATTTATTTTAAGTTATGCATATATAAAGACTTTGCTTACCTTCCCTTGGGGATCATTTTTCACATTTGACTTTGTTTTTTCTTTCCCCTTTACTTCTCTGTACCTTTGTTCGCGCATGTATTAATAGGATGAAAGAGAAGCAAAATGGGAGAAGAGAATTCTTTAACTTAGTTGGCTTTTTAAAGGAAAGTCAGAAGCTGGTAGAGGCCATTCTGCCAGGCTTTAACAGAAGCCCGGGCGAAGACAGACTTTCACACACAATATAGAACAATGATACAAATCAGATCAATCTCACAAAGTTTTTCAGTGCAATGTTCATCCACATGAATTATGTTCTCACTAAAGCAAGGGCCTGGAATTCACATCCATTCGTAGCACTGGTGAGTTAGGGTTATGGTCAAAGCCCGGTGTAGTGAGGGATTCCTTAGTCATAAACAAAGTGTTTGACCCACTCTATTCCTCAGGGCAATAGAGAGCCAGAGCTAACTGAATTTATACAGTGGGAATTGATAGTTTATTGCTGACCCTGGAGGGGCAGGGGCTCTGACTCACATCCTATTTCTGGCTTTTCTTGGCATTTGTTACCGCAGATAAAGGTAGATTGTGTCAAGATGTGCTGTTGGTCCTGGAATACAATTGTGTCAAGATGCAAGTGCTAAATTTTATTTGAAGGGGAGCAATAAATTGACACCCCCAAATATCCTCTGCCTTCCCTAAACATCATATTTCAATTTCTCACATTTACTCATGTTTAGCCCTTGTTAACACAACACTATAGGATGCTAAAAGATACATGTCCTGTTAATCGTACAATAAGTAATTGTCGAAGAAACCGTGGCGCGAAAGACACACATAGAATTCCTTTATTTTCAATGGCAGGTGAAATATAAAATAATAATAAAAAATTAACCCACAGAAATGTTTAGTTTGTTATTTGTAAATTCAGTTTGGGCCTGCTAACAGAAACTGTTTTGTCCCCAAAACATCCATAAATGGTTAAATCTTCTCAATATAAGTATAATCATTTTACTCTATGATCTATGTGTTTCATTAGTTGAGGTACACATTTTGCTATAATAAATGTGCTTCAGTAAATGATCTATGCATTTCTTTCTGAAATGTATGTGTTTCACTAGAAAAGGTATGTGTTCATCAACTATGAATAATGTTCCTAACGGCACCACATTATATTACTTGGCTGGTATCAGCACAGCATTACACATCCATTCCCTCATGACCATGAGCACGCGTCCACAAGAAGACACACATCAGCCCCTGTCACTCTCAGGTGTCGATGCACATGTGCATGAACTCTGCAGTCTTGGGAAACACAAATGGGAGAGAGGGGGGATGGAGTCATTTTGTAGGTGAATATGTTTGTTAAATGAACAGGAAACAAGGGATTTTTCTAGTCCTGCCCTTTTATAACCAAAAGGAGGAAAAAACAGTATGACAAAACACAGTTAGAGATTTTATTGTTTTTCATAGGCAAAGTTCCTTCCACTTCAATTAAACATTACTTGGGTAAGGAAAGAAATAATATAATTCCAAGTTAAACATTAAAACCATTGTTTTTTGTTTGTTTTTGTTGTTTTTACTTATTCGATTCCTATATTAAAATTTTACCAAGTTCCTAATTTTAGTGAATTGGCTTCCAAAATGAAGTGAAATTATCTTTATAGAGTAAAATCAATTAATTACTTTAAAAGCTAAATGCATTATCTTTCTGTAAAAGGTGTTGTTGATCACTCATTGTTAAGAGGTTCATGTTAGTTTACAATTCAGAGGGTAAAGAAAGACGTTCCTGGTAAAACAAAACATACAGTGATTTACTTCTCAACATATTGAAATTCAAACAAAGCAATTACCAGATTGAACCACAACCAATTCTTTGTGGCCTCCAAGCTCTCTGGGAGTAATAACAAACACACCTCTAGATTATCTATAGAAATCCTTTCTTCCCCCATGTGTGTGAGTTTCTTATGTCCAACTGTCAATGTTTTGAAATGTGGCTGATTCTTAGAGATGACCATTTATTTCAGAATTGTAACCTCTCTATGCCTTTTTTCTCTGTGATACAGAGTCTGTAATTCAATGCACAGGATATTTGTTAATATTGTCATGAACAGACGGAATGACTTATGATATGCTCTTCATGTAAATGTGTTAATTATGACAGAATCACTTATTTCTCACAGATTAAAACTAATGCTTTGTATATGAACTTTCCATTTAAAAATCATTTTTCAGTAAACACCGAACACTCTTTTACATATGGCATCAAATGATTTATTATACGTGTCTCTATTTAGTGACCTAATTTTCTCTCTACTTTACATCTATCATTGCAGATATTTCTTTCATTTACACCTGCCTTTTACATTTTTTATTTACTGAAATGACTGAAGCCTGGTGGTTATTTTTTACTATTAGGGGTATTAGGAATTTCCATAGATCTAATCAGCTGGTAAGTCATTCATCTTATATTTGAGACATTCTCTATATAGCAACAGTGTATATTAAATAGTTCTGAAATAATTAATGCAGAGCTTTTAGAGAATTGCCACCATTTTTCTGCAGTAGAATGTTTTGATGATACCCCAATTCTGATTTTTTGAAGACTATGAACATGCATGTATGAAAAAAAAAAAAGAGAAGATCCTGGACAAAAGCAATCTTTCTGATAAAAATTAGTTCAGCCTTAAAAGTGGTTGAATTCAATTTATGTATAAAACTGGGACAGGCAGTAATATTTTAGGGGTGCCTAGAAACCACTATTTAGGGACACCTAGAAATAAAAAATGTTGGTTTACACATATGGATCAGACATAATACTTTTCTTTAATGCATGTTACACTAAATATTGCTTGGCGATCTTGTGGATTTAAGTGTTAGTAATAGTATAATAGTTAAAAACAGAAGCAGGAAACTGTAGTAAATATGTTATTGAAAACTCTCACTGAGAGATTTTGAAGTCTATATTGAATTTCCCTCCCACCAAGTTGGATTAATATCCTCTGTTACAGGTTACATCTTACTTAGAAAGTCCTCATCGGGCTCAAATCAGTCATCTGTGAATAGCTCATGAGCAAGTTCCTTGAGACCTGAAATGGTCCGAGTGATAACATTTTAATCAATTTGATTCCACTTTGCACATGATTGTGTATACAAGAAAAATCGCTTTAGTAAAGATTCCTTAAGACCCATATAGTGAGATCAACCTGAACCAAGTGTATTACACCTTATGAATAATGAAAATAGTAACATATATGCTCATACGTTCAAAAACATAATATTTTGTTCATAGATTTCCACCACCAAGCGCCTCTTGTACACATGGGTCTATAATATATTTACAATGTTGAAAGGTGGTTTAAAGCATAATTTGTTTTGTTTTGCTTTAGTCTGGATTCATTCTGATTAGCCTATTTTACTGGTACCATGAGGACCTCTGTGATGCTGCTAGATCTCAAATGTGATTTGAATTGGTGTTCTCTGCAAAAATCTACCGCTGGCATTATCTATACCTGGGTGTTTTCAGCTCTAGACACCATGGTGTCCTTCTTGTGGCTTCTACAATCTTTGAGGGCTATGCCATAAGCTTTGCTACAAAGAAAAAAAAAATCTCCAACCACTCTCAGGTGAAAAAAATAAGTTGAATATTAAATACAACCTGAACATTCCTTTAAGAATTTGTGCAGATGTGAATACATTTAAAAATAGGGTTAACATCAGGTTCTGTTAGGCCAAATACACCCTAAATTGCAACAGAGTTTCATAGTGACATTTTGGTCATCAACTGCAGCCATTATCTGGGGATAAATCAATTTGCAGCAGCTGTGGACAGCTATTTGAGTGTAGAGCAGAGCTGCTTAACTGGAGAAGCATGTGAAAAGTTAAAAGGCCAGAGTCCTGCTGACTACACATAAGACATTTTTTTTTTTTAAGGTAAAACCATAATGCAACATTGCCTGACTCAGAACACACCAGGCCATTCTTGTTAATTCATCCTACCTAATAGCTGATTTGATATGCTTTCTTTTCTAGCTCCCTTGTTAAGGATGGTGCATATTATAGAAACTTGTCTAGATCCATTTTGTTTTCCTTTTGGCAAACAAGTCTCTTTAGAGGTTCAGTTAGTACTTCTGGCAATGGCAGAACTAGCACTTTTATGGTCTTTTAATCTGTGAAAAAGATTGTCCTTGGTTTCTTGAAAAGGTCAATATCAGGTACGGAGTTTTCTTCAACTGTAAGCAGAATGGTTGCTGTACTAGATAAGGCATTTTGCAGCAAATTAAAATAAAGAAGGTGCACAATTTGCCACAGTTATACATTAGCTTATTTATAACCTAGAAGTGATAATATTTTTCCTTTTATGTTTCTCACTTGACGTAATAGTTTGTTTTCTAAGTTTGAGATGTAAAACAAGCTGCTGTGTTGGGTTTTATTTTAAGTTCATCCATTGGCGTCTCTAGAAAACGGATGATGGACAGAGAGGAGAGGAAGAGTCTTTCCAGGAAAAAAAATAGCTTTCTGAATTAGGCTGGAAATTATAAGTACAAATTCAAGTGTGTATCAATTGTGGTTTATTTAATAGATTTACTTTTCACAATGTAACCTCAATATACTTTTCGATATAACCGCAAATGCCTGAGACAATGTTCAAAGATGGCTCATATTATGTACAGTGATGTCATCTAATATGGACCTGTTACTGTTGTTGAAGTTAGGATAATGAATCCTGTCAGAGTGCAGGGAATGTTTGTAAGTGAATTGTTGTCACTGAAGACAGGATATTGTTGTGATTTGAGACTTGTATGGGGATAATTCTAATAGTCATTACTCAAATTGCATTTGCAATATCTGGCATATTTTTAGTGGACCATCCAAATGTTAAATATGATAATAAAATTAATATAGTAATTAAACGTGATTATAATTTCCCAAAGAAAGAAACCCTGTTTCTATAGGCTAAATATACTTTCTGAAATTGTGATTTACCTGATCTCAATGCTACATTGAAATTTTATTTTATTTATTTGTTTTTTTAAATGTTTATTTACTTTTGAGAGAGAGAGAGAGAGAGGGCGAGCGCACAAGCTGGGGAGAGGCAGAGAGAGAGGGAAACACAGAATCTGAAGCAGGCTCCACGCTCTGAGCTGTCAGCCCAGAGACTACTGTGGGGCTTGAACCCACAAACCATGAGATCATGATCTGAGCTGAAATTGGACGCTCAACCGACTAAGCCACCCAGGTGCCCCCAAAATTTTTAAATATGTAAATATCATTATAGCTTCATCTTCCATAGTTTGGTCATATGTTAATTTTTTAAATATTGAGTTAAATTAGTGTAAATTTTTGGCATAGGGATTATTTGATGGCTATACACAAATATTTTGCTAGAAACAAGTGAGGAAGTGAGAGAGGCTAGATCTAAGTGCTATTATTTTTAAATTGCAGGCAAAAAAAGAAGAGCATATAGATTCATTTTTAAAAATATGAATGAAAGTATTTTAGCTAATAGAATCGGCAGAAACAGTGGTGTCAATTTAAATTGTTAGTAAGTACAATTCTCGGCTAAAGGCTCTTTTTTTATTTTTATTTTTATTCTTGAAGTTTATTTATTTTGAGAGAGGGAGAGCGCATGAGCAGGGGAGGGGCAGAGAGAGAGAGAATCCCAAGCAGGCACCTTGCTGTCAGCACAGAGCCTGACACGGGACTCCATGTCACAAGTCTGAGTCATGACTTGAGCTGAAACCAAGAGTCGGACACTTAATCGACTATAAAGTCTCTCTTTTTAAAGCTATAGAAATATCATCCATGTACCCTGTGGCAAAATCTTGAACTTGGAAATCTTGAAACATCTCCTGGGAAAACGTTTGACCTTATATTAGTAGTGGAATATGGAGGGAAATTTCCGCTGAGGCTCCTA
The DNA here is from genome assembly GCF_028749965.1 of Puma concolor. Lineage (NCBI taxonomy): Eukaryota > Metazoa > Chordata > Mammalia > Carnivora > Felidae > Puma > Puma concolor. The sequence continues at coordinate 119,467,654 of NC_141670.1, forward strand.
TTAGCTGTTCTTCAAACAAAGAATACAAATTGATAATAATAACCAACATGGTTTGGCAATAATAACCCATTGCCTGACACCTAGTCAGCGTTGGGTAAAACTCGGTGGTGTGTGATCAGAATTCCTGTTCTACAGATGAGGAAACAGTCTAGAGATTAAATGCTGTACTTATGGTCACACAATAAACAAGTGGTGCTTTGAAGACTGCTAGTTGTTCCTCAATATCCATTCTCCCCTTTCTCCTTTTAGTAATAAAAAATCCTTAAGTTTAAGTTAGATACAGGGTTTGAATCCAGCAAGGGATTGCATTTCCCGTTGTCTCTTGCAGTTAGTTATAGCCATGATAATACATGTTTTAATAGCGTTGAGCTAAAGTATGTTCTTTGCAATTTGTGGGTCTTATCTTTAAAGAGACTGGAACTTGCCACATGTTTGAAAGCTCTGCGCTTAGTGGAACAAAGCAACATTAACCAAGGAACTGAGAGCCAAACAGTATCAGGCCACAAGGCCAGACCAGGACAGCTTACCCAGACTTTTACATGAAAGAGAAATAAGCTGTCTAAGCTGTCTGTTTATGGGAGAAAGAATTCCCCCTCTTTCTTTCTCTCTCAGCAATCCAATATGTGTCACAACTATTATAGTGTGAGAACTGAGTTTCAAATCCAGAACTCAGGGCCAAAGCTCTTAAACATTAGAACACGTCTAATTAAAATTGCTATTTGGTAGAATTATCAAGGTTATTTTTGATCTACGAATGTTCTTAAAGACATACAAATGACCAACAAGTACATGCTAAGATCTTCAACATCACTAATTATTAAAAGATACAAATCAAAACCACAATTAGATATCCCCTTCCTCTTGTTAGAGTTATTCCTACAAAAAGACAAGAGATAAATAAATGCTGCTGAGGACCTGGGGAAAGGGGAATGCTTGTGCGCTTTTGGTGAGAATGTAAACTACTACTGTCACTATGGAGACAGTATGGAGGTTTCTAAAGATATTAAAAATACAGCTATACAATAGAGAAATCCCACTTCTGAGTACGTATCCAAAGGAAAGGAAATCATTATTTCGAAGAGATACCAATGCTCTCCTGTTCACATAGCATTATTCACAATAGCTTAGGAATGGAAACACCCTAAGTGTCCATCGATGGATAGATGGATACATATACATACATATATGTATACACACACACACACACACACTCACACACACGCACACACACACACACTATAGTATATTATTCAGCCTCACAAATGAAGGAAAATCTGCCATTATGTAACGACATGGATGAATCTGAAGGGTATTATGCTATGTGAAATGATCCAGGCATAGACTATCTTACATGGTATCATTTATAGGTAGAAATTAAAAAATAAATAAAGTCAGACTCATAGAAAAAGAAAGTAAAATGCTGGGTGCCAGGGGCTGGGGGAAGGAGAAATAGGGAGAGGTCGGTAAAAGGATATAAACTTTCAATTTTAAGATGAATGTAATGTCTGAAGATCTAACATATAACATGTAGAGTAATAAAGAAAATTTTCAACTTGTGACATTTGTGGGCCCTGCTCCTGGGCTCCCAGAGAAACTATGCTTTAATATTTACCAAACTCAAAATGATTCTGCAAAACCTCAAAGTACGGGCCTATATCTGCCACAGACATTGTATGTCTGCTTTGTTAAAAAAAAATAACCAAAAAGGAGCCTTCTAAACATAGAGAGGAGAAAAACAAACAAACAAACACAAAAAAACCTCCCGGCTTCCATAAGCTCAAAGTCATATAACTTCTCATGTACTACAATCATAAGATAAAATCTGTAACTTTCTGGAATGTCCTTCACTACAGTGGTTTGTAATTCTTTATGTAAAAACCATATATACCCTGCACTAAATGTTCCTTCCCTGGAGCAGTCTCTTCTTTGTGAAAGTTGGGTATCCAAAGCAGCTGTCCTAATCTGGCTTAAATAGAATATTTATTCCTTCTCTTTAAAATTTAAAAAAGTTTGTTCATTTTGGATCAACAACAGTGTAGTTAATAACACTGTATTGTATAACTGAAATTTTCTAGGAGAGTAGAGCTTCAGTATTCTCTGATACATACACACAAAGGTAAAACATGTGAGGTGATGGATATGTTCATTAATTCTATTACGTGATTCCTTTCACAATGTGTTTGTCTATTGAATCATTGTACCTTATGTATCTTACAATTTTATTTGCCAAATATACCGCAGAAAAGTTAAAAAAAGTAAACGACGTGTAGTGACTTCGGATTTCTTGTCCAATATACAAAAAGTTTGGAAGTAATCATTCCTTCCTTGCAATAAGAAAAAAAGCAAGTTAAAATTAACAACTCTTCTTAGAGCCACCAGGGAATTGAGGTCACAGGGCAAACTTCTACCCACAAACTGGAGGAACAAGCATGTATATAGAATTAGTGAGCGTGAATATATGTCAGTAGAAATTTCCCAAACTGAAAAGCAAAAAGAAACAGAAAAAAAAAGGAACAGAATATCCAAAAATGGTGATATAGTTACAGAGGTTTAGCATATGTTAGCAGGAGAAGAAAATGAGAAAAGGGTAGAAGCTTTTGAAGCAAAAATAACTGACAATTTTACAAAATTAAGACAATCTGCTGAAACTCACACTAGAAAAAAATATATCTGTATACATATTAAAGAAATAAATTTAATGATTAATAACCTTCCAAAGCAGAGAGTATCAGGCCCAGATGGGTTCACTGGTGAATTCTACCAAACATTTAAGGAAGAAGTTATAGCAATTTTCTACAATCTCTTTCAAAGGATAGAAGCAGAGGAATACTTCCTAACTCATAATATGAGGCCAGCATTACCCTAACACCAAAACCAGACAAAAACATTACAAGAAAAACAATCAATCAATCAAACAAACAAACCCAACAAAACTACAGACAAATAGCTCTCATGAAACACAGATGCAAAAATCCTCAACAAGATATTGGCAAATTAAATCAAATAATTTGTAAAAAGGATTATACATAACCACCAAATGGGATTTATTCAAGGTATACAAGGTTAGTTTAGCTACTGAAAATTAATTAATGTAACCAATTACATCAACAGGCTAAAAACAAGAAATCACATGGTCATAACAATAGAGGCAGAAAAATCATTTGACAAAATCCAATAGCCATTAATGATAAAAGTCCTTACTAAACGAGGAATAGAGGGGAACAGTCTTTGTTTGCAGATTATATGATTGTCTATGTAGAAAATCTGAAAGAATTAACACAGAAACTCCTGGAATTAATAAGTGATAATAGCAAGGTTGCAGGACACAAGGTTAGTATATAAAAGTCAATTGCTTTTTTATGTACCAGAAATGAACAATTGCCATTTGAAATGAAAAATACAACACAATTTATATCAGCATAAAAATAAATAGTTTAAATCTAAGAAAATATGTATAAGATACAATTGAGGTAAATGACAGAATTGTTATGAAGGAAATCAGAGAAAAAATGCAGAGATATTCTATGTTCATGGATAGAAAGACCCAATCATATTAAGATATCAGTTATTTTCAATTTGATCAATACATCCAAAGCAAGCCTGATCACAACCCCAGAAAGTTACTCTGTAGATATTGACAAACTATTCTGAAGTTAATATGGAAAGGCAAAAGACCCAAAACAACCAACACAGTATCAAAGAGGACCAACAAGGCTTCAGGACTAAACTTCAAAGCTTACTATGAAGTTATAGCAATTAAAACAGTGTGGCATTGGTGAAAGAATAGACAAATAGATCAATGGAACAGGAAAGAGAGCTCAGAATTAGACCCACACAGGAGTGCCTGGGTGGCTCAGACAGTTAAGCATCTGACTTCAGCTCAGGTCATGATCTCCGAGTTCATGGGTTTGAACCCTGCATCGGGATCTGTGCTGACAGTTCAGATCTTGGAGCCTGCTTCAGATTCTGTATCTCCCTCTCTAGCCCTCCCCTGCTCTCATTCTCTCTCTCTCTCTCTCAAAAATAAAGCATTAAAAAAAAAAAGAATTAGACCCACACAAATGTAGTCAACTGATTTTTGACAAAGCCAATTCCACTGAGCAAGGACAGTCTTTTCAAGGAAAGGCTCTGGGACAACTGGACACAAACATGCAAAACAATGAATCTAAACACCGATCTTATACCTTGTACAAATAAGTTAAAATGGATCAAAGACTTAAACTAAAAAATCAAAACTATAAAACTATAAAAGAAAACCTATGTGACCTTGGGTTTAACAATGAGTTTTAGATACAATGTCAAATGTTTGATCCATGAAGGAAGAAATTAATAAGTTAGACTTCATTAAAATTAAAAACTTTGCTCTGTGAAACTGTGGGAGACACTGAGAAAATAAAGAGACAAGCCACAGATTAGGAGAATATATTTGAAAGACACATGTCTGATAAAGAATTGGTGTATAAAATATACAAAGAACATTTAGAAATCAACAATAAGAAATCAATCAACTGAACTAATAATTGTGCAAAATTTCTGAACAGACACCTCATCAGAGAAGATATACAGAGGACAAATATATGATAAGATGCTCAATATCCTATGTCATTAGGGAGATGTAAAATAAAACATCAATGAGATACCACTAAAGACCTAGTAGGATGGCTAAAATCAAAACACTGACAACACCGAATGCTGGCTACAATGTGGAACAAAAGGAACTCTAAATTCATCGTTGGTAGGATTGCAAAATGGTGCAGCCACTTTGAAAGACTGGCATCTTTTTATACAGTTGAAGATGGCCTTACTATATGATCCAGCAATCATACTCCTTGGTACTCACCCAGTTAAGTTGAAAATGTATGTCCACACAAAAACCTAAGCATGAATGTTATAATAGCTTTTTTATAATTGCCAAAAATTAGAATATGTCCTTAAATAGGTGAGTGGGTAAACTGTAGGACATCTATGAAGTGGAATATTATTCAGTGATAGAAAGAAACGAACTACTAAACTACAAAAAAAAAGGAGGAAATTTAAATGCATGTTGCTAAATGAAAGAAGCCAGTCTGAAAATGCTACATGCCATACGATTCTTAATATTCTGGAAATGAAAACCGATAGAGACAGAGAAAAGTTTAGTGGCTGCCAGGGCTTAGGGTAGAAGGATGAAGAGGAGAGAGATAAGTGGAGTATAGGGGATTTTTAGGTCAGTGAAACTGTTATGTATGATACTGTAATGGTGGATACATAAGATGTGTGTGTGTCATAATTGATAGAACTGTAGTACATGAAAAATGAAACTTAATGTAAACTATGGACATTAGTTAATAATAATGTACAACATTAGTTCATCAAGAATAAGAGATGTACCACACTAATGCAAGATGTTAATAACTGGGAAACTGTTTTGGGGGAGTGGGTGAGAGGTTGTATCAAAATCTGTGTACTTTCTGCTTAAGTTTTCTGCACACTAAAGCTGATCTAAAAAATAAAGTCAGTTAATTAAGGAGAAAGATATGGGAAGGTATATTTTATGTAGGTATATTTCTATTTTAAGTAGCTCAAAGAAATATTAAAATTGCTATGTTTTAATTCAGAACTCTTAATTTTATTTTATTTTATTTGTTTTTTTTTTTTTAATTTTTTTTCAACGTTTTTATTTATTTATGGGACAGACAGAGACAGAGCATGAACGGGGGAGGGGCAGAGAGAGAGGGAGACACAGAATCGGAAACAGGCTCCAGGCTCCGAGCCATCAGCCCAGAGCCTGACGCGGGGCTCGAACTCCCGGACCACGAGATCGTGACCTGGCTGAAGTCGGACGCTTAACCGACTGCGCCACCCAGGCGCCCCAGAACTCTTTAAAATAAAAAAAATGTTACTGTCTTGTTGAACTCTATTGCTTATTGAAGATATAATTTAAATTTTGTTTGGTAATAACAAACAATAATGATCTGTAAATTGTTTTAAATATGCATTTTTTAAGACTTCAACTATTTCTCAAAAAAATACTATTACATCTTTCTGCCATAGGTGTATTTGATGCATCTTTATCTTTTTTTAAAGATTCTTATTACACTTTAACAAGTATTCTTTTAATATTGTGTTTAGCAGCACGTGCAAGAATTAGATTATTTTTCACAGGAGAGTAGCAAGGATACTTCTTGACTTCTGCTACATAACATGGGCACAGGTAGAGGCTAAAAAGTATTTGGCTTCCGGTCGGTTGGTATGAATATAGTCCTTGAATCTCTGTCAAGTCTCTGCATGTATAGCTATTGCTAAGTCAATTTGGCAAAACAGTATTGATAAATAATTGCAGCAATTTATGGCACAGTAATCAGTTTTAATGCTTTAACTGAGCTCTTCACAAACCAGCTAGTACCATTTCTTCATTTATTGCAATTCTGAGAAGACCTAAGTGAAAATGTCTTAAAAGCAAACATTGACCACTTTCAGAACTTTTGGTAAATATCTACCTGCCTCTTCTCCTTCCCTCTTCCTTTCTTATATTTATATTTACTTCTCTCTTATTACAATATGATTTAATTTCATTCAATTAATGGTCAATAGTCTATTCCGTGTTCTAGTAAGGAGAGAAAAACAAGTGAAATCTTAATCAAGATAACCATCATGTATAGATTCATTTCAGTGAAGATGCTGTAGAGAGAATTTTCTTCTCAAACAAGATACCTTTTATTTATTTTATAAACATCACTTGTACGGTGATGTTTCTGGTGTACATATTTGATACATCAGAAAAAGCAAGATGAGTGATATGGCGAAGGTGTTAATGTAGTTTGTTATTTTTAAAAAGTTGATATTGTAATTGCATTTATTTAAACAGGATTCTGTGTGAACTCTTAGGTGTTATGATTGTTACTATGTGAAATGATATCTTATTGCTATGTTCATAATAGCCACAGTCTTGTTAACTGTTGGGCGAGCATAATCCTGCATCCATGTGATAGAGAAGAACAAATCAACAGCAATTTATTTATTTATTTATTTTTTTAATTTTTTTTTTCAACGTTTATTTATTTTTGGGACAGAGAGAGACAGAGCATGAACGGGGGAGGGGCAGAGAGAGAGGGAGACACAGAATCGGAAACAGGCTCCAGGCTCCGAGCCATCAGCCCAGAGCCCGACGCGGGGCTCGAACTCACGGACCGCCAGATCGTGACCTGGCTGAAGTTGGACGCTTAACAGACTGCGCCACCCAGGCGCCCCTGTGACAGAGACTTTCTAATTAACAATGGCCCCATTCAGGGTCTTTTATAATTTGAGGTAAAATTAATATACCGTGAAATGCATAGATCTTGAGGGTAAGATTCAATCAGGTTTTACAAACATACATTTCTGTGACTGCCATTCCAACTGAGGTAAACATTTGTATCATCCAGTTCACAGATGTCCCATCCCATTTAATTTGCACCCTTATCTCAAAGGTTTTGTTTTCTAACATCAAAGATAAGTTTTGGACTTCTAAAAATTAGAATCAAAAAGCATGCAATTTTTTTGGAGGGAGGGGGACTTCTCATGTGAAACATAATATTTTTGAAATACATAAATGATTTTGTGCATATCAGTATACTTTATCAGTAGTACTTTTTAATTACTAACTTCCAACATATGAACATACCACATTTTATTTTTTTATACTTCTATGATAGATATTGGTTATTTTTTTTAGTTTCCTAATAGTGTAAATGAAGCTATTCTAAACATTCTAAGTCTTCTCATGAGTACACATGATCACTTCTTTTGGGTAATTATTCAGGAGTGGCATTTCTGGGTAATGAAGTAGGTACGTGTTTTAACTATATAAGAAAACACCAGTTTTCACATTCCTAGAGTCAATGAATCGATGGAGTTTCAGTTGCTCTATAGTCTCACAAACATTAGTTTGTCAGTCTACTTTGATATTGGTCAATCTAGTGAATGTGGAATAGTATCTCATCTTGTTGGTTTTTTTTATTTTTTTTCACATTAATTTCTTATTGAGAGACAGAGAGAGGCATAGCATGAGCATGGGAGGGGTAGAGAGAGAGGGAGACACAGAATCTTAAGCAGGCTTCAGGCTCTGAGCTCTTAGCACAGAGCCTGATGCAGGGCTTTAACTCACAAACCGTGAGATCATGACCTGAGCTTAAGTCGGATGCTCAACCAACTGAGCCACCCAGGTACCCCTCATTTTGGTTTTAATTAATGACAACTGATGACCTTGAACATCTTTCTCATGTACTAATAGCCATTCATATCTCTTCTGTTTCAAAATGTGAGTTCAAGATCAGTTTTCTATTTTTTAATTGGTGGTTTGTATTTTTATTATTGATTTGTAAAAGTTTGTTATATATTCTAGACACAAACCTCTTGCCAAGTTTGTATTTTGTAAATATTTTGTTTTTTGTAAGTTATTTTTTTAATGAGATGTTTTAATTTTTGATGAAGTCCATTTTATCAATGTTTCATTTATAGTAAGTTTTTTTTTTTTTGTTCTATTTAAGAAATCTCTGTCTATACCCAGATCACAAAGATATTCTCCTACAGGTCTTAGCTTTTTTATTTAGGCTTATGATACCTTAAATTAATTTTTGTCTATGGGATGAGGTAGGTGTGGATGCTCATTCTTTTCAATATGTTAATCTATTTTATTCCATCATTTGTTGAAAAGACTTTCCTTTTCTCATTGAATTACCTTGAGACCTTGTGAATCTAATTCTATATTTGTGAATCTAATTCTGTTCTCTATATTCTATTCAGTTGATCTAGTTATATGTTGTCACATCAGTATCATGTTGGTTGATAACTGTAGTTTTGTAATAAGACTTGAAATTAGACAGTGGGTGTACTCCAACTTTGTTCTTCTTTTCAAGATTTTCCTGGCTATATTAGGAACTTTGCATTTCCCTGGGAATCTTAGAAATAACTGTAAGTTTACACACATGCACCTACACGCGCACCCACACACACATGCGCACACACACACACACACACACACACACACACACACAGAGTTTTTGGGATTTTGATGGAGATTAATTTAATCTATAAATCAATTTAGAGAAAACTGATATCTTAACAATATTAAGTCTGCAATTCATAAAATTGGTATATCTCTCCATTAGTTTGGGTCTCACAAGATTTTCAGCGTAGGGGTTATACATACCTATCTTTTGATTCTATAAGAAATCAAAATTTAAAATTGAACTTTTCAAAGACAATTGAGTTTGAAATATTGTTCTTGTACTTCCAACCTTGCAAAACTTACTTACTAGCTCTAGCAGTATTTTTTTATGGTTTGTAGCATTTCCTAGGAATGTAACGTATAACGTTTTCTGCAATAATCATGTTGTGTGTGAATAAAAAGTTTAACTTTTTCTTTTCCAATATTTATGACTTTTATCTGTTTTTCTTGCACTTTTACATTGTTAGGACCTGCATGTTGAATTGGGAGTGGCAAAACAAAACTCCTGGTCTTTTCTTGATCTTGAATGAGTTTTTGGATTACTTCTTTGATTCATGTTAATCATTACTATGTGGTTTAATTTCTAAATATTGGAGTTTTTTCGAATACCTTGTTGTTACTTGTTTCTATTTAATTCTATTATGTATAAAGGACATATATGTAGGATTTCAATGTGTTGAAATTTACCGATGTTTGTTCCATGACCCAGCACAGTGTCTACCAGCTAGAACATTCCATACTCGTTTGAAAATATGTGGGGGGATGGGCTAAATCAGTGATGGGCATTAGGGAGGCATCTTTTTGGGATGATCACTGTGTGTTATAACTAAGTGATGAATCACTGGGTTCTACTCCTGAAACCAATACTACACTCACTATATGTTAACTAACATAAATTTAAATAAATAAGTTAAAAAACAACATATATATAATATATAAATATACATATATAAACAATATATATACATACATATGCATTCTGTAGTTATTGATTGTAATGTTTCAAAACATCAATTAAGTCAATATTTTGGGAGTATTGTCCAAATTTTCAACATTGTTAACAGTGCTGTTTAACTTGTTCTATCAGTTACAAAGCCAATAGTGTTAAATACTGCAACTATGTTTGAATATTTGTATATTTCTCCATTTAGTTCTGTCATTTTTTTTCTTTTTATGCATTTTAAAGCACTGTCACTTGTTTCGTACACAGTTAGAAATGTTATGTTCTGTCTTATGGATTGATTTTTAATGAGATGTTTTCTAGTCCCTTGGTAATAAAGACTATTTTACATTGTATTCATTTAGCAACTCTAGTTTTTCCTTTGCTTATTAACTGCATGGTATGTTTCCACCATTTTACTTCCAACCTATCTATGTATTTGTATTTAAGCTTCATTTCTTATGAAAAAAACATAATTGGGTCTTGTAAAAATATTTATTCTGAATATTTATTTTGCCTTTCAGTTGAAGGCTGTAATCCATTTATATTTAATATAATTGTTCATCTGTTTGGATTCAAGTCTATTTTCTTGCTAATTCTTTCCTAGTTTTCCAATTGATTTTTTTTTTTCAATTCCACACTTCCTGTCTTCTTTTCAGTTAATAAAATCTTTCCAGGTTTCCATTTTAATTTCTCTTTTCTCTTTTATTTTTGCATTATCATTTTACATTTACCCTAGAAATTAAAACACTAATTTATCACAGTATTCTGTGATATTCTTCAGAATATTTTATTATATTTTTATATACTATATGACAATATGAATTATGATTTCATTTATCCTTCATCCTTTGACTATCACATGTCTATGTATTTTACTAATATCAAAATGCAATATGGGGCTTCTGGGGCTCAGTTGGAAGAGCATGTGACTCTTGATCTCAGAGTCATGAGTTAAAGCCCCAGTTGGTATAGAGATTACTAAAAAAATTTAAAACCTTAAAAAAAAGATCATTAGTTTTAAAAAAAAATGCAATGCTATAAAACTAAACAATCAGTTGTCTTTGTACAGAATTAAACCTGAAAAGAGAATATTTTAGGGCAGCCTGGCTCACTCAGTTGGTGGAGCATGCTACTCTTGATCTCAGGGTTATAGTTTCGAGTTCCATGTTGGGTGTAGACATTACTTAAAAATAAAATCTTAAAAAAAGATAATATTTTATATTCCCCAGGTATTCACAATTCTCCGTGTTCTTTACTCCTTCCTGTAGATCCAAATTGCATCAAGTGTGATTTCCTTTTAACCTGAATATTTTCCTCTATATTTGCAACAGTGCAGCTCTCCTAGTGACTGATCCTCTCGGCTTTTGTTGATGTGAAAATTTGACCTGATATTTTAAAGAATATTTTGCTTGATGTAAAATATGGTCTCAAAATTATTTTTCATTTCAGTACTCAAAAGTTCTTCTTTCATTGTCTTCCATTTTCTATTATGTCTAGTCAAAAGTCTGCTATTATTTATATTACTGTTACTTTTTATGTAATATGTTTCTTTTTACCATGACTACTTTTGTGGTTTTCCTCTTTATCTCCAGTATAATTTTCCTACATGTGGTTGGCCAGGTATTTATCTTGCTTAGGTTTTGCAGAGGTCCTTGGATCCACAAACTGATGTTTTCTTTTCTTTTTTTTTTTTTCCCAAAGATTTGAGAAACTCATAACCATTATTTTCTGCTCTGTTTTCTCAATTCCCTTTGGGATTTGAATAACATGTATGTTAGACTGCTTGTCCCTGGGGTTCCTCAAGCTTTTGTAGTTGTTTTTTTAAATCTGTTTTTTCCCCCATATTGGTGAATTTCTACTCTTCTGTCTTTAAGCTCAGTAATTCTGTCTTCCTCAGGTTTCCATCTTCTGTTAAGTCTACCTAGTGGATATGTCACTTCAGATATTATCCTTTTTGGTATGAGAATTTTCATTTGACTCTTTTTTATACTTTTTATTTATCTATGACAACATTTTCCTATAAGCTTTTGTACATATCTATAATAATTACTTTAAAACTTTTTAATGACTAATCCAATCTTTGGGTTATCTCAGGGGCTACTCATATTCTTGCACATTTGCATATTTAGTGAATTTTTATTTTACTTTAGACATTATGATAATAAACTATAGTGAGTCTAGATCTGTGATTGGCACACATTTTCTTAAAGGCCCACTCACTAAATATTTTAAGTTGTTTCTAGGCAATCTCTGCCATAACTAGCTAACTCTGCTGTTGTGTTGGGAAAGAAGCAACAAAAATATGTAAACAAATGGGCATGGCTGTGTTCTGACAAACATTATTTTAAACACCAGGTGGCATGCCTGTGGGGCATGACTTACTCAACCTTTCTCTAGAATATGCCTTTTTATTGAAATCGTGTTCAGTTTTATTATGGCAGGCAGTTAGATTACTGGAACATCTTTTTTGTTCTGTCAGTCTTGGCTTATTATTTATTTTGGTGGCTCTAAATCAGTTTGAAATTCATTCTAGGTATTTTTCTTATACCTAATGTATGGACTTCCCAGATCTCTACCGAACAGTCAAGGTGCTCAGCAAGGTCTCTTAGGCTGCTTATAACTCACGGTGTCATCATTCAGTGGTTAACCTAATATTGAGTGATTGTCAGTAAGTACTGCGGAGTCTTATTCTGTGCATACGTAAACCAGCCTTTAGACGAGGCCCATAGTTTGAACTCTCTCTGTTCTCTAACTGTATGCTGCTCCTTCTTATCTTGTACTCTGCTCTGAAAATTCCAGCCACTTCAGCTGCCTTGACTTCTCATCTCTGGATCTGCAGCTCAACAAAATTGTTACTCGGTTTGAGCTAAACAACTCTGTACAATAAACGATAAAATCCCTTCAGACAGAAGCCAGGGTAATTGCAATAATTACCTCAAAGTTCACAGTCTCGTATTGCCTATTGTTTAATGCCTGCAAATAGTCTCTGTAGATATTTTTTTCCCCAGTTTTATACGTTTTTCCTTTTGGTGAGAGAACAAATTTGATACTAGTTATTCCATGAAGACTGGAAGTGGAAATTCATCAACCTTTCTGATTAGAAAACATATACTTCTCCTGTGTTTAGTTTTACTCTCACGTGACTGCCGCACTTACAACAATTCTGACACCAGGTGTGTGTGTGTGTTTCCCACACCAACCAGTTCTGCAATACCAGGTCAGTGTCCTACAATTTAACTCAATTCAGACACTATCTACCTAGGACCGAGCCCTTAACCTATGGGATTTGACACTTATTTGTCAGTAAGTACTGTGGAGTCTTATTCTGAGCCCCATAAGACTGCCCCCTCCACCCCCCGCTTCAAATATCAATCACAAGTTTGGGTTGTTACCTGTCCTTCTGACTGACTGGTCATAGATTGGAGGTTGTAAGAACTCCTTTTTTGAATTTGATTACCTCTCAGAGTGGTTCATAGAACTCAGGAAAAAAGTTGTTTACTATTTATCAGTTTGTTATAAAAGGATCTGATAAAGGATACAGTTGATCATGCACATGGCAGAGATGCATAGGGAAAGTTATGTGAGAAGGGGCAAAACGTTTCCATGCCCTCACTGGGCATGCCACTCTCCTGGCATCTCCATATGTTTATCAAACCAGGAGCTCTCTGAACCCTATGCTTTTGGGATTTCTTTAATGCAGCCTTCATCATATAGGCATAATAGGTCATTAACTCCATTTCCAGCCCTTTTCCCCTCCCTGGAAAATAGGGGGCGGGGAGGGCTGAAAATTCTAAGCTTCTCATTATGGCTTGGTATTTCTGGTGATTAGCCTCCATCCAGAAGCCCACCAAGAGTCAGTGCATTAGAACAAAAGAAACGGGCATCATCCAGCAAATTCCAAGGGATTTAGGAACTATGTCAGGAACCAGGGTCAAAGAACAAATATTAGAACAAAAATGCTCCTAGTGCTTTCATCACTTAGAAAATCGAAAGAATTTTAGGAGCTCTGTGCCAGAATCCAGGGGCAGAGACTAATATATGTATATATATATATATTTTTGTATTATGTCACATACTTTTTAATTTTTAAATAAGACTCTAGTCAGATATCCCAGGATTAGACTTAAGGAATGTTTAAACCTTGTTTATGTCATTGGTTATTGGCCACTGAATAATATTTCACCATGACACTCAACATGTATTCAGGGTGCATTTACATTTGAAGTGTCATTACCTGAATGTATAACTGTTAAAAATGCAACTGTACCAAAATTTGTACAGGGAAAGTTTAAAAATTAAAGAGGCTTAATATTTTAGGAAAATCGTGTCTTTGAATGAATATATTATGAACTATAGATACTCTTGACCTAATTCTCAGTAAAATTTCCTTCCATGATTCCATATTTCACTCCTCTTCAGTATTCCATATAGACTACAATTAGCACTGTGCTTATGAGTCTTTATATCTGTTTCTAAATTGGTAAAGCCCTGGCATTGAAATCTATAGTGAAAATAATGCACTTAGGTTAATCATCATTGTCAAATTTTCCTAATTATAAGCATATAATTAAACATAGAAATTAGGAACATAGTTTGGTCACTTTAATTTACATATTAGTAATCTGTTCAATAATACAATTTCAATATACTTTCATAAAAGAGGTTGACAAGAGGTCAGAAGGCTGGTCTCTATTTCCAGCTATCTTGTTCTGGTATCCACTCTGGCGTTAACAACTTTCCTTGGCCTAAGCAGCATGGAAGCTTTGTGTCAGAGTCCAAGCTTGCATGAAAGTTATGTGGGAGGCTTGTCCAAAATGCAGATTTCTGTGCCCACCCCAATTTTATGTGTACCATAGGTTGAGAATCTTCGAAAAAATATTCTCCAATATTACATCCATATGGAAGGTATATATTAAATCAACATGTAGGATGATAATCTCCTTTGCCAACAAAATAATTTCCATAGCCCCTATGGTTATTGAAGAAAGTCTTCTTTTTGGAAAGTTAACAGATGTGACCAAAATGAGGATTTAACCTGCTATTAGGAAAACATAATCTTCAGAAACTAACTTTATATACCACATTATTTCATGGAAGGAGTTTGTACTCTACCATTAACTTCTAAGTTTTTTAGCTTTAATAGACATGAAAAAATGTATCTTAAATACAAATTAAATGTCGAACATTAAATGGTTGGAAAATGACTTCTAATATTCATATTTGCTTTTCTCTGTATTTACAAAGTACAAATATGAAGACTGACATCATTACCCATTCAATTTTTATTATTATAGATTATTAATTAATTTGTTAGTTTGTTTATGATAAATATTTAATGATATTTTTTGCCAGATTATATTTTATGAACACTTTCCTCTGATTGGAGTAAAAGTCCAAGATTTTTTCTGGCTACTCTCCTATATTCATGTTGCCATAAGAGAACTTCTATTTCTAGAAGGAAACAGAATTGGAGCAACAATTATAATTCATTTTTTTTTTCTCACCCCTTACTCTTCAAAAGAAGGGAGAATTGGGGCGCCTGGGTGGCGCAGTCGGTTAAGCGGCCGACTTCAGCCAGGTCACGATCTCGCGGTCCGTGAGTTCGAGCCCCGCGTCGGGCTCTGGGCTGTTGGCTCAGAGCCTGGAGCCTGTTTCTGATTCTGTGTCTCCCTCTCTCTCTCTGACCCTCCCCCGTTCATGCTCTGTCTCTCTCTGTCCCAAAAAAATAAATAAACGTTAAAAAAAAAAAATTATAAAAAAAAAAAAAAAAAAAAAAAGAAGGGAGAATTGAAACTCAGTCCCTAATTTGTTCCATATTTAAACCCTTCTGAAATTCTGCCACAGTGTCAGAGGCTTCTTAACCCAAACTGTAGTAAGAATATAATAAATGAATGCATTAGGCTCTATTGCTTATGAAGCATATACATGACTACAAATAAATTGCTTTTAAAATAAACCTTGTCAAATTATAGAAGTGTGGTGTAGGATCATACCCCTAAGAAAGAGGGAGGGTGGGATTGTGCTGGGAAGATTTTCTACAAGAAAAACCTCGTGTAATTAACATGACTCTGTCCCTTTAGCTTTTAACATACTTCCCCAATTAAGCTTTCAAGGCCTTGAACTACAATATCTGGCCACAGCAGCCAGAAATTGATTTATTCCGTAAGATCACTGGAGCCTCTGACCTCTCTGTTGGAGAATTTTATTTAGCTTTTTGGATATTTGTTTCCTTTTTTGCCCTAGCAGGAGGGTGAAAAAGAAATGATGTAAATATTTGCATATGTTCTAACGGGAGCTTTTATTATTTCAATCTTCTTTTTTAGACACTAGATTATAATACTTAATCATTGTTCTATGAAGGGAGAACTATAGCTATTTTATGTTATAAGCATTTTCAAAAGCATAAATAATGCACAGAAAATTTAGAGTTAGCTTATCTTATAAATATTAGATAACACGTGGTGTTTTGCTTACATGTTAAGAAATTTTATTTCAATCCAAATCTTCATGAAAATTCCTATTACTATTATTGTCATTGTTGCATTTCTAAAATTAATGCACAGGGACTCACAAAATAATAGAAAAATAGATCATCAAATGAAATTCCATCTGTTTTGAGATGTGCTAAATAATCAAAGATCATCACCTTGGGTTCAGGACCTGTATGGCCCTTCCCACTGCCATGTTATTCCCCCCCCCCACCCTTTTTATAGAGTTTGCAAGGGTTCTATCACTCTCGCACATGTCTGCTTTCTTGGGGAGTTGAAGACTAGTCTACGCTGACTTGACTGTGCTGAAGAACATCTCCTTGCACACCGCTCCTCATATTTATATGTGAGAGTTGCCTTTGTGACGATTTCTTCCTCAGCTGTGTGTTGGCACGTAGAGGCCCCGTGGGACAATGAGCCATCTCCCCGGCTGCTTTTGCCAGCACTGCATTTTTGCTTCTGTCATTCCCCTGCCTTGGTCTTAGCGCTGGTAACAAACCACAGGTGTTACAAACTCTAAATTGGAATTGGATGTTGGATTCAAAAACTCATGATAATTACACAGCTGTTTTAAATTGTGGTTAAGTGGCCGAAAACTGCCAAGAAACCCCACCCACATTCATTACTGTCTAAACGAAAAGGACGTGTATACAGTGATTATGAGGTTTCATACGAATCCCCCAAGCCATAAAGCAGACTTTCCTAATTGTCAGCTGGACTGTGCAGTGCTTGTTTAAAATAATTAGAGCACGGCAGCAGATTCAGCAGCAAGCCTCATTTTTTTTTTTTTTTAAACCTCAGTGCAGGTTTTTATATCAGATACTATCAGCTTCCTGTTCATTTTGACACTATCATTCTGCCAGTCTGGAAAATGGGGAAGAGGAAAGAAAAGAATCATCCTTAATGTACACAAATAATGCAGCCCCAAAGTCGGGAAGATCCGGCCCCATGTGTGAGATGGAAACAATTCAGCAGACAAATCTAAACTGGGGGTGGGGGGGGGGGATGTGATTTTCTCTCATTTTTTTTTTCAAGAGGGAGAGCTGAAATCTTTCTTAATTACCGCTTATTCCAATGACAGAATTGTAATTTATCATTTAGTTGTAATTTGACATATGTTCACACCTTTGCCATTTCCAATTTCCTCCTTCATTCTAATTGTCTGCTTCACTCGCCTGTCATGCGCTCCTCTTGGGATTAATTCGAGCTGTCTGTCTGCACCAGGCTACCAGCACACTTGGGGCTGCCGAGAGCGTGACAGTGTCAATGTGCACACAGTTTATCTAAGGCATTACCCAGCCATCACACTCCCGAATCCTCGCCTCCCTCACTGTTTACTGTTTATTCCACTTTGCATTTGTGACTTTTCCATGTTGTATTAGACTCTAATTATGCTCTTGGCTGTCAGCTGTAAAGAGAGAAAACGTTACATTAATTACAGTGGAGGGGGAGGTGCTTAGGATTGGTAATAAATGGACCAGTAGATGTCTCTCTCTGTCTCTAAGATCCATGCATGATTTAAATACTGTTCTTGCTCCACTTTGGTTTGAATCCTTGATAGATGCCTATCCTCAGACATAAACATGCAAACGTTCAAGCTAATGTAGCTATTACACGCAAAGCCATTTTCCCCCCTATCTCATCTGAGACTCGGTAAATTGGCGTTAGTAGGAAAGCAACCTCAGCTTTTAAATAACTATCGGTTTTCAAAGGTCAATCGTTTAATCCGTGGATGGTGTCAAAACAAGCATAATGGTGAGTGGTGATGGAGGGGAGCACACTCTGTGAACACTGATATAGTTCAACTTTGTAGAGGTAGATGTTGCTTTGGTCCATTGGAAACTCTTAATTTCCCCTTTCTAAGGCCATCTTAGCTCATTAAATTCAGCAGTAATTTTACATTTGACATCACTTTTTTGCCTTCAGAAAAAATTCTTCTTGTTGCTTCCAGCCTACCTAAACCATAATGATACAAGTTTTCTGTTCTGCTGAGTAGATTTGCACTGTAGCTAAAACTTCCTGGCAATACAAAGTGGAGGAAACATATCCTACCCCCCCCCCCACCCATTAGTCCATTAGGATGGACAATAATTCCTCGAATTAGTTGCATCATCCCCGTTGGCCTGAAAGAGTAAATGTGACTGCCTTGAATATCTAATTATCTATGGAGATGGACTTAGATGTTGTTTTCTCCTCTTAGAATGTCTTCAGTCATGCTTCAGGTAATTGTGGAGCTGAGGATATCCTGTAGCTTAGATTTCTTTTCTTTCTTTTACAATCCCAGCAATTAAAGTTCTGCTAATTATGGTATTTTAGCTTCAGACACTTAGATTTAATTCTGTATACTATAAATACTGCATAACTCTATGGTCTTTATTTCACATATTCTCAGTTTATGAAATACCTGTATTCCTGAAAACACACACATTAAATCATATTGCTAAGTTAGAGTTTTTATGAAAAGCTAATAAGGCACGGGTAAAGAAAGTAACGGTCTATAAAATATGACAACTGAAGACAAAAGTTGTGAAATATTGTTCAGACTTTTCAAAAAATAGTTTTAAATAAGAGACCATAATTTCTGGCATTTACCTAAACTATCTTAACCATGTATATTCTACACTAAAATGAATATGTAAGAATGTGGTCATCTCTTGTCTTTTTTTTTCTTTTTTAAAGCTTCGATGTTTCCATTTCACTCTTCCATCTTCACCCTAGGGTGAATCAAATCTAAAATACTCAAGTCCAAATTGAGACTTTTAAATGTCATGTGAATAGAATATAGCCAATTATAATCAAAATTCCAGCAACCAGAATTTTGTAGCATTTAATGGTTTGGGCTAAATACATTTAAGGAGAAAAAGTTCAAGAATAACAGGATTGGTATGAGAGCATAAAGAAGGGCAGTAGGATACTGATGACTTGGAGGACAAGTGCAATATAAGGGCAACAGATCATCTCAGTAATTAACATGCAGTGTTAAACTGAACAATCGAATCATGTTCTATAATCTTTGACATCTACTTTGAAGGATTTATTTTAACACTGCACATGTCTTCTTTATTTGCTAGGTATGCTTCATATTCATTTTATGAAAATAATGCAAGGCCTTGATTATTACACACCTGCATTGCTGGAACACACTTTTACCTGGATTCTCTTCAAGTTTGGAATCCTTCTAGTGCACGTTGTCTGTAATCTTGTAATGAATCTAACTCAAATATAGAATTTTTTAATTTATTGTTCCCTGTTTTGACCCCTTCGCTGGCTTTGAAGGACATCCATTATGCATAACTATATCCCACTATTCCATCACAAGAATATGCCACACTTATTCTTGATAAATTGATTGGTTCGCTCATTTATTCACATTTGTTCAACAGGTGATTCTATTGTGTATAAAGCAGGGAATAAGACAGAAACTGTTTCCACTTTGAGGCTACTGTCTTAATCTTTGCGCTGATTCCCAAACAATGATTTTTTCTACCTCTGTGCTCTTGCTCATTTTTCCCCCTTCCATATATTCCTAACAGCTCTGCAAATCTTGAAGGTACAGATCAATTTTAATCTTCCTAATGAAGTTTTTCTAACTCACACTGTGCCAGAAAATTCAATTTTTAATTACACGTTATTTTATATATTTTTAAGTGTTTCTTTTTTTTTTTTTCAACCTCACTGACTCAATGCCCATTTATTCTTTATCCTCCAATGGTTAAAGTGTGTTTCTCAAGTAAGACTGTGCATCCCAATCATTTGTAAAGCTCTTTAATAATCCATATTTTTCAAATTGCTGTACCTTAGAGGTTAGGAACCTCAATGCATTTTTTAAAAAACTATCCCAGAAGAATCTGATCTACCCTCCTGGTTAAGATTCTCTGCTCCAACCAAGGTTGAGCACAAAACACATTGATTAACAGATAAACTGATTGATCCGGGCACTAACTATATTACATTGCCTGCCTTACAGGGCCCTAAGCAAGTTAAATCGTCTTGCTTGTGCCTCTGTTTACACATTTACTACATAAACATTGGTAAAGGACATTGGATATTTGTAGGAAAGATAATAGCATTCGTGCAATGTCTTATTTTATTTCCTTTTATTTATTTAAATTTTTATTTAATTTTTTGGATAAAATTTATCACAGGTGATTTAAAAATTATATTAAATGATGAGATGAAAATTACAAAGAAATTTATTATCTCTCTTTTTTTTACTATATAAGAAGGAAATTTTCATGGCAATAAAATTTTGCAATTAAAAAGTAAAACAAGAGAAATAACATAGCTAAGAAATAAGTATCTTGGTTATAAAAATGTCTCGATGGGGCATCTGGGTAGCTCAGTCGGTTGAGCTCTCGACTTTGGCTGAGGTCATGATCTCTCAGTTCGTGGGTTCCAGCCCTGCGTAGGGCTCTGTGCTTACAGCTCAGAGCCTGAAGCCTGGTTCAGATTCTGTGTCTCCCTCTCTCTGCCCCTCCCCTGCTCGCGCTCCGTCTCTCCTTTTCAAAAATAAATAAACATTAAAAACAATTAAAAATGTGTCGTTAGATAAAAAATATATCAAGGTACTTTATGGAAAGCATGAGACGTAGAAAAGAGTTATTTCTTTTTTTTTTTTTTTTAATGAAAGTACTCACCTTTAACATTTTTAAATGTTTATTTATTATTTTTGAGAGAGAGAGAGAGAGAGCAGGGGAGGGGCAGAGAGAGAGGGAGTCACAGACTCCAAACCAGGCTCCAGGCTCTGAGCTGTCAGCACAGAGCCTGACAGGGGGGCTTGAATTCTGGAACCACAAGATCATGACCTGAGCCAAAGTCGGAGGTGCCCTGAAAAGAGTTATTTCTTACTGTCTTGTGGTTGAAAGACTTCCTAGCACAAAACGTGGGCTTATTCTGATAAACTATGGGGGAGGTAATTTGGTTTGTCTTGCAAAGTGAAGTTACAGGCATTTGAAATTATGACTAAGTGGCCAAATACACAATTCAGTAACCCATTAAAAAGATATATGGTCATGGTGCCTGCTGATTTGAATGGGCGTGACTGTGGGAAGAGAACTTTAATGCATATCAATCTAAAAGATTATAATAGGAGAGGACCAGGAGAGTTTACACGAAAACTGCAAACCTAAACGTAAATAAGATTCCAAGATCCTGCTGGTATGAAAAAACAAAAAAAAGAAATAACCTAAAATGTATGTTCTCTTTCGCTAATTTCAGTGTTTTTAGGACATAAGGAAGAATATGTTGCTGTGACTATCCTTTCCCCTGTGTTTAATGGGAAAAAAAGGAATTATATGAACATACAAAGAGAAAAAAAATTATTTTGGTTATATCGTGTGAGCTTGTTGTAGATCACTGTCCTAGAAAAAATATGTACAATATAATATATAATATAATATAGGGAGGATATATAAAATTTGAGCAAAATTTAATATAGAAAATCTCTTGGGCACCTGGGTGTCTCAGTCAGTTAAGCATCCGACTTTGGCTCAGGTCATGATCTCACAGTCTGTGAGTTCGAGCCCCACATCAGGCTCTGTGCGGACAGCTTAGAGGCTGGAGCCTGCTTCAGATTCTGTCTCCCTCTCTCTCTGCCCCTCCCCTGCTCACGCTCTGTCTCTCTCTCTCTCTCTCTCAAAAATAAATGAACATTTTAATCAAATCAAATCAAATAAAAAAAAAATCTCTTTGAAGCCATCAATAGCCAGAAATTGAGAGATAATGATTCTAAAGAGAAGGAAAATTAACAGAAGTAGCTCTTATGATTTTAGATTAATGACCAAAACAAACAAACAAACAAACAAAAAACAGAAACTAATTTTCAGTATCAAATATTACCCCTCTCCTTCATTTCCAACAATGTGCACTCAAAATGAAAGAAAGTTATTTGGGCAAAAAAATATGTTTCCAATATGGAAGTTTGTAATTTTATAAATGAATGTAGAGAAGAGATATGGAATGAGAAATGTGATTAAATCTGAATTGTGGATGCATAAACATAATAATTATGTCTTATGGAGAAAAATATATAGAATTAATATATGACAAGAAGCAACACAAGAAGCAAAAAGTGATAAAGGGAGTTCTAAGAATGTCTGAGAAGTAACAAAGAGCAAATTTACATAAAATCATAATAAATCTAAAGAATGCATATTATGATTTCCAGCAGTCATTTAAAGAATAGTAAAAGGATGTACAGTGTAAAAACTGAATGATGAAAAAAATCCTTAATCAATTAAAGGAAAAAAAAAGAGAAAAATGTATCAGAAGGAGAACAAAGAAGAAAGAAATTAGATGTTAGATTTTATCAGATAAAACAGGGTTTGAAAATTACACTCCATAGGCTGAAATAGACTTGCTACCGATTTTTTATAAAGTTTTATTGGAATACAGCCACATTCATTCATTTGCGAATTATCTATGTCTGCTTTTGCATGGCAATAGCAGTGTTGAGGAATTTCCATGCACACTAGATGTAACCCACAGAGTCTAAAATATTTACACTCTGACCTTGTATAGAAAGGTTTCCCAACCCCCATTCTAAAAGGCAGAAATAATCAAACTAGATTTAGGAACATGGAAGGGGTGACCTTAATGCACTTAAAAGTGCTATAAATAAATATATAAATAAAATATTAATGTCAATATAAATATAAATGTAAATGTATTGTATATCTTATAAATATAAATATACAGAAAAAACTGAAAGTAAAAAGTTGTAAAAAAGACCTACCATGCAAACACTAACTAGAAGAAAGCAGGTGGAGCTATACAAATACCAGACAAAATAGATAATAAAGTAAGAAGTATTATTTGAGATAAAGAGGGATATTTCTTAATAATAAAGGAAAAACTTGAAGAGGAAATAATAAGTATGAATTTTATGAAACATACAGTATAGTTTAATATGTGTAAAGTCCAAACTGATAAAGTTAAAAGAGCTTTATAAATATTCATTTTAATGCCTCTATCATTAACTGACAGAACAAATATTTCCATCAGTAAATAAGAAACAAATAATTGAACCATGCAATTACAAACAACCTAATTAATATTTGGTATTTGTCTATCATCTATTTATCTAATCTATATTTCTATCTAATTCACTCACAACCATACAATATACATTGTTTTCAAATGTCATAACAAATATCAAAGAATGGAAATAACAAGTCATAACAAATATCAAAGAATGGAAATTGTATAGAATGTGTTCTTTCTATAGTAAAATTAATCCAAAAATCAACAACAAAGTTAATCAGAGTATTGCCAAAAGTTTTAAAATTATGCAAAAAACTTGCTCATAGCTTATGGATCAAAGAAGAAATCAAAATGTAGATTAGAAATACTTCGATGTGATTGATAATGAAACTGATTTACAAAAACGAGTAGGATGCAGCTAAAGACATATTCAGTTGCAACACATTGCACATATTTTGCTATAATAACAAAATGATTATCTTAGAAAAAGTAACATCAATATTATAAAATCATTCATGTCAAGGAGAAAGCAGCAGATTAAACACAAAAGTAATAGAAAGAAGGAAATGACAATAATAGTGAAAATTAATAATACAGAAAAAAACGATACAGAGAAGATGAAGAACATCTAAATTGGTTCTATGAAAATATCAATAAAACTGATAGTAAACTTGTTAACCTGACCAAGAAGGTGTGGAAGAGAGAATAAATTATTAGCCTGTCAGAAATGAAAAAACGGAAACCACTAACAATAGACAAAGTCTCCCCAGTAAAGAAACCCTGAAAATATACCAAAACACAACTGAAAATGTGAAAGCAATGATCCTATATCTATTAAATTAGTCAAATTTCCAAATAAGAGCTGTCTGCTTAGAAAAGCAGACTGTGTTTGGTTCAATAGTAAATTCTGCAAATCATTTAGAAGTAACGTAATTGTGTGTGAACTATTCCAGAGAAAAGCAAAGAGAGAGCAATTTCCAATTTGTTTTACAAGGTCAATAATTTTTTACAAGAATGGGAAAAGATACACCAATGTCTCTTAAGTCCTTAAAAAAACAAAGTAAATCAAATCCAGTGATCTATAGAATACAAAATACATTATAACTTTGGGGTAATTCTAAGAATGCTGAAGTGGGTAGGTAGGTCATGCATCACAATAACAATAAAGAATAATAATTATGTGATTATCTCAAAAGATCAGAAAAAGACAACGGTCCCCAAAACTGTTAGTAAAGCAGGAATAGAAAAAAATTTCCTTTCCATAAATGGTACCTGCAAAGAATACTTATGGTAAGATTTCCATCTAAAACCAAGAAAAGGATAAATATATCCTCTATCACTACCTCTATTCAAATATGTACTTAAGATTGTAGACAGTGCAATGTAACATGAAAAACAATGACATGTGAATTCAAAAGGAAAAAACAAAAATGTCTTTTCCAGATTTAATTGAATGCATGTAGAAAATCCCAAGGAATATATGGAAGGATTATTGGGATTAATATCTAAATGTAAAATGGTGTTTGGATACAAAGTCAAGAAACAAAATCAATCGCATTTCTATACATCAACCATTAACAATTATAAAGTGAAATTAAAAAATGGTTATTATTTGCAATGGCACCAAAAACCATTGGATACCTATTAATAAATCTCATAAAGTTGTACAAAAGTTTTACTCATAAAAGTACAAAATATTTGTGTGAGATTAAAGAAAGCCTTAATATGAGGAAGGGCATATTATGTTCATGAATGAAAATGTCAGTTTTCTCAAAACTGATCCATAGATTCATTGCAATAGCAGTGGAAATTTCATAAGGTGTAGTTTATAGAAATTGAAAAAATTCTAAAACTTATTTGGAAGTACAAACAGGCAACAATAGCCAACACAAGCTGCCAGCAGAACAAAGTTTGAAGACTTGGTGTACTAGATTATAAGAATTGTTATTAAGCCACAGTGATTAAGACAATGTGGGGGTATGGCTTGAAATATAGGTAGATAGGCCATTGACATAGACTTGGGTGTCCAAAAATAACCCAAAACATATTAAGCCACTTTCTCACAAAAAGAGGATGCTTTAAGAGCAGTGGGGAAAAGATGGTCCATTCAATAAATGATGCTGA
Source organism: Puma concolor (assembly GCF_028749965.1). NCBI lineage: Eukaryota > Metazoa > Chordata > Mammalia > Carnivora > Felidae > Puma > Puma concolor. The sequence continues at coordinate 119,493,158 of NC_141670.1, forward strand.
TTCACTGGGACATCCCTTTGAGAGACTAAATTTTAACTTTCTCTCATACCCAGAACAAAAACCAATTCCACGTAGATTATATTATTTATTATTGAGTTTTATTTTTCTATAAAAGATAAAGCATAGGGGCGTCTGGGTGGCGCAGTCGGTTAAGCGTCCGACTTCAGCCAGGTCACGATCTCGCGGTCCGTGAGTTTGAGCCCCGCCTCAGGCTCTGGGCTGATGGCTCAGAGCCTGGAGCCTGTTTCCGATTCTGTGTCTCCCTCTCTCTCTGCCCCTCCCCCGTTCATGCTCTGTCTCTCTCTGTCTCAAAAATAAATAAACGCTGAAAAAAAAAAAATTTAAAAAAAAAAATAAAAATAAAAGATAAAGCATAAAGCTGCCAGCAAATAACATATGGAACATATTTATGACTTTGGTGTGTGTAAATATTTGTTAAATAGGAAACAATTATTCCTAACAATAAAGGAAAATATTGATAATTTAGATCTATTAAAATTAAGGTGTTCTCTTTATTAAAGTTACTATTAAGACAGTGAAAAATAAGCCACAGTGCAGAAGGACATTTTGCAACATATTTAACTGACAAATTATGTATATGCAGAATATATAAAGAACTTCTAAAAACAAGAAAACAATCCCCAGATAACCAAATAGAAAAATTGACCATGGGGTGCTTGGGTGGCTCAGTCAGTTGAGCATCTGACTTCGGCTCAGGTCATGATCTCACGGTCCGTGGGTTTGAGCCCCGTGTCCGGCTCTGTGCTGAAGCTCAGAGCCTGGAACCTGCTTCGGATTCTGTGTGTCTCTCTCTCTCTGCCCCTCCCCTGCTCATGCTCGCTCTCTCTCTCTCTCTCAGAAATAAACATTAAAAAAATTGCCAAAAAACAAAACAAAACAAACAACCAGACATTAAAAAGTATTCAGGAAAGTGCAATTAAAATCACAGTTTAGATACTATTGAACATGTAGCAGAATGGCTAACATGAATTACACTAGCAACACCGTATTTGGCAAAGATGTAGTACAATTGGGACTTGCGTACACTCTTTGGGGGGTTTAAGTTTGTAGCAGCACTCTAGAAAACTATGGGGTGGTATCTACAAACGTGAATACTCATATACACTATGACCCAGCAGTTCCCACCCCTGGATATATACCTATCAGAAATGTGCATGTCTGTGTCCCATAGTATATACACAAAAATGCACACAACTTGCATTATTTTTAAAAGTCAAACAGTAGGAAAGAAATGAATGACCATGAAAAATAAAGTGGGTACATAAATTGTGCAATTTCCACGCAATAGACCCCTGTACAGCTATGAAAATCAATGAACTATTACTATGCCAATTTTATAGATAAATCTCAGGCTATTATGTGAATGAAGAAAAGCCAGAAACAAAATAATATGTATTTATAATTCTATTATATAAATTTTCAAAACAGGCAACACTATGTTAAAAACTAATTAATGTTGTTAGACACTAGAATAATGGCTGCCTTTGGATGCGCTGTGTGATTGGGACTGGAAATGACACATTGCAGTTTTCTGAGATCTTTGCAGTATTTTATTTCTTGACCTAGCAGTTTTTGCTGGTTTATCCACTTGGTGAAGATTCACCAGTCTGTGAATTCATGATTTTTATCTCCCTTAGACTGATTTCAGTAACCTCCCCATTCATAGGCTGAAGCCCTAATGCCTGATATAATGGTATTTGGATGTAATTAGTCCCCATGAGACTGGGGCCCTAGTCCAATGGGTTTAGTGCCCTTATAAAAGAAGAAACACCAGAGAGCTTGCGCTCTCTCTCTCTTTCTCTCTCTCTGCTTGTGTACAGAGGACAGGTCATGTGAGGACACAGCGAGAAGGTGACCGTCTGCAAGCCACGAAGAAAGCTCTCACCAAGAATCGAATTGGCTGGCATCTTGACCTTGGGCTTTTCAACCTTATATCCAGAAGCGTGAGAAATAAATTTCTATTGTTTCAGCCACCCACTCTCTGGTCTTTTATTATGGCAGCCTGATCAGACTAAGACAGCCCAGAAGCTCCAGGAGGATAAATACCATTTTTAAAAAAAAATCTTATGTCTCCTGCCTGTATCATTGTGCTTGTCTAAAAGTAGGTTTGCAAGAGATATTTAAATACTTTTTTTTCCTTTCAACACGCCCTTTCAATGAGAGTAAAATCTCACATCCTTTCTTTAGTTTGACTTAAAAAAATGAAACATCACTTTATCTACCATACATAAAAATTGCAAGTAATATTGAATATACTTTTCAAATACACTCCTTACAATTTTGCTATATTCCCTTACTGTTACTCCTACCCTCCTCTCTTTTGTACTTTTGTACCACTGGTTTACAGTTCTTCATAGAATGATTCACCTCACTTTCCGAATCAGTATTGCAATTTGAATACATCTGTATGTTCTTAGTGTTGTATAATACACATTCATCTGTGGATGAAAAGGTATTATCTGGGATCCATTATGTAATACAGGCAGTATACAAAGATATTCATGTATATGATCACAGGTCATTGAAAAATTCAATCCCACATTTTCTGAGGCATTCTATAATCTATAACCTATAATAATCTGTATGCTCTTAGTTTTCACCCAATGGTGCATACGATGTATCATAAATCATTTTAATATATGTCTTTTACTCATTGACTTTTTTCTTTTTTATGGTTTTCACTCCCTTTGAAGTCCTTCTCGATCACTCGTTTTTCGCCGTTTTTGAACAGTGATGCTCAAAAGTATATAGTCAGGTGTGGACTATATTCATTTTAATTCTTTTATTTAATTCATTTAAATTTTTTCAAATACCACTCTTCCACCCAGAAACAAAAGGGGGGAAAAAAGGAAAAATACGCAGAACAAGACACCAGTTCTGTATGTATGGACATGTGTCTTGACATGCAAGGACTTCAAAGAATAATACTACAGTGTTTTGCATTTAGGTAGTGCTCGGCTTTCCAAAGAGCTTCACATACTTCAAATTTCTGATGCACCATATAAAAACATAAAACTTTTCTATTACTTATTCTTTGAAATACCCACGTTTCGTTCTGTTTTCACATTATCAGAGCTACCTCTGCATCTTGGTTGGGTTTCTGCTATTTTTCCTTTCAAACATTACATTGCAAAACCACAGCGTGAGGCAGTATTTGTAAACAAAGTGTGCCCTTTTCCTGAGTTACTTCGTATTTAACCGAGTGTCTCGGTTACCTTTTTTGTTCTTTCTGGCATTTTTTTTTCATAATACTGTTAATTCTATTTTTTAAATAATCACGGTATGTTTATTCTAAAGAAACTTACTTGATTACTGCCTTATTGATTGCAGCCAACTTTTTATCCTCAGTTGTTAAGAAGCTTAAAATCTTTTCCCTGTTTTCAACCATCTTATGCTGTAGATTTTCAATATTCTTACACTTTTTTATACCTTGATCCTCCAGACCTCTTACCCTTGAGCACCAACTTCATATGAAGTGATTTGGCATCTCTCTCTTTTTTTATTTTCCCCCTACATTTAGACCTTTGACAAGATTTTACCCTGAAACATCGGATCTCATCTAAGCAGCATTGACAATCCTTGCTACAGGATTGAATCTCCTTCATAAGATTTCAATTGCTACCTTTCAATTGTGTGGGCTTGCTGTTCCATAAGCAACAGCAATAATTATAATAATGATAATAACAACAACAATAACAATAACCTTTCTACAAAGATATTCTACCTCGAGTTGGTAGTAGGCAAGCATAATTAATGCATAAAAGACAAAGAAAATAATTGCTTTATAGTACTGTATGTTCCTATGAAAATTCATTGAAGTTTCTTCACTAAGCCATCTTCAACAAACATGTATTGAGCATCTTGTTTTTTAATGTTTATTTATTTTTGAGAGGGGGGGAGAGAGTAGAGGAGGGGCAGAGAAAGATGGGAACAGAGGACGATCCGAAGCGAACTCCCCACTGACAGCAAAGACCCCAAAGGGGGCTTGAACTCACTAGCCATGAGATCATGGCCTGAGCCGAAGTCAGATGCTTAACGGACTGATGCCCCCATTTTGAGCATCTTAATAAGGGTGTTGATTGATAAGCATGTTACAGTCCCTCTTCACAAGTTGAGAGTGTAGAATATTCCTTAAAAAATGTAATGTATAGTAGCCAATTTCTTCATTCCCAATACATTTTCTTTATTTCTTATTCACTCTAAACCAGTTATTTTTATTGATTGTGGATATTGACTTTTTTGCATTTATTTTGTTCCCAAGAATTCTTCTCCCTTCTGACATCATCCCCAAGATTTGTTCCTAAAGTAGTTGTTACTAGTGGACCTGGCATCAATATTTATATATTAATTTCTTTAATTCATTATTTACTACACTGGTGTTAAGTTGAACCTTTGTTTCCCATTAAAAAAAAAAAGTCTATTGTTAAAAATATACACAGTAGAGGTCTTCATGGGCTTTTTTTTTTTTACACAGTTTTTCCACATCAGATCTTATACAGCAAGACAGCTTATGCAGCTTCAGAAAATACCAGAACAAGAAGTCTGATTAGGCCAGAGGGTTGTAAAGAACAAGGCAAATGTGGACAAATAAGGGGTACAGTTGGTTAAAATGGGCATGCACCTATCAGGGATCTAGGTAGGGACACAAAATCCAGAGTTTAAGTAATCAAAGTCATGTTTTCAATAGATCAGTGATTCCAAAAGTGCTTTAGCTGCAATTGACAAAATTCTATTCAATCTAAGTTTAAAAAAAATTCTGATGTAAACACAATGTTACTGGCTTCAGGATTGTATAAAATCAGGGTTTCAAGTGATGTCTCCTATTTACTCAACCCTGTGTAACTGATAAGCAAGAAGCTATTGGCTGTCCAAGAACTCCTTCGGAAGAAAGAGAAGTTCTTCAGAGAGCTCAGCATCGTATGTCCCACTGAGAACTTGGTCCAGCCTGAATCTTGAGCCTGTTTCAGAAACAAGTGCATTGCATATGGTATGAATAGTGCAAATCAGCATTACCCCAAGCTGTAATGCCTTCTCCCACAAGGAACAAGTGGTTCTGTTAGCTAAAGAGGGCAGGGGCACCAGACAGGGAAAACAAACAGATATGCAATACCCCTGGCCAAATTCAACATGGTTATGATCAAGCTGAAGGAAGTAGGAACCAATCCATAAACATACATGACTGCTGGTGGGACACAGCAACAAATACTGGCTATGAAGGGCCGGACCGAAACAAGAAGGAGGGTTTGGCTAATATCTCTAGAACCCAAAGTCAGAGGGATTGGCTAAGAGGGATCAGAATAGTGGCAGAAGTCCGTGCAACAGGTATGGAAACCACCGGAAATTAACATTGGTAACAAACCAGTATATTTAGAGGCATGGGTTCCTCTTGCTCTTTCTTCTGAACATCAGAATCAATATGTATGCATTGAAACAGAGTGTGGGTGGGATCCGTTGCAGGCCAACAAAGTAGGGGTGCATTCCTTGAATGCAGAAAGTCACAAACTTCCTTATAACTTGTATTCCCCTTTTCTAATTATTTAGTTATTGCTAAGGAATTAGATGGACCTGCCAGATAAGCAAAGTACCATTGCTCAAAATAAATGTTAGTTTTCTTTTCATTCTGTCTTTACCACCCCCCAAACTGGTGTTTGATATAGAGGAATTTGTTCTGTAAAAGTCCATATATCTCCACATACATAAGCAACCTATATCCTTTCTTTACATTTCTATTTAAATTCTAGTTAGTTAACAGTATAATATTAGTTTCAGGTATACAATATAGTGATTCATCACTTCCATACAGTACCCAGTGCTCATTACAAGTGCACACCTTAATCCCCACTACCTATTTAACCCATCCACCCCCTCCACCCCCCCCCCACCCCGCCCATCTCCCCTCTGGTAACCATCAGTTTGTTCTCTATAGTTAAGAGTCTGTTTCTTGAAGAAACCTGTATTCTTGCATCAACTTTTAAACATCCATTTTGCACCTTGTTTATTCCTTACTTTCTCTTGTTCCTGTTTTTCTAGGCAACATGATTATTCCAGCTCTGCTAATCACCGGTTGAGTGCCCTTAGCCAAGTTATTGAAGTTCTCCAAGTATCAGTACCTTCATCTCTTAAATGTCTGTGACCTTCTCATAAAGTGCCTTGAGGATTTAAGAAGTTGCTCCAGGTAAAGCATTTAGCACAGAGCTTGGCCATTAATAAACACACAATCAATTTCTTCTCTGCATAAGGAAAAGTAACAAAATAACTCACAATCTCTACTTTTTCACACAATGGCTGACACAGTGACTGAATTACTGTATACTGAATGGTAATCGCATGAAGACAAAGTCTCAGCTGAAAACAAAATGCTGATAAACTGATGGGTCAGTGATTCCCATGTACTTTATTTTCATGAATTCATAAATGATGGAAGCCTGATCCTTTGAGGAAGTGTCTCAGAGAAAGAAAAGATAAGAGACGGAAGAGTCAGGAATAACATCATAGTGACTTTTCTCAGCTGGGTCCTGTATTCCAGAACTAAGTCTGTGGAAGAAGGAAAAACAGTTTAAATGAGATTTCTTCAAAAGAGGCTTTGTGAGATTCATGCACAGGCAATGTTATTTCTAGGGTCCAAATGACAGAAGTGCCACACAGACTTGGAAACCCAAGCTTTCTACTAACCTTTCCATAATATGTACTCTGTCTGAAAATTGAAAGGCAATAATTTCTGTGAAGAGGCAGCAACTTGAGGAAGGTAAGAAGACCACATTCAAGGGCAGGGCTACTCAAAGTGTTGTCTACATTTGGTGCCCAGTCCATGAACTATTAATACAGAGACTGAGAGCAAGCATTCAGAAATTTTGATAGCTATTTGGCATCACTGTGACATTCTAGAATATGCTATTTCTCTAGAAATTCTTTTTTTATTGTATGTTACAAATTATTGGTTTTGTGTCTGATTATGAGAGAAAGCTCTTCTTCAAGCACAGGTGGTATGAGGAGAACTGCTCGAGGGAATGTTCTGTGTATTACTGGAGGTCACTATCAGCTCTGGAGGGGGGCAAGTTACCTCTGTTAGGTGGGTTTCTGATAGTGAACATCAGTGAAAAGTGAAGTGGGAAAGCTTGAAATGAGTTGACCTTTAAGCACATGTGTGCTGAACACAAGGTTTTGATTACTTCCTGTGCACGAAAAAAAGTAAAATACATACTGTCTTCACTGTATACGTGATACCCACTAGACTTCCAAAAAAAAAGTAGGAGAAATTTTGACCTGGGAACTGAGATCTTGTGTCATGAGGTGGGGAGTAATGAATCCATAAAACTTTGGTTATAAATATCACTGTTAGATCATTTGGTCTTGCCTAGAAAATTTTTGGTTAATATTATATTATTTTCTATATATGCCTGTTAATAGTAAAATACCAAGTAATAGTCATACTGATTGTTACAGGGGAAGTGAAAACAAAACATGATAGTTGCTCAGTCATGCCAATGAATAATGGAGTAAAGGGGAATCTAGGCACCTCAGTAGATACAAAGGAGAGTTTGAATAAGACAAAATCATTTAGTGCTGAGGAAGAAGGACATCAGGAAAGAGCTCTGGTTATGTTTATTTGAAGGTACAAACCAGATCTAAGAAAAGAAACCAGAGACCAGAAATAATTTATATATTTCTGTCAACTAACTATGTCCAAGTACACAGGGAAGTGGATTACTAGGACTGGCTTTCATAAGCTAGAGAAAGAAGATTCTGGGTCAGAGGTAGGCATGACTTGGGAGCTTAGATCCTGGTATCCAAAATATGCAAGTATTTTTAAATGTTTATTTATTTATTTGAAAGAGAGATGAAGGGGAGGGACAGACAGAGAGGGAGAGAATCCCAAGCAGACTCCACACTATCAGGCAAGATTCTGTTGTGGGGCTTGATTCCACAAACCGAGAGATCATGAACTTACCCTAAATCAAGAGTTTGAAGCTTTAACCACTAAGCCATCCAAGTGCCCCCCAAATGTGCGTATCTTAACCATTGAGATAAATCCTCTTCCCACATGAGATGGTAATTTCACAGAATTATTAAGTGCTTTCAATGTAAAGAAAAAGAAGAGATGAATTCTGACTTGGTGGAAGGTGAGAATTCCATTGTTTGATGGTAAATACCATGAGCCTTGAAGGATTAAAATAAGACTTTCAATAGACTGAGTTGAATTGGTGGGAAAGAGAATATTCCACACTTTACTGACTTTGTAACCTTGAGTAAGTTACTTCAAATCTCTATGTCTCAGTTTCCCTATCTCTAGGAGATGGTGAACAATAGTTGTGATGTTATAGGGTTAGTTACAGAAAAATTGGAGTAGATAGTGAGGAAGTAAAAATTAGTCCCACTGGTGATCCCATGTTGCTAACAGAATATCAATGACGTTTGCAATGATAAACGATGAGACCAAGAGAACAAAATCTTTTCAACAGGACACACACAAGGCCTCATTTAGCCATGCAGTAACTAAAATAACTGCCCCTTTGCACCAATGACATTCTAGGTCTGCTTTTTTCCCTTCCTCCTGAAAATGATTATGTAAATACCTGATTGCTAGACTGGTCCTCACAATTGTAACCAGCACAAACAATCCCTGTAATAAAAAAAAACAAAAACAAAAACAAACAAACAAACAAAACAAAAACTACCTCTTTGCTGTAACATTGAGATGTATCCAGGATATCTGAGGAGTGTGTTTTCCCCTTGCTTCAGCAAGCTCTATAGATTTTTTTTTTTTTGTCTACAAGGGTGTGCCAGTGGCCTCCTGTGGTATTTAACAATAGATATAATTTACAATAGAAAATGCAAGGTATAGAAATACTGCATGCCTACATGCAAGAAGGCCACCAGTATTCGTCTCTTTTACAAATGAAAAAACTGAAGTGGAGTTAGTAAAGTCACTTTCTTCAGCACACAGAATACCATGTAGCTGGTACATCTGAGGATTAACCAAGTATCCAGATCTGGTGTTTGGCCTTATTGCAGAGCTTTTGTCAAGAGAGTCGGTTTGGGGGAGAATAACAAAGAGATGATAAAAGGCCAGAATGGACAACAACAAATCCTAAAAATTGCAAAGCAACCGTGAATACAGGATGGTGGGTTGAGCTGTGAGTCAATATCTATTATTCTACCAGCTACTGTGCTAACATTCACCCTCACTCACCCCAAAGTGTCTCAACTATACTCAGCCGTAGATGACTTCACTTCGTGGAGTCACTCTTCTCCACGGGGTTCTTGCAGGGCCACAGAACTGGATCATCTAACACTTTATCCTCCTCTTCTACATACACAAGAAGAGAACGAAGTCTAAGTAGTTAGTGGGGAAGCCAAAAGTTCAGGTCTCCTTGCGATATAATACTTTTCCATGAGAAAAATTAGCTCTTATGATGTGAAAATTGCAATAGCCCCTTCATTCACAAACACGTGTTCTGCCTTCCTACAATGGCAGCACAGAGCTCTGTCAAAGGTGGATGAAAACAGACAATAATTTATAAAACCCTATTTGCAGGCCGTGTCTCAAGACATTTAGCTATTCTCAACGACTTCATCAGACAATTTTAAGCTTTTCTTTTTAAGTATTCTGCAACTTCTCATATATTTTTTTAATGTTTATTTATTTTTGAAAGAGAGTGCACGTGGGAGAGGGGCAGAGAGAACGATACAGAGATCTGGAGTGGGATCTGCACTGATAGCAGCCTCAATGTGGGACTCAAACTGCCGAACTGCGAGACCATGACCCGAGCCCAAGTCGACGTTTAATTGATTGAGCCACCCAGGCTCCCCTGTGACTTCTCATATCTTAAGGAAAACACCAACTGTTCACCTATTCTCTCTTCCATTAATAATTTAAATCGGTAATTTAAAAATCAAGCAAAATTTATTTTACTTTTTACTTGACTTACTTAGATTATTAAATCACTTTAAGTTTTAAAATATTTTGGTGTATCTACCAGGAACACTTTATTTTGACTATCTTTGCTCTCCTTCTTAAGTTACGTTGACTTTTCTATGCACATCTCTCATTTATTCCACAACCTTTGCTGTTTTTCTCATGGTCCCTCGTAATTCATCTGTGAATGTTTCCACTCACCATTTCTCTAGTTACATGTAGGTGTAGACTGTATATGTTTTTTACCCTCTTCAGTAACTCCAGTAATGAAATCGAGTAATCTGCTAAATGAAATGCAGTACTCCCCACTCCTTGATTTTATGGGTTAGGTATTGACTTTAACTCACACAGTTATAAATAAAATCTACTGAAGCTAAATAATTTCCTCCCAGGTATCATTTCCCAATTTAATTACAATATTAATCTTTTTAAAAAAATATTTATCCTAAATTTTACAGCTGTAAAGCAGGGGTGGCAAGCAAATACTTTGCAGCAGGAGAGAGCCTCCTTTCCTATTATAATAGTTTACAAGGCTTTTAAGAAAATCCTACAGTTTCTTCCCTACTTTTCACTAAACCTTCAACCTACTTCTCAGAGATCACAAAGTTCAGCTCCTTTAGGTGTTTCTTCTGATATTTAGCTCTCTGTTGTTGTTGTTTTTTTTTTTAAGTAATGCATTCCTACTGATACTGGTTTTCAGCTGTGATGATTTAGCTCTCTTAAACACCTCCTCATGCATGCACGTATTTTTCCTCTCTTCCTCCTGGACTCCATGCTGTGATTATATCATAATGTGTACTTATGCCAATGGTGAGTGTTTAACTATCGTGACTATATCATTTTAATCCATAGCTAAACTATATATTTTACTATAGTTGTTCTTTTTTTTTTTTTTTTTTTTTGCACAACTCTCTGTTGTTGTTGTTGTACGATATTGATCCTCTTTTTTGTTGGTTGAGTTTTTCATGATGAAAACATCACCCCTATGTTCCCAAACTGCTCCCCCAGGAAAAAACAATTCTCTATCAATACGTTTAAATACTTTCCTAATCTTTCCATTTTATCTTCGAATTCAGATACATCCCTCCTTAAGCCCTCTGTTCTCCTGTATATACAGGTTGCTCTGGAAGCCTGACACACATCTGTCATCTTGAGATTTCCTATCCTTGTGAGTCTGGGGCTTCTTTTTCAGTACTCATCTTTAAACACTCCGCTTTCTGTTTCTTGATTAACTTATTCATTAATATCTGTCACTATTTTTTTGAGACGTTTTACAAAGATAGTAAGTTTGAGATCTTGCATATACAAAGAACTCTTTAATCTATCTTCAGACTTGATTGTTAGCTGATGGATTCTAGTTGGAAATCATATTCCCTTCGAATTGTGGAAGGATTATATGGCAAGCATGTGCACTGTTTCATTTTCCTCTGGGCCTTTGCAGTAAGAAGGGGCCATGTGTCTGGAATTAAGTGGCGTATGCCCTTTTCAGCTCTGGCCCCTTCAACCTCCTCAGGAGTTGCTACTCTGTCCCTTTTCCCTTGGATGGCAGCTGATGGGAGATCCAGTGCAGAATTCTGAGTCCCTAAATGAGAGCAGAGGCACTACGGAGCAGACCTAGGCTCCTGAGTACTACCATCACAGGTAGGACTGAGTCAGGAGAGAGAATTCAAATTCCTCTGTTGAGCCACTGGCATGAGAGTTGTTACAGAAATCAGCCTGTCTTGACTAATACGCACGTTCCATTGCCTTCTAGCTCTAAGATTTACTGGTAAGAGGTTTAATGCTACCCTGATGCTGATGTTTTGTATAGATCTAATTAGTTTTCTTTTTTCCTTTGCTACACTCTTTTATGGATCTTTGGTATTCCTTACTCTGGGCCAGTTCATTAGAGATTAATGTCCTTTAATTCTTATGCTTTTTCTTTAATTATTTTCTCCTACATCTTTTTATGTATACTATTAATTAGATGTTAGACTTCCTAGAATTACTTTCTTTCCAATTTTATATGTCTTAGCTTTTTGTTTGATATCTTGGAAGATGTCCTCAAATTTATCTTCCACACTTTTGGCTGCATTTATGATTTAAGTCATATTTCTAATTTTCCATAATTGTCTCTGAATTTTACTTTTTTAAAAAATGTTATTATTTTATTTTATTTTTTAGAGAGGGAGAGAGAGAGAGTACAAGCATGTGCGAGAGAGCAGGGAGGGGTAGGGAAAGAGGGGAACAGAGGGTTTGAAGCAGCCTCTGTGCTGATAGCAGCAGGCCCCTTGTGGGGCTTGAACTCAGGAACTGTGAGATCATGACTTGAGCTGAGGTCAGACACTTAAACAACTGAGCCACCCAGGTGCCCCTCTCTGATTTTTACTTTTTAAACAATCTCCCCCTCTTAATTATCAAGGGACATTTTTTCAAAATCTGACACTATTACTTTGTTCTAAAGACAAATTAGTTACTTTTTTTCTGAGATCCTTGTAAGACCTCATATAATCTGACCATTTTCCCTCTCTGACCTCGTGTCGCACTGGCTTTCCTGTGCGCATGGCATTTCATCTATACTGGCTTCCTTAGTGTTCCTTGAACCCTCCAGTCATGTTCCTAACTGAATTCTTTGCATTTGCCACTCCCTCTTCTCCCAGAAATCCACATGATTTGCTCCTTTATGTTCATTAGAACTTTATTCAAATATCACTGTCTCAGAGAAGCTTTTCAAAATAAACCAATTTAAAATTGTGCCCTCCCTTAAACTCAGTTTCTCTTCTCTGCCTTATTGTTCTCCATAGTACTTGTTAGTTTTTACTTATTATCTTACTCATTTTCTTATCATCCCTAGTAGAACATAAGCTCTATTAGGATTGTCTTGTTTTGTTTTGTTTTTATTTAAAAAAATGTTTTTTTTCAACGTTTATTTATTTTTGGGACAGAGAGAGACAGAGCATGAACGGGGAAGGGGCAGAGACAGAGGGAGACACAGAATCGGAAACAGGCTCCAGGCTCTGAGCCATCAGCCCAGAGCCCGACGCGGGGCTCGAACTCACAGACCGCGAGATTGTGACCTGGCTGAAGTCGGACGCTTAACCGACTGCGCCACCCAGGCGCCCCTGTTTTTATTTTTAACTACTAGCCCTCTAGTTCATGGAATTTTCTTGGAAAATATTGGTACTTCTCAAATATTTTTGAATGGATCTTGAAATCATATCTGTCTCCAATTAGGAAAGCTATACATTACAACAAAACAAATAAAAAGTGTTTTGCCGAAAAACCTGCAAACCTTAAGGAGAATAATCGGTCTCTCTTTAGGACTTCTTCAACACATAGAACATGAATTCTTTCCCATAACATTTACCGGCTCTAAAGTTTGTATATTTTGGGATGTCTGGGTGGCTCAGTCAGTTGAGCATCCAACTTTGCCTCAGGTCATGATCTCTTGGTCTGTGAGTTCAAGCCCCTTGTTGGGCTCTGTGCTGACAGCTCAGAGCCTGGAGCTGCTTCAGATTCGGTCTCCGTCTTTCTCTGCCCCTCCCCTGCTGGCGCTGTCTCTCTCTCTCTCTCAAAATAAATAAACATTAAAAAAAATAAAAAAATAAAATTTGTTTATTTTGATCCTTATCTTCCAATGCCAACTCTCTGCAGTCATCCTCAACATTACGGTGCCACTTGACCTAACACAGCACTGAGTCTTCCTTTGTTGCCAAGATGGCCTATCACAAGATTAGCGAAATGTTGCTTTCTTCATTCTTTTTTTTTTAATTGTTTTTTTCAAATGTTTATTTATTTTTGAGACAGAGAGAGACAGAGCATGAGCCTGGGAAGGGCACAGAGAGAGGGAGACACAGGATCAGAAGCAGTCTCCAGGCTCTGAGCTGTCAGCACAGAGCCTGACGTGGGGCTCAAACTCACAAACTGTGAGATCATGACCTGAGTTGAAGTCGGACACTTAACCGACTGAGCCACCCAGGCGCCCCTCTTCATTCTTTTATCTTTGCTGTCTTTCCATCCCTCTAATCATATAATTTTCCCTTTTTCCTTTGTCTTGCAGTTATTCAGTCTCCATTCATGAGTCCTCACCGTTTAACAAACTCTGAGTTAGAAATTATCAGAGGAAGGAGTGGAAATACAGAAGCAGTCAAAGATACAATGTTTATTTCTTATGGTCCTTTTGCTTAACTACATTTTGTTTGTTTTGTTTTGTCTTTTTATAAGCAGCCCCACTTCTCCATGTCTAGAGGAATCTGTTTATATTGTTGCTTTGTGGATTTAACTCCATTTACCTGTTTTGCTGTAACTATGGACAATTGAACTAAATATTTCATTTTACATATATGTTGCAAAACACACTTTTCTCTATTATATAATATTAATCCTTCATTCCTCTGAGGTGTAAAGTAGGACAAAACTGGAACGTGTAAGAGTCATGCTGTGTCAGGGCAATGGACATTTTTGGAATTGAGGGAAGGCCACTGCCCTGCCATGAAAACTGTGGCGTGGAATCCTGATCTCCCTCCATGGCAGATCTTGTCCAGTTTCTGGGAAAAGTGTCAGCCGACTGGCTATCTCTGTCAGACCCTCTAGGGACTGACTTATCTGTAGGAAATCATCTTGACCGAGGACAACTTCTGTCCTCGGATAGCCTGCATCTGAAGACTGATGTGTGACTTTGAAGTTCTGTTCATTTTGGTCCAACTCAAGACAATTCTTTTGAGGGATCATGGAGTCCGTGAAAACAGCCATCGAGCTTACATCATATCTTGACTTCTGCCCAGTCTCACTTACTTCCTATTCCTTCCATAGTCTTTGATATAGAAATGCACAGAAGGCTCCAGAAATATTCAGCTGAGAGACATAATATAAACTAAGAAGCTGGAGGTATATCAGGAAGAGCTTCCATAAGGAATAGATGCATGATTTAAATATTTAAGATTTAGAATACTAGGCAGATTTCATTAGTCAGAGTAGGTTAGGCTGTGCTGTGGTAACAAACTGGCTCAGTACAATAAAAGTGTGTTTCTTTTTCATGTTACATTATGACGCGGAGTGATGACTCTTCAAGACAACTCTCCCCTGAAGAATCTAGTTTCCTCCAATAATGTGGCCTCAGGAGCTCCTGGGTGGTTCAGGTGCTTGGGTGTCTGACTGCTGATTTCAGCCCGGGTCATGATATCCTGGTTCATGTGTTCCGGCCCTGCGTCAGGCTCTGCCCTGATGGTGTGGTGTCTGCTTGGGATTCTCTTCTCTCTCAAAATAAATGGATAAAATTTTTAAAAATGATATGGCCTTGCCATTTTAAAATCCATCCTTTCCAGCTATGCAAGTGGGGAAGAACAAGAAAAATAGGGTAATGTGTTTTTACCTAGATCTGAAAGTTGTGAACATCACTTTGGCCAAAATTCTTTGTCCTAAACCAGTCATATGATCTAATAATAATGGAGAAGAGGAGGCTCAGAAATAATTAGAAGGAAAACAAAAAATGGAATTGAGGAGTGAATAGCCATTCTCTACAACACAAGTGTAAAAGTGGAAAGTATTTTCAATGGACGGAAAAACATGAACAAACAATGGTATTAAGAGACAGTATGGAACATACGGCATAAAATGAAGTAAGGCAGGGTAGGGAATGAGGTTAAAGCAGTAATCTAGGATCAAGTCACAAAGAAAGTTGGCATTCTAAAGGGTTTTGACCTTATGATAGACATCAGATTTTCCATTAAATATTTTTGTTAGTAAGATTGCCCCATGCCTTTTTAAGGACAGAATGGGAGAAGACAGAACAGGGCAGCAAGCCTGGAGGCAGGGAAGTTAATAACAAAATATAATATGCTTTGTATCATATACTTTGTTACCTGATATTAAATATGCAACTAGATAATTGTTTTTTAACAGACACACTAAGTGGCCTTATAATTTGCATTATATACAGAGACATGATGTAGAACTTCTTTATCCTGTCAATTCACGATTTCTCCTATTGGAATGAATTGTTACATGCTGAACTTGATCAGTTTGGCTTAAGTTCAACTTCATAAAAAACAATATTAAATAACAATGACTTAAATAAGACAGATGTTTATTTCTCCCTCATGTGAAATAATTCTGTAGATTATTACAGCACTGGTATGGTGGTTCTATAGGTATTGGGAACCCAGGATTCTTTCCAGCCCACTGTTTTGCCATATTGACCAAAGATGGCTCTAGCCATCATGTTTGTTTTTAAAACAATAGGAAATGAAGCAAGGGTTGAAAAGGGATATGCTTCTTCCACGCTTGCAAGAAGACTTCTTGGAAGCTCCACATCACATATCCACTTACACCTCAGTGACCAGACTTATTCATTTCCTGAAACTAGTTGAAAGGGAAGTTGGTCCTTTGGCTGTGCAGCAATGTGCCCAGCAAAGTCAAAACTAATTTGTTAGAGAATTGGAAAGAGGATATTTGATTGGCATCCAGAAGTCCCTATCGCAACTTTTTCAGGTCACTACCATTACCCTTTCAAGTTTATTTCACTCACTTCCCACGATTATAGTGTCTCTTTATAAAGAATTATATCTCATTTATTGTTTCACTAGGAAATACTAATTTTAGGAAAGAAATCATTCTCCTTGACTTGTGTTTCCATATGGAGAGCCCTCCCCACATGGCCTCTCTTCACACCATTCCCACTCTTCGGGGAAGGAATGAATTGCTAATTGCCCAAGTTTCTTTTTTGGACAGAGCTAATCTAAAAAGAAAAAGAAAACCCTGGAGATAAGTATTCTTTTCTCTTGCTGCCAGAGACCGATATGAAGCAAGGATCTTATGTGAGTCTGTTCTTTAGACCTTTGAGTGTGCTAGTCAAAGTCTATCCCACAGTCTACTTGTCGATGGGGTTAATGATGGTGTGGACATTTCCAAACACATTCCGGCACACGTTTTTTTTGTTTTTTTTTGTTTTTTTTTTTAATTTTTTTTTCAACGTTTATTTATTTTTGGGACAGAGAGAGACAGAGCATGAACTGGGGAGGGGCAGAGAGAGAGGGAGACACAGAATCGGAAACAGGCTCCAGGCTCTGAGCCATCAGCCCAGAGCCCGACGCGGGGCTCGAACTCACGGACCGCGAGATCGTGACCTGGCTGAAGTCGGACGCTTAACCGACTGCGCCACCGAGGCGCCCCATCCGGCACACGTTTTAAGACCACACCTTTTAATCAGTTTTTATTAAAACTAAAGCTGGTATTTTGATCTTTTGTTTCTGGATATTTTCTCTTTCTCAGTGGGTTATGAGTTCAGGAGGGGAATTAGCACATGGCTTATGGGCTCTTTAAGTTCCATCATCCTGGAGATTCTTTCTAAAGATTCCAAAAAGCGTAGCCATACAGGAGTCCGGTAAAGAGCCTAATGAATGAAGCTGCCTCATGAAAGAAGATGGACAAACTAGACAGTCTTACTAATATAAAGAGGGAAGCAGTTCCTCAGCTCTATTAATGATTGCCAGATAGGAATTCATACTTAAAATTGTGATGTTTTCATTACGGGGGAGGAACTATAAATTGGATTTTCATATTAAATCGTCTCTCTTGGACTTTCCATGTCTACTTAAATCATCTCTTTTTAAAATATTGACTAAATTTAATGAACAAAGAAACACATTGTGAATCAAACAAAACCTGTCTATAGACGCGTGAACTGCCAGTTTGTTCTAATATCCTATCATTATCTAAAAATCCCAGTGTTTCCATTCTATCAGGGCAGGTTGTTATTCTTCTAGGTTAAAGGGGTTCAAATAATGGAGCCTGGGCCCCTACAAGAGAATAAAATATAACTTTAGGGAGAATGTCTGCCAGCAACATGAAAATATTCAGGGCTAAAAGTAAGGACTACTTAGTGCAGTCTGTATTTAATGACACACACTAGCTAGAAAAATGGTTTGCCTTTGAAGATATTTCGTTTGTTTGGAAGTAGTGACTGAATTTTGTAAAACTGAAACTGGAAAAATGTTAATGTTTACAAATAGTCTAAAGCTTGCGTACCATGGATATATCCAAAAGTAGAGAAGAGGAAATAAGAATATTCTTACAGGGGAAGCAGCCAGCAGGTGTCAGAGGCATAGTAGGACTTTAAAAATAGAAACCAAATAAGGGATTGTCATAGGAAACATTGCTAAGACTCTGCTGTGCATTGACAACTCACAGGAGCAAAAAGAGGGATTTTTGGCTTTCTCCTTCACTCCCCTATTTCTTCTTATGGAAAAAGTGTATTTCCCAAAAGCCATTGCATCCTTTTTTAAATTTCACCACAGCATCAATGTCTCTTCTTTTTTACCTTCAGGATGAAGGACTAAGTTTATTTTTTCAAATAACGGACGTCAGGGGTAAGTCATAAAGATTGCAGCCTTCCGGTGGGAGGAGTGCTCACATTTTATTACCAGGTGATTTCAGCTAACAAAGTACCAAACTGAAGATTTTATATAAAATCTAGAATATTAATTTTACTCTATTTCTTTTTATTATTTTATACCTTATATGCAACAATCTTGAAATGTATTTAAAAAAATAAATATGTGAGAATAAATCTGTACAGCATGTAATTGGTAGAATTCTAAAGATTTTAGCTTGAGTTGTATAGAAAACAAATATTATTCTAGAAGCAAACTTTTATCATTGTTTATTAAATTAAGTCTATTATATCATCGCTAATACACTTTTTATTTTTATTTATTTAAAAAAAATTTTTAACATTTATTTATTTTTGAGACAGAGAGAGACAGAGCATGAACAGGGGAGGGGCAGAGAGAGAGGGAGACACAGAATCTGAAGCAGGCTCCAGGCTCTGAGCGGTCAGCACAGAGCCCGACGCGGGGCTCGAACTCATGAACCGTGAGATCATGACCTGAGCGGAAGTCGACCGCTTAACCGACTGAGCCACCCAGGTGCCCCAGTAATACACTTTTTTAAAAAAGACTTTCAGCTGATCCAATGTGACCTAATGATGAAAATACTATCAAAAAGCATGTAACATTTTCTTTTGTTCCTAGTTCATGAATGAGCACTTCGTCGCCTTTAATTATTATTATTTCTAAGTTTATGTAAGACATAAGAACAATTAAGTCTCCTGTTATCTTTAAGATCATTCTATTGTTTTGTTCTGTGTGTCACCTGGATAACTAAAGAACAATAAGTCATCTAATAACTGAAAAGCTTGTCATGTTGAATAAAAAAGTAAAAGACTTTATTTTGGGGGGCAAGGGGTAAGACATTTTATGCTCACATCCTCCTAAGGTATAGCATATTGAGGAAATTCATGCACCCTATTCTGCAGATAGGTCAATTTCAGGGCAAGGTGAAACCTCTCAGCATAACTTGTGAGGACTGTTGGACATTTTTATAGCAGACAGTCATCCATATATCTGGTCAGTACTTATTCCCAGCAGATAAGACTGCCATATTTAGCAGCTTCCAAGGCATACCTAGCACATGGTCTATTAAGTTTATCCTGCCTTAGCATACTAGGACATCAAGAAAGATCTTCAGGTTCTATTTCCTGCCACCCTTCAGAATCTGCGTGCTACCTGAGCCAAAAAGAACAACCTTTGAAATGATAATTCACTGGACCTCTTTCACAACTTCTCCTTTCAGTTTAGGATGCTGTTTTCTGGGATGTGTCTTGGCACCATGATTACACCTTCCTAGATGAGCCTCTTTTCCATATCTGTCCATATATGTGTAGGCTTATTTCTAGAATCAATAGTCTCTTTTATTGAACTATTTGTCTATCTGAATATCAATAACATTATTTTGATTGCCAAAGTTGTATAAGAAAATCTTCAAACTTTGTTAATTTCTTTCAAAGTTACCTTGGATATTCGAGTTCCAATTCACTTCCACTTAGAAATAGTTGGTCAATACGTACAGAAAAACTCACTGAGATTTTGATTGGCATTGCATTCAATCTATAGATCAATTTAGGGAGAGCTGCTCTCTTTAAAATATTGAGTCCTCTAACCCACAAACATGATATATCTCCTTATTTATGTCTTCCTAATTTCTCTCAGCAATGTACAGGTTTTTGACACAACTTTTTTTGTTTTTGTTTTTGTTTTTTTAACGTATGTATCTGCTTTTTTTTAAAGTAAGCTCTACACACAACATGGGACTTGAACTCTTGACCCTGAGGTCAAGAGTCCCATGCCCTACTGACTGAGCCAGGTAGGCATCCTGTCACAATTTTTTCTATTTGATTTGATATTTCTAGTACTGTCGTGCATGGCGTGTCTGTCTCTGTCTCTTTCTGTGTCTGTCTGTATCTCTTTGTCTAGCTCTTGTTCTGAAAGAATTAAGCTTTCCATAGATGAAAAGGCCTATGTGGCAAGGATTTGGTGTCTCGGGCCAACAGTCAAGTGAGAACTTCAAATCTGACAATCTTTACATGAGTGGGATTAGAAGAAGATTCTTTAGTCAAGAATCAAAATGGTGACAATCTTAAGCAACACCTTGATGTAGCCTTGTGAATGACCCAGAGTTAGAGGCACCCAGCCAAGTCGCACCGCATTACATGGTCCACAGATACTATGGGATAATAAATATCTATTATTTGAATCCACTAAATTTTAGAGTAACTTACTACACAATAATGCATATATAACATAATGATTTGCATTTATGCAAGTATCACTATGTATTGTCTGCATGACCCATTAAAATACACTTATTACTTTTTTACTATTTTAATGTAGATTTAAATTAATTACAATTAATATTTTAGTTCATCAATCTCATGTTCCACATTTTAAGTGGTCAATCATCACATGTGGCTAGTGGTGATCAATGTACTAAACAGGGTAGTCTAACAGCATGTTCTGCTAGATTAAACTACCACATTGATAGATGGTTAGGTATGTTGATAAATTTTTTTTTTAAGATTACAGAGCAAACCAAAGATTCAGAGACTGAAGTCACATCTCCTTTTTCCTGTCTTATATTTTTATGCTTTAGTTCAGGCAGCTAGTGCTCTATTGTGTAAGCGTGTGTGTGTGTGTGTGTGTGTGTGTGTGTGATATGAAAATAAACTAGAACCTCTGCCACATACAGTAAAGAAAAATTTTGAATTCTTCTCCACTGCAAAAAAGCAAACTGGTCAGGTATAAGGAGGCTCAAAGACAATAATGGGTAGATGTAATTTTCAAGAATTTTCTTGTTTGGAAAGAACATAGATAGATGTTAGAGGACTCACAAAGGCTAATATTCCATGGTGAAAAGACAATTTGTCTTATTCCTCATGTTCTGCACTGCCCTTTCTGAGCAAAGATTTCATGCACAGGTTATGTGTCTCTCTTGTTCAGGTCAGACTTTGTAGTGCTTGTGGCATTAATTTAATAGTAAGAGAACATGCTGGAATTCTCTAATGCTATTCTCTTCTAGAAAAAAAAGGCAATGCATCACAGTTTAGTGCTTTTATGACACTGTCTGTTTGGTCAGATAATCATTGTTTAAAGAACACACTGACCCTTTTTATGTGAAAGCTGTCAATGTATTTGGGTCATATCCACATGGGAAATATGAAGTTAAAAATTGCACAATTATTTTAAAATTTTAGGACATAGTAGATATTTTTTCTCTACATTAGCTATCAAAAATTTAATAAAAAATGCATCGACATTTCTTTAATTTCACATTCACAAATACAGCTAATATTCTGTGTACGGAAATAAATCATTACAAAGTTAAATACACATGACAAGGAAGTACAAAAATGTGAATTTATTGTATTTAACTGAACTAAATTGGCTCATGAAATCCCTCATTGTTGTTCAATATTTAAGAATTCAAGATTTAAACTTCTGATGGCTCAGAGCCTGGAGCCTGTTTCCGATTCTGTGTCTCCCTCTCTCTCTGCCCCTCCCCCGTTCATGCTCTGTCTCTCTCTGTCCCAAAAATAAATAAAAACGTTGAAAAAAAAAATTAAACTCACTTACCAATTTAGGAAATATAAGATATTTCAGACAATTAAAGGTTTGCTCTCTTCTACCCTGTTTTCTTCTCTGCTTCCTAGCTGTCATCTGAGTGTGGGATGATAGAAGGCTTCTCTGATGATTTGGTGCAGTCCTCACAGTGCAGTCCTTCCTGGCCTCCATAATGGATAACCAGCCTCCTCACTTGAGTGTGAGGTGCTGGCTCAGAGGGGTAGAATTTGCTGTTGATGTCCTCCACCCCTCACAGGGTCTCCACCTGCAAGGAGCACACTGTGCTTTCCTTGTCCTGAAGCCAAACCCACCCTGTCTCTTTCACCAGTGCGCCCAGTGCTTTCAAATCCTTCGCAGGATCTTTTTGAAAATTCTAGATCTTCCTTCGTGCCAGATGATTTTTATGAGGAATTCTGGAGGGTGATAGGTGCGAAGTACGTTTCAGACATTTCTTTAATATATCACGTTACTATTTTTATTCTGCTCTCTCCACTCAATTGTTTGGCAAATGACAACCCGCAAGGCCTTTCTTCCCAGAGTTCCGAACCAGAAGAATATCACAACTCTCTTTGCTTTTGCTTTTCCCTTCAACTTATTTCAGATTTTCTGTCACCTTACTCTTCCCCTGACCTTGGGCTTACAGGATTGAAAGCATTAGATCCTTTCTCAGTGACTTCACAGGATTTGAACTTTTATCTTATTTATTACATATTAACCCAGGTACTTCCTAATAGGCTCCAAAGGGTTTTTCTCCTTTCTAGATTTCAGACTCCTTTCCAGAGTTGGTGTCTGTGTCTTATGTTATCTATATCTTCTATCTTTCTATAGATATAGATATAGATATAGATATCTATCTATATCTCTATATCTTTCTATTATTTAACAAAATAAATGTTATTGACCTAATAAGTAGAGAGCCCCAGGATAAGTAGGCTGTAGGGATAATGTCAAGCAATAAATGGAATAAAAAAAAAAAATACCCAGACAAAACAAAACCTTTGTAGTAGATCTCCACGTGGCTGATGGCTTAGAAGTGGAAGGACACTTAGGAGAGTGGGCTTATTTATTATTTATTTGTTTGTTTATTTATTTATTTATTTATTTATTTAGAGAATGCATGCACACATACATGTGGGGAAGGGGCAGAGAGAGAGAGAGGGAGAGAGAGAATCCCAAGCAGGATCCACACTCAGTGCAGAGCCTGAGGCGGGGCTCAATCTCACGACTGTGAGATCATTACCTGAGCCAAAATCAAGAGCTAGACATTTAACCAGCTGAGCCATCCAGGTGCCTCATTTTCTGAGAATGGATATTCTTTGTAAGAATGCAAAGCTCTCCAAAGTTGGGAGGGTATGGAACACAACAGATAAAACCTGAAGAAGTATATAGAAGGGTGTCAAGAGGTTATTAGAGCCATCTGACTGAGTACATCATGGGGACTTGTCTGAAGCCTCTGAGAGGAAGAACTATGTTTTCTAAAGAAACAGGAGAACTTTCATTATTCCAGCCAAGAGAAGAAACTGAAATTAATCAGGAAGAGAAAGACATATCAAACAGAGACCAGTGAATGTATTTCTTCCCCCATGCTGCAAAAAACGTAATGCATCCAGGAAATTAGCCCTTGATAACTAGGACAGAAAATGTGGGAATAAACAAAACCGTTGCGAATTCACACTTATAAACAGAGTCCTAGTTTGTTTTTGTTTTTGTTTTTATCTTTGTCTTTATTAGACTTAATTTCAACACAAGAAAACAAGTACCTTCTTTAAGGGCAGGATTTAGTCTCACCATCCCAGCACCCATCAGATGAAATGGAGGCTTTAGCTCTACTGAGGTTAAGTTATAGAATATAATGTTATAATAGTAAAAATATAAAATTACAATATGTTTATTTTACACAGATTTAAAACATTCAAACCTTAGCATTTTAATATGAACTTTACAGATGCTGCCAAAACAGTCCCTACATCATGTTGTAGAAACGTGGTTTCTTATTGCAAAGCTAAAGGGCATCTAGGGATCAGCGATACCATGGCTCCCAGTCTTTCCCTTTTGACTTTTTTCCTGCTATGGACCCAAAAAACTCAAGATAAAGAGCCACTAAAAAAGGAATAGAAAATGGAGACTTATCCCAAGAAAATGAACACTGTAAATAGAGAACCAGACTCGGGGAGCTTCAGAGAGACCCAGAACCCTCGGTTTGGTATCACTAACCGGACTGCCGGTTTATACCGAGTTCTTTCACTTGAACTGACTTTCCAATGCTGTTCCCACATCTGCTTAACAGAGAACCATATTTGGATCTAGGCTCTTTTCCAGGTTTTCTCCCCCAAAATCACCTACTGAGTATGTTTGGATACACAGGAGAGTTTGTTGAAAGTTTGCAGAGGGGTTTAATCATAAAAAATTCAAATGCCTTAATATTAAATAGCAGACACCTTGGTTCTAAAAATTCTATGGATAGAGATCACTGGTAATTTTTCATTGGCAATTTTTTCTGCATTCTAGCCATATAATTTATTATTTAGTTCCTGTTCACTCTCCCCTTCCTCAAGCTTTATTTCACCTGGTGTTTTGTTTCTGATGTAACTGGCATTCATGATCTAGAACCTAGATCATGGCATTCATGGTCTAGAATTCTATGAGAACTGGGTTTTAAATGTGACCTTCCCCGGATGATATTCTTACGGTGGGTGTTGAGGGGCCATCAACCCATGACCATTTTGAATTAAATCTTAAATGATTCATGAGAATTTGAAGCCCCACACTTAATTGCAGGTGATATGATTTGTGAAAATTTGATTGCCACACCTAATTCTCAGAAGATATCTTATTTGTAGACACTCAAACGTAAGGCTGAACTAGTCAGTCTCCTTTGTGTGTGCCTTTGTGGGCAGATACGTTTTCTTGTCTACCTTTTTACTTTTAACTTTTTGGCTTTTTATGGGCATCTGCGGCCCAACTCCTCACTGTACACAGATCAGGGTCGTGTGTCCTTTTTCACGTGTGCCTTTAAAACCCAAGACTGAATTATAAGAATTGGCAAACTCTGTTAGGCTGGTCACCAGCTTTAGCACTTGCTTTTATGTATAGATTCAGACTCATTTCATTTTTGTCTCCTGTGGAGATCCCTTTCTTGCAAGCTCTGACATGAATTTAAGAAAATTAAAAATATATATTTCAGCCAATTTTGTTTTGTATTTAATGTTTTGTAGACAGGGAGTTTTCAGGACATCTGGTCTACTATATGACCAGAAGTGGAAGGCTCTCCTTTCTTTTCTCACTCATTACCAATTTCTGTTCATTTCATAGGTGGAAACATTCACTCTTATTTTTGTTTGTGTGGGAGTCTTTTGTAAATATTTCTTCTGCTTTTATCTTCTCTGCATAAAAAAGCTTAACAAGATACTGTTTTAATCAAAGATAACCTTGGCTCCAAAATAGATGTCTGTGACGTTTATTAAAATACTATTTCTTCATACTACTACATCGTATCCTCTATAATTTTACCCACAAATCATTAACATTGGCAAATAGCAGTATTTTGGCTGGTTGGTCTTTCATTTGCAAGGGTTTCTTTAAAAGTGTGTTAATAGACAACAATATAGTTGGGCCTTATTTTATTTCTAGTGCCCAGAGTTTCCGAGACTTTGCTGGGGCTTGTGCTTAGCTCTCTAAATCAGTGCTGCTGAAAGCGTCGTCTGTGGTATGAAGATGGTCCATAAACTGCTATTGGTCTCCAGTAAGTACAGTACAGAAGTGGAGTGTTTAGAAGCCTTCACAATTTGGCATTGCAGATTGTAGACAATCTAAGTATGCAGTAAGTGAACTAAGCTTATTGAGCAGGACATAGTCTGGTTGTTCTGATGGCAAATTCATGATTTCTGTTTGGCGGAGCTGTGTGATAGTTGTGCGATATTTGTCCATGAAGAAATTTATTTCACTCCACGCATGAAGATATGTATCCATATCTTCAAATGAACTCAAATAGTTCTTTCTAGCAGTATATTCAGTTATTTCAAATAAATTACTGATAAGGCCCAATTTTTTTTTTTCTGGGTAGCCAGTGCTTTTAACCTGAAATTGTATACTTACACCTCTTCCATGGGTACCACAGGTCACATGAAGGCATGAACAAAAATCAAGCTGTAAACATAGGTGTTTTACTTGTGTTAGAAACACAACTCGAAGCACCTGTACCACCATCATTTGGTAATAGATGCTACTACACTAGGCAAGGAGAGCATAAAGGCTGTCACTATTCAAGAGACAATGTAAGTTTAGGAATTGAGACTCCAAGCTCTGAAACAAGAATGCCTGGTTTTAACTCCAAGCCCCACCACTTAGTAGCTGTGTAACATTGGGCAGGTTACTTAAACTTTCTGATCCTCACCTTTCTTACCTTTAAAATGAGGATCATGGCAATGGTCCCATGTCCTAAATTTGTTTGGAAAAAATTCAGTGAAGATTGTCATCATTATTTTTGGCACTATTTCATGCACTTAGAGCAGAGAAGAACACTATGATAATCCACATTTCTATCCAATGCACACATAGTTGTTTTGATCTTTAATAGTGGATTAAAAAAATGCAAGTATGCAAGTTTTAACTGTGTGTTTTTATTCCCTTCTTAATTTTCCTAACCCAATAGCTCTTTCTTTCTTTCTTTCTTTCTTCTTTCTTTCTTTCTTTCTTTCTTTCTTTCTTTCTTTCTTCTTTCTTTCTTTCTTTCTCTTCTTCTTTCTTTCTCTTTATATCTGTCTCTTAACTCTTCTCCAAGCAGTTCTCTATATCTTTGTTCACCCCAGTTTCCAAATATCCTCCCTTGTTATGAGTCTTTATACAACAAATATTGATTAAGATTCTTACAGGTGCCAGGCAGTATTCCTGGTTCTTGGGATAAAGGAATTAATCAAACACTGGTTCTGTTTTTAAGAAGTCTACAATTTCATTTGGGCTACTGCATATGTAATAAAGATGAGTATTGTAAATGTTATGATACATACATGAATGAGGTATACAGGAGATTTAAAAAGAAAAGTCTGAAAATTTTGTGCTATGAAATAGTGCGTAAGTGATGTTTCAGCTGATCATACAAAAATGAATGTGCTCTTCAAGAGGACTGGGCAAAGGTGATCAGATGAAATATTTGTTAGATATAGCTAATGTAAATAGGAATCATTCCATATAGGCATATAGAGAAAACTTTTCTTTTTACAAGAGGAGGTTGGTGGTAAAATATATCCACAACTAGATCCAAAGCTCTGCCAAAATAACAACCCCTAACTTTTACAAAGTAGAAGAGAAATCAAAGTTTGCACTCAGTATTTGCACCAGATCTTTTTTTTTTTTTTTTTCAGGAAATCTGTGATTTTCTTCATTCTATTTGCTTTATTTTGCTGTAGCCAAAGAAACAATCAGGAAAAAAATATAATCCATTTGTTCAATATCACAAAGTGAAAATAAGATGGTTGCTGGGTCAGAGTAGGGAAGCAAAGTGGAGATACATACCTAGCCAGGGAAAGCAGAGAGAAAGCCAATGACTGTCAAACAAGAATGGTCACCTGCATCTGCAACAAACTATGAGATTGCAGAACACGGGCACAGACATGTGAGGTACAGAAAACGGCCCTGGAATATGATGAGCCAGTGGAGAATTTCTGGACTGAGGAATTAAGTGACAGGAAAACACCAAGCAGTAGGAGTAATTCTTAGTGAAGTGACTACTCCTACAGCAAGTTATAAATTAAATATATTTAAATCGATAACTATTTTCACAACTTAGTTCTGATTTCCTTCCATGCATTTTCAAGAAAGAAAGATGGAAATGTTGTAAGCTACAATTCCCATAATTCATCTTTTCCTAACTTTTAGTCTCTTAAAGAAATACAGACAATAATGCTTTTATTTCCAATATGTATTGCTAAGGCTAAGTAAAGTAAGAAGACCAAGCTTGTGTACACAAATGAATGAGTTGTTTCCTTTCTTGTGTGCTCACTAATATTAACTCACCTTTATATTCAACCTACACATATAAACACACACAGATACGCACATCCACACACACATGCTTCAACACATAGAAAGAGGATAGTTTAGATGCCCTTGAGTAATATACTATAACTAAGTACCTAATTTAAATCTTTGCCAAGAAGTTGGAAAGTGAGGGAAGGGAATATAATGGATTTTAGCTTTAATTTGTGAAAAATTTCTCTGCCTGTTGTAAGTCACGGTGGAGAATGGAAAGAGATCCTTCTATGAAAACTGGGTTTTGTGTGACTGACACACACTGCAATTTTAATAACACAGACTGAAATGCATTATTCAGAATTAACTCTTGTCCAGCAATTCAGTTCTGCTGTAGATCTTTATACTTCTAGTAAGTCTGTTGTCTGCAAAAATTCAAATTATTTTTCTGATTAATATTAGTAGCCAAGATAGTACTTGTCTACCTAAGTAGAATTTAGTGAAGACCACAAGAAATTATTGTAATGTATTTCAACAGATCAGGTAATTTTGAGTTAGTATTCAGTGTGAAATACTTCAATGAATATCTAAAAGTATCTAGCCATTTTGATTTTGATTTCCCTTTGACTGGTAAGAATAGTATCACATTTACATAAAGGAAACTATCTATGTCAAGGGACAAAGCATAGGCATAGATGTTACTTCTTTTTTTTTATTTATTTATATATGAAATTTATTGTCAAATTGGTTTCCATACAACACCCAGTGCTCATCCCAAAAGGTGCCCTCCTCAGTACCCATCACCCACCCTCTCCTCCCTCCCACCCCCCATCAACCCTCAGTTTGCTCTCAGTTCTCAACAGTCTCTTATGCTTTGGCTCTCTCCCACTCTAACCTCTTTTTTTTTTTTTTTCCTTCCCCTCCCCCATGGGTTCCTGTTAAGTTTCTCAGGATCCACATAAGAGTGAAACCATATGGTATCTGTCTTTCTCTGTATGGCTTATTTCACTTAGCATCACACTCTCCAGTTCCATCCACGTTGCTACAAAAGACCATATTTCATTTTTTCTCATTGCCACGTAGTATTCCATAGTGTATATAAACCACAATTTCTTTATCCATTCATCAGTTGATGGACATTTAGGCTCTTTCCATAATTTGGCTATTGTTGAGAGTGCTGCTATGAACATTGGGGTACAAGTGCCCCTATGCATCAGTACTCCTGTGTCCCTTGGATAAATTCCTAGCAGTGCTATTGCTGGGTCATAGGGTAGGTCTATTTTTAATTTTGTGAGGAACCTCCACACTGCTTTCCAGAGCGGCTGCACCAGTTTGCATTCCCACCAACAGTGCAAGAGGGTTCCCGTTTCTCCACATCCTCTCCAGCATCTATAGTCTCCTGATTTGTTCATTTTGGCCACTCTGACTGGCGTGAGGTGATACCTGAGTGTGGTTTTGATTTGTATTTCCCTGATAAGGAGCGACGCTGAACATCTTTTCATGTGCCTGTTGGCCATCCGGATGTCTTCTTTAGAGAAGTGTCTATTCATGT
Source organism: Puma concolor (assembly GCF_028749965.1). Lineage (NCBI taxonomy): Eukaryota > Metazoa > Chordata > Mammalia > Carnivora > Felidae > Puma > Puma concolor. The sequence continues at coordinate 119,522,547 of NC_141670.1, forward strand.
TTTCTGCCCATTTCTTCACTGGGTTATTTGCTTTTCGGGTGTGGAGTTTGGTGAGCTCTTTATAGATTTTGGATACTAGCCCTTTGTCCGATATGTCATTTGCAAATATCTTTTCCCATTCCGTTGGTTGCCTTTTAGTTTTGTTGGTTGTTTCCTTTGCTGTGCAGAAGCTTTTGATCTTCATAAGGTCCCAGGAATTTCACTTTTGCTTTTAATTCCCTTGCCTTTGGGGATGTGTCGAGTAAGAGATTGCTACGGCTGAGGTCAGAGAGGTCTTTTCCTGCTTTCTCCTCTAAGGTTTTGATGGTTTCCTGTCTCACATTCAGGTCCTTTATCCATTTGGAGTTTATTTTTGTGAATGGTGTGAGAAAGTGGTCTAGTTTCAACCTTCTGCATGTTGCTGTCCAGTTCTCCCAGCACCATTTGTTAAAGAGACTGTCTTTTTTCCATTGGATGTTCTTTCCTGCTTTGTCAAAGATGAGTTGGCCATACGTTTGTGGGTCTAGTTCTGGGGTTTCTATTCTATTCCATTGGTCTATGTGTCTGTTTTTGTGCCAATACCATGCTGTCTTGATGATGACAGCTTTGTAGTAGAGGCTAAAGTCTGGGATTGTGATGCCTCCTGCTTTGGTCTTCTTCTTCAAAATTACTTTGGCTATTCGGGGCCTTTTGTGGTTCCATATGAATTTTAGGATTGCTTGTTCTAGTTTCGAGAAGAATGCTGGTGCAATTTTGATTGGGATTGCATTGAATGTGTAGATAGCTTTGGGTAGTATTGACATTTTGACAATATTTATTCTTCCAATCCATGAGCAGGGAATGTCTTTCCATTTCTTTAAATCTTCTTCAATTACCTTCATAAGCTTTCTATAGTTTTCAGCATACAGATCCTTTACATCTTTGGTTAGATTTATTCCTAGGTATTTTATGCTTCTTGGTGCAATTGTGAATGGGATCAGTTTCTTTATTTGTCTTTCTGTTGCTTCATTGTTAGTGTATAAGAATGCAACTGATTTCTGCACATTGATTTTGTATCCTGCAACTTTGCTGAATTCATGTATCAGTTCTAGCAGACTTTTGGTGGAGTCTATCGGATTTGCCATGTATAATATCATGTCATCTGCAAAAAGCGATAGCTTGACTTCATCTTTGCCAATTTTGATGCCTTTGATTTCCTTTTGTTGTCTGATTGCTGATGCTAGAACTTCCAACACTATGTTAAACAACAGCGGTGAGAGTGGGCATCCCTGTCGTGTTCCTGATCTCAGGGAAAAAGCTCTCAGTTTTTCCCCGTTGAGGATGATGTTAGCTGTGGGCTTTTCATAAATGGCTTTTATGATCTTTAAGTATGTTCCTTCTATCCCGACTTTCTCAAGAGTTTTTATTAAGAAAGGGTGCTGGATTTTGTCAAAGGCCTTTTCTTCATCGATTGACAGGATCATATGGTTTTTCTCTTTTTTTTTGTTAATGTGATGTATCACGTTGATTGATTTGCGAATGTTGAACCAGCCCTGCATCCCAGGAATGAATCCCACTTGATCATGGTGAATAATTCTTTTTATATGCCGTTGAATTCGATTTGCTAGTATCTTATTGAGAATTTTTGCATCCATATTCATCAGGGATATTGGCCTGTAGTTCTCTTTTTTTACTGGGTCTCTGTCTGGTTTAGGAATCAAAGTAATACTGGCTTCATAGAATGAGTCTGGAAGTTTTCCTTCCCTTTCTATTTCTTGGAATAGCTTGAGAAGGATAGGTATTATCTCTGCTTTAAACGTCTGGTAGAACTCCCCTGGGAAGCCATCTGGTCCTGGACTCTTATTTGTTGGGAGATTTTTGATAACCGATTCAATTTCTTCACTGGTTATGGTCTGTTCAAGCTTTCTATTTCCTCCTGATTGAGTTTTGGAAGAGTGTGGGTGTTTAGGAATTTGTCCATTTCTTCCAGGTTGTCCAGTTTGTTGGCATATAATTTTTCATAGTATTCCCTGATAATTGTTTGTATCTCTGAGGGATTGGTTGTAATAATTCCATTTTCATTCATGATTTTATCTATTTGGGTCATCTCCCTTTTCTTTTTGAGAAGCCTGGCTAGAGGTTTGTCAATTTTGTTTATTTTTTCAAAAAACCAACTCTTGGTTTCGTTGATCTGCTCTACAGTTTTTTTAGATTCTATATTGTTTATTTCTGCTCTAATCTTTATTATTTCTCTTCTTCTGCTGGGTTTAGGCTGCCTTTGCTGTTCTGCTTCTATTTCCTTTAGGTGTGCTGTTAGATTTTGTATTTGGGATTTTTCTTGTTTCTTGAGATAGGCCTGGATTGCAATGTATTTTCCTCTCAGGACTGCCTTCGCTGCATCCCAAAGCATTTGGATTGTTGTATTTTCATTTTCGTTTGTTTCCATATATTTTTTAATTTCTTCTCGAATTGCCTGGTTGACCCACTCATTCATTAGTAGGGTGTTCTTTAACCTCCATGCTTTTGGAGGTTTTCCAGACTTTTTTCTGTGGTTGATTTCAAGCTTCATAGCATTGTGGTCTGAAAGTATGCATGGTATGATTTCAATTCTTGTAAACTTATGAAGGGCTGTTTTGTGACCCAGTATATGATCTATCTTGGAGAATGTTCCATGTGCACTCGAGAAGAAAGTATATTCTGTTGCTTTGGGATGCAGAGTTCTAAATATATCTGTCAAGTCCATCTGATCCAATGTCTCATTCAGGGCCCTTGTTTCTTTATTGACCGTGTGTCTAGATGATCTCTCCATTTCTGTAAGTGGGGTGTTAAAGTCCCCTGCAATTACCACATTCTTATCAATAAGGTTGCTTATGTTTATGAGTAATTGTTTTATATATTTGGGTGCTCCGGTATTCGGCGCATAGACATTTATAATTGTTAGCTCTTCCTGATGGATAGACCCTGTCACTATTATATAATGTCTGTCTTCATCTCTTGTTACAGCCTTTAATTGAAAGTCTAGTTTGTCTGATATAAGTATGGCTACTCCAGCTTTCTTTTGGCTTCCAGTAGCATGATAAATAGTTCTCCATCCCCTCACTCTCAATCTAAAGGTGTCCTCAGGTCTAAAATGAGTCTCTTGTAGACAGCAAATAGATGGGTCTTGTTTTTTTATCCATTCTGATACCCTATGTCTTTTGGTGGGCGCATTTAATCCATTTACATTCAGTGTTATTATAGAAAGATATGGGTTTAGAGTCATTGTGATGTCTGTATGTTTTATGCTTGTAGTGATGTCTCTGGTACTTTGTCTCACAGGGTCCCCCTTAGGATCTCTTGGAGGGCTGGTTTAGTGGTGACAAATTCCTTCAGTTTTTGTTTGTTTGGGAAGATCTTTATGTCTCCTTCTATTCTAAATGACAGACTTGCTGGATAAAGGATTCTCGGCTGCATATGTTTTCTGTCTAGCACACTGAAAATCTCATGCCAATTCTTTCTGGCCTGCCAAGTTTCAAAAGAGAGATCAGTCACGAGTCTTATAGGTCTCCCTTTATATGTGAGGGCACGTTTACCCCTTGCTGCTTTCAGAATTTTCTCTTTATCCTTGTATTTTGCCAGTTTCACTATGATATGTCGTGCAGAAGATCGATTCAAGTTACGTCTAAAGGGAGTTCTCTGTGCCTCTTGGATTTCAATGCCTTTTTCCTTCCCCACCTCAGGGAAGTTCTCAGCTATAATTTCTTCAAGTACCCCTTCAGCACCTTTCCCTCTCTCTTCCTCCTCTGGGATACCAATTATGCGTATATTATTTCTTTTTAGTGTATCACTTAGTTCTCTAATTTTCCCCTCATACTCCTGGATTTTTTTATCTCTCTTTTTCTCAGCTTCCTCTTTTTCCATAACTTTATCTTCTAGTTCACCTATTCTCTCCTCTGCCTCTTCAATCCGAGCCGTGGTGGTTTCCATTTTGTTATGCATTTCATTTAAAGCGTTTTTCAGCTCCTCGTGACTGTTCCTTAGTCCCTTGATCTCTGTAGCAAGAGATTCTCTGCTGTCAGCTATACTGTTTTCAAGCCCAGCGATTAATTTTATGACTATTATTCTAAATTCACTTTCTGTTATAGTATTTAAATCCTTTTTGATCAGCTCATTAGCTGTTGTTATTTCCTGGAGATTCTTCTGAGGGGAATTCTTCCGCTTGGTCATTTTGGATAGTCCCTGGCGTGGTGAGGACCTGCAGGGCACTTCCCCTGTGCTGTGGTGTATAACTGGAGTTGGTGGGCGGAGCCGCAGTCAGACCTGATGTCTGCCCCCAGCCCACCGCTGGGGCCACAGTCAGACTGGTGCGTGCCTTCTCTTCCCCTTTCCTAGGGGCGGGATTCACTGTGGGGTGGGGTGGCCTGTCTGGGCTACTTGCACACTGCCAGGCTTGTGATGCTGGGGATCTGGCGTCTTAGCTGGGGTGGGTAGGCAAGGTGCACACGGGCAGGAGGGGCAGGCTTAGCTTGCTTCTCCTTAGGTGATCCACTTCAGGAGGGGCCCTGTGGCAGCAGGAGGGAGTCAGATCCGTTGCCGGAGGTTTGGCTCCGCAGAAGCGCAGAGTTGGGTGTTTGCGCGGAGCGAGCAAGTTCCCTGGCAGGAACTGGTTCTCTTTGGGATTTTGGCCGGGGGATGGGCGGGGGAGATGGCGCTGGGGAGCGCTTTAGTTCCCCACCAAACTGAGCTCTGTCGTCCGGGGGCTCAGCAGCTCTCCTTCCCTTTGTCCTCCAGCCTTCCCGCTTTCTGAGCAGAGCTGTTAACTTATGACCTCCCAGACGCTAAGTCGCGCTTGCTGTCGGAACACAGTCCGTCAGGCCCCTCCGCTTTTTGCAAGCCAGACTGGGGGGCTCTGCTTGGCTGGCGAGCCACCCCTCCGCCCCGGCTCCCTCCCGCCAGTCCGTGGAGCGCGCACCGCCTCGCCGCCCTTCCTACCCTCTTCCGTGGGCCTCTCATCTGCGCTTGGCTCTGGCGACTCCGTTCTGCTAATCCTCTGGTGGTTTTCTGGGTTATTTAGGCAGGTGTAGGTGGAATCTAAGTGATCAGCAGGACGCGCGGTGTGCCCAGCGTCCTCCTACGCCGCCATCTTCCCTCTCTCTCTCCTAGATGTTACTTCTTAAGAGCTGCAATAAAGCCCTTTTTAAGTTTCAGAAATTCTTGAAGTGTGGGATGGTATATTTAAAGATGATAATATTTATTGTATTCATCTAATAAAGGAATATAGTCTCACCTTTTCAAAATCAAATACAGTAAAACCTTGGATTGGGATTAACTTGTTCTGCAAGTGTTCCCAAAGATGAGCAAACATTTCTACTAAATTTTAACTTGATAAATGAGTGATGTTTTAAATACAAGTAGCATGCGATGCTGAAAGTCACATGATCACAACTGAGCCAATGGTTCTTGAAATTCACTTTCATATATACAAGAGCTTTGGATTACAAGCAAGTTTCTGGAATGAATTATCTGTGTAAACCAAGGTTTTATTGTAATCAACACAATTTAAGGTAATTGTGTACCTATACAAGATACATACAAGTTGTATAGGTACAACTCTTCCACCATGATGATATGATCTGTCAACTGTATGCCTTTGTTATTTGATATTTAGCATTCCTGCTCATTTTTATGCAAGAATGACTCCTGTAAATTCATGATCTGGAGTAAGGTAATTATTATTCTAATTCACCACATAGCATAGTGGAGTTTGGTGTGATATATGAAGTGATATATGCAAAATGCTTAGTGCAAATCCAAGGAATCCTTATAACATGTGTCTAGTAAGTGGGAATACAATCTCCTGAAGTAAGTGATCACAGGCTAAAAACAAGAAACTGGTCTCAAGAAATGCTAGGGATTAAAAAGGACAGAAAGACATGAAGTTCACAGGGATGCATTTACATTAATTGACAAATGTCTTACATATTTTTCTCCTCTGTATGGGACACATTACAATGAATGTCTTTTCCAGGAAAATAATTATCTTCAACCATGAGGAAAAGCCTCCTCTAATTTCTTATTTTATTCCTTAGAAATCAATAGATGAATGGGGAGGAGGCAATCAATATGACAAAGAACAGAGGAATAAGACAGGGGGAGAAATGAAGAGGGAAAGGGAGAGGGACATAATGAAGAGGTGAGAAGAGAGGCAGTGATGTTGAACTTGTCGACACTACACCTCCTTTTTCCATCCTCTCCTCCTGGTATGAAGGAGACAAAAACAAAAGTTTCTCAACATACCAATCCACTTTTAAAAAAATGTAATTCCTATGTATACCTAAGCCCATCTCTTTGCTCAGTCCATCCTCCATAGAGTACACACACACACACACACACACACACACACACATGCATACCTCACATTTCCATACACTGGACTAATTGAATCAATCAAATTGAATCTATTCAATCTAATCCTACTGAAAAATTTATAGCTAAAATTGAAGTTTCTTGTCATTAGTATATTACTTTTACTTGAGTAAGCTTATATGCTTTGGACATAAATAACTATATTCATAACTAAGTAAATATAATATACAAAAATATTAAATAACTTAATATATAACATAAAAATTATAATTACATTTTTATTCCAAATGATTTAAAGACCAAAAAATAGTTAAAAATAAGTTTAAAATGTTGAGGATACACCAAACTCCACGCCCAAGAAACAAATAGTCCAGTGAAGAAATGGGCAGAAGACATGAATAGACACTTCTCTAAAGAAGACATCCAGATGGCCAACAGGCACATGAAAAGATGCTCAACGTCACTCCTCATCAGGGAAATGCAAATCAAAACCACACTGAGATATCACCTCACGCCAGTCAGAGTGGCTAAAATGAACAAATCAGGAGACTATAGATGCTGGAGAGGATGTGGAGAAACGGGAACCCTCTTACACTGTTGGAGAGAATACAAACTGGTGAAGCCGCTCTGGAAAACAGTGTGGAGGTTCCTCAAAAAATTAAAAATAGATCTACCCTATGACCCAGCAATAACACTGCTAGGAATTTACCCAAGGGATCAGGAGTGCTGATGCAGAGGGGCACTTGTACCCCAATGTTTATAGCAGCACTTTCAGCAATAGCCAAATTATGGAAAGAGCCTAAATGTCCATCAGTTGATGAATGGATAAAGAAGTTGTGGTTTATATACACAATGGAATACTACTCGGCAATGAGAAAGAATGAAATATGGCCTTTTGTAGCAATGTGGATAGAACTGGAGAGTGTTATGCTAAGTGAAATAAGCCATACAGAGAAAGACAGATACCATATGTTTTCACTCTTATGTGGATCCTGAGAAACTCAACAGAAGACCATGGGGGAGGGGAAGAGGAAAAAAAAGTTAGAGAAGAAGGGAGGCAAACCATAAGAGACTCTTAAAAACTGAGAATAAACTGAGGGTTGATGGGGGGTGGGAGGGAGGGGAAAGTGGGTGATAGGCATTGAGGAGGGCACCTGTTGGGATGAGCACTGGGTGTTGTATGGAAACCAACTTGACAATAAATTTCATATTAAAAAAATAAAAAAATAAAATGTTGAGAATAATGGGTAGTATTTTATGCCAGTAGACATCAGATATTTTCTCAGACTTTTAACATATCTTGGCCACTGATACCTTTTTTCTTCTCCTGGAACATACCAGGTTTATCCAGAAATTTGGCTTTTCTCTTCACTTCATGGTAGGAAATAAAAATTATGGAATGTTCAAAGGTGAGTAGAGCAGTGGCTGGGTCCTGAAATAAGCAATGTCACAAATATACTGAGCTAAAAGGATGACATATGATTTTCTTTATATTGGTTAGAAAATACTAAGATAGTTTTCCTATTCTCCGCCATCGTGATGTATACAACTGACTTTTCCTCATCATGTCTTCTCACAAGACTTTCAGGATCAAGGTACTCCTGGCAAAGAGACGAAAGCAGAATCATCCCATTCCCCAGCAGATACAGATGAAAACTGATAATAAAATCAGGTACAACTCCAAGAGGAGTCACTGGACAAGATCTTAACTGAGTTTGTAAGGGGTTGCACATGAGATGGCACACGTATTGATGCCATATGTAGGTCATGTGCTCATACCTTATCATTCTGTAAACATCAACTACTATCTGAATGATATACATGTTTTATTGGGGAAATGATTTTTCTCTTTTACTATGCTTCTGCATCAGTAGGTTGGTTCCGTAACAAATATATGAAACCTTTTCTTTGAAAAAGAAAAAGGAAGAAAGAAAGAAAATACTGAGATAAATCTTTTGTTATATAAAAAAAAATCAGAGAGACAAATTTTCTAAGTTAGATTTCCTTCCTTTATAACTCCAAAATAATAGCATACCCCTGAATACAATTGCCTCCTTGGAGTTACTAAAGATAAAGTTTTTCCCTGGGAATTTATTTTTGAAATTTTCCTAATTCATAATTAACCATTTAGTTGCATTTGCACAGAAAATCAAAATGTGCCATGCAGTATTTCAGTAGTGATGTGAAGAGTGTAATTAATTTAGTAAGTTCATGCCAGGGGATCCTCCTTTTAGTTATAATTTCTATTTTCCCTTTCCCCTTCAAATTATTTGGATTCATTTTACCACCTCACTCTGCAGATCATGACAATAGTTCAATAAAATTTGCAGGTGCTAAGCAGTATGCGTGGAAGAAACAGAAAAAGCTTTCTCATTTATGGTAAATGTATCTTGTGATATGGTCTTTATTTTTTTAACACATAGAATGAAAGCAAAACAAAAGAACTTTATACTAAATTCTTCTATCACTGAAAGACATTTAATTCATTTATATTTAGTGTAATTACTGAGAGTTCTTATATTTAATCAACACATTTGATTTACAGTTATTTTTTCTTTTGCCTTTCTCTTGGTTAATCAGATATATTTTTGTTCCATTTCCCACTTAATTTATAGTTATACATCCTCTTTATTCAGTGTTAACACTAAAAATTATACATTTCTGAGTTCTCACAGGCTAATTAATACAAGTTACCTTTATCACATCCAGATAATGCTAAAACTTTACAATACTTTAATTTATAATTCTCTCACCTGTTTGCATTATTTTATTTTGCATTTTAATTTATATTACCCACGTATATATAATTTCCAGTGTTTGTCATTATCATTTTAATTTCCATGATTCTATTTGTCATTATTTTTCTTCTGACTGAAGAAATTTTTTTTCTCAGTATGTAAATAAAATTTATTGAGATGTAACTTACTGGATTAAAATAAATAGGTCTTAAGTACACATCAATGAGTTTGTTTAATTTTTTTTTTTAACTTTTCTCTTTGAAGTAATTATAAATTCCCTAGAATTTGCATAGATAATACAGAAATTTCTATGTGTTCTTTAAAACCTTCCCCAAGGTTATAATCTTTATAAACTATAGTACATCATCAGTTCCAAGAAGTTAACACTGGTGTAAAGTGTATATACATTTCTACATCATTTTTCATATATATCTAGATTTATGTAGCCAGCACCATCATCAAGATACAGAACTCTCCTATCACCACAGAAATCTCTTTATAGTGTCATTCACTTCTCTCCCTAACCTCTGACAACCACTAATCTGTTCTCTATCTCAATAATTTTGTCATTTTGGGAATGCTACATAATGGAATCATTATGAGACCTCTGATATTGGCTTTTTTCATAAGAAGTAATGTTGTTGAGAGATATTCAAGTTATTGCATGTATCAATAGTTTATTCCTTTTTATTGCTAAATAACATTTCATGTTATGGATTTATCACAGTGTCTTTAACCGTTTCTTTATTGTAGATTTTGGTTGTTTCTATGTTTGACAAAAACAAATAAACCTGCCATGAACAATTGTGTACATTTTTTTTATTGTGTAGAAATAAGCTTTCATATCTCTAGGGTAATTGTGATTTCTGGGTTCTATGAAAAGTATATGTTTAGTTCTTTAAGAAATTGCCAAAACGGGGCACCTGGGTGGCTCATTCATTAAGCATCTGACTTTGGCTTGGGTCATGATCTCACAGTTCATGAATTCAAGTCCCACACCAGGTGAGCTAGAGCCACACATTGGGTGAGCTCAAGCCCTGCTTCCAGTGAGCTTGTGCCCCCTTGTTTCAGGGGAGCACAAGCCCCACTTTGGGTAAAACACGAGCCTGCATGGGCCCCGTTTCTCTCTCTCTCTCTCTCTCTCTCTCTCTCTCTCTCTCCCTTTCTCTCTCTCTCTGACCCTCTGGGACTTTCTCTGTCTCTCTCTCACCCTGCCCCTCACTCACTTTCTCTCTCTCTCTCTCAAAAAAAAAAAAAGTGCCAAAACTATTTTTCAGAGTGGTTCTGTAATAATGAATTCCCACCAGTCCCTCCACACCCTTCAGCATTTGATATTTCAAGGTAAAAAAAAAAAAAAAATTAGGTGCATGATGACAGCTTATCATGGTCTTAATTTGCATTTTTCCCAGTGGTTAGTGATGTTAAACATATTTTTTATGTGTTTATTGGCCATCTGTGTATTATATAACCTCTTTGATGAAGATATGTTCATGTCTTTGTCCATTTTCAAATTGGAATTCTTCTTAATATTGAGTTTTTAAATTCTTTGTCATCTAGACATCAGTCTTTCCATGGACCTGTTGTTTGCAAATATTTCTCCCAGTCTGTAGGTGTCCTCTTAACCATCTTTATAAGATCTTTCAAAGAGAAAAATGTTTACTTTGACACAGTCTAATTTTTCAATTTTTTCCTTTACTGGATTATGTTTTGGTGTCATGTCTAAAATATTTTCACCAAACAACCACCACTGCAATAAGTGACAAATCTCATTTCTAAACTTGTTATATTATTTGAAATTTCCAATTTTCAATAAAATTATGAGGTATGTAAAGAAAGAAGAAACTATAGCTCCATATACAAGGGGGAAAAATCAACCAATAAAAGCTGTCCCTAAGCAAACTCAGATGACCTAGAAAGCTAAGGCAATATTCAAGAAGAGCATAAAGCTAGGACTTATACAGTCACCTATCAGATCTTACTAAAAAATGAACAAAAAAAAAAACTAGGATAATTAATGTCAGCATGACATTGGTGCAAAGATACGAAGTTACAAAATGAAATACAATAATCTAGAAACAGGCCCACAGATAGTCACTCTTTGGTATATAACAGACACCATTGGAACTAGGTGAGGAAGAGAGGATTTTTCTAAATGGTGTTGGGTAAATTAAATATTTATTAGGGAAATAAATGAACCTTGACACCATGAAAATATACAAAATAAACTTGGGATGGATCATAAACCTAAAAATGAAAAGCAAAGTTCAAGATGTCTTTAAGATAGGTAAAGATCACTTAAACCAAAAAAGGAAGATTGATATTAAATTTAAGAATCACTGGGGTGCCTGCTGGCTCAGTCAGTTAAGCATTCGACTTAGGCTCAGGTCATGATCTCACGGTTCCTTGGTTTGAGCCCCACATCGGTGCTGACAGCTCAGAGCCTGGAGCCTGTTTCAGATTCTGTGTCTCCCTCTCTCTCTGACCCTCCCCTGCTCATGCCCTGCCTCTCTCTGTCTCTCAAAAATGAAAAAAAAAATGTTTAAAAAAATTAAAAAAAAGAATTTCCATTTATCAAGAGACACCATTAAGAAAGTGATAATATAAACTAGTAGAACTACCTGACATACTTATGTATTAAATAAATGGCTCATTCTATTATGTGTAAAACACTCTAACAACAAAAAAGCTCAAATAATACCATTAAAAAATTAGCAAGAATGGACAAGTACTTCGCATAAAAAATGATAAAAAAAAAAAGCTCAGTTGACATATGTGAAGTTTCTTGACATCATTACCAGCAGATAATTGCAGATATAATTTGCAGACCAGAAAGACTAAAATGAAAAAGGCTGACAATACTAAGTTTTGACAAGGATATAAAGCAATTGCAACTATATTCTATTGCTAATCTGAGGATAAATTTATTAAACAATTTAGAAAAATATTTTGACATTTTTTAATGAAAGTAGACATGCGTATAACTCATAAATCAGCGGTTTTACTCTTGGGTATGTTAATACCACAGAATGAGTCCTTATAATCACAAAACACACATACAGATAAATTCATACTATCTTTATTTATAATAGCACAACACTTGAGAGAACAAAATATAAGAAGGCATAAATATATTATGATTCATTCATACAATGGACATCACAACAATGAAAAACATACTACTGAAATGTGCAAGAATGTGACAATCTTAAAGACATGATTATAAGTGAATTAAGTCAAGAACAAAATACTGCATACAGTATAACTTTATAGCAAGACAAAATAATCTATAGTAGTAAAGATCAAAATAATGGTTAACATGAGGAGAATACTGATAGGGAAACATGGTGGATTCTTGGAAATATATTATTTGGGGTTATAGTTACATAGGTGTACACCCATATAAAAATATAATTGACCTGTGCAACTTAGATTTACTCAACTTATTGTATGTGTTGTAGCCCAATAAAAATAAACATTTAAAAAACATTTTTTAAATGTAGAGCAGAAAAGATTTGCTAATAATTGAATTGAGAGTTCTGAGAAATAAAGCAAAAGATTATTTCATAGTTTTTCCTTGAGCAAATGGAAAACTGGAGTCACCAATTATTGAGATAGAGAATATTGGAGGAGGAGCAGGTTGAATTAGGAAAGAGAGATTGAATCATGTTTGTCTGGATACCTATTACACACTTGAATGCAGACAAGTTAGCAGCTAAGATATATAACTGTAGGGTTTGTTGAGAAGTCTAAACTTAAGATAAAATTTTGGAGGTTATCACTGTATTAGGATTCTCCAGAGAATCAGAACCAACAGGATATGTGTGTACATGTGTCTGCGTGAGTATATCCTATATAGTATTTGTGCAGGTATATGTAAAGAGCTTTATTTTAAGGAATTGGCATACATGGTTATGGAGGCTGAGCAGCCCCAATATTTGAAGTCAGCAACTGGAGACCCGGGAGGGTCAATACATAGCTCCCAGTATGAGTCAAAAGGGCTGGAAGGCCAATGATGTAAATTCTAGTCTGAAAGTCAGCAGACTTGAGACAAAGAAAGAGCCAATGGTTTAATCCAAGTCCAAAGGCCAGAAAGGATTCATGTTCCAACTCAAACAGTTATGCAAGAGGTTTAACTAACCCTCTTACTCAGCCTATTGTTCTATTTAGGCAGGTCTTCAACTGACTTGGGTGAGAGTTACATCCATTAGGGAAGGCAATATGCTTTTCTATATCTTTACAGATGTACCAGAATAATGTTTGACAAATATCTGGCGCTTTGTGGCTCAGTCAAGTTGATGCATAAAATTTACTGCCATAAATCAGCAAAGATTTAAAGCCGTATTGCCGACTTCAGCCAGGTCACGATCTCGCGGTCCGGGAGTTCGAGCCCCGCGTCGGACTCTGGGCTGATGGCTCAGAGCCTGGAGCCTGTTTCCGATTCTGTGTCTCCCTCTCTCTGCCCCTCCCCCGTTCATGCTCTGTCTCTCTCTGTCCCAAAAATAAAATAAATAAACGTTGAAAAAAAAAAATTTAAAGCCGTATTAGACGAGGCCTCCAAAGAAGTGATGCAAGAACAAAATTCTGGGAAGTTTAATGTTTGAAGACTCTAAACATTAGTGATATTCAACTAAAGAGGATTAGAATGTGTGTCCCATAAAAGCATGAGGAAACCAAGAGACGGTGATGTCCAAAAAGCCAAGTAAGTACTTCACAAAGTTGAGCTTAAGCACTATGTCAAAAACAGTGAAATGGAATGAGGGCAGAGACTTGCCACTCAGGACACTGAGATTTGGTTCAAGAGAAGATTGAAATTCTTCTACTCCTGACCATAATAGACCAAGAAGGGTAATTTAAAAGACTTAATCTCTCTGCCATAAACAACTAAAAACCTGGATAAAATGTGTACATCAATTGTTTTTCAAACATTGAGCAATAGGTATCACAGAGCTCGAATTCCTGAGAAAAGGAAATAAACCAGGTAAGCCCCGCAATTCCTTTGGCTGTCCGCCTTGCGATAATATTCAGACAAAAGGGCAAGGATGAGAAACCCAAACAGAGCAATTAGATTTGGGAAGGTAGAGGCAGCTGGAACTATGGAGCAAATACCAGCAAGAAAGGTATTGCACAAAGAAAGATCAAGAAGTCTATAGAGGATTGGATCTGTTGTTGTAAGTAGGAGTAGCAAAGAATTACCAGAGAGCTGTAACCTGAATATTTACCCAGAGATTACACAAACTTTATAAATTTTGAGTCACAACCAGCCAGAATGAAGTCTCCATTAAACACCTAGAGCATTCAATATGGACCTCAGAGGAGTAGGAGAACTAAATTAGACCAAAGTAAAAATCACTGTGAATACATGCTAACCAAGTTTTACACACAAACCTTGAAAAGACAAGCTAATTTTCAAGTTACCTAGTTGCCTTCAAGAATCCAAATAAATGGAGAGATATAATATGTTCATGCATTTGAGGACTCAATGTTGTTATCTCTGAGGAAGGCATAAGATTTCTAGTATATTAAGCTATCAGTCCATTTGGCCTCCATTATTGTTCAAGCAGGTCATGGATTTGGGGGTATTTGGGGGAATTAGTTGGAATTTATACAATTCTTTGGAATATGTGCTACAAAGAAGGAAATTAGAAATGATTGGCCCCTGCGCAGAACTATGTAATGATACTCATTAAGAACTTTATTCTTGCTTGTGGCTGGCCTGGGTATAACAGATCCAGCATGGTACACATAATGTACCTATATCCTAAGGCCCTTCTCTTGGGTGTTATGCTATGTACAGTTCTCTTCAGTCTATCATATGATTATGTATCAGAATTCAATTAGAAAAACCAACCCATTATAAGTATTATAAGAATGAAGGATCTAGAATAAGAATATGAATTCACATGAATGTGAGACAACTGGGGAAGAAAGGTCTAGAAGGGGAGTTTGAGTACTGGAAATACAGACACGAACCACATCAATTTAGTGTGGGTGGAGAGGGCAGAGTTTTGGCGACCAGGCTTGAAGTGGGAGGCTCTGGTGGGAGGTTATGGAGCCGTCTATGGACACTGCTACTTGTGTGGAAGCTGTTGCCTCTGAGGAACCCGTGGCCTGCGCTCTAGGGTAAGCGTGGATAGTGGGCTTAGGGCTGCTATTGGCTATCAAGGCCCCAACCTGCAAGTTAAACTGGATGAAGAGTAGGAGGAAAGAAGAAAACAGGGAGACAAGAGAAAATGAGGTCCTGCTGGACACATCTGGGCCTGCTGGTTATGTTTGTGACCACCCAAACCTCTGACACTAGTGGCTTCTGCTCCCCTTCCACCTTCCACATCTCATGCAAGCTGCTTTTTTGGCCAACTCTAACCTAAATCTGTACCACTCAACTTTAGATAGGAGCAGTGGCACCAAACTCACAACACTAATTGGCACAAAAAAACCTGAAGACCTGTTGAGTGATATGGAATTCTTTGATGGAGTACTTTACATGATGCTGACTATATATGGAAATAAAATGGGGAAGGGTGTTATCTATGTCAAAATCTTAGGTTACTTATGTAAGACCTCTGACAACAGACATGTGAGTTGAGCGTTTGTCTCTTTCTTTCTTTCTTTCTTTCTTTCTTTCTTTCTTTCTTTCTTTCTTCCTTCCTTCCTTCCTTCCTTCCTTCCTTCCTTCCTTCCTTCTAGATGTTTATTCATTTATCTTGAGAGAGAGGGAGATAGAGAAAGTGAGCAGGGGAGGGGCAGTGAGAGAGGGCGAGAGAGAGAGAATCCTAAGTATGTTCTATGCTGACAACAGAGTCCGACATGGGGCTTGACCTCAAGAACCGCAAGATCATGATTTGAGCTGAAACTGAGTCAGACCTCCAACTCACTGAGCCACCCAAGCACCCCAGCTTTTGTCTATTTTAAAAGAGTCGCAAAATAACAGAATAAAAGTTTAAGATGATAATGATCAGCTCATTTATTATACTTACCACATACCAGGCATTTCAAATACATTATATATATGGACTTACTTAAGTCTGACAACAAACTGTGAAGGGAGTATTATTACCCCTATTAAATCCGGAGACCTGGAGACATTAAGTAAATTGTTGAAAGTCATATAGTTGGTCAATGGCTAAGCCAGGATTTGAATCCAGGTAGTACAGTGACAGAGTTTGTGCATTAACAGTGATGATAATATGCCTGATGGAAAAGGGTGAAGGATATTGCAAAAGAAGAAAATGTATGGAGTATCAACTTAGGTGCAAGCAGGTAATTCAAACAGCAGGATGATAAATGGACTGGTTTTGATTCATATTGAGTTCATAGATAATTTGAAGATAGAAAATTCCTGTAAAATTTTGAAAAGGGATTAAGCACATGGATCTCTAAGCTTAAAATGTTTTTCTCATGATGAAACTATAGGAATTCACTGTGATGCAAATAGAAGAACTTAGAAAATGTCTTAAGAGTCCAAGTTCATGTAATGTCCAGCAGAAAGAACATTAAGATGTATTCTTTAGGAAGAAATAACAATATTTGATTACCTATTAAAGACCTAAGACTTTTCATACCTTCTTTGAAAATGTACATGAATTCTAACCCAACCCATCCCCTATCCCTGGACTCAAAGTCAGTGTCAAATTTAGCTCCTTCATGAAGTCTTTCCTTTCTCCTTTCAATTAATTCAGGCATTCCTTCCTCTGGGTTTTCACAGAAAGTACTTTGTTCACACTTCTAACTTAGTGAGTATGATTACATTGACACTGGATGTTAATATGTGCAATGGATTCTGTAGTGAACAGTTTGCATATCCCTTTAGGACTGAGACATTTATTCTTCTAGTGGGAGGAAGGTCTGTCTGTTGACAACTTACAACTGTCCCTCCCCAAGCATTGCTCTCAGCTGAATGAAACAATTCACCCTGTCCCCCAGGAAATCTCAATTTAATAACTATTTGATGCAAAAGTACAAAGGCCTGGCCCATTTGCTCCAATTGGAGATAATTCTGAAGGGGCAGCCAAGCGTCAGAACTCCCTGGGGGACTGACTGAGTTTGCTGTTGCAACTGCACTACAGTTTGATTTCACCTTCTCCCCAGTGCCGCATCTTAGTTGTTGCAATCAGAAGACTCTCCAATAAATCTAAGTGCATTAAAATATACACTTTTATTTTTTATTTATTTTTTTTAATTTTTTTTTCAACGTTTATTTATTTTTGGGACAGAGAGAGACAGAGCATGAACGGGGGAGGGACAGAGAAAGAGGGAGACACAGAATCGGAAACAGGCTCCAGGCTCTGAGCCATCAGCCCAGAGCCTGACGCGGGGCTCGAACTCCCGGACCGCGAGATCGTGACCTGGCTGAAGTCGGACGCTCAACCGACTGCGCCACCCAGGCGCCCCATACACTTTTATTTTTTAATAGTGATTTTTAATTTTTAATTTTTTTAAGTTTATTTATTTTGAGAGAGAGAGAGAAAGAGAGAGAGCGAGCACGCATGAGCAGGGGAGGGGCAGAGAGAGAGGGAGAGAGAAAATCTCAAGGAGCCTCTATGCTGTTAGCACAGAGCCCTATGCAGGGCTCAATCTCTTAAACCATGAGATCATGACCTGAGCCAAAACCAAGAGTCAGATGCTTAACTGACTGAGCTGACTAGGCACCCCTAATTTTGATTTCTTTAAATTAAGTCTTTTATTTTCAGTAAAAAAATATAAATATGTTCAACTCTTAGGAATCATCAATGATGCACTGATTTTCATAATTCAGTCATATGATTTTGACTGATTTAGCACCTTTCAGATAAACACCAAATTCAAAAGCATATCTACAATACAGGGAGATTTACTGCATTTTTTATGTTGTAAGACTCATACAATTGCTTCTTGATAGCAATTATGCTTTCCTGAAATTTAATCACTGCATTGGGAAAGTCAGACTACTTATATTGGGTCAATAAATGAAGGAGCGAATGATTGAATCAATTAATATGAAACTCAGGGGGTCAAGACAAAATACCCTGTAAACATATTTTAGACCATGGAATTGTGATGCTTCAACTCCCTATAATGTTAAAAGAAAAAATAAAGCCATGGATTGCTAGGGAATTGACAATAGTCTGATAATACAAGGAAGAAAAGAAGAAAACAAAGGGTGATAAGTTAAATGCAGTATTTGAGACATTGAGAAATGTGGGCTGAACCAAGAACAACTTGGAAGGCTAAATAGATTTGTGTGGACTAAGGAATATTGAGATCTATTCACAAGTCTATGTGTATTAAATTCAAAACTATGAAAATTACCATATTCACTTGGAAACATTGTAGGCCGGGGAACTTCTATGTTTTAAAAATGCATTGGTCATACCTGAAATAAAAAAAAAAAAAAAAAAAACAACAACAACAATCATCAGAGACTCAGATAACTTCACCTCTGGGGATTAAAAAGTTAGCTATTCCAGCAGAATGCATGGGCAATGGTCCTTAGGCAATGACTTGTTTCAAACTGTGACAGATTATATTGCTGGCATTAATCAGGCATGTGCATCATGATGCCTTGCACAGCTGCTTAAGGCCATGAAGCTTTATTTAGAAAACGTAAATGTACATTTAGTGGGTATGTTTATTTTTTACTTATTTCAAATACTTACAATTAAAGGGACCTAGTCTTCTAGTGGAATCACTGTACCATTTTGACATGAATTTTAGTAATGATTTTTTAAAAGATGATTTTATGATTCCCGAGACTTCAATGAAAACAGCCTTGTAATCTTATCCAAAACCATTTATAAACTTTGGATTCAAAATCAATCTAGACATTCCCTAGGTAAGAGTACTGGATGATATTTGTCAGGAATCTTGGCATGGTCAGGAATATTGCACAAGAACCATGTGTGTCTTTGGTATGAGAAATGATGTTGTAGAAAGAAGAATTATCTAGAGATTATCATTACTTACCATTATTCATATATTTAAATTAAATTAAAATATGAACTCATGGAAAACAGAACCCTTTTTATATAATTACATATGAATTAATTCAGCAAAGTATAAAGTAGCCTAATCAATAAACAACATCCCTTCCTTCTAACTTTTAGCAGGATACACACGCCTCATAAAGTATGAGAGTTACATGAGTTGAATCAATATTTCTGAAACTAATTATCTGCTAGATTTTAAGAGATAGTTTTGTGAACAGATAAGTGCAAGCTAGTGGACAAGCGAAGCAAAATGACATTCGCTTCTAGCTAGACTACAATAAGGAAAAAAACTAATTTTGTGCTTTTAAGAAATGATTGAAAGTTCATTTTGTTTTTGTCAAAAATTCTCTAGGTTGTAAAATTAGTATTTAAAAACAGACTCAGGGGCCGTCTGGGTGGCTCAGTCAGTTAAATGTCTGACTCTTGATTTTGATTCATGTCATGATCTCACAATTTGTGGGATCAAGCCCCACCCTGTACTCTGCTCTGATAGCGTGGAACCTGCTTGGGATTTTCTGTCTCCCTCTCTCTTTGCCCCACCCCCACTCATTCTCTCTCTGTCTCAAAATAAATAAACATTAAAAAATATATTAAAAACAGACTCTGAACAAACATAAATTTGAATAAATTCTTTCCCTAGAGATAATGGGAGTGGGACTCAATGCAGGGTATAGAGAGGGCCTGCCATCCATATATCCCTTTATATAAATGAGGAAAAAGTGTGCTTTGTATGCTTAATGATCATGCCATACACATAAGGAGAACATCATTATCACATCATCATCAACAGCAACAACATAGCAATAAAATCACTCCATAAAGAAGAATTCCCAAAAGGCTACGGATCTACTCTTAAAGTCAAGTAATAATTTCCAGAGGCTTAAGAAAACATCTTGAATCTTTCAACTTTATTCTCCTTTAATGCTGACTTACAGGCATGAAAAGAATCTTCTCCAATATAATCTAGTGTCTGTAAATAACCTCACTGCTCAGGGGAACCTCAAGGATATTGTAGGACCCAAATGCAATACCATTATGTGAGAAAGCACTGTCATGATAACTGGACAATCACAACTGCCTGCATATTAACCAATATACTTCTATATAATCCATTGCCCCCCCCCCCAATTGAAACAAATTAGGTATCTCAATTAAACTTTATATTTTGAGGTACTTGTATTTTCACAGGTAGTTGCAAGAACTAATGCAGAGGAATCTCATGTATCCTTTATGTTTATCCCAATGGTAACATTTTACAAACCCAACCTAAAATACCACAGGGTGTTGACATTGATACAATCAAGCTACAATTTATTTCCCTGCAAGGACCCCTCAGGCTGGCCTTTTAAAACCAAGCCTACTTCTGTCCTGTCCCTGACCCCTCATTAACCCTTGGCAGCCAATAATCTGTTTTATATTTCTGTATTTTTTTCATTTAAAAAAGTGTTCCATAAATAAAATTATACAGTCTACAATCTTTTGCGATTGGCCTTCTTTCTCCCCACACAGCCTTATTCTCTGGAAATTCACCCAGTTTTGTTTTTTTTTTTAATTTTTCAAACGTTTATTTATTATTGACAGAGAGAGATAGAGCATGAGCATGGGAGGGACCAAGAGACGGGTAGACACAGAATCTGAAGCAGGCTCCAGGTTCTGAGCTGTCAGCACAAAGCCCGACGTGGGGGCTCGAACTCATAAACCAAGAGATCGTGACCTGAGCCGAAGTCGGATGCTTAACCCACTAAGCCACTCAGGCACCCCAACCCAGGTTGTTTTGTACATCAATAGTTTGTTCCCTCTCGTTTAGTATTCCGTGGTATGGCTAGACCATTGTGGGTTTAGCCTGTCAGCCACTGAAAGACATCTGCTTTTTCTTCCATTTTTTGGCAATTAGGAATAAAACTGCTATTAAACATCCATCTACTGGTATTTGTGTGAACATAAGTTTCAATTTCTCTAGGATAAATGCCCAAAAGTACAGTTGCTGGGTTGTATGGTAATTGCTTCCTTTAAGGGAGTGTAAATGTGT
Source organism: Puma concolor (assembly GCF_028749965.1). Lineage (NCBI taxonomy): Eukaryota > Metazoa > Chordata > Mammalia > Carnivora > Felidae > Puma > Puma concolor. Next base: position 119,543,579 of record NC_141670.1, read on the forward strand.
TTTACAGAATAACTTTATCATTTTTATTCCCACCAGAAATGTATGAGTGACCAAACCTCCATATCTTCATTAGCATTTGGTATTCTTACTACTTCTTATTTTAGTCATTTATAGGCATGTGGTGATAGTTTGCTTGGTAGTTTATACTTGTAGTTAATATTTGCATTTTCATAATGGCTAATGATGTGAAATAACTTTTCGTGTGCCATCTGAATATTTTCTTTGTTGAAATGTTTTCACATCTCTTGCCTATTTCTAATTAAATTATTGTTATCATTTTTTTAATACTGAGTTTTGAAAGCTCTTTATGTGTTCTGAATACTCAACCTTTGTTAAATTGTAGTCTGCAAATATTTTCTCCCATTTTTTTTAGCTTATCTTTTTACCTTCTTAATATGGTCTTTCTCAGAGTGAAAGTTTTTTATTTTGATGAGATCCAGTTGATCAGTTTTTTGTTTTTGTTTTTGTTTTTTTATGGATTGTGGTTTTGGTGTACAAACAGTAACTTTATGCTGGAGAAATGTGACAAACATTATCTCAGCCAGTTTATCAAAGTCAGCATCAACAATGGTAAGACATGTTGATAGTATGTACCCTTGATAATCATGTGATGAAAATTATACTTTATCTCTGTGTTTCCTTACCTCAAAAAGACACACCCTAGTCTTATCATGAGAAAAACAGCAGATAAATCCCAGTTACGGGACATTCTACTAAATACCTGTCAAGGTCATCCAAACAAGAAAAGCCTGAGAGATTGTCACAGCCAAGGGAAGCCTGAAAAAGCATGACAATTGAATGTGTGGTATCCTGGATAGGATCACGGAACAGAAACTGTACATTAGGTAAAAATAATGAAATATGGATGAAGCATGGACTTAAGCTAAATATAATTTATCAATATTGGTCCATTAGCTGTAGAAAATGTATCATACTAATGCAAGATATTCATAAGAGGGAATTCTAGGTGTTTGTTATGAGAACTCCCTGATTTCTCTTCGTAATATAAATCTGTAAATCTAAAACGTTTTAATATAAAAATGTTATTTAAGAAATATGCATTTTTCCCCAGCTCTGTCCACTGAAAATGGCTAGAAACAGTGAACAGCATAATAACAAGAATCACCCTAGTGCCCAGTGGGGCAGAAGGGACAAAAAAGTTGTGTGATGAATAAAGCAAATTTCCTTTATTATTTTCCCTAATTTATATGTGTTTGAAAATTCCAAATTTAAAAATTCCTTGAAATGGCAATGTTGTGTAATGAGCATTGCCTTTTATGACCTGAGATTCGTTATAACTGGGGATAGCTGAACTGTTACCATCTGTATGGTAACATGTGGTATAGCCATTACCCCGCTAGTAACCACCCATTCCCAAGCTTGTAGGAGAAACCAACCAGGCTCTCCTGGAGACCATGAATTGTGAATCAAATCTATTTTAGCTAATGAAATGATCACAATAATTTTCAAGGAAAGTATTACACTTAGAGAGGTACTAAAGCCTACTTCTTCCATCAGATGGTTTTCCTGGCTCGTGTTTTATAGAAGAATCTTCAAAACTGATGTCTACGATTCTAGACAAAAGTTTGCTTTTTGTGGACAAAATATGTAAGTACAATAAGCTATTTATAAATGTAAATGCAGATGATGCCAGGCACAAGGTAGGCAAATTGTGTTCTGGTTTTTGTTGTAGGAGCCGTGTGTAGATATACACCTCCTGGCCAGGGACTCTGCTAGCCAAAGGCTTGAGTCACTATGTAGTTGCTCAGCATCCCATGAAAGCGCCAAAGAGCCTATCACAATTTTTCATTGATTCTTCTGCTTAGGCACCAGCCTCTTCCCCTCTTATTGCCTCATATTTGACACATATTTTAAGGTTATTCACTTTTTCTTAGTTTTCTTATTTTTATTTTTGAATTTTCAAATATATATATATATACACATATGTGTATATATATATATATATATATATATATATATATAAACAGAGAGGGTATATCGATCATTCCGTTTTACATATCATCAATGCCAATCGATCATTTTCATCTACAACCCTTGCCACAATGGGCATTCAGGTACTTGTTGATATTATTTGGTCATTTCTCTAGAGATTTCCAGTGATCAGAGCTAAGAAACATTTTTAGTCCATTATGGAGTCAGCCTAAAACTTTTACCCAGAGCCTGGGGGAAAGTTTTGTATGAGATTCAGTGATGAGGTTGGACATCAGGAAGATTTCATGGAAAAAAAAGGCGCTCCCATTAAACACGTTTAAATGCTGTTCCTTTAAGGAAGTGCCACTCTGAAAAATAATCCTGTTTGTTACTTCACATTGAATGTCATGTCGTCTCTGTTAGATTTCCTATATAATGCTTTTTGTTTTTTAGTATTTATGCTCAAAATGCAATTTAAAAAAAAAGAAGCAAACGAATACAAATGAATTTTAAAAAATAGCTGGCAAGAATACAAACAAAGTTTTCCATCCCATCCAGCACATGCTTTCAATGTCAGATATGGCTTTTGTGTGGGGTTCTTCATATGTAAAGAAGACCTATGAGGTCAGCTAGTACAGATTTTCTATTTTTCACATCACTGAACTAACAAAACTACAGATTCCCATTTCATTAACATGTTAGAGAAAAACCAACCTCTTTTTTCTATTCATTTTCTTTTCATAAGGATTGCCTTTTCTTTTGTGCTTCCCCGAAATATGAAAACAGTGTTCCTGTACCAAATCACTATCCTGTAGCATGCAAGCACACAAACGCTAGTATAGTGTGAAATGAAATGATGAAAATGTGCTGTAATCCCCACATTGTAATGCAAACCTATAAATGAAGATCACACAAACACTAGCAAATTTGTAGAATAAGAGAAGTTTGACAGAGTTGCATCGCATTTCTACGTATTTTTGTTATTTACATGTCTGATGATTTTGCCCCCAAAATGTTTTGACTGAAGTGTTTCATGCTTATAACATTATTAGGAATCCATGATTCCAAATCCTGTCTTTAGAATGAAGTCTTTAATTACATATAATGCTGTCATTTCCTAAAACATTAATAATATATGTATTAAAAAATTCACAAACTGTGGTCCCACTACATTGGAAGTTGAAATTGAAAATTAGCCATTGGGAATCCCTCAGGGCACTAAACTATCAGGCAGAGAAAGGGTTGCCTTACAGACTGGGAAAAGTGTTTCTTTCTTTCTTTTTTTTAATGTTTATTTTTGAGAGAGACAGAGACGGAGACAGAGTGTGAGTGGGGGAAGGGCAGAGACAGAGACACAGAATGAGAAGCAGACTCCAGGCCCCAAGCTGTGAGCACAGAGTGCATCATGCGGGGCTTGAACTCATGAGATCATGACCTAGCAGAAGTCAGCCGCTTAACCGACTGAGCCACCCAGGTGCCCCTGGGGAAAGTTTTTCTAATTACCAAGGAGATATTTGAGTGCTGCTCTCTGATATGGATTTGAAGGAATCTTACCATCTTTTCAGACTCCAGGGAGTTTTCTAGGGAAGTTCTAGGGTTTTCATTTCACAATAAAAACATTTCATGGCAGGTCTTCCAAAGCTCTAGGTTTGGTGTTTCACTAAGCAGGTAAAAAATGCCAACCAGCTTCAGCTGAAAGCAAAGGGAACATGGAATTAATGGTGAAACAAGGGTTTTTAAAGACCAATGTGGCCTCATAACCAGTTCCATATATGATGACTACAGCAGCAACGGATATTTTCTTTTTGTATTATTATCACACATTAATATATTAACCCTGATCTCATCCCTTTCTTTCCCATATTATTTTTTGGTGATAACAACTTTAAAACTCAGTTTTTCTATGATATAATGTTAACACTGAATTGTAATTGAACTAAAACAAGTGTTACTATCATAAAGTGACTTTGGGGATCTTGTACCTTCAGGTTTTGAGAGGTGAATGTCTTCATTTGCATTAAAATTGGCTGCAACTTATCATCAGATTGATATTGTTGTTGCAATGAAATAATTGTTACTTATTTTTATTATGCTTAAGCTCAAATGTGCAAGAGAGTATCTTGACCTATAAAAAGGGTGTCACATGGCTAAATATCAGCTTTGTGAAGGCTTCTCCCAGAGATCCACATGCTATCCACACAGCCCTTCTTCCAGTAGTTTCCTCAGTGCAGGGAATGGTAATTCCTCACAGGAACTCATCTCTGAGTTTCTTCAACATCCATTTATGGCTCTTCCACAATCCAACACTTGAGTAACCAATTTTCTATATTAAATTTCTTGTGTTTAAGACTCATGGGTTGGTTTCTATATCCCTAGGTATATTGATAAACTCTATTTTTAATGGTACCAGATACAAATGGATTAAATGAATATTTATCTTATAGTCATCCAATTATGTTAAAATTGCTGAATAGCCTGAGAAGGTCCTTACATGGATCTGCCCTTAGAATAACTCATGGAATTACAAAATATCATCCATTCCTTTATATCACATATGGGTTTTACCTTGTGGTTATTGTGAATAATGCCACATTAGACACTGATATACAAGAATCTTTTGAGTTCCTTTTTCACTTCTTTTTAGTATATACCCAGGAGTAGAATTGCTGGGTCACATAGTAATATGTTTAGTTTTTGAGAAACTTCAAGCTGTCTTCTACAGTGGCTGTACCATTTTACATTCCTACTATCAATATATGAAAGTTTCAGTTTCCATTATTTTTTATTTTTATTTTTTTAGAGAGAGAGAAAGCAAGCAGGGGAGAGGGGCAGAGGGAGATATAGAGAGAAAAAGAATCTTAAGCAGGTTCAATGCTCAGCACAGAATCTAACCAAACGTGGGGTTCAATTCCATGACCCTGGGATTATGACCTGAACCAAAATCAAGAATCAGATGCTCAACGGGCTGAGGCACCCAGGCACCCCTCTTATGATTTCTTCTTTGAACCACTGGTTGTTTAATGTTTTAGTTTCCACATATTTGTGAATTTTCCAGTTTAACCTGCCTTATGGATTTCTAGTTTCATCCCATTGTTATCAAAGAAGACACTTTGTATTATTTCAATATTGTAAAATCTATTGAGACTTATTTTATGGCCTAACATGGTATTTCCTAGGCAATCCTTAATGTACATTTGAGAAAAATACGTAGCTGCTGTTGTGTTGAGTATTCTATTGGGTCTATTAGGCCTATTTGATTGATAGTGTTGTTCAAGTTTTTTATTTCCTCATTGGTCTTCCGTCTAAATGCGTTATCTATTATTGAAAGGAATACATTGAAGTCTCCAACTATTATTGTAGATATGTCTGTTTCTTCTTCCAATTTTATCAATGTTTGATTCATATATTTTGGGACTATGTCTATAATTATATCTTCTTGATAAATTGATCCCTTTTTTAATATATAACACCTTTTAGTCTCTTGTAAATATGTGTGACTTAAATATTTTTTTTTTTGATATTCTCTTTTGGTTCCTATTTGCATATAATATATTTTTCTTTTTAAAAAAAATTAACATTGATTCATTTCTGAGAGACAGAGAGTAAGCAGGGGTATGGCAGAGAGAGAGGGAGACACAGAATCCGTAGCAGGCTCCAGGCTCTAAGCTGTCAGCACAGAGCCCAACATGGGGCTTTAACTCACAGAATGTGAGATCAGACCTGAGCTGAAGTCTGATTCTCAACCAACTGAACCACCCAGGCGCTCCTGCATAGGATCTCTTTTTCTGTTCTTTCTAATGTGAGTCTGTTGGAGATAGCATAGAATTAGATCACGCTTTGTTTTTCTTTTTATTTTGCCAATCTCTGTCTTTTGATAGGGGAGTTTAATCCATTTACATTTGAGTAATTACTGACAAAAAAGTACTTACTTCTGCCATTTTGCTATTTGTTCTCTGTTTGCCTTATTATTATTTTTTGTCCCCCATTTCCTCCATCACCAATTTGTTTTGTGTTTGTTCCATTTTTAGTATGATAAACAACACATAACATAAAATTTGACATTTTAACTATATTTAAACATAAAATTCAATAGTGTTAAATATATTCATATTGTTGTGAAACATATTTCCAGAACTTTTTCATCTTGCAAATCTAAAATTCTGTACCATTCACACAAATTCCCCTTTTCCTCTCCCTTTAGTCCCTGATAGCCAGGATTTTACTTTGTTTCTATGAATTTGATTACTTTAGATACCTAATATAAGTGGAACCATGTAGTATTTACCTTTTTGTGACTGAATTATTTCACATAGCATAATGTTCTAAAAGTTTGTCTATATTGTAGCCTTTTTAAAAGCTGAATAATATTTCACTACACATATATACATTTTCTTTATTCATTCATTTGTTGATGGATATTTGGGTTGCTTCTACCTCTTGGGTAGAGTGAATTATGTGAACTTAGTTCCCTAGTGTGAACTTGGCTATTGGCTGCCATAAACATGAGTATTAACTGATTTATTGTACTGTACCAATTTGATCCCTTGTGGTTTCCTTTCTGCATATTTTTTTTAGGTACTTTCTTAGTGGCGAATGCAGTGATTATAATTAGCATATTAAATTTGTAACAGTTGAGTTTAAATTGATATAAGTTAGATTAAATAGCATGCAAAAATTGTGCCATTGAATAGCTCTTAAATGACCAATTTGTGTTGTTATTGTCACAAATTATGTCTTTATAGAGTTTACTGATTAATATGGATTTACAATTATTGGGTTTTTTTTTGCATTTTATTTTAAAATTATGAGAAATAAAGAGTTACAAGCCAAAAAATGCATTTTATTTTTTGTGTTTACCTCTTTTATTGTCTTTACTGGAATTTTCTATTTCTTTGTGTGGCTTCAAGTTGTTGTCTAGTGTCCTTTCATTTCAAACTGAAGAATTCCCTTTAGCATTTTTGTCAGAAATGCAACTAGCAACAAACTCTTTCAGCTCTGTTTATTTAAGAATGTTTTATTTCTCATTTATTTTTAAAGATAGTTTTGCCAGATATAGAATTCCTAACTGTCCCTTTATTCCTTTTCTGCACTTTAAAAATATCACTCTACTCCCTTTTGATTGGTACTATTTATAATGAGAAATCTGCTCTTTCCCTATTAAGGACACCTTGTATGTGACAAGTCACTTCTCCCTTGCTGCTTTCAGTATTCTGTTAGTCTTTGGCTTTGGACAGGATTACGTTGTGTCTTGTGAAATTTTTAGCATGTATCTTTTTTTGGAGTTTGTTGAGCTCCTTGAATATGTAGATTTGTGTCTTTTATCAAAATCGGAAAGATTTGCCATTATTTCTTTGAATAGTCTTTCTGCCCTTTAGTCTTCTCTCTTGCTAGGATTCCTATTATACATACATGTCCCAAAGGTCCCTTAGGCACTGCTTATTTCTCTTCATTCTTTTTTTCCTTCTAGTCCACAGAGTGAATAATGTCAGTTGACCTATCTTCAAGTTTGCTGATTTGTTTTTCTGCCTGCTTAAATCTTCTATTTAAATCCTTTAGTGAGTTTTTTATTTTATTTATTGTACCTTGTGTATCAGCATAAGAATTTTTATTTAGTTTCCTTTTTTAGATTTCTTTCTCTTTATGCTCTATATTTTCTATTTATTTATACATTGCTCTCCTAGTTTACTTTACCCATGGTTTCCTTTAACTCTTTGAGCATATTTAAGATAGTTCATTTTAGTTTTTGTTTAGTAAGTCCAATGACTATGCTTTCTTAGGTACATTTATCTGTGAATTGGCCATACTTTATTCTTTCTTTGCATGGTTTATAGTTTTTGTTGTTGTTGTTGTTGTTGTTGATGTTGTTGAAAATGGAACAGTTTAAAAAAAAAAAGAAAATGAAACAATTTTGACTATTATAATGAAAGTACCTCTGGAAATCGGCTCGTTCACCTCCCTAAAATTTGCCGTGTTTTATACTCTGTATACAACATAGTATACTATGTGCTATAGCTGTTTGTTTAGCAGTTAGTGGTTTTTAAACTACTTTTGTGAAGCCCATATTGTTTATGTGTGGTTTCTTTAGTTCATGTTCTGCTTGTGTTTTCACATAGCTTTATTTCACCTCCAGAGGGAGAGAGAGAGAGAGATAAAGGGAGTAAAGAAGGAAGAAAAAAAACCCTCTCCCAGTCTTAGTGTGTTGACTCTGTGCTGGATCAGTCTGTCAGTGCTTAGACACACTCTTTACGACTCTGCCTTAGCCTTCATTTCCTGCTTGCAGTGAGACTACAGATAAGCCAGAGGGAAAGCTTAGGGTCTTCTCAGTCCTTTCTGAGTATTCATCCTGCCCTGGGCATATGCATTGCTTTCTGTATCTCCCAATATATGAAGGTTCTTTTGAATGCCTTAATTTACCAAAGAAAGCCTCTCCTGAGCTTTCCCCCCCAAGATTTCAGCATTCTTATTTGCCACAATTGTCATATTTTGCCTCAAGCAGCTGCTGAATATTTATTTACCTTACATTGTTTTTGAGGAATGCTACTGCTTTTCTGCTGTTAGTGAGTTCTGAGTTAAGAAAAAAAGTAAAGGTAAGTGCCTTGCATCAGTCCTTCCTGTAGCCTTCATACAGGTTACAAAGGGAAAACACATTTCTTTGGGGGCGGGGGTGGGGGGGAGCCAGTTCTGCTCCTTCTGGAATCAGGCACCAGGGTCACACACTGGTAACATGAGCTGCCATCTTTAAGACTTTGTCCCAGTACCAGGGAGGAGATGTGGAAAGGGCACAATAGAAAAACACACAAAGTTTCCTCATGTTTTTAAGTCATCTGTTTCTTGATTAAGCAGTCTCTTGGTTGCTATGAACTTTTAACTGTTTTCCAGAATTCTGACAAAGTTGATTCTGACAGTTTTTCTACTTGATATTTAAAATTTGTCTGGGGAGAGGTGAGCTCTTGGAGCTACTTACTCTGCCATTTTTGGTGATGTCTAATTTATGTATTTTAATAATATATGTTATGTTTGTAGTGAGTCTGCAGCACAAATGCTCTCAAAAGAACATGGCACTTACTTCCCAGCTTCCAGGAATGTTGACTGCAGTCAGTTTGTAGCTAAATCTCTCCCCCAGAATTTTTGTCAGCTGAAAGGAGAAGTCTCTTTCAATATAATACCTCTCTGGGGCCAACTCATGTCTACTGACTGGTTAATAAGAAGGAACAAAGGCTGGACCCTTCTGTCAGGACATCTGATGATTCAAGACAATTCTGACCATTCACCACACCTTCAAATTCTTATGGAGTTGGTGAGCTCTTCTTATACCTTCATTGATGTTATTCACTTCCAATAATTTCCGTACACAGAATCTGAGGAATAGGAAATAAAATAATACTTAAATTCAAATGTTAAATTGAAAAAAAACTGAAGAAAATAATTTTATTTTGTGATAACTTGCCCTTTTTATACCCTTCCTTGTTTCTGACCATTACCTATTATTTTCTAAATTTCTTACAAAAAATATCTAATGTTTTTATAAAAACCTGCTAGGCTAGTTATCAAGTTCTGCAGTTTGTGTTATTTACTTACTTTCTCTTTTTGAAAGTAAGGAAAAATTACCTGTATTTTTAAAAATAAATTTATTCCAAATTCCTTAATGATCGCTGATACTTGGAAGTCATCTAATTTCTGCATTCTCTTAGCCTCTGGCAAATAATTGGTCACTACATGACATTTAACTTTTTTAAAGTTATGGATTTTGAAGATTGCCAGGAAATCCTTCTATTTATCCTTAAATAAAATCTTAGGCCAAACCTCACTATATGAGAAAACAAGAAAAACAAATTTTTAACATTATTTTATTTTTAAAATCCACATCATTTTCTCATCTTGTGGGCAATTGATGAAAAACATAAAGCTTTTTTGATCAATACAACACTTGAAGTAGGAACTTATCGGTGACAGTGGTTGACTTATTTTAACTTCAGCATTCAGTTTATTTCAACAGTGCACAAACAAAACCAAAGAATAGAAGAAATATATCTTCCAGCCACAGAATATTTAGCTAAAAAATTAAAATTAAATTTACATTTGTCTGATTCTGTTTCTAGGTTTCATGGCAAGGCCCATATAGGATTTTTACAAAATTAAAATATTTCAGGGTGATGATCTAACTCAACGGTCAGCAAACTATGACAGGTGGATAGAGGGATCCACCTGTTTTAGTAAGTAAAGATGCACTGTAATGACAGAGTTGAATAGTTGTGACAGAGACCATATGGCCCCTAAAGCCAAATATATGTACTATCTGTCCATTTACAGAAAAATTTTCCCAACCTCTGATCTAACTTAAAATACAGGTTATGAAATATATGCAAAATTTGCTTCAGAGAGACCTAAAGCATACTTCAAAATAATAAGCAGATATACCCCAGATGGGGTGAAATTGAGATACAAAAGAAGAATGCATTATTGCCATCCACTAGAAAGATTCCAGATTAAAAAAAGAAAAAAAGGAAGAGAGAGCAGTTTCAGTAAAGAAATCATGAAAACCCCAAATCAAACTTATAAAGATAAATACTTCAAACTGCAACACTATTGGATCAAAGCTGTTTTTCACTTGGGAAACTCCATGCGCTACCAGAAAAATTGTATTAATTATTATATAATGATGTTAATTAATATTCAATGGGATAAGAGTAATATGAAAAGTATAAAAGAGATGACCCAAAATATATATTAAGTGCTGAAACTATCCCAGATGGCAATATAGAAGAGTGAATGTGAACTTGGGCTCTGGAGTCAAACTGCTGGAGTTTAAATCATGCTTCATTTACATGTAACTTAAAACAGTGCCTACCGCAATGTGAGCAGTCATAAATGATTGCTGTTTCTATGATTTTGAACACGATATATGCTCTTTTAGCTGACGCTTTGCCTTTTGTAAGTAGTATCCCATTCTTGTGCCTTCCCTTTGTCTAGTAGTTAACTGAACATCCATGCTTAATTTACATGAGCTAGCATATTTATAACTGCATTAAAAAATTATCATATATGTCATGTTCCATAACCTAGACCTTGTCACTACCAATTGTGCAACACTTTATCCCTTTATGAACATAACATCGGATTTTTCAATTCACTCCTGTTAATATCCCAAACGCCCACAACCTATGTTACTTTAAAAATAAACTTTTCTCGGGTGCCTGGGTGGCTCAATCAGTTGAGCATCTGACTTCGGCTCAGGACATGATCCCATGATTTGTGAGTTCAAGCCCCACATCAGGCTCTATGCTGACAGCTCAGAACCTGGAGCCTACTTCAGATTCTGTGCCTCCCTCTCTCTCTGCCCTCCCCTGCTCACTCTCTCAAAAATAAATAAACATAAAAAGTAAAGTAAAAATGAACTTTTAATTTTAAAGTAGTTTTAGATTTACAGAAAAATCTTGAAGGTAGTACAAAGAACTCTTGTATATCATATAACCAGCTTCATCTACTTCAATGTTTTAGGTTAGTAAACTATATTTGCCACAACTAATGAATTAATATTTTTTCACTACTATTAACTAAAGTTCATATTTTATTCAGAATTCTATAGCTCCCTCCCAATGTCCTTTTCTATTCCAGGTTCCCATCTAAGGCACCGTATTACATTTAGTCATTATGTCTTCTTAGACTCCTCGGCTTGAGACAGTTTCTCAGACTTTCCTTGTTTTTGATGACCTTGACAGTTTTGAGAAGTACTGGACAGGTATTTTGTAGAATGTCTCTCTGTTGGGATTTGTCTGATGTTTTTCTTATGATTAGTTGGAGGCTATGTGGTTTTGGAAGAAAGACCACAGAGTTGAAATGCCAGTGTCATCACATCACATCAAGGGTACATGCTGTAAACGTGTCGTATCATTGTTGATGTTAACTTTGATCACTTAGCTTGAGGTAGTGTCTGTCAGCCTTCTCCACTGTAAACTTATTCTTTTTTTTTTCCCTTTCCATATTGTGCTCCTTGGAAGGAAATCACTATATATGGCCTGCACTTAATGAGGGAAAAACTGTGTATCAAAGGTTGAATATCCACCCAAAGAACTTGGGATTCTTCATGAGACATATGTTTATGTCATTTATTTGGGCAACCATTTCTTTCTATGTATCAGTACTGATTCATGAATATATATTCTATATTTCAAGTTATGATTCAATTTACTTTGTTGCTCAAAATTTTCTAGCTTTTGCCATTGGGATCATGTTCAATTGGGTCATGTAACCCTTTGACATACTCATCATTTTGGACTTTTTGGATTTTTTTCAAGTATTTTTGGCATTATAAAATTATCTAGTCTCATCTTGTATATTTCTCCTGACAGTCCTAGAATCAGCATTTCTCCAAGGAATTTTAGTCCCTTTTATTGGGAAATGGTATTAAAAACCAAATTCTGAGTACTAGGGGTGCTTGATGTTACCAGGGTGTTATTGCTTCTAGGACCTCTTAATTAACAGAATAAAAATATGATGTGTGTGTACGCTAACACTTTATTTTTCCTTTATATCTGAAGGATAACTGTTGAAAATGTTCTTGTCTAGTGGAAAATGGGATTTTGTTGAATCTATAGATGCCTTTAGGTAAGATGGTCATTTTAATAATATTAATTCTTTAGATTCATGAACATGCGCGATCTTTCCATTTGCATGTGTTTTCTTCAATTTCTACCAGTAAAGTTATATAGTTGTTATTACACAGATTGTTCACCTCCTTGGTTAAATTTATTCCTAAATATTTTGTTATTTTTGATGCTATTGTGAATGGTATGTTTTTTCTAAATTTCTTTTTTCATATGCTTTATCATTATGTAAGGAATCCAACTGATTTCTGTATGTTGCTTTTGTAGCCTTTAGTAAATCAATGATTTATTGATTTTGTTTGACTGATTCTTTGGCATATTCTGTATATAGAATCATATCATCTGCAAATAGTGACAATTTTACTTTTCCTTTCTGCCTTGGATGTCTTTTATTTCTTTGTCTTGACTAGTTGCTCTAGCTAGGAGGACTTCTAGTATTATGTTGAATGGGAGAAGTGAGAGTGGGCATCTTTGCCTTGTTCCTGATCTTGTTCCTGATTCTGTTTTTGACTACTGATTCAATCTCTTTACTGGTTATTGGTGTGTTCAGATTTTCTATTTCTTCCTGAATCAGTCTTGGTATGTTGTATGTTTCTAGAAATTTATCCATTTCTCTTAGGTTATGTATTTTTTAGCATATAATTGTTTATAAAGCCCATTATGATTCCATATATTTCCGTAGTATCAATCTTAATGTCTCCTCTTTTTAATTTTATTTATTTGAGTTCCCTGTTTTTTTTTCAGTCTACCTAAACATTTATCAATTTTGTTTTTTTTTTGAAAGAATCAGCTCATAGTTTCATTGATCCTTTCTATGGTGTTTCTGATGTCTATTTTATTTTTTTCCATTCTAATCCTTTTTTTTAAGTTTATTTATTTTTGAGAGAGACAGCACAAGGGGGTTTAGGGCAGAGAGAGACACACAGAATCTGAAACAGGCTCCAGGCCCTGAGATGACAGCACAAAGCCCAATGCAGGGCTCAAACTCACAAACTGTGAGATCATGACCTGAGCCAAAATCAGATGCTTAACCGACTGTGCCTCCCAGGTGCCTCATTTCTATTCTAACCTTTATTACTTTCTTAGTTTTGCCAACTTTGAGCTTAATTTTTTTCTTCTTTTTCTTGTACCCTGGGGTACAAAGTTAGGTTGTTTATTTGAGATCTTCCAAATTCCTTAATATATGCATTTATTGCTATAAACTTTCCTCTCAAAACTACTTTAGTTGCATCTCACAATATTTAATATATAACATTTTTATTTTAATTTGTTTCAAAATAATTTTTTATTTCCCTTTTGATTTCTTCTTTGACCCAGTAGTTACTTAGAAATGTGTTCCACAGTTTTGTAGATCTCACTTTCCTCATATTGTTTGATTTCTGGTTTCATACCACTGCAGTCAGAGAAGATAGTATAATTTCAATCTTCTTAAATTTTCTAAGATTTAATCTGTGGCCTATCATATGATCCATCCAGGAGAAAATTCTTTGTGTACTTGAGAAGAATGTGTATTCTGCTGCTATTGGATGGAATATTCTGTATATATCTGTTAAGTATGTTTGTTCTAAAGTATGGCTCAATTCCAACATTTCCTGTTGGTGTTATGTCTGGACAATCTCTCCTTTGATGCTAGTGGGATACTGAAGTTCCCTACTCTTATTTTATGGTTGTCTATTTCTCCCTTAAGATCTGTTACTAATTTTTTTAGTGCTTACTTACTTTTGAGAAAGAGAAACAGACAGACAGAGTGAAAGCAGGGAAGGGGCAGAGAGAGAGGGAGACACAGAATCTGAAGCAGGCTCCAAGCTCTGAGCTGTCAGCACAGAGCCCAACATGGGGCTTGAACCCCCCAACCATGAGATCATAACCTGAACCAAAGTCGGATGCTCAACCAACTGAACCACTCAGGTGACCCAATATCTGTTATTAATTGCTTAATATATATTGGTGCTTAGGTTTGGGGAGCATATATATTTATTACTGTTATGTCTTCTTGATGTGATGACTCCTTTATCATTAAATAATTAACTTCTTTGTCTCTTGTTACCCTTTTTGACTTGAAGTCTGTTTTCTCTATTTCCCATTTTCTTTAAGTTTGTGTTTCCTTGGAATATCATCTTCCATCCTTTCACTTGTAGACTATGTGTATCTTTAGAACTGAAATGAATTTCCTGTAGGCAAACTATAGTTGAGTCACTTTTTTATTATTCATCTAGTCACTCTGCCTTTCAATAGGTGAGTTCAATTCATTTACATTTAGGGTGATTATCAGTATGTTAGGGTTTGCTACTGTCATTTTATCTTTTGCCTTTGGTTATTTTGTTATCTCCATTGTTTCTTTTTCCTTCTGTTTCTGTCTCATTTGTAAGTTAGTGGTTTTATGTGATTTTCTCAGTCTCCCTACTCTTTGTTTCATATCTCTTCTCCGAATTTTTGCTTGTGGCTACTTTGAGGTTTATGTAAAATGTCTCATAGATAAAATAGTCCTCCTGCTGATAGCAATTTATCTTCATTAGCCTATAAAATTTCCTTCTGTTTACTCTTCCCTTTTCATATTTTTAGTGTCACAAATAATCTGTTTTGATATAATGATTTGTTACCAAATTGTAGTAGCTATTGTTACATTTCATACTTTTCTCTTAACCTTTATGTTACAGTTAAGAGCTTAATCTACTATCCTAAAAAGAGTTACAGTATTCTAATTCTGACTTTATCACTCTAACCAAAGATTTTTGTATCTTCATCTTTTTTGTTTCAAGTTGAAGAGCTGTTTTCAACATTTCTTTTAAAGCAGGTGTAGTAAATATAAATTCCCTCAGTTTTTGTTTTTCTAAGAAAGCCTTTATTTTTCCTTTATATCTGAAGGATAACTGTTGAAAATGTTCTTGTCTAGTGGTTTTTATCTTTCATTATTTTGAATATGTTATTCCACTCTCCTCTGGCCTGTGGATGTCTTCTGAGAAATCTGCTAATGGCCTCTTGTAGGTTACTATCTACTTTTTTTCCCATGTCTTTATTTATCATTGACTTTTGATAGTTTTAATATAATGTGTCTTGGAGAAAGTCTTTTGCATTGAGATAATAAGATGTTTTATTACATTCATGGACTTGTATATCCAGTTCCTTCCCCAGGTTTGGGAAGTTCTCAGCTATTACTTCCTTAAATTTACTCTCTTTTTATTTTTCTCTTCTCCTTCTAGGTTGCCCATTATTCTTATGTTGTCTTTTCTAATGGTGTCAGATGGTTCTCACAGAGTTTTTTCACTTTCTAAAAATCTTTATTCTGTCTCCTTTTCCACATGAATCGTTTCTTTATTTCTATCCTCTAGCTTATTAATTCTCTCTTTTATGCTATCTGTTCCATTTCTAATGCATTCTAATGCATTCTTCATCTCTTTTATTGAGTTCTTCAGGTCCAAAATTTTTGTTTGATGAAAAGCGTTGCTGCATTTGAAGCTAACACTTTCTTATGTAGGTGAGGCCTTATTTAGTTTGATTCTAATAGTTCACCATGTTGGTAATTAGATGTCTTCCTTTTGTTTTCCCGAAGGTAGCACTATAGAAGAAATTTTTGCTGCTAATATTCAAAGTTTCTATAAGTTTGGAAGTTGCTAGGAGGGCTGAGAATATGCACATTAAAAAAAAAAAAAAGATGGGAAGGAGAGAGGAGGAATGTACTTAGCTAGCGCTAAGTGGCTTTGGGTGTGCTCATGGCTCAGTAGGGAGATCCTCAAGGGACTGAGGTTCCTGGTGGTCCTCTTATCTCCAGGGGCAGACAATATGAGATGCTGTCCTTCAGCCCTCTCTGTCTGCCTACTTCTCTTTCCTTTCCCAACTTTGGTCACTGTGGGTTCTCTTCAAAGAGAGCAATTGGTCCTTGCAGCTGCAGCACATGTGGCCAGGCAGACCCCCACTAACTGCCTTCACCCTCAACCTCCTCTGCCAGAAAGTCCATGCTGGATCTCTGTTGGACTGGCTTCTCATGCTATCACAATCCCTGCTGATGCAGGCTCCACCACCATTTCCCTCAGTCTGCCACTTCTTCCATGGTCCAGTCTACCCACTTTTGGGTACACAGATGATGGATCCCTCAGGAGTCTTGGTATGCTGTGCAGAGCCCCCCCCCCAAGTTTGGGTTATGAATGTCCACTTAGTTGTAAATCAAAGCAGACAGAAAAAGGAAAAAACTCAGACAACCATGATGTTGACATCACTCTCTATCCAATAAGCCTTTTATCATTGAAATAAATGCCATTGCTCCCTTCTGACAGATCAGTTGATTATAATTGTGTTGGTCTACTTCTGGCTGCTCTGTTCTGTTTCATTGACCTATGTATCCATACTTTCACCAATATCATGCTCTCTTGATTACTATAACCTTAAATTAAGTCTTGAAACTGGGTGTGCAAGACCTCCAACTTTGTTCTTTTTCTTCCATATTGCATTGGCCATTTTAGGCCTATTACCTTTCCATATTAAGTTTAGAATTGCTACTTTCATATCTGCAAAATATCTTGCTGGCATTTTGGATGGTTTTGTGTAAATCTCTATTTCAAATTAGGAATAATTGACATTTCAATACTATTGAGTCTTTCAATGCACAAATACAGAATATCTGAATATTCTCCCTTTATTTAGAATCTTTGATTTATTTCATTATTATTCTTTAGTTTTCTGCATTTAGATTATGTACACACTTTATCAGACGTATGGTTACATATTTCATTATTTGGGGCATTATTCTAAATTATAGTTTTTAAGTGTTAAGTATTTATTATTTGTATATAAGAAAGAAATTCATTTTTATGTATTATGTATCTTATGACTTTGCTATCCTCAATTATTAGTTCCAGAAGATTTTGTGGTCAATTTTTTGGATTTTCTACATGGACAATTACATTATCTGTGAATAGAAAAATTTTATTTCTTCATTCCCAATATTTATACCTTTTTCCCCTTTGTCTTGTATTATTGCATTAGCTAAGACAGCCAGTATGATGTTAAATGAGAGTGATGAGAGAGGACATTCTTGCCTTGGTTCCAATTTTAGTTGGAAACTGCCCAGTTCTCCACCTTTACGTATCCACTATTTAAAGCTGTTGATTCTCTCTGGCCCCGAATTCTCTATTTTTCTTGCTTAATTTTTCTTCATAAAAATGTAACCATAAAAATATATATTTTATTTCATTTAGTATCTGTGTTCTTGAAGTAAAGTATAAGCTCCACAAAGAGGACATTTTTAAGGAATGTTTGTTTACTATGTCCATACCATGAAAAATAGTGCACTTATGGACTTTTAATAATATTTGTTGAATAAATGAAAAAATTAAGAAGGGAAAATAAACATGCACAGATACATTGATTTTAAATACATGCACAGAGATGAAAAATTATAACATTTCAGTTTTTGCTCATATATATATGCATACATTTACATATATATGTAAATGGGATATCAAGGTCAGCAGTTTTGATATCTTTCATTCATATTCTACACAAATTAAATTGATTACAATAATGATAATTCACATCCATACAGCAGTTTATGATTTTCAAAGTACTTTCATATAGTATTTCATATGGTCCTCATCTCCACTGGTATTATTACTATTATTATAAGTTCTCTTTTCATGTAAAGAAACTGAAACCCAGTTTCTTGCCAAAGGGTATGCATTAAATGAGTGTCAAAGTCTAAAATTAACTCCCGGTTTTATTATTTCAAGTCTATTTTCCTTCCTTTCACACAGTGCTCCTGTGTTTTTCATTATTTATAATGATTATAATTATACAGCATGTTTCTATCAGTTGCGTAGGGTTAGTTGAAACCTGTCATATAGAGAAATACAAAATGATCAGTGGGTGAGTATAACTGACATGCTTAATAACTAAAAGTTTTCATCAATTAAAAAGCTAAAAGAACCTTTATATGCTCAAAAAAACTCTATCATTGCCTTTATGAGGAGCTTTGTTCAACGTCTTTAAGACTAAAACCAGAATAAATGTTGCTGTATATTTCCTCCCAACACACATTTTCATTGTTTCTAAACTTGTTTTTGTTTGCTTTCCTTGTTTTTGGCATCAATTTCCACCAAAATAAGATACCTGAGAAATCTACTTAATTTCTACTTCTCTTAGCCTCACCATTATAACCAATGAATGACCAAACCCTGTTAATTTTACTTAGCAAATATTTCTGGAACATGTATATTTTACACTCCTACTCTCACTACAGTAGTTCAGGCTCTTACCATCTTTCACTTGACCTCCAGGGATAGCATGTTAACTTTCCCCCCTTAAACAATCTCAGACAAGTCTTCAATATGTCCTCTACGTAATAGTACTTCTGTAGCCCAATCCCATGTATCCTCTACTGTAAAGGGACAGATAATAAATATTTTAACCTTTGGGGCATATGGTCTCTATTGCAACTACTAAATTCTGCTCTTGTGGTGCAAAAGTTGATATAAACAACATGTAATTGGATGGCTGTGCTTTAATAAACCCTTATAAAAACAGGCTATGAGTCAGATTTGACCCATAGATATTAGTTGCCAACACCTGTTCTTAGAGAATAGGGCCTTTGTTATCATTTTTGCCATCAGCATCTAGGTGCTCAGCACTTAGTAGAAGCTAAATAAAAATTGATCAGAAAATAATGAATGATGGAGCACCTGGGTGGCTCAGTGGATTAAGCGCCTACTCTTGATTTAGGCTCAGGACATGATCTTACGATTCATGAAATTGATTCTCCACATCAGACTCTGTGCTGTCAGAGCTGTGCTTGCTTGGGATTCTCTCTCCCTCTCTCTCCATCCCCCTGCCCCTGCTCATGCTCTCTCTCTCTCTCTCTCTCTCAAAGTAAATAAATAAACTTTAAAAAGTTAATTAATGATTCCAAAAATAAATAGATAGTGGGCAACCAACAGTCAAATACCTACCCCAAGAGCCTTTAGGTATAAAGTGGGGAACTGATTTAGTCATTCACTTAGAAATTGTTCATGAAAGGAAAAACTATAATCTTCTATTGTATATAATTAGTGTAAGGTCTTCATAAGTTAGCTAATGTATTTGGTTGGTTCTGGGCTGGAAATGTAAATTTTGGAGGTAATAGTAATGCAGAAGCATTTCAAGTCATAGCTATGGAAGAAGTGAATGATTAAAGAAGAACCATGGGCACGGGTAGAGGGTACCAAGGAAATAAGCAAGGAGGACATCAACTTTGAAAGAAATAAAAGGAAAGTAGACTCTACATAGAGAGGGCTGAGGGACAGCCAACATGAGAGAAACAATCCTGAAGACAACACTCTCATGAGTCAAGGGTGAAAAGAGTTTAAAAAGTAAATAAGCAACAGTGGTTAATCCCACCAAGACATTCCGTAAAGTTAATCCCTGAAAAATGTTCAAGAATTCAGAATTAAAAGTCATGAAATACCTTATCAATTTAGGGCAGTGAAGGTAAAGCCAAACGATGATGGGTTTACTAGTGGATGTGAGGTAAGAAGGTGAGGATGAGATAAGTGAGTTTAAAACAGGCAAACAAAACACTGTAGAGCTATTGAGTATGCCGTATCATGAGAGAATTTGTTTTATGTTTATCTTGCTTATTTATGAGTTTCTGTAAGATGGAAAAGCATTGTGCATATCTAAGTGACTAAAAGGAATCAATACAGAAGGCTATATTGAAGATTCATGAAAAACTCAGGAGAAATAATGGGCAAAGTTCTCAAAACAGAAAATGAGAAAAAATAGCTACAACAGCGTTGGCCTAAGGGAGTTGAAGAGACACATCTTCATCTGAAAGTATTAGAACTTAAGGTTAGAAGTAAACAGAAATGCATTTTAGGCAAAGAAGAAGCTGAAAAAGTAAAAAACAAACAAATAGAAACAGTCAATTTTTTCATTTGGAAAAAAAAAATAATAAAGTAAGTCCCATAGCTGAGAAGGAGACAGAAAGGAAGGATTGAGAGCTTGAGGAAGTTTCAAAAAGCTTTTGAGGGAAATGAGAGAGATTGATCATTAAGTACACATAAAAGAATTGCAAGATAGTATGTAGGGTACAGCTATGAGTAAATCTTAAATCTCTACCGGCACAAATATGCACTGTTAGATTTTTTTTTGCATTATTCAGCAGCAAGGTGTGGGTGCTGAGAAATAAGATACTAAAAATTATCCATGATTGAGCATTTGGATAATCTGTGAAATCAAAAAGCAATGCAGCAAAGGAAGGAGGGTGTTGCCAGTAAATAGTAATTGAAATGATGTCCCATAAATTGTCATGTTACAGTGACAGGATCAAAGCTACAAGGGAGCTGGTAGAAATGGACATCTGTGGTTGCAGATCACTATGAAGTTAAGGATAGGCCTTAGGGAAATGAGTGAGAATACCAGAAGCATAAGAAATCATGTTCAGAATTGAGATACTGGAATTTATACCTCAAAGGCAGAAAAATTCTGGGTAATGAGAAGAACCAAATGGACCTACAATTATTGGAGGCTGACATAGAGTGCAGGTAAGGTAAATAGAACTCACGGTGTCAGGGAATGTGAAGTGAGGGTGTTATCATTGCTATCCACTGTAGCTGACGCTGTGATACCCTGCCCCGTTCCTTCACCTGTACCAATTACCAGCCATATATCTCATTGCCAAACCCTGTGCTTTTTTCCCCCCCTGAGATGTTCCCTAGTTTTTGGAGCCTGCTTTACTGGAAAAGTAATGTCCTCCCTTCTCCCTAAAGCTCTTCACCAATGAGGGACCAGCTCCCTCACCCTTTGGATGGGATGTGTGTTTTTTACACTAGTTCACAGAATGCCTCCAGTAGAAATAAGTTTCAGTATTCATTAGTACCTCATTTGAAAACACACTCTACTGGTTCCATTCTCTTTCTTATCTAACTTGTTACTTTAAACTCAAATTCTTACATTAGGGTTCTACTTTCTCCACTCACACTATGACACTTACATAGATCCTGAAGTTCCTTACAGTGATGCCAGGAAGGGAGGGTAGAGGCAGCAGATACAGCAAAAGCCAGAAATGACTTCAATGAGGAGGATTAAACATGGCTCAGTCATTAAAGTATGCAATTTTTGATCTCTGGGCTGTGAGTTTGAACCCTATGTTGGGCATAAAGATTTTTTTTAATTAAAAAATAAAATTGGGGTGCCTGGGTGGCTTGGTCAGTTAAGCCTCTGACTCTTGGTTTTGGCTCAGGTCATGATCTCATGATTTGTGATTTTGAGCCCTGTGTGGGCCTTTGTGCTAAAAGCACAGAGCCTGCTTGGGATTCTGTCTCTCAAGATAAATAAATAATTAAACTTAAAAAATAAATAAAATTAAGTAGATGTCAATAAACAAAAGAACAGAGGTAAAGAGTTTGGGTGTCTTAGGAGGAGGAGGAAATGAACAATGTTACAGAGGGTAAGAATAGCATGATATGTGTAAGGAATTTATGTGTAAGAACCTTAGTGCTTTTAGAATTTAGAAAGGAAAAATAAAAAAATGTGTTGGAGAGCCAGGCAAGGGACAGATCATTACTTGTATGTTGGCTCTTGGAAATCTCTTCTTATGCAATGTACTGTCATTGAGGAATATTGAGTAAGTGCAAAGATTTTGCCAGAATTCATACTAGAACTTAGAATGGTTTGTATGTCTGCAAGTATGTGTGTGGTGTGAGATTGAGAGAAGTTAATTGATTGATACAAAAATAAATTCGTGATCAGAAAAATAGGAGAGATTGGTAGAAAATTTATTTTTGATGATGTTATAATATATGGATAATTTCTACAGGTGCACTCACTGGCTTATAAACCATCTCTGAAAAAGCAGAATTGAAGGTGAGATTTAAATACTAGGGAGAGAGCTATGTGAAGATAGAGTATAGCATACAATCAGTATGGAGGACCTAAGGTGGATTCGGTTTGTCCTGCCTGAAGAGTAGAATATTCTGGCTGGGATAGTGGTACAAAGGGAGTAATAAGAGATGGATTTGGAAATAGTAAGAAAAGCTGGGATAATGTAGGGTTTTAGAAACCTACTGTGTTTTATTCTAATGTAATACCATGTAAAGTAGAATAAGGGACTCCTATAGGAATCCACATCATAATCCTTGGAACCTATGAATATGTTACATTACATGGTAGAGAGAATTAAGGTTGCAGGTAGAATTAAGGTTTCTAATCAGCCGACCCTAAGATAGGGAGATTATCCTGCATTATCCTGTGTAATCACAAGCATCACTGAAAGTGGAGGAGGAAACAGAATGGAAGAGTCGCAGATATATATGGCTATGAAAGAAAAGCACAAAGAGATGCAGTGATGGCTTTGAAGATAGAGAAAGGGGCGGAATGTGAGTGGCCTCTAAAAGCTAGAAAAGACAAGGAACCAGAGCTTTTTTAGTTTCTCCAGAAGAGGTAGGCCGGCCAACATTTTTATTTTTAGTCCTTGGGGGACTGAGGTTAGATTTCTCACCCAAAACTGTAAAATTATATGTTTTTTGTTTTAATACACTCATATTGTGATAATTTCTTATAACGATATTAGAAAACTAATGCATGAGACAGAGGGGGTCAGCAAACAAGGGGACTGCAATAACTACATATGATTTTAAAACTCTTCGTCATTACTGTGTGGACAGTGGGTTATGGTTGAGGAACAACAAGTGAGGAAGTCAGTTATGAGTTGGCTACATAATTTAAGTGAAAGAGGATGGGAGGTTGAGCACGAGTACAAATGGTAAATATAAAGAGAAGTGAATGGGTTTGGGATATGTTTTGGAATTATAACTGACAGAGCTGTTCATTGGGTGAATTTAGTGAAAGAAAAGTAACTATCAAGGAAAATGCATACATGCACAACTGGCTGATCGTAACATCACTCAAACAGCTGGAGAAGAGCAGTGCAAAGGCAAGTTGGTGAGGTAAATGAGGAGTTTTGAGACCGTAATGCTATGTTATGTCCCTGAGGTTGTGTCAATAATGTCAGATATGTAAGTTTGAATTTCTGGGGAAAGGTCAGATGTGTAGGTTTAAATTCCGGAATCATAAGCATGGAGGTGTTCTTTAAAGCCACGGGTCAAGTTGCCTGGGTGGCTCAGTCAGTTAAGCATCTGACTTCAGCTTAGGTCATGATCTCATGGTTCATGAGTTCAACCCCATGTCAGACTCTGTGCTGACAGCTCAGAGCCTGGAGCCTGCTTCAAATTCTGTGTCTCCCTCTCTCTCTGCCCCTACCCAGCTTGTGCTCTGTCTTTCTCTCTCTCTCAAAAGTAAATAAACATTAAAAAATTTTAAAAATAAATAAAGCCATGGGTCTAGATTCAGTCATCAAGGGAAGGTATATATATATATATATATATATATATATATATATATATATATCTCCAGAGAAAAAGAATTGAGAGACACAGCAATGGCACCTTGCAAAAATTAAGGGTAAAAGAGAATACAAGAATATGAAGAACCTAGAAAGAATGGTCAGGGATATAGGAAGACATCAGAGTTACAAGATATTACAGAAGCCAAGCGAATGATGCATTTCTAGAACAGATCTCAGATCTGTTAAATCATTGGATTTGGCAGCATGGACGTAAGTAGAAAACTTGACTAAATCTCAGTGAAGTGTAGGCAATAGGAGCCCAATTGAAGTAAGGTGAGGTTAGATTGAGAGATAAGGAAGTGTAGGCAGTGATTTCATGGTAATCATTTCAATAAATTTTTTTGTAAAGGGAAGCATCAACATGGGGTAGTGGTTAGAGTTAGGTGTTTTCCTTGTCAGCATAATAATTTTCCAATACATTTACACAAAGTGAATGTTTCACACATGACTTTTCTTCCTCCCATCTCATCCTGAAGCACAACCCTTAACTTACTTTCTACTTGAAGTACATTTATCCATTGTTTAGTCATTTGCTTATTTCCTCATTAATTCTCAATAAATGTTTGTTGAATACCTATGAAGTAGAAGACACTGAGATGCTATCTGGAGAGGTCAGATCTGTGTGTTTAGATTTGGGGGTCATAAGCATAGAGAAGACATATAGATATACATGGCACCTGGCATCTAATAATTATAATTTAGTAATTTCTCTTAGATTACAGTTCTTCATATATTAAAAGTGTAGACTAATTGTCCAAAACCATTGTCATGGACCATTAATAGCTCTATTCAAACTTACCTATGGTCCTTAAAACCATTGCTTTTCAATGGACTATTATTCCACTTTCAACACATACTCTGTATTTTTATATTTCAGTTCTCCATATTTTCCTTAAAAATACTTTTTTTGTGTCAGGTCCACTTGTAGAAATAGTCGCCATAGAAATTGGAGACTTATACTCAATACTTTACTTCTTCCGGAAGTCTTCTGAAAAATCCACTATCCAGTGGTGCCTGGGTGGCTCAGCTGGTTAAGTGTAGGACTTCAGCTAAGGTCATGATCTTACAGTTTGTGAGGTTTGGGACCCATGTTGGGCTCTGTGCTGACAGCACAGACCCTGCTTTTGATCCTCTGTCCTCCTTTCTCTCTGCCCCACCCCCACTCGTGCCCTCTCTCTCTCCTCAAAAATGAGGTAAAACTTTTTTTTTTTTTTAAAAGATTGTTAGGAAATTTCTCCCCAAAATACACATGTTCTCCTGAAAGGCATAACAGAAAATACCATTTAAAAAAAAAATAACTATCCAAACATAGGGATCTTTTTGCTTTAAAGTATTGTATCAGTTGTCATAAATGCTGTATGTACGTATTTACCATAGTGCTTTAATCTGCCTGTGGAAAGGGGCTCTTACCTTACTTTCACTGTGTTCTCAAAAATATCTTTCCAGAGTGCTTAAACTTAGTAACTCTTAATGAATATATGTTGAATAGACATTCTGCAGTGCTTCGTGAAATAATTAGGAGAAAACAACACAAAACTGAGCTAAAATGATTGATTCGTCCCATATTCCAGTTGCTGTATTTACTAGTGGCTACATACAAGCAAATCCCTCCAAATCTAGCTTAATGAAAGAAGATCCTACAAACTCTCTAAGGCATTTATTATTGATGTGTTACTCTGTGAATGCTACCTGCTTCTCTTTGGTATTCATTTGATAGAAGAAATAGCAAGTTCATTTCATAATGAATTCAGATAGTCCCATTCAAACCTTCTTTTAACCTCATTACAGTCAAATGGCATGACAGATACTGAATCCTGAACTTAAATTTTGAGAACTTATGTTAAATAAATGAATGCTTCATCAGCAAAGTCTTTTATCAGTCATTGATTACTTTAGGCACTGAAATACAAAAAGTACTTTTGAAAGTTAGAGAAGAAAATACACTCCCCCCAAATAATTTAAATTGAAATAATTCTGCGTTTCATTTTGGAGGAAATTGTAAAAGATTAGACTTGTCCCATAGGAATTCTAGTACTTCCAGGTTTGGGCTTAAGTTATAAATATCTCAGAAACTGCCTTACTCATGGTGTTTCAAATTATTCCCACTTGTGTCTCTTACTGAAACAAAGATGCATGACTACACCTGTATATAGTGGAGGGAAAAAACGTTCCAACTCTTTGAAAAGGTTACATCTAGTTCAAATTTGGATCTGCCCTTTCCAAGAGCTAAACTAGTTTTTCAACAGTTACAAAAAGAAAAGGATTCTATGATACCTTTCTCTATTGTGTGCACTTTATTTCATCTGAAACCGATTTCATAGGTTCTGGGCTTTTGGGGGATCATCCATGCACATATACAAAAGTGTCATTAAGGAAAATGGCAAATATCCCTCCATTTTGGTATCTATAAGAAGTCCAAACCACATTGTGACATTTTATTAAAATGAAACTTTCTCAGTATTCTGTCACATGATATGGAAACCTAATAGTTCTTATTTTTAAATCCTTAAGCTGTATACCGTATATTGTTATATTGTATATTAAATTATTTTGTATATTATATATTAATAAGAGCAGGCAGTCAAATAAGAGGATGACAAAAGTCAAATAATGACAGTCACAGTAAAAAAAAGGAGAAAAATATAGAATTTCCAGATAGTCTCTGGGCACCCTGGTTGCTCAGTCAGTTGAGTGTCCGACTCTTGATTTCATCTCAGGTAATGATCTCACAGTTTTGTGGGTTTGAACCTTATGTCAGACTCTGTGCTGACCAGGCATGGAGACTGCTTGGAATTCTCCCTCTCTCTCTGTCACCCCTCCCCTGCTCACGTGCTCTCTGTCTCCAAAAAAGGAAATAAACTAAAAAAAAAAAAAAAAAAAAAAAGCATTTCCAGATAGTCTCTGAAAGAAAAATCATTACAAAGAAGCATCATTTCATAGCAAATAGGCAATATGTTTGTAGCCTGAACCCCACAGGCACTGTCTCTGAGCTTTTGGCAGTAAATAAAATTGAATCAACAAAAGAAAATTCATCTGCTTTATGAATAGGTTAATAGACCGTGTTAGCAAGATGTCGGAAAAAAAATAAAATGGTTTTATTTTATTTTTTAAGCAGTAGAAAATCAAAATTTTAAATATTCAGACTCTATAAATTCTGAACCTCCTGTTTATAAAACTATTATTTTATTTCCTTGATTTACAAAGTGAAGCATATTTATTTGCTTCTCACGACTCTTAAAGGTATAACAAATAATTTCAGATGTAAGTGGTCAAAAATTATATATCTTGGAATGAGGAGTAGAAATCAAACTTTTTCTTTTAAAGTCCAGCCTGAGAGCTATCAGAAGGTATCAGCTGCAATCCCCCGGCTGGTGGTTGTATAGCAATTAGCAGTTGGCCTATTGTCAATTCCACACAAATAAAATTTTAACAGCCTAAGTATTATGGAAGATAGTGGAGAAATGAGATGATTTTGAAGACACAGAACAAGCTATGTAGCCTAAAGAAAAAAAATTATGTTCCTGATTCACAGATTGATCTGCTGTAGATTCTGGCATGTCCTTCCAGCATGGTTCATACATGCTACAACATAGATAAACCTTGAAAACAAAAGTGCAGAGTTTAGCTAAGCTATTCCCTGGTATTGCTGCCTCAACATCCATTTTGTGTGACCAAGCAGCCTGCAGGGACCATAAACTGGCACTAACCCCCCAGGCAGCACATACTCTAGATAACAACCCGCAGAGTCACACACAAATGTAAGTTCTTGAGGGACAACAGTTCTTTGGCTCCATGGCCTTCCTCTTAGTTGCCCCCTGGAAAGACTTCCCTGGGCCTTATCAAAACTCCATCTTTTGGTTTGAGCTGATCAATTCAGCCTCAGCCCAAGAACCCCAAAGTACTCTATCTGGACACCCATAAGGCGTGTACCCCAGGTCCTATTGTTCTGTCTACACCCTGGTACCTCCTCATGAGGCCTTCCAGGTACTTCCTCCAGGACTGAGTGATAAACTTCTCTAGGTCAGCTTTTCTTGTGGTCTGTTGTTGAATCATATTCAGTCATGTTGTCCTCACCATTCAGCACCTATGCTCCACTTAACAAGTATGAATCTGATAGTTTCATAACAGCAATGCTAGGTGAAAGAAATTAGTCACAAAAGAGTACATATTGTGTGATTCCAATTATATGAAATGTCTAGAATCGGCAGATCCATACAGACAAATAGTAGGCGAGTAGTTGCCAATGGGGAATGGCAGATGACAGCTAATAAGAATGAAATTTCATTTGGGGAATGAAAACTTTCTAAAAGTAGGCAGTGGTGATGGCAACACAATTCTATGAATATACCAAAAAAGAAAAAAACTGGGTGGTACACTTAAAAAGATGTGAATTTTATGATATGCAAATTATGTCTCAATAAAACTGTTATAAAAATCAGTGTGACAAATTTTGGATATACAGTCAATGATTTAAATATTGTCTTTAATTGGCAAACTAAACTATACTTATTGAATACTATCATTTATTTTAAATACTGTCTACTTTTGTACAGTGTTTTATAGGATTTATAGCACTTTTATATACATTATCTTTCTTAAGGCACAAAAACTCTGTTACTGAATTAATAGTTCTCATTTTATGGAAGAGGACTCTAAGACTTAAAGAAATTGAATGATTTGTCCAGTGTTAAGGGATCTAGTGAGCTACAGATTTAGGACCCTTCTCAGGTCAAGCCTCGCCGTCTTTCCTGATATTACAGATGACTCCTTCAAGATTTACTGAGAGCAACACACGAATGGATAGGAATGAAATGGAGAGTCTGGATTCCAGAGAGGACTGCTTTAGTCATAACTACTCTCTCTAGAGAAAATGTGGATGGCTCAGAGTGGGAAGTCAGTAGCAATTTATTGTTTGATTTCTATGTTCCCAGCACTAACGAAAAAAGAAACCACTGAGTATTGAGGTTATGGTTAGACAGAGGATGCTGTTTTATAAGAACATTGAAAATAGAAATAATTCAGTAAAATTTAGAAGTAAGAACATGAAAATGCCTGAGAAGAAACAGAGAAGAACATTTCTAGAAAATTTAGTATTATTAGAGATATGAAAAAAAGTTATTTGTGATCATCAAAGATCCTTTTATTTCTTTATAATGTCCATTTGACTAATTCTGGCAAAGGAAGCGTGAACGGAAGTAAAGAATGTCCTGTCCTTCTCTAAAGAAGACATCCGGATGGCCAACAGGCACATGAAAAGATGTTCAGCGTCGCTCCTTATCAGGGAAATACAAATCAAAACCACACTCAGGTATCACCTCACGCCAGTCAGAGTGGCCAAAATGAACAAATCAGGAGACTATAGATGCTGGAGAGGATGTGGAGAAACGGGAACCCTCTTGCACTATTGGTGGGAATGCAAATTGGTGCAGCCGCTCTGGAAAGCAGTGTGGAGGTTCCTCAGAAAATTAAAAATAGACCTACCCTATGACCCAGCAATAGCACTGCTAGGAATTTATCCAAGGGACACAGGAGTACTGATGCATAGGGGCACTTGTACCCCAATGTTCATAGCAGCACTCTCAACAATAGCCAAATTATGGAAAGAGCCTAAATGTCCATCAACTGATGAATGGATCAAGAAATTGTGGTTTATATACACAATGGAATACTACGTGGCAATGAGAAAAAATGAAATATGGCCTTTTGTAGCAACGTGGATGGAACTGGAGAGTGTGATGCTAAGTGAAATAAGCCATACAGAGAAAGACAGATACCATATGGTTTCACTCTTATGTGGATCCTGAGAGGCTTAGCAGGAACCCATGGGGGAGGGGAAGGAAAAAAAAAAAAAAAGAGGTTAGAGTGGGAGAGAGCCAAAGCATAAGAGACTGTTGAGAACTGAGAACAAACTAAGGGTTGATGGGGGGTGGGAGGGTGGAGAGGGTGGGTGATGGGTATTGAGGAGGGCACCTTTTGGGATGAGCACTGGGTGTTATATGGAAACCAATTTGACAATAAATTTCATATATAAATTAAAAAAAAAAAAAAGAATGTCCTGTCTACACAAAGGAAGTGAAAAACCCATGAACCTCCTTCATCTCTCTCTCTTTCCTTCCCATGGTGAACATGGAGCTGTCATACTTCAGATTGCATGACCATACGATGGACTTACATAAAGACTCACATTAGACCGTGAGGTAAGAGAGAGAAAATGTTTTTTTTTTCTTTAAGCTACCAAAATTGTATGATTTAATTGTTCTTGCAGTGTAGGGTATCCTATCCTTGCCAACTTGAAGTTAAGTGCTTTCCTTTTTATTTAAAAATATGTGTCACTGATGTAGCAATTGCAAAAGTAGTGAAAAAAGCCAGTTGCGTAGAAGTTCAAAACATAGCTATCTATATGATGCCCAGACCAAAGGGTAAAACTGTTTCTTGATGTAGTGTGGGAGGCAGACTGCTTTGTGTGTTTACTATTCACTGTGCTTGGCAAAGTACTAAAAATGAAGAAAGATCGTTAAGAAAGAAATAATCAAATTGTAAGCAGAAATAGGAAGAAGAAAGTCATTTAAAGCTCAGAGGCTTGACCAACTGGAAAATATTTCTACAAATAAGATAAAAGAGAATTTGAGCAATAAAGACCTACTAGGCTTTCTCAGCTGATGCAGAGCAAGGATCCAGTTATGGCTGTGGTCTTTTCTTCCAAGCCTGATAACCTCAAGGTAGCCATCCTTAAGGAGGTGGAGCATAGGAGGATGAGAAATTGAGAGAAAGCAAAGGCATCAGATCTGAAACAGATGTCTCAAAAAGATGTAGGGGATGGATATTGACACATTGAACTGACTGGAAGAAAAATAGATTCAAACCCTCATAGTTGAAGAAAATGGTATTGATGAAATGAATTCAAGTATTTAAGACTTAAAACAAGCCTTAGGCCTTTAATCTTTCTTAAGCGGATATTGGACTTAGAAAAAGCGGTCTATTCCCCAAGCTGAGCATATTCACCACCTCCCACTTTCAGATGGAGTCAAGAAAGACAGCAGGAAGGAAGAAACCTCCAGGAACAGAAGCTAGGAGCTAAAGAAGACTGTGGACAAGAGTGTTCCTAGATAGCAGAATTATGGACTCATAAACTCCCTGCTCCCAAGGTCAGGGCCTTCCCAGTGTTTGCTGTGTCTCCCATTATCTTGTTTTCTGATTAAGAGTTTTATTGTGGTCATGCCCTTGCTCTGCTTTTTCCTTTTGAATGTGTTTTTTTTTTTTTTTTTTTCGTTCCTGTGACACAATGCCTATAGGAAATAATTTGGACCTAATGTGGAGGGCCGTGTGGACAAGCTTCTTCTATTTGCTTACTAAGGAAGTGGAGGACAGTGGACATTGAAAAGCAAATTGTAGTGTCATCTCATTTTGTGACCCAATAAATATGCCCCTGACAGCAGTACCCAAGAAAATCATTCACTTATTTGCTATTTCATACTGAATTTAACATAAGCAAGAGTAGTAAGGGGGTTGCATCCATATCCTGTCTATTTAGCAAAACAGATATTTATATATTCCTACTTATATACTGTTCTTCATTGTTTTTTTTTTTTATTTTATTTTTTTAACATTTATTTATTTTTGAGACAGAGAGAGACAGAGCATGAACAGGGGAGGGTCAGAGAAAGAGGGAGACACAGAATCTGAAACAGGCTCCAGGCTCTGAGCTGTCAGCACAGAGCCCGACGCGAGGCTTGAACCCACGGACCGTGAGATCATGACCTGAGCCGAAGTCGGACGCTTAACCGACTGAGCCACCCAGGCGCCCCTCTTCATTGTTTTTTAAGGTAGTTTATAGGCAAACGGAGAACTCTAAAATGGTATAAAAAGACTTACATTTTCTCTCTTTAAGCTCTGTTTAGAGTATATGCATTATTTTTATTTGTTCAACATCCCTTCTCTCTAACTTCTGGTGGCAGATCTCTCCTCCATGACTGTATTTGTGGACTCACCCAAACAATGTCAAAGTAGTAATTTAGCTTCTAGGTCACAATGACTATATCAGAGGCTGAGCACATGGTCCTATAGCTTACATTTTGTGTGGTTTTAGCCAGTTGTCATAAATTCACAAGGGAGTACACTCAGATCTTTAGGTGGTAATGTTACCCTGCCTTCTGGATAAAGTTGATTTGATATAATTATGTTAATACATGAGAAAGTGTCAGATTTTTTAAAAAGATAGGTGGAAGAAATTCTGGGTTCCTTTGAGTCTCTGTGATTTCAAACACCCCTGGGTCTAGTGCCACATTTGCCTTTTCTACTGATACATTTATACATTAATGGGAGTAATATTCCTCTTCTCGTTTAACTTAGGCTGGCTTAGATTTTTGTCACCATAATTAAAAAGTACTTCTAATTAATCTACTTCTAGGCATACCCATAAATGGCAAATAGTTAATACATTTCCTCGTGTATTGTTTCAGAACATTTCCATCCATATCTATACTTGACTGTCTGGATAGAACATGCTTTACATACTGTTTTGCACAACTTTGTTTTCACCTGAGAGTAAATCATCATTCCATTAGATTTCTTTGCTTATTTATTCCATAATTTCTAGAAAAAGCCACTCTACCCAAGTAACTAGATTCTAATCAGACCTGGGAAAATGCAATTTTGGAGTGGTCTAGAAATGAAGGATCTAGCCATAAGGTTGTCAGAGGGAAGTGCATTTGGAACGGTCAGTACAAAGCTCTAAGTTGAGTATGCTGGAGTACTGGAAAACAACTACAGCTGAGCAATCATAGTAGAAAGTAATAAATTGGCATCATAGAGATTGTGGAGATACTTGTGAGTTAAGGAAAGCCCCTAGAGTATTTTGAGCAGAGAACTGAAATGATCTAATTTAGGGATTAAAAAGAATGCTCAGGCCACTTTAAAGAAAATAGATCAGAGGAGAACTATGTGCAGTATGGAAACCAACTGGAAGGCTACCACCGTAGTCAAGGCAGGAGATGATGGTGGTGGTATTGAGAGAGGGCTAAATTCTTAGCCCTCTCTCAATACCACCACCATCATGAATCTATACATACATACATGAATCTATACATCATGAATATATATATCATGAAAATATATATATATCATGAAAAAATATATATATATATCATGAATATATATATATCATGAATATATATATATACATATACATATATATATATATATATATATATATATATATGTATATATGTATATATGTATGAGCAGGGGAGGAGCAGAAGGAGAGAGAGAAGGAGAGAGAATCCCAAACAGGCTCTGTGCTGTCAGCATAGAGCCCAATACAGGGCTCCATCCCATGAACTGTAAAAGCATGACCTCAATGGAAACCAAGAGTCGGTTGCTTAACCAAGTAAGCCGCCCAGGCACCCCTCAAAATCTCATTTCTTAAAAATAAAACAGATTTATGGAGATGTAATCACATAACTTACCATTTACAAGTTTAAAATGCACAGTTTCTTTAATTTAATATATTCACAGACTTGTACAACCATTCACCACAATCAATTTCAGAATGTATTTATTACTTCACCAGAGAAAACCCATTCCCTCCAGTAGTCACTCATTCTCCATTTGTCCCCAAAGCCTAGGAAAAGACTACTATGCTCTCTGTGTTTATAGATTTTCAAGTTCTGGACCTTTCATATAAATTAATAACACAATATGTGGCCTTCTGTGACTAGCTTATTTTATTTAGTGTAATGTTTTCAGTGCTCACCCATGTTGCTGGTTTCTTTTGAAAAGTTTTTTTGTTTATTTATCTTTGACAGAGAGAGAGAGAGAGAGAGAACGAGCCTGAGCTGGGGAGGGGCAGAGAGGAAGAGGAAGACAGAATCCGAAGCAGGCTCCAGGCTTGAGCTGTTAGCACAGAGCCTGATGCAGTGCTCGAACCCACATGACCTGAGCCAAAGCCGGATGCTTAACCGCTTAACTGATTGAGCTGTCCAGGCGCCCCTCAATGCTCACCCATGTTAAAGTATGTATCATTTTATTTATTTTTATGAATATTATCCTCTTGTATAGATATATTTTATTTATCTATTCTTCCATTCGTGGACATTTAAGGTTGTTTCCATTTTTTAGTTGTTATGAGTAATGCTACTAAGAGCATTTGTGTGTGGATATTTTTGTGTTGACATATGTTTTCATTTCTCTTGAGTAGATACCTAGGAATGGAATGGCTAGGTCCTATGACAATTCTTTGTTCAACATTTTGGGGAACTGCCAAACAGTTTTGCAAGACAGCTACACCATGTACATTCTCAACAGTAACGTATGAGCATCTGATTTCTCTACATCCTTGCAAAGCTGGTTATTATCTATATTTTTATTATACACATTCTAGTAGCTGTGAAGTATATTTCATTGTGGTTTTAATTTGTAGTCTCTAGTGGCTAATAATGCTGAACATTCTTTCATTTTATTATTGGTCATTTGTATCTTTGAAGAAACATCTACTCAAAACCTTTGCCCATTTTTTGATTGGATTATCTCTTTTATTGAATTGTAAGTTTCTTATGTATGCTAGGTATAATTTATATAATTTGCAAATATTTTCTTCCATTCTATAGGTTATCTTTTTACATTCTTGATAGTGTGTCTTAATACACAAAAGTTTTAATTTCTCTGAAGTCTATCTATTTTTTTCAGTGCTTGTACTTTTGGTGTTGTATATGAGAAGAATTGCCTAATCCAAAGTCAAGATTTATTCCTATGTTTTATTAAGGGTTTCATAGTTTTATGAAAACTTAAATTTGGGCTTATGACCCATTTTGAGTTAATTTTCGTGTAGGATTTGAGGAAGGGGTCCAAAATAATTCTGGTCAAAATAAAACTGGATAGCATGTGGCTTTCCAGTTGTCCTAGTACTATTTGTTGGAAAGACTATTCTTTTCCCATTGAATTGTCTGGGCATTTTTGTTACAAATCATTTGACTATTAAAGAGAGAGAGAGAAAAACCAAGAAACAGACTCTTAACTACAGAGAACAAATGTGGCCACCAGAGGGGAGGAGGGTGGGGAGGATTGGTGAAAAGGTGAAGGGGATTAGTACACTTATCTTGATTAGCACTGAATAATATATGGAGTTGTTATTGTAAGCCTGAAATGAAATATAATAGTGCATGTTAACTACACTGGAATTAAATTTTTTTTTAATAATTTGACCATAGATGTTAAGTGTTTGTTTCTGAACTCTCAGTTTTATTCCACTGATCCATGACTGTCCTTATGCCAGTACTATACTGTTTCACTTACTTTAACTTTGTAGTAAATTTTGAAACTGAGAAATGTGGATTCTTCAACTTTTTCAAGATTATTTTGTCTATTTGATGCCACTTGCACAGGCATTTGAATTTTATAATCAGCTCGAAAATTTTAAAGTGATTACATTTAATCTGTAGGTAAGTTTGAAGAATATTGCCATCTTAAAAATAGTAACTCTTGCAACATATGAAAATATTATATCTTTCCATTTATTCACATCTCCTTTAATTCCTTTCAGCAATATTTTGTAGTTTCAGAGTATGAGTTTTGTACTCCTTTTAATAAATTTATTTCTAAAATTTGTTCTTTTTATTGTTTTCTCAATTCCATTTGGAGGCTGTTAATTACTGGTGTAAGGAAATGCAATTGGTATATTGATCATATATCCCGAAATAATGCTGAACTTGCTAATTACTTCTATTTTCTAGTTATATATTAGGTGTTTTCTTTCTTTCTTTCTTTCTTTCTTTCTTTCTTTCTTTCTTTCTTTCTGTCTTTCTTTCCTTCTTTCTTTCTTTCCTTCTTTTTTTTTTGTGGATCCCTTATGGTTTTTATATGTAAGATTATGTTCTCTGCAGATACAGTTTTACTGCTTTCTTTCCAATTTGAATGCCTTTTATTTCTCTTTTCCTCCTTCCTTCTTTCCTTCCCCCCTCCTTCCTTCCTTCATTTTTTTTTTTTTTTTGTTCCCTAATTGCCCTGGATAGAAACTCCAGTGATGAATAGAAGTGGTAAGAGTGAATGTCCTTATCTCATTCCTGACTTTAGGGGGATAACATTCAGTCTTTCATCATTAAGTATGATAGCAGTTGTTTTGATTTTGTTCTTTGTAAATGTCATTTGTCAGGTTGAGGAAGTTCTCTTCTTTTTTTTTTCTTTTCAAGTTTTTATTTAAATTCTAGTTAGTTAACATACATTAGGTTCTGCGAAAAGAGTGGAAAAAAAAACAATTGGTTTCAGGAGTAGAATTCAGTGATTCATCACTTACATACAACACCCAGTGCTCATCATAACAAGTGCCTTCCTAATACCCATCATCCATCTAGCCCATCCCCCACCAACCTCCTCTCCATCATCCCTCAGTTTGTTCTGTATCTTTTATGGTTTGTTTCCCTCTATCTTCTCCCCCTCCCATATGTTCACCTGTTTTGACTTTTTTAATTCCACATATGAGTGAAATCATATGGTTTTCTCTAACTGACTTATTTAGCTTAGCATAATACAGTCTAGTTCCATCCACGTCATTGCAAATGGCAAGATTTCATTCTTTTTTGATGGCTGAGTAATATTCCATTATATATATTTATGCCAGTTTTTCTTTGTCCATCCATCTGTTGGACATTTAAGCTCTTTCCATAATTTGGTTATTGTTGATAATGATGCTATAAACATCAGGGCGCATGTACACCTTCAAATCTGTATTTTTGTATCCTTTGAGTAAATACCCAGTAGTACAGATAGGATAATTCTATTTTTAACTTTTTGAGGAAACTCCGTACTGTTTTCCAGAGTAGCTGCACCAGTTTGCATTCCCACCAACAGTGCAAGGGTTCCCCTTTCTCTGCATCATGTCAAGACCTGTTGTTCTTGTGTTGTTAATATTAGCCATCTGACTGGTGTGAGGTGGTATCTCATTGTAGTTTTGATTTATATTTCCCTGATGATGAGTGAAGTTTAGTATCTTTTCACGTGTCTGTTAGCCAACTGGATGTCTTCTTTGGAAAAATGTTTATTGATATTTTATTCCCATTTCCTAACTAGATTTTTTGTTTTTGGGTGTTCAGTTTGATAAATTCTTCATAGATTTTGGATACTAATCTTTTATCACATGTGTCATTTGCAAATACCTTGTCCCATTCTGTAGACTGCCTTTTAGTTTTATTGGTTGTTTGCTCTGCTGTACAGAAGCTTTTATCTTGATGAAGTTCCAATAGTTCACATTTGCTTTTGTTTCCCTTGCCTCCAGCAATGTGTCTAGTAAGAAGTTGCTCCAGCTGAGGTTAAGTAGGTTGTTGCCTGTGTTCTCCTCTAGGATTTTGATGGTTTCCTGTCTCACAGGTCTTTCAACAATTTTGAATGTATTTTTTGTGTATCGTGTAAGAAAGTGGTCCAGTTTCATTCTTCTGCATGCTGCTGTCCAGTTTTTCCAAAACCATTTAGTGAAGAGACTGCCTTTTTTTGCCATTCTTTCCTGCTGCGTTGATGATTAGTTGACCATAAGATTTGGGTCCATTTCTGGGTTTTCTATTCTGTTCCATTGATCTATGTGTCTGTTTTTGTGTCAGTACCATATTGTCTTGGTGACTACAGCTTTGTAATATACCTTGTAGTCCGGAATCATGGTGCCTCCAGCTTTGCTTTTCTTTTTCAGGATTGCTTTGGCTATTCAGGGTCTTCTGTGGTTCCATACAAATTTTTGGATTGTTTGTTCTAGTTCTGTGAAACATGCCAGTGGTATTTTGATAGGGATTACATTAAATGTGTGGATTGCTTTGGGTAATATAGACATTTTAACATAGAATTTCTCTTCTTGTCCTAATCTGCTCAGTGTTGTTGTGTGTTTTTAACCATAGCAGGGTGTTGTACTTTTAACGATGTATTTTTAAAATTTATTCAGACATTTTAACATAATTTGTCTACTATATCTATTCCAAATTCTTCCCTTGGTAAATTGGGGAAATATTTATATATACACCCAATAAAGAAGAATACTCTTCTTTATTGCTTCTTGATGAAAGTATGTTTTCTTTCAGGCTATATTTTTAATTCAAATATTCTTTCTTTTAGCACCAATTTAAAATTTTGATCAGTTCTCATTTTTTTTATGGTGTGAGAACTGAAGATACACCTTTGTTTTTCTGAATTGGCTACCTCTTTCACCAAACTAAAATTTGCTTTGTTTTCCACTCTTTTCACAAAACCTAAATCCAAACATGCCACACAGTAGGCTCTCAATAGAGATTTGTTGAATCTGTGAAAGAAAAGAGATTACTGTGTTTTGTTTTGTACTAGGCTAAATTTTACATATAAATTTAATGAAATAATAGTAACTAAAAACATGGGAACAAAATGTAGTAAATACTTTGGTGTTCACTAAAAATTTCAGGATGCTAGCTACATAATATATTTGTGCATGTGCATGTATGTACATGTGTATCAGAGAGAGAGAGAGAGAGAGAGAGAGAGAGAGAGAGTCTGTGTATGTTTGAGTTATTTTCATTGACTTTATGAATTTTTATTATTAATTTTGGGTAGTTTTACTAAAAAGTTTTGCTTGCAAATAAATAGTGACATTTTTCAGGCATACATAATAGAGTAGAAATGATCAATATATGAAAAAGTTTAAAATAAACTATAAGGAAACACTGAATGCATACAGCAAAATAAATATAAAATGTGATTGTAGCAAAATTTCAGAATAAAGAGATGTAAGAAGTTATTCATAGAAAACTTTTACTGAAGAATAGATGTTTTAACATAGTTTGAATAGGAAATCAAAAGAGGCCTCTGACAAGGAAGTAACATGGCTTTAACATGGAAAAATTAAGGAAAGTGTTTGGGAAAATAAATAGAAGGGTCTTAGAGATGATTAAAGGATTGGACATCAAGATCTAAGAGGAACAGGGTTTGTAATTACAAGTCTGGAAATGAGAGAGAAAGTATTCCTAGCCTTCTTCCTGAAAGGACCTTCAATTTTATCCCAATCTGAGTGGTTTGAAAAATTTTATAGAATGCTCTCTTTTCTCTATAGTTAATTTCCTTTGTTTTCTTAGCTCTCATGTATCTTTAGTATTAGAATAACATAAATTATTTTAAGGAAAATTATATATATATATATATATATTTAGCAAACATCAAATCATTTACTAAGTTTTGTCCATGTGTTTTTAGTTACTACTATTTAGCTTGAATGTAAAGTTTAGTCTATTACAAAACACAGTAATCTCTTTTCTTTCACTAGCTAAATAAATATTACTGAGAGTCATATAATGTACAATGTAAATTTTTATATTATTATTTTTCTTCATAAATTGACAATGGGAGATGAGCTAATTCTGGGGCTAAGTTAAAAGTTAACTGGTGTTCCAGCAACCATCAGTTTGCTCTCTGTATTTAAGAGTCTCATGATTTGCCTCTCTCTCTGTTTTCATCTTAATTTTCCCTTCCCTTCCCCTATGTTCATCTGTTTGTTTCTTAAATTCCACATATGAGTGAAATCATATGACATTTGTCTTTCTCTGGCTGCTTTATTTTGCTTAGCATAATATACTCTAGTTCCATCTATGTTATTGTAAGTAGCAAGGCTTCATTCTTTTTGATGGCCAAGTAATATTCCATTATATGTATGTATGTATGTATGTATGTGTGTGTATATATATATATATATATATATATATATATAATATGTGGTATATACCACATCTTCTTTATCCATTCGTCAGTCGATGGACATTTGGTCTCTTTCCATACTTTGGTTATTGTTGATAGTGCTGCTATAAACATTGGGGTGCATGTGCTCCTTCAAATCAGCATTTTTGCATCCTTTGGATAAATAGCTACTAGTGCAATTGCTGGGTCATAGGGTAGTTCTATTTCTAATTTCTGAGGAACCCCCATACTCTTTTCCAGAGTGGCTGCACCAGGTTGTGTTCCTACCAGCAGTGCAAGAGGGTTCCCCTTTCTCTGCATCCTCGTCAATATCTGGTTTCCTGAGTTGTTAATTTTAGTCATTCTGATAGGTGTGAGGTGGCATCTCACTGTGGTTTTGATTTTTACTTCCCTGTGGATGAGTGATGTTGAGCATCTTTTCATATGTCTGCCATCTGGATGTCTTCTTTGGAGAGGTGTTTGGTGGGGGGATTGGCTAAATGGACCATGGGCATTAAAGAGGTCACTTTTTGAGATGAGTACTGGATGTTATGTGAGTACTGGGTGTTATACATAAGTGATGAATCACTACCTGAAATCATTATTACACTATATGTTAACTAACTTGGATTTAAATAAAATTTAAAAATTTAAAAAAAAAACACATATTCAGCAAAAGGAAAAAAAAGTTAGCTGGTCTTAATGAAATCCATTTCTTTGATATATCAAGATACAATGAAACCAGTAACAGAAAATGGATGCAATCCCCTCAGATTACATTCCATGGAATAAAGTTGGGAGCCCTATGGCCATTTACAACTTGTGAATGTTCACTTTTGGTTTTAGAGAATTCAGCACTTAGATTATGTTTGTTTGAAAGTGTTTGTGTAAAATTTAGATCATTCAAACCTGGTTAATAATTATTAGATCATCTGCTAGACTACCCAATTTTGTTTTTTGTTCTTTGGCTTTATTTGTTTATAATTGTTTTTCAGTGCAGATAAAACTGAAAGAAGAATTTGAAAGAAAATACAGGTTTTCCTTTCATTGTTCTGGCTGGCTGGCTTAGTGTAGTGGTTTATAGGTAGGAAGACTCTGCATTGAGAGACATAGGGTTGGAAGAAGTGTTTACCCCCAGATAGGTGATTGGAACAGGTTAATTAGTCAATCTGTGCTTCATATAATTATACTAGCTAAGGCATATGATTGTTATGAGGATAAAACTTGTTAATGTTTTTAAAGCACTTAAAATGGTATCTGACACACAGTAAGCAAGTAATAAAAAATTCCTCTATGTCTATGGAACTCTTCAGGAAATAGCCTGTAGTTCGCTTGCTAGTTATGAAAGAACACCTCCCTAGGATTAATGGAAAAATGCCACAGTGCTTTTGATGAATGGATGGTGTCTAGTCAGGCACCACATTAAAAAAAAAAGATATATATATATATATATATATATATATATATATATATACACACACACACACACATACATATATATGTGTATATAATGCCTTTTATTTCTCAAATAAGAGCATTAATATCACATATATAAAATAGAAAATATTAATACATTAGAAACATCCACCATACCTTATGAAGGTTAAATAAATTGTATATTATTTTAAAAGATATACATATTAATTAATACTCCAGTTTCTTTTGCACTTCTAAATTTGGATTTATATATTTTTTCTTCTTATTCTTTTCAAAATGGAATTAATTAATCATTTAATAAAGGGAAAGTTTCAAAGGCCTTCTGCCTTTTTTCTATTATTTTGGAAATACTACTTTCTTCTAATTTTTTAAACATTTTATGTGATCTGTGATAGTCTCTTTTGCTTTCTCTTCCTTCTTGACTACATCAATTTCCCCCATTTCTTTGGACATTTCTTTTTGCAAAAATTTAAACAATTTCATCTGTTTTCTGAAGCCTTTCTAAATGTTGTCATTTTAACATTTCCCAGGGCCAAAGGCAGAGTGCTCTGTTCTAGTCTCCACCATGAAAAGAAGGATTTGTACTCCTCTGTTCTGACTGAAACTTTAACAATTTAAAGCCAAATGGCTTAGCTTCCCTTTTCTGTATCAACTCAAAAGCTAAGACGATATTTCTTATTTTCAGTGTTATACACCCCTTCAAAAACACTTGTTCTGAGATTTAAATATCCTGAGTGCAGTGAGATCTCAGTGGATTAGAGGAACTTTTGAGCTATAAAGGGAAGGCAGTCCCATAGCTTCAAAGGTGAAGCCTAGAAGGGTGAACTATATTTCCTCCAGTGTAGACTAAAATCTCCTCAGAAAAGCAGGCAATTCCAACTGCATTCTCACTATCAGAACGCTTATTGCTGCTCTAATGTGTTCCTGTGGCACAAGGGAGAGACTCTTCACTGGGTAATAGCCTCACTATTTGCAGTATACACGTTTATGTAAGTCGTGGTCTTTTTCTTGGTGGGGTGTGGGGGATGGAGATTAATATTTATAACTTGGAGTGGATGTAAATAATAGTGTCTTGCACAGCAATGTTGATGGTTACACTCAAGTCCACAGCCACAGGGCCTATTCTGCTTACTCCAAGTCACGGCTCAGAAGGTCCTAAAAACAGAATCCAAAGATGCTCCTTTGGTAAGGGTTTCTTTAAAAAACAAAAACAAAACACAAAACAGGCAAACAAACAAAAAAAACCTGTATGAATGATGACAGTCTGACATTCATATGACCCAAGTCATATGATTGGAACCAGCTGACTGAATTGTCGGTGATTTTGTTCCATTCTTTCTTTGTATAATGTTGCCCCTGAAATAACAGTACACTCAGTAGTCTTTTCTAAGAACTTGTAAAACCAGTCTTGGATTGAGAAATTTTAAAAGGGCACTAAAGAAAAGACTTGTAAAGACCTGAAATAGCAGATGTGAGAAAGAAAAGGGCTTGCAAGAAATGACATGAAAACCAAAGTATTTTTCTCCTCAAATCTTGTCTTTTTTCAAGTGTATAATTACCTTGATGGCTCAAAGCATTAAGGATATTCCTGTAAAAAAGTTGTTGGTTTGGAAATGAGGCACCTGGGTACAATAATCGTACATACGATTATAATATATAAAATATATATAAAACAAAAATACTGCAGTGAAGGGCCACCACAAAATGTTAAAGTGAAACTGTCAGTAATTTGGGGGCAAGAATGAATAATTTTAAATGTGTAGAATCCTAAGTAGTTATTAATATGGCTGGAAAATAATGAATAATGACACACTTACCTTTTTTTTATATTTGCGGATAGTCGACATTTAGCAACAGGGTGACTTCTGTAAGGTTGTAATTTGGAGAACAGAGAGCTACAACCTTGCTGTCATCTCTAGCATTCAGTGTAACAATTTCTAAGAGTGAATAATTTGTAGTATTTTTTTCCTTCATATTGACAACTAGTTTTGATCATGTCAAGATTTCACCTATTGTCTAAATATCATATAAACATAGACTGAAGGTCTACAATTAATAATTTAAGTTACAACATGCATTACTCTTTCCTACCTTATTGATAGTGATGTTGAAAAGATAAGTTTTAAACTTAAAAAATTGTATCAAGATTATTGAATAATGAGTTCTTTAATAATATATACAGTAAAATAATTGCAGGGGAGTAATATGCTTAATATGTGATGTGTATGCTATTTCTTTGTTGACTTTTTCATCCCACCAATTATTGTACAGTTAATTAAGATATTACTGTATGCTGTTTATGATCTTAAAATGCCCAAGGATTTTATTGGAATTTGTACCCTCCAAAGAGCACTTTATTAGAACTATAATAATACCATAAATAATCATTGTCAATCTCTTTTATTTTACAACTTTATTATTTTTCTAGGTAACATTAATGATGTGAAAGTAAAGCTACTATAAACTGAATATCACCTACTGGCCTTTGGTCTCTTTATCATCTATGTAATTTATTCATGATTATAATACTAATATTTATTAGCTGTTCATGGGCCAGGTATAATATACATGGACATAAGTCCAAAATAGCTTCTCACCATTACCTTGAAATTTGTGAATTGAAGAATGCCTGGGAACCACTGTGTCACACAGACAGACAAATACATACACCTACCAACACTGATGGTATTCTCCATGCCTAAATCATACAGTGAATCCATTTATGTCTAGCCAAAAAAACAAACACAAAAACAAAAACAAAAACAAACCCAAAACCTAGAAAGAAACCA
The DNA here is from genome assembly GCF_028749965.1 of Puma concolor. Taxonomy (NCBI): domain Eukaryota; kingdom Metazoa; phylum Chordata; class Mammalia; order Carnivora; family Felidae; genus Puma; species Puma concolor. The sequence goes on from NC_141670.1 coordinate 119,587,378, forward strand.
AGAAACTCTAGAAACTCTGGTTAACTCTGGAAACCCTAGACTTCTTTCATATGCCTGTGTTGAATTTATATGATTTAGTAGACCGTGCAGAGAGCTTTATGGTAAGACTATAACCTCTCTTTTCAGGAAATCTGGAGAATTAGCAACTCTGAAAATCCCTCCCACTGAAAGAAAACCAGATTCGGTATAAAATTTGCTTTCTAATGCATTCCTGGGATCATAAAGAGTAAGAAAAATCTCCCAGATTCATGAATAAATGAAGAAAGTAATTTAATAAAACAAAAATATTTGAGCTATTATCAGCGTGGAAGCCTTGCACCTTAGACAAACCTGACAGGCAAACGTGAGACAAAATATATATTTGGTAAGCCATGGTCCTTTGAAGCATACAAGAACTAAAACTCTAACATTAAGTCTGGAATTTGGGACAGAAGTAAAATTAATCTAGATTGAAAGAGTTTTTGGCTCTTTGAATAAGCAAATGTAAACCTTTTTTTTTTCTTTTTTTTAACAGTGAATGTAATATAGCTCTTAAGATTCTTATCAATTATGGCTAATCAGTATAAGCTTATAATAAAATATCGCAAATACATATAGAAACAAACAAGAGATTAGAAACCAAAGATTTCAGCAATGGAATTATTTGATAATATACAATTTAAAACAAAAATGTGTAAAATAACAAAAGAAAAATGAAAATGAATCACAAAATGAGAAAGGGAAATATGATTTTGAAAAGCAATTTTATAAAAGCAACTTGAGAGAAAAAAATAGAAATTTAGAAATAAAAATATAATCACTGAATTATAAATTCATTGGATGTCTCAGTGTAAAGGTTAGAGACAACTGAAGAGAGCATTGTCATTCTGTAGACTATATTGTATGGTATAATGGAATAAACTTAGAAGTTATTCACAAAAGCAAAATTTTCTGAAATGATAGATTTTAAAAATGTTACCCACATATTTGAAGAAAAAGATAAACCAGGGGCACCTGGGTGGCTCAGTCAGTTGAGCATCCAACTTCGGCTCAGGTCATGATCTCACAATTTGTGAGTTCGAGCCCCATGGGCTCTCTGCTGTTAGCACAGAGCTGGCTTCAGATCTTCTGTCTCCCTCTCTCCCTGCCCCTCAGTGCTCATGTTCTCTCTCCCCAAAATTAATAAAACATTAAAAAATAAAAGATAAAGATAAATCATAATCAAGATGAAAAATAATTAGAACTTTAAAATAATAAAAATGCTAGATATTCAAATGTCGGGAAGAAACAAAAATAGTGAATTGTAGGAAATTTAAACAATTGCAGGTCCTTATTAGAGTATAACAAAGGTTACAAATTAATGAACACAAAAACCAACTCAAGATGTTAAAAATATTAGAATTGATTCAAAGAAATTAGAATGAATGTAATAATAAAAATCTAAAATTTTTGAAAGAGTAAACAAAAAACATAATTACTAAACAATATTAACATATTATATAAATCATGAAGCAGACAGAGAAGAGCCAAAACATACAGAAGAAATAGACATAATAATTTCATAAGGACAAAAAATGTTAGAAAGGAATATGAGAACTTTTCTTGTAAAAATAAATGTGAAATGTAGACAAGTTACACAAATTCCTACTCAAAAATAACTCATTAATTCTGCAGAAGGAGGGGGGAAAAAACCCCGAACAGGTCAAGGTTATCAGAGAAAAGTGTATATAAAATATATAAAATTTTTCCCTTCAAAGACAAAAACTAATTCTTGTTTTTGGGAAAATGCTATTATAATTTTAAAGAACAAATTATTTTAACTTCCTAAAAATGTTCCCAAAGAATAAATAAGAGAAATACTTCTTAATTCACATTATTAACTTATTTGAAGTTTCATAGCAACACTAGATAAGGAGTGTACAGAATGGAAGATTTAAGACTTTATTAACTCACGGAACTAGATGTAAATATGCTAAAAATATTAGCAAACAGAATCCAATAATTTCTATATATTGGTATATATTATGACCAAGTTGGATTTAGTCCAGAAGTTCAAGAATAATATAAAATTAGTAAACTGATATATTTATTTTACTGCATTATAGAATGGGGAAAATTATCATTATCCTATTAGATGTTATAAAATACATTTGATATAATTCAAAACACACTCATAATAAAAATTATTTACAAAATATAAATATTGGAGGAGTTTCTTTTTTTTCCAATTTTTATTTAAATTCTAGTTAGTTAACATAGTACAATACTAGTTTCAGAGTAGAATTCAGTGATTCATCACTTCCATACAATACCCAGTGCTCATCTTAACAGGTGCCCTCCTTAATAGTCATCACCATCTAGCTTGCCCCCCACCCACCTTTCTCCATCAACTCTCAGTTTGTTCTCTTTTTTTTTTTTTTTTTGCCATTTATTTATTTTTGAGAGAGAGAGACAGAGAGACAGAGTGCAAGCAGGGGAGGGGCAGAGAGAGGAAGACATAGAATATAAAGCAAGGTCCAGAGCCAGGTTCTGAGCTGTCAGCACAGAGCCCGACACAGGGCTTGAACTCACAGCCTGTGAGATCATGACCTGAGCCAAAGTCGGACACTCAACTCACTGAGCCCACCCAGGCACCCTGAGTTTGCTGTCTATCTTTAAGAGTCTTTTATGATTTATTTCCCTCTCTTTTATTTTTTCTCCTCCCATATGTTCATCTGTTTTGTTTAATTCCACATGTGAGTGAAATAATATGGTATTTGTCTTTCTCTGACTTATTTGTTGTAGCATAATGCACTCTAGATCCTTCCACATCATTGCAAATGGCAAGATTACATTATTTTTGATGGCTGAGTAATATTCCACTGATCTATATTTTCAATGCAATTTTATTAACTTCCTGTTGTGTGTGTGTCTAATTTGACAAGCTAATTCTAACATCTATATGAAAGAGTATAGGAACAAGGGATCAATAATTGTGAAAATAGTCCAGAAGCAGAACTGGCCTTGTAAGATACCTGTTTTAGTCCATTTGAACTAAACAGGATATCACTAGATATTAACCGGCTTATAAAAACCTCATAGTTCTGAAGGCTGGAACCTGGAGATCAGGCTGCCAGAATGGCTAGGTGAGGAACCAAATTCAGGCTGCAGACCCTCTTGCTTAAGGGGGCTAGGGAGCTCTGTGGGATTTCTTTGATAAGAGCACTAATCCCATTAATGAGAGTTCTACTCTCACGACCTAATCACTTCCCAAAGGCCCCATTTCCTTATACCATCATCTTTGGGGGTTAGAATTCCAACATATGAATTGATGGGGGGGACACAGACATTGAGACCATGGTATTGTAAAACTTGTTACACAGATAAAATAAATAAGTTATTATGGAATTGATTCAGGGTTAAAACTAACTGACAATGCAGGGTCCTAGAGAAACTCAAAATTGACCCAACCATGAAATGATTTCTCCCATACTTACTGTGTTCTTTCTATCCCATAGAAGTGTATGCAACCCCAGTAGGCACTCAAAAGTTGTTGAATGGCACTCACAGGATTTGTGACATATGTAGCACTGTTGAAAACTGGGAGAAGGACACAATTATTCCATGAATTATTCTGGAATGATTGGTTATTCCTGTATAATGGACTCCTGGCCAATTACTGTATAGAAATAAGATCTCAATATGTTGGATTTTTTTTTTAATATTTTAATGTTTATTTATTTTTGAGAGAGAGAGAGAGATAGAGATAGCATGAGCAGGGGAGGAGCGGAGAAAGGCAGACAAAGAATCCAAAGCAGGCTCCAGGCTCCAAGCTGTCAGCACAGAGTCCAACGCAGGTCTCAAACTCAGAAGCCATGAGATCATGACCTGAGCTGAAGTTGGATGCTTAACCGACTGAGCCACCCAGGTGCCCCACGATATGTTGGATATTTAAATGTGAAAAAGAAAACCCTGTAATTTTAGATTAAAAAATATGGGAAAATATAGTTATGATCTTCAGAAATATTTTTAAACAAGTATTAAATGTTCTAAACTTAAAATATTGAAACATTTCAACATATTGAAATTAAGAAATTTTATCTTTCAAAAAGCATGATATGATAAGCTGACAAGCTGTAAACTGGAGAAAATATTGAAATATACACAACTGAGAAAAATAATTATACATAGTATGTAAAGAATTCTTTTTCCTTTTTTTTAAGGTTTATTTATTTAGTCTGAGAGAGAGAGAGGAGGAGAGAGAGTGCAAGTGTGTGCGGGGGAGGGCAGAGAGAGGAGAGAGAGAATCTTAAGCAGGCTCTACACTCAATACAGAGCCTACCATGGGGCTCGATCTTACCACCATGAGATCATGACCTGAGCCAAAACCAAGAGTCAGACAAACTGAACCGTCCAGGCACCACCAATATAAAAAATTCTTACAAATCAGTAAAGAAATAAACAACCTGATATAATAATGGACAAATTATGTAACTAAACAATATTTATAAATCCTGAACAGTAAATAAAGATATGGAGACATGCTTACCTTCCTTAGTAATCAAAGAATTAGTAAGTAATACTACAATGCTCTACAATATTATACCTGCCAGATCACAAAAATTATAACTGCCATTACAAGTTTTGGTGAGTATATAAATTAATGAGAATTAATGTATGTTGCTAGCATGGTTTTAAAGTAGTACAATTCTTTTGGAAAAAAGTTTGACATTATCTTTTAAGTATAACATTCCCCACACTCAGCAATTCTATTTCTATATTTATACCATAGAGAACCCTTACATGTGTGAATCACAAGAATATTTATGGTATTATTCTCTTACTAGCAAAAACTTAAGATACTGTAAACATCTATCAACAGGAAAAAGGAAAAATAAAATGTGTAGTTATCACATAGCAGAATCTTAGATTATAGTGAAAATAAATACAGTTTTTTGAAACCCCATGAATGAATTTTTAAAACTGCTGAGTGATATATCATCAAACTATTTTTTTAATTTTTTCTTAATGTTTATTTATTTTGGGGAAGGAAAGAGAGACAGAGAACGAGTGGGGGAGGGGCAGAGAGAGGGAGACACAGAATCCGAAACAGGCTCCAGGTTTCGAGCTGTCAGCACAGAGCCCGACGCAGGGCTCGAACTCACAGACCACGAGATCATGACCTGAGCTGAAGCTGGATGCTTAACTGACTGAGTTACCCAAGTGCCCCTCAAACTATTTTTTTGTTTTAAAGCAAAGAAATGGTAAATACAAATTTGAAGGGGGAGTCACCGGTGTTGGAAAGGTAGAAGGATGGGATCAAGGAGACACACACCCATTGGGGACACAGTAATGATGATGCTCTATTTTATAACTATAATGGCAGACTTGTGAGTGTCCTTTTTATTATACTTTATAACCTGTATCAGTACCAAATGTTACATAATTAAATTATACCTACATGATACATTTTAGAGTATTCATCAAAGCTACACACAAGGACAAAAATAAAGTCATCTGATATAGACTAAACTCTGAACTATACTATACACTCACAACCACTGATTGTTATATGTTCCTTCCAAATTAGTGACAAAAATAATTGCCTTTCTGTATTGTTTTAGGAAGACGATTTCATCTACAAGTACCAATAATAACATTTAAAATTTATACTGAGGTAATAACATATCACTACCTTCTTTTGCGACAAACATCTTGGTAATAAGAAAACTTTCAATAAGAATGCTTGACTTGAGGGGCGCCTGGGTGGCTCAGTCGGTTAAGCGTCCGACTTCAGCTCAGGTCACGATCTCACGGTCCGTGAGTTCGAGCCCCGCGTCGGGCTCTGGACTGATGATGGCCCAGAGCCTGGAGCCTGCTTCCGATTCTGTGTCTCCCTCTCTCTCTGACCCTCCCCCGTTCATGCTCTGTCTCTCTCTGTCTAAAAAATAAATAAACGTTAAAAAAAAATTTTTTAAAAAAAAGAATGCTTGACTTAAAAACAAGGAAAAAAAGAATCTTTGTGATGCTTTTAAAAAGGGATCTGCTTTTTCCTTGGTCCCATTTCTACCGATATTTCAGAAAAGCAGAGAAAATGAGAGCTTTCAAAATGGCATATTTTGGCCTTTGGAATATTGTAATTATTTTCTGTGAAAATATATCTGAAAGCAGCTTAATTCTAATTTAACTATAAGAAAATAAAAATGTAATTTTTTTCCAAAGATATTAACCCAATTTTCATAAATGGGAAATTGTGAAGAATAAGATTTAACTATTATTAGCAGATTGGGACCATAGACTTGTAAGTATTTTTAACTTTCTTATTTTTTATTCATAGATACCTAGGGTTCTTTAGAATGGATTTCTTCTCAAAATCTCAAAGTTCAATAAGTGTTCATTAAACCTCTGTTGATATTAATTATGATTTGAATTATGTAAGCTTGCTGCTAAAAAAAAATCTTGGGGTTTTTCTTCAATAGGGCCACTTTCGGTTTCATGGTGTCACTCTGGGTCTCTAATCCTGATACAAAACTCAGCAGTCAAGCTCATCATGTAATCAGGATGACATGTCTGATCTTAAGGATGGTACATTTCCAAACACAAAATCCAAGAGAAACCCAATAATGGATAAGACAATACATTTTACTAAAAAATTTAAAAGGAGAAGGAAAGGGGAAAAGATGATCAAGGGTTTCTGACTTGAGCACTTCAATAAAAGTGATGTAAATATTCACTGCAAAGAAAGTAGATGGAACTACATGAAGGCAAGATTTTAGGATCAAGTCATTACTTTGGTCTGAGTATGAAATATCTCTGAGACAAACCAGATGGCGACATCTGGTACTCAAAAGAGAACTCCAAGCTGGAGATACAACTTTGGGAAGTATTGGTGTATGTATAGCTGAAGCTGTGGGTATGGAAGAGCTCTCCCAGGGAGAAAGTCAAAACTGAGAAGAAGCCCAAAGAGAATTGTGATGAGTACACATAGGGAGTTAGTTTAAAATGTTGGCTCCGTCCCACCCCACAGGTCCGCCCTGAAACCCAGGAACTTGTATTTTTATCAAGCAAATGTTCTCTTGGATCAAACCTTAAGAGAGGCTAAATAACAAGGAGGAGCTAATCTTTAGTTTCCTTGAGTTTAACTGTTTCAATACATGCATCTTATTTTATTTCTAAATTAATGTCATGTGTCTTTATTACACGAATGAGGGAATCTTGAAGGAACATAATGACGACGTACAAGAGGGGTTGCAAATATTTTCAGCTATGAAAGAACGTACTGTGTAAAAAAATCATACCTGACTATATACCTGAAAATGGCTAATTTTATAAATAGCATAATTATTTATAACTACAAATATTGAGAAATATGCCTAGTTTATGGAGAGCAACTCTCTCGCTACTCAAAATACAAAATCACTATTCAGATGAATTACAATAGAATCATGTGACTAGGTGACTACTTATCCAATCTTCTAATTTTGGTGTATCTAAATTGCTCCAGAACAATCTAGCAGAAAGAATCTGCTTTAAAAAGGTAATGCTAAAAATATTTTTACTGAAAAGCATACTAATCTAGTCTGGTTTGGTAACTAAAAATTTAAGTGTTTTGAGTGTACTGATTTTCCTAAGATGGACACTTCAATTAAAGGAAAATCATAGTATCAGTAAGAGTTTAATCTTTTCACATCATAAAAACTTGAATTTTCTTACTGGAAAAAACTGTATGTTCATGATTGTCACTCTTGTGTGTTAATAATATGAAAGAAATAGAATAATGAGGTAAAACTGAAATTGAATTCACACCCAAGTAATAAGAAGTCATGGTGAGAATAAAATATTAATAGAGACTAGATGGAATATAGCTAGATTTTTCATTTTCCTAATAAAAGATTCTAAAATCTGGTGTATTTTAGAAAAGTCCTTGATTGAAGCATTCAAAATTACAAAGGACACTTTTTTTTTAACCTTGTCCCATAATAAGATGAGGACAAGAAGATACTTGATAAAAATAAGAGGCAGTAAATTCAGAACAAATTGAGGTAAATAATGCCTTATGAATGTGTATAGTCAACCTGTGAAATTCATTGACCGAAGAGGTCACTGAGTCAAATACTATGGTTGGATTTAAAAAACAGCTGGGTAATTTTATGACCACTAATAGCTTTGGGAGCTCTGCTCAGCAAGCGGAGATAATGATAAGGGTAATCAAATCTCTTGTTTCAGGATGTAAGTTACCAACGGGGGGTTGTCCAATTCAATGCCTTCCTTTCGTCCTCTGGACATTTCTCATAAACACCCACCTTCAGGGAGGTGCAGCGATGGATACTGGTGTTGTTATTCAGCACTTTTATGCTGAAGTTTATAGATGCCTATGTGTTCTTTCACCTTCATCTGAAGTATCTGTAATGTAGGCGCAGCAAAAACTGCTTTGGAAATAGTATGTTCCATGATTGTCCCGATAACCAGTGGTTTATACTTTTGGCAGGGGCCTTAGAATATTGCTCTCATGACTTGTCAATTTATCAAACTGAAACAGTTTGAAACTTGGCAAACATTACATTTTGAGGGTATGAGACTCCATAGTGTCATTTTTTTTTTTGTATACCATTATGTAGTGTATTAGTGAAGTTGCCGTTCTTTTAACACCTCATTCTAAATGTGTTATGTTTTAAAGACAACACGTCACAGAGTTTTAAACTGTGTTCTTATTTAGAAAAATTATTGATTGGATTATGCTACCTTTTTATCCTTAATCGGTATCATAGACCAAATCTTTTTATTTAATTTATTTTTATTTAATTGAAGTCAAAATTCAAGTTTTAGTGTTTGAATTTTTTTCACAGTAAAAATATTTTAATAACTTTTTTAAACTTTTCTTATTTTTGAGAGGCATAGAGAGACAGAGAGAGCAGGGGGGAGGGGCAGAGAGAGAGGGAGACACAGAATCTGAGGTAGGTTCCAGGCTCTGAGCTATCAGCATAGAGTCCCATGCGGGGCTCAAACCCATAAATGGTGAGATCATGACCGGAGCCAAAGTTGACGACTTAACCGATTCAGCCACACAAGTGCCCCCACAGTAGAAAATTTTGACAGAAAAACAAAAACCTAAAACTTTGTAATCTTAAAATACAGAATAACTATTCCTGTTGGGTATACAATTATACATGGCACACACACACACACACACACACACACACACACACTGTCGTGTATGTGTGTATGCATGTGTGTATATATATACATATATATATATATACACGTATATATAGGTGTGTGTATATACATGTGTGTATATATATATATATACACGTGTGTGTGTGTGTGTATATATATATATATACACAACACACATCTATCTATGTATGTATATATATCTATGTATATATATATATACACACACACACACACACACACACACATCTATCTATCTATGTGTGTGTGTGTATTTGCTAACTTGGTTAAATTGGGAGCATGTTATACATACTATTCTATAGCTTATCCTTTTTAAATAACAATTCATCATGAACAATTTATAATTAGGTTAAATATTTTTGAATTCTGTTTATCATATACCTATACTATAATTTATTTTACCAATTTCCTCTTTGGACATTTAGATTGGTTGCAATTTTTCACTGTCATAACTGTAAGAAAATCTATGGTTACTTTTCTATTATTGGTTAAAATAAATACACACTATTTTTGAGGTTTTTGATTCATATTGCCAAGTTATTTTCCAGGGACATTGAAAATTTTACATACTATCTGTTTAAAAGAGTATAATTCCCTTGAACAATCAAGGGATTATACATATATATATGTGTGTGTGTATGTATATATATATGTGTACATGCATGTATACATATACATACATATGTGTATACATGTAACATATACATACATACACACATATTAATATTTATTAGCATTATTAGTAAAATAGTAAAAATGGGGAATCTCATTAATGATTAAATTTTTGCATCTTTGATTATTTGCACTTTTAAAATAATTTCCTAAGTTCATTGGTCATTTGTATTTCTTCTTTTGTGAATTACTAGTTCAAGTGCCTTTACTATTATTGAAATTTGGATATATTAACCTTTTCCCTTCTATTTGAACATCCTGTTGTTATTAAGCGTATTTGTAATTTGTTTGCATATATTTCCCAGTTTGTTGTTTACTTCTCATTTTACTTATGATGTATTTAACTTACAGAAGTTTTTTTTTTTTTTTTCTGTAGTCATTTCCATCAATCTTTACCAGTTTTTTTCACATGAATAAATACTCATTCTGATATTTACCTCTATTTTCCTCTTGTGTTTGATTATTTCATTTATCATATTTAACTTCTTAATTTTTTTAACATATATTTATTATTGAGACACAGAGAGAGACAGAGCATGAGCATGGGAGGGGCAGAGAGAGGAAGAGACACAGAATCCAAAGCAGGCTGCAGGCTCTGAGCTGTCAGGACAGATCCTAATGTGGAGGCTCGAACTCACAAACTGCGTGATCATGACGAGCTGAAGTCTGATGCCCAACCAACTGAGCCACCCAGGCGTCCCTATCATATTTAACTTCTTAGGGGCGCCTGGGTGGCGCAGTCGGTTAAGCGTCCGACTTCAGCCAGGTCACGATCTCGCGGTCCGTGAGTTCGAGCCCCGCGTCAGGCTCTGGGCTGATGGCTCAGAGCCTGGAGCCTGTTTCCGATTCTGTGTCTCCCTCTCTCTCTGCCCCTCCCCCGTTCATGCTCTGTCTCTCTCTGTCCCAAAAATAAATAAACGTTAAAAAAAAAAAAAATTAACTTCTTAAAAGAATGATCCTATACAGAGAAGATTATCATGGCCCCTATGCCAGAATGACACACAAATTTGTGAGGTGAGGTGTTCCATATTAAAAAAAAAAGGAGTGCTCTTAATTTTTTTCTGCTTTTTCATAAAAATAGAATTATCTGGGGGCACCTGGGTGGCTCAGTCAGTTGGGGGTCCAACTCTTGATTTCGGCTCAGGTCATGATCCCAGTGTCATGGGATCAAGCCTCGTGTTGAGCTTCCCAGAAAGCATGTAGCCTACTTGAGATTCTCTCTCTCTCTCTCTCTCTCTCTCTCTCTCTCTACCTGCCTGCCCCTCTCCCTCACTTGTGGTCTCTCTCTCTCTCTCTAAAAAAAAAGAAGAAGAATTATCTGACTCTGCTTTTTACCTTCAATAGCAAATAATTTCTGGATTAATTAATAAAATATTATTTTCTTTCTCCACTGATTTAAAATCAGATCTTCACTGTATATCACATTAATGTCAATAATTAAACCAGCTTCTGAGGTTTCTATTGATTTTAATATCTTTTCCTGCATTTCACATTATTTAATTTTATATTGTATTTAAATATTTGAGCATAAATATATCTTTTATTATTTTTCACAAAATGTTGGGTTAATCATTTGTTTCCTGATGAAATGTTAAATTATTGTATTATTTTAAAGAAATATTAAATGCACATTTTTTATTTTAAATTTTTTAGAACTTCATCTTGTTAATATTTGAGTAGCCAAACCAATAGCACTCCATTTATTTTAGTATTTTATTTTATATAATTTAGTAAATTCTGTAGCTGTATCATACTGTTTGTGTGCTTTATAAATTTATTACAGAAAACTTTATATGTGCACACTTATTGAAATAAAATATATATTCTACTGTATTTTCGATTTGGATATTGGTTGTAGATAGAGAACCTCTTGGTGTTAGTCTTGTTGACTTTCTCTATTGATTTTCTGCTGTCAATTTCATTGATTTCTCCTTTAATTTATTATTTTCTCCTGCTTACCAAGGATTTTATCTGTTCTTTCTTTTCCCTTAGTTTCCTAAGATGGAAGCTTAGATTATGGATTTTAAGTCTTTCTTCTTTTCTAATATATATATATATATATATATATATATATATATTCAATGCTATACATTTCCCTCTAAACACTGATTTCACTGTATCCTACAAATTTTGATAGTTTTATTTTCATTTTCATTTTGTTCAAAATATTTTTAATTTCTCTTAAGATTTCTGCTTTGACCCATGTTTTATTTAAAAGTGTATTGTTTAACCTCCATGTATTTTGGGATGTTCCAACTATCTTTCTCTTACTGATTTCTAGTTTAATTCCATTGTGGTCTGAGAGGAGACATTGTATGATTTCTACTCTTCCAAATTTTTAAGATGTCTTATGGTCCAGTGAAATATATATGTTTAAACTCCCTTTTTAATATTTATAACTTTCTTCTTTCTTCTTTTTCACTTTTGCTGCCTTTCATTTTCATTTCTTTTTCTTTTTTTCTCCATCTTTTCTTCTTACCTTCCTTTGTATTTATTTGTGTTTCACAAATTTAACCATTATTAAAAGCAACCGTCAACTGGTGGATTTTATTCCTATATGTTTTATCACTTAATAGTTATTTAAGTCTGTGGGGCTAAAAGATAGGTTTTACTTCCAGTTCTTTTATAATCTGATTGTATATTGCTTTAGTAGCTCACCTCTTTCTTCATCTACCTTAAGCAGATTGAAATTCCATTCTCATTGTATTGTGATTTTCTTCTAAAAATACCAATACATTTTCTTCAACAAATGGGTGAACAAACATTTGGACCAATGAATGTTGATTCTCTTGTTTTATGTCAGATTTTATGGCACTTTCTGAATTTAATCCTAATTTCCTGGAG